>NC_039359.1:179442989-180845619 GCF_003573695.1 Papaver somniferum
GAAAAAAATAATCTAAAAAAAAAAAATTCTAAAAAAAAAAAAAAAGATCTCTCTCTCTCTCTCGTTTTTTTAATTAATTTTTATTCTCCTTTTGTTTCGCTCCTTTCGCTTTGCTTTTACTCCAAATCTTTAAGTATTCACCAAAAGCTTTGGCAAATTTTTCTTTCCCTCCAAATTCCAAAATCTGTAAGGAAAAGACAAAAACCCAAAAACGTAAAGAAGAACAAGTAAAATAAAAATGAAAAAAAAATAAAAACCTAAAAAAAAAATCTAAAAACTCTAGCCTAATGGTCACTATACACGGTTCCTTAACCGGACCAAAGTGTATATTCTTTTATTGTATTTTTCAAGAATATCTTGGTCTTGGAAAAACTATAAACATAGATTCTCTTTCAACTGGGAAAATCAATCCCTGACATTTTGTGTCCTGGTTGATTCTAGAGTCGTCCTCTATTGACCTGCGTTGCATATGAGAAACATAATTAGGTCTACGACTAAAAGACTTTGCTTGGGGAATTCGTGAAGCCAGGTACTACTATCTTTACCTTGATAGTTCATGTATCCTGGTCTTCCTTTATTGTTATCGAGGTTCTCGTAATCTCTTTCAGGCAAGATAGATAATAATACCAAAGTTCTATTCGTCTCAGATTTTGTGATTCTTCAAGATTGATATCTGAAAACTGGTTTTAGCTGATATTTTAAATATTATTCTAGAGAGGTGATTAAGAATCTAGGCTTCTCTTGGGGATTCATAAGTTCCATGGTAAGGTTTGCTAGCTTTGTCTATTGCAAACAGATTTCCTCACCTTGATCTTTGATCTAAACGAAAATCAAATAGGCTTATCTGTTAGAGGAAGATTGGTATCAAAAGTCTTCACTTCTTCTGAAGTAACTCTTACACTATAAAGGACGTTAGCTAAGGGCTGATTCGGTCTCAACTACATTCCAGTTCGAAGTCTGATAGTAGGATAGTGTCTGTAGTGGCTTAATACAAAATTTATGGTATCTTGTGTTTTTGCTTTTCCACAATATATTGTTTATCTTTATAATGGATTTACACAGGTCTGTATGTATTCAGTATAAGTAGATACGTCCGTTTAATTGTAATAGATTACGAGACTTGTTTCTTGTAGAATTTGTATCTTGATGGAAGATAGATAACAAGTTTAATCACTTGGCAGAATTCCGATTGGATTATTTGGATAAGACTAGATTGATATTGGATATTGATTTTTGGGATCGTCCAAGTACCCTGCTTAGAAATCAGGTTCATGGACTCTCTGTCTTTATGCATACTGATTGGGCAGAGGTTGAGATATAAACCTTATATACAAATTGTCAAGGATCATTCAGTTGGTCTACTTGCTATGGTACTAAGTTTTCTCTATACCGATCGCTGAACAAAAAAGTTGGGTGTATTTGGTATCCCCTGCGTTTTTCAGAAATTATCTCACTCGAGTCGTGACTAGAGAAAAATACCCTGGAACTTATACGTCTACCAGATGCTCCTTCTGTTACTTGTAGCACTATATGTGAATTAGAAAAATTATCCTTATCCCTGGCTCCTGAAAAAAATAAGGAGTTAGAAAAAGTGATTGCCAATGGTACTGATGATGACCTAACAAAGTCTCATTCGGAAGATCATGCTCAAAGTGTCTCTACTTTGATAAGGGATGAACAATTGAATTTATCTAACCAAGAAAAAAAATAGTCTCTCCAAGATGAAAGGTTCTGGTGTTTCTTGTGCAAGTTAACTCACATTCGGATCCCATCAGAACTCAGAAGCTTTGCTACTTCTGTGATACAGAAGGATACGTTCGTAGGAAGTGTAATCTCAGGTTAAAGAATCGATTCAAGAATCTCCAAAACACCTTGAATCTCATCCTAAAAGGTGTAACTGATATTCAAAATTCAAGAATAACTGATATCGATCCATCAAAGCATCATATCCCAATAATGTCAGTTTTGCTTACTCCACTAATAAATGCACATAAAGCAAGAGTGTTACTCCAAGAAGAACGAAAGAAACCTTCAAATACATGGGTTCCTAAATTTAATCATACCATTACAAAGGAATACATGGATTTACCGGCTAAGGAAACTGTTCAATTGACTAACATGAACATGATGATAACTGGGTACAACGATCTTATCAACAAGTTATCATGTATCTTTAAGGAAAAACAGACAAACTCAGGTAAAGCTTCCAACTTCATATTCTTCCATTATGGAAATGAGTTTTATAATAACTCCTCTAGTCCAAAGGGTAGAAACTCAAAAGAAAGAGTAATGCATAAATCTAATCGTTGACTTGTTGATGTGATTTTCAATTGAGTTGTAGTAATAAGTTTGTTGAGACTTGTGAAAGCAAAATATTTTAGACTTATAAAACTTAAAAATAGAAAATTTATTATAAAATTGATTTCAAGATATTAAAAGTAACCAAGACACTAGATTCCACTATTACACATGAATGAACGATACCAAATATGTTTCAGACTCTAACTATCCTTTAAGTCCTTTATTTCTTAATTCACACACAATAAAACATATTACCAAATATTAATTGTATTCCCTAAGAATAGACTATCAATCGATTAAATAAAGTATAATCTATCAAATTGAATCACAAGTAACTAAGAAACTTATTTGAACATTTAGAACTCCGCAAAAGCGGTGATTGAATGAATTATAAATTGTAAATTAGAGAAAAAAATTTGTTACCAATCATTCATGCATAGATAGATTCATCCATTGCCTTGTTTGCGCGATAATTAGCTCATCATCATGGAAACACGCTCAATATTCATTTTTATTGCTCAAAGGGTGTTTACAAAGATGAAATGGGAGAAACAATGATAAAACCGGGTTTGTAACAGTTATATTTGTTACAAACAGAAAAGAACGATAAAACAGTACTGTCGTTGATTCTGTAGCTCTCGACCCACGCCTTTGTGTCGTTTCCACTGTTGAAAAACGACTGTATTGGATGGTTTGTTCTTCATGTTCTTCAGATGAGCAGCAGCAGAAAAATATTTCTAGTGGTTCTGATTATCGCCTCTGTCTTCTCCAAAACTCTCCCAAACTCTCAGTAACTCGTTATATGACCCAAGGGATTCTATTTATACCCGAAAGATGCATTGAATCTCCTCCATAACTTCACAAATTCTCGGCAGTGAAAGAAAATATTTTCGGATATTTTCTTTCCTGTTTTAGATTCTTACGCGTTTTACAGCTGCAAACTCTCCTTGTTTAACTCTTACACGCGTCTAGCATTCTCCCAGCACATTCCAAACTCTCCCAGCAACAGCAGACGCGTGAAAATCTTCCCCCTTTGCACGTACTCCCCTGTTTTGCTTCATGACATGATTCAGCCAATTCTGATCCAAACGAACACCCATAACATGCCTGTTATGAAAAATCACAACTACCCATGAAGTTTCAGCCATTTAGTCTCTGTAGAACATCGTCAAAATCTTGATTAAAACTGCCAGTTCACTACAAAGTTTTCCCGCCAATTTTTTCTTTTTTAAACGAAGGAGAAGGTGTCCTCCTAACCAAACCAGGGGTGCGAATAGCATGTGGCGCTCTGGGGGTACAAGTAGCAGGTAGTATGCCCCTTAGTAATTGGGTGCTGGGGATGAATTTGGGTTACGCATAACCTTGGGTGCCCCTTAGCCAAATCTGGGGTCCGTATAACAAATGTCCTCCGGGGGTCCAAATAGCACTTTTTGAGCAACTTTTTCCACACAAGTGTATTTCTCCAAAAACACCTACACAAACATACAAACACCATAATAAGTACAAAATCAAGCACTAACAATAGAGACACTGAGGACAATTCAGACATAAAAATGTGTCTATCACTTGTACCTCGTGGTGAGTGTGAAAATACTCACCCTTGTGATTTCTAAGTAACATAGGTTTGGATTCTAGGCTTATTAAAAATCCTGTAAGACGAGGATCTCTAATTAACATGTGTTCTATTTGGTTCAAATATTTCTACTATATGTCTCCTTACACTTTATATCCTTGAACTTTATTGCTTGCAATTCTTCTCAAATATTATGTCGAATTCTTATGTTCCATCAGCTTTAAAGAAAGACAAAAATTGGCATCTCCTTTTGTTGAGCCCATGCTCCACGAGATGTATCCATCCTTAAACTTTTACGTGACTGATTGAGTAGAATGGTTCAATGATTAAACAAATATTTATCATTACTGTCTTTTATGCGCCTTCGTATTAAGTCATTAACTTGGTGAAACCACATCATTGAATCTCGGAATGTAATGACTTGATGTGGGTATCAACAAATATTATGCTCTTTGTATTATATTTTCTCTGCCTATCTGGATCCTAAGAAAGAGACGAGAACAGGATCCATGGGAATCTCTACATAACAAGCAAATATATAAGCTATGCTCTTAGATTTATCTAATCATCTGAGTTACTACTTAAACTTAAGCTAAATTGATGGATTTGATATTGGATTATAGAAAAGCAGCTTTCACATATTAATATTGGGCTCGTATGTGCAACAATACCCTTTTAGGACCATAAAAGATTCTGTGAAATTTTTATAAAGTTGTTTATGTTTTGCTAAAAATTTCCCATGATAAAATGGTTCACGGACTGTTTGACTTAAAAGGTAACTCTTCAGTTGCCTACTTTGACTTATCTTTCAGAAAGTGGTCACAGAGCCGACCTTATTTTTGGAAATACCTTCTTGAGTTCACCTTATATATACCACAAACTTGAGTTGAGATCTCTCATTCAAGTCCTTCTTACAATTAAGCATGTCTCCCATGTCAAAAACCCAGTCTCACAAAAACATGGAAGAAGCTCTTGGTACTGATTGCAATGGTATTTGGTCAAAAGGGAAGAAAAAAAGAACTCTGGTCAAAAACCATATTTCTAATACTATTAAATTGAGGATGATTCTGATGTGAATTGTTACTTTCCTTATGATCATCAAGATGTAGAGCAAGAAGATATGATTTCCGCTAATGTTTTTTATGATTTTCTAAAACAATTTGAATAAGCAAGGATTCAACTTATTGAAGCCTTGAAGGGTCAAGACATGTTAATAACTGAGTTGAAAAGGTTTTCCCTGAACTTGTTCTCATGAAATCACATGTCAATAATCTTCTCAATGAAGAGATTTTCCTTGTAGAGTTCGTGGATGTTGTTGAAGACAAACTCAAAGGCCTCAAAACCAATGACGTCTCAAGCGTTAACTAATTAGATTTCCTTTTATTCTCTAATAACACCTTGCGGTAATTTTATTCTTATTGGTTTAAAGAGAAACACTAGCTCTTGGAATAACCTATTTATATGTTTTACATTAGATATTCCAAACACTATCATCTTGCAGTGATTAGAGTTTAAATTTTATTGTGAAGATGATTGCAATACATATCTTTATCGATTATTATGTGTATTTATTATTTTGTGAGATTTGTTCTTTGCTACCATAATTCTGGTGATGAGAACAGATATCCATATGTTCTCATAGGTTAATCTCTTAACTCTTTGTGTTCATCACTAGAACATGAGTAAACTATTTTGAGAATTGCAATATTTATTTTCCCACGATTACACTTTGTGAATATATTGCAGGAACTCCATAAGATGTTCTTAGTTGTCTCCATTCCCCCTCAGAACCGTAACTGGCAGGGAATAAGATCGAGAACTTTAATTTTTGCGTCCTACATGGATAGAAGATATAATTCTTATGTTGAGCCGTATGGCTAAAACTATTCTCGTTGTTCGTAACTGACCTGAAGAATTGTTTTTATCGATGATTATTTTTCTCAAGAAAGTGATGCATCTTAAAATCGTTCGTTTTGACTTTTTTATTTCTAACTGACGAGAAGAGAGAAAAATATTTAGGATACAAATTTGTTAAGTTCAAGAGAATCTTTCTCTTGTAGTAATAAAAAGGTCGCTCAGTTGCTCTCTCGAGAATGACATCAAATGTGAGAGAGTTCAATTTGAACTTGTGCTTAATTGATATATCTTTATGAGGAATGTGGCTATGGAATTGTAGAAGATGAATGTATATTTATCCCTCCTTAATGAAGACACTGAGTTTACTTGGTGAAATCATCTAAATGAAAAGTCGGCATGTTATCTCTAGTCATGATAAATCTTTTGTGTAGTTCATTACGATCCTTTAGTTTTCGCCTTTGCCAATTTTGTTGACAAAAAGGAGGAGAATTATTTAGTAGTATTCTATAAGTGTACCTATTATGCAATAAAGGTTACTAAAGACTAAGGGTGTGACGGACCGGAAAATTACGCCTAGAGCGTCAATTGCGAGCAGGCCATAACTCCCTCATGCGTCACTCTGATGCTACTAATCGGGCCTTAAAATTAGGCAAATGCATGTTCATTTGCCTTTCAAGGCATGCTCGACAAGCATGATGCAGTTAAATTAGCTTCTACACCTTTCCAACTTACCCTTGTTCTACAAAGGGTTTAAATCCATAGAGGCTAGCTAATGCTGATGCATTATTCCATGCATCATTGGCTTCCGAACACTGTCCAGGTATAAGGAATGCTTTGGACTTGCATATGGTCCATTTTGAGCCTATTTCCATTTTCTTTCTTTGCTTACCGGTTTGATTACTCTCTTGGCCATGCCCAATTCGTATATGCCAACTCCGTGTAGACTAATAGGCAGTATGAGCATTCAACGAATGGCATGCAACTTGCCTCATCAGGTTTGGCCACAATCGTCTCTTCCATCGCAATACCGAGCTAGATGATATGAGTGGCCAATATGCCGCAATCATCTTACAATTAGATGATATGAGCGAAAAAGTGCTGGACCGGCAATACTGCAACTCATTGAGGCTTCCTACATACCCTTCCCTACTCTAAAGGGATCAAGCACTGACCGTAGTTCATCCTCTTAGGGACAACAACATAAGCCAACTTATGTTGCAAGGCCATGGCCAAGAAATAATAGCATGGTCCGTATATGCCGTTTTTTCAAAATGCACAAAGGTTGCGCATAAATTAGTCTGCGGCATGGGCCGCATGGCATAGTGATGCCTTCGCGCCATATGCCTCACTGGCAAGGCCACACAGTTATAAACGAGGCATAAACATCATTTATGCACTTCTGGCTAAGCTATGAGGATTACTTGGTGTGTAGTCCGCATATGCACCTTCAACCAACTACCCCTCCCTATATATGTCTTAAGGAAATTTTTACAACTTAAACTGGGGGACCACTTTTACATTCACCAAGTAAGGATTTGTGGTGCTTGCTTCACTATTCATGGTCGTTGCCATGTATTTCTGAATAACCGACAATGATTGTTGTTTTTTAGTTACGACCCATAAGACAACTTAAATATCGCGCAATATTCACTCGGCCAGCTCGCTCTGGCATGTTGCACCACTGTTGTGCAATATTGGCTCTAGGCCAATTCCAATATTTACAGCTATGATGGTTGTACATAAACTCGGCCATCCTGCTCTGGCATAATGCATCTTTGTGATGCGATATTGGTCATAGGCCAATGACCTGCATAATGTGCTATGTTAGCACTACTTTGATCAAGGACATCCTCCCAACTGGCCTAAAGCACCATTTGGTGCGAGATTGTCCCTTGGCCAATATATCCAACGTAATGCGCCATTTTGGCGCGATATTGACCTTTGGACAATATTCCTTAGCAATGCGCCATAATTGACGCAATATTGACACTAGGCCAACGTACCTCTTATGCAACGAAAACTTGAGATGAAGCTTCATCTGAATCCATGGATCATCTTTGAGCATGCGCCATGCTAAAAACATACGGGGTGTTACAAAGGGGGAGAACATATCACCGCAATATTTCTTCAAAGTTTTGGTACAATTGTAATTTGAGAAAGGTAACAATATTAAGCACCTATATAAAAAACATTGAGTTGAGTGATTTTTTCATTCTAGAAAATTTGCGGATGAGTATTCTCATAAGTTGTTATCGCTACGGATCTTCAACAATAAAGGTGATGAAACGATCATATCCAGAACCATAGAAGAACTTACAAAATAAATAAATCAAGACGATGTTGAAGAAACAAAGAAATCAAGCATGGTGAATTTTGAAATGGAAGGTTTATTTATTTCGTATCCATATGTATTGATAGCTTTTCACTAAAATTGACAAGGGGGAGTTTGTTAGAGCAATTCTCGGTCGAACTCGCAAGTTTTATTATCTTAAGCTTGTTGTCGATGTTAGATTCACAATACTATATCTTGATTTATAGTATATTGAAATCTTATCTCGGAATAAGAATAAAGTATGGTAGTTTGGTATCGTACATCATTGGATAACCCTCGAAGATTGAATACTGAAGATCAAAAGAAGACATGTGAAGAACTCCATCGACAAAGAGGTATATGAAGAATGAACCGTCTTATTTTCTCACGATATTTACTATTCTATATTATGACACTATGTCGTATGATTTTAGTAGGTTTTAAATTGCAAATAATAAATTTCGAGTCAAGATTGTCTTCATAAGTCTCTCGAAATACGATTCAAATAATGAATTTTTTAGATCCTTGAAAATATTGGTTAAAAACAATTTATTGTTCATGAACTGTTTTTGTTTCAAGTTGGTCATTTGAAAATTTCCCAAACAATTATATTCATTATCTATGGTGATTGATCTCAAAATGTTTAAAAGGAGTTTTTCACTGTTACTAAAATTTTGGACACATGATAGGCACGTATACCCAGTACGCGTACCCTAGTGACATGAGTTTCGGAATATGGTAGGTACGGATACCCAATACGCGTACTCTAAGGTTCAGAGTCCGTGAATGGGAGGGAGGTACGCATACCCAATTTGCGTACCCTAAGGTCCCGAGTTCATGAAAATAGATAAAGGTACAGATACCTAGTACGCGTACCCCAACAACATGAGTTCACAGATTGGTCTTTATGTATGTATGCGTACCCCTTCACATACCTACCCAGTATCGAACCAAGCAGATGCTCATAAACTATTTTCACAAATATGTTTGGCATTGTTACAAATCTCATAAACACTAATAAGACAACGTTGTTCATTAAATCACTTTGTGTTTGTGAATCGTGGTTTAAGTATTGAGTGTTAATAAACATGATTTATGCTTGTAAGTTCATAAGGCATATTTTCCACGAACTATCATTGTACACGGTTCCAGTACCCTGTACCATAGTGTATATTCTTCTGTGTAATTTAAGGCGAACTTCTCACATGCTTACATGAATTCCTAATAATATATAACTTTATCTAAACTGAGAAAGTGTTTGCTTGGATCTCAAGTTATTTTTTTTCTTTTTTTTTGATGAAAAATCACATTTCAATTCACTCAGACCAAAATAGTGATTACATGATTGCTTACTAGAGTTATCTTAGCTTGAATTCAAATCTATCCAGATCCTTGAAAATCTATAAATAGAGAGATTCATACAACATGACTTTTCAATCCCTGACACTTTTTTCCCCTGTTTGCTTGCTAGAAGCGTCCTCTATTAACCTATGTTTCCTATGAGAAACATAATTAGGTTTACAACTTAAAAACTTCCCTCAAGGATTCGTGAAGCCAGGTCTGACTATCTTTTACTTGATAGTTTGTGTACCCTGATATTGTTCTTATTGATTGTTGAGGTTCTCGTAAATATCCAATCAGGAATGAGATAGATATAGATCGAAAAGTTCTCTCCGTCTCAGACTTTGTAATATATCCAAAGTTATTCTTCATTGATTTTTTTATATTTTTTTTGAGAGGTGGTTAGTAATCCAGGTTTCTCAGCTAAATGGGTGTAAGTGTTCCATATTTGTGAGGTTTGCTATACTTCGTCCGTTGCAAACAAATTTCCAAACCTAGATCTAAAGATCAAAAGCGATATCAAATAAGCTTATCTATTGGAGGCATATTAGTTTCTAAAGTCTCCACTTAGGTTGAAGCAACTCTTAGGCTGTAAAGGACGTCAGTTATGGAAATCAATTGCGTCTTGCGAGGTTCAAGAGACATAAAGAGCATGACTGTAGATGAATTGTTTGGAGGGTTAATTCGTTCTCAACTATATTCCAGTCCGAGTCTGATAGTAGGTAGTGTCCATAGCGGTTTAATACAGTTTGGTGTTCAAAGCTTGACGAGAGGTTTTTCTATGGGTGCAGTTTTCCTCGTTAACAAAACGTCTGGTGTCTTGTGTTTTTCCGTGTTACATTATATTGTTTTATGTTTATAATATATGATTTACACAAGAAGTATGTATCCAATCTAGCTAGTTTAAGTCCTTATTAATTGTAATCAATAACGAGATTTGTTCTTGTTGAATTTGTATCTTAAAAGATAGATTACAAGTTTCATATTTGTCAGAATTCAGATTCTATTGATTTGGATACAACTAGGTTGATCTTGGATATTAATTTTTGAGATCATCCAAGAACTTTTCTACACAATCAGGTTCACAAACTTCTTAGTCTATACATATTGATTGTGGAAGAGATAAGAGAAATTATTATATACATATTGCTCAAGGATCCTTAATTTAGATATACTTACAGTTGTATTAGGTTTTGTCTGTTAGAGCATTGCTCGGTCGAACTCTCAAACGTTGCTACCTCAAGATTGTTTGTCAAGTTTAGTTGATCAAAACTATAAGTCTTGATTTCTAGCCTACTTATAGCTATGTCTCGGGTAGGATAAAATGTGTAGTTGAGTTTTAGACATCAAGGCGTTCGTCGATTGAAGGCGAAGATATACTGAGGAGACCTTGGAGGAACTTCATCAACAAAAGGTATGTGGAGACTAAAACTTATTTGTCACTCAGAAGTCTATTCTATTCTATCTCCTAATGAGACTAAGTCGTATAGCTATATAAACTTTTATATTATAGACATTTGATATTTCGAGCTGAGTTTAACTCGGTTATCTATTTCTATAAATATGTGTTGGAAGCTTTTTACTTTAGCTACGTTCATCATATCCTTGATGAGTTTAGTTGGAAACAATTTATTTGTTGGAAACCAAATAATAAGTCAAAAGATGATCATGTGAAAATTGCCTTGAAACATCTTAAATGATTTGTGTGAGACAATCATTTGATGTTGACTCGAAAAGTTTCGTATTGATCATTCGATCACTTAAAAATTACTTATAAGATAATAGTTATTGTGAGACATCTATTTTCGTCTTCTAAGGATGTTTCAATGATTGAAATGGGAGTTTAAAACAAAAACCTTTGTCTGGATACAACAAAGTATGCATACCTAGTATGAAAACTGTTTTGGTATGATTCAGGTGCGGGAATCTTGTTTTCATAACCAGTATGCAAACGGTTTTAACTGTTAAAGTACGGTAACCATGTTTGCACACCAGTACGCGAATAGTTCTACCTGAGTTAAGGTCCGAGACAACAGTATGCATACCCGTTTGCAAACTGCTGGACAAGACCAAAGTCCGGAAGCTATAGTTTACGTATCTGTTTGCAAACTTAGTGGTTAAAGTTCTAAAATCGGTTAACTATATTTTCATACTCATGAACAAATACATTTATGAATTAAGGAATGCAATCTTTGGAAACCGTGGCTTAATGTTCATGAATTGATTCTTATGAATCAATCCGATTTTGATTCAACTGGTTCATATATATTTCTGTGAAATAGTGAACAATTGAACAACTCTATTTGAAACACAATTAGATTCATTTGATTATACTACATGTTTGATTGATCATCATAGTTGATCTAGAAGTGTTATATGAATGTGGTTAAGACAAAAGTGTTAATATGGATAACTTCAGTTAACTATTACTGAGCCAACTCAATATACACGTTTAGGTACAGTTACCCATATCTAAATGAACGTATATTTCATTTGTGTGTAACAAGCTAAGACCATCTAAATATGGAGAGATATTGCTTTGGCTTTAAGCATACTTAGATTGAATCTTAAATCAGGTTTTCATCTAACGGTGAATATTGATGCTTTGTTACTAAGCTATTTAGCTTTGATTGCAAGCAAACCCTGATTTGAAAGACAATATAAGGGAGAACTCTAGCAACTAGAAAACCTAATCCCGACACTTTCCTGTGTCCTTGTTGCGACTAGAGTCGATTCTCCTTTAACCTAGGTTTTTTCCAAAACCATTATAGGTTAACGACTTGAAGATTTCATTTGGTGTTCGCGAAGCCAGACCCAACTATTTTCTCTATAGTTGGGTGTCCTGATCTTACTTGTTCCATCGTATTGAGTTCTATCTTCTCTAAGATTTGCTCGAGATTTATCTCTGATAGGTAAGATATAAAAAGTAATCACAAAGCTCTTCGTATAATTCTTTATGATTCCACAATAACTTCTTCTACTACCATATAGTTAAGTTATTGTGAGGTGATTGATATTTCTAGGATGCTCTTCTGGAGTAACCGGATTATTAATTGGTTCCTGTTCACCTTGATTTATCAACAGACGGAACAAAACTTCATAGGTACTTCTTTGGGAGACAAATTTATCTATTAGAACAGACTTATATGTGGGAGACAAATTTGTTTATAAGTCTTCGACTTTGGGTCGTAACAACTCTTAGTTGTGGGTGAGATCAGCTAAGGGAATCAAGTGCACAGAATCTGACGTGGTTCAATAGCCGTAAGGAACGCGACTGTACCTTAATCGGTGTGAGTCTTGGTTAGGGCTCAACTACATTCCAGTCCGAAGTTAACTTGTAGTAGGATATTGTCTGTAGCGGCTTAATACAATGTGGTGTTCAAATCTGGACTAGGTCCCGGGGTTTTTCTGCATTTGCGGTTTCCTCGTTAAAAAAACTTCTGGTGTCGTGTTATTTCTTTTTCGCATTATATTTGTTTATATAATTTAAACATTTCAGGTTGGGTGTAGTTTAATCAATTGGTAAATCCGACCTTGATTGTTGGATAGTAATTGACTGGAACTTGGGCATTGGTCTTTGGTACCGTCCAAGTTATTTCTCATATCAATCGTTCTCACAGATTTCTGTTTGTTCAATTGCAGATTGTATTGAGAAATTGATATATAAATCTTTGGTATATTTCTTGATTGAGCTCGCTTTTTAAGTTGGTGCTATTGGAATTATATTGGAGTTAGTACATACAGATTTCCAAACAAATTATTGGGTGTGGTTGTTATACCCTCGCTTTTTCATTGTCTATATAGGTTTCGGAACGAAAAAGTTGGTGGTGTATTTGGTACCATTTCCTTTTCAAAAAGATAAGGATGTCATTAGTGACGGATATATTCGTTATTATATCATGATCAACGGTTTATTTTCACCACAATTTCGTATCCAATATAAGCGTTTCCAATATCATGTGACCCAGATTAATAATTCACATGGAAATCATTCTGGCGGCCAAATTAGTTGTAAAATATATACAACGGCCCGATTTCTTTTGTCAGCCTATCTGACGACCGAGGTTATCCCAAAGGCATCGGCTGAGATCATTCCAAAGTCAAAATAAATTGTTTCTTTCACTCATCATCCCTTTGCTCACGTTAAAATGGGCAAGATCAGGGGCGGAGACAGTTGAAAGCAAGGGTATGCACCTGGCTCCCAAGCCTAATTTTTTTTTATCATTTGTGATGATTTGGGCTTCCAAAGCTATTTTACTCTCTTGCACCTCTAGTAGAATTATGTTTCCCTTTAGTGAAGTTTATGGCTCATTCTCTGGGTAAGATGATAATGAGCATAAATAAGAAGGTTCCCCAATATTATGCATGGGTAACTAAAATAGAACTATGCTTCAAAGAATAAGAAAAACTAAGATGAAATATTTATCGTGATTACTAAACCAGGATTTAATATTTGTTAGCATGAGAGTTTCTTCATTGCCTTAAAACACATCCTTAATCTTTTAAAGAAAAAAGAGACGAAAACTCTTTCTCATTGAAGTGTTGCTTTCACTGTGGCTATTTGCGAGTAAATGCAATTGCGTACTATAATCTGTTGGAAATTGGTCTTGGGATGGCCACTTAAGCCCATTCCCAAATTAAATGATAATCGAGTAAGTTGAAACATAAGGGGGAAACAGTTATTTGCACTGTTCCAAACAGTCGCATCTTTTAAATGTGATTATTCCTAAACAGCCACGTGGTTTCAAACTGTGACTGTTGATAGTGATTGTTACATTGTTTCAACATCTATAAATATCCATCTTCTTGAGAAAGATGGATATAGATATACACACTGTAGATGGGGAAAAAAGATTTGCTGGTTTTCTAGGGAACGAAGAGACAATCGAGTGATCGAAGACTCCTCAACCGAGAAAACTTCCTAACCTCAAACAGATGCACTGCACGGGAGTGCTTTTAAGTTTGAGAGATCAATCTGTAGGACTCCGGCCTAAACCAAGTCAATGGACATTCCAGAGTTAATTCGGTCACAAAGAGGGAAGAGGGTTGATCTGTAGGAGGGAAGATGGGAAGTGTGTGAGATCAATGGTAATCTGTGAATGTGTTGTGGGTCTGCAAATGATGAATAAATTTGAGTGATTGAAAGAGTGTTAGTCACACGATTCTTGGTTAGACGATGGATTATCTGTTCAATATCTCGTGGATTTTCTGTGTGTTTTTCGTACTACCTTTCAATCATGGACTCAGAGACTTATTTATATTGCTGGAAAATGTAAAATACATTGATCTTCAGTAAGTGTGATAGCTGCTCGAGTGAAAGAGTGGGAAATCGTGGTTTCACCAGTTCCTCGTACGTGAGAAGGTTGGTTAATTGTCCACCCACTACTTTGTTAAATCCCTCAACTGCTTGCACGAATTACTCAAATTTGTCATCGTGGATGAACATACGTGTTGTAGGCCGCCAGACCAAAACCCTAATCGATATCCCCCATGTGACGTGATTGATGTCTCACGAACGTGGATTTGACTAGTCAATCGTTTGATTTGATTAGACAATGGATCTAAATTTTTTTCAGTGGAGCATTCATGGATCGAGCGTCTGCTAAGACACAATTCTCGAATAAATGTGATAGTCTGAGTAAATATTACTCCAGCAATTGATCGATGAATTACTGTGAATCTAGCGTTTGAGAAAGTATTGCTCACTCGATGAATTACTGAATATTGATAACTGGATCAGTATTTGAACAATTGAGCGAGTATTGCTCGTTTAGTGAATTACTGAATATTGATAGTTGATAGTTGGATCAATATTCGAGCAGATGAGCAAGTATTGCTCATTCGATGGATTATTGGTAGTGTGACCAAATAATAATTAATTAAAATATTGGCAGAGTCGAATATTATGTAATTAATTTAGATGTTGATTGCCAGATCAATCATAAAATTATTAGTTTTTGAACTGCTCAGAATTGTGATTCAGCGAGAGTTTGTTCGAAACCCTAATTTTCGATCAATTGTTCGTCAATTGATGAATTACTGAAAATAGGCTATTGAGTAAAGGAGGGACCGACCACATGGGATGTTGGACGACCATGTGGTGTCCAAGTGCTCGAGTGAGCGTGCTCCAGGGTCCTTTGCTGACTGGCTGGTGAAAGAATGATCAAATGCTAGTATTGATCATTTATTAGAATAGTGCTCGAGCGAGCGTTAGGTAGTAAAACCTAATTTTGGAAAGGTGAGGGACCGATTAAGAGGGCATGGGACCGGCCCTTGGTGGCCGTGGGACCAGTTTCCAGTCGTTTGAGCGAGTCCCAAGTTGGTTGGAGAGAGTTTGGACCCAATATGAGCGATTGCTAGAAAATTAGGTCAAAATTGTGAATATATGTGGGACCGGCTCCTTGTAAGCCTTAGGGTCGGCCTTGTTCGGTCAAGGCAGCGTGCCCGTGTCACCACGACGTCCGTGTCTCAGTCCTGAGAGTTTTGGTATTCTCTGACGATCGTTCGAGCAATGTTTTGGATTTTCAGAAGAGTTTGATTTTGATTGAAACTCTCAATTTTTGCTCGAATGAGCAAGAAGAACTTTGCTCATGCGACAGATAATTTGAGAATATTAAAATAATGATATTTTAATTTTTGACGTGGGAAGCCTAGTCGGTCGAGTGACCATTTGACTTTTTGGCTTTTCCATGGTTTGAGCAACATTTGAGAAAATATTGAAAAACTAGGATTTTCGGTCAAACGATGGAATTCCATGAGATTATGGAAATAATAATATGTGAAAACAAGGAATTGTGAGGTGTGGGACCGGCCAAGGCTAGGTGGCCCGGTCACGTGACACCTTTTCCCTATTTTTATTCGATGAAAGCATGGAAACCCAAGAGTTTCTCACAAACGAGGGAGTTTGCTCAAGTGAGGGAAAACCTATGAGATAAGAGAGGAAATAAAAAATATTAGTGAAAATGAAATAAGGGAGGGACCGGTCACGGCATGACCGGCGGCCCGGTGGGCCCGACCGCCTTTCCTTATTTTATTAATTATTGTTTTATTTCCATGGGTCGCTCATTCTTCCATACTTTGATAGTTTGTTCGCGTGTTTGGGTGCTTGTTTGTGCATTATTTGTCGAGTACACACGCACCATTTTCTCAGGACTTACTTGATGACGGTCAGACGCCCGATTATGGAGTATTTATTACTAATTCATGAAATTCTGCTGGGAATGATTCATGAAACGGAGTAATAAAATGAGTTGAGCATCCATTACTAATCCATGAAATCCAGTTAGGGAATTCAAGGAACGGAGTAATGAGATAAAGTGATTATCTATTACTAATCAGCCGGGGATCAGCCTTGGAACGGTGTAATAAGATAGAATAGATTATCTTCTAGGAATTCAGTCGGTGAATGTCACGGTAGAATTAATATATTGTAGAATCGAGATATGAGATAGTTGAGGCATCATACTCTGAAAGGCGCATAGTCAGGTAACAACGTGCAGCGTTGTTAACGTCCTGAAGGTGTTTTGCCCTCTCAACAAACAATTATGTATGGAGAGCCGCCTGAATCTATACACGGTGTCTCTACATAGTCATGGAACATCGAATGAGTGTCGCCGACGTCCTGAAGGCGTTTTGCCCTCTCAACAAACAATTATGTATGGAGGACCGCCCAATCGTTCTTCTATGTAGAGGCATGTCTCTCTATGTAGTCAGGGAACAATGAGTGTCACCGACGTCCTGAAGGCGTTTTGCGCTCTCAAGAAACAATTATGTATGGAAGACCGCCCAATATTTCTTCACATAGAGATGTACGATGAACTGCGTAGCATCTAACTCTCAACAAGTGGGAGGCCTTTCGAGAAACATATTCATCGTGGCTCTGAGAGGTACTCGATCAGAGATCGTAAAAACGGTTCACGGATCGTAAAAACACAAATCGTCACATGCGTTCCTGAAGCCGGGCCAGAAACATGCAGTATCATGATTTTACGATTTTATCCCTTGCTGAAAATCCATCATCAAAATTAAGTCCCCTGCTTAGTGAGGGACAGTCATGTTCCGTAGTAAGCATTAGATAGTGATTTTCCAGTTAAACGAGATAAGTAGTCGGACTTAGTCGTACAAAGGCATTTTCAGAATCCCTGATTTGCTCCAATTATGTCGTGTACGATCAAACCATAGGTAAATACCCTGAAATGTGATAGAGTGTCGTCCCATGGTCACAGAGAGACGAGGCACTGCTGATTTGGATGGTCAGACGTCCAGTTTTGGTCGGTTTAGTATTTGCGGGCCCAGACTCAAAAAGGAAACGCATGATTTATTAGGTTTAGAAATAAAATAGATATAAAAGGGAAGAGACCCTAATTTTTTTTGTATTGACCACCACTTCCCCTTGAATTCTTCACGCCCAGAGCAGAAGGAGAAAATTGCCCGGAGCCGACTGTCGACGTCACGTCCGGCGAAGTTCCAACCAACTCCGACCGTTTTTAAGGTAAGCGAATATTTTTTGCTGTATTGTTAGTTTTTCCATGAGTTGTTCAAAACAAAATTCCATGTGTAGGTTTTAAGGAAATTTATTTTAGCAAACAATCGTTAGTCCGTCTGTCGGTTTAGGGATCGAACAATAATCCGTAGTATGATAAAAACACGTATATGTTTTGAAAATAGACCTGGTCCAGTAGTAAAATTTTGTTTATGAACTTTCATGAAAACCAAAATTTTATTTTCAAAGCATGAACATTTTTTGGGAACGTATGCTCGTTCGCTAGATAAAGTAGTACAGAGTAATCCCTAGCATTAGATATATTTTTGAAATAGACCCGTGTCTAATAATAAAATTTTGTTTGTAAACTTTCATGGAAACAAATTTTATTTTGGAACATGTGGATCTATACAAGGTGGAAAAGACACATTCGATGAACAAACGCTCGATTGAGCAAAATAATTTTTTTTTTACATATATATATATATTTTTTTCATAATTTCCGTGAGTTATCAGCTCACGAATTTATTTATTTTTTTTAAAGAAAAATACGTGAGTTGTTCATGTTTTTTTTTTTTTTGCAAAACTAAAAATTTATGAATGATCTAGTTTTGACTCCTAGCAATTGTTAGACATAAACAATTTTTGGTAAAATGTTGTTTGTATGGATTTTGTGATTTAATAATGTATGCACAAAAACCAATAAATGTTCTCCCAGTAGGAGTTGTTTACATGATGTAAGTTGTGTGAATCTTTCATATGACTTTTATGAATTGCTCATGGTTTTGTGAAAATCATGTTATGATTTCAAATAATGAATTTTTATTCGTCTCTGCGGGTTTCAAGGGACGAACAAATTCCAAGGATTTTGCATTGTAATCACTACATCTAGTGAAACTATAAACATGTAAGAGTTAAAGTGTTACCATTCTTGTAGATGTGCATTTTCATTCCATGATCCGTTGTCTTGTTGAATAATGTGCTGAAATAAAATGTGGCATGCTCAAAAACTTTTGCAAAGATGACC
This sequence comes from Papaver somniferum, assembly GCF_003573695.1. NCBI lineage: Eukaryota > Viridiplantae > Streptophyta > Magnoliopsida > Ranunculales > Papaveraceae > Papaver > Papaver somniferum. The sequence continues at coordinate 179,461,882 of NC_039359.1, forward strand.
GATTCTCATGATGGCACCTCCAAAGACAATGCTCCCAGGGATGATGCTTCCAGGGATGATGCTTCCACAGACACAACTTCAGACAATGGTGCTTCTGTAGATGGGACTTCTATTGACGAAGAAGAAGAAGAGGAAAGAGTTGGACCAAAGAACATTCCAAACGCTACTGATGAATTTTTCGTGGTCTAATATATGCCTAAGAAATATCCCCCAGGTCCGGCGTTTCGTCTTCTTATAGATCCCATGGACATTACTCAGAGAAAATTGGTGTCTCCTCGAGCAATTATTCGATTCTGTATTGACGGGAGACACTATGCCGGCTCACATATAGACTTCAAGCTTTCTCGGAAACCTTTGACATACTTTTCTAGATGGGCGAGGCATATGCCGGGACATAGTCATGTGAGAGCCATGTTGGACCGTGCGCAGGTGACACGAGCTATCCAAGCAGTTGGATAATTGCGTGTTTACCATGATGTGAGAGGTATAGTAGTTCTGCTCGCTCGTTGGTGTGTTCCTACTCATACTTTCATATGTAAATGGGGAGAATTCACCATTACTCTAGAGGATGCGGTTGCTCTAATAAACCTTCCAGTCATGGGTAATTTCTGAAAAAGCGGGGGTCTAAAAACCTCACCCAATATTTCGATTAGCAATCTGTATGGACAAACTCCAATATACTTTTATGAGAATAAACTAGATAGTTAGACTCAATCAATATAAAAGTATATCAAAGAGTTTTATATCTCTATCTCTTGATTTAATTCTCACTCGAGCAAATCTGAGAGTCTTGATTAAATACAAGAGATATAAACTTGGATGGTACCAAAGACAAATATCCAAGATAAATCAATTTCCAATCAACAACCAAAGGTTGGATTTCACAATTGATCGATACAACGCACAACCTGTGATATTTAAATTATATAACAAAATATAATGCAGAATAGAAATAACACAGACACCAGAAATTTTGTTCACGAGGAAACCACAAACGCAGAAAAATCCCGGGACCTAGTCCAGATTGAACACCACACTGTATTAAGCCGCTACAGACACTAGCCTACTACGAACTAACTTCGGTCTGGACTGTAGTTGAACCCTAATCAATCACACACTGATTCAAGGTACAGTTGCGCTCCTTACGTCTCTGATCCCAGCAGGATACTACGCACTTGATTCCCTTAGCTGATCTCACCCACAACTAAGAGTTGCTACGAACCGAAGTCGAAGACTTGATAGACAAATCTGTCTCACACAGAAAAGTCTATAGAATTGAATAAATATGTCTCCCACAGAAATACCCAAGAGTTTTTGTTCTGTCTTTTCATAAATCAAGGTGAAAAGGAACTAATTGATAAACCTGTCTTATATTCCCGAAGAACAGCCTAGTATTATCAATCACCTCAAAATAATCTAAATCGTATGGTAGCGAAACTAGATATTGTTGAATCACAAACGATGAGACGAAGATGTTTGTGATTTCTTTTTATCTTGCGATATCGGAGATATAACCTCAAGCCAATTATTCAATTGAACTCGTACGATAGAAAATGGCAAGATCAGATCGCTCAACTACAAGAAAAGTAGTTTCGTCTGGCTTCACAATCCCAATGAAGTTTTTCAGTCGTTAACCTACAGGGTCTCGAGAAGAAACCTAAGGTTAAAGGAGAATCGACTCTAGCAAACCAACTAGTATCACACATGAGGTGTGGGGATTAGGTTTTTCAAATGCTAGATGTCTCATTTATATAGTTTTCAAATCAGGGTTTGCAATCTAAATTACCTTGGTAATAAAGCATTCAATATTCACCGTTAGATGAAAAACCTGATTCAACCAAGCTAATATCTTTCAACCGTTAGATCGAAACTTAGCTTGTCACACACACAAATGAAATGCATTCATTTAGGTTTGAGTAACCGTACCTAAACGTGTACACTTAGTTGGTTCACAAATAGTTAACCAATGGTTATCCATATGAGCACTTTCATATTGACCGTATTCATCTTTCTCATAACTAGTTCAAATGACTCATAAGAACTAGTTGAAGAGTTGTTCAATTGCTTAGGTCTTTATTCATAGACACAATTGAAACAAAATCAGTTTGATCCACTTGAATCAATTCATGAAAAATATAGCCACGGTTTGCAAGGATTGCATTCCTTACAATTTATTGTTTTAAGTTCATGAACTACCGATTTGAGATATCACCAGCTTGAGTACGCGTACGTGTATGCATACCTTAGCTACCAGATTTGAGTTTATAAACTCAGAAGAAATTTTCGGTTCGAAAACTTCCGTGGGTACGCGTACCTAAGGTGACTGGTTTACTAGTTTTCAAACTTACAAACTCTAGCAGAAATTTTCAGTATGAAAACTTCCATGGGTACGCGTACTCAACCTGTCTCCTTCACCAATACCGCATTCACACATATGCACTCACTTGGCTTCCGGTACATGGATTTATACACTAATGTGCGAACATACTATATATGATTTAATGAGCACGAAAGTGCGACGCATTTTCACCCATAAATACATTAGCTAGGACTCATTTTATCACTAATAAACTTGTTTATAAGTTTTTTTTTATGAAATAAGCTCTTATGGAGAAAGTTGCTCAAAAAGTGGTTTTTGTACCCAGGAGGACACATGTTATTCGGACTCTCTCTTTTGGATAAGGGGCACTCCAGTTACTAAGGGGGTACCCCAATTGATAATCGCACCCAAGCAGCTGGACAAGGGGAAACCCGTTCTTCTTCATTTGAATTTTCATGTTTTGGCGGGAATGAAGTTTGCAGCGAGAACATCATTAGGTTTGGATTTTTGGGGTATCTCGAGAGTGATTCAATCGCTGGAATCGGTTTCGATCAACCTGATTGAGCTTAATAGGCTTGGTATGTCTTTTTATTTCGACGGAAATTGGATAGATGATCCAGTTAATTATCAAACAGTTTCTCGGGATTTTGGTTTGAAACAGGGAAAGATATGGACGAGATTTAGTTGGATTCTTTCTTGGATTTGGATTGGGTTCAATTGAATTCATCTAAACAGGACTGGTAAGTCCTTTGGATTTAGTATTTCAGGGATGGATACGTGGATTTGAAGAGGCAACAAATCATGGTAATATCTCAGATATTCTTCTTTCCCGTGTTTACTGTGTGACCTATGGAAGCTGGTGTGTGTTGACTGAATCAAGGGATAAGGTAGCACGTGTAGAAGATAAATAAAAAGATTCGAAAGTAACATGAGCGCGTGAAAGAGAAATAAATAAAAATTATTTTCGTTTTTGGCATCAGAAAATAAGAAGTGATTAATGAAGATTATATGGAGTTAGTATAGAGTATTTTCGATTCCAAAAGACTATATAAAGGGTTCTGAGGGTTTTGAGAAGTGCATGGAGAGTTTGGGGAGCAGTTTAGAGGTTCAACAGAGCTGAAAATCAAGTTGCAGGAAAACTGTTTTCTGCCGGTGCAATGAAGAACACGAAGAACTTTAGACGCACAGAGACAGTCGTTTATCAACAGTGACAACGACAGAGGGGTGAGGGTCGTATGTTACAACATCAGTGACAGTTCACATATATCGTTCTCTGTAACAGCTGGTTTGTAACACTTATAACTGTTACAAACTCGGTTTTTAATTATTTTCTCCCATATTATCATCCTTGTAAGCACCTTTTGAGAAATGAATTATCTTTTTGAGTGTGTTTGCATCATGAGAAGCTAAACCCATCACTGGGACGATGGAGGAAGCTGTTTTTCACCCATCTGGTAATTAAATTAATTCTTTTATAACTATGTGCATAGCATTTAATTGTTTTATGATTTCAATTAAATATTTGTTATTTTGTATGATGTCGCATGCTTAGTTTTGATTACTTTTGATGCGTCATGCTCACAACTTACAATTAATGTTTTATGAAATATACTTTGGCAAAGAATAAAGTTAATATCTCTTTTATTTTGAGCTATAATTGCCTTGGATTAATTTCTGAACCACTTGAATATGAAAAACAGTGAAATCCTGAGTCCCAATAAATTCTCCATCCTGTGACATATTTTGTATATATTTTCAAATTTTTAGTATTTTCATATTTAAGCCTAGAATCGATCTCAACAAAGTCCGAGTGAACGACAACCTTATTTACCACTATTCAAAATTCGATCAATTTTTGGCGCCGCCGACGCGGATTTGTTTTTAGATTAATTTTTAGGTTTTTTTTTTGTACAATATTTTCCATTAATTCTAGATTTTTTTTCCTTTTTATGCGTTTCTTTTTGTATTTGTTTTCATGGACTTTTTGAGGATGATGAATTATTCTGAGGAGACGTCACCTAAGATGACGCTGGCGGAATATAAGCGTAGAAAGTCAAATTATCAGGAAACCTCATCTGAGATGACGCTTGCTGAATATAAGCGTAGGAAACAGTATGGAGTTTCTACTCCACATGTGGTAAGTGAAGAATCACCTTTAACAATATATGAAAAGTATTATAAACACACACCGCCTAGTTTGGAACAAAGGTTGAGAGTTCTTGAATTTCAAAGATTATATGCTGATGATGATGAATCTTGTAGTGACTCTCTGTTCTAAACAGAACCTATAGATGACCCTGTGGATGATTTACCTAATTCTATAGATGAATCCATCCCACAAGATAATTCACCCAACTTAGAGGTTGTTTCTAGACCCATAGACTTCCAAAAGTTGCCTAATTTAGGGTTAGAATTGCGTGCTTCTAAAGTGTTATTGGAATACGTTGCATCTAAATACCCGGAGGATTTGCCTATTTCTGATACCGTGCATGAGCCAATTGAAAATTTCCCAGTCCCAATAATATCCCCATATTATGTTCTTTACGCACTTCCTTGTGTTGTGAAAACTTGTTTTGGAGGTAAATCTCTGTTTTTGATAGTCTCAGTGTCTCCGCATCGTGATAACATAAGTGTGAAGCTGTCATTTTCAAATGTTGTATTTTGGGTTGATCCCCAAATTTTCAAGTTTAGTTTATGGGGATCCTTTTTTATATATTCCAGTAGGTGTATTTTTATTTTATTTTTTATATTTTCGTATACTTTTTGCATCTTATGAATTTTCCATCTTAATTTTTGCGTTGGATGACTCAAATACATTGAGGACAATGTAATGTTTAAGTGTGGTGGAGCGGTTAACTTTTTACTTTATTTTTCAGGAAATTCCTTACAAATCATGATCAGCTGTGTAGCGGGTCTGCTCATTTTTCTTGCATATTATGACCAGTTGTGTAGCGGGTCTAAAAAAAGACCATCTGTGTAGCGGGTCTTTCTTATTATATGACCAGCCGTGTAGCGGGTCAGTTTTCTGTTTTGCTCGAGGATTAAAAAAATGTAACTTTGGGGGAATTTGATGAGCACGAAAGTGCGACGCATTTTCACCCATAAATACATTATCTATGACTCATTTTATCACTAATAAACTTGTTTGTAGGTGTTTTTGTGAAATAAGCTCTTATGGAGAAAGTTGCTCGAAAAGTGGTTATTGTACCCCGGAGGACACATGTTATTCGGACCCTCTCTTTTGGATAAGGGGCACTCCGGTTACTAAGGGGGTACCCCGATTGATATTCGCACCCAAGCAGCTGGATAAGGGGCAACCCGTTTTTCTTCATTTGAATTTTCATGTTTTGGCGGGAATGAAGCTTGCAGCGAGAACATCATTAGGGTTGGATTTTGGGGTATCTCGAGAGTGATTCAATCTCTGAAATCAGTTTCGATCAACCTGTTTGGGCTTAACAGGCTTGGTATGTCTTTTTATTTCGACGGAAATTGGCTAGATGATCCAGTTAAACATTAAACAGTCTCTCGGGATTTTGGTTTCAAATAGGGAAAGATATGGACGAGATTTAGCTGGATTCTTTCTTGGATTTGGATTGGGTTCAATTGATTTCGTCTAAACAAGACTGGTAAGTCCTTTGGATTCGATATTTCAGGGATGGATACGTGGATTTGAAGAGACAGCAAACCACGGTAATATCTCGGATATTCTTCTGTCCCGTGTTTACTATGTGACTTATGGAAGTTGGTGTGTGTTGACTGAATCAAGGGATGAGGTAGCACGTGTAGAAGATAAATAAAAAGATTCGAAAGTAACAGGAGCGCGTGAAAGAGAAGGAAATAAAAATTATTTTCTTTTTTGGCATCAGAAAATAAGAAGTGATTAATGAAGATTATATGGAGTTAGTGTCGAGTATTTTCAATTCTGAAGACTATATAAAGGGTTCTGAGAGTTTTCAGAAGTGGATGGAGAGTTTGGGGAGCAGTTTAGAGCTTCAACGGAGCTGAAAATCAAGTTGCAGGAAAACTGTTTTCTGCTGGTGCACTGAAGAACACGAAGAACTTTAAACGCACAGAGACAGTCGTTTATCAACAATGACAACGACAGAGGGGTGAGGATCGTATGTTACAACATCAATGACAGTTCACATATATCGTTCTCTGTAACAACTGGTTTGTAACACTTATAACTGTTACAAACTCGGGTTTTAATTATTTTCTCCCATATTATCATCCTTGTAAGCACCTTTTGAGCAATGAATTATCTTTTTGAGTGTGTTTGCATCATGAGAAGCTAAACCCATCACTGGGACGATGGAGGAAGCTGTTTTTCACCCATCTGGTAATTAAATTAATTCTTTTATAACTATGTGCATAGAATTTAATTGTTTTATGATTTCAATTAAATATTTGTTATTTTGTCTTATGTCGCATGCTTAGTTTTGATTACTTTTGATGCGTCATGCTCACAACTTACAATTAATGTTTTATGAAATCTACTTTGGCAAAGAATAAAGTTAATATCTCTTTTATTTTGAGCTATAATTGCCTTGGATTAATTTCTGAACCACTTGAATATGAAAAACTGTGAAATCCTGAGTCCCAATAAATTCTTCATCTTGTGACATATTTTGTATATATTTTCTAATTTTTAGTATTTTCATATTTAAGCCTAGAATCAATCTTAACAAAGTCCGAGTGAACGACAACCTTATTTACCACTATTCAAAATTCGATCAATTTTTGGCGCCGCCGACGCGGATTGTTTTTAGATTAATTTTTAGGTTTTTTTTTGTAAAGTATTTTCCATTAATTCTAGATTTTTTTTCCTTTTTATGCGTTTCTTTTTGTATTTGTTTTCATGGACTTTTTGAGGATGATGAATTCTTCTGAGGAGACGTCACCTAAGATGACGCTGGCGGAATATAAGCATAGAAAGTCAAATTATCAGGAAACCTCATCTGAGATGACGCTTGCTGAATATAAGCGTAGGCAACAGTATGGAGTTTCTACTCCACATGTGGTAAGCGAAGAATCACCTTTAACAATATATGAGAAGTATTACAAACACACACCGCCTAGTTTGGAACAAAGGTTGAGAGTTCTTGAATGTCAAAGATTATATGATGATGATGATGAATCTTGTAGTGACTCTCTGTTCTAAACAGAACCTATAGATGACCCTGTGGATGATTTGCCTAATTCTATAGATGAATCCATCCCACAAGATAATTCACCCAACTTCGAGGTTGTTTCTAGACCCCTAGACTTCCAAAAGTTGCCTAATTTAGGGTTAGAATTGCGTGCTTCTAAAGTGTTATTGGAATACTTTGCATCTACATACCCGGAGGATTTGCCTATTTATGATACCGTGCATGAGCCAATTGAAAATTTCCCAGTCCCAATAATATCCCCATATTATGTTCTTTACGCACTTCCTTGTGTTGTAAAAACTTGTTTTGGAGGTAAGTCTCTGTTTTTGATAGTCTCAGTGTCTCCGCATCGTGATAACATAAGTGTGAAGCTGTCATTTTCAAATGTTGTATTTTGGGTTGATCCCCAAATTTTCAGGTTGTTAGTTTATGGGGATCCTTTTTTATATATTCCAGTAGGTGTATTTTTATTTTATTTTTTATATTTTCGTTTACTTTTTGCATCTTATGAATTTCCCATCTTAAATTTTGCACTGGATGACTTAATTACATTGAGAACAATGTAATGTTTAAGTGTGCGGGAGCGGTTAACTTTTTACTTTATTTTTTCAGGAAATTCCTTGCAAATCATGATCAGCTGTGTAGCGGGTCTGCTCATTTTTCTTGCATATTATGACCAACTGTGTAGCGGGTCTAAAAAAAAAGACCAGCTATGTAGCGGGTCTCTCTTATTATATGACCAGCCGTGTAGCTGGTCAGTTTTCTGTTTTGCTCGAGGACTAAAAAAATGTAAGTGTGGGAGAATTTGATGAGCAAGAAAGTGCGACGCATTTTCACCCATAAATACATTATCTAGGACTCATTTTATCACTAATAAACTTGTTTGTAGGTGTTTTTGTGAAATAAGCTCTTATGGAGAGAGTTGCTCGAAAAGTGGTTTTTGTACCCCGGAGGACAAAGATAGTTCACTATATTTTCATACCAAGGTAATTGGGTAACAAAGAACAGTTGTTCATCAGGAAATATATCCCTTATAGGAAGGGAATCATCAGGGGAATCAACAACTAGCCTAGACAAGTGGTCTCCTACTACATTTTCGGCACCCTTTTTGTCTCTAATGTCTGGAGAAAACTTTTGCAACAAAAGGATCCACCTAATCAATCTAGGTTTCGTATCCTTTTTAGACATAAGATATTTCAGAGCAGCATGATCAGTATATATTACGATCTTAGAACCTAAGAGATATGGTCTAAACTTGTCTAAGGCAAACACAATGGCTAATAGTTCCTTCTCCGTAGTGGTGTAGTTTAACTGGGCATCATTCAGAGTTTTGCTAGCATTGTAAATCACATGAAGTAACTTATTTTCTCACTGACCTAGCATAACACCAATATCATAATCTAAAGCATCACACATGATCTCAAAGGGTAGGTTCCAGTTGGGTGCCTGGACTATGGGGGCGGTAGTGAGTAAAATCTTAAGCTTCTCAAAAGCCTCTGAACAAGCATCATCAAAGACAAACTTAACATCTTTTGCAAGCAAATTGCAAAGAGGTCTAGAAATCAAGCTAAAATCCTTAATGAATCGACGATAAAAACCTGCATGCCCTAAGAATGACCTAATATCTCTTACGGTTTTTGGGACCTGTAAAGTTTTAATAAGGTCAACTTTGGCTCTATCTACCTCTATACCCTTCGAAGATACGATATGCCCTAGAACAATTCCTGAACGAACCATGAAGTGACATTTCTCCCAATTAAGCACTAAATTCTTTTCCTTACACCTAGTCAAAACTAATGACAAATGATGCAAGCACTCATCGAAAGACGAACCAAACACTGAAAAATCATACATAAAGACCTCTAAGAACCGTTCTACCATGTCAGAAAGTATGCTCAACATACAACGCTGAAAGGTCGCAGGGGCATTACATAGCCCGAAAGGCATGCGTCTATACGCAAAGGTACCAAAGGGACATGTAAAAGTAGTTTTCTCTTGGTCTTCTGGGGCAATAACAACCTGATTATAGCCGCAGTATCCATCTAAAAAGCAATAATGTCTACGTCCATCTAATCTCTCTAGCATTTGGTCGATGAAGGGAAGGGGAAAGTGGTCCTTCCTAGTGACCTTGTTCAATTTCCTATAGTCAATACAGACACGCCAACCCGTGGTCACCCGGGTTGGGATTAACTCATTGTTATCATTCTGGACTACAGTAATACTGGATTTCTTGGGAACAACCTGAACGTGGCTGACCCACTTACTGTCTGAAATGGGGTAGATAATGCATGCATCTAACAGCTTTAGAACCTCGGTTCGAACTACTTCTTTCATATTAGGGTTCAGTCGACATTGCATCTCCCTAGAAGGTTTGGTGTCACTATCTAAATAGATATGATGCATACAATAAGTAGGACTTATACCCTTAATGTCTGCTATGGTCCACCCTAAAGCTTCCTTGTTATTCTGAAGGACGGTCACTAGCCTACTTTCCTGATCACTATCCAAGTCAGATGCTATAATCACAGGTAAAGTTTCAGATGGGCCTAAAAACACATACTTCAGGGAATCTGGTAATGGTTTAAGGTCCAACTTAGGAGGCTTTTCGAACGAAGGAACTAAGGTAGATTTAGAAACGGGTAGAGGTTCGAACTTAGGTTTCCAGCCATTACTAGTATCTATCAAAGGGGTTGAATCTAACAAAGCATTCACCTCATTAATCACATCGTCATCATCAAAATCAATCCCAAAGTGGGCTAGGACTTTCTCTAATGGATCTTCTAACAAAGTGTTTGGTAATGACTTCTCGATTAATGTTCCTATCATGTTCACCTCTTCTATGCTCGAGTCATCTAGTTCAGAGGGTAGCTTACTAATATTAAAAATGTTCAGCTCAATAGTCATATTACCAAAAGAAAAATTCATAATACCATTTCGACAGTTAATGATCGCATTGGATGTAGCTAAAGACGGGCGACCTAAAATCACTGGTATTTGGTTCTCTGGTTCAGGGACAGGTTGGGTATCTAGGATAACAAAATCCACTGGATAAATAAACTTGTCGACCTCAATAAGAACGTCCTCGATCACACCACAAGGAATTTTAACTGAAGTGTCATCTGGGTAGGTTTCATCTCACCAAGTCCTAGCTTAATGTACACATGGTATGGGAGTAAGTTCACACTGGCTCCTAAGTCAAGCAAAGCTTTCTCGACACGGTATTTACCTATTGTGCAAGAAATAGTAGGGGACCCTGGGTCTTTATACTTAGGAGTAGTAGTATTCTGTATAATAGAACTCACATGACTAGCTCTGAAGGCTTTCTTTTGGACACTAAGTTTTCGATTTCGCGTACACATATCCTTAAGAAACTTGGCATAAGCGGGAATCTTCTTAATCGCATCTAACAATGGGAGGTTGATAATAACCTGCTTAAAAACCTCCAATATATCATTAAAGTTGGACTCCCTCTTAGTTGGAACTAGCAGCTGGGGAACGAGGCTCTGGGAACAAAGCCGGACTCAGCAGGACCCTCATTGGTCTCTTTGGAGACTCTATCAGTCTCCTCATTTTCTGGCTCAGAAGGGTGAACTACAGCATGTTCACTATCAGGCATGACAACCTTATTGTCAACTTTCTATCCACTCCTAAGGGTTGTTATAGAATTCACATGATTGTACGATTTCTCTCCTTTAGGGCTAGGATCAATTTGACTAGGGAATCTTCCATCTTCTCTTTCACTAAGAAACTTAGCTATTTGGTCGACTTGAAGTTCTAAATTAGCAAGAGACTGGGAATTATTCTTAAAATTTTTCCTGGTTTCTTCTTGAAAACCATAGTGGTTCTTTGATAACATCTCATGGTTCTTTGCTAACATAGTAAGGGTTTCTTCTAAGGTGGAGATCTTTTTCTCATTCTGAAAATGGGGTTGACCTGAAGAGTTCTTAGCATAACCAAAACCTGGGGGAGGCTGAGAATTACTAGACTGTCCTTGATTCTGACACTTAGACCAAGAAAAATTAGGATGGTTTCTCCAACCAAGGTTGTAAGTCTCTGAGCATGGGTCAAAATTTTGACGGTTCTCAAACCTAGCATTGTTATAGACAAGATGGGCTTGCTCTTCACTAACCTGACCTTCCCAAAACGAGTTATTGGGTTCTACTCCACAACCAGACACTTGAGAGGCTCTTAACCTATCATCGGGTTCAACAAGAGACCTATGTTTGGGATGATTCAACTCCAAAGCTTCTAACCTTCTAGACAAAGCAGCAAACTTAGCATCAGACCCGAAGCTTGTATCTACCATATTGGTGCTACTTCTATTGACCAAGAGTCTTTTGGGGGGTTCAACACAAGATTCCAACTGTTTGGATTTTTCAGCGACAACTCCTAAGAAGGTAAAAGCATCATCAACACTTTTACTAGTAAACTCACCAGCGCACATAGACTCAACCATGGCTTTGGTTAAATAGTCTAAACCATCATAAATAATCTCTACGAGTTTCATCTTATCAAATACATGGTGAGGACACTGGGATAGGAGATCACTGAATCTCTCTAAAAACCTATAAAGAGACTCTCCCTCTTGTTGCACACTAGCACTAATTTTCTGCCTAACAGACGCAGTTTTATGCTTAGGGTAGAATTTCATATAGAAAGCAGCAATAAGTTCCTGCCATGTTTCAATGGATTCAGATGGTAGGTTGTTCAGCCAGGTCTTGGCTTTATCTCTCAAAGAAAAGGGAAACATCTTAAGTTTCAAGACTTCATCAGTAAGGTCTTTTATTCTAATTGTCCCACAAATTTCCTCAAAGTACCTAATATGAAAATAAGGGTTCTCATCATATTTCCCTAAGAATATAGGGATCATCTGAAGAATACTAGGTTTTATCTCGAAATTAGCCGTAGTGGATGGAAATTTAATGCACGAAGCTCTGGTGGACCTAGTTGGGAACATGTAATCTTTCAAAGTTTCCATTGCTGGCACAACTGAAGTACTAGGGGTAGTTTCCTCACGAAGAGACAAATTCTCAAAACTGAAGTTTCCAAAAACAGGGCTCTCAAAAGAAGAGTCTTTGAGCTCCCCGCTTCCACAAGAAGAATTACTAGGTTTTTCACTAATCAATCGACCTAGATTTTCTCTTTTCCAAGCCCGTTTTTTAATGACCTCGGGCATACACTAGAAAAACAAAAGAAAAATAAAGAAATCCTAAAAGGAAGGGAAGTTCTATGCAAACACAAACAAGGCTGACTCTACCACAACAAACCTACTGATTTCTAGCAAACAAAAAGCATGATGGCTCCACTTAGATTGTTTCTAGACCAGCTTCTAATCCTTCGAAAGGGAATTCGTTACAATTTAAGCAAACCCCTCTGGAATCAATCCGAGTTTAAGTAAGTTGAATAGAGACGAGGGAAGCTCAATGGATCTTTGATACCCAAGGCCTCACCGGCGTTACAAGGTGGCGTATTCAACTTACAGAAACCATCATGAACTTTGAAGCATGCTTAAAAGAGTAACCAATATTTTTCGAATGACTTTCCTATTAAGCTCGTCACCCTATAGGCCTCGTTCTAGTCAAATTTTAGGCTTAGGTTCGCGTTTGGTTTCGTTTTCCTAAGACGGGCAAGAAGGGAACGGTGATGAAATCCGAACCCTTATCTTGTATGGCCAGTCCTTGCACTTTACTAGGAAATTAAAGCAGCCGTTTTCAAATCCTCAGCATATATGCAAACGAAGGAATACAGTAACTCGCTGACAGGGGATTCGCGAGTGTTTCGACAAACTTACCTCCCGTACCATATGGGAGATGAACCGATGAAGTCGACTCGGACCACGACTCCTATGTCATGTACGAACCCGAGGGGCCGAGGCGATATCGTAATCGCCGTCCTTCTCCGCAAACAATTTATATTTAAACTACCCTTCCATAGGGTTAAAAAAATAAAGTCCCAAAGTCCACAGTCCAAATATAAAGTGCAAAAGAAAAAGATAATCTAAAAAAAAAAATTCTAAAAAAAAATAAAAAAATCTCTCTCTCTCTCTCTCTCTCTCTCTCGTTTTTTAATTAATTTTTATTCTCCTTTTGTTTCGCTCCTTTCGCTTTGCTTTTACTCCAAATCTTTAAGTATTCACCAAAAGCTTTGGCAAATTTTTCTTTCCCTCCAAATTCCAAAATCTGTAAGGAAAAGACAAAAACCCAAAAACGTAAAGAAGAACAAGTAAAATAAAAATGAAAAAAAAATAAAAACCTAAAAAAAAAATCTAAAAACTCTAGCCTAATGGTCACTATACACGGTTCCTTAACGGGACCAAAGTGTATATTCTTTTATTGTATTTTTCAAGAATATCTTGGTCTTGGAAAAACTATAAACATAGATTCTCTTTCAACTGGGAAAATCAATCCCTGACATTTTGTGTCCTGGTTGATTCTAGAGTCGTCCTCTATTGACCTGCGTTGCATATGAGAAACATAATTAGGTCTATGACTAAAAGACTTTGCTTGGGGAATTCGTGAAGCCAGGTACTACTATCTTTACCTTGATAGTTCATGTATCCTGATCTTCCTTTATTGTTATCGAGGTTCTCGTAATCTCTTTCAGGCAAGATAGATAATAATACCAAAGTTCTCTTCGTCTCAGATTTTGTGATTCTTCAAGATTGATATCTGAAAACTGGTTTTAGCTGATATTTTAAATATTATTCTAGAGAGGTGATTAAGAATCTAGGCTTCTCTTGGGGATTTATAAGTTCCATGGTAAGGTTTGCTAGCTTTGTCTATTGCAAACAGATTTCCTCACCTTGATCTTTGATCTAAACGAAAATCAAATAGGCTTATCTGTTAGAGGAAGATTGGTATCAAAAGTCTTCACTTCTTCTGAAGTAACTCTTACACTATAAAGGACGTTAGCTAAGGGCTGATTCGGTCTCAACTACATTCCAGTTCGAAGTCTGATAGTAGGATAGTGTCTGTAGCGGCTTAATACAAAATTTATGGTATCTTGTGTTTTTGCTTTTCCACAATATATTGTTTATCTTTATAATGGATTTACACAGGTTTGTATGTATTCAGTATAAGTAGATACGTCCGTTTAATTGTAATAGATTACGAGACTTGTTTCTTGTAGAATTTGTATCTTGATGGAAGATAGATAACAAGTTTAATCACTTGGCAGAATTCCGATTGGATTATTTGGATAAGACTAGATTGATATTGGATATTGATTTTTGGGATCGTCCAAGTACCCTGCTTAGAAATCAGGTTCATGGACTCTCTGTCTTTATGCATACTGATTGGGCAGAGGTTGAGATATAAACCTTATATACAAATTGTCAAGGATCATTCAGTTGGTCTACTTGCTATGGTACTAAGTTTTCTCTATACCGATCGCTGAACAAAAAAGTTGGGTGTATTTGGTATCCCCTGCGTTTTTCAGAAATTATCTCACTCGAGTCGTGACTAGAGAAAAATACCCTGGAACTTATACGTCTACCAGATGCTCCTTCTGTTACTTGTAGCACTATATGTGAATTAGAAAAATTATCCTTATCCCTGGCTCCTGAAAAAAATAAGGAGTTAGAAAAAGTGATTGCCAATGGTACTGATGATGACCTAACAAAGTCTCATTCGGAAGATCATGCTCAAAGTGTCTCTACTTTGATAAGGGATGAACAATTGAATTTATCTAACCAAGAAAAAAAATAGTCTCTCCAAGATGAAAGGTTCTGGTGTTTCTTGTGCAAGTTAACTCACATTCGGATCCCATCAGAACTCAGAAGCTTTGCTACTTCTGTGATACAGAAGGATACGTTCGTAGGAAGTGTAATCTCAGGTTAAAGAATCGATTCAAGAATCTCCAAAACACCTTGAATCTCATCCTAAAAGGTGTAACTGATATTCAAAATTCAAGAATAACTGATATCGATCCATCAAAGCATCATATCCCAATAATGTCAGTTTTGCTTACTCCACTAATAAATGCACATAAAGCAAGAGTGTTACTCCAAGAAGAACGAAAGAAACCTTCAAATACATGGGTTCCTAAATTTAATCATACCATTACAAAGGAATACATGGATTTACCGGCTAAGGAAACTGTTCAATTGACTAACATGAACATGATGATAACTGGGTACAACGATCTTATCAACAAGTTATCATGTATCTTTAAGGAAAAACATACAAACTCAGGTAAAGCTTCCAACTTCATATTCTTCCATCATGGAAATGAGTTTTATAATAACTCCTCTAGTCCAAAGGGTAGAAACTCAAAAGAAAGAGTAATGCATAAATCTAATCGTTGACTTGTTGATGTGATTTTCAATTGATTTGTAGTAATAAGTTTGTTGAGACTTGTGAAAGCAAAAGATTTTAGACTTATAAAACTTAAAAATAGAAAATTTATTATAAAATTGATTTCAAGATATTAAAAGTAACCAAGACACTAGATTCCACTATTACACATGAATGAACGATACCAAATATGTTTCAAACTCTAACTATCCTTTAAGTCCTTTATTTCTTAATTCACACACAATAAAACATATTACCAAATATTAATCGTATTCCCTAAGAATAGACTATCAATCGATTAAATAAAGTATAATCTATCAAATTGAATCACAAGTAACTAAGAAACTTATTTGAACATTTAGAACTCCGCAAAAGCGGTGATTGAATGAATTATAAATTGTAAATTAGAGAAAAAAATTTGTTACCAATCATTCATGCATAGATAACTTCATCCATTGCCTTGGTTGCGCGAGAATTAGCTCATCATCATGGAAACACGCTCAATATTCATTTTTATTGCTCAAAGGGTGTTTACAAAGATGAAATGGGAGAAACAATGATAAAACCGGGTTTGTAACAGTTATATTTGTTACAAACTGAAAAGAACGATAGAACAGTACTGTCGTTGATTTTGTAGCTCTCGACCCACGCCTTTGTGTCGTTTCCACCGTTGAAAAACGACTGTATTGGATGGTTTGTTCTTCATGTTCTTCAGATGAGCAGCAGCAGAAAAATATTTCTAGTGGTTCTGATTATCGCCTCTGTCTTCTCCAAAACTCTCCCAAACTCTCAGTAACTCGTTATATGACCCAAGGGATTCTATTTATACCCGAAAGATGCATTGAATCTCCTCCATAACTTCACAAATTCTCGGCAGTGAAAGAAAATATTTTCGGATATTTTCTTTCCTGTTTTAGATTCTTACGCGTTTTACAGCTGCAAACTCTCCTTGTTTAACTCTTACACGCCTCTAGCATTCTCCCAGCACATTCCAAACTCTCCCAGCAACAACAGACGCGTGAAAATCTTCCCCCTTTGCACGTACTCCCCTTTTTTGCTTCATGACATGATTCAGCCAATTCTGATCCAAACGAACACCCATAACAGGCCTGTTATGAAAAATCACAACTACCCATGAAGTTTCAGCCATTTAGTCTCTGTAGAACATCGTCAAAATCTTGATTAAAACTGCCAGTTCACTACAAAGTTTTCCCGCCAATTTTTTCTTTTTTAAACGAAGGAGAAGGTGTCCTCCTAACCAAACCAGGGGTGCGAATAGCATGTGTCGCTCTGGGGGTACAAATAGCAGGTAGTATGCCCCTTAGTAATTGGGTGCTGGGGATGAATTTGGGTTACGCATAACCTTGGGTGCCCCTTAGCCAAATCTGGGGTCCGTATAACAAATGTCCTCCGGGGGTCCAAATAGCACTTTTTGAGCAACTTTTTCCACACAAGTGTATTTCTCCAAAAACACCTACACAAACATACAAACACCATAATAAGTACAAAATCAAGCACTAACAATAGAGACACTGAGGACAATTCAGACATAAAAATGTGTCTATCACTAGTACCTCGTGGTGAGTGTGAAAATACTCACCCTTGTGATTTCTAAGTAACATAGGTTTGGATTCTCAGCTTATTAAAAATCCTGTAAGATGAGGATCTCTAATTAACATGTGTTCTATTTGGTTCAAATATTTCTACTATATGTCTCCTTACACTTTATATCCTTGAACTTTATTGCTTGCAATTCTTCTCAAATATTATGTCGAATTCTTATGTTCCATCAGCTTTAAAGAAAGACAAAAATTGGCATCTCCTTTTGTTGAGCCCATGCTCCACGAGATGTATCCATCCTTAAACTTTTACGTGACTGATTGAGTAGAATGGTTCAATGATTAAACAAATGTTTATCATTACTGTCTTTTATGCGCCTTCGTATTAAGTCATTAACTTGGTGAAACCACATCATTGAATCTCGGAATGTAATGACTTGATGTGGGTATCAACAAATATTATGCTCTTTGTATTATATTTTCTCTGCCTATCTGGCTCCTAAGAAAGAGACGAGAACAGGATCCATGGGAATCTCTACATAACAAGCAAATATATAAGCTATGCTCTTAGATTTATCTAATCATATGAGTTACTACTTAAATTTAAGCTAAATTGATGGATTTGATATTGGATTATAGAAAAGCAGCTTTCACATATTAATATCGGGCTCGTATGTGCAACAATACCCTTTTAGGACCACAAAAGATGTCTGTGAAATTTTTATAAAGTTGTTTATGTTTTGCTAAAAATTTCCCATGATAAAATGGTTCACGGACTGTTTGACTTAAAAGGTAACTCTTCAGTTGCCTACTTTGACTTATCTTTCAGAAAGTGGTCACAGAGCCGACCTTATTTTTGGAAATACCTTCTTGAGTTCACCTTATATATACCACAAACTTGAGTTGAGATCTCTCATTCAAGTCCTTCTTACAATTAAGCATGTCTCCCATGTCAAAAACCCAGTCTCACAAAAACATGGAAGAAGCTCTTGGTAATGATTGCAATGGTATTTGGTCAAAAGGGAAGAAAAAAAGAACTCTGGTCAAAAACCATATTTCTAATACTATTAAATTGAGGATGATTCTGATGTGAATTGTTACTTTCCTTATGATCATCAAGATGTAGAGCAAGAAGATATGATTTCCGCTAATGTTTTTTATGATTTTCTAAAACAATTTGAATAAGCAAGGATTCAACTTATTGAAGCCTTGAAGGGTCAAGACATGTTAATAACTGAGTTGAAAAGGTTTTCCCTGAACTTGTTCTCATGAAATCACATGTCAATAATCTTCTCAATGAAGAGATTTTCCTTGTAGAGTTCGTGGATGTTGTTGAAGACAAACTCAAAGGCCTCAAAACCAATGACGTCTCAAGCGTTAACTAATTAGATTTCCTTTTATTCTCTAATAACACCTTGCGGTAATTTTATTCTTATTGGTTTAAAGAGAAACACTAGCTCTTGGAATAACCTATTTATATGTTTTACATTAGATATTCCAAACACTATCATCTTGCAGTGATTAGAGTTTAAATTTTATTGTGAAGATGATTGCAATACATATCTTTATCGATTATTATGTGTATTTATTATTTTCTGAGATTTTTTCTTTGCTACCATAATTCCGGTGATGAGAACAGATATCCATATGTTCTCATAGGTTAATCTCTTAACTCTTTGTGTTCATCACTAGAACATGAGTAAACTATTTTGAGAATTGCAATATTTATTTTCCCACGATTACACTTTGTGAATATATTGTAGGAACTCCATAAGATGTTCTTAGTTGTCTCCATTCCCCCTCAGAACCGTAACTGGCAGGGAATAAGATCGAGAACTTTAATTTTTGCGTCCTACATGGATAGAAGATATAATTCTTATGTTGAGCCGTATGGCTAAAACTATTCTCGTTGTTCGTAACTGACCTGAAGAATTGTTTTTATCGATGATTATTTTTCTCAAGAAAGTGATGCATCTTAAAATCGTTCGTTTTGACTTTTTTATTTCTAACTGACGAGAAGAGAGAAAAATATTTAGGATACAAATTTGTTAAGTTCAAGAGAATCTTTCTCTTGTAGTAATAAAAAGGTCGCTCAGTTGCTCTCTCGAGAATGACATCAAATGTGAGAGAGTTCAATTTGAACTTGTGCTTAATTGATATATCTTTATGAGGAATGTGGCTATGGAATTGTAGAAGATGAATGTATATTTATCCCTCCTTAATGAAGACACTGAGTTTACTTGGTGAAATCATCTAAATGAAAAGTCGGCATGTTATCTCTAGTCATGATAAATCTTTTGTGTAGTTCATTACGATCCTTTAGTTTTCGCCTTTGCCAATTTTGTTGACAAAAAGGAGGAGAATTATTTAGTAGTATTCTATAAGTGTACCTATTATGCAATAAAGGTTACTAAAGACTAAGGGTGTGACGGACCGGAAAATTACGCCTAGAGCGTCAATTGCGAGCAGGCCATAACTCCCTCATGCGCCACTCTGATGCTACTAATCGGGCCTTAAAATTAGGCAAATGCATGTTCATTTGCCTTTCAAGGCATGCTCGACAAGCATGATGCAGTTAAATTAGCTTCTACACCTTTCCAACTTACCCTTGTTCTACAAAGGGTTTAAATCCATAGAGGCTAGCTAATGCTGATGCATTATTCCATGCATCATTGGCTTCCGAACACTGTCCAGGTATAAGGCATGCTTTGGACTTGCATATGGTCCATTTTGAGCCTATTTCCATTTTCTTTCTTTGCTTACCGGTTTGATTACTCTCTTGGCCATGCCCAATTCGTATATGCCAACTCCGTGTAGACTAATAGGCAGTATGAGCATTCAACGAATGGCATGCAACTTGCCTCATCAGGTTTGGCCACAATCGTCTCTTCCATCGCAATACCGAGCTAGATGATATGAGTGGCCAATATGCCGCAATCATCTTACAATTAGATGATATGAGCGAAAAAGTGCTGGACCGGCAATACTGCAACTCATTGAGGCTTCCTACATACCCTTCCCTACTCTAAAGGGATCAAGCACTGACCGTAGTTCATCCTCTTAGGGACAACAACATAAGCCAACTTATGTTGCAAGGCCATGGCCAAGAAATAATAGCATGGTCCGTATATGCCGTTTTTTCAAAATGCACAAAGGTTGCGCATAAATTAGTCTGCGGCATGGGCCGCATGGCATAGTGATGCCTTCACGCCATATGCCTCACTGGCAAGGCCACACAGTTATAAATGAGGCATAAACATCATTTATGCTCTTCTGGCTAAGCTATGAGGATTACTTGGTGTGTAGTCCGCATATGCACCTTCAACCAACTACCCCTCCCTATATATGTCTTAAGGAAATTTTTACAACTTAAACTGGGGGACCACTTTTACATTCACCAAGTAAGGATTTGTGGTGCTTGCTTCACTATTCATGGTCGTTGCCATGTATTTCTGAATAACCGACAATGATTGTTGTTTTTTAGTTACGACCCATAAGACAACTTAAATATTGCGCAATATTCACTCGGCCAGCTCGCTCTGGCATGTTGCACCACTGTTGTGCAATATTGGCTCTAGGCCAATTCCAATATTTACAGCTATGATGGTTGTACATAAACTCGGCCAGCCTGCTCTGGCATAATGCATCTTTGTGATGCG
This sequence comes from Papaver somniferum, assembly GCF_003573695.1. Taxonomy (NCBI): domain Eukaryota; kingdom Viridiplantae; phylum Streptophyta; class Magnoliopsida; order Ranunculales; family Papaveraceae; genus Papaver; species Papaver somniferum. The sequence continues at coordinate 179,482,864 of NC_039359.1, forward strand.
ATATTGGTCATAGGCCAATGACCTGCATAATGTGCTATGTTAGCACTACTTTGATCAAGGACATCCTCCCAACTGGCCTAAAGCACCATTTGGTGCGAGATTGTCCCTTGGCCAATATATCCAACGTAATGCGCCATTTTGGCGCGTGGCCAATATGCCTTAGAAATGCGCCATAATTGACGCAATATTGACACTAGGCCAACGTACCTCTTATGCAACGAAAACTTGAGATGAAGCTTCATCTGAATCCATGGATCATCTTTGAGCATGCGCCATGCTAAAAACATACGGGGTGTTACAAAGGGGGAGAACATATCACCGCAATATTGCTTCAAAGTTTTGGTACAATTGTAATTTGAGAAAGGTAACAATATTAAGCACTTATATAACAAACATTGAGTTGAGTGATTTTTTCATTCTAGAAAATTTGTGGATGAGTATTCTCATAAGTTGTTATCGCTACGGATCTTCAACAATAAAGGTGATGAAACGATCATATCCAGAACCATAAAAGAACTTACAAAATAAATAAATCAAGAAGATGTTGAAGAAACAAAGAAATCAAGCATGGTGAATTTTGAAATGGAAGGTTTATTTATTTCGTATCCATATGTATTGATAGCTTTTCACTAAAATTGACAAGGGGGAGATTGTTAGAGCAATGCTCGGTCGAACTCGCAAGTTTTATTATCTTAAGCTTGTTGTCGATGTTAGATTCACAATACTATATCTTGATTTATAGTATATTGAAATCTTATCTCGGAATAAGAATAAAGTATGGTAGTTTGGTATCGTACATCATTGGATAACCCTCGAAGATTGAATACTGAAGATCAAAAGAAGACATGTGAAGAACTCCATCGACAAAGAGGTATATGAAGAATGAACCGTCTTATTTTCTCACGATATTTACTATTCTATATTATGACACTATGTCGTATGATTTTAGTAGATTTTAAATTGCAAATAATAAATTTCGAGTCAAGATTGTCTTCGTAAGTCTCTCGAAATACGATTCAAATAATGAATTTTTTAGATCCTTGAAAATATTGGTTAAAAACAATTTATTGTTCATGAACTGTTTTTGTTTGAAGTTGGTCATTTGAAAATTTCCCAAACAATTATATTCATTATCTATGGTGATTGATCTCAAAATGTTTAAAAGGAGTTTTTCACTGTTACTAAAATTTTGGACACATGATAGGCACGTATACCCAGTACTCGTACCCTAGTGACATGAGTTTCGGAATATGATAGGTACGGATACCCAATACGCGTACTCTAAGGTTCAGAGTCCGTGAATGGGAGGGAGGTACGCATACCCAATTTGCGTACCCTAAGGTCCCGAGTTCATGAAAATAGATAAAGGTACAGATACCTAGTACGCGTACCCCAACAACATGAGTTCACAGATTGGTCTTTATGTATGTATGCGTACCCCTTCACATACCTACCCAGTATCGAACCAAGCAGATGCTCATAAACTATTTTCACAAATATGTTTGGCATTGTTACAAATCTCATAAACACTAATAAGACAACGTTGTTCATTAAATCACTTTGTGTTTGTGAATCGTGGTTTAAGTATTGAGTGTTAATAAACATGATTTATGCTTGTAAGTTCATAAGGCATATTTTCCACGAACTATCATTGTACATGGTTCCAGTACCCTGTACCATAGTGTATATTCTTCTGTGTAATTTAAGGCGAACTTCTCACATGCTTACATGAATTCCTAATAATATATAACTTTATCTAAACTGAGAAAGTGTTTGCTTGGATCTCAAGTTATTTTTTTTCTTTTTTTTGATGAAAAATCACATTTCAATTCACTCAGACCAAAATAGTGATTACATGATTGCTTACTAGAGTTATCTTAGCTTGAATTCAAATCTATCCAGATCCTTGAAAATCTATAAATAGAGAGATTCATACAACATGACTTTTCAATCCCTGACACTTTTTTCCCTTGTTTGCTTGCTAGAATCGTCCTCTATTAACCTATGTTTCCTATGAGAAACATAATTAGGTTTATAACTTAAAAACTTCCCTCAAGGATTCGTGAAGCCAGGTCTGACTATCTTTTACTTGATAGTTTGTGTACCCTGATATTGTTCTTATTGATTGTTGAGGTTCTCGTAAATATCCAATCAGGAATGAGATAGATATAGATCGAAAAGTTCTCTCCGTCTCAGACTTTGTAATATATCCAAAGTTATTCTTCATTGATTTTTTTATATTTTAATTGAGAGGTGGTTAGTAATCCAGGTTTCTCAGCTAAATGGGTGTAAGTGTTCCATATTTGTGAGGTTTGCTATACTTCGTCCGTTGCAAACAAATTTCCAAACCTAGATCTAAAGATCAAAAGCGAGATCAAATAAGCTTATCTATTGGAGGCATATTAGTTTCTAAAGTCTCCACTTAGGTTGAAGCAACTCTTAGGCTGTAAAGAACGTCAGTTATGGAAATCAATTGCGTCTTGCGAGGTTCAAGAGACATAAAGAGCATGATTGTAGATGAATTGTTTGGAGGGTTAATTCGTTCTCAACTATATTCCAGTCCGAGTCTGATAGTAGGTAGTGTCCATAGCGGTTTAATACAGTTTGGTGTTCAAAGCTTGACGAAAGGTTTTTCTATGGGTGCAGTTTTTCTCGTTAACAAAACGTCTGGTGTCTTGTGTTTTTCCGTGTTACATTATATTGTTTTATGTTTATAATATATGATTTACACAAGAAGTATGTATCCAATCTAGCTAGTTTAAGTCCTTATTAATTGTATTCAATAACGAGATTTGTTCTTGTTGAATTTTTATCTTAAAAGATAGATTACAAGTTTCATATTTGTCAGAATTCAGATTCTATTGATTTGGATACAACTAGGTTGATCTTGGATATTAATTTTTTAGATCATCCAAGAACTCTTCTACACAATCAGGTTCACAAAATTCTTAGTCTATACATATTGATTGTGGAAGAGATAAGAGAAATTATTATATACATATTGCTCAAGGATCCTTAATTTAGATATACTTACAGTTGTATTAGGTTTTGTCTGTTAGAGCATTGCTCGGTCGAACTCGCAAACGTTGCTATCTCAAGATTGTTTGTCAAGTTTAGTTGATCAAAACTATAAGTCTTGATTTCTAGCCTACTTATAGCTATGTCTCGGGTAGGATAAAATGTGTAGTTGAGTTTTAGACATCAAGGCGTTCGTCGATTGAAGGCGAAGATATACTGAGGAGACCTTGGAGGAACTTCATCAACAAAAGGTATGTGGAGACTAAAACTTATTTGTCACTCAGAAGTCTATTCTATTCTATCTCCTAATGAGACTAAGTCGTATAGCTATATAAACTTTTATATTATAGACATTTGATATTTCGAGCTGAGTTTAACTCGGTTATCTATTTCTATAAATATGTGTTGGAAGCTTTTTACTTTAGCTACGTTCATCATATCCTTGATGAGTTTAGTTGGAAACAATTTATTTGTTGGAAACCAAATAATAAGTCAAAAGATGATCATGTGAAAATTGCCTTGAAACATCTTAAATGATTTGTGTGAGACAATCATTTGATGTTGACTCGAAAAGTTTCGTATTGATCATTCGATCACTTAAAAATTACTTATAAGATAATAGTTATTGTGAGACATCTATTTTCGTCTTCTAAGGATGTTTCAATGATTGAAATGGGAGTTTAGAACAAAAACCTTTGTCTGGATACAACACAGTATGCATACCTAGTATGAAAACTGTTTTGGTATGATTCAGGTGCGGGAATCTTGTTTTCATAACCAGTATGCAAACGGTTTTAACTGTTAAAGTCCGGTAACCATGTTTGCACACCAGTACGCGAACAGTTCTACCTGAGTTAAGGTCCGAGACAACAGTATGCATACCCGTTTGCAAACTGCTGGACAAGACCAAAGTCCGGAAGCTATAGTTTACGTATCTGTTTGCAAACTTAGTGGTTAAAGTTCTAAAATCGGTTAACTATGTTTTCATACTCATGAACAAATACATTTATGAATTAAGGAATGCAATCTTTGGAAACCGTGGATTAATGTTCATGAATTGATTCTTATGAATCAATCCGATTTTGATTCAACTGGTTCATATATATTTCTGTGAAATAGTGAACAATTGAACAACTCTATTTGAAACACAATTAGATTCATTTGATTATCTTACATGTTTGATTGATCATCATAGTTGATCTAGAAGTGTTAGATGAATGTGGTTAAGACAAAAGTGTTAATATGGATAACTTCAGTTAACTATTACTGAGCCAACTCAATATACACGTTTAGGTACAGTTACCCATATCTAAATGAACGTATATTTCATTTGTGTGTAACAAGCTAAGACCATCTAAATATGGAGAGATATTGCTTTGGCTTTAAGCATACTTAGATTGAATCTTAAATCAGGTTTTCATCTAACGGTGAATATTGATGCTTTGTTACTAAGCTATTTAGCTTTGATTGCAAGCAAACCCTGATTTGAAAGACAATATAAGGGAGAACTCTAGAAACTAGAAAACCTAATCCCGACACTTTCCTGCTACTAGAGTCGATTCTCCTTTAACCTAGGTTTTTTCCAAAACCATTATAGGTTAACGACTTGAAGATTTCATTTGGGGTTCGCGAAGCCAGACCCAACTATTTTCTCTATAGTTGGGTGTCCTGATCTTACTTGTTCCATCGTATTGAGTTCTATCTTCTCTAAGATTTGCTCGAGATTTATCTCTGATAGGTAAGATATAAAAAGTAATCACAAAGCTCTTCGTATAATTCTTTATGATTCCACAATAACTTCTTCTACTACCATATAGTTAAGTTATTGTGAGGTGATTGATATTTCTAGGATGCTCTTCTGGAGTAACCGGATTATTAATTGGTTCCTGTTCACCTTGATTTATCAACAGACGGAACAAAACTTCATAGGTACTTCTTTGGGAGACAAATTTATCTATTAGAACAGACTTATATGTGGGAGACAAATTTGTTTATAAGTCTTCGACTTTGGGTCGTAACAACTCTTAGTTGTGGGTGAGATCAGCTAAGGGAATCAAGTGCACAGAATCTGACGTGGTTCAATAGCCGTAAGGAACGCGACTGTACCTTAATCGGTGTGAGTCTTGGTTAGGGCTCAACTACATTCCAGTCCGAAGTTAACTTGTAGTAGGATATTGTCTGTAGCGGCTTAATACAATGTGGTGTTCAAATCTGGACTAGGTCCCGGGGTTTTTCTGCATTTGCGGTTTCCTCGTTAAAAAAACTTCTGGTGTCGTGTTATTTCTTTTTCGCATTATATTTGTTTATATAATTTAAACATTTCAGGTTGGGTGTAGTTTAATCAATTGGTAAATCCGACCTTGATTGTTGGATAGTAATTGACTGGAACTTGGGCATTGGTCTTTGGTACCGTCCAAGTTATTTCTCATATCAATCGTTCTCACAGATTTCTGTTTGTTCAATTGCAGATTGTATTGAGAAATTGATATATAAATCTTTGGTATATTTCTTGATTGAGCTCGCTTTTTAAGTTGGTGCTATTGGAATTATATTGGAGTTAGTACATACAGATTTCCAAACAAATTATTGGGTGTGGTTGTTATACCCTCGCTTTTTCATTGTCTATATAGGTTTCGGAACGAAAAAGTTGGTGGTGTATTTGGTACCATTTCCTTTTCAAAAAGATAAGGATGTCATTAGTGACGGATATATTCGTTATTATATCATGATCAACGGTTTATTTTCACCACAATTTCGTATCCAATATAAGCGTTTCCAATATCATGTGACCCAGATTAATAATTCACATGGAAATCATTCTGGCGGCCAAATTAGTTGTAAAATATATACAACGGCCCGATTTCTTTTGTCAGCCTATCTGACGACCGAGGTTATCCCAAAGGCATCGGCTGAGATCATTCCAAAGTCAAAATAAATTGTTTCTTTCACTCATCATCCCTTTGCTCACGTTAAAATGGGCAAGATCAGGGGCGGAGACAGTTGAAAGCAAGGGTATGCACCTGGCTCCCAAGCCTAATTTTTTTTTATCATTTGTGATGATTTGGGCTTCCAAAGCTATTTTACTCTCTTGCACCTCTAGTAGAATTATGTTTCCCTTTAGTGAAGTTTATGGCTCATTCTCTGGGTAAGATGATAATGAGCATAAATAAGAAGGTTCCCCAATATTATGCATGGGTAACTAAAATAGAACTATGCTTCAAAGAATAAGAAAAACTAAGATGAAATATTTATCGTGATTACTAAACCAGGATTTAATATTTGTTAGCATGAGAGTTTCTTCATTGCCTTAAAACACATCCTTAATCTTTTAAAGAAAAAAGAGACGAAAACTCTTTCTCATTGAAGTGTTGCTTTCACTGTGGCTATTTGCGAGTAAATGCAATTGCGTACTATAATCTGTTGGAAATTGGTCTTGGGATGGCCACTTAAGCCCATTCCCAAATTAAATGATAATCGAGTAAGTTGAAACATAAGGGGGAAACAGTTATTTGCACTGTTCCAAACAGTCGCATCTTTTAAATGTGATTATTCCTAAACAGCCACGTGGTTTCAAACTGTGACTGTTGATAGTGATTGTTACATTGTTTCAACATCTATAAATATCCATCTTCTTGAGAAAGATGGATATAGATATACACACTGTAGATGGGGAAAAAAGATTTGCTGGTTTTCTAGGGAACGAAGAGACAATCGAGTGATCGAAGACTCCTCAACCGAGAAAACTTCCTAACCTCAAACAGATGCACTGCACGGGAGTGCTTTTAAGTTTGAGAGATCAATCTGTAGGACTCCGGCCTAAACCAAGTCAATGGACATTCCAGAGTTAATTCGGTCACAAAGAGGGAAGAGGGTTGATCTGTAGGAGGGAAGATGGGAAGTGTGTGAGATCAATGGTAATCTGTGAATGTGTTGTGGGTCTGCAAATGATGAATAAATTTGAGTGATTGAAAGAGTGTTAGTCACACGATTCTTGGTTAGACGATGGATTATCTGTTCAATATCTCGTGGATTTTCTGTGTGTTTTTCGTACTACCTTTCAATCATGGACTCAGAGACTTATTTATATTGCTGGAAAATGTAAAATACATTGATCTTCAGTAAGTGTGATAGCTGCTCGAGTGAAAGAGTGGGAAATCGTGGTTTCACCAGTTCCTCGTACGTGAGAAGGTTGGTTAATTGTCCACCCACTACTTTGTTAAATCCCTCAACTGCTTGCACGAATTACTCAAATTTGTCATCGTGGATGAACATACGTGTTGTAGGCCGCCAGACCAAAACCCTAATCGATATCCCCCATGTGACGTGATTGATGTCTCACGAACGTGGATTTGACTAGTCAATCGTTTGATTTGATTAGACAATGGATCTAAATTTTTTTCAGTGGAGCATTCATGGATCGAGCGTCTGCTAAGACACAATTCTCGAATAAATGTGATAGTCTGAGTAAATATTACTCCAGCAATTGATCGATGAATTACTGTGAATCTAGCGTTTGAGAAAGTATTGCTCACTCGATGAATTACTGAATATTGATAACTGGATCAGTATTTGAACAATTGAGCGAGTATTGCTCGTTTAGTGAATTACTGAATATTGATAGTTGATAGTTGGATCAATATTCGAGCAGATGAGCAAGTATTGCTCATTCGATGGATTATTGGTAGTGTGACCAAATAATAATTAATTAAAATATTGGCAGAGTCGAATATTATGTAATTAATTTAGATGTTGATTGCCAGATCAATCATAAAATTATTAGTTTTTGAACTGCTCAGAATTGTGATTCAGCGAGAGTTTGTTCGAAACCCTAATTTTCGATCAATTGTTCGTCAATTGATGAATTACTGAAAATAGGCTATTGAGTAAAGGAGGGACCGACCACATGGGATGTTGGACGACCATGTGGTGTCCAAGTGCTCGAGTGAGCGTGCTCCAGGGTCCTTTGCTGACTGGCTGGTGAAAGAATGATCAAATGCTAGTATTGATCATTTATTAGAATAGTGCTCGAGCGAGCGTTAGGTAGTAAAACCTAATTTTGGAAAGGTGAGGGACCGATTAAGAGGGCATGGGACCGGCCCTTGGTGGCCGTGGGACCAGTTTCCAGTCGTTTGAGCGAGTCCCAAGTTGGTTGGAGAGAGTTTGGACCCAATATGAGCGATTGCTAGAAAATTAGGTCAAAATTGTGAATATATGTGGGACCGGCTCCTTGTAAGCCTTAGGGTCGGCCTTGTTCGGTCAAGGCAGCGTGCCCGTGTCACCACGACGTCCGTGTCTCAGTCCTGAGAGTTTTGGTATTCTCTGACGATCGTTCGAGCAATGTTTTGGATTTTCAGAAGAGTTTGATTTTGATTGAAACTCTCAATTTTTGCTCGAATGAGCAAGAAGAACTTTGCTCATGCGACAGATAATTTGAGAATATTAAAATAATGATATTTTAATTTTTGACGTGGGAAGCCTAGTCGGTCGAGTGACCATTTGACTTTTTGGCTTTTCCATGGTTTGAGCAACATTTGAGAAAATATTGAAAAACTAGGATTTTCGGTCAAACGATGGAATTCCATGAGATATGGAAATAATAATATGTGAAAACAAGGAATTGTGAGGTGTGGGACCGGCCAAGGCTAGGTGGCCCGGTCACGTGACACCTTTTCCCTATTTTTATTCGATGAAAGCATGGAAACCCAAGAGTTTCTCACAAACGAGGGAGTTTGCTCAAGTGAGGGAAACCTATGAGATAAGAGAGGAAATAAAAAATATTAGTGAAAATAAAATAAGGGAGGGACCGGTCACGGCATGACCGGCGGCCCGGTGGGCCCGACCGCCTTTCCTTATTTTATTAATTATTGTTTTATTTCCATGGGTCGCTCATTCTTCCATACTTTGATAGTTGTTCGCGTGTTTGGGTGCTTGTTTGTGCATTATTTGTCGAGTACACACGCACCATTTTCTCAGGACTTATTGATGACGGTCAGACGCCCGATTATGGAGTATTTATTACTAATTCATGAAATTCTGCTGGGAATGATTCATGAAACGGAGTAATAAAATGAGTTGAGCATCCATTACTAATCCATGAAATCCAGTTAGGGAATTGGAAGGGAAAGAGTAATGAGATAAAGTGATTATCTATTACTAATCAGCCGGGGATCAGCCTTGGAACGGGTTGTTTGTATTTTGTGTTGTGTTTTGTAAGTGTGTATGTGTAATAAGATAGAATAGATTATCTTCTAGGAATTCAGTCGGTGAATGTCACGGTAGAATTAATATATTGTAGAATCGAGATATGAGATAGTTGAGGCATCATACTCTGAAAGGCGCATAGTCAGGTAACAACGTGCAGCGTTGTTAACGTCCTGAAGGTGTTTTGCCCTCTCAACAAACAATTATGTATGGAGAGCCGCCTGAATCTATACACGGTGTCTCTACATAGTCATGGAACATCGAATGAGTGTCGCCGACGTCCTGAAGGCGTTTTGCCCTCTCAACAAACAATTATGTATGGAGGACCGCCCAATCGTTCTTCTATGTAGAGGCATGTCTCTCAGGGAACAATGAGTGTCACCGACGTCCTGAAGGCGTTTTGCGCTCTCAAGAAACAATTATGTATGGAAGACCGCCCAATATTTCTTCACATAGAGATGTACGATGAACTGCGTAGCATCTAACTCTCAACAAGTGGGAGGCCTTTCGAGAAACATATTCATCGTGGCTCTGAGAGGTACTCGATCAGAGATCGTGAAAACGGTTCACGGATCGTAAAAACACAAATCGTCACATGCGTTCCTGAAGCCGGGCCAGAAACATGCAGTATCATGATTTTACGATTTTAGCCCTTGCTGAAAATCCATCATCAAAATTAAGTCCCCTGCTTAGTGAAGGACAGTCATGTTCCGTAGTAAGCATTAGATAGTGATTTTCCAGTTAAACGAGATAAGTAGTCGGACTTAGTCGTACAAAGGCATTTTCAGAATCCCTGATTTGCTCCAATTATGCCGTGTACGAGCAAACCATAGGTAAATACCCTGAAATGTGATAGAGTGTCGTCCCATGGTCACAGAGAGACGAGGCACTGCTGATTTGGATGGTCAGACGTCCAGTTTTGGTCGGTTTAGTATTTGCGGGCCCAGACTCAAAAAGGAAACGCATGATTTATTAGGTTTAGAAATAAAATAGATATAAAAGGGAAGAGACCCTAAATTTTTTTTGTATTGACCACCACTTCCCCTTGAATTCTTCACGCCCAGAGCAGAAGGAGAAAATTGCCCGGAGCCGACTGTCGACGTCACGTCCGGCGAAGTTCCAACCAACTCCGACCGTTTTTAAGGTAAGCGAATCTTTTTTGCTGTATTGTTAGTTTTTCCATGAGTTGTTCAAAACAAAATTCCATGTGTAGGTTTTAAGGAAATTTATTTTAGCAAACAATCGTTAGTCCGTCTGTCGGTTTAGGGATCGAACAATAATCCGTAGTATGATAAAAACACGTATATGTTTTGAAAATAGACCTGGTCCAGTAGTAAAATTTTGTTTATGAACTTTCATGAAAACCAAAATTTTATTTTCAAAGCATGAACATTTTTTGGGAACGTATGCTCGTTCGCTAGATAAAGTAGTACAGAGTAATCCCTAGCATTAGATATATTTTTGAAATAGACCCGTGTCTAATAATAAAATTTTGTTTGTAAACTTTCATGGAAACAAATTTTATTTTGGAACATGTGGATCTATACAAGGTGGAAAAGACACATTCGATGAACAAACGCTCGATTGAGCAAAATAATTTTTTTTTACATATATATATATTTTTTTTCATAATTTCCGTGAGTTATCAGCTCACGAATTTATTTATTTTTTTTTAAAGAAAAATACGTGAGCTGTTCATGTTTTTTTTTTTTTTTGCAAAACTAAAAATTTATGAATGATCTAGTTTTGACTCCTAGCAATTGTTAGACATAAACAATTTTTGGTAAAATGTTGTTTGTATGGATTTTGTGATTTAATAATGTATGCACAAAAACCAATAAATGTTCTCCCAGTAGGAGTTGTTTACATGATGTAAGTTGTGTGAATCTTTCATATGACTTTTATGAATTGCTCATGGTTTTGTGAAAATCATGTTATGATTTCAAATAATGAATTTTTATTCGTCTCTGCGGGTTTCAAGGGACGAACAAATTCCAAGGATTTCGCATTGTAATCACTAAATCTAGTGAAACTATAAACATGTAAGAGTTAAAGTGTTACCATTCTTGTAGATGTGCATTTTCATTCCATGATCCGTTGTCTTGTTGAATAATGTGCTGAAATAAAATGTGGCATGCTCAAAAACTTTTGCAAAGATGACCGATTCTCATGATGGCACCTCCAAAGACAATTCTCCCAGGGATGATGCTTCCAGGGATGATGCTTCCACAGACACAACTTCAGACAATGGTGCTTCTGTAGATGGGACTTCTATTGACGAAGAAGAAGAAGAGGAAAGAGTTGGACCAAAGAACATTCCAAACGCTACTGATGAATTTTTCGTGGTCTAATATATGCCTAAGAAATATCCCCCAGGTCCGGTGTTTCGTCTTCTTATAGATCCCATGGACATTACTCAGATAAAATTGGTGTCTCCTCGAGCAATTATTCAATTCTGTATTGACGGGAGACACTATGCCGGCTCACATATAGACTTCAAGCTTTCTCGGAAACCTTTGACAGACTTTTCTAGATGGGCGAGGCATATGCCGGGACATAGTCATGTGAGAGCCATGTTGGACCGTGCGCAGGTGACACGAGCTATCCAAGCAGTTGGATAATTGCGTGTTTACCATGATGTGAGAGGTATAGTAGTTCTGCTCGCTCGTTGGTGTGTTCCTACTCATACTTTCATATGTAAATGGGGAGAATTCACCATTACTCTAGAGGATGTGGTTGCTTTAATAAACCTTCCAGTCATGGGTAATTTCTGAAAAAGCGGGGGTCTAAAAACCTCACCCAATATTTCGATTAGCAATCTGTATGGACAAACTCCAATATACTTTTATGAGAATCAACTAGATAGTTAGACTCAATCAATATAAAAGTATATCAAAGAGTTTTATATCTCTATCTCTTGATTTAATTCTCACTCGAGCAAATCTGAGAGTCTTGATTAAATACAAGAGATATAAACTTGGATGGTACCAAAGACAAATATCCAAGATAAATCAATTTCCAATCAACAACCAAAGGTTGGATTTCACAATTGATCGATACAACGCACAACCTGTGATATTTCAATTATATAACAAAATATAATGCAGAATAGAAATAACACAGACACCAGAAATTTTGTTAACGAGGAAACCGCAAACGCAGAAAAATCCCGGGACCTAGTCCAGATTGAACACCACACTGTATTAAGCCGCTACAGACACTAGCCTACTACGAACTAACTTCGGTCTGGACTGTAGTTGAACCCTAATCAATCGCACACTGATTCAAGGTACAGTTGCGCTCCTTACGTCTCTGATCCCAGCAGGATACTACGCACTTGATTCCCTTAGCTGATCTCACCCACAACTAAGAGTTGCTACGAACCGAAGTCGAAGACTTGATAGACAAATCTGTCTCACACAGAAAAGTCTATAGAATTGAATAAATATGTCTCCCACAGAAATACCCAAGAGTTTTTGTTCTGTCTTTTCATAAATCAAGGTGAAAAGGAACTAATTGATAAACCTGTCTTATATTCCCGAAGAACAGCCTAGTTTTTTCAATCACCTCAAAATAATCTAAATCGTATGGTAGCGAAACTAGATATTGTTGAATCACAAACGATGAGACGAAGATGTTTGTGATTTCTTTTTATCTTGCGATATAGGAGATATAATCTCAAGCCAATTATTCAATTGAACTCGTACGATAGAAAATGGCAAGATCAGATCGCTCAACTACAAGAAAAGTAGTTTCGTCTGGCTTCACAATCCCAATGAAGTCTTTCAGTCGTTAACCTACAGGGTCTCGAGAAGAAACCTAAGGTTAAAGGAGAATCGACTCTAGCAAACCAACTAGTATCACACATGAGGTGTGGGGATTAGGTTTTTCAAATGCTATATGTCTCATTTATATAGTTTTCAAATCAGGGTTTGCAATCTAAATTACCTTGGTAATAAAGCATTCAATATTCACCGTTAGATGAAAAACCTGATTCAACCAAGCTAATATCTTTCAACCGTTAGATCGAAACTTAGCTTGTCACACACACAAATGAAATGCATTAATTTAGGTTTGAGTAACCGTACCTAAACGTGTACACTTAGTTGGTTCACAAATAGTTAACCAATGGTTATCCATATGAGCACTTTCATATTGACCGTATTCATCTTTCTCATAACTAGTTCAAATGACTCATAAGAACTAGTTGAAGAGTTGTTCAATTGCTTAGGTCTTTATTCATAGACACAATTGAAACAAAATCAGTTTGATCCACTTGAATCAATTCATGAAAAATATAGCCACGGTTTGCAAGGATTGCATTCCTTACAATTTATTGTTTTAAGTTCATGAACTACCGATTTGAGATATCACCAGCTTGAGTACGCGTACGTGTATGCATACCTTAGCTACCAGATTTGAGTTTATAAACTCAGAAGAAATTTTCGGTTCGACAACTTCCGTGGGTACGCGTACCTAAGGTGACTGGTTTACTAGTTTTCAAACTTACAAACTCTAGCAGAAATTTTCAGTATGAAAACTTCCGTGGGTACGCGTACTCAACCTGTCTCCTTCACCAATACCGCATTCACACATATGCACGCACTTGGCTTCCGGTACATGGATTTATACACTAATGTGCGAACATACTATATATGATTTAATGAGCACGAAAGTGCGACGCATTTTCACCCATAAATACATTAGCTAGGACTCATTTTATCACTAATAAACTTGTTTATAAGTGTTTTTATGAAATAAGCTCTTATGGAGAAAGTTGCTCAAAAAGTGGTTTTTGTACCCCGGAGGACACATGTTATTCGGACTCTCTCTTTTGGATAAGGGGCACTCCAGTTACTAAGGGGGTACCCCAATTGATAATCGCACCCAAGCAGCTGGACAAGGGGAAACCCGTTCTTCTTCATTTGAATTTTCATGTTTTGGCGGGAATGAAGTTTGCAGCGAGAACATCATTAGGTTTGGATTTTTGGGGTATCTCGAGAGTGATTCAATCGCTGGAATCGGTTTCGATCAACCTGATTGAGCTTAACAGGCTTGGTATGTCTTTTTATTTCGACGGAAATTGGATAGATGATCCAGTTAATTATTAAACAGTTTCTCGGGATTTTGGTTTGAAACAGGGAAAGATATGGACGAGATTTAGTTGGATTCTTTCTTGGATTTGGATTGGGTTCAATTGAATTCATCTAAACAGGACTAGTAAGTCCTTTGGATTTGATATTTCAGGGATGGATACGTGGATTTGAAGAGACAACAAATCATGGTAATATCTCAGATATTCTTCTGTCCCGTGTTTACTGTGTGACCTATGGAAGCTGGTGTGTGTTGACTGAATCAAGGGATAAGGTAGCACGTGTAGAAGATAAATAAAAAGATTCGAAAGTAACATGACCGCGTGAAAGAGAAAGAAATAAAAATTATTTTCGTTTTTGGCATCAGAAAATAAGAAGTGATTAATGAAGATTATATGGAGTTAGTATCGAGTATTTTCGATTCCAAAAGACTATATAAAGGGTTCTGAGGGTTTTGAGAAGTGGATGGAGAGTTTGGGGAGCAGTTTAGAGGTTCAACAGAGCTGAAAATCAAGTTGCAGGAAAACTGTTTTCTGCTGGTGTACTAAAGAACACGAAGAACTTTAGACGCACAGAGACAGTCGTTTATCAACAGTGACAACGACAGAGGGGTGAGGGTCGTATGTTACAACATCAGTGACAGTTCACATATATCGTTCTCTGTTACAACTGGTTTGTAACATTTATAACTGTTACAAACTCGTTTTTTAATTATTTTCTCCCATATTATCATCCTTCTAAGCACCTTTTGAGCAATGAATTATCTTTTTGAGTGTGTTTGCATCATGAGAAGCTAAACCCATCACTGGGACGATGGAGGAAGCTGTTTTTCACCCATCTGGTAATTAAATTAATTCTTTTATAACTATTTGCATAGAAGTTAATTTTTTTATGATTTTAATTAAATATTTGTTATTTTGTCTGATGTCGCATGCTTAGTTTTGATTACTTTTGATGCGTCATGCTCACAACTTATAATTAATGTTTTATGAAATCTACTTTGGCAAAGAATAAAGTTAATATCTATTTATTTCGAGCTATAATTGACTTTGATTAATTTCTGAACCACTTGAATATGAAAAACAGTGAAATTCTGAGTCCCAATAAATTCTTCATCCTGTGACATATTTTGTATATATTTTCTAATTTTTAGTATTTTCATATTTAAGCCTAGAATCAATCTCAACAAAGTCCGAGTGAACGACAACCTTATTTACCACTTTTCAAAATTCGATCAATTTTTGGCGCCGCCGACGCAGATTTGTTTTTAGATTAATTTTTAGGTTTTTTTTTTGTACAATATTTTCCATTAATTCTAGATTTTTTTCCCCTTTTTATGCGTTTCTTTTTGTATTTGTTTTCATGGACTTTTTGAGGATGATGAATTCTTCTGAGGAGACGTCACCTAAGATGACGCTGGTGGATATAAGCGTAGAAAGTCAAATTATCAGGAAACCTCGTCTGAGATGACGCTTGTTGAATATAAGCGTAGGCAACAGTATGGAGTTTCTACTCCACATGTGGTAAGTGAAGAATCACCTTTAACAATATATGATAAGTATTACAAACACAAACCGCCTAGTTTGGAACAAAGGTTGAGAGTTCTTGAATGTCAAAGATTATATGCTGATGAATCTTGTAGTGACTCTCTGTTCTAAACAGAAACTATAGATGACCCTGTGCATGATTGCGTGGATGATTTGCCTAATTCTATAAATGAATACATCCCACAAGATAATTCACCCAACTTAGAGGTTGTTTCTAGACCCCTACACTTCCAAAAGTTGCATAATTTAGGGTTAGAATTGCGTTCTTCTAAAGTGTTATTGGAATACTTTGCATCTAAATACCCGGAGGATTTGCCTATTTCTGATACCGTGCATGAGCCAATTGAAAATTTCCCAGTCCCAATAATATCCCCATATTATGTTCTTTACGCACTTCCTTGTGTTGTAAAAACTTGTTTTGGAGGTAAGTCTCTGTTTTTGACAGTCTCAGTGTCTCCGCATCGTGATAACATAAGTGTGAAGCTGTCATTTTCAAATGTTGTATTTTGGGTTGATCCCCAAGTTTTCAGGTTGTTAGTTTATGGGGATCCTTTTTTATATATTCCAGTAGGTGTATTTTTATTTTATTTTTTATATTTTCGTTTACTTTTTGCATCTTATGAATTTCCCATCTTAAATTTTGCGTTGGATGACTCAATTACATTGAGGACAATGTAATGTTTAAGTGCGGGGGAGCGGTTAACTTTTACTTTATTTTTTCAGGAAATTCCTTGCAAATCATGATCAGCTGTGTAGCGGGTCTGCTCATTTTCTTGCATATTATGATCAGCTGTGTAGCGGGTTTAAAAAAAAGACCAGCTGTGTAGCGGGTCTCCTTTATTATATGACCAGCCGTGTAGCGGGTCAGTTTTCTGTTTTGCTCGAGGACTAAAAAATGTAAGTGTGGGGGAATTTGATGAGCACGAAAGTGCGACGCATTTTCAACCATAAATACATTATCTAGGACTCCTTTTATCACTAATAAACTTGTTTGTAGGTGTTTTTGTGAAATAAGCTCTTATGGAAAAAGTTGCTCGAAAAGTGGTTTTTGTACCCCGGAGGACACATGTTATTCGGACCCTCTTTTTTGGATAAGGGGCACTCCGGTTACTAAGGGGGTACCCCGATTGATATTCGCACCCAAGCAGCTGGATAAGGGGCAACCCATTTTTCTTCATTTGAATTTTCATGTTTTGGCGGGAATGAAGCTTGCAGCGAGAACATCATTAGGGTTGGATTTTGGGGTATCTCGAGAGTGATTCAATCTCTGAAATCAGTTTCGATCAACCTGTTTGGGCTTAACAGGCTTGGTATGTCTTTTTATTTCGACGGAAATTGGCTAGATGATCCAGTTAAATATTAAACAGTCTCTCGGGATTTTGGTTTCAAACAGGGAAAGATATGGACGAGATTTAGATGGATTCTTTCTTGGATTTGGATTTGGTTCAATTGATTTCTTCTAAACAAGACTGGTAAGTCCTTTGGATTCGATATTTCAGGGATGGATACGTGGATTTGAAGAGACAGAAAACCACGGTAATACCTCGGATATTCTTCTGTCCCGTGTTTACTATGTGACTTATGGAAGCTGGTGTGTGTTGACTGAATCAAGGGATGAGGTAGCACATGTAGAAGATAAATAAAAAGATTCGAAAGTAACAGGAGCGCGTGAAAGAGAAGGAAATAAAAATTATTTTCGTTTTTGGCATCAGAAAATAAAAAGTGATTAATGAACATTATATGGAGTTAGTGTCGAGTATTTTCGATTCTGAAGACTATATAAAGGGTTCTGAGAGTTTTCAGAAGTGGATGGAGAGTTTGGGGAGCAGTTTAGAGCTTCAACGGAGCTGAAAATCAAGTTGCAGGAAAACTGTTTTCTGCCGGTGCACTGAAGAACACGAAGAACTTTAAACGCATAGAGACAGTCGTTTATCAACAACGACAACGACAGAGGGGTGAGGGTCGTATGTTACAACATCAGTGACAGTTCACATATATCGTTCTCTGTAACAGCTGGTTTGTAACACTTATAACTGTTACAAACTCGGGTTTTAATTATTTTCTCCCATATTATCATCCTTGTAAGCACCTTTTGAGCAATGAATTATCTTTTTGAGTGTGTTTGCATCATGAGAAGCTAAACCCATCACTGGGACGATGGAGGAAGCTTTTTTTCACCCATCTGGTAATTAAATTAATTCTTTTATAACTATGTGCATAGAATTTAATTATTTTATGATTTCAATTAAATATTTGTTATTTTGTCTTATGTCGCATGCTTAGTTTTGATTACTTTTGATGCGTCATGCTCACAACTTACAATTAATGTTTTATGAAATCTACTTTGGCAAAAAATAAAGTTAATATCTCTTTTATTTTGAGCTATAATTTCCTTGGATTAATTTCTGAACCACTTGAATATGAAAAACTGTGAAATCCTGAGTCCCAATAAATTCTTCATCTTGTGACATATTTTGTATATATTTTCTAATTTTTAGTATTTTCATATTTAAGCCTAGAATCAATCTCAACAAAGTCCGAGTGAACGACAACCTTATTTACCACTATTCAAAATTCGATCAATTTTTGGCGCCGCCGACGCGGATTTGTTTTTAGATTAATTTTTAGGTTTTTTTTTTTGTACAGTATTTTCCATTAATTCTAGATTTTTTTTCCTTTTTATGCGTTTCTTTTTGTATTTGTTTTCATGGACTTTTTGAGGATGATGAATTCTTATGAGGAGACGTCACCTAAGATGACGCTGGCGGAATATAAGCGTAGAAAGTCAAATTATCAGGAAACCTCATCTGAGATGACGCTTGCTGAATATAAGCGTAGGCAACAGTATGGAGTTTCTACTCCACATGTGGTAAGCGAAGAATCACCTTTAACAATATATGAGAAGTATTACAAACACACACCGCCTAGTTTGGAACAAAGGTTGAGAGTTCTTGAATGTCAAAGATTATATGTTGATGATGATGAATCTTGTAGTGACTCTCTGTTCTAAACAGAACCTATCGATGACCCTGTGGATGATTTTCCTAATTCTATAGATGAATTCATCCCACAAGATAATTCACCCAACTTAGAGGTTTTTTCTAGACCCCTAGACTTCCAAAAGTTGCCTAATTTAGGGTTAGAATTGCGTGCTTCTAAAGTGTTATTGGAATACGTTGCATCTAAATACCCGGAGGATTTTCCTATTTCTGATACCTTGCATGAGCCAATTGAAAATTTCCCAGTCCCAATAATATCCCCATATTATGTTCTTTACGCACTTCCTTGTGTTGTAAAATCTTGTTTTGGAGGTAAGTCTCTGTTTTTGATAGTCTCAGTGTCTCCGCAAAGTGATAACATAAGTGTGAAGCTGTCATTTTCAAATGTTGTATTTTTGGTTGATCCCCAAATTTTCAGGTTGTTAGTTTATGAGGATCCTTTTTTTATATATTCCAGTAGGTGTATTTTTATTTTATTTTTTATATTTTCGTTTACTTTTTGCATCTTATGAATTTCCCATCTTAAATTTTGCGTTGGATGACTCAATTACACTGAGGACAATGTAATGTTTAAGTGTGCGGGAGCGGTTAACTTTAACTTTGTTTTTTCAGGAAATTCCTTGCAAATCATGATCAGCTGCGTAGCGGGTCTGCTCATTTTTCTTGCATATTATGACCAGCTGTGTAGCGGGTCTAAAAAAAAAACCAGCTGTGTAGCGGGTCTCTCTTATTATATGACCAGCCGTGTAGCGGGTCAGTTTTCTGTTTTGCTCGAGGACTAGAAAAATGTAAGTGTGGGGGAATTTGATGAGCACGAAAGTGCGACGCATTTTCCCATAAATACATTATCTAGGACTCATTTTATCACTAATAAACTTGTTTGTAGGTGTTTTTGTGAAATAAGCTCTTATGGAGAAAGTTGCTCGAAAAGTGGTTTTTGTACCCGGAGGACACATGTTATTCAGACCCTCTTTTGGATAAGGGGCACTCTGGTTACTAAGGGGGTACCCCGATTGATATTCACACCCAAGCAGCTGGATAAGGGGCAACCGTTCTTCTTCAGTTGAATTTTCATGTTTTGGCGGGAATGAAGCTTGCAGCGAGAACATCATTAGGGTTGGATTTTTAGGGTATCTCGAGAGTGATTCAATCGCTGGAATCGGTTTCGATCCACCTGTTTGGGCTTAACATGCTTGGTATGTCTTTTTATTTCGACGGAAATTGGCTAGATGATTCAGTTAAATATTAAACAGTCTCTCGGGATTTTGGTTTGAAACAGGGAAAGATATGTACGAGATTTAGTTGGATTCTTTCTTGGATTTGGATTGGGTTCAATTGATTTCGTCTAAAAAAGACTGGTAAGTCCTTTGGATTCGATATTTCAGGGATGGATACGTGGATTTGAAGAGACAGCAAACCACGGTAATATCTCAGATATTCTTCTGTCCCGTGTTTACTTTGTGACTTATGGAAGCTGGTGTGTGTTGACTGAATCAAGGGATGAGGTAGCACGTGTAGAAGATAAATAAAAAGATTCGAAAGTAACAGGAGCGTGTGAAAGAGAAGGAAATAAAAATTATTTTCGTTTTTGGCATCAGAAAATAAGAAGTGATTAATGAATATTATATGGAGTTAGTGTCGAGTATTTTCGATTCTGAAGACTATATAAAGGGTTCTGAGGGTTTTGAGAAGTGGATGGAGAGTTTGGGGAGCAGTTTAGAGCTTCAACATAGCTGAAAATCAAGTTGCAGGAAAACTGTTTTCTGCTGGTGCACTGAAGAACACGAAGAACTTTAGACGCACAGAGACAGTCGTTTATCAACAATGACAACGACAGAGGGGTGAGGGTCGTATGTTACAACATCAGTGACAGTTCACATATGTCGTTCTCTGTAACAGCTGGTTTGTAACACTTATAAGTGTTACAAACTCGGTTTTTAATTATTTTCTCCCATATTATCATCCTTGTAAGCACCTTTTGAGCAATGAATTATCTTTTTGAGTGTGTTTGCATCATGAGAAGCTAAACCCATCACTGGGACGATGGAGGAAGCTGTTTTTCACCCATCTGGTAATTAAATTAATTCTTTTATAACTATGTGCATAGAATTTAATTGTTTTATGATTTCAATTAAATATTTGTTATTTTGTCTGATGTCGCATGCTTAGTTTTGATTACTTTTGATGCGTCATGCTCACAACTTACAATTAATGTTTTATGAAATCTACTTTGGCAAAGAATAAAGTTAATATCTCTTTTATTTTGAGCTATAATTGCCTTGGATTAATTTCTGAACCACTTGAATATGAAAAACAGTGAAATCCTGAGTCCCAATAAATTCTTCATCCTGTGACATATTTTGTATATATTTTCTAATTTTTAGTATTTTCATATTTAAGCCTAGAATCAATCTCAACAAAGTCCGAGTGAACGACAACCTTATTTACCACTATTCAAAATTCGATCAATTTTTGGCGCCGCCGACGCGAATTTGTTTTTAGATTAATTTTTAGGTTTTTTATTTTGTACAATATTTTCCATTAATTATAGATTTTTTTTTCCTTTTTATGCATTTCTTTTTATATTTGTTTTCATGGACTTTTTGAGGATGATGAATTCTTCTGAGGAGAAGTCACCTAAGATGATGCTGGCGGAATATAAGCGTAGAAAGTCAAATTATCAGGAAACCTCATCTGAGATGACGCTTGTTGAATATAAGCGTAGGCAACAGTATGAAGTTTCTACTCCATATGTCGTAAGTGAAGAATCACCTTTAACAATATATGAGAAGTATTACAAACACACACCGCCTAGTTTGGAACAAAGGTTGAGAGTTCTTGAATGTCAAAGATTATATGCTGATGATGATGAATCTTGTAGTGACTCTCTGTTCTAAACAGAACCTATAGATGACCCTGTGGATGATTTGCCTAATTCTATAGATGAATCCATCCCACAAGATAATTCACCCAACTTAGAGGTTGTTTCTAGACCCCTACACTTCCAAAAGTTGCATAATTTAGGGTTAGAATTGCGTTCTTCTAAAGTGTTATTGGAATACTTTGCATCTAAATACCCGGAGGATTTGCCTATTTCTGATACCGTGCATGAGCCAATTGAAAATTTCCCAGTCCCAATAATATCCCCATATTATGTTCTTTACGCACTTCCTTGTGTTGTAAAAACTTGTTTTGGAGGTAAGTTCTGTTTTTGACAGTCTCAGTGTCTCCGCATCGTGATAACATAAGTGTGAAGCTGTCATTTTCAAATGTTGTATTTTGGGTTGATCCCCAAGTTTTCAGGTTGTTAGTTTATGGGGATCCTTTTTTATATATTCCAGTAGGTGTATTTTTATTTTATTTTTTATATTTTCGTTTACTTTTTGCATCTTATGAATTTCCCATCTTAAATTTTGCGTTGGATGACTCAATTACATTGAGGACAATGTAATGTTTAAGTGCGGGGGAGCGGTTAACTTTTTACTTTATTTTTTCAGGAAATTCCTTGCAAATCATGATCAGCTGTGTAGCGGGTCTGCTCATTTTTCTTGCATATTATGATCAGCTGTGTAGCGGGTTTAAAAAAAAGACCAGCTGTGTAGCGGGTCTCCTTTATTATATGACCAGCCGTGTAGCGGGTCAGTTTTCTGTTTTGCTCGAGGACTAGAAAAATGTAAGTGTGGGGGAATTTGATGAGCACGAAAGTGCGACGCATTTTCAACCATAAATACATTATCTAGGACTCCTTTTATCACTAATAAACTTGTTTGTAGGTGTTTTTGTGAAATAAGCTCTTATGGAAAAAGTTGCTCGAAAAGTGGTTTTTGTACCCCGGAGGACACATGTTATTCGGACCCTCTTTTTTGGATAAGGGGCACTCCGGTTACTAAGGGGGTACCCCGATTGATATTCGCACCCAAGCAGCTGGATAAGGGGCAACCCATTTTTCTTCATTTGAATTTTCATGTTTTGGCGGGAATGAAGCTTGCAGCGAGAACATCATTAGGGTTGGATTTTGGGGTATCTCGAGAGTGATTCAATCTCTGAAATCAGTTTCGATCAACCTGTTTGGGCTTAACAGGCTTGGTATGTCTTTTTATTTCGACGGAAATTGGCTAGATGATCCAGTTAAATATTAAACAGTCTCTCGGGATTTTGGTTTCAAACAGGGAAAGATATGGACGAGATTTAGATGGATTCTTTCTTGGATTTGGATTTGGTTCAATTGATTTCTTCTAAACAAGACTGGTAAGTCCTTTGGATTCGATATTTCAGGGATGGACACGTGGATTTGAAGAGACAGAAAACCACGGTAATACCTCGGATATTCTTCTGTCCCGTGTTTACTATGTGACTTATGGAAGCTGGTGTGTGTTGACTGAATCAAGGGATGAGGTAGCACATGTAGAAGATAAATAAAAAGATTCGAAAGTAACAGGAGCGCGTGAAAGAGAAGGAAATAAAAATTATTTTCGTTTTTGGCATCAGAAAATAAAAGTGATTAATGAACATTATATGGAGTTAGTGTCGAGTATTTTCGATTCTGAAGACTATAAAGGGTTCTGAGGTTTTCAGAAGTGGATGGAGAGTTTGGGGAGCAGTTTAGAGCTTCAACGGAGCTGAAAATCAAGTTGCAGGAAAACTGTTTTCTGCCGGTGCACTGAAGAACACGAAGAACTTTAACGCATAGAGACAGTCGTTTATCAACAACGACAACGACAGAGGGGTGAGGGTCGTATGTTACAACATCAGTGACAGTTCACATATATCGTTCTCTGTAACAGCTGGTTTGTAACACTTATAACTGTTACAAACTCGGGTTTTAATTATTTTCTCCCATATTATCATCCTTGTAAGCACCTTTTGAGCAATGAATTATCTTTTGAGTGTGTTTGCATCATGAGAAGCTAAACCCATCACTGGGACGATGGAGGAAGCTTTTTTCACCCATCTGGTAATTAAATTAATTTTTATAACTATGTGCATAGAATTTAATTTTTATGATTTCAATTAAATATTTGTTATTTTGTCTTATGTCGCATGCTTAGTTTTGATTACTTTTGATGCGTCATGCTCACAACTTACAATTAATGTTTTATGAAATCTACTTTGGCAAAAATAAAGTTATATCTCTTTTATTTTGAGCTATAATTCCTTGGATTAATTTCTGAACCACTTGAATATGAAAAACTGTGAAATCCTGAGTCCCAATAAATTCTTCATCTTGTGACATATTTTGTATATATTTTCTAATTTTTAGTATTTTCATATTTAAGCCTAGAATCAATCTCAACAAAGTCCGAGTGAACGACAACCTTATTTACCACTATTCAAAATTCGATCAATTGTTGGCGCCGCCGACGCGGATTTGTTTTTAGATTAATTTTTAGGTTTTTTTTTTGTACATATTTTCCATTAATTCTAGATTTTTTTCCTTTTTATGCGTTTCTTTTTGTATTTGTTTTCATGGACTTTTTGAGGATGATGAATTCTTATGAGGAGACGTCACCTAAGATGACGCTGGCGGAATATAAGCGTAGAAAGTCAAATTATCAGGAAACCTCATCTGAGATGACGCTTGCTGAATATAAGCGTAGGCAACAGTATGGAGTTTCTACTCCACATGTGGTAAGCGAAGAATCACCTTTAACAATATATGAGAAGTATTACAAACACACACCGCCTAGTTTGGAACAAAGGTTGAGAGTTCTTGAATGTCAAAGATTATATGTTGATGATGATGAATCTTGTAGTGACTCTCTGTTCTAAACAGAACCTATCGATGACCCTGTGGATGATTTCCTAATTCTATAGATGAATTCATCCCACAAGATAATTCACCCAACTTAGAGGTTTTTTCTAGACCCCTAGACTTCCAAAAGTTGCCTAATTTAGGGTTAGAATTGCGTGCTTCTAAAGTGTTATTGGAATACGTTGCATCTAAATACCCGGAGGATTTTCCTATTTCTGATACCTTGCATGAGCCAATTGAAAATTTCCCAGTCCCAATAATATCCCCATATTATGTTCTTTACGCACTTCCTTGTGTTGTAAAATCTTGTTTTGGAGGTAAGTCTCTGTTTTTGATAGTCTCAGTGTCTCCGCAAAGTGATAACATAAGTGTGAAGCTGTCATTTTCAAATGTTGTATTTTGGTTGATCCCCAAATTTTCAGGTTGTTAGTTTATGGGATCCTTTTTTATATATTCCAGTAGGGTATTTTTATTTTATTTTTTTATTTTCGTTTACTTTTTGCATCTTATGAATTTCCCATCTTAAATTTTGCGTTGGATGACTCAAACACTGAGGACAATGTAATGTTTAAGTGTGCGGGAGCGGTTAACTTTAACTTTGTTTTTTCAGGAAATTCCTTGCAAATCATGATCAGCTGCGTAGCGGGTCTGCTCATTTTTCTTGCATATTATGACCAGCTGTGTAGCGGGTCTAAAAAAAAAACCAGCTGTGTAGCGGGTCTCTCTTATTATATGACCAGCCGTGTAGCGGGTCAGTTTTCTGTTTTGCTCGAGGACTAGAAAAATGTAAGTGTGGGGGAATTTGATGAGCACGAAAGTGCGACGCATTTTCACCCATAAATACATTATCTAGGACTCATTTTATCACTAATAAACTTGTTTGTAGGTGTTTTTGTGAAATAAGCTCTTATGGAGAAAGTTGCTCGAAAAGTGGTTTTTGTACCCGGAGGACACATGTTATTCAGACCCTCTCTTTTGGATAAGGGGCACTCTGGTTACTAAGGGGGTACCCCGATTGATATTCACACC
This sequence comes from Papaver somniferum, assembly GCF_003573695.1. NCBI lineage: Eukaryota > Viridiplantae > Streptophyta > Magnoliopsida > Ranunculales > Papaveraceae > Papaver > Papaver somniferum. The sequence goes on from NC_039359.1 coordinate 179,508,503, forward strand.
CAAGCAGCTGGATAAGGGGCAACCGTTCTTCTTCAGTTGAATTTTCATGTTTTGGCGGGAATGAAGCTTGCAGCGAGAACATCATTAGGGTTGGATTTTTAGGGTATCTCGAGAGTGATTCAATCGCTGGAATCGGTTTCGATCCACCTGTTTGGGCTTAACATGCTTGGTATGTCTTTTTATTTCGACGGAAATTGGCTAGATGATTCAGTTAAATATTAAACAGTCTCTCGGGATTTTGGTTTGAAACAGGGAAAGATATGTACGAGATTTAGTTGGATTCTTTCTTGGATTTGGATTGGGTTCAATTGATTTCGTCTAAAAAAGACTGGTAAGTCCTTTGGATTCGATATTTCAGGGATGGATACGTGGATTTGAAGAGACAGCAAACCACGGTAATATCTCAGATATTCTTCTGTCCCGTGTTTACTTTGTGACTTATGGAAGCTGGTGTGTGTTGACTGAATCAAGGGATGAGGTAGCACGTGTAGAAGATAAATAAAAAGATTCGAAAGTAACAGGAGCGTGTGAAAGAGAAGGAAATAAAAATTATTTTCGTTTTTGGCATCAGAAAATAAGAAGTGATTAATGAATATTATATGGAGTTAGTGTCGAGTATTTTCGATTCTGAAGACTATATAAAGGGTTCTGAGGGTTTTGAGAAGTGGATGGAGAGTTTGGGGAGCAGTTTAGAGCTTCAACATAGCTGAAAATCAAGTTGCAGGAAAACTGTTTTCTGCTGGTGCACTGAAGAACACGAAGAACTTTAGACGCACAGAGACAGTCGTTTATCAACAATGACAACGACAGAGGGGTGAGGGTCGTATGTTACAACATCAGTGACAGTTCACATATGTCGTTCTCTGTAACAGCTGGTTTGTAACACTTATAAGTGTTACAAACTCGGTTTTTAATTATTTTCTCCCATATTATCATCCTTGTAAGCACCTTTTGAGCAATGAATTATCTTTTTGAGTGTGTTTGCATCATGAGAAGCTAAACCCATCACTGGGACGATGGAGGAAGCTGTTTTTCACCCATCTGGTAATTAAATTAATTCTTTTATAACTATGTGCATAGAATTTAATTGTTTTATGATTTCAATTAAATATTTGTTATTTTGTCTGATGTCGCATGCTTAGTTTTGATTACTTTTGATGCGTCATGCTCACAACTTACAATTAATGTTTTATGAAATCTACTTTGGCAAAGAATAAAGTTAATATCTCTTTTATTTTGAGCTATAATTGCCTTGGATTAATTTCTGAACCACTTGAATATGAAAAACAGTGAAATCCTGAGTCCCAATAAATTCTTCATCCTGTGACATATTTTGTATATATTTTCTAATTTTTAGTATTTTCATATTTAAGCCTAGAATCAATCTCAACAAAGTCCGAGTGAACGACAACCTTATTTACCACTATTCAAAATTCGATCAATTTTTGGCGCCGCCGACGCGAATTTGTTTTTAGATTAATTTTTAGGTTTTTTATTTTGTACAATATTTTCCATTAATTATAGATTTTTTTTTCCTTTTTATGCATTTCTTTTTATATTTGTTTTCATGGACTTTTTGAGGATGATGAATTCTTCTGAGGAGAAGTCACCTAAGATGATGCTGGCGGAATATAAGCGTAGAAAGTCAAATTATCAGGAAACCTCATCTGAGATGACGCTTGTTGAATATAAGCGTAGGCAACAGTATGAAGTTTCTACTCCATATGTCGTAAGTGAAGAATCACCTTTAACAATATATGAGAAGTATTACAAACACACACCGCCTAGTTTGGAACAAAGGTTGAGAGTTCTTGAATGTCAAAGATTATATGCTGATGATGATGAATCTTGTAGTGACTCTCTGTTCTAAACAGAACCTATAGATGACCCTGTGGATGATTTGCCTAATTCTATAGATGAATCCATCCCACAAGATAATTCACCCAACTTAGAGGTTGTTTCTAGACCCCTAGACTTCCAAAAGTTGCCTAATTTAGGGTTAGAATTGCGTGCTTCTAAAGTGTTATTGGAATACTTTGAATCTACATACCCGGAGGATTTGCCTATTTATGCTACCGTGCATGAGCCAATTGAAAATTTCCCAGTCCCAATAATATCCCCATATTATGTTCTTTACGCACTTCCTTGTGTTGTAAAAACTTGTTTTGGAGGTAAGTCTCTGTTTTTGATAGTCTCAGTGTCTCCGCATCGTGATAACATAAGTGTGAAGCTGTCATTTTCAAATGTTGTATTTTGGGTTGATCCCCAAATTTTCAGGTTGTTAGTTTATGGGGATCCTTTTTTATATATTCCAGTAGGTGTATTTTTATTTTATTTTTTATATTTTCGTTTACTTTTTGCATCTTATGAATTTCCCATCTTAAATTTTGCATTGGATGACTCAATTACATTGAGAACAATGTAATGTTTAAGTGTGCGGGAGCGGTTAACTTTTTACTTTATTTTTTCAGGAAATTCCTTGCAAATCATGATCAGCTGTGTAGCGGGTCTGCTCATTTTTCTTGCATATTATGACCAACTGTGTAGCGGGTCTAAAAAAAAAAGACCAGCTATGTAGCGGGTCTCTCTTATTATATGACCAGCCGTGTAGCGGGTCAGTTTTCTGTTTTGCTCGAGGACTAAAAAAATGTAAGTGTGGGAGAATTTGATGAGCAAGAAAGTGCGACGCATTTTCACCCATAAATACATTATCTAGGACTCATTTTATCACTAATAAACTTGTTTGTAGGTGTTTTTGTGAAATAAGCTCTTATGGAGAAAGTTGCTCGAAAAGTGGTTTTTGTACCCCGGAGGACACATGTTATTCGGACCCTCTCTTTTGGATAAGGGGCACTCCGGTTACTAAGGGGGTATCCCGATTGATATTCACACCCAAGCAGCTGGATAAGGGGCAACCGTTCTTTTTCAGTTGAATTTTCATGTTTTGGCGGGAATGAAGCTTGCAGCGAGAACATCATTAGGGTTGGATTTTTGGGGTATCTCGAGAGTGATTCAATCGCTGGAATCGGTTTCGATCAACCTGTTTGGGCTTAACAGGCTTGGTATGTCTTTTTATTTCGACGGAAATTGGCTAGATGATCCAGTTAAATATTAAACAGTCTCTCGGGATTTTGGTTTGAAACAGGGAAAGATATGGACGAGATTTAGTTGGATTCTTTCTTGGATTTGGATTGGGTTCAATTGATTTCGTCTAAACAGGACTGGTAAGTCCTTTGTGTTCGATATTTCAGGGATGGATACGTGGATTTGAAGAGACAACAAAGCACGGTAATATCTCAGATATTCTTCTGTCCCGTGTTTACTGTGTGACTTTTGGAAGCTGGTGTGTGTTGGCTGAATCAAGGGATGAGGTAGCACGTGTAGAAGATAAATAAAAATATTCGAAAGTAACAGGAGCGCGTGAAAGATAAAGAAATAAAAATTATTTTAGTTTTTGGCATCAGAAAATAAGAAGTGATTAATGAAGATTATATGGAGTTAGTGTCGAGTATTTTCGATTCTGAAGACTATATAAAGGGTTCTGAGGGTTTTGAGAAGTGGATGGAGAGTTTGGGGAGCAGTTTAGAGCTTCAACAGAGCTGAAAATCAAGTTGCAGGAAAACTGTTTTCTGCTGGTGCACTGAAGAACACGAAGAACTTTAGACGCACAGAGACAGTCGTTTATCAACAATGACAACGACAAAGGGGTGAGGGTCGTATGTTACAGCATCAGTGACAGTTCACATATATCGTTCTCTGTAACAGCTGGTTTCTAACACTTATGACTGTTACAAACCCGGTTTTTAATTATTTTCTCCCATATTATCATCCTTGTAAGCACCTTTTGAGCAATGGATTATCTTTTTGAGTGTGTTTGCATCATGAGAAGATAAACCCATCACTGGGATGATGGAGGAAGCTGTTTTTCACCCATCTGGTAATTAAATTAATTCTTTTATAACTATGTGCATAGAATTTAATTGTTTTATGATTTCAATTAATTATTTGTTATTTTGTCTGATGTCGCATGCTTGCTTTTGATACTTTTGATGCGTCATGCTCACAACTTACAATTAATGTTTTATGAAATCTACTTTGGCAAAGAATAGAGTTAATATCTCTTTTATTTTGATACATAATTGCCCAGGATTAATTTCTGAACCACTTGAATATGAAAAGCAGTGAAATCGTGAGTCCCAATAAATTCTTCATCATGTAACATATTTTGTATATATTTTCTAATTTTTAGTATTTTCATATTTAAGCCTAGAATCAATCTCAACGAAGTCCGAGTGAACGACAACCTTATTTACCACTATTCAAAATTCGATCATGCTTATATCCATAGATAGTAATCTCAACTCTACATTTCAATCATTGAAACATTCTTCTATAATGTTATAACAATCGTTATTCACGACTATCGTCATCAAAGGTATTTTCAAGATTGAAACGTCATCATGACTTTCGTCACGGGTAAAGATGAAAATGGTTAAAGCAAAAGCTTACCAACACATATTTCGAGAAAAAGATAGGCGAGTAAACTTTGCTCGAAATAGCAAATGTGTATGTATGAAAAGTATCATACTTAAACGACTTTGTCTCAAGAGTCGGAGATAGAATGGAATTTTGAGTGATAGATAAGTTCAAGTCTCCACATACCTTTTAGTCGGATGAAGTTACACCAGTTCCTCGAGTAGTTCTTAGTCTTCGTAAGATGATCGCCATGAAGTCTGGAACTTCAACTACACTTAACTATCCTAGACCCAGACTTAGTCATAAGTAAACTAGAAATCAAGACATATAGTTTTGACTACTAATATTGTCAAACATGCTTGAGATAGCAACGCATGCGAGTTCGACCGAGCAATGCTCTAACAATCTCCCCCTTTGTGAATTTTAATGGAAAAACTATCAATACATATGAATTACAAAATAGATAAAAAATTTGTAGCTTCTCGTCCACATGCTTGATCTCCTTGATGCTTCAACATTACACAAAATCTTCCTCACTTCCAACTACTCCAATGATTTCAAAGGTTGTAAGTTTAGCATCATCGTTGTTGAAGTTCCGTAGCCATAACAATGAGAAAACAAAAGCTCTCGATCATTGTTAGATAGTGTCATAGTATCATTACATAGTATCAAAGTTCTCATATCACAACTTCGACAACAATACTATGGTGATATGTATCACTCCCCCTTAGTCAATACTTCGTCTCAACATGAAAACCAATCCCCCTTACATAATGATCCGTAAAACACGTAAAAACATATGTGTTTGTAGTGTAAACTACATATTAATTCTCCTCCTTTTTGTCAATAAAATTGGCAAAGGTACGAAAACGGGATCCTAATGAAATTCTCATGGAGACACTTCAAGACCAAAGAAAACTACATATCAACTTGATTTTGATGCAATCATAAAGCCAAAGCTAAATGCATTCATCACGGAGTTTATAAAGATACAAGATAACTCCTCAAATATTCCACAACCGCACTTCCTACAAAGATATGGAAATTAAGCGCAAGTTTAAAAGAACTCTCCCCCATTTGATGTTATTCCCGAAAGAACAACAAGAGCGACCTTACTTTTACAAGAAAATAAGGATTTCTTTGGACACCAAAAACCCAAAAAATGATTTTGTTATCTAAAAATTCTCAATCAAATTAACCACAAGAGAACCCATGATTAATCTAATCGGAATACACAACAAAAATAATCACAAACGAAACTATGATTAGTTTAGTTGGAAATGCTCACACAAGAAGACTTATGGAGCCACACAGTATATACATAAAATATGGATCAGGGAAGATCAAAACTGCGGAATAGACAAGAATTCATTCTATTTTCCATCACTATTTGCATAACGATATACAATAGACATAATCCTTGTAAACAAAAGATTTTAACCTATCTTCCATCAAAGAATTGACATAATAGGATCAACTTTTGTTTGTCAAAAGTTCATTCATTCTTGTATCAATACATGCATATCGACATATAAACGAGATAACTGTTGACATCGTATGGGACAATAATAGTTCACGGACGCAAACACACATATCCCATAACATATTGAAATATATAAAACCATAAAGATTAATACTGCAATCATCATCTTCCAAAACAATTTTTTTAGATTTTAAACAAATAAACCTAAAAACATGAAGATGAAAACGTTGGACATAACTATGTATACTCATAATAGTGGCTATTCCAAACTCTAGTTATTCTTCTAGACAAAAACAAGAATAAAAATCTCATAAGAAGATTCTTAGAAAAATAAAAACAAAAACAATGTCTTCCAGAAAACTGATCATAAGTTGCATCAAAGTTCACGTTCGACAGCTTCACGGGATTTGAGACCTTTGAGCTTGTGACTCATATCATCGACTGCATCTTCAGAGAAGATATCCTCATTGAAAAGTCCTTTAAAATGTGACTTTATGAGACCAAGGTCAGTAGTAACCTTTTCCAACTCAGTTCTGATCACATCAAGATCCTTCATAGTATCAACAAGCTGCAGTTTTGCTTCCTCAAAATACTTAAGAAAGTCACGAACCACTTCAACAGAGACCATATCCTCATTCTCAACATCTTGGTGTGAGTAGGCATAAAAGCATGAGGCATTAGGTGCACCATCTTCTACAAGAGTTATTTTCTTCCTCCCTTTTGATTCGAAACCAAAACCTTTAACAAGAAATCCCCTTACAAAATCATCATGGCAAGACGAAGAAGAAGAAGACATTCTTGATAACCCATAAAATAGCCTAGAGTATGTGTACGTGACTTACATAACTCAATAGGTTTGGTACTTAAAGGTTTCGTAGGGAAGGAATTTCAGGGTTTCCTTAATTGACTCGCCCCAGTCACACGGGCAACCTATACGAGATAAATCTCGACCCAAAAGAAGGACAAAAGTCGTACATACACAACCTTGTTGAAGACTCTTGCAATTTGAAGAAATCATAATGACTCCAAAAATCTATGTCTCGTAGAGAAGCAATTTTAGAGTACATGAGTAGCACTTTTGTTTAACCAAGCAATCAAAAAGAAGATTTTTTTTTTGACAAAGCAAATACAAATACTTGTACAGATATTTCCAAAGATACTCATGCTACAGACGATAAGAAAATAACATGTGAATCCGAGAATACTATTGACACAATTATACCTGAGTATATCTCTCAACCAGGATTTTCGTGTGAGAGATTTCAACCTTGTGATCAATTGGAACATGTATGAAATTTTAGCTCATCAAATGAGTATTGTTTTTGGTTAAACCCCTTTCTTCTGTACTTTGGAAGAAGACTCTTCTGATGTGAAAAATTATCATAAAATTTATTATCATCATAATATGTCACATAGTAAAGGTTTTTACCAGAAGAGTGTTGTCTAGATGGAGTACACAGTTTGTTGATGATTTCATTATATCTCTCAATAATCAATCTTAGGCTGTCATCCATCTGCTCATATCTGCATTCTTCACTTGATATATGATTCACATCAGGATTAATATTATCTCCATTTCTGATAGGAGAGAGAACAAAAGTTCTTCTTGGACGATATTTGTTAACAGGTCTATTATGCTTTTGTGCATTTGAGGAACTCATCGAACTGACCTTCTTGGTAGGGAACACAGGATGTGAACTAAAACCAATTGGTTTAGACATACGAATGTCAGTTACACCTTTAAGAATTAAATCTAAGGTGTGTTGAAGTTGAATCAAAGATTTGTTTTTCAACTTGGATTTCCTCTTTTGCACTCTATGCCCTTTTGATTCACAAAAGACGCACACTTTCTGATCATAAAAGTGATTAGAGATTGCAGACCAAACATTATCGTTTGAAGATTTCTCTCTTCCAACTAATGTGTGAATCCCCTTGTTAATGGTGGTTTTTAGCTTAGGGTTAAAATCGTAAAACCTTGCATCAGATGTGACGTCACTCTGCAAGGAAACGGTGCTGCGAGTACTAACCTCTCCACCGACACATTTATTGAGCCGCTCAATATACCTTTTCTGGCGCCTCGCCAATACTAGACTCGCTGAGTACTTTCCTGTGCTATGTTCCTCAGCAGAACCCTTAAGTCGGTATGGTATGACGTATTTATGTTCACTCGCAGCTGAGTAGCATGAAACCTCCAAGTACCAAAATTAAGGTCATTGCACGAAAGGCTCAGACAGAAAGCATACTGCATTCTGTAGGCAAATATTTTTGTGACAACATACGAAAATCCATATAATCATTGTGATAACTTGCAAAGAACTCATAAACCCAACTAAATTGCAAATTATGGTTTTGCGCCTCGCGCCGTATACTAGACCCCATTGGTCGAAACCACGCTTAGCCAAGCTAGGCAACCAAATTCACCACAGCGCGCTGGAAGTGTGGCGCGCCCTATCTTGACCGGCCCCACTTCCCATCGACCAATCAGGTCTCCCTAAATGCGCCATGTGCATTCCAAACAAGGCCGGACCAATGTTGCTTGCCGGCCCCCTTTCTATCGACCAATCAGGTCGCTTTAAATCCGTCACAGTGCGCTGGAAGTGTGGCCACGCCCTAGCTTGCTGGACCTACTTCACATTGACCAATAAGGTCTCCCTAAATGCGTCACACGTATTCCAAACAAGACCGACCCCATATTGCTTTCCGGACCCCATTCCACGACTAATCAGGTCGCTTTAAATCCGCCACAGGGCGCTGGAAGTGTGGCCGCGCCCTAGCTTGCCGTACCCACTTCCCATTGACCAATCAGGTCTCCCTAAATGCACCGCACGCATTCCAAACAAGGTCGGCCCCATGTTGCTTGTCGACCCCCTTTCCATCGACCAATCAGGTTGCTCCAAACCTGTCACGGTCTCAAAAAAGGTCGCTAATACTAAGCTAGCTTCCAAAAACGTACTAGCTTCCTAAAACGCGCCGCACGCACTAATTAGGGTTTCAACACACCCAAACCATAATCCAGGAAAGAAGCAACCAAATCCGTCCACGATGCTAACTTTGGCCACGGTGCAACTGGAATACTGCTATACCACGGGTACTAGCACGCCACCATGCCACAGCTGCTAGCACGTCACTATGCCACGGCTACTGGCACGCCACCATGCCACAACTGCTAGCATGTCGCTATGCCACGGCTACTGCGCACCACCATGCCACAGCTGCTAGCACGTCACTATGCCACGGCTACTGACACGCCACCTTGCCACAACTGCTAGCACGTCGCTATGCCACGGCTACTGGCATGTCAACATGCCACAACTGCTAGCACGTCGCTATGCCACGGCTACTGGTACGCCACCATGCCACAGCTGCTAGCACGTCGCTATGCCACGGCTACTGGCACACCACCATGCCACAACTACTAGCACGTCCCTATGCCACGTCTACTGGCATGCCACCATGCCACGGCTGCTAGCACGTCTATATACCACGGCTACTGGCATGCCACCATGCCACGGATGCTAGCACGTCGCTATGCCACGGCCACTGGCATGCCACCATGCCACACGTAGGAACCTGCTATACGTTTTCCACGAAGACACTCGAGATATCAAAACATGTCACAAACTGGGGGATACTCATCAGGGCATTGGTCTGGCGGTTTACAGCAGGCGGCGTGCAATACGCCCCTTACAAGAAAGTGTCATAAAAGTAAGGCGGTTAGTAAATACAAGAAGTAATGGTGAAACGTTTTATTCATTATGGAAACATCAATTCCAGGCGTTACCCGTTATCACTTTCTTCCATTACTCAACCGTTTCCACTTCTTACGAGGCCAGGGTACGTTTCATTACGACTTGTATAAATAGGTTTCACCTATTTCCACCAAAAAACAAGTTTTGGTCAGGAGAACAATACACATCCAGAAATCACCTGGTAGATTTCCATTTAGCTTGCTAGTTCAACTCTCGGATACAAGTCGCAAAAACACCCACACTTCTAGAATCAACTATTCTAGCCTCAACACTTTCTTCGCTTCCCTCCCTGAGACCAACCCTTCTCCTTCACTTTGTGACCAAAGCAAACCTGGAATGACCATTTCTTGGTTTAGGCCAGGGTTGTACAGATTGATCTCTCGAATCAAAAGTACTTCCGTGCAGTACATTGTTTTGGGTTTAGATTCATTTCTCACACGTACTCACACGAAATTACCGAAATCAGCCGAAACGGTTTTAACCCACAAAAAATTGGCGACACAGTGGGAGATTAATCTCTCGGTTACAATATCAATTTCCAATTCCAAGTTTCATTCTTCAACCCAGACATCAAGATGGTAGAAGCAAACGATTGCGCGGGGTTCAATGGCTCAGTTGTCAGTTATCACACGATGAGGAATGACTGGGGACTTATCACGGACAAAACGACGTCTCTCATGAAGCTCAGACATACGCCCGGAAGATCTATTTTGTTGGGAGACCCTAAAAGCGAGTAAGTCTTATTAGACAGAGTACACAAACTACTACTTCAGGTTTTCACATTGGAAACCGACATCCATGTTATCCCCAAAAAATCTCATCCCATACTTTCTACCGTCATAAAACATTCACGGTTCCATGACTCTCCTGGAATATTAATGCTACTAACAGTCATAATCATAATGGCATTATTCCAAAAATTAATTCCAAAGAATAAGACAAAACCCTCATATGTAACAATCATCTACCAATCCAAAAACCAGAAAACCAAACCATAAACTAGGCGTTTCGTTTGCCTTTCAACAAAAAAAAAACTAAGGAAAAGAGGTCCAGAAGACAGAAGATGTTCAAAGAACATCATTCAGCAGTGGCTTGCTCTTCTTAGAGAAAACCTCCTTCGCACTTTGGAGAGCCGCCTGTTTCAGCTTTAACTTTTTGGGCAACCTTCCGATTTCCGCTTCCTGTTGATTGATCACATCCGCGGAGGATCCTCCGGTCGCCTCAATTTGGAAGCTTTTGGATCTCCGTGAACCCTCAACGAACCAGGGAGCGTTGAGCTCAAAGTTTATGCACATGTCCCGGTGGAACTCCCAACTCGAGATTACATCCTCGGAAACTGTCCGGATCAGCAAAAAACCCTGAGAACACTGGCACTGAAATTATTCCTGGTGTTAACGTTCCTTCCAGTAGGGTTAATACGCCACCTTCCAACACCAGCGGCGCGGAAAACGTTCCTTCAGGTGTTACGTCGCCGATCATCAGAGCCAGTTCCGCTCCCGCCGCTCCCAACGTTTCTCCAAGTGTGACAGATCCAACCGTCACCAGAATCGCTGCTACTCTACCATCAGGACGGGAGATTGGAAGAGCCAGCAGAAGCCGATCTCCTCTTACCACTGTTGATTTGATGGAAAGACAAAAGGTTCTCGTAAGGCTCAGACATACATGGCTACAACTCAGAAAGAGATACCTATTTTCCTCAAGATACTAGCGGAGCGGTTACCACAAGAGTCACGTCAACCCCAGATGGAACCGACAAAGAATACTTTTAACATCTGGCCCAAGAACTTCAGCAGGACGCGCCTTTATATATGAAGAGGCTCGCGTTGATCCTAACTCCCAATAGAAAAATCAGGGATCCAATTTTATCACACGTAGAGATCAGGAACGAATTCTCCAAAATCGAGGCAAAGAAAATCATCAACCCTCCTGGGTTCACAGAGACCTTCTTCCCATCAGTAGCTGCATAATTTCTTGGGACTCCATCCAAATCGTGCAGTCCATGATAAACCATTTTTGTGAGATTTTGTATTTCTACAAGGAGGATCGTCAAGACATACTCGCATCCCTCAACCGCACTGCATCAGGAAAGCAGCTGTTTCCATCCAGGAAAGCCATTCCCGAACCCCAACCTCTCCTAGGAAGCACGATTGATAGACGAAACTGTAGACTCCTAACCACTGTTCACTTGAAGGATGTCGAGTTTGAAAACATGCTGATTGACGCGGCCTTCGACTTCAACATTGTAGCCGTCAAGGCTCTGAGAGGTGCAAGGGAGAATCGAACAGAAGAAGCGCATTCTTTCCCATAAAGACAAAAGCGCTACTATCCGACCAACACCATTTGTGACGTCTTCCCATGCCATATCGTATCAATTCTTTTTTTCGGAGTCAAGGGTTAATGGCACCCTCACTGGAGTTTTCTACAGGATCCGCTTCAACATTCTCTCGGGAAGCCGCCTCCGCTTCCAGAGCCAAAAGCCGTTCCGCTTCAATGTTTCGCTCTGGAAACCTCTTAAAATTCTCTCGGGAAGTCGCTCCGCTTCCAGAGCCAGAAGTCGCTCCGCTTCAGCATCCTATCCATAAACTGCTCCAGGATCCGAAGTAGAAGCTTCAGCGTTTTGCTCCATAAGCTTCAACATCCTCTCCAAGAGTCGAAGCCGCTTCAACACCACACTCCTTTCTTCCAAAGTTCGTGCATGTAGCCACCACACTCCTCCCTGTCAAGGATCGTGATCACAGCCAGCCAAGGATTGCAGTTGTGGCCGCTTTTTGATCCATCTCGCCAATTACAGCCGACCTATTTTGGTTCCCACGTGGTGTAGTCTCTTTTGATCACATCTGCTGCCAAGAACTGTTATTGCTCGTTTTTCGATACCAGCCAACCGTACTTCTCCATGTTTTAGTTTCACATGGAAGAAGTAATAGAGTTACCACTACGGATGCAAGATGGTGATATCCTTGTCATGGTCAACTCACCGACCATACCGTATATAAGCATGTAAACCACACACGGGGACTGAAGCCTCCTTCGTATTTAGAAGCTTAAACGCAGTCTCCACCTTACCAGCGAATGCAGCAGAAGCACATCTTCCACGAGAAAATAAGCTCAGGATAATTACACATGGGGACTACCAGAACGGGACGCCTTTACTGCTCTCAACCAGGTTATTTCCGATTTCAACATCATCACTGTCGGAGTTTTACAAGCCGTACACGTGCATTAAAGTCCCCAAAAGCATGCCACAGAGATACATTCACATATCCGGCCATACCATCGGATCTAACCGAAGTATAACTGGGCGCTGCTCACTGCATCCCATTCCATACAATAGTCCAAGATTCAGAAGATGGTTCAAAGGATGTCGTTTAGAACGAAGTCCTTGATCGCTGTCGTATGTGTCAAAAATAAATTACTTTCTCACTACTCAAAATATAAAATATAGCAAGGGGAAGAAAGGATCGTTCCCACAGAGAGGTCTTGGGTTGTCAATATGTTATGGTTTCTTATAAGTAACAAGGGGGGATTTTCTGATTTTTATAAGAGTATACTAAAATAAAAGCAAAGCAAACAAAGAAATAAACAAACAAATCAAAGATGTAAAGATATTGGTTAAAGATTTCGTTTTCATTCACTAACATGTTCTTGTCTTAATAACTAGAAGTGATATTTAATCTCTCATTATCAAAGGCCCTAGGATACCTTGACCGCAAGAATATCCCGCTAATTTCCTATTTTCATCAACAAACACATTAAAAGATGCGAATATGAATTCTATCTAAGAGAACAACCTAACGTGTAAAAGCACTAATCAAGTTTAATTCCCTAGATGCAGTAAGTTCTATGAAATCAGGCCAATCAAAGCAATCGAACGTGTAAAAGCACTAATCCGATTTAACAAAGGTTATAACTCACTTGCGACTACTAGGATGTATCACTACAAGTAATATTCACAATTATACTACTTGCAATCAGAAATTTATCACTTTTCCGTATAATAAACTCTAATAAAGCAATAGATATGAAAGTAATCCCAATCGATTCGCGACTCGATTAAACAAGCTTTCAAATCATATAACAATATCTATAATGAATCATAAACGATAAAGCATGGGGACAAAACTAATTTATTGAACAAGAAACATGTTTTGTAAAATCCAACTAATCCATAACCAAAAATAAGATTAACTACTCATGTTCATGGAGTTCATAACAAGAAGGAATAGAAAAGCCATTGTGTTCTAAACCCTAGGCAAAATGTAGAAGTAGAGATTATTGTTGTTAGAGAGATTAGAACCCTCTTTTATAGAATTGATGTATTTCTCTACCTCCTCCAAAACCAAGTCACGCCCACTGCCAAATAAGTCTCTGACGGCCCATCAACAAAGCCCAATCTTAACAGGTCCAAGTCTTTCTCTGAGTCAAACCGGGATAGGTGATTTACTGAGTTAACTCGAAATCAATGAAATCCGGCAGAGTTTCCCCATTTGTGGCATGTTCCCGGCCATATTTCAGCCTTTCTTTGAGTCCTTCCCTGTAGTCATTCACAATGCCTAACATTCATCTATATTTGCAGCTCAATCATACTCATCCTGCAGCAATACAACCACACAAATCCACCAATTCATTGCAGCAACAAACTCTCCTAAGTCAGCTGCACAGCACCACTCAGACTCCTCTATTGTAGACCAACTTTCCCTGCAGCACTAGTTTCCGCAACTCAAAGCTATCTCCACACAACAGCACCTGCAGCTTCTCCTTTCCTGGTACTGCTCTTCCCTGTAATTCCATTGCAACCTTCACAAGCTCCAGTTTAACTGCAATTCAGTCGATGCACCTGCAACAAATTATCTCTCTTCAATTCTGCAGCCTCAAACAACTCCCATCTCAGTTCACCAGCAAACCACCTGCATACCCATCTCAGACTTGTACCAGCTTCACAGTTCCACCATTCAACTCAGCTGCTTCTTGTGCACCACCAGAGCCATATCCTGCCATTCTTTAAATCATACAGCACCACCAGCAAACACAATTCTTCTCTGTAGCTCCATCTGCAACAATTCATCACAAGCCACTGTAACTGCACCTAATACACTTTAGAGCTCCACAGTCCCGGTTCTTCTTAACTTCATCATCTCAGTTCCCACTTGCAAACCATCATGAGCTCTCAGTAACAGCACCAGAACCCTCGCAGTCTCCATCTTGAATATTATTCTCTTCCATGAACCTATTGCTGCCAATTTCTTTCTTCAAATCTGAGTTCTAGATCCAGTACAATCACCACCAGCTGCTTTCTCAACCACCAAGGTTCAACAAACCAACTTCTCTGTCTTCTTTGTAATCTCAAGACTCAAATCAGCAGCACAAACATCCCATTAACAGTTCTTCCTTCTCGATCTCCACCACTCCCTCAAAATACCCATGACAATCAATTCCATCAAAACGCATGACGAATCTGTACCCTAATTTCACCATTTCAGCTTATAATTCTTAACCAAGACCACCAAATTGCCACAGATTCGAGATCATCTCAAACCCTAACTGAATTTCATGGGTTTCATCTTCTTCTTAAGTTAGCTCATCATCTTAATCTACTCGATTCAAACCTATCTCCTGATTCTTTGAAACCCTAACTGAATCTCCACCATTTTCAGAAGCTTCATAAATCAATTCCTACATAACCATAATCTTCTTTATCTTCATTTCAATCACAGCAACATCCTGTTCATCGGTCTTTTATAATTCCCAGGAAAACTGCGCCTCCATTTCTCGAATTTAGGTAGTGTAAGAGAAGCACGGCTTAATGATAAGAGAGACATTTTCACCGACTTCTAGCGTAGTTCTAGGAAATAGATGTGGATATAGCCGCCCAATGAGAGTAGATAAGGGGTACCCAGGTGACTCTAGGCACCCAAAGAATTGATACGAGCTGTCATATGATGACGACTCCTTTTCCTCCATTGTGCTTCCGATAGCGCTTGTCTGTGCAACGGCGATTCTGCCCTCCTTGCTCCAAATGAACGCTCTTTTCTTCTCTTGAATTCTTCCGCCAACAACAGCCGTCTTTTACTTCTCAAATCCACTTTTTCTCTTCGATTTCTTTTCATCACCAAAGTTGTCATGCTTTTCAGACAATGAATTTGCATCACTAAAGCGGAAATGATTTTCAGATAGAGATGAAGAAATAAAATCAAAGACTGAGAAATAATTCGCTTCATACAACAGTTGCATATGAAATGCCACTTTTGCCCTGTTTCATCTTCTTTTGTTCCAAATGACTCCAAAGTACCTAAACACTCAAAAACAAACATAAGATACATAATTTACAAGAAAACTAAGCAAAGAAAGCATAGACAATATATAAATATTAAGGTGTTTTAGACACCTATCAAATTCCCCCACACTTAGACTTTGCTAGTCCTCGAGCAAATCAAACAAAATAATTCTAAAACATAAATACAACTCCGTGTCACCGAGGATACGGTTACTCTTAGCATGAATAACATGCCTTTGAACCCCTAGGTGTGCCTAGTGGACGAGTTATAATCTCGTGAAGGTTTACAAGAGGTGTACCTACAAAACCAATACTTCCAAACTCCAGCCACCTGTGAAAATTTAAAAATGACACTAAACATTTTGTAATTGGCATACTATCAATGATTACAGGAGGAAGTACCCACTTTCAAATCCAATTCATGAATCAGTGATATAGCTTCATTCAGAAAGTTGAACACAACCACAATACTCGGAATCTAATCAACCACGATCACATGAAAAGATTAATAAGATGGACTTAGAAAGTAGATGGTGGCGGACTGTTGACTACGGAGAACGGTGTTTCCCATATCTGTCTAAAGGTCACTGCCAAAACAAACCTAAAAATCCTATTGGATCGAGCTACTGGTCTGAATACTAATATCAACACGACTGGCATATACAAGGGAACCAACAGTCGACAAACTTAATTCTAGATCAATTCACTGACATATACAAGGGAACCGGTGATGGATTTTATTCAACACAATAATAATAATATTTTTTTTCTTTTTTCAATTTTTTTTTCTTTTTTCAAATTTTTTTTCTTCAAATCGACAACATGATTGGATCTTTTGGATCCAAGCGCATGATTTTTGTCAGCAGATTACATGGTAATTCCCATGGATCCTGCATTCCACGCTTGTTTAGGCGACAGAGCCAGGAAGAACACACACATTTCTATCCAAGTGTCAATCTTTTTTTTTATTTTTAGTAACTCAATCACTCTATTTCATCCTAACAGTGATAACAATTCGATGCTGGTGCCCCACCAAATCACTTAAAGAAACAATAGATAAATATGAAAAAAATAAAAAAAAAAGAACGTGATATGGTGACGACTCCGAGATATGGTGACAACTAACATGTTATTTATTTTTATATTTTGTTCGTTTTCATATGAATAGACTCTACTAATGGGTTCCTCAACTCCTACAACCACGATGTTTCCATTAGTGTAAGGCACAAGTTTCTAGAATTAGGAGTTTATCATCTTTTTTTTTTTTTTTTAATTAACACAAGGGAAAACTAACAAGGCTAAAAACTCTATATGAGAACACTCCCCCACACTTAAACTTTACATTGTCCTCAATATAAAATTTAATCAATCAAAGTAAAGTTCAAGATGGGAAATTCATAACATGATATATATACACAATAAGAAAATAAGATGCATAATAAAAACTCATACTCCAACTCATAACTATTTCTGAACAATAGAGGATAAACACTAAACAAGCTATTTAGTTGGCATCTCATCCGAACTCAGCCAATATATATACCTCATTGTTAAGAAAAAAATTCCATCTACTTAGAAAGGCTAATGTTTATTCTAAATTGTTCAAAAATCTTTAAAAGTTGGAGTTTTGATATGCAAATATCCAAAATAAGAAAATAATGATAGAAGACTTAAAAAGAAAGAAAGATAGAGATAGATATAGATATACAAAACTAGTGGGTTGCCTCCCATTTAGCGCTTGGTTTAAAGTCATCAACCCGACTTGCAAGACCGATTCCCCATACACCAATAACCTGAAAAGTTGAGGATCCTTCCATAGAACCTGTTTTCCAAACACTAGGTTCGCACACATATTAGTAATATAAAACAGAATCGAAGCTATTAACCGATAAAAGTATCCCCCACACTTATTCTTGTCCACACTTGGAAGTGGATATAAAATACAAAATTCGGGAACTTTCATGGTTTCTTGTTCAAAAACATGCATAGCATGAGAATCAAATGTTTCCAATGGCGGATATCGAGAAACAAAGTCATTTAACAATGTTTTCGAAGCACATACATGCAAACCAATAAGAGGTAAAGGAGAAGAAACAATATTCAAAGGGTTAGACAAACCTATCACAATCTCTTGTATCACGGAATCCTCTTCATCATTGAAAAACTCAAGTGAATTACTCACCTCTTTTATATCATGGTCCGCTATCAAACTTTGCAACCATTCTTCGTCCGTTTCTGCCTTAACCAAAGTCTCGACATAAACATCATCATTACAATCCTTTGCAAGCTCAATTGGGTCTTCCAAAATATTGGTCATATCGATTTCATTCTCAACACACTCTTCTTTGTTGTAAGGCACATATGCAACTGAGGATTCAAGTCTCTCCATAAGGAAATTTTTAAGAACACGCATTGCATCATCCTCAAGCTCTACCTTTTGAATAGGTTTTTGATCATTATTAAGATCAATGCTTGAGTAAGCTGCACTAGTGTCATTATATTCCTTTTCATCTTCACCTTGATCGCCAAAATACTCCATTGTACACTCCTCGGGGATGCCACCATAAATTGGTTCAAGCGTTGTACTTTCATAGTCATCGTCACTATCATAGTTGACATAAGATTGGCTACCACTTCCTAAAGATTGGTCTTTCGCAGAATTTTGCATGTCCTCTTTGTATTCTTCAATGCCTTGTCTTAAAATGGAAACACCTTTATGAAGCTCTTGGAGTGATCCATCCAAATTTTGAAAATAGTGTTCCATTTGTTGGTAAAGCTCGTTCGACAAGGAAAAAGTAGAATCACTTACTTCAGTATTGCTAGGCCAATTATCTTTCCTTTGAATGGGTGAATGATCATAACTACGATCAGAAATTGGGCCAAACATACTATTAACATATTCGGTCGACGAAATCGGTTCCACGCTTGGTTTTCTACAAACTGACTCCATTCCCACCATAAATTGTTGCATCTCATCTACCAAACTCGAAGAAATATGAATAGGAGTACAACTAGTCTCCCCTCCTTGTGGTTGCTCACTTACATACCTACCGTAAGAAGGTTGGTATGTATGAGAATAACTCAAAGGGTACGTGGAATATTGAACATAACCAAAGGATTGGTTTTGATTGTATTCCCCATAAGGGTGATAGTTGTCATAATGTTGTTGAGGTTGATAACCATACCCATTGTTCCAATATGCTCCGTCCATAGAAACTGGTACCTGAAACAAGAGTTCTCAAAACTATGTCAAAATCAGAAAATAAGAAAACAAAAAGAAGAAACAAAACTAAAAACAAAAATAAGAAACCAAAAACAAG
Source organism: Papaver somniferum (assembly GCF_003573695.1). NCBI lineage: Eukaryota > Viridiplantae > Streptophyta > Magnoliopsida > Ranunculales > Papaveraceae > Papaver > Papaver somniferum. The sequence goes on from NC_039359.1 coordinate 179,527,802, forward strand.
TGACAATCGCTGCTTCCCCGGCAACGGCGCCAAAATTTGATCGCTGTCATATGCGTCAAAAATAAATTACTTTCTCACTACTCAAAATATAAAATATAGCAAGGGAAAGAAAGGATCGTTCCCACAGAGAGGTGTTGGGTTGTCAATATGTTATGGTTTCTTATAAGTAACAAGGGGGGATTTTCTGATTTTTATAAGAGTATACTAAAATAAAAGCAAAGCAAACAAAGAAATAAACAAGCAAATCAAAGATGTAAAGATATTGGTTAAGGATTTCGTTTTCATTCACTAACATGTTCTTGTCTTAATAACTAGAATTGATATTTAATCTCTCATTATCAAAGGCCCTAGGATACCTTGATCGCAAGAATATCCCGCTAATTTCCTATTTTCATTAACAAACACATTAAAAGATGTGAATATGAATTCTATCTAAGAGAACAACCTAACGTGTAAAAGCACTAATCAAGTTTAATTCCCTAGATGCATTAAGTTCTATGAAATCAGGCCAATCAAAGCAATCGAACGTGTAAAAGCACTAATCCGATTTAATAAAGGTTATAACTCACTTGTGACTACTAGGATATATCACTACAAGCAATATTCACAATTATACTACTTGCAATCAGAAATTTATCACTTTTCCGTATAATAAACTCTAATCTAGCAATAGATATGAAAGTAAACCCAATCGATTCACGACTCGACTAAAAAAGCTTTCAAATCATATAACAATAACTATAGTGAATCATAAACGATAAAGCATGGAGACAAAACTAATTTATTGAACAAGAAACATGCTTTGTAAAATCCAACTAATCCATAACCAAAGATAAGATTAACTACTCATGCTCATGGAGTTCATAACAAGAAGGAATAGAAAAGCCATCATGTTCTAAACCCTAGGCAAAAAGTAGAAGTAGAGATTATTGTTATTAGAGAGATTAGAACCCTCTTTTACAGACTTGATGCATTTCTCTACCTTCTCCAAAACGAAGTCACGCCCACTGCCAAATAAGTCTCTGACGTCCCATCAACAAAGCCCAATCTTAACAGGTCCAAGTCTTTCTTTGAGTCAAACCGGGATAGTGATTTACTGAGTTAGCTCGAAGTCAATTAAATCCGGCCGAGTTTCCCCATTTCTTGCATGTTCCCGGCCATATTTCAGCCTTTCTTTGAGTCCTTCCCTGTAGTCATTCACAATGCCTAACATTCATCTATATTTGCAGCTCAATCATACTCATCCTGCAACAATACAACCACACAAATCCACCAATTCATTGCAGCAATAAACTCTCCTATATCAGCTGCACAACACCACTCAGACTCCTCTATTGCCAACCAACTTTCCCTGCAACACTAGTTTCCGCAACTCAAAGCTATCTCCACACAACAACACCTGCAGCATCTCCTTTCCTGGTACTGTTGTTCCCTGTAATTCCACTGCAACCTTCACAAGCTCCAGTTTAACTACAATTCAGTCAATGCACCTGCAACAAATTCTCTCTCTTCAATTCTGCAGCCTCAAACAACTCCCATCTCAGTTCACCAGCAAACCACCTGCATACCCATCTCAGACTTGTACCAGCTTCACAGTTCCACCATTCAACTCAGCTGCTTCTTGTGCACCACCAGAGCCATATCCTGCCATTCTCCAAATCATACAGCACCACCAGCAAACACAATTCTTCTCTGTAGCTCCAGCTGCAACAATTCATCACAAGCCACTGTAACTGCACCTAATACACTTTAGAGCTCCACAGTCCCAGTTCTTCTTAACTTCTTCTTAACTGAATTTCATGGGTTTCATCTTCTTCTTAAGTTAGCTCATCATCTTAATCTACTCGATTCAAACCTATCTCCTGATTCTTTGAAACCCTAACTGAATCTCCACCATTTTCAGAAGCTTCATAAATCAATTCCTACAGAACCATAATCTTCTTTATCTTCATTTCAATCACAACAACATCCTGTTCATCGGTCTTTTATAATTCCCAGGAAAACTGCGCCTCCATTTCTCGAATTTAGGTAGTGTAAGAGAAGCACAACTTAATGATAAGAGAGACATTTTCACCGACTTGTAGGGTAGCTGTTGGAAATGGATGTGGATATAGCCGTCCGATGAGAGTAGATAAGGGGTACCCAGATGACTCTAGGCACCCAAAGAATTGATACGAGCTGTCATATGATGACGACTCATTTTCCTACATTGTGCTTCCGATAACGCTTGCCTGTGCAACGGAGATTCTTCCCTCCTTGCTCCAAATGAACGCTCTTTTCTTCTCTTGAATTCTTCCACCAACAGCAGCCGTCTTTTACTTCTCAAATCCACTTTTTCTCTTCGATTTCTTTTCATCACTAAAGGTGTCATGCTTTTCAGACAATGAATTTGCATCACTAAAACGGACATGATTTTTAGATAGAGATGAAGAAATAAAATCAAAGCCTGAAAAATAATTCGCCTCCCACAACAATTGCATATGAAATGCCACTTTTCCCTGTTTCATCTTCTTTTGTTCCAAATGACTCCAAAGTACCTAAACACTCAAAAACAAACATAAGATACATAATTTACAAGAAAACTAAGCAAAGAAAGCATAAATAATAGATAAATATTAAGGTGTTTTAGACACCTATCAGTCCTCGAGGACTTGATAGCAGCACATCGGCAACGAAACATCTCTCAACTCATCTACTTCACCCAATGGTTGCAGAAGATTTCGACCATACAAGCATCCACAATATATCATCATCGCAATCAAAAGTCTAGGTACCAAATAACCTAAAGTCAAGGATGAACCAACAACGCAACCACAATGTCAAAGATTAGCCCTGACATTATTTCATCCATCCATCCCAAGAGTGCAATGGAGTTTGGTAAATTTTGAAATCCACTGTCAGATACTCATCCTTCTGGAGTCAGAACCTTATTACACATTCTGGAGAAGATCGATGGAACTGTTGGGCGGATACATGCGAGAGCACCTACCTTGAGTTCTCCTGGCTCGCCTTGATGCTGATTTGGAGATTTCTTTGTTACCATTAATGCTCGCTCTACCACCGCTAACAAATGACGAAGAGGAGCCAGATACTGCAGATAAAAGCACGGAGCTGGACGAATAACAAAAACAGAAGAGGGTCGATACCCCTTTTCATATGAACGCGGTTTTTGGAGTTTGAACAGAATAAAGATTCCTTACTTCCATGAACGGGAATAGATGACTGGGCGCACCACACTCATGCTCCATAGTCGAAAAAGTAGTGTGCCAATATTTCTGCTCCATGACCGAACCAACAACGCGACAGCACTAGGAACACCAGTCGCTCCACATGCAACTCTCCATGACTCTAGCACTCTGTGGTTAAGTTAGCGCCAGCGCTCCAGCATTCCGTGATCCAACTTTCAAGCCTTCCAAGTGCCATTTCCACCGTCTCACGGACTGAATCCATTAGCGCTATCATAACCGCTTGGTAGCCAAGTTCCACCGCCAACAGTCCGCGGCCAAGAAAATACAAGACGTGCTTACCAGGCGCGCTTACAAGACGCGCATGCCAGACGCGCTTACCAGACGCGCTTTCCAAGCGCACTTACCAGACGCGCTTGCCAGACGCACATGCCAGACGTGCTTGCCAGACGCGCTTACCAGACGCGCATGCCAGACGCGCTTACCAAGCCTCACAATGCCCGCGTCTCCAATTCCAAGTCGCGTCAATCCAAGCCGATTCCAAGCCGCGCCAAGCCAAGTCACGCCCAATCCAAGCCAATTCGCGTCCAAGCCGCATCCAAGCCGCGCCGCGCCAAGCCGACCGATGCCAGCGACTCCGTTTCAAGACGCGCAATAACAACGACTCCCTTTCACGCCAAGTCTATGCTACCGACTCCCTTCTAAGCTGATGCCAACAGTCTGCATCTCAGCCAACAACCATCTCTACCACCTCGCGGCCTAGCCAGCAGCACAAAACTTACACAAAGTCACCCATGCAAGAGTTATGGATTCTCTTTACCTCCCGAAAAAGGTTAGTCGGATCTTCCTGACCATCTTTTCATAACTTGCCATTTCGATTTTTCCCTCGCCTGTTACCATCTCATGCTTACCTCGCAACAAGGCCACTCTTCTGAGCTAAGCAGGGGACTTAATGTTGATGGTGGTTTTTATCTTAGATTTAAAATCGTAAAACCTTGCATCAGATGTGATGTCACTCTGCAATGAAACGGTGCTGCGAGTACTAACCTCTCCACCGACACATTTATTGAGCCGCTCAATATACTTTTTCTGGCGCCTCGCCAATAGTAGACTCGCTGAGTACTTTCCTGTGCTATGTTCCTCACTAGAACCCTTAAGTCGGTATGGCATGACGGATTTATATTCACTCGCAGCTGAGTAGCATGAAACCTCCAAGTACCAAAATTAAGGCCATTGTACGAAAGGCTCAGACAGAAAGCATACTGCATTCTGTAGGTAAAGATTTTTGTGACAACATACGAAAATCCATCTAATCATTGTGATAACTTGCAAAGAACTCATAAACCCAACTAAATTGCAAATTAGGGTTTTGCCCCTCGCGCCATATACTAGACCCCGTTGGTCGAAACCACGCCTAGCCAAACTAGGCAACCAAATTCGCCACAACGCGCTGGAAGTGTGGCGTGCCCTAGATTGACCGTCCCACTTCCCATCGACCAATCATGTCTCCCTAAATGCGCCGCGCGCATTCCAAACAAGGACGGCCCCATGTTGCTTGCCGTCCCCCTTTCTATCGACCAATCAGGTCACTTTAGATCCGCCACAACGCGATGGAAGTGTGGCCGCGCCCTAGCTTGCCGGACCCACTTCCCATCAACCAATCAGGTCTCCCTAAATACGCCACACGCATTCCAAACAAGGCCGACCCCATATTGATTGTCGACCCCCTTTCCATCGACCAATCAGGTTGCGGCGCGCTGGAAGTGTGGCCGTGCCCTAGCTTGCCGTCCCCATTTCCCATCGACCAATCAGGTCTCCCTAAATGCGCCACGCGCATTCCAAACAAAGCCGGACCCATGTTTTTTGTCGCCCCCCTTTCCATCGACCAATCAGGTTGCTCCAAACCTGTTACGGTCTGAAAAAAGGTCGCTAATACTAAGCTAGCTTCCAAAAACGTGCTAGCTTCCCAAAACGCGCCTCACACACTAATTAGGGTTTCAACACACCCAAACCCTAATCTAGGCAAGACGCAACCAAATCCGTCCACGATGCTAACTTTGGCCACGTCGTAACTGGCATACTGCTATACCATAGCTACTGGCACGCCACCATGCCACATATGCTAGCACACCACCATGCCACAGTTGCTAGCACGTCGCTATGCCACGGCTACTGGCACGCCACCATGCCACAGCTGCTAACACGTCGCTATGACACGGCTACTGGCACGCCACCATGCCACATCTGCTAGCACGTCGCTATGCCACGGCTACTGGCACGCCACCATGCAACAGTTGCTAGCACGTCGCTATTCCACGGCTACTGGCACGCCACCATGCCACATCTGCTAGCACGTCGCTATTCCACGACTACTGGCATGCCACCATGCCACAACTGCTAGCACGTCACTATGCCACGACTACTAGCACACCACCTTGCCACAACTACTAGCATGTCGTTATGCCACGGCTACTGGCATGCCACCATGCCACAGATGCTAGCACGTCGCTATGCCATGGCTACTGGCATGCCACCATGCCACAACAGCTAGCATGTCGCTATGCCACGACTACTGGCATGCCACCATGCCACACGTAGCAACCTGCTATACGTTTTCCACGAAAACACTCGAGACATCAAAACATGTCACAAACTGGGGGATACTCATCAGAGTATTGATCTGGCGATTTACAGCGTGCGGCGTGCAATACGCCCGTTACAAGAAAGTGTCATAAGAGTGAGGCGGTTAGTAAATACAAGAAGAAATGGTGAAAAGTTTTCTTCATTATGGAAACATTAATTCCAGGCGTTACCCGTTACCACTTTCTTCCCTTACTCAACCGTTTCCACTTCTTACGAGTCCAGGGTACATTTCATTACGATTTGTATAAATAGGTTTCACCTATTTCCACCAAAAAACAAGTTTTGGTCAATAGAACAATACGCATCCAGAAATCACCTGGTAGCTTTCCATTTAGCTCTCCAGTTCAACTCTCGGATACAAGTCGCAAAACACCCACACTTCTAGAATCAAATATTATGGCCTCAACACTTTCTTCGCTTCCCTCCCTAAGACCAACCCTTCTCCTTCACTTTGTGACCGAAGCAAACCTGGAACGACCATTTCTTGGTTTAGGTCAGGTTTGTACAGATTGATCTCTCGAATCAAAAGTACTCCCGTGCAGTACATGGTTTTGGTTTTAGATTCGTTTCTCACCCGCACTCACACGAAATTACCGAAATCAGCCGAAACGGTTTTCACCCACAAACACTCTTGTATATCAGTTTAAGTGGGAAGAAAATCTGAAGTTACTTCTAAAACTGGAGCTCTTTCTGTTTGTGTAGAAGCAGATGGTATAAAAGACCTTTTTGAACATCCTTTAATGGAGAGTCTTCTCAAGAGATGTTCAACATCTAATGCATCCTTTTTAAGCTTTGCCTCAAGTAAGATACTAGTTGATCGAACTTCAGGTTTTTCTTTATAAGGAGCCTTTTCAATGGAGCCACAGTCTTTTACTACACCAAGAAGAACATTACCATGTCTTTTTAACTGTTTGAATCTATCATCTTGAATTCTAACAAGGTTTAGAATTAGTTTACTCTCTCTAGTTGTTTCCTCTTGAATAACAGAGTCAGATTCATTAGAAACACACATGTCAGTGTTAATCTGTTTCTTTTGAACACTAGGTTCGTCTATAACAGAGATTGAGGGATCTTTCTCTTTGATAGACCTATTAGAAATTGAGTCTTTATTTCTGGTGACGCGTTTATCAGAGATAGTACTTTTGTCCATAGAGTCAGATCGCTATAAACATAGACTTTTGAGGTCTTGAACGTGTTTGCCTGCTCTGATACCAATTGAAAAAGCGGGGATCTAACAACCTCATCCAATATTTTTATTAGCAATATATATGGACAAACTACAATATACTTTTATGAGAATCAACTAGACAGTTAGACTCAATCAATAGAAAAATATAACAAAGAGTTTTATATCTCTATTTCTTGATTTAATTCTTACTCAAGCAAATCTGCGAGTCTTGATTAAATACAAGAGATATAAACTTGGATGGTACCAAAGACCAATATCCAAGGATCAATCAATTTCCAATCAAAAACTAAAGGTTGTATTTCACGATTGATCGATACAAAGCACAACCTGTGATATTTCAATTATATAACAAAATATAATGCAGAATAGAAATAACACAGACACCAGAAATTTTGATAACGAGGAAACCGCAAATGCAGAAAAACCCCGGGACCTAGTCCAGATTGAACACCATACAGTATTAAGCCACTACAGACAGTAGCCTACTATAAACTAACTTCGGTCTGGACTGCAGTTGAACCCTAATCAATCTCACACTGATTCAAGGTACATTTGCGTTCCTTATATCTCTGATACCAACATGATACTACACACTTGATTCCTTAGATGATCTCACCCACAACTAAGAGTTGCTACGACCCAAAGTCGAAGACTTGATAGACAAATCTGTCTCACACAGAAAAGTCAATAGAATTGAATAAATTTGTCTCCCACAGAAATGCCCAAGAGTTTTTTTTCCTGTCTTTTGATAAATCAAGGTGAACAGGAACTAATTGATAAACCGGTCTTATATTCCCGAAGAACAGCCTAGTATTATCAATCACCTCACAATAATCTAAATCGTATGGTAGCGAAACTAGATATTGTGGAATCACAAACGATGAGACGAAGATGTTTGTGATTTCTTTTTATCTTGCCTTATCGAAGATATAATCTCAAGACAATTATTCAATTGAACTCGTACGATAGAAAATGGCAAGATAAGATCACTCAACTACAAGAAAAGTAGTTTCGTCTGGCTTCACAATCCCAATGAAGTCTTTCAGTCGTTAACCTACAGATGACAAGCGTAGAAGCAGTTCCTAGAAAAGGTTCGGGTTCTTCAGCGATCCCTGTCATGGGGAGTCTCGAGAAGAAACCTAAGTTTAAAGGAGAATTGACTCTAGCAAACCAACTAGTATCACACAGGAGGTGTGGGGATTAGTTTTTCCAGATGCTAGATGTCCCCTTTATATAGTTTTCAAATCAGGGTTTGCAATCTAAGTTACCTTGGTAACAAAGCATTCAATAGTCACCGTTAGATGAAAACCCCGATTCAACCAAGCTAATATCATTCAACCGTTAGATCGAAACTTAGCTTGTCACACACACACACAAATGAAATGAATTCATTTAGGTTTGAGTAACCGTACCTAAACGTGTACACTTAGTTGGTTCACAAATAGTTAACCAATGGTTAGCCATATGAGCACTTTCATATTGACCGTATTCATCTTTCTCATAACTAGTTGTTTGTGGGTGAAAACTGTTTCTGTTGATTTTGGTAATTTTGGGTGTGTGGATGAGAAACGAATCTAAACCCTAAACAATGCATAGCACGGGAGTACTTTTGATTCGAGAGATCAATCTGTACATTCCTGGCCTAAACCAAGAAATGGTCGTTCCAGGCTTGCTTCGGTCACAAAGTGAAGGAGAAGGGTTGGTCTTAGGGAGGGAAGCAAAGAGAGTGTTGAGACCATAACAGTTGATTATGAAGGTATGGTTGTCTATGACTTGTATCTGAAAGTAGAACTGGCTAGCAGAATGGAAAGCTATCAGGTGATTTCTAGATACTGTGTTGTTGCCGACCTAAAACTTCTTGTTTGGTGAAAATAGGTGAAGCCTATTTATACAAGTCATATTGAAACGTACCTTGGTCTCATAGGAAGTGAAACGATTGAGTGGTGGAAGAAAAGAGTAACGTGTAACCGTCAGACGTTATGCTTCCATGATGAAGGAAGTGATTTCGTGTAACCGTCAGACATTATGCTTCCATGATGAAGGAAATGAATTCGTTTATACCGTCACTTTTCACCACCACTAATTGTCCCACTTCATGACACTTTCTTGTAACGGGTGCATTGCACACCGCACGCTGTAAACCGCCAGACCAATACCCTGATGAGCATCCCCCAGTTTGTGACGTGTTTGATGTCTCGAGTGTTTTCGTGGAAAACATGCAGCACTTCTCTACGTGCGGAAAGTCAAATTCAAGGGACTTACCGCAGGAAAATAACATGTAATTCTGTTAGGCTCGTTTTGGCTGGTCGCCTAAAACTTGCCACAGGTTTGTCAGTTCGGTGGCAAACTTCGATGGCTGAAATCGCATCTCATGAAGGAGGGTAGCCGTTGATTATGGCTATCTTGTGTTGGTTCCTGATGATGGCGCGGTGGAGTTTTGGTATACGCCAGTGGCAATGTGGCATGGCTGGCACGGTGGTGCAAGTGGCGCCTGGCATAGCCATGGCCACTAGATTTAGGCATCCGGTCTCCTGAAACTTGACACAAGTCTTCAGTTCGGTGGCGAACTTGAATGGCCGAGATTGCATCTCATGAGTAAGGATGGCCATTGATTATGGCCGCATCTTGTTGTATAGTGGAGTGGCGCCATTGGCATAGTGGCATGCTAGTAGCCGTGGCATAGCGGCAAGGCCACGCCTGTGGCGTTGTAGCATGGCCAAGGCTATGGTTTGGCTCCGTGGTGTTGGACCCACATGTGGCAACATTGGCCCTGTTGTCACATCAATCCCACTGCTCTGGGAAACGTTATTTGGCTTTGGTTGGCATAGCAACTTTACCCAAATTAGGGTTTGGCATGTCGAAACCCTAATTAGTGCGTGTGGCATGCAGCATGGCGATACTTTTGTGAAAATGGATCCATGGCTATGCCAAAGGAACTATGTCAAGGCCATAGTGTGGAAACGACCACCAGAGTAGGGATTGCCGTGGGTGGCTATGTCGTGGCCCCAACCCTAGGGCTTCCTGAGTCCCACATGGATCGTGGCATGTTGCGGGGTCGAAGTGGCATAATTTGTGCCACGACTGGAAATTAGGGCTTTGGTTAATGCATAGGCGTACTTTTGACCAGAAAACCCTAATCTTAAGCTTTTTATGGCGTTGCCCACGAACAGGAGGTAAGTTAGCACATAGGGCGCTATTTATGGCAGGTTGCCACGAAGTGGCTTGTTGGCATGTTACCGCGTCAGAGTGGCATGTTAGCATGTTACTGCGGCAGAGTGGCATGTTGGCATGCCAATCAATATGTTGTTTAGGCAGGGTGCGTTTTTCTTGCCAGTTAGTATGGTGGCGCGGCAGGGTGCGTTTTGCCTTTAATGTATGGTGGCAAGTTTAAAGCGACTTGATTGGCCAAGAAAAGGGGACGGCCAAACATAAGGCGCGGCTACACTTCTGGTGAGAGTGTGGAGGCTTTAGAGCGACCTGATTGGTCGATTAAAAGAGGGTCGGCCAAGCATGGGAGTGACTACACCTCTGGCGAGAGTGTGACAGCTTTAGAGCAACCTGATTGGTCGACAGGAAGTGGGGCTGGCAAGTATGGGCCCAGCCACAACTTATGTGCGCGTGGCGAGTTTAAAGCGACCTGATTGGTCGAAGGAAATATGGCTGGTTTAGGATGGGGTGTGGCCAATGGAAAGTGGCGCCAGCTGGCCTAAGGCATGTCCACGCCTTCCTTTGCTACTGGGGCTCCCTGTTTTTCTGATTCTGGGCAGGGTTTTGCACCTACTAATCCATGACGGATTAATTTCCTAGTTTTCCTAGGATTACTTTCGTCAAGCAAGGTCATACTGCGCGAGGTGCGAAACCCTAACTTCTACAAGTTGGTCAGGGCAATTGATTGAATTCTATGTGTTAACACAGAGTTCTTTTAAGTTCATTGCCAGAGAGCAGCATGCTTTTCTGATTGAATACCTTATGCAAAGACCTTATCCTTGATATTTGGAAATTCGTGCTACTCTGCTGCGAGTGAATACAAATCGTCATGCCATATCAACATTAAGGGTTCAGCCGTGGAACATAGCATATAATGCATTCAAAGGAACTTATATTAAGTGAATATAGGCAAGGCGCCGAAATTTATAGAACATCTGGGATGGTTTCTACATTCGCCAGTCTTGATAAATTTCATGCAAATATACTGAACGGATCAATAGATATACCAGCGGAGAGGTTAGCACTCACGGGTTTGTTTTCTTACAGAGTGACGTCACATCAGATGCAAGGTTTTACTATTTTAACCCTAAGCTAAGAACCGTTATCAACATTAAGTCCCCTGCTTAGCACGTAACAGTGGCATTGTTGCGGGGTAAGCATGAGATGGTGACAAACAAGAGTAAAATCGAAAGTGCAAGACGTGAAGAGATTGCCGAGGAAATTCAACTAACCTTTTAGTGGAAGGCATGGGGAATCCGTGATCCCTGTGTTGGCGGCTCTATGTAATTATGACTTGGTAATAGGGTGTTGGCATCAGCGCTGAAACTTTGGCTACTGATTGGCAGAGATAACATTGCGACTTGTCCCACAGAACGGGTGCTGGTTGGCTAGGAAAGGTATATGGCGCGGCTACCTTGGAATGGTGGATGGAGAGGCTTGTTTGGGATGTCCGTGGAGTGGTGCGGCTAACTTGACCCTACGGAGGTGGTGCCGCCGGCTTGGACGCGGAATGGCCGAGATGGCTGCTGGATTGGCACTGGGCTTGAATGTGGACTGTTGGCGCTGGTGTGGAGCGGTTGAGATGGCTGCTTGTATGCATACTGTTGGCGCCATGGAGCGTTGACTCCGCGGGCCCGATTGCGTTTTTCCGTGCATATATCAAATGAGAAACCTTCCTCCACTCGAGTTCCAAAAGTGTTGTGCTTATAAAAGGAAACATTCTTCTACTCAAACTCCAAAAGTAATATGTATATAAAAGGTATCGCTCATCTTTAATTTTGTGATATTGGCTTTGTTTCCACATCTCCGCGTTAGCAGCAAAGCAGAGGAGTAGGAGAGCGCACTCCAGGTATGTGTTCCAACGTTTCTTCCCCTCTTTTTTGTTGTTGTTGTCGATGTAAACCCTAGCCATAGGCATATCCTCCATGAACCCATAAAAATACTCTTGTATGAATGATTCTTCTCTGCTAGCAGTATCGTAGTAATATTAGTCGTCACATTGATAGTAAGGAAGCCAATTATTATGCAAAACAGGCGTGTACGGATGGGTGGCCGCCATTAGTTCTTCTCCCATAAAGACCTAACTCTAGGGTTTCCTTTTCCTTTCGTGGCCATATACACAATTTCCATGGTGGGACACACTCTCCCTTTGGTCGAACGCATAATTCCTGCTACGAGGCACGGTCTTGGATAGGGGCACGTTTCCCGCGGCAAAACATGGCTTGTTGAAGCGAGTATCAGTCCCCACTCTTTTGGCTATACGTGCTCCTTTTTGTCTATGCATGCTTATGACTTGCGACCAAAAAAAGTTTCCCATAGAACACTTGCCGTGGATTTTTGTCATCACACTTGATTCTGACAAAACCTTTATACACGGTTTTTTCTTCAAAGCAGTAACTTTTCTGTTTTGCTTCGTTGTAGTTACTTCGAAAGCATAAGGAATTTTGTTAAGATGTCACCTGAAAGAAGTTCCGCCGCCGCGCCGAGAAGTGATAACAACTCCAAGCCGAACATAAATGATGAGTTTTTTACGAAGTCTGCTAGGATTACAAGGACCCATCCCAAATTCGTGCCAACTCTTCTGACTGATTCGGAAAATGATGGAGAAGTCCAATCAGTCTGTCCAGGGCATATAATGAGGTTTTTCCTTCAGAAACAAGAATATCTAGCTTCTCCCATAGACTTCAAAATATGTCACAGTCCATTGCGCTTTTATGAAAAATGGATGAAGTTCATGATGAGCCAGACCATGTAAGAGTTAATCTGAATGGGGCGTAAATCTTGAATGCTGTCATGGCTTCTGCAACACTTCAAATCAGAAAAGACATTGCAGGCTTGATCACTTTCATCTCCAGATGGTGTCCGGAAACTCACACGGCCATATGTAGATGGGGTGAGATGACTATTTCTTTGGAAAGTGTAGATGTTCTGTTGAGTCTTCCAATAGTTGGGAAATTTGATGTTACCTTGTCTGAGGAAGAAGAAGAAATACACGCCACTTTGGTCACGAAAGCAGCAGGATATGTTCGAAAGAATCATGAGGAAAAGTGTTTCTATAACTGGTGGGTGTCTGAGTGGTTCCCTGGTGATCCGGAGTCGGATCTAGTGCTGGATGATACACTCCATGTTGCTGTATTTTTAGTTTTGTGGCTATCCAGAGACATTTTTGAAGATGGCTCCGGTAAGAAGGAGATAAGGCAGAAGCTCATCAAATTTTCTATCAAACTAGCGAAGGGCGTTGCTCTTCCCATCGGCAGTCTATTTCTTGGTTCTTTATACACCCATCTGGATCACTTAGTAGCGGACATGTACGTCTCTAATGGGTACATGAAAGTAGACTCGTACATCCATGTCGCCTTTCTCCAGGCATGGCTGTGGGAGCATTTTAAAAATTAGGCTCCTAACCCGAGAACCTTATTCCTTGATACATATGACGGCTCTAGGATACTCCGTTGGTTGGAGAGGCGTCCAAGACCTGGCGCAAAGCTCGTTGATTTTCTTGACAACTCGTACGCAGTTAAATTTCGTCCTTGGGCTCCGCCCCACACCTCCATAGTTCAACCAGACACTTTTGCCTCTGCACCGAACATGATATTGCATTCTGATGGCTAGAATATGAGTATTGGAGATACTGTGTTCTTGCGAAGCTGCATACCTGGGTATGTGCCATCTCTTTTCAGAAGGTCTTGTGGAGTAGTCCCTTACAACATTAATAGGGATGCTCGAAATACGGGCTTTGATCAGGGAGTCCCATTCCATCGCCCATCGAAAGCTCCAGATGAATTGCTACCCGTCGTTCTTGATTACAGTGTCTTTGCACTGGATAAAAGCCTTCCCATCTTTCTCCCAGAACGAAAACCTGTGACGACTCCCAAATATAATATCTTCTGGCAAGATGAGTTTCTCTCCATTCATCAGTTAATGCAGGATGTTGTGACGAAACCACGTGAAAAACCTTCCTCCGTGGTTCTAACCAAGCATAAATTGTTGAAACAGCTTCCTTGGGGCAAGAGAAAATCCTCTAGCTCGGATGCAGACAATCCCCAGGTAAAGGAGTGAATGTCGAAAAGTCGTGCAGGTGGCTTCCAATCAGATTCAACAACTCTTGTAGTTCTTTCAACACGCAGGTGTGTATGATTCCCTCACTGACTCGGCTGAATTACACAAAATTTCCATTTCCTCATTGACTCCTCCTCCTTCTTTTTTTTTGACTCAGGGTCTTGAAAACTCGAATATCTTTGCTAGACTTGCCCACGGCCAAAAGACGGCGCCTCTTGAGGAATGAGGCGACAAGACTGAATCTCTTGAAGAAGAATCCGAGGAGGAAGAAAGTTCGAGATACGGTGGTGAGAGGATCACTTCTGAATACAATAGCGAGTCTTTTTATGGTGGGCCCACAACCGAGTCGGTGAGTTTGCCATACCCTTTTTTTTAGGCTGTTTATTTATTCGGAATAAATACTCAATCGATGTTGTCACATGAAGAAGTCATCGAAGATAACCCTGATATGGAGATTCGTCACGATGAAGATGTGGTATTGTCTCCAACCATTGAAGCCGTTCCTGCTAGCAGTCTGTAAATAAAGATTGATCGTCGTGAAGATGCTGCCCCGCTTCAGATGATGGAAAAGTCCCTCGTGGCTGCGAGTGCGATTGTTGCCAAGAAACCCCTGCTGGTCACGGAATAAGTTGAAGGCGCCACTTTCGACCCTCCATTTTCGACTCCTTATGAAGACCATGTGTTGATCGGAGGTTTTAGTGTACCATCTAAGTATGAGGCGTTGTATACCAAGGTATGGAAAAGGTATGGACATATTGCAACAACTAAAAAGATCACGAGCCGATTTTCATTGGTTAAGCATGCAGAAGAATCCTTATCCTCAATTCATGACATGTGCAACGTGACCGACCATACTATTTCGAGAGATGTAGTTTCAAGATGGAAGTTTCACCAGGATGTATGTGTAGACTTTGAGTTCAACGTCTCTTGGTTCTCTGAAGGTTTTTCCGAGATCCAAAATTTGCAGGCTGAAACGATCGAAGGTCCCTCTGCGGATGTGATCAACCAACATGAAGTAGAAGTCGAAAGGTTGTCTTAGGAGTTGAAGCTGAAACAGGCGACTCTTCAAAGCGCGAAGGATGCTTTCTCCAAGATGAATGAACCGTTGTTGAATTATTTCCCTTGAATATCTTCTGTCTTATGAACTTCCTTTTCTTAAGTTTTTTTTTTTGAAAGGCAAAAGAAACGCCTAGTTCATGGTTTGATTTTCCGGTTTTTGGATTGATAGATGATTGTTTCTTATTAGAGTTTTTGGATTATTTTGAAATAATGCCCCTTTGATCAATTGATATGTCAAAATCTGAATTGAGAATGTAAGTAGCAAGATCGTTCTAGAAAATTATGAAACCGTGAATGTTACATGGGAAAAGGAAAAATATGGGATGATATGAAATTTCGAGGTGATTGGGTTATCGGATTCCATTATAAATGTGAAAATCCAAATAGTAGATCGTGTAAACATTGTCTGACAAAACTTACTCGCTTTAGGGCCTTTCACCAAAACTGAATCTTCAGGGAGTAAAATCCGAGTCTTTATGCGATGCCCTCGCTGCCGCAAGAAGTCCCCAGTCATTCTTTATTGTCTGTGGAACATTTTTACGTTGATCCACGGTAAGGTGGAGAATCTCTAGTCCCTTGATGTAATTCTCCTGAATCCATCTTTTCTTGGACGATGCGCTTCGAAGCATTGTATTTTACTGGTAGGATGATGGAATTGAGAGTTGGATTTGCAACCGAGAGATTAATATCCCACTGTGGTCGCCAATTGTTTGTGGGTGAAAACTGTTTCTGCTGATTTTGGTAATTTTGGGTGTGTGGATGAGAAACGAATCGAAACCCTAAACAATGCACTGCACGTGAGTACTTTTGATTCGAGAGATCAATCTGTACAATCCTGGGCTAAAACAAGAAATGGCCGTTTCAGGCTTGCTTCAGTCACAAAGTGAAGGAGAAGGGTTGGTCTTAAGGAGGGAAGCGAAGAGAGTGTTGAGACCAGAACAGTTGATTCTGAAGGTATGGTTATCTATGACTTGTATATGAAAGTAGAACTGGCTAGCAGAATGGAAAGCTACCAGGTGATTTCTAGATACTGTGTTGTTTCCGACCCAAAACTTCTTGTTTGGTGAAAATAGGTGAAGCTTATTTATACAAGTCATATTGAAACGTACCCTGGTCTAATAGGAAGTGAAACGATTGAGTGGTGGAAGAAAAGAGTAACGTGTAACCGTCAGACGTTATGCTTCCATGATGAAGGAAGTGAATTCGTGTAACCGTCATACATTATGCTTCCATGATGAAGGAAATGAATTCGTTTACACCGTTAATTTTTACCACCCCTAATTGTCTCACTTCATGTCACTTTCTTGTAACGGGCGCATTGCACGCCGTACGCTGTAAACCGCCAGACCAATACCCTGATGAGCATCCCCCAGTTTGTGACATGTTTGATGTCTCGAGTGTTTTCGTGGAAAACATGTAGCACTTCGCTACGTGTGGCAAGTCAAAGTCAAGGGACTTACCACAGGAAAATAGCATGTAATGCTATTAGGCTCGATTTAGCTGGTCGACTAAAACTTTCCACAGGTTTGTCAGTTCGGCGGCGAACTTTGATGGCTGAGATCACATCTCATGAAGGAGGGTAGACGTTGATTATGGCTATCTTGTGTTGGTGCCTGGTGATGGCATTTTGGTATACGCCAGTGGAAATGTGGCATGACTGGCATGGCTCATGCATGCCAGTGGGACAGTGGCTCCTGGCGTAGCCATGACCACTAGATTTAGGCAGCTGGTCGCCTGAAACTTGCCACAAGTCTGTCAGTTCGGTGGCGAACTTGGATGGCCAAGATTGCATCTCATGAGGAAGGATGGCCATTGATTATGGACGCATCTTGTTGTATAGTGGAGTGGCGCCATTGGCATAGTGGCATGCTAGTGGCTCGCCTGTAGCATAGCCATGGCATAGCGGCATGCCAGTGGCGTAGCGGCATGGCCACGCATGTGGCGTTGTAGCATGTCCAAGTCTAGGGTTTGGCGCCGTGGTGTTGGACCCAAATGTAGCAACATTGGCCGTGTTGCCACATCAATCCCACTGCTCTGGGAAACGTTATTTGTCCTTGGTTGGTGTAGCAACTTTGCCCAAATTAGGGTTTGGCATGTCGAAACCCTAATTAGTGCGTGTGGTGTGCGTCATGGCGATACTTCTGTGA
Organism: Papaver somniferum; assembly: GCF_003573695.1. Lineage (NCBI taxonomy): Eukaryota > Viridiplantae > Streptophyta > Magnoliopsida > Ranunculales > Papaveraceae > Papaver > Papaver somniferum. Next base: position 179,545,291 of record NC_039359.1, read on the forward strand.
AAATAGCGCCATGGCTATGCCAAAGGAACTATGGCAAGGCCATAGTGTGGAAACGGCCACAAGAGTAGGGATTGCCATGGGTGGCTATGACGTGGCGCCAACCCTAGGGTTTCCTGGGTCCCACATGGCTCGTGGCATGTTGCGGGGTCGAAGTGGCATAATTTGTTCCACGACTGCAAATTAGGGCTTTGGTTAATGCACATGCGTGCTTTTGACCCGAAAACCCTAATCTTAAGCTTTTCATGGCGTTGGCCACGAACAGGAGGTAAGTTAGCACATAGGGCGCTATTTATGGAAGGTTGCCACGAAGTGGCATGTTACCGCGACAGAGTGGCATGTTGGCATGCCAATCAATATGTTGTTTTGTCAAGGTGCGTTTGGCTTTCCAGTTAGTATGGTGGCGCAACAGGGTGCGTTTGGCCTTTAATGTATGATGGCAAGAACGACTTGATTGGACAAGAAAAGGAGGCCGGCCAAACATAAGGCGCGGTTACACTTCTGGTGAGAGTGTGGCGGCTTTAGAGAGACCTGATTGGTCGATTAAAAGAGGGCCGGCCAAGAATGGGCGTGGATACACTTCTGGCGAGAGTGTGGCAGCTTTAGAGCGGCCTGATTGGTCGATGAGAAGTGGGGATGGAAAGTATGGGCCCAGCTACAACTTATGCGCGCGTGGCGAGTTTAAAGCGACCTGATTGGTCGAAGGAAATAAGGCCGGTTTATAATGGGGCGTGGCCAATGGAAAGTGGCGCCAGCTGGCCCAAAGCATGGCCACGCCTCCCTTTACTGCCGCAGCTCCCTGTTTTTCTGATTCTGGGCAGTGTTTTGCACCTACTAATCCATGGCGGATTAATTTCCTAGTTTTCCTAGGCTTACTTTCGTCAAGAAAGGTTTGGTATACTGCGCGAGGCGCGAAAACCTAACTTCTGCAAGTTAGTCAGGGCAATTGATTGAATTCTATGTGTTGACACAAAGTTCTTTTAAGTTCATTGCCATAGAGCAACATGCTTTTCTGATTGAATACCTTATGCAAAAGACCTTATCCTTGATATTTGGAAATTCGTGCTACTCTGTTACGAGTGAACACAAATCGTCATGCCATATCAATATTAAGGGTTCAGCAGGGGAACATAGCATAGAAGGCATTCAAAGGAACTTATATTAAGTGAATATAGGCAAGGCACCGAAATTTACAGAACATCTGGGATGGTTGCTACATTCGCCAGTCTGGATAAATTTCATGTAGATATACTGAACGACTCAATAGATATGCCAGCGGAGAGGTTAGCACTCACGGGTTTGTTTCCTTACAGAGTTACGTCACATCAGATGCAAGGTTTTACGATTTTAACCCTAAGTTAGAAACCACCATCAACCCTAGTTCAAATGACTCATAAGAACTAGTTGAAGAGTTGTTCAATTGCTTAGGTCTTTATTCATAGACACAATTGAAACAAAATCGGTTTGATCCACTTGAATCAATTCATGAACAATATATCCACGGTTTGTAAGGATTTCATTCCTTATAATTTATTGTTTTAAGTTCATGAACTACCGATTTGAGATATCACCAGCTTGAGTACGCGTACGGGTATGCGTACCTTAACTACCGGATTTGAGTTTATAAACTCAGCAGAAATTTTCGGTTCGAAAACTTCCATGGGTACGCGTAGCTAAGGTGACTGGTTTAATAGTTTGCAAATTTACAAACTCCAGCAGAAATTTTCGGTATGAAAACTTCCGTGGGTACGCGTACTCAACCTGTCTCCTTCACCAACACCGCATGCACACATATGCACACACATGGCTTCCGCTACATGGATTTATACACCAATATGCGAACACACTATATATGCTTATATCCATAGATGGTAATCACAACTCTACATTTCAATCATTGAAACATTCTTCTATAATGTTATAACAATCGTTATTCACGACTATTGTCATCAAAGCTATTTTCAAGATTGAAACGTCATCATTACTTTCGTCACGGGTAAAGATGAAAAATGGTTAAAGCGAAATCTTACCAACACATATTTCGAGAAAAAGATAGGCGAGTAAACTCGGCTCGAAATAGCAAATGTGTATGTATGAAAACTATCATACTTAACGACTTTGTATCAAGAGTAGGAGATATAATATACTTTTGAGTGATAGATAAGTTCAAGTCTCCACATACCTTTTAATCGGATGAAGTTCCACAGGTTCCTCGAGTAGTTCTTCGTCTTCACAAGATGATCGCCATGGAGTCTGGAGCTTCAACTACACTTAACTATCCTAGACCGAGACTTAGTCGTAAGTAAACTAGAAATCAAGACATATAGTTTTGATCACTAATATTGACAAACATGCTTGAGATAGCAATGCATGCGAGTTCGACCGAGCAATGCTCTAACAATTTCCCAGCAGCACTTTCGACAAACAAGAAGGCGATATATGAGATCTTGACAGCTAAGATGCATGGCATTAACAAATCATCCTGCAAAACTTGTTATGCCCAGTGGTTGAAGGAGTGGTGGCCGAGAGATAGAAATCCTGAGATACTTGTGGATGGTATGTTAAGCATTGCTGCTTTCTTGTGTCTGTGGTTATACATAAATGATTTTGAAGATAGTGGAAATTTGTTGAAACCATTCGCGATCTCTTTTGCCATCAAGATGGATCAGGGTGAGAAAATTCCCGTTGGTAGTCTGTTTCTGGGTTCCCTATTCTCCAACTTAGATTCCTTGGTTGTGGATTCCGGCATTTCCAACGGTTTTATGAAAATTGAGACATATGCCAATATAATGTTTCTCCAAGCTTTGTTGTGAGAGCGTTTTGAAAAATATACCCCGATTCCACGTAGCATCTTGCAAGGACCGAATGCTGACATCCGTTATGTTCTTTCTGAGAGGGATAATGCTAGAATTATGCGCCGGTCTACCAAAAAGCCTCGGGAAAATATGCGCCTCACCAGTGTCTTAGAAGAAGATTCTGAGTTTAACTTTCGTCCCTAGGTGTCGGTTCCTCTGTTCATCTCACAGCTGATCACCTTTAACAATAATGAAACGAATGTCATTCTGGAGTCTGGTGCAAACCTAAGTGATGGTGAGAGATACTTCATACTGAGTTGTACCCCTGGTTACTTAGTATCAGTAATGCACGGGGAATATCTGGTGGAAGAATCTAATATTGACAGAGCAGCTTGACACATGGGTCTTGATCAGTGTGTCCCGGGTGTTCGAAAAGAAAAACCATCAATCGATCAACTCAAAGCTTTTTTGGACTGTACACATCTGAATGGGCGTGAATATATGTACCCTTGTCCTACCCGGGCCGTCTATCCGGCTCCGGGATATGTGGACTTCTGGAGGCTGCAACTTGATCATTTGTTTGATTTCATAATGGCTCCTCAAACTCCGGCACAAGAACCTCCTGCTGATGAGATAGTTTCTGAGCGACCAAGGTTGAAGCATCTTTCCAGTGGTGATAAACGAAAAGCACTTCCAAGATGTTCACAGGTAAGAATTTTTCTTGTAATTCTTATGGTGGTATATTGATCGTCTCTTGACTACTTTATTGATTTTACCACAGGATGCCCGTGTGGTGAGAGCCCGAGTTGATACAAACTTTAATGAAATTGAAGAGAGTTTTTGAGGTGGGGAACCCCGGATCAAGACTTACAGGGTGGTGTCGAACAATGTGCAGTCCCCAGCCGCTTCTGTGGTGTGTTGTTAGCATTTTTCACGTAAAGCCTTTTCTTTATCCGTGTGATGAGGATCACAACAAACATTTGTTAAATTTCAGAATTTTTCTCCATCAATTATTTACGGTCTTCAATTTTTTCATGGGCGAACAATCCATGGATCCAGCGCAGATGAGGAAGTTGATGTAAGTATCCCCTTTTCATGCAGACGATGGTGGCATTTCCTTGAATAAATTAATAATATTTTTTTTGTTAATGCTTGCAGGAGGAAATTATTGTGGATAAGCAACATGTTGACGAAGAACATTATTCTTTGGGTAATGGAGAGACGGAGAATCCTCAAAATCTAAAGCCGAATGGAGGTAGTAATGCCGTTAATGGTGATTTCAACATTGATGAGCCTCCAAATGACTTAGAGACTCCAAAAATAAGTATTCATCCTTCAATTTCTTCATAGAAGTATTAAATTGTTGACTTGCGAATGAATGAATGCGAATCCATGTGAGTATATGAGAAATTTTGCCGAAATACGTCACCAGAAAATTTCAGACTTCAGTCTTTCAGTAAAAACGCTGTAGATTCTTCGTCCGATGTCGGATTTTCATGCCCAGGAAATTTCCTAGCTTAAAAAATGAAGATTTTTGAGTTTTGAGCATGTTTAGGTCCTTAAATAGGCGAAACAGTAAACTTCTAGGAGACTTCCAGAACTTTTTCAGATTGCGTGTAGTCCAATGTTTTGACCCACATCTCTCTACCCGTTCATCTGATCATTATGAAATTTTGATATGTTGTAGAGAACACCTATACTAAGATAATTATATATGACTCAACCTTATAATACTCACCAATTTCTCCCAGTTCATCATCTTATACAGGTCAGCGTAAAACCTTCTCAGACGAACTTGTTGCAAAAACGTGTTTAATGACTTCCACGTTATTTTTTCATGTCTTGGATGCATAGTAAAGAAATTAGATAGTGTTAGTTCACTTACATGTTGAATTTTATGATTGCTTCTTCAATTCCATGCTTGAAAACTCTAACTTGTATCTTTGCTATATTAGGTGGAAAATGGTGGAATTGAGCATAATGAGACCCACAATGATGATTCAAGCAACCTTGGGACTATTAATAACGGGAAAACCACTTATGCACCTCAAGGCCATGAAACTATCGCTTTTTAAACCGTTGAAGCGACCGATACTCTAATTGTGGTTGTCTCAGAGATGGAAGAAACCGGGCCAAGAGTGGAAGAAGTTGCTCCAGCTGTTGAGGAAACAATTGCTATGAATGTTGAAGTTGCTCCAGTGATTGAGAATCGCTTGATATTGCACGAATATCCTAATGCAGGGATTGTTTGTGAGCCTTCATTCAGCGAGTCACTCCCATATCAGACATTAGTTGGTGGATTCAGCGTTCCAATAGGGTATGCTGATATGTATGAGAAGTTGTGGAAGATGTATGGTCACATTGCTGTCGAAAGAGACCCCAAGCTCCGTTACTTCTTGACAATGCAAGTAGGAAATATCTTGCGCGTCATAGATGATATACGAACCAGGGCCAGAAGTATTGTTACTCAAGATGTACTCTTTGATTGGGAGTACAACTTGAAGAAATCTGAAGAAATTGGTTTCAACTTGAAGTGGCTCCATGAAAAGATTGACACCATCAAGGATGCAGTAGAGAATAATATACCTTTTACCAGTGATGTTGTGGTGGAAAAAAGGGCCAAGATTGCTGAGTTGACTGAGAAGCTGGAGTTGGAGAAGGCGTCCTTGCAAGTCTTGGAGAATGCAGAGAAGCAAAAATCTTACTTTGCCGATTTCCTTTAGTTTCCCTTTCCATAATCTCTTGAACCCTGAACTTCTGAGAAATGTGAGGCTCTAGTTTTTGGTTTTGATTTTTGATTGGTTTTTGAATACTCGTTGATTGAGGATTTCCTTTTGGATTCGATAGAGATTTTTTCTTTAAATAAAAGAACTTTGATAAATTGCTGAATTCAAATACTGGATGCAAGTATTGCAAACGTTTTGGAGGAATTGAAATTACAGGTAAAAGAAAATCCTAAAATGCATTGGGTGTCTTGAATAGTCGCTCGTGTCTTGAGAGAATGACACCCCAAAATGCCGGATGTCTCAGGCGTCAAAGGCTTTGAGCCAATTCTCTTGTATCACTGGTATGGTCATTCCATCTGTGTTGATCAGCTTGTAGTATCCTCCAACTATGGATTTAGAAACCATAAAAGGTCCTTCCCAATTAGAGCTTCTTGCAAAATGAAGATTGCGCTTAATTACTTTGAGAACCAAATCCCCTTCATGAAATTTATCTGTCTTGACGGTTCTTGCCCTACAGATCTTTTGATGATTTGGCATTCCTATAATGACGGGGTTCCACGGTCGTGCGGTCGGAGTTTCCTGACTTTGTGTCACATATGGACACTCACGCAAGGGAGAGTACACAGGTTATTGCTTGTTAAACTCAGCCATTATCCTAGCAACGAATGTATCAGTAGAATGCTGAATTTGGAAAGGTTCTGCATCTAACCACTTGGTGAAGTGTTGCAGAGGAGAAATCAACCACTCATAGAGTTTGGTGAGTGCGGAGTTATTAGCAGCATTGAGTCCCCGGACCAGGGTAGCATATTTGATAGTTGATAATATGGAAGCATGAGGAGGAATAAGACTTGCCTGAGTGCGGAACCTTTTGATGAAAGTATGTACATCTTCTTCAGGTTTTTGCTTTAGGTCCGTCAAGGCCTTGACTTTCTCCAGATGCTCGAATGGTGGGGTGTCCTTTATTTTTTCTGAGTCGGAGCTTTCCTCTGAGTCGTTCTTCAACAGAGAAATGTGCAATGGAAGGCATTGGAGTTACCTTTTCAGTATGAATCCACGTTCGTCCAAGGATCATATCATACCTTGGGTTTTCCCTAATTATGTGAAATTTAGTTTCTGCCCAGGTCGAGCCAGTTTTTATCTTGAGAATGATGTAACCATAAGTGCCTCTGGAGTCTCCTTCATGATCTCTGACTGAGGCTGGAGCATGAGTGGCCTCTTTACGGGTGATGCCTGCAGCTCTGAGAGTTTTCCAAAAGGATGATATTGACAGCAGTGCCAACATTGACTAAAGCTCGCTTGAATTCATTTTCTTTCAGGTGCACTGTGGTGTGAAGTCCCCAGTCGTACATCTCTTTGTCAGTGACCGGAGGCTCAGGGAGCGTCTCTGGAATTGACAGTCGTTTCCTGGACACTATATGGTTCAAAGCCGCAAACATGTCCATCCGTGAATACCAATATTCTGCGGAGCACGTGTCATGATCTTCGTGGCCACATACAAACTTAACTGTGTAGCTTTCGCTATAAAGAGAAGCCTGAGTAACAAAGGATACCTTCGCAGATCTACTTTATCCCGTCCCAAGGAAGGATGCCTCGACGGTTGAGATAAGAAGAGTAAAAGCCTAGTCTACAAGGAGGCATCTGGCGAAGGGACAAAGTTAGATGACGCATCTAATCAGCATTAAATGCACAAATCTCTTATCTACACGCATAATCAAAGCACGTGAAGAGAGAAGGCATGGCAGAACCCGATTAGCAGAAGCTGGAGGTGAACGAAGGTACAACCTGTACTAAGGTTGGGAAGTTCCCGAAGGAACGCGGGTCAGTTGAGGTGGCATAGTGCGACTGGAGAAAGCATGCGGTGAACGACGGTACCATTGGTACGAAAAGTATATCAACGGACGATGGACCCAGAGGTAGCAAAGATATACTTGGAGCAGAAGGGGCTATAAATACCAAGCCTCACCAACAATCTAAGAGCATTCAATAGCTAGGAGAAAATATCTAGTCTTAAGCTTATACCTCTTTAATGTTTGGAACTTAAGTATCCTTGAACTTGAGTTCTCTCTATTACTTTGGGAAGCATTTAAGATCTCTGTAACCACCCTTGAGATCTTTGTAACCACCATACTCAATACAAAATAATCACTCATTACCCCGTGGATGTAGACGAAAGTCGAACCACATAATCTCTCATGTCTCATGATAACTTAGAAGATTTTACATTATATTTGTGTTTTTCGTTATTATTGCGATCGTGAATACCATTTATTACTTAGCATCATCAGTTCAACAGAGGCATCAATAATACTTAGTATATGATCCTCTGAGATGTATACATTACATATACTACAGGAAAACGAGTAGTCACAGTTTGGCGCCCACCGTGTTTTGCTCACGAGCTTGAGTTTAGACATAGTTTTACCTTTAACTTATGTATCTTCTGAAACGAAGGGATATGTGTTCCAAAACGATGAATTTCACTCTCTAGTGATTTTTTCATCCGTTATTTGTGTTCATAGCCTCGAAAGACGTACCTTGTTACAGATCTACAAAACATTTCACAAAAGCATACTCACAAAAAGCCAAAATCTTTGTTTTATACTAAAACAACCTTCTTTAACAAGAGCATATTTTAGATCTGAGAACCTTTGGATGACAGAGGAATCTCAGTGAGATTTTAAGGAAGAAAGATCTTCTAAAGCATTTAATAACCTTGTTTTTTTGCGAGATCTGACACCCTTTTTTTATTGGTTTTCAACGTTTTAAGGTTGTCTTTTCCAAGTGTGTCATAAACATTTAATACCTGTATTTCAAAGACATTATTTCAGTCTTTTTTCTGAAAAAGCTGCTTACCCGTCTTCTGTGTCAGAGCATTAATTGCTACTTTTGACGAAGGCACCCAGGTAGCAGATTTCTTCGACTTTCTGTGACCGTAGGATAATAAAAGCCGAAGGCATGCAGAAACCAAATGATGTACCAACAAGCTCACGACCAGCACTTACCAGAGGGAGATCCCAAAAGCCATCTCAAGCGAATCAAAGGAATGAAGCAGATGACGGACAAAGCGAAATAACGAGAAGAACAATTGCTAACAAATCACCCATTCCTGCCGAAGGGATGTGGTAAACATCGGGAGCTCAACCACTTTACGTCATGCCGTTACCGGAGCATCCCACCACTATAAAGCCATATGCAACCAACGCATGGTTACCCAGAACCTTAGTTCACACGGGACGAAGATTGGGGAACTTAACTCCAATCCAGATAGACCCAGACGCACCAATTGTAGAAGAAGGAGCGGAAAACTATGAATATCCAGCCGACAACACTCCTCAGGGTGGTGGAATCCACAACGAAGATCAAATGGCAGCACAAGTAGCAGCTTTGCTCCTCCGCAACAAGGAAAACGAGGATGCCATGTACGAAATGGCCCAAGAGAACCAGAACCTAAAAGATATGTTAGACATACAAATTGAAGGTTCTCAAACTCACCCTCCGCTAAAGAGGCCTGAGAACATAGCTACCCAGGAAGACGAAGGGTGGATCCCAACCCACCAAAGGCTAACCCATCGAGGAAAGCTAGGAGAACACGACACGATCCAGATGAGATGGATTCAACATACAAACCCTCTCAATCATACTACGATGAGGCATTCTCCAAAGACGCTCACAATGTGAACATGGTCATGGAACAGATGGAGAAAATGCGGAAGGAGATACAAGGCCTAAAAACTGGCCACGCAGGTGCAAGATTAGAAGAAGTACATCAAGAGGAAACCACGTCCCCATTGTCTTTTCGCATTTTAAGGGAACCTATCCCTCCAAAATTCCTGGTACCTACGTTCCATGCATACAACGGTACCTCAGATCCCGCATCCCACATACGGTATTACACTCATGTCCTTTCCCATTGGGAAAGAGATGAGGTAGTAATTTGTAGGTACTTCCCTGCAAGCTTAACAGGATCAGCACTAGCCTGGTATGACAACTTACCAGCAAACTCAGTTGACTTATTCGAGCAATTGTCTACGGTGTTTTTGGAGACATACATGTACAAAAAATCAACAAAGGCAGTGTTAATAGGCTATTTGCTTTAGATATGGGACCCCGGGAAACATTGATGCAATGCACAGACAGGTGGCAAAAGACGTGCCAAGCAATCGGAAAAGTCAATCCAGAAATTAGCATTAACTGCTATAAGTATGGACTTGATAGAACCTCAACCATCTTCGTGGAGCTTCATAAAAGAGCCCTCGATTCCGAAGGCGAGCTCATGGTTGTCCAAGAACGCTATATCAGACTCGAAGAAATACAGAAGGATAACCCCAGGGCACAAGCAAAGACGACAATAGCTCCGCAGCGAACCAACTCTCTGGAGCCAATTCCAGAGATACCTAAGCGACAAAACGAAGCCGGGGGAAGAACTAACTCTCGAGACAAACGATACAAATACGGAGATGGAAAAAGGGTCAAAGGAAGAGAAGAATTTATGGATAAAACCTAACGAAGCTAAATACAACTTTCTTTCACATCCTAAGCAAGGAGGAAGCAAAGCCAGGCTTTCCTTACCCTAATACTAGGGGATAGCATCCAGGTAAAACGAAAGAGGCCAAGAAGTACTGTGCGTACCACCAATACTACGGGTATACAACTGATGCGTGCTACCACTTACGAAAGGTGATCCAAAGATTCATCGACGAAGGCAAATTCATGGAGTACGTACATCTACAGCCAGCGTAAACTGAGGAGGCCCCAAAGAAAAGGGTAGAATTACCTCAGGACGGCAAATACATCAACATGATCACCTTATCCAACGGAGGTCAAGAAGAAATGCTCGAAGATATCCTCGAGTTAGCTCGAAACAGAAAGAAGTTAGAATCCCATGAGGTGTTCAATCTAAGTGGACCACCTACTAGCACTTGGGAAGAATGGATGGCCACGCCATTAACTTTCTCAACAAATGACGTCAATCAGGAGGTTGAACAACGATCCACTAGTGATCACTCTTCCAATACACGGATGGAATGTTACGAAAGTCCTCGTGGATGGGGGAAGTTCGTTAAATGTGCTATTTTACGAGCCATACCTACGCATGGGTTTGACAGCAGAGCAAATGGATTCTTCCACTTGCACAATATATGGTTTTAATGGAGCAGTCTCTAGACAAAAATGAGAAATTGTATTGAAGGTACATGCATGACCCTTAGTAACCAATACACGGTTCTGCGTGGTGGAAGCACCTTCGCCGTACAATGTAATCATGGGTAGGCTATGGGTTCATAGATTGCGAGGAACAGCTTCGACATATCACCAATACCTACGCTTTCCTAAAACTATGGGTGAAATGGAAATCAAAGGCAATCATCAAGATGCAAGGCTATGCATTCTAGCGGAAGTCAGACTCAACGAAGAAAGAACTGCTGCCCAACATCACCAAAGAAAAAGACGTAAGGAAAACAATAGGGAAGGGCAGGACGGAGCCTCCTTAGTACCCGAAGCCATCTCAGCTCCGGAGACAAGCACCTCCGCCATCCCAGGGGCAGACGTCTCCACCAAATGACAATTATAGAAAAGCACTCCTCAACAACCTCAGCAACAAACCTGCTCACAGATGGAACCAACGAAGAAAATCAACATCGGGACAGAGACAAAACCAAAAATGCTCAACATCGGAACATTACTTGAAGAGGAAGAGGATATGCAACTACAAAGGTTACTAAGGGAATACGCAGACGTCTTTGCATGGTCAATGAAAGACATTCCAGTAATTGACCCGAATTTGGTCTCACACCACCTTCGGCTCAAACCAGAGATACCACCGTTTATGAAACGCATTCGTAAAGTGGCATATATCTACCACGAAGGGGTAGAAAAAGATTTGCAAAATCTACTCGCAGCTGGATTCACACGAGAAGTCAAATATCCCACGTGGATATCCAACATGGTCATCGTACCTAAGAAGAACGGAGGCGTGCACATTTGCATTGACTTTAGCAACCTCAATAAAGCGTTCCCCAAGGACAGTTACCTACTGCCAAACATCGACCAGCTGGCCAACGCAACCGAAGGCCACCAAAAACTATCCTTCATGGATGGATACTCAGGCTACAACCAAATATCCCTTGCAGAAAAATATCAGGACCATACTGCTTTCTTTACCACACGAGGCTTGTATTGATATACAAGGATGCCTTTTGGCTTAAAGAACGCGGGGGCAACATACCAAGACAAAATCTTTAAGCCATGGATAGGAAAAATACTGTAGGTCTACGTAGACGATATACTCGTCAAAAACAAAGAAGCAAAAAACCATATCTCAGACCTAAGGGAGATATTCGAATACATGAGAAACTTCCACATGAAGGTGAACCCGGAGAAATGCACGTTCGTAGTTACCTCAGGAAAATTCTTGGGATACTTGGTGACTAAGCGAGGAATAGAAGTAAACCCCCCAAGGGTCAGAGCAATAATGGAGATGCCATCTCCACAAACTCTAAAAGGAGTACAAAAGCTAAATGGAATTTTAGCTTCCATTGGAAGATTCATAGCAATGTCTTCGGATAAATGCAAAGCATTTTTCGATACGCTAAGAAAAGGAAACAGGTTTACATGGACCACAGAATGCTAACAAGCCTTTCACAAGATCAAAGAGTACTTAGCATCAGTACCCATCCTACAGAAACCGTAGACAGGTGAGATACTCACACTATACCTAGCATCAACAAGCTACGATGTGAGCAGTATTGGTACGAGACCAAAGGCAAGGAGAAAAGCCCGTATACTACATCAGCAAGACACTCAGTTCAGCGGAGCGTAATTATACCAAGGTGGAATAACTCATGTATGCCTTAGTAGTGGCGACACAGAAACTAAGGATATATTTCGATGCACACACCATCCGAGTTTTCACAAAAGCTCAGATAAGTCAAATCCTCGACAACACGAAGAAAATTGGAAGAGTGGCAAAATGGAACGCCATGATCAAACAGTTTCACATAATCTTCGAAACAAGGAAAGCTGAGAAATCACAAATCCTAGCAGGACTTCCTAGCGGACCTACCTCTCAACGACGAAGCAGAGATAGATGACATCCCAGGAATGGAGGAAGACAAGCCAAAACCAGAAGTCCTCTTGGAACCGCAAAATTCACGAAGGTGAGAGATATTCGTAGATATCTCTTTCAACGGAGAAGGTGAAGGTATATGGATTGTAGTAACAACCCCTATTGGAGACCGACTCATCTATCCATTCAGGTTAGAATTCGAAAAATACACTAACAACATCACGGAGTATGAGGCGGTCATACATGGCCTACGCTTGGCACAAGAGCTAGGCTTATCAGATGTTCGTTTAACTAGTGACTCACAATTGGTCATTAGACAAATCGAGCTCAAGTATCAAACTCTGGATCCAATACTGTCTTCGTACCTAAAGTTAACACAGGAGCATGTATCTAAGATCAGCAAGGTCACGTTCAGACATGTATGTTGGAAAGACAACAGACACGCAGATGCCTTAGCATTCATATCGTCAATGCTGAGGGACAGAAACACCACCTCCGTCCAAATCGGAAGGATATATGAACCTTCGATAGAAGGGATAACCCCAGGAGTTGAGGAAACCTTGGTCATCCAAACTAGGGCCATGAGGGAAGCAGAAAAAGAAAAAGAAGACGAAGGTATAGAAGAACCAGATAACAAAGTCGACGAGTCCGACAAAGATCAGTCCATGTCAGACGAAACCAACGAAGATGAATTGGAAGATGATTGGAGAATCCCAATTCACCAGTACCTTGACAAAGGTACCTTACCCGCAGATGTCAAAGAATCTCGAAAACTCGAATCAAGGCAACAATGTACATCCTACGAGATGGAATACTGTATAGAAGGTCATTTCTTGGACCTCTGATGCGGTGCCTCTCACAAGCCTAAGGTAGAAGAATACTGCATGATATACACAGCGGAGAAGCTGGCAGTCATAGCGGAAGAAGTTCCTTGGCGATCAAAGCCAAGATGCAAGGATACTATTGGCTAAGCATGGACGAAGATGAAAAAAACGTGGCAAGGCATTGCGAAAGATATCAACGCTTTGCCAGGAAAATTAAAGCACCAGCATCGGAGCTGAACTCAGTCATCAGCCCATGGCCATTCGTCAAATGGGGGGTTGATATTGTTGTACCCTTGATAAAGGGAACATCGAAAAGAAAGTACCTTATCGTGGCTACAGATTACTTCACCAAGTGGGTGGAAGCAAGGGCTTTACAAGAATGAGGGACACAGATGTCTTTAAATTCTTGTTTGAGCAAATCATTTACAGGTTCGGAATACCATCCGCCATAGTCTCTGACAATGGTAAACAGTTGGAAGGAAATAACATAGACATGTTATTCAACACGTTCAACATTCAGAAAAAAAAGTCTACTCCAATATATCCTAAGAGCAATGGACAAGCTGAGGCCACTAACAAGACGATAGCAATGAACTTAAAAAAGAAGCTGGAGGCATACAAGAAAAGATGGTGTGAGAAGCTACACAACTTCCTATGGGCCTGCCTAACTACGAGAAGGGCGACCACTGGAGAAACTCCGTTCTTGCTAACCTACGGATCCGAAGCAGTCATCCCGACGGAGATAATACTGCCAACAACAAAAACAGAGGCATGGGAAAAGAACCTGACAACGGATCTTATGCTAGAAAAGCTTGATGATCTTGAAGAAAGGCGAGAAGTGTCTTTGCAAAGGATGGTAAACTACCAACGAAGGCTAGCTCGCGAATACAACAAATGGTTAATCCCTAGAAACTTTGTGGTTGAAGAATACGTACTACGTCAAATACCACCATATCAAAAGAAGAAGGAATGGGGAAAAAATAGCTCTGACATGGGACGGACCCTATATCATACACGATATTGCCGGGAAAGGATCATACTACCTAACAAATCTTAAAGGTGAAGTATTGGAACACCCTTGGAACGCAATGTACCTAAAGAAGTACTAACCCTAAGCGAATGGTTACTACTCAGGAGAAGAAGGGAAGGGGCAATATCCCACCATGTTCTATCTCTGATCAAAGGTATTATAAACCTAACTAATCAATGAAAGAAACTTTTTGCTAAGAAAAAGTATATTTTGATTAAATACAAACTGGGTTAGAATAGACACCCTCCGTCAGAACTGACGATGAGACAAGGCAAGGCACAACTGCGCATGTGTCAATACTCGGATCCTCGGAGTGATAACTCCATTCATGAGGCAGTAAGAAAAAGTAAGATATCTCCTATAGAGATACCTTGTCAAAGTAAAGCAGTCATCGCGCTGAACGCGTAGGGTTAGAGGAAAATTATTGCCCACATAAGAGCCCTCTCCACCACGGTACCTTCTGGACAAAGGATACTTGGGTAGGATGATGAATGTTCCACCAACGGTTAAACATACCTTAGCACCTTGTGATAACTCGAATGTGCAAATAATTAGACACAACACGTATACATATATTCATGAAATAATAAAGGTACCATAATAGTGTTACCAAAATACGACTAACGCGTCTTAAAAGTTGCAGATGACAAAGGATCAGAACATGACAAAGAGTTGTTTCAAGGAAAGGAGACAGCAAAGACCCCTCAGCTGGGGGCTTAATACAACAAAGAAGTTCAGTTGGAAACAAAGTGAACATAACATGATCATGGGCAAGGAAGACGAAGGAATACAACTCCTTCATCCTAGATCTCAGCCTCCCCAAAGGCCTCGTTGATGTAATCAATGGAAGAACGCTCGAATTGCACCTTCATCTGAGAAGCTTGAGACTCCAAATTCGAAGACGATTTCTGACAAAGCTCCATCATCTGAGCACTGAGCTGGTCATTAGCCTGCTGAAGCGCCTCAGCCTTAAACTTAGCAGCAGCATCAAACTGGCGAGATATCTCCAACGAAGATATTTGACCCTCAAGACGGCTAATCTTCGCGTTTGCACCCACCAGCTGCTCCTGGAGACCTGCGGATACAAGGGGCATCAACAACAAGAAAAAGCAGTTAAAGACACAAAGGATGCTACGGAAAAATAAGTATCCTAAGCTACCTTCGGAGTGGCTAAGGGATTCTTCTAAACTATGTTGAGCCTCAGTAAGATCCACCTCAGTTGCGTCAAGATCTTCCATGAGGGTATCCCTTTTAGTCCGGATATCATCAACATCAATCCGGAGCGAAGCATTCTCAGAGGATAAAACTTGGTAAACACTCTCTAACTCTTCCAAACTTCTTACTAAAGATGGATGAGACATGGAAGAAGGCACAGAGCCGGCATAGACAAGTTTGTTCTTAAGGGAACAGACGTCAGAAGTTAAGACATTTCGTTCTGCCGTAACCTTAGATAAGGAAGCGCAGGCATCTTCAAAATCTGCATGCTACTTCTTGCGGATAATTTCTTGGGCTGAGAGACGTTTCCCGACTAAGGAAATATCCTCCTTTTGCTTTGAAATGAGACTCTCCTTCCAGTTAAGGGATTCGTCACATTCCTTACGAAGCAAAGCCATCTGCTTCACTAAGTCCGCATTATGAGCAGACTCAAGGGAAAGTTGGCCTCATTATGGACGGTTACGTTCATCAGCCTATTTGATTTCTTTTGATAATACCAGACATCGGAGGTTAACTTTGCTACTTGATCCCGGAGACATCTAAGTTCAATAACATTCTTCAGTTTACCCTTCCTCTTGGAAGACTACAAAAAAACACATGCGTCAGCTAAGAATCAGGAGAAAGGTACTAACGAACTTACAAACACAAAGGTATGATAATGATCCTTACCTCCGCAGGTGTAGGTGTTTCAACCGAAGCTTTCCTCTTCCTGGTCCTGGTAGCCACGGAATTATCAGCAGAGCCCGGACCAGTTCCAGTAGACGAAGCAGTGGCATGCTACAAAAGAAAGCCATCAGAGTACCAAACAAAGACGTTAAAGCAAAGATAATCAAAGCAAAGAACCTTCAAGGAAAAACGAAGGTTACCTCATGAAAATCAGCGGGGTTGAAAATCCAAGGCTGGTATCCATCATACTTCTCAGGTAAAGAAAAAATTGTGCGGGGAACATGAGGATTGATAGACGCATTTACGTGTCTATATTGTCCTCAATTTTCTGTATTGTTGATACTCGATTTCGTACTTATTATGGTGCTTTTTGTATTTGTAGGTATTTTTGGGAAATAAACATTTTTGGAAAATTCGGCTCGAAAAGTTGCTCGGGGCACCCCCGGAGGAAAGTACTAAAGGCACCCACATTTTGGATAAGGGCACCCCCATGCACCCCTGATGTTAAAGGCGCTTGCGTTTTGGATAAGGGAACCTCTTCTTCTTCATTTCAAATTTCAAAATTGGCAGGAAGATAGTGCAGGCGCAGGCAGAATTAGGGTTGAGGTTTTAATCGTGTTCTAGGGAGATTCAAGGGCTGAAACTCATTGGGTTTGTCTATTTGATCTAATAGAGCCGGTAATGGTCGTCGTTCATACCAGAATTGGCTAGAACGGTAGACATAAAGGTTGAGCATATTCCCGGGTTTTTCTTCATGCGGAAACTCTGTTAAGATTTTGGTCACGTTGGAATGAGATTCGAGCACTGGATTTGGTTTCTTTGGGCCTATTTGGACCAAACAAGGATGGTATGGTCGATGGTTTTGGTTAGAGTTGGATGCATCGTGGGTTTGAAGCAAACAGAGCAACACGTTCGTGGGAGAGTTTTTACAGGACTTGCTATGAATTTCGTATGCTGCTGGGACTTTAATTCGTGTACTGCACATGTATGGAGAAATCTGAGTTGCAATAGACGCGTGAAGGACGTAAAGAAGGATATAAAACCATAAATTTGGAAATAATATATTCCCGAGTAATGGATTTGCTGTGAGAGAATTTAGAGACATTATTACGAGATATTTTGAAGTTGTTGTGTATATAAAGCATGTTCTGGCATCTTAGATGGTTTACGAAGAGTTTGGGAAGGATTTGGAACATCACAAAGGCGAAACACGATCACCAGAGAAACCTGCTGCTGCTGCTGCCATTGAAGAACACGAAGAACATAGACCCACAGAAGCAGTCGTTTTTGCTACAATATTTGCGACTGCTCAGCGACAGTCTTAGAGCTACAGTAACAGTGACACATCCTCTGTATCGTTCTTTGGTTTGCAACAATTATAAGTGTTACAAACCCGGTTTTGAATTATTTCTCCCTTTTCATCATTTGTAAACACCATTTGAGCAATGAAAACAACTTTTGAGCGTGTTTCCAACATGATAATGAGCTAAATCTCCCACAACCAAGGTAATGAGGAAGCTATTTACGCATGAATAATTGGTAACTATTTTATTTTCTCTAATTTATAATTTATAATTCACAAAAACACTGCTTTTGCAGAGTTTTAAATTGTTTGCATAATTTTCTTAATTAGTTGTGATTCAATCTGATAGGTTATACTTTTTTTAGTCAATTGATAATCTATGCTTAGGGAATACAATTTATATTTAAGAATCTGCCTGATTATTTGTCAATTAAGAAATAAGGTATTTAAAAGACAATTAGAGTTTTGGATTATTTGCCATAATTTATTCATGTGTGATAGTGGAATCAGTGTCTTGGTTATTCCTAATAATCTTGAATTAAGTTTTGTTTGTTTTTAAATTTCATTAAATCTAAAATCTTTTGCTTTCACAAGTCTCAACGAACCTATTACTACTACAACAACTTGAAATCACATAAATTTTTGGCGCCGCCGACGCGGACTTGTCTTTAGGCTAGAGTTTTTAGATTTTTTTTTAGGTTTTTATTTGTTTTTCATTTTTATTTTATTTGTTCTTCTTTACGTTTTTGGGTTTTTGTGTTTTCCTTACAGATTTTGGAGTTTGGAGCGAAAGAAAATTTTTCCAAAGGTTTTGGTGAATACTTAAAGATTTGGAGTAAAAGCAAAGCGAAGGGAGCGAAAGAAAAGAAGAATAAAAACTAATTAAAAAAAAAGAGATATAGAGACAATTTTTTTTCTTTTTTTGCACTTTATTTTTGGACTTTGGATTGTGGACTTTGGGACTTTATTTTTTTTTAAACCCTACGGAAGGGTAGTTTAAATATCAATTGTTTGCATAGAAGGACGTCGATTACGATATCGCCTCGGCCCCTCGGGTTCGTACATGACATAGGAGTCGTGGCCCAAATCGACTTCAGCAGTTCATCCCCCATCTGGTACGGGAGATAAGTTTGTCGAAACACTCGCGAATCCCCTGTCAGAGAGTTACTGTATTCCTTCGTTTGCATATATGCTGAGGATTTGAAAACGGCTGCTTTAATTTCCTAGTAAAGGGCAAGGACTGGCCATACAAGATAAGGGTTCAGATTTCATCACCGTTCCCTTCTTGCCCTCCTTAGGAAAACGAAACCAAACACGAACCTAAGCCTAAAATTTGACTAGAACGAAACCTATAGGGTAACGAGCTTAATAGGAAAGTCATTCGAAAAATATTGGTTACTCTTTTAAGCATGCTTCAAAGTTCATGATGGTTTCTGTGAGTTGAATACGCCGCCTTGTAACGCCGGTGAGGCCTTGGGTATCAAAGCTCTATTGAGCTTCCCTCGTCTCGATTCAACTTACTTAAACTCGGATTGACTCCAGATGGGTTTGCTTAAATTGTAACGAATTCCCTTTCGAAGGATTAGAAGCTGGTCTAGAAACAATCTAAGTGGAGCCATCATGCTTTTTGTTTGCTAGAAATCAGTAGGTTTGCTGTGGTGGAGTCATCCTTGTTTGTGCTTGCATAGAACTTCCCTTCCTTTTAGGATTTCTTTCTTTTTCTTTTGTTTTTCTAGTGTATGCCCAAGGTTATTAAAGAGCGGGCTTGGAAAAGAAACACTCTAGGTCGATTGATTAGTGAAAACCTAGTAGTTCTTCTTATGGAAGCGGGGAGCTCGAAGACTCTTCTTTTGAGAGCCCTGTTTTTGGAAACTTCATTTTTGAGAATCTGTCTCTTCGTGAGGAAAATACCCCAAGTGCTTCAGCTGTGCCAGCAATGGCAACTTTGAAAGAATACATGTTCCCAACTAGGTCCACCCGAGCTTCGTGCATTAAATTTCCAGCCACTACGGCTAATTTCGAGATAAAATCTAGTATTCTTCAGATGATCCCTATATTCTTAGGGAAAGATGATGAGAACCTTTATTTTCATATTAGGGACTTTGAGGAAATTTGTGAGACAATTAGAATAAAAGACCTTACTGATGAAGTCTTGAAACTTAAGATGTTTCCCTTTTCCTTGAGAGATAAAGCCAAGACCTGGCTTAACAACCTACCATCTGAATCCATTGAAACATGGCAGGAACTTATTGCTGATTTCTATATGAAATTCTACCCTAAGTATAAAACTGTGTCTGTTAGGCAGAAAATTAGTGCTAGTGTGCAACAAGAGGGAGAGTCTCTTTATAGGTTTTTAGAGAGATTCAATGATCTCCTATCCCAGTGTCCTCACCATGGATTTGATAAGATAAAACTCGTAGAGATTATTTATGATGGTTTAGACTATTCAACCAAAGCCATGGTTGAGTCTATGTAAGCTGGTGAGTTCACTAGTAAAAGTGTTGATGATGCTTTTACATTCTTAGGAGCTGTCGCTGAAAAATCCCAACAGTGGGAGTCTTGTGTTGAACTCCCCAAAAGACTCTTGGTCAATAGAAGTAGCACCAATATGGTAGATACAAGCTTCGGGTCTGATGCTAAGTTTGCTGCTTTGTCTAGAAGGTTAGAAGCTTTGGAATTAAATTATCCAAAACATAGGTCTCTTGTTGAACCTGATGATAGGTTTAGAGCCTCTCAAGTGTCTAGTTGTGGAGTAGAACCCAATAACTCGTTTTGGGAAGGTCAGGTTAGTGAAGAGAAAGCCCATGTTGTCTATAACAATGCTAGGTTTGAGAACCGTCAAAAGTTTGACCCATACTCAGAGACTTACAACCCTGGTTGGAGAAACCATCCTAATTTTTCTTGGTCTAAGGGTCAGAATCAAGGACAGTCTAGTAATTCTCAGCCTCCCCCAGGTTTTGGTTATGCTAAGAACTCTTCAGGTCAACCAAAGTTTTAGAATGAGAAAAAAGATCTTCACCTTAGAAGAAACTCTTACTATGTTAGCAAAGAACCATGAGATGTTATCAAAGAACCACTATGGTTTTCAAGAAGAAACCAGGCAGAATTTTAAGAATAATTCCCAGTCTCTTGCTAACTTAGAACTTCAAGTTGGCCAAATAGCTAAGTTTCTTAGTGAAAGAGAATATGGAAGGTTCCCTAGTCAAACTGATCCTAACCCTAAAGGAGAGAAATCGTACAATCATGTGAATTCTATTACAACCCTTAGGAGTGGAAAGAAAGTTGACAATAAGGTTGCCATCCTGATAATGAACATGCTATAGTTCACCCTTCTGAGCCAGAAAATGAGGAGACTGATAGAGTCTCCAAAGAGACCAATGAGGGTCATGTTGAGCCCTCATTTGTTCCCAGATCCCCGTTCCCCCAGCTGCTAGTTCCAACTAAGAGGGAGTCCAACTTTAATGATATATTGGAGGTTTTTAAGCAGGTTACTATCAACCTCCCATTGTTAGATGCGATTAAGCAGATTCCCTATTATGCCAAGTTTCTTAAGGATATGTGTACGTGAAAGCGAAAACTTAGTGTCCAGAAGAAATCCTTCCTAGCTAGTCATGTGAGTTCTATTATTCAGAATACCACTACTCCTAAGTATAAAGACCCAGGGTCACCTATTATTTCTTGCACAATAGGTAAACACCATGTAGAGAAATCTTTGCTTGACTTAGGAGCCAGTGTGAACTTACTGTCATACCATGTGTACCTTAAACTAGGACTTGGTGAGATGAAACCTACCCAGATGACACTTCAGTTAGTTGATAGGTCTGTTAAAATTCCTCGTGGTATGATCGAGGACGTTCTTATTGAGGTCAACAAGTTTATTTATCCAGTGGATTTTGTTATCCTAGATACCCAACCTGTCCCTGACCCAGAGAACCAAATACCAGTGATTTTTGGTCGCCCGTTTTTAGCTACATCCAATGCGATCATTAACTGTCGAAATGGTATTATGAATTTGTCTTTTGGTAATATGACTATTGAGCTGAAATTTTA
This sequence comes from Papaver somniferum, assembly GCF_003573695.1. Classification (NCBI taxonomy): domain Eukaryota; kingdom Viridiplantae; phylum Streptophyta; class Magnoliopsida; order Ranunculales; family Papaveraceae; genus Papaver; species Papaver somniferum. The sequence continues at coordinate 179,566,960 of NC_039359.1, forward strand.
TAATATTAGTAAGCTACCCTCTGAACTAGATAGCATAGAAGAGGTGAACATGATAGGAACATTAGTCGAGGAGTCATTACCAAACACTTTGTTAGAAGATCCATTAGAGAAATGCCTATCCCACTTTGGGATTGATTTTGATGATGACGATATGATTAATGAGGTGAATGCTTTGTTAGATTCAACCCCTTTGATAGACACTAGTAATGGATGGAAACCTAAGTTCGAACCTCTACCCGTTTCTGAGTCTACCCTAGTTCCTTCGTTAGAAAAGCCTCCTAAGTTGGACCTTAAACCATTACCAGATTCCCTGAAATATGTGTTTTTAGGCCCATCTGAAACTTTACCTACGATTATAGCATCCGACTTGGATAGTGATCAGGAAAGTAGGCTAGTGACTCTCCTTCAGAATAACAAGGAAGCTTTAGGGTGGACCATAGCAGACATTAAGGGTATAAGTCCTACTGATTGTATGCATCATATCTATTTAGAGAGTGACACCAAACCTTCTAGGGAGATGCAACGTGGACTGAACCCTAATATGAAAGAAGTAGTTCGAACCGAGGTTCTTAAGCTGTTAGATGCAGGCATTATCTACCCCATTTCAGACAGTAAGTGGGTCAGCCCCGTTCAGGTTGTTCCAAAGAAATCCGGTATTACTGTAGTCCAGAATGATAACAATGAGTTAATCCCAACCACGGGTTAGCGTGTCTGTATTGACTATAGGAAATTGAACAAGGTCACTAAGAAGGACCACTTTCCCCTTCCCTTCATCGACCAAATGCTAGAGAGATTAGCTGGACGTAGCCATTATTGCTTTTTAGATGGATATTGCGGTTATAATCAGGTTGTTATTTCCCCAGAAGACCAAGAGAAAACCACTTTTACATGTCCCTTTGGTACCTTTGCGTATAGACGCATGCCTTTCGGGCTATGTAATGCCCCTGCGACCTTTCAGCGTTGTATGTTGAGCATATTTTCTGACATGGTAGAACGGTTCTTAGAGGTCTTTATGGATGATTTTTCAGTGTTTGGTTCGTCTTTCGATGAGTGCTTGCATAATTTGTCATTAGTTTTGACTAGGTGTAAGGAAAAGAATTTAGTGCTTAATTGGGAGAAATGTCACTTCATGGTTCGTTCAAGAATTGTTCTAGGGCATATCGTATCTTCGAAGGGTATAGAGGTAGACAGAGCCAAAGTTGACCTTATTAAAACTTTACAGGTCCCAAAAACCGTTAGAGACATTAGTTCATTCTTAGGGCATGCAGGTTTTTATCGTCGATTCATTAAGGATTTTAGCTTAATTTCTAGACCTCTTTGCAATTTGCTTGCAAAAGATGTTAAGTTTGTCTTTGATGATGCTTGTTTAGAGGCTTTTGAGAAGCTTAAGAATTTACTCACTACCGCCCCCATAGTCCAGGCACCCAACTGGAACCTACCCTTTGAGATCATGTGTGATGCTTCAGATTATGCTATTGGTATTGTGCTAGGTCAGCGAGAAAATAAGTTACTTCATGTGATTTACAATGCTAGCAAAACTCTGAATGATGCCCAATTGAACTATACCACTACGGAGAAGGAAATATTAGCTATGATGTTTGCCTTAGACAAGTTTAGATCCTACCTCTTAGGTTCTAAGGTCATAATATTTACTGATCATGCTGCTTTGAAGTATCTTCTTTCCAAGAAGGATACTAAACCTAGATTGATTAGATGGATCCTACTGTTGCAGGAATTTTCCTTAAACATTAGAGATAAAAAAGGTGCAAAAAATGTAGTAGCAGACCACTTGTCTAGGCTTGTTATGGATACCCTTAATGATTCTCCTCCTGTTAGGGATAGTTTTCCTGATGAACAACTGTTCTTTGTTACCCAAGCACCTTGGTATGCGAATATAGTGAATTATCTTGTTACTGGTCGAATGCCCCAACATTGGGGTAAACAAGATCGTTCTAGGTTTATAGCCGAGGTGAAACACTTCTTTTGGGATGATCCTTATTTGTTTAAGTATTGTCTAGACCAGATTATTAAGAGATGTATACCTGAGAGTGACCAGTTCAGTATTATTTCCTTTTGTCATGATCATGCTTGTGGGGGTCACTTTAGTGCTAAGAAAACTACTGCTAAGATATTGCAGTGTGGATTCTATTGGCCTTCGTTGTTTAAAAACTCCCATAGTCATTGTGTTACTTGTGAGCATTGCCAGAAGTTAGGAACCATTTCCCGTAGGAACATGATGCCCTTGAACCCTATTTTAGTTGTTGAGGTCTTTGATGTGTGGGGTATTGACTTTATGGGTCCGTTTCCTAATTCTTTTGGTAACCTTTACATCCTTGTCGCTGTAGACTATGTATCTAAGTGGATTGAGGCGGTTTCATGTAAAACCAATGACCATAGGGTGTTGATTGAGTTCTTGAAAAATAATATACTTACACGTTTTGGTACACCGCGAGCTATAATTAATGATGGAGGGTCGCACATTTGTAATGGACCTTTTAGGCTTTTGATGAAGAAATATGGTATTACACATAAGGTAGATACCCCGTATCATCCAAAGACTAGTGGTCAAGTAGAGGTTTCTAATAAGGAGATAAAACGTATATTAGAGAAAACAGTTAATCCTAATCGGAAAGACTGGTCGTCTAGGCTTACTGATGCCTTATGGGTTTACCGTACTGCGTTTAAGACCCCCATTGGAATGTCTCCTTATCGGCTTGTGTATCGCAAGGCATGTCATTTACCTGTTGAGTTAGAACATAGAGCTTATTGGGCTGTTAAGCAGCTGAATTTTTCACTTGACAAGGAAGGAGCCCATAGGAATCTCCAGCTCAATGAGTTGGAAGAGATTCATATAGATGCTTACGATAGTGCGAAGGAGTATAAGAACAAAGTGAAAATTGTGCATGATAAGAATATTTTAAGAAAGTCATTTTCTCCAGGTCAAAAAGTTCTTCTTTATGATACCCGCTTGCATATTTTCCCTGGGAGGTTACGTTCTCGGTGGACGGGTCCTTTTATTGTTCGCACTGTCTTTCCTCATGGAGCTGTTGAGATCGAGACACCATATGGTAGTAGTTCTTCGAAGGTTAACGGTCAGAGATTGAAACCCTTTTTAGAGCCCTTTCATACAGGTGATGTTGAGGAGGTCCCTCTGGAGGACACTGTTTACCCTTGATTGACCATCGAGGCGATTGTATATTGTTTATTAGTTTTTGATTTCTCTCTTCACCCAGGTACTATCTTTCCGACTTCTCTCGTTACTGATTCCTCATGTTACTTTGCTTTTTGGTATTGCTCTTTCATTAGAAACATTGAGGACAATGTTAGATTTAAATTTGGGGGTGGGGAAGAAACTTTTTGTTAGCTTTTAGTTGCAATAAATAAACTCCAGAGCCTAGAAATTTATGCTTATTAAGGTTGGCACTAACCAATCTAAGTGGATGGGAACATCTTGGTTGTAGGAGTTGAGGAACCAATCTGATTAGATGGAAACATCTAAAGAGTCTATTCATAAAAGCACAGAGCTCATGTGTTAGAATTAAAAAAAAACATGGTAGTAACTCGTTGAATCCTAATCCCTTCTGTTTTTATTTCTTAAGTGATTTGGTGGGGCACACGACTCAAGTTGTTACCATTGGTAGGTGAAATAGAGTGATTGAGATACAAAAAAAAAAGAGACCAGACCATCAGACCAACCAGAATAAATTCAATAAAGTCGACCACTGGTGCCCTTGTATATGCCAGTTGTGTTGACCTAGAGTTAGCTTTATCAACCACTGGTCCCCTTGTATATGCCAGTTGGGTTGATATTAGTCACAACGGTATCTCAGTCCATTAGGATAAGTTCATCTTGGCAGAGGCCTTCAGACAGATATGGGTAACATCGTTCACTTTAAACCATCTATTTTTCTCTTTATCCATCTTCTTAATCTTTCCATGTGACTGGTTGACTCCGGTTATGATGTCTAGAAACTATCTGAGTAGAGCTCTGTCACTTATATATGAATTTTAGTATGTTGAGTGAAAACTCATGTACATCAATTGGAATTTCGCATCAGGGTACTTCCTCCTATAGTCAATGATTGTACGCCAACCAAGGAGACTCTTTAATGCCTTCCAAGGTTCTGCATAGATAGCTAGGGTCTGGAGGAAAGGTTTTATGGGTACACCTCTGGTAAACCCTCCGGAGACAACATTCCGCCGCTAGGGCCACCTAGCGGTTTAACGGCTTGCTGCACGTGCTAAGTGTAGTCATTTTATTTTCTAGATTAGTTTTGCTCGAGGATTAGCAAATAATAAGTTTGGAGGTATTTGATAGACGCATTTATGTGTCTATATCGTCCTCAATTTTTTGTATTGTTGGTACTCGATTTCGTACTTATTATGGTGTTTTTTGCATTTGTAGGTATTTTTGGGAAATAAACATTTTTGGAAAATTCGGCTCGAAATGTTGCTCGGGACACCCCCGGAGAAAAGTACTAAAGGCACCCTCATTTAAGATAAGGGCACCCCCATGCACCCCTGCTGTTAAAGGCGCCTGCGTTTTGGATCAGGGCACCTTTTCTTCTTCATTTCAAATTTCAAAATTGGGGGGAAGATAGTGCAGACGCAGGAAGAATTAGGGTTGAGGTTTTGATCGTGTTCTAGGGAGATTCAAGGGATGAAACTCATTGGGTTTGTCTATTTTGATCCAATAGAGCCGGTAATGGTCGTTGTTCATACCAGAATTGGCTAGAACGGTAGAAATAAGGGTTGAGCATATTCCCGGTTTTTTCTTCCTGCGGAAACTCTGTTAAGATTTTGGTCACGTTGGAATGAGATTCGAGCACTGGATTTGGTTTCTTTGGGACTATTTGGACCAAACAGGGATGGTATGGTCGATGGTTTCGGTTAGATTTGGCTGCATCGTGGGTTTGAAGCAAACAGAGCAACACGTTCGTGGGAGAGTTTTCACGGGACTTGCTATGAATTTCGTGTGCTGTTAGGGCTCTAATTCGTGTACTGCACATGTATGGAGACCTCTGAGTTGCAATAGACGCGTGAAGGACGTAAAGAAGGATATAAAACCATAAATTTGGAAATAATATATTCCCGAGTAATGGATTTGCTATGACAGAATTTGGAGACATTATTACGAGATATTTTGAAGCTGTTGTGTATATAAAGCATGTTCTGGCATCTTAGATGGTTTACGAATAGTTTGGGAAGGATTTGGAACATCACAGAGGCGAAACACGATCACCAGAGAAACCTGTTGCTTGTGCTTCCATTGAAGAACACGAAGAACATAGACTCACAAAAGCACTCGTTTTTGCTACAGTATTTGCGACTGCTCAGCGACAGTCTTAGAGCTACAGTAACAGTGACACATCCTCTGTATCGTTCTTTGGTTTGCAACAATTATAAGCGTTACAAACCCGGTTTTGAATTATTTCTCCCTTTTCATCATTTGTAAACACCATTTGATCAATGAAATCAACTTTTGAGCGTGTTTCCCAAATGATAATGAGCTAAATCTCCCACAACCAAGGCAATGAGGAAACTATTTACGCATGAATAATTGGTAACTATTTTATTTTCTCTAATTTATAATTTATAATTCACTCAATCACTGCTTTTGCAGAGTTTTAAATTGTTTGCATAATTTTCTTAATTAGTTGTGATTCAATCTGATAGGTTATACTTTGTTTAGTCAATTGATAATCTATGCTTATATACAATTGATATTTGAGAATCTGCTTAATTATTTGTGAATTGATAAATTAGGGATTTAAAAGACAATTAGAGTTTTGGATTATTTGCCATAATTTATTCATGTGTGATAGTGGAATCAGTGTCTTGGTTATTCCTAATAATCTTGAATTAAGTTTTGTTTGTTTTTAAATTTCATTAAATCTAAAATCTTTTGCTTTCACAAGTCTCAACGAACCTATTACTACTACAACAACTTGAAATCACATCAAGGATCAGCGGTGGTACAACCATAGGCCCAAGGACCCACTACACGAAGAGGAGTACGATCCCAGCGATCATCATGGTCAAGGCGGGGATCATAAGACTCCAGAGTTGTTTTACCGTTGCTAATGTACCAGCTCTCACGAAGGGCACGCCAGAAATTACCAGTATATTGCATAACTCCTCTAACCTGAGTCTTGTTTGTCGGGTCGTCCCTCGTAGACAAAGCGTCATAGTAGAAGGGATCCTTTCTACTAAACAAAGGGAGGAGTATACCTACGGCCAACTGGCCAATGCTAATCAGGAGGTTATTCTCATCACAAGGAAAATCCCGGATGAGAGACTCAGTGAGAACATCAGGTCCATTGACGAAGGAATCTCGAACTTATGAAGGAGAAAAAACTTGGTAATCTCGGCAATTGATAGATGAGAAAAGCTATCATTGTCACGCAGTTGAAGCCTCTGAAGATCATAGTGAGGAGGAGGAGGTGGAAGATCTTCAACAACAATTTCTTCAACCTCAGGGTCCGCAACCTCCTCAGGGACCGTAGTCGCCTCAGTCCCTGGTGGAACCTCTGGTTCCTCAGGGGGAGGGGATGGCGTAGCATCATGATGATCCATTCGCGGAGGAGGGTCAGTCGACGAGGATATCTTAGGGCCCTTACGCGTAGGCTTCTTCGGAAGTCTCATAATTCCTAACACCAATAGGAGAAACATCCCAATCAACAATGGCGGACGAAAAATCACAGTCCATTACAAAACAGATCAGGGGCAAAAATCAACATACTTCGGGCATGGGTTTTGTTAAACCAACCAAAAGGAAGAGTTTAAACTCATCACGGGGAAAAATCAAGGGACATTCATCACATGATCTGATTTGCATATAAAGAACAATCATGGCAAGATCATCATCAAAATGCAAAATAGGATGAAACCCAAGCCCTCATACAACGAGAATGGTCAAAAAAGAATTATAATTCTCACATGCAAGCACCACAACAACATCCAACAATCGAAAGAGGAGATGCAGAACTAAGCATAAAGAAGTATGAAAGTAACAACAACGAGTAAGAACCACTTACTTGCACAATCAGACGCTGATCAGAACTTCGAAGGAGCAAAAGAAAAAATGGAGCAGTTAGCAGCAGGAGAAAAAATATCTGAGAAAGGGATGGAGAGCGATAGTTCGAGGAAGGGAAAAGGAGTTAATTAAAATTCCTTCTCTTTATGCCTATCTTATAGGCGGCTGGAGAATCCAGAAATTTGGATGTCCCGAAATTCAAGGGAAAGTTATTGCATGAAAGGACATGTAGGGAGCACTCAATCGGTACGTGCAAAAATGGCGTCGTAACGGAAGTTTTCTTCCAATTCTACCAAACGGTAGAATATGAAAGAAAAGGGGCAAACTATGAATACCAATATTCTGTGGAGCAGTGTCACGATCTTAGTGGCCGCATACAAACTTAACTGTGTAGCCTTCGCTATACAGAGAAGCCTGAGTAACAAAGGATACCTTCGCAGATCTACTTTATCCCGTCCCAAGGAAGGATGCCTCGACGGTTGAGATAAAAAGAGTAAAAGCCTAGTCTACAAGGAGGAAGCTGGCGAAGGGACAGAGTTAGATGATGCATCTAATCAGCATTAAATGCACAAATCTCTTATCTACACGCATAATCAAAGCACGTGAAGAGAGAAGGCATGGCAGAACCCGATTAGCAGAAGCTGGAGGTGAACGAAGGTACAACCTGTACTAAGGTTGGGAAGTTCCCGAAGGAACGCGGGTCAGTTGAGGTGGCATAGTGCGACTGGAGAAAGCATGCGGTGAACGACGGTACCATTGGTACGAAAAGTATATCAACGGACGATGGACCCAGAGGTAGCAAAGATATACTTGGAGCAGAAGGGGCTATAAATACCAAGCCTCACCAACAATCTAAGAGCATTCAATAGCTAGGAGAAAATATCTAGTCTTAAGCTTATACCTCTTTAATGTTTGGAACTTAAGTATCCTTGAACTTGAGTTCTCTCTATTACTTTGGGAAGCATTTAAGATCTCTGTAACCACCCTTAAGATCTTTGTAACCACCATACTTAATACAAAACAATCACTCATTACCCCGTGGACGTAGACGAATGTCGAACCACGTAATCTCTCATGTCTCATGATAAATTAGAAGCTTTTAAATTATATTTTTGTTCTACGTTATTATTGCGACCGTGAATACCATGTATTACTTAGCATCATCAGTTCAACAGAGGCATCAATACTACTTAGTATATGATCCTATGAGCTGTATATATTACGTAGACTACGGGAAAACGAGTAGTTACACCATCCTTTGAGCCTTTGACAGATAAAGTAATTCGCAGGCATGCTCGATCATGATTGAACTGCTTCTTTGACCGGTGCTTCAGAGAACGTAAAGGTTCTGATTTGGAGAGGATTCTTGTGTACTCCTTCAGTCCCAGTTCTCTTGAACCGGATTTTTCTTTGAATATGTGTTTCAAAGTCCTGTAATCACTGGTTGGATGGTTGACATATCTTTGGAAACGACAGTAGTGTTTATTTTTCATTTCTTCTTATGTTGGCTCTCTCCTGACGGGAGGTAGTTTGATAGCATCATCTTGAATCCAGACCTCCAATAACTCGATCACTTCCTCAATAAGAAAAGGGAAGTCTAGCTCCTCGTGGTCGTTCTGTTGACGTTGAGCCGGTGGTTGTGCATTTCTATCATGGTTGTCCTTTTTTGGTGCTTTTTTTAGGATGGTACGCTGGAGGAGCATTCTTATGCTGCTGCGCTTCAGCTTTCCTCTTACTTCCTTCAGAAACATTCGTGGAAGGTTGGACATTGTACTGTTTATTGATCAGTCGCCTAGTGATGACTCGAGCGTCTCACGGCTCCTCAGTTTTGACAGTTTTTGTTCTTTCTAGCAAGGCCAGAGCAGTAGTTGTTGATCGCTTGGCCGCTTCGTGGAGTTCTAAGAAAGTTTGGAATCAGATATTTTCCAACAAGGCTCTGTAGACAGGGATCATGTCGTTGATGCACAAGTCCACCAATTGTTGTTCAGTAACATTAGGATCATGAAAATCCAAGGCTTGAATTCTGAACCTCTTCACGTACTCATTCGGATGTTCAGTGTTTTTCTCCCTAAGTCAGAAAGAGTGATCTGCTCCGAAACAAAGAAATATTTCCTGTAGAAAGCATTAACCATTTCTCCCCAATTAGCAATGCTCTCTCTGATGCAATGCTGTTGTACAATGTGTATGCTCGTCCTGTCAGAGATTTTGAGAATTCTTTTAGACAGACAACATGGTTGTGCTCACACTCGCCTAGCGCTTCCAAGAACCGGGAGATATGTTCTCGAGCATTCCCCGTCCCATTTTACAACGCGAATGTTGGAGAAGTTTAGCCTTTTGGGAAAAGGATTCTTTGCGTAGCAGAAGGGTATGGAGGTTGATGGCGATGGACTGATGGTGCATTGCGTTTCCCTCGATCCTCCATAAAGCGTTCCAGATATTCACGAGTGATAAAACCAGCAGGCTCCTATGTTGGTGGGTTTTCTGCAGCTTTGCGGGCTTCATCATCATCAACTACGTGGACTGGGACAACTTCAGCATCAACTGTTTCTTTGGCTTTCCCCTTCTCCTGAGTCTTCTCTGCCATCTTGTCAGTGAGAGTTTTTATACAATTGCACAGATCCTTCTGTGTTGCAGCCATGTCAGTCTGGTTTTTGGCAAAATTCTCTCACACCTTCATGAGATCAGCTATGGTGGGTGGATTTTTTTTGACTTCCTCAGGGAAGCGGCCGAACATGGGATGGCCTTCGATGTTAGTTTGAGGAGGAGTGATATCACCACCATTGTTGGAAGCAAGGATGATTTCTGGAAAACCATCATTTGTGTTGTTGCTAGTGCTAGCGTCGTTTGTATTTGGATTTGTGACTAACCCAGACCTAAAACCAGCAATCTTTGTGAAAATTAAGATTACAACCGAGAGATTAATCTCCCACTGTAGTCGCCAATCTGTAGATGGGGAAAAACGATTTGCTGATTTTCTAGGGAACTAAGAGACAATAGAGAGATCGAAGACTCTTCAACCGAGCAAACTGCCTAACCTCAAACAGATGCACTGCACGGGAGTTCTTTTAAGTTTGAGAGATCAATCTGTAGGACTCCGACCTAAACCAACTCAATGGACGTTCCAGAGTTAATTCGGTCACAAAGAGGGAAGAGGGTTGATCTTTAGGAGGGAAGCTGAGAAGTGTGTGAGATCAATGGTAATTTGTGAATGTGTTGTGTGTTTTTGCAAATGATGAATAAGTTTGAGTGATTGTGTGAATACCAATATTATGTGGAGCACGTGTCATGATATTAATGGTCGCATACAAGATAATTGTGTAGCCCTCGCTATACAGAGAAACCTGAGTAGAAGAGGATGCCTTCGCAGATCTACTTTATCTCATCCCAAGAAGGGATACCTCGACGGTCAAGATGGAAAAAGTAAAGCCTAGTCTAGGGAGGGGCAGCTGGCGAAGGGACAGAGTTAGATGACGCATCTAATCAGCATTAAATGCACAAATCTCTTATCTACACACATAACCAAAGCACGTGAAGAGAAATGGCGTGGCGAAATCTGACTGGCAAAGGTTAGCGGTGAATGAAGATACAATTTGTACTGAGGCTGGGAAGTTCCCGAAGGAACGTGGGTCAGCTGAGTGATCGATGTCGTAGGAATCAAAAATAATTACACTTTCTTACTACTCAAAATATATAATGAAGCAAGGGCAAGAAAGGATCGTTCCCACAGATAGGACTAGGTTGTCAATATATTTAGGTTTCTTATGTAAAGCAAGGGGGATTTTTCTGATTTTTAATAAATTAAGTTGTACTAAAAACAAATAAAGCAAAGCAAACACGCAAATCAAGATGTAAAGATATTGGTTAAGGATTTCGTTTTCATTCACAAACATGTTCTTGTCTTAATAACTAGAATTGATATTTAATCTCTCATTATCAAAATCCCTAGAATACCTTGTCTAAAGGATATCCCGCTAATTTCCTGATTTCATCAACAAACGCATTAAAAGATGCGAATATGAATTCTCCCAAAAGAAACCTAACGCCCTGCGCTAATCAAGTTCAATTCCTATGGAGCGTTAAGATTCATGAAATAAGGCTAATCAATGCAATCGAAATACATTGCGCAAACAATTTAACAAAGGCCACGATTCAAATATGATTATAAGGATGTATCACTACAAGCTATAACCATATTTATGCTACTTGTGTTCAAGGATTATCGCTCGATGATTAACCCTAAACTAGCAATAGATGTGATTACAAGTTCTACCAATTTGCAACTTGACAAAATAAACAATCAAATCATGTTATAATATGTCAATCATATAACTATATTTTCAGAGAATCATGAACGATAATTATGAGACAAAGCTATTTCATTAAACCCAAAATCATTGTTATCTGAAATCCAACTATTCCAGAACCAATAATAAAATTAAGTACTCATGCTCAAGGAGTTCATAACAAGAAGAAAGAGAAAAGGTTTGATGTTTCTAAACCCTAGAACAAAAAGTAGAAGTAGAGATGATCATCATGTAGAGAGCCTCCTCCCTTTTTATCTGTTTTTCCTGCCAATTTTTAAATTTTCGTCGCATCAAACCCACGACAAATACAACTCAAAACTCTTCTCAAACCTGTCCAGAATATGTTAGGCCCACAACCCAGTTTAACACTTGGCATGTCAGTTACAGAGAACTGACAACATATCTCCAGATTCATTCACTTTCCTCCAACTTGTATATCCATCCTTCTTCCTTGCTTAGCTTCAGCACCATGTGCTTGCACCATGGCCTGACTGCAACAACTGAGACTTCAACAGATCCATAATCTCGTCTACAATCTCTGGCAAGAGGCATCTATTTCACAGCTCAGGCCATAACATTGTCATTCTTGTCTCTCCATTTCAGTTGCAAAGCAACATCACTTTCCATAGCTATCCCGCAGCTCATAGGACTCGAGCTTCAATCACCAGATTTGAGCACCTGTAATTCATTCCATACATCCCTTCAGACGGCACCACCTGACTTAGCCAATACTTGCAACTGCAACAACAACCACACAGATTCTTCACTCAATACCAGTGCACAACAGCAACTCATGCTGCAGTTTAACAACCCATATGCCCAGTTCATCTCAGCTTTGCTCATAGTACTCAATCCATTGCACCCATTTCTCAACTGTTTCAATCTCAACTTCATTCCCTTATTATCTGCAACTCAACTGCAACAGATTCATCCACTCACCAACAACAATAACATGTTTCCCATCTGCAACACCCAGCAGTGCTATCTGAGCTTCTATGTCAAGCCTGCAATCTCATGAGCAATAACAACACCAGTTTCATCTCAAAAAATACCAACTATTCCATTCAGCCTTGCCTGCAGGTGCACAATTCTACCAGCAAAACCTCCAATCGAAGCCACTGCAACACATCTTCATCCTAACATTCATCTAAACTATTTCAAGCTTCCTGAATCTTCTCAACTCCGACCATCACCTGCAACCATCCCCTCAAACCAATTTCAGGACCTATGGTTTTCAATCTTCATCACTTCAAATCGATGGTAGCAAAATCACCTCAAAAATTTCTCTACAACATTTCAGTTCACAAGCAAACCACATCCCTTTTAGCTCAAGCTCAATCACCATCTCACAAATCACCTGTAACATCTTCAGAAACCCAATTTCGAAACCTAATTCCTTCTCAGTTCAAAACCCCTTTTTCTCATTTAATCTTCATATAAATTCACCAGGTTCTTCCTTCAGAATAGAAAATCAACACAAACCCCTTGTTTCAATTCGCACCAGATCCCCTTTTCTCAACTCTAATTTCTTGATTTGATTGTACAACAACAAAACCCTAAGTTTCTTTATCTCAATTTCTTCTCGATTCACCCTTTCTTTCTTGAACATCATCTCTGCCCTGTCTAATGAATTCGAACAATGTCTCTCTGGTCTATCCCTTTTCAATATCTCGATTTCTCTCGGTGATAACTACGCCAGTCGTTCTTCGTAAAATATCCGGACAAAATAATGTCCTTGTTATAGGGGCAAAGGAAATACCATATAGTCCTAGGAATAATATATTAGAGAGAGTCTATTTGGTCCATTTTGGCAATATAAATTATAGTTTGGTCCTGAAAATTATAGTTTGGTCCTAGGGTTTTGTCCACCACACGGAATATTCTTTTTTTGTTACCAAAATACCCCTGCACGTGCAAAAATTATCTTTTGGTCTTAAATTTTATTATTTGGTCCTTTTACCGACATATATAAACAAGAAACAACAATAATAAATTTCAGGTTCAAGAAATTTTTCTCTCTCCTACTCCGATCTCGTTTTTCTTCTTTTGCTGCAGATCTAGGGTTCACGAAATCTTCCTCGATTTCGTTTTTGATACCAAGATCGATTCGATTTACAGCAGATTGACTTGGTTATGAAGATTGATTTGATTACAAAGTGAATTTGATTACGGTGTTTTGATTTGGAGTGAATTTGATTCGAGATTTTGATTACAGAAGATTTAATTCGACGATTTGATTCGACACTTTTTTGAAGATTTGATTCGAGACTTTTTTGAAGTGAAGATTGATTCGGTTGGAGTTGATTTTTTGGAATTACAGATTCGTAAATCGGTGTTTTGTTGGAGTTTGATTTGAATTCTTCTTGTTGCTGGTGAGTTTTCACGCTAATCCTTTCCTTGAATTATAGATAAGCTAAGTTTTTCTTTGATTAGAATGAATGAAGTCGTTCTGTTAAGGCTTCATTTGTTAGAATGAACTCTTTATTTTGTTAAGGAAGAATTTATTACTAGCGTTACGGCTTCATTCCAAGAATGAACTCTTCTTTTACCATGGAATAAGTATTGTTGGTGCTTTGTTTTTTTAATCTTTTTAAGATGTTAACTAAATGAAGTCATTCTGTTAAGGCTTCATTTCTTGGAATGAACTCTTTATTTTGTTTAAGGAAGAATCTATTAGTGATGTTTTGTTAAGAATATTTATTCTGTTAAGGCTTCATTTCTTGGAATGAACTCTTTATTTTGTTTAAGGAAGAATCTATTAGTGTTGTTCTGTTAAGAATCTTTATTTTGTTAAGGCTTCATTTCGAGAATGAACTCTTCTTTTGTCATGGAAGAAGTACTATTTGTGCTTTTGTTTATCTGTTAGGATGTTAACGAATGAAGTCATTCTATTAAGGCTTCATTCCGAGAATGAACTTTTCTTTTTTGTCATGGAAGAAATATTGTTGCTGCTCTGTTTATCTGTTAGGATATTAATGAATGAGATCATTCTGTTTAAGGATTCATTCGTGGAATGAACTATTTATTTTTTTAGAATGTTATTGAATGAAGCTATTTTGTTTCAGCTTCATTCCAATAATGAACTATTTTGTGTGCGTGTGTTCATTTTTCAGGTTCAGTATGGCCCTATCCAGTTGTTATGCTGTTGTGTACTACAAAGGGGATAGTATTCCATTGAAAGTTTCTTTAGATACTATGATTCGTGACTTTAAAATATCTGTTTGTGATTATTGGAGAAACTTGACTCCTCGGAGCATAAGATTTATTAGTGGTTGTGATAAAACTCTCATTAATTGTGATTATTCTCTTCAAGGTCTAATTGATGTTACTTGTTCAAGGGAATTATCAAGTTTTGATCTGTTTGTTGAGGAGGCTTGTCATGGTGTTGCTTCTAGCTATTCGTCTGGTATTTCCACGCAGTCGCTCAGCGACGATGAATCATGCACTGGGTTCACTGAGACTTCAAAGATTAAATACCCGACGGAAGGTCATGAGCAATTGAAACCTCTTTTATCCGAAGGTTGGGAGGATATTTTTAAAGGTGTTGTTCAAGTTTTTCATGGTGGTGTTGATGAGGTTCGCTTAGCTGTCGCAAATACTGCAGCAAGTATGGTTATACAGTTGCAAAGGTTAAGAATGACAGACTCAGGTTCACAGGCAAGTGTGGTAGGAATGCAGAATGTCCTTGGTATCTGCACTGTATTCCAATCGATACCGCTAAAAGTGTCTTTGATATTAAGGAATTCAATGGGGAGCATAAATGTAGTGGTGCTTATAAGCTGAAGGACCCACCTGTGAAGAAGAAATTTATTAAGCATTTATTCAAGGATCAAATACAGTCAAATCCGTCGATAAATCCTAATGATATGGTTGCTCAGGTGAAGAGTTGTTATGGTATTGACATAAAATACCATCATGCTTATAAAGGGAAGGAAGCATCTAGGGCAGAGATATATGGCGATGATGTAAAAAGTTATACAGATCTTATTTGGTATGTTGAAGCAATAAAGGCTACAAATCCTGGCAGTTATATTAAGTTTGAGTATGATAAAGAGACTAAACGTTTTCAGAGGCTTTTCATATGTTTTTCTGCCTGCATGAAAGGATACCGGTTCATTCGCCCTATGCTTTACTGTGATGCAATATTTCTCAATGGGATATTCAAGGGAACATCGATGGCTGCCACTGGTGTGAATGGAAACCAAAGTAAATTTTCTTTCTTTTCTGAATAACTCATATTAGTTTGTTGTTTGATTTTTAATAGAAATGTGAATAAATGAAGTTTCTCTTTTAAGGCTTTTCATTTTTTAGGATGAACTCATTTTATGTTCAAGAAGAAAGTAATTTCTATCAGTTTTACTTTTGTTATTTTGTTAAGAAGGTCTTCATTTTAAGAATGAACTCTTATTTTTTGTTAAGTTTTTAGCTGTTCATTATATAGAATGAAACCTTTATTTTTTTTGATTTATAATAGCAATATGAATGAATGAAGCTTCTCTGTTAAGTTTTTTAGCTGTTCATAAGCGGGGAATGAACTCCTGCTGCTTTTGTTTATGTTTTACTTTGTTATTTTTTGAATAAGAAGGTCTTAGTTCATGTTATAGAATGGACTTCATTGTTGGAATGAAGTGTAGAAAAGTTATAGATATTGATTATTTTACAGTTCATGTTACAGAATGGACTTCATTTTTGGAATGAAGTGTAGAAAAGTTATAGATTTTTTGATTATACAGTTCATGCTACAGAATGAACTTCATTTAAGAATGAAACTTTCATTTTTGTTATAGATATTTTTTAATGAACTGACACTTTTAGTTCTTTTTGTGTTCTTTTAATTCTGTAGTGTTTTTTCCTTTTGCGTATGCTTTAGTTCGTGGAGAATACATTGAAGGGTGGGAGTGGTTTATGGAGAACTTGCAGCATTGTGTCGAATCTCGTCCTATCATCTTTATCATTGATCGTCATGAAGGGATGAAGCAAAGTATTCCCAAGTATTTTCCCAACTCTTATCATAGTTACTGTTTCCATCGTTTGAAGAATAACCTCCCCATCAAGAAATCACATGAGAAGTATAAACAAGTTCAAGATTTGTTCCATAAAGCTACTTCTATACTGTTGCTAAATATGAGTCTGCTTTGAATGAGATGTGTATCATAGGATGTGGTTGGGTTGCCAAGTACATCAGAAATATCGATCCCAAGCATTGAGAAAATACTTTCTTCGTAGGATGTAGGTATCAGACACACTCGTCAACTATTGCAGAGTCTTTTAATAACTGGATTCTTCCTGAAAGGGATCTGCCTCCAACTGCTCTTGTTGATGAGATTAGGATAAAGATTATGAGGATAAGTGCAGAAAGGCGTGAGCTTGGTAGAAATTATAGTGATAGTTTGACTCCCATCTATAAAGCTCTACTCAAGTCATATATCGATATAGGGCGTCCATGGAGTGTTATGGAGTCAGGTAATGTTATATATGAAGTTCACTCTCCTAGATATCATGTTGTTGATATGATGCATATGACGTGCACTTGCCAGAGATGGAAAGTGTTTGGTTTCCCCTGTGCTCACGCCACTGCTGCTATTACTATGAGTGGTATTGAGATATTGAGGTTTGTTGAGCCTTACTTTGTTCGAATCATTTTCGCCATATGTATGCTCCTGCAATTCGACCCATTCCCAATTACGACAGGCCAGAAGCGTATGAACCTGAAGAGAGAGTCCTACCTGGTATTCCAAGGCCACCTCCAAGAAGACCACCAAAGAAGCGCATTCGTGGTGCTTATGAGAAGGAGAGGAGGCCTATGAAGTGCTCAAATTGCAAGAAGATTGGGAACCACAACAAAGCTACATGTCGTGCATTAATGCTGGAGTAGTATGCATGAACCTTTTCTTTTTCTAGTTTATGTTTTTATGAACTTCTCTTACCTATTTGATTATGCACTGGTTGTAGTTTTTTTTTTTTAACTTTTTGATATGCACTTCATTTTCTGTAATGAACTCCCCTTTTTTTTTCTTAGAAATGCTTTTTTTAGATATTATTTCTTTTTGGATATGTATGTACTGATATTTTGTAGCAGGTTATGGTATTTTTCCTACCAAATCAACTCTATGGGATATGTGTTTTTCATTATCAGCGATAAGTATCAGTTCATTTACTGAAATGAACTTCATTTTCAGGAATGAACACAAGTTTTCCTATAACCAATAAAGTTCATTTTGGTAAATGAACTGGTATACATACGACAGGAGACAAAATGCTGAAGTACTAGAGTTAATATGTATCCATTAGATAGTAAGACAATGCATAATTTCTCATTATCTGGAATGAACCGCCCCTCTATCAGTTCATTTACTGAAATGAACTTCATTTTCAGGAATGAAC
This sequence comes from Papaver somniferum, assembly GCF_003573695.1. Classification (NCBI taxonomy): domain Eukaryota; kingdom Viridiplantae; phylum Streptophyta; class Magnoliopsida; order Ranunculales; family Papaveraceae; genus Papaver; species Papaver somniferum. The sequence continues at coordinate 179,584,684 of NC_039359.1, forward strand.
ACTAGTTTTCCTAGAACTGACTTGAATTCCATAGAGTTCATTTTCAGGAATGAAGTCCACCAAAACATCAAAGAAGAAACATTCATGCTACAATATAAATTCATAAGAAAATAAGACAGAAAGACAAGGCATAAGATAGAACATTGATGTTATATACTATCCAAAGTATGATAGATGAAAATATAAAACATACTAGAGTATCAATTACATTAGAAGGTAATTCAGGTGATATTAGACATAAGAGTTTTCTGTTGCAATAAAAATTAATCTACTGTGCAATATACTATAGTTAAAAAGAGTTTTGTCTGTTTAATCTGTTCCAAGTAAGCAATTGCTAAGGTATTCTGAGTTGGAAAATTCACCCCAGCTCTCTTCATCTCCTGATGCAGTAAGAAGTTTGTAGGCCATCCCAATTCTTCTTGCTTGCATCTTCTCTATCATGCCAGCTTTCTTCAACACACTCTGCGACTTGTTTATGGTTGGCTTGACACTTCTCTTGATCCAATAACAGGTGTACAACAGGCAATCTGGATATGCTCCTTGATCTGGCACTCCTGGCAGATTTTCAAAGTTGACATTGTTGCATCTCACCCTACCATGAGCTTGTAGCCACAAGTTGATGTGTTTCATGCAGTGCATAACCATTCTATTTGTGTCATCTTTGCATTGCTTACCAAGCTCTACCTTTTTGATGGAGTTGTAATGCTCCCATTTGTAGTTTCGGACGACAAAAACCAGCAGATGCCAGTGTTCACCTAGAGATCCTTTTGATTTTGCATTACCACTATGTGGGTCAGTATTCATAGGAATGAGCATCTTTTCAGTTTTTTCAGGCATGCCTTTTATAAACTGATCAACTTCTTCTGTTCTCTTCAGTTCATTGTGCCGTGCAAAAAATGTCTGAAAAATAAAAAGAGAAATGAATTAGATAAGCAGTTCTCATTTTATGCATGCTGGATTATACAGTTCAAATAGATAAAAATCAAATAACCTTCATAGGCATGCATTTTTCTCTAAATCAGACAAACTGCAAGCAAACAGTTCACTTTTTATCAATGGATAGGAAGAAACACACTTACGAATGTTGTTGAATTCATAATCTCGAAGTTGATATACTTTCTTCGAGTCTCACTGTCCTCGCTATCATTGAGCATTCTATCGTTGTTTGCAGCTTTATACTTTCTGTATATATAGTAGTCCAGCAAGGTGGTATCCAAGTAATCATTGAACAACAGAGAAACGATTTCACTCCCTTGAACTGAAATTGGAATTTGCTTGTGATTCTCTGCTTTCCAAGCTGCTTGACTGCAAAAATACAAAGAAGAAATGAACTGTCAAAATTTTATACCAAAAAAGAATTATTGAAGAGAAACATATAAAGAGTTAGTAAGAGAAACATACGTAGTCATAGCTTTGCCGAAGAAATCACCAAATACGGCCAGCGCAGCATTATCAAATGTGTGGTACAAATGAGATCCTCTCAGTTCTGGTAGATTTGGCTTGATTTCTTGTCTTACTCTTCGAGGAGCCTGTGCTGCTGCTTCTTGATTCCGATGTTCTTGTTGCGCCTGTGGTGTTACTCCATGAACATTTGCAGGCTCAGATCCTCTTTTCCTCTTACCAACAGGGTTCTTCTTTATCTCTTGTTGTGCCTGTGGTACATTCTTCTTCTTCACTTCTTTATCTCTATCAAATTGAGGTGGTACCTTTGCCACTACCTTCTTTTCTTTGTTCAACATCATTCTGAATCTTGTTTTCTTTAAACTGTAATCTGATCCTGATATGAATTCATCCCCTATTGGTTTCACTGGTTTGTTTGATCTAGTATCCATTCTACTAGTTTCTTCCGGTACTACTTTCACAGGTGTCTTCTGAGTCTGCTTCATCGATGAACCAAGGCCTATTTAATTCAGTTCTGCAACTATTTGAGAAGTTGTTTCCACATCTGCGGCAGTTGTCTTTGCTTTCTTTGACCTAGTAACCACTCCAGTTGCTTCTTGTGACACAGGGGTGGGCTGGTATTGTGTCATCCCAATCGAGAAACTAGGAGGACTACAGTCATCATTGATCGCCTTTAGTGTAGCTTTGATGACGGTGTCAGCTTCTTCATCATTAAAATCCTCATTCTTCTCATTCTTGTCATCAATAAACTGCAGACTCACATGCTCTTCTCTATCTAATATATCATCTGTGTTACTTGCTGTTATAAATAATTCAAGAAGCATAAATCAAACAAATATACACCTTCATTCTAAAGAATGAACTCATAAATAGATCTAACTTCATTCTACAACATCATCATATAGATCTACTAACTTCATTCTATAAAATGAAGTCTAGCAAACATCAAAGTAGAAACATGGTTCACTGTAGGAATGAGCTCTTTACAATTTTTCTAGACTTTATTCTAGAAATGAAGTCCAACAAACATCAAAGAGGTAACTTGGTATACACCTTCATTCTAAAGAATGAACTCATAAAACACGGTATACACCTTCATTCAGAAGAATGAACTCAAACAACAATTTTCAATACAATTTTTCTAGACTTCATTCTAGAAATGAAGTCCAGCAAACATGGTATTATTCATTAAACATCAAACATGGTATACACCTTCATTCATAAGAATGAACTCCAACTTCTATATTTGTAGCCAGAGTTCATCCATGAGAATGAACTCCAACCTTTGCTTGAAAAGTCAGAGTTCATTTACAGAATGAAGTCCAACTTCTATACTGTAGCCAGAGTTCATCCATGAGAATGAACTCCAACCTCTTCTTGAAAAGTAAAACTAAAATATTTGCAGAAGGAAGAAAAAAATTTAGAATTCTTACCCAGGTTCACACATTGATCAATACTCAAAAGATCCGCGGTGTTGTTTGGAATTGAAGGAAGCTCTACTTCAGTCATATTATCAGGGAGCTTTTGCTGAATATCACTTGCATCAACTTCTACAGAAGGATATCCAACAGATAAGGCGAGAAAGAGATGATCAGAACCTCAAGCAGCTTCATTTACAACATCTGGTACTGCTTGCATTCCATCATCCACAACAGCATCTGGGTTTGCAATTCCAACATCATCATTCATATTTCCAACACCAGCTTCCACGACCTCATCCACAACAACATCTGATTGCATATCTTTAGCAGCCTTATGCTCATCAGTGAAAAGTTTAGTACGCATGTAATCTGATGCTTGGCCTGCCATGAATTTCGCCACATTCCCTCCTTGATCTAGCAATGCATCAACTTCAGGTTGCTTTGAAGCCAAGTATATTTCAAGGCATTCCATCTTTCTATCAAAGAGTTTCTTCGAAGTTGTGGCTTCTGCAAGTGATTTATCAAGGTCTTCCTGCCTTAACAAAAGATCCAACATCTCCTCAGTATGCTTCTTTGTCAACTGTTGTATCTCTTGAGCATGTTTAACTCTCAGGTCCTTTATTTCTTGAACATGTGTAGCTTTCATATGTTCTATCTGGGAATTCATTTGACTGAATTTTTCCTCAAGAAATTCAGCCTTTGTCTTGGCTTTTTGCTTTTGCAGGAGCTTGTTTTCAGCATCGGTATATTCTTCCAAGAACTTATCCGACAGCTGCACACACACACACAAAAAAATTGAGTTCATTACACACAATGAACACACTCATTAAACATTCCTTGTAGGTATGCATTACAATACAAGGAGAATGAACCAGAACATCAGATGATTCGACATTAACAGTCAGAGTTCATTTTGTGGAATGAATTCCCAGTTTTACCTCTCCAAAATCATCAACATTCATCTTAGACGTTAAGTGTTTGCAAATTGTATTGATATTCCACCTTGCAAATCTTGGACGGTAGTCTACTATTTTCTTCACCTGCCACTTGGGTTTTAATTACTTTGAATGCTCAACAAACCAAGGCTGTAAAAGAGAAGAATTATACTGGTCAGTTATCAACAACAATTCATTTCAACATCAAACCTCAAAATGACAAAATGAACAGTCTTTCATCTCACCAACAAGTAAAGGTAACACCCTTCATAAGAACCTCTTCTCAAGCTTTCCATCAAATGCTTGTGTATGAGATGCGGCAGAGATACTCTATCTATTGCCTCTAGGCAGGCTAGGTACTTGGTGTGTATGGAACCTCCATCACCAGTAGTAAGAAAAATAGTAGACAACAGAAAGAGCTCAAACATGGTTACAAGATCTTCAGTAAATCCTCTATTCCTAATCAACTCAACGATTTTTTCTTTCAATTCTGTGTTCTTTATATCAGAAAGTTTCTTTTTAGGTGGAACAAATTCGTAGGTTTGATAGAACATTCCAGTAGTGTAGTTAGCTACGTTTCTAGTGTCCAAGAAAGATTCTTCTATTTCACCTCCAGGAATACATGGTATTCCAAACACTAACGACAACTTTTCAGGTGATGATCTTAGCACATATGTTTCTTCCCCTACTTTGAAAACGAACGTATGGTCATTGTTTCAGGAATAAACTGGTGTGCATCGCAGACAACTTAGATAGCAGGTATTGACTTAATCCATTCAGTAGCAACAATCTCCCCTTCCAGAAATACTTTGTCTACACTCCCCAACGGACTCCTATACAAAGCATCTCTATGTTCATCATTCAAAGCCTCATGTTTTGGAAGAGCTTTAACTTAGCAGCAAGAGCAATGGCTCCAGCAAAGCTACACTTTATCTTCTTATCTACAATTTTTTTAAAGATAAAAGAAAAGAAGATTAATGGTTACATTTTTTTAAATAGTAGCTTATAAAAGAAGATAAAGTGTGGCTTGAGAAGGACCAATACTTCAGTTCATTCTACTTGGTGAACTCTCAAGCATTTCGAAGTTCATTCAATAAAATGAGGCTTTCAAAGAAGAACCAACACAAGAATGAATCTAGATAATGTCAACACCGGCTTACTTCATTTTTGTACAAAATATAGGTAGAATATGCAGGTATAAGAATGTAGATAATAAACTGTAAAATCTTGAAGCGCAATTTTTCTAGACTTCATTTTAGAAATGAAGTCCAACAAACATCAAAGGAGAAACATGGACTCAGTACAATTTTTCGAGACTTCATTCTAGAAATGAAGTCCAGAAAATACCAAAGGAGAAACATGGACTTAGTACAATTTTTCTAGACTTCATTCTAGAAATGAAGTCCAGCAAACACCAAAGGAGAAACATGTACTTAATACAATTTTTCTAGACTTCATTTCCATAAATGAAGTCCAACAAACATCAAAGGAGAAACATGGACTCAGTAAAAATTTTCTAGACTTCATTTCCAGAAATGAAGTCCAGAAAATACCAAAGGATAAACATGGACTCAGTAAAAATTTTCTAGACTTCATTCTAGAAATGAAGTCCGGCAAACACCAAAGGAGAAACATGGACTCAGTAAATTTTTTCTAGACTTCATTCTAGAAATGAAGTCCAGCAAACACCAAAGGAGAAACATGGACTAAGTACAATTTTTCTAAACTTCATTCTAGAAACGAAGTCCAGCAAACACCAAAGGAGAAAATGGACTTAGTACAATTTTTCTAGACTTTATTCTAGAAATGAAGTCCAGCAAACACCAAAGAAGAAACATGGACTTAGCATAATTTTTCTAGACTTCATTTCTATAAATGAAGTCCGGCAAACATCATAGAAGAAACATGGACTTAGTACAATTTTTCTAGACTTCATTCTAGAAATGAAGTCCAGCAAACACCAAAGGAGAAACATGGACTTAGCACAATTTTTCTAGACTTCATTCTAGAAATGAAGTCCAGCAAACACCAAAGGATAAACATGCAGACAACAGAAAAATTGGAATACAAACTGAATCAACAACAAATAGATCAAAATTCAACTTCAGAAGATCAAAAATCAACTTCGAATTAGTGTTTTTACCTTTCTCTGCTTTCTTTACTCTTGATTTCTTTGTGAGTGGTTCTTCTTCTTCTTGATTATATCCTTCAAAATCAACTAATTGGCTATCTCTTTCTTCAACTTCTTCGTCTGAAGATGTATCTACTACTACTTTCCTCTTCGATTTACCCATTTAGGGTTTTGATTTCTTCAATTTTTCTAGGGTTTTTCGATTTTCTGGGTTTGGTTTTCTGATTTTGAAGACTGTTTTGATTTTGATTTGCGAAAGTTGAAATGATTTCGCCTGATTTTGGTGGATTCTTGGTTTTGATGATGTTTGTTCTCTGGGTTTTGGAGAGAAGAAGACGAAGAAGTTGTGGTTCTCTGAAAATGAAACTGAAAATGTAAAAAAGAAGGAGAGAGACAGTTAACGCGTTTTTAGGAGATTGTGGGTTGAAGGCAGTAACAGTTAATGTAAGGGTATTATTGTCTGTTTGGTATATTTTTTTAATTATGGACCAAACAGTAAAGGCGTTTGACCAAAGGACTAAACAGACATGGACCCACCTAAAAAAGGACCAAACAATATTTTTCTCTTATAGGGGCAGCATGTTCCATTAGAGGGGCGGCAAGTGTGATAACAATGTCCCTCTTATTGGTTATGAGGTGTCATATAGGGGGTGTAAATTGACTAGATTACTCTCTCCAATTTTTTAACCTAATGGAATCAGAAAAATCAAAAAACTTTTTTGATTTTTTCATCTTCTCTTCTCTTCTCTTCCTCCATTAAAATTGAAATTTCATCGTCCTCGATTAATCAGCGATTTGAAAAATTGATAATCGTTGATTGAAAAATATATTTCGAAAAGACCCAGTTAGGGTTTAGTTTATTGTGTTTGATTTAAGTTAGTTTTGTATCAAAAATTAGGGTTTTGGATCAAAACTGAAGTTGAAATTTCTGTGTTGCATGTGAGTTACGGTTGGTAATAACTCCAATTGGAACCGTAACTATAGATTTGGTTGATGTTACGGTTTATTTAACTCAAATACAAACCGTAAATTCTTGATTTTGAGATAAAATGTTCAGTTACGATTTTTTTTTTGCAACCGTAAATTACTTACGGTTGGTCTCGTTACTTAAGTTACGAACCGTAAGTTGTCCTGTATGTTTCATTTTCTTTTTGTGGTTTGTAATTGCATCACTGTTATCAACCGTATTTGAGTTTCGACTTGTAACTCAAATAACCTTACCAATCGTAGGTTAGTTACGGTTGATCTCGATTCATCAGTTACTAACCGTAATTTGTTACGATTGCTATATGTTGTCATTCTACCAAACGTAATTGGTATTATGATTGGGTTTTCCCCAAATTGAACCAGTTATGGTTGGTATTTGATACTTTTAGAACCGTAACTGAGAGTAGGGTTGGTAAAGAGATAAATTCCAACCGTAAGTTCTTCTGAAATTTTAAAAGTTTCGATTTTTTTACGTACTTTAGATAATTTTGAGCGACAAAAAGCTAATGTGAACTAATTTAGAGATTCACCCATCTTAAATTTGTCACTGGAATCACTCATTTTGGTTGAGTGAATCAAAATCTAGGGTTTCACAAATATCACAAAAGTTTTTCTTTTCTTCTCCTCTAAACTTTTTTTTTAAACTCTAAAAATCTGATTTTGATTGGTTTAGAGTTAATATAAGTGAAATTTGATTATCAACACTAAACTAGTTTATCAACACTAAACTATGTATGGGTTAATTAGTCATTTTCAGTTTTTTTTTATAAGGGGCACTTCGAATTACCATGTAATGACCCGTTTTGTCCTATTCACTGCCGCACGTCCAATGGAATCCGCCGCCCCTTTAACAGGATTGCAAAATAAAGCGAACCGAAATGAATGCGAGTATGGTTTCTCTGAATTTCAGTTATAGGGTAATAACCCAGATTGACATTGGCACCCAGGACTCGGATAAGGGCTACCATGAAGTTGTTTGGCTTATCGGTTTCAGAGTACCGACAGCCTGGTTCTCTATTCACTCATCAGTTCTGCGAGGCTGGCAGTTTAATTCCTTCATAATCCCTCTTGCATGACCTGGCCTGCTCCAAATATCGCCTGTGAACTGACCTTTTTTCTCTTTACGCTCCAAATGTACGTTTTCTCCTTCTTTCGCTCTAAATGACTTCATAGTACCTGATAACTCAAAACTAAACATAAGAGATGCAATTCACAAGGATAATAGCAAAGAAAGCATAAATACTAGATATAAATAAAATTAGGTGTTTTAGACACCTATCACTGAGGTGGCAGAGTTCGACCGGAGAAAACACGCGGTGAACGAAGGTACCATTTGTACGGAAGGTATATCAGGGAACGATGGATCCAAAGGTATCAAAGATATACCTGGACCAGAGGGGCTATAAATACCAAGCTTCACCAACAAACCAAGGGCATCCAATATCTAGGAGAAGAAGATCTAGTCTTAAGCTTATACCTCTTTAATGTTTAGAACTTAAGTGGTCTTCAACTTGAGTTCTCTCTATTACTTTGGGAAGCATTTAAGATCTTTGTAACCACCACAACTTAATACAAACAAATCACTCATTACCCCGTGGACGTAGACAAAATTCGGACCACGTTATATTTTGTGTCTCATGATAACTTAGAAGTATTTACGCTACATTTTTATTCTTTGTTATTATCGTGATATTTGATATCATTTATTACTTAACATAATCAGTTCAACAGAGGTATCATTACTACATAGTATCCGATCCTCTGAGATGTTTACATTACGTAGACTATGGGAATTAGTAGTCATAGTTTGGCGCTAGAAGGAGGGGCTCACCATCTTGAGTTTTTATATTCCGTCATTTATTTCAACTTATGCATCTTCTTTAAGGAAGAGATCTGAGTTCAACAACGATGAATCTCACTCTCTAGTGATTTGTTTATCCATTGTTTTCGCAAGTTCTTGGAGTTCATAGCCTCTAAAGACTCGCAATCTTACAGATCTACAGAAATTTCTCCAAAACGCACTCGCAAAACGTGAAAACTTTTGTTTTGTACTAAAAACAACCTTTTCCGACAGAGTATCCTTCAGATCTGAGTACCTCTGAGCACTGAGGAATCTCAGCGAGGATTTAAGAAAGCAAAAATCTTTTCAAACATTTAATACCCCATCTTTCAATAAGATCTGACACCTTTTTCAATTGTTTTCAACATTTAAGGTTGTTTATTCCAAGGGTGTCATAAGAAATTTAATACCTGTCTTTCCAGACGGTCATTTCAGTCCTTTTCTGAAAAAGCTGCTCAGCCGTCTTTTGTGTCAGAGCATTAAGTGCTACTTTTGATGAAAGCACCCAAGTAGAAAATTTTATCGTTTTTTCTGTAACCGCAGGATAACAAAAGCCGAAGGCATGCAAAAACCAAGTGATGTACCAACAAGCTCACGACCAGCAGTTACGAGAGGAAGATCTCAAAATCCATCTCAAGCGAACCAAAGAACAGAAGTAGAGGACGGGCAAAGTGAAATAGCAAGAAGAACAGTTTATAACAAGCCACCTATTCCTGCTGAAGGGATGGGGAAAACTTCGAGAGCACAACCACTTTACGGTATGCCGTTTCCGGAGCATATTAATGTCACAAAGCCACTTGCGGCCAACGTAGGGTTACCCAGAACCTTAGCTCCTACGGGACGGGGATTGGGAAACCTAACCCCGATCCAACTAGATCCAGACGCTCCGATCATAGAAGAAGGAGTGAATAACTCTGAGGATCCGGCCGACAGTACTCCTCAGAGTGGTGGATTCCACAATGAAGATCAAATAGCAGCGCAAGTAGCAGCTTTGCTACTCCGTAACAAGGAGCATAGGATGCAATGCACGTGATGGCCCAAGAGAACCAGAACCTAAAAGATATGTTGGATGTACAGATCGAGGGTTCCCAAACTCACCCTCCGTTAAAGAGGCGTGAGAACGGAGAAATATCAGGAAGACGAAGGGTGGATCTTAACCCACTAAATGCTAACCCACCAGGGGGAGCCAGGAGAACGCAGCATGATCCAAACGAAATGGATCCAATTACAAGCCCTCTCGGTCTTACTATGATGGTACATTCTCAAGAGATGCTCACAATATGAACATGGTCATGGAGCAAATAGAGAAAATGCGAAAGGAGATACACGGATTGAAAACCGGTCACGCAGGAGCAAGGCTAGAAGAGGTGCTCCAGGAAGCAACAACATCTCCGTTGTCCTTTCTCATTTTGAGGGAACTTATCTGCAAAATGTCCAGTATCTACGTTTCAGGCATATAATGGTACCTCTGATCTGGCAGCACACTTACGGTATTACACTCGTGTCCTTGCCCATTGGGAAAGAGATGAAGTAGTACTTTGTAGGTACTTTCCTGCAAGCTTAACAGGATCAACATTGGCTTAGTATGACAACTTACCGGCAAACTCAATTGACTCTTTCGAGCAATTTTCTACGGTATTCTTGGAGACATACATGTACAACAAGTCAACAAAGGCAGGGTTATATAGGCTATCTGCTTTAGCTATCGGACCCCGGGAGACATTAATGCAATACACAGACAGGTGGAAAAATACAAGCCAAGCAACCGGGAAAGTCAATCCAGAAATTAACATTAATTGCTATAAGTATGGACTTGACAGAACATCAACCATCTTCGTGGAGCTTCACAACCAAGCCCTTGATTCCGAAGGAGAGCTTAGGGTTGTCCAAGATCGCTATATCAGAATTGAAGAAATCCATAAGGACAACCCCAGGGCACAAGCAAAGACGACAACATCTCCGCAACGTACCAACTCTCTGGAACCAATTCCGAAGATACCTAAGAGGCAAAATGAAGCCGGGGGTAGAACCAGCTCTCGAGACAAAATATCCAAATACAGAGATGGCAAAGGCAAAGGAAGAGGAAGAGAAGAATTTGTAGATAAAGTCTACACAAAGATAAACACCACATTCTCCCACATTCTAAGTAAGGAAGGAGCGAATCCGGGTTTTCCGTACCCTAACACTAGGGAAAAGCAACCGGATAAAACGAATGAGGCTAAGGAATATTGTGACTACCACCAGTACTACAGGCATACATCTGATACATGCTATCACCTAAGGAACACGATCTAGAGATTCATAGACGAAGGAAAGTTCATGGAGCACGTGCAGATACAACCAGCTGATACTGAGGTAGCCCCAAAGAAAAGGGTAGAACTACCTCAGGACGGCAAATACATCAACATGATTACCTTCTCCAGCGGAGGTGACGAGGAGCTACTCGAAGACATCCTCGAGTTAGCTCAAAACAGAAGAAAGCTAGAAGCCCACGAGGTATTCAAGCTAAGCGGACCACCTACTAGCACTTGGGAAGAATGGATGGTTACGCCATTAACATTCTCAACAAGAGATGTCAACCAAGAAGTTGAGATGCACAACGATCCACTTGTGATCACTCTCCCTATACATGGATGGAATGTCACGAAGGTCCTCATTAATGGGGGAAGCTCATTGAATGTATTATTCTATGAACCTTACCTACCTATAGGTTTGAAAGCTGAGCAAATGGATTCATCCACTTGCACAATATACGGTTTCAACGGAGCAGTTTCTATACCAAAAGGAGAAATTGTCTTACGGGTGCGCGCTGGACCCTTAGTAACCAATATAAGGTTATGCGTTGTGGAAGCACCTTCACCATACAACGTAATCATGGGAAGGCTATGAGTCCATCGACTACGAGGAATAGCTTCAACATATCACCAGTACCTTCGATTCCCTACACCTATGGGTGAAATGGTGATCAAAGGTGACCAACAAGATTCAAGGTTATGTAATCTGGCTGAGGTCAGGCTCAACGAAGAAACAACCGCTTCCCAACAGCACGAAAGAAAAGACGAAAGGAGAACACCAAGGAAGTGAGGACGTAGCCTTCTTAGCACCCGAAGCCATCTCAGCTCCGAAGGTAAGCACCTCCGCCATTCCGGGGGAGAACGTCTCCGCCAAATGACAATTACAGAAATGCACTCCTCTACGACCTCAGAAGAAAACCTTCTCCCCAGTGGAACCAACAAAGAAAATCAACATCGACACCAAGAAGGAACCAAAGATGATCAACATCGGAACTTTCCTAGAAGAAGATCAGGAGATGCAACTACAAAGGCTACTACGGGACTACGCAGATGTATTTGCATGGTTGATGGAAGACATGCCAGGAATTGATCCGAATTTGGTCTCCCACCATCTTCGACTCAACCAGAAATGCCACCATTTAAGCAACATATCCGCAAGGTGGCAGATATCTACCAAGAAGCGGTATAAAAGGAGTTGCAAAAGCTACTAGCAGCAGGATTCATACGAGAAGTCAAGTATCCCACGTGGATATCCAATATGGTAATCGTACCTAAGAAGAACGAAGGCGTATGAATCTGCATCGATTTTAGCAATCTCAACAAAGCCTGCCCCAAGGATAGCTACCTGCTGCCAAACATTGACCAACTGGTCAATGCAACCGAAGGCCACCAGAGATTATCCTTCATAGATGGATACTCCGGTTACAACCAAATCGCCCTTGCAGAAGAAGACCAGGAGCATACTGCATTCTTTACCCCATGAGGCTTGTATTGCTATACAAGGATGCCTTTTGGACTAAAGAACGTGCGGGCTACATACCAGCGATTGGTAGAAAAGATCTTCAAGCCATGGATAGGCAAGATACCGGAGGTCTAGTGGACGATATGCTTGTCAAAAGCAAAGAGGCGAAAAATCACCTTTTTGTCAGACCTAAGGGAAATATTCGAAGCCATGACAAGCTTCCACATGAAGGTAAACCCGGAGAAATGCACATTCGGAGTAACCTCAGGAAAATTCCTAGGATACTTGGTAACTAAGAGAGGAATATAAGTGGACCCCGAAAGGGTCAGAGCAATAATCGAAATGCCATATCCACAAACATTAAAAAGAGTATTGTTAGAGAATTGCTCAGTTGAACCCACCAAGCGTTGGTATGTCAAGTTTGGTGGTCATATTTTAGTGACTCATGTTAAGAGTCGCTTGATTATGTACTAGAGTCAACTTCGTATAGGTTAGCTTTAAAGTATTAGGATAATGAGACATTACAAGTATTGCGAAGACTTGAAGATGTGAAGAAGCAAGGAGCTACAACGACAACAATCGTCCTTCCACTTGAGGTTAGTGATATTTGACTTGAACTGTTTCATTCCCTGACGTATCTTTCAAGTCGTGCATATTGAAAACAAAACTGCGAAGCATATTTGAACTCTATATAGACATAGTATTAAGGAACACAATACGAGGTTTATTGCTTAACCATTACACTTTGTAGATAAGACATCTCCATAATCATTTGAATGCTATTGTGATTATGTATGGGTATAAGATGAGGATTTCATCCTAGGGGACAATGTTTTACATGTGTTCTAAGGAAGTAAGTTCATAAACTTGTTCGAAAAGGAAATCGCCAGGCGTTATTGGTTTTGTTATTCATTTCATATCTTATGAACAACCAATATGTGTGATTGAGTATAATCGTTCAGGACTTGTTTGTGTTCTTGGTAGAGCTATTCACAAAGGCCTGACTTATGTATTGGTATGAATTTTATTAGTGAAACCGATCTTAAGTAATCACCTGAGATGGTTGATGACCACGAAAGTGCGACACATTTTCACCCGTAAATACATTAGCTGGGACTCATTTTATCACTAATAAACTTGTTTGTAGGTATTTTTAGGAAATAAACGTTTTTGGAAGAATCGGCTCGAAAAACTGCTAAAGCCACCCCCTAAAGAACATGTGCTAAGTGGTACCCCATGGCTATTTATCACCCACCTGCTAAGGGGAACCCTAATTGCTATTCCAGGATTGGATAAGGGGAGGTCATCTTCAACCTTTTTGAATTTGAAAAATGGCGGGAATTTTTGGCAAGAGAAGAACAGAATTAGGGTTCATTGTTTGGGTGTGTTTCAAGGAGATTCAATGGCTGAAACTGCTGGGGATGACTTGAATCAGACTAACAGAAGCGGTATGGTCTTCAGAATCAGCTGGATTTGGCTGGAAAATCGTGTGGAAGCAAAAACAGGCAGCCTTTCTTCATCTTTCAAATACTGGTTTTTAGCGGGAAAACATATCTTTCACCTGCGTTGATTTTTCACGAGATTCAGTTAGAGAGTTTCATGGGAGTTAGTTGGTACCTACCTGTTTGACCAAGACATGCTTGGTAATGGGCTTAGTTTCGACAAAATGGGTTGACCACATGGATTTTCTACACAACAAAGCACGGGTTTGAAAAGGAAATATTCACGGGTTTCTGCGAGTAATTTTGGAAGATTTGGTTAGAGATTTTCAAGGGATTCAGAAAAGTATTCTTTTACTTACCATGTACACACGGTGTTTACGTGTTTTGGAGAAGAAAAACTCTGGCATTTTGGTGTTTGTTTTAGAAAGGGAAAGAAAACAAATCTCGGGATTTACCTGCTGTATTTTTTGGAAGGTTGGAGTGTGGGAAGACCGGGTATTTCTCTAACTAAACGTGTACACGACGTGTTTCGATAGATTTCAGCTACATCCGACGCGTGAGAATGGAGAGAAGAACATAAAAAGGGAATAATATTTCGGAAAATTGTATAGAGTGAATGAGGAAGATTTTTGAGTTATTGTCGATATTTGGAGGAACTGTTGAGTATATAAGGAGTGTTGTAGACTCATAAAAGATTATCGAGTGACTGGGGAGAAGAACATAGTGTTGCAGAGCAGATTTTTCTGCTGCTGCAGAAAAGAAGAAGAAGAAGAACATACTACGCTTGTAGTCTGTCGTATAAAATTGTCACTGTTTCTACCTGGAACGACAATTTTCTGCGACAGATAAAAACAATAGTTTTCTGTAATAGTTTTGTAACAGATTTACAGCGTTGCGAAACTCAGTTTTCTTATCTCTTCACCTCTTGTAAGCACTTTTGAGGAATAAAAATGAATTTTGAGCGTCTATAATATGCAGAGTTTAACCCTACTCTGGGTCGACGGATGAATCCGAATTTCATACATGGGTGAATTTATTTTATTCTCTATATGACTTTTGCACTAATTAAAATTGATTTATGATTTGAATTAATTGGTTGTCATTTAATTTAATGGGTCATGCTTGCTTGGATGTTTTGATGTCCTATACTTAGGATTTACAACTAATCTTTTGAGAATCTACCTTGGCAAAATTAAGAATCCATATTTTTATTTATTGAGCTATAATTGCTGAAGAATAAATAATTCAACCTTATGATATGAATTCGGTGAACTCCTAGTCCCAGTAACTCTCGCATTTATTAAATCTTCACAAGTCTTACAGTTCGAATCTTTATTACTACAACTCTTAAAAAACCCGATCAATTTTGGCGCCGCCAACGCGGCTTTGTTTTTAGATTAATTTTTAGGTTTATTTTTATTTTGTACAGTATTTTCAATTTTTTTCCCTTTTTATGCGTTTATTTTTGTATTTCTTTTCAGGGACATTTTGAGGATGATGACTTCTTCTGGGGATACGTCATCTAAGATGACGATGGCGTAGATGGTGGATTTTCAACAAAGGTCAAAACCGTAAAATCATGATACTGCATGTTTCTGACACGGTTTCAGAGATCCATGTGACGATTCGTGTTTTACGAAGTATGATGCATATGTCGCTCGAAAGGCCTCTCCGGAGCGTTCGACACCGGGCATTTCATCATAGCCTCTATGTAGAATAACGTAATTGGGAGGTTTTCCATAAGATTGAGAGCTTAACGCCTTCAGGATACCGGTGACACTCACTGTTCCCTGACTACATAGAGGAATTTGCCTCTACATAGAAGAACAATTGGGCGGTTCTCCGTAAGATTGAGAGCAATAATGTCTTCAGGACGGTGATACTCATTGTTCCTGACTATGTAGAGAGACCCGTGTATAGACTCAGGCGGTCCTCCATACATGAAATGTTGAGAGGGAAAAACGTCTTCGGGACATTAGCAACACTCGCTGATTTACTGACTATACGCAAGAGATTAGATTCTAGGTCATATTCACCACTGAATTTCCTAGAAGATAATCTATCTTATCTCATTACTCCTATTTCATGATCGAAATGGTAATAGATAAATGTATTACTCTGATTTCATGATCGAATCCATGGTTGATCTCATGAAATGGTAATAGATGTTACTACGATTTCATGGTCGAATCCACGGCTGATCTCATGAAATGGTAATATCACCACTAATTTTATTACTCCTATTTCATAGTCAAATCTGCGATTCCATGAGATGGTGATGAAATTATCATTTTATTATTCTGAATCCATAGTCCAATCCGCTGCTGATTTTATGGATTGATAATAAAATAACCACTCATCTTATTACTCAGTTTCATGAATTATTCTCCACAGAATTTCATAAATCAGTAATAAATACCCAACAACCGGGCATCTGGACCATCACTGAGTAAGCCCCACAAAAATGGTGCGAGTGTACTCGACAATGATGCACGACTGAGCACCCTGATGAACGAACGGGTGTCCAAAAAATATGAAATAATGAGGAATCCTTCGCAAATCAAGAAAAAACAATGAATATTAATAAAATAATAAGAGGCGCCCAAGGCCGGGCCCACCAGCCGGCCGGCCGGCCGTGCCCTAGCCATGGTCGTCACGTGCCTCTCCCATTATTTTCCTTATTTTTTATTATTTCGTGAACTCACGAAAACTCCTTGGTATTAGCAACTTTCCTTGTTTTTGCAAAACTCGTGAATTTTCCATAACTTGGTTGATTCACGAAATAATATTATTATAAAATAAGAAGAGGTGTGCGGGACCGGGTAACCTAACCGGCCGTCCATGCCTAAGCCGTAGCCGGTCCCATACCTCACAATCCTTAGCCTTTTAAATTATTATTCCCTAATCTCACGAAACTCCTCTGTTTCAACAAAAACTCGTGGATTCTCCATAACTTCAAGGATTCTCCATAACTTCAAGGATTCATGAAAAATAATATAATAGGAAAAGGTGTGCGGGACCGGGCAAACTAGCCGGCCGGCCATGCCCTAGACATGGTCGGTCCCTCAACTTGCAATCCATAATCTTGCATAATAATTATTTTCCTCAATTCATGAAACTCCTGGGTTTGAGCAAAATTCATGATTTCTCCATATTTTCTCAAATATTGCTCAATTCACGAAAAACCAAAAGCCAACATAGTCGCACGACTGGCTAGTCTCTCACGACAATTTTAAAAATTAAAACACTTTTATTTTAATATTTTCAAAATATTGATGAATTGAGCAAACATGCTCATGCCAACAATAATCGAGAATTCTCAGTCAAGATGAAACTCTTCTGAAAATTCACTATGTTGCTTGAACGCGCATCAGAAAATACTGAAACTCTCAGTATGGAAACACGGACACCACGGAAACACGTGCATGCCTCCATGACCGAACAGAGTCATTCCTAGGGCTTGCACAAAGCCGGTCCCACATGTTTTCATAATTCTGACCTAATTTGTTCAATTGCTCACACTGGGCCCGAACTCTCTCCAACCAACTGGAGAACCCTTTAAATGACCAACAATTGGTCCCGTGACCACCAAGAGATGGTTTCATGCTCTCTTGGTGGGTCCTCATCTCTCATACCTAGGTTTTTCACCTAACACTGAATCCAGCAATATTTCAATAAATGATGAAACCTGCATTTAATCATCGTTCTTTCACCAACTCTCAAACTGAGAACCCTAGTGCGTGCTCACTCGAGCACTGCGCATCACATGGACGCTCGTCATCCCATGTGGTCGGTCCCTCTTCACTCATGACCAATTTTCATCAATTCACCAATTGTTGAAGGATTGAACAAAAAATTATGGTTTCGAACAAACGCTCCACAAATCACCATTCTGAGCAAATTCAAACTCAAAATTATGTTGATTCAGCAATAAACATCCAAATTAATAATATTCGATAATTCACCAATATTTTTGATCAATATTTTATTGGGTCACGGCACCAGTAAATAATTCTTTGAATTGAGAAATACTTGCTCAGTTGCTCGAATATTGATTCAACCATCAATATTCGGTAATTCATCAGTAGTTTGTCGAATTGAGCAACACTTGCTCAATTGCACGTCAAATTATCGATATTCAGTGTTTTGGTGAATTGAGCAACACTTGCTCAGTTGCACACCAAAATTATCAAATTCGTCGAATTGAGCAATACTTTCTCAGTTGCTCGACAAACTCTTAATATTCGGCAATTCGTCGAGTTGAGCAATACTTGCTCAGTCTCTAGTCAGTAATTCATTGACATCTCAGAGAAATACATGTTCAATCCATGAATATCCGAGTATTCACCACTTATGATCGATTCAACAAAATTAGACTCACAGTCTAAATCAGTCAACAACTGACCAACTAATACACGTCTGCCTTGCAGACTCCACGATTCGTGAAATCTCAATCACGTCACAAATGGGGGATATCACTCAGGGTTTTGGCTGGCGGTCTACGGCACGTGGATTTATCCACAATGAGAAATGTGCGTAAGTCGTGTAAACGGTGGAAGGAGCTAGTAAAGTAGTGGGTGCACGATCAGTCAAGTCTCTGCATGACATGGAACTGACTTTACCACGATCTCCCCACTTTCCCACTCTTTTACTCAAGAAACCGTCACACTTACAGGGATCAGTAGTACAACATTATGGCAATATAAATAAGTCTAAATCGAGGAAATCAGAGAGTATCAATCGAATATCATCAATCATCGATTATCATCATTATCCGTCAACAACTCGATATAAACTTATTCACAGAACTCAACTTCAGCAGTTCAGCAATATTGCAGAAACCTTCAACACACCCACAATCCTTGATCATCACTGATCCCACACAACTCTCAGCTTCCCTCATACAGATCAACCCATCTCCCTCTTTGCGACCGAATTGACTCTGGAACGGCCATTGTCTTGGTTTAGGCCGGAGTCATACAAATTGATTTCCCGAATCTAAGCACCTCTTTTGCAGCGGTGTATCTGTGTAAGGTTCAGCAGTTCGCTCGGTTGAGGAGTCTCGACAGCACGCTCGACTCTCCACTTTCCTAGAAAACCAGCAAACCGTTTTCCCCATCTGCAGATTGGCGACCACAGTGGGAGATTAATCTCTCGGTTGCAATCTTTCATTTTCGCAAGATGGTTGGTCTTAGATCTAATTCAATTTCTCAAAACACCAGTCAGAGTCTTTCAAATGGTGACGCTTCTCTAACTCACCCGAATGATTCTGGTAACATTCATCATCCGTACTTTACTACTCCCTTTTCATCTATTGGTGCATTTGATGGAGAAATTCCGTCACTAGCTGAACTGGCACGAAGGAAAGAGATTTTGGAAAGGAACATAAATCGATTGAAAAGAGAAATTGATAATTTTTTCAACTGCATGGTGGATCTGACAAGAATCTTAGGAGCTCAAGTTGTGGAATTAGCCTCCTCTGGCTCCTCCAGTCTCTCATCTGGCTCCTCTGGCTCCTCCAGTCTCTCATCCTGATGGGGGAGTGGAATTAGCTCTAGTAACGACCGGGGGCGTTACACTCGAAGAAAAATTGGGGGTGGCGACAGCGGCCATGGCTCTGGTGATTGGAGGTGTCATGCCTAAGGGAATGTTTCCTACGCCACTGGTGTTTATGGTTTAGGATGTAGTACCACGAGACGCGTTGATCGTGCTGGTAGGCGGTGCATTGATGTCGCCGGCATGAATGTCGACACCAAGGGTGTTGTCAGCGCCAGTAACATCAGGATTTATCGTTGTTCCAGACCTAAGATCCACCATCTTGAATTTGAGAAAATTGAAATGAAATTGAAAATTGATCTTGCAACCGAGAGATTAATCTCCCACTATGGTCGCCAATTGTTTGATGGTAAAAACTGATTATGCTGTTTTTGGTAAATTTTGGGTGTGCTGATGAGAAACGAATTAAAACGCTAAACAAATGCACAGCACAAGAGTACTTTTAGACTCGAGAGATCAATCTGTAAGACTATGGCCTAAACCAAGAAATGGTTGTTCCAGATTCAATTCGGTCACAAGGTGAAGGAGAAGGTTTGATATCAGAGAGGGAAGCGAAGAAGGTGTGTGAGTTCAGAATGTTGAATTATGAAGGTGTAGCTGTTTTATAACTTATATCAGAAAATGTTTTCTGGCTACTTGCGTTGATAGCACTTGTGTTCTGTTATTGTCGCAATAGGTTGAAAACCTATTTATACAAGTCATTTGAGTGCAACCCTGATCTCGTAGGAAGTGGAGAAGATTAAGTAGTGGAGTAGTGGGGTTGTGTAAAAGGTGGTGATCATCACGTGGTCACACCTTCACCCACTACTCTCATCGTTGTTAATTGTTCGTCCTTTCCTGACACGTTCTCGTAATTGGCGTGTTGCACGCCGCACGCTGTAAACCGCCAGACCAATACCCCAGTAAGTATCCCCAGTTTGTGACGTGTTTGATGTCTCGAGCAAGTGGGTCAAGTAATGGGGACTTGCCCGCAAAGAATAGCATATGGTGCTATTAGGTTAAACAACTAAGTTATTTATGAAATATTGCATGTAATCGATGCACGTAAAGCATCTCCTTTAAGCAGCTCAAAATAATCGATGTGCATGAAGCATCGTTGTTTTAGAGCTCGATTGAATAAGTTGTGGATTTGGCATCTTAAAAGGAAGAACGTGACCGACGCCCTTTGGGCGATCGTTTGGTAGCTCTATGGGTGAAATACTGCTTGGTCGACTGCTCTTCACGGAAGGGGGGTGTCCGATGATCATAGAAGCACCTCATCAATCATCTAATATCTGATCTAAGCCGTCCGACCAAGCTAGCGAAGTTGAACGGACGAGATGGTTTTGCGGCAGCTGCTTGCTGTCGTTGATTTTAGGGTTTGGAAAACCGTGCGGATAACCCTAGTTTGGTCAATCGAACCAAAGCGTCGGGCGCTGCTTTGAACAGGCCGATTGGCCATGTGTGAAGACGAGCCGTTAGTGAGTATGGTGACATCTCCTAGGTCATCTAAAATTGGATCTAAGCCACACGATTTGGCTGGCAAAGATGGGTGGTCACGATCGATTTGCGGCAGTTGTATAACGCCGCTTATTCAATTTAAGGTTTCAAAGGCTACGCGATCACTCTTCTTTGGGCGCGTGATTCAACGCGTTTCTGGTTTGCCGCGGGCAGGTCGATAGACCAAGAATGTAGTTGGGTCGTTGGTAATCATGCTAGTACCCTTTTGATCATTCGATAGAAGATCTAAGCCGTCCAACTAGGATAGCTAAGTTGGACGGTCGTGATGTTTTGTGACCTTTTTGGCCGACCTTAACTCGTTTGAGCTATTTTTCAACAGCATGATCACTTTACTTTGGGAAATCGCTTCTTTGCACCTATGAATTCCCATGTGAGGTTCGATCGGCTAAAGATGAAGGTGAGTTGCCAGTGAACACAACGACGCCTCTTTGATCGTCCGAAACACGATCTACGCCGTCCAACTTGGCTGGCTAAGTTGGACGGTCGTGATGCTTTTAAGACCGTTATGGTCGGTCTAGCTCGTTTGAGCTCGTTTTTCCAATAACGCAATCATCCTTATTGGGGTTGGCGTTCGACGACGTCAGAGCTAGGTAGAGTCCGACCGGCTGGGATAGTAGTGGACCCACCTGTGGTCAATACGGCGATCGCCTATTTCCGCCAGGAGTAGTCTAGGCTTGCTGAATCGTGCGGCCCAATCGTGTGGCCATGATCATTTTTAAGACTGATATTAACAGTCTAGATTTTCCCTAAGGAATTTAAGCGTGTTCGATCGAGCTAACTTAAAAGTGCGTTCGATACAAAATTCTCTTTGTCAGAGAGTGATGCAGCCTATGTGAGTACTTCCGTGCATATCTTAACACTGACACTTCGGGATATTCATGCTACTCTGCTGAGAGTGAACATTTAATCGTCATGTCATGTCAATATTCAGAGTTCGGCTGGGAACAAAGCATAGGAAAATACTAGGAAAGTCATGCATTAGTGAATAATGCTGGTGAAAGATAAAATTCACAGAATATTTTGGGATTGTTGTTGCATGCACCATTCTGAGTGAATTTCATATATACATATATATATTGAATTTCTCAATACATATGTGAGCGAAGAGGCTTAAGCACTCATTGCTTTTTAGATGGCTTTTGTTCCTTTGTATGACAGCGCATTAAATACAGGGTCTAAGATTTTACCCCTTGAACTAAAAACCACCATCAACAACTTGATAAGTGAATCCTATTGTGTTTGGTTAAGTCTGAACCTTTTTATCAAGTAACATACTTCATTGTTGTATTGTCTCGATCTCATATTCATAGACAATCACATGAAGTGTGAACCGATTAGTTGTATTGTCTCAACTCAATTCATTGACAATCACTTTAGGAGAAAGGACTTATAGGTAGGAAAAGTTTTATCTTGAAGTATATTTGGGTACCCTCTCCTTTTCAATTGGTATCAGAGCAGGAAAACACGAAAAGATCCAACAATCTGTGTTTGGTGCGATCCAACCTATAAGAATTGAATCTAATGAATGATTCAGTCAATGTAAAGCAAGACATCAAGAGTTTTGAATTAACACTTGATGATGGCATCTACGATTCAATATTTGAAGAAATCACCTCTAGAGATTCTACGAGATAAGTTAATCTTGTTAATAATGTAGAAACCAATGACGACTGGAAAATACGTCTACAAGAAGGGTTAGATAAAATTTACGATGATGATGACTCGGATGTTGAACAACAAGTAGAAGAGAATATCTCAGAATACTCTAAATTACTGGATCCTTTGAAAAATGAAAAACTGAGAACTTCGGATTTTCTTGGTTTTATGACTCCTTTTTGTCGTGAGAACAATAAATTGAGGAAGGTTTTTCAAGGATATCATATTGGTTACCAAACCAGTGATTGTCTTCTTAAAGATCGTAAAGATGATCTAAATTCTAAGAAATTAGAATGTGAAAAACTTCGAAGAGAACTGTTTTTGTCGGAAAAGAAACGTGCTGAATCGGAAGCAATGTTTAATTCTCAACAAGTACAGGTTCTTGAAGAAAAAGCCAGTGCTAGTATCTCTCAAACAAAATTTTTAGAGAAAGAGCTTGATGTTGCTCTTTAAAAAATTCACTTGTTGGAAGAGAAACTTGTTGAATCAGATGCAAGGATTAACTCTCAACAGAAGAGTTTTCAAGAGAAATAAGGTGTATATCTCTCACGAGAAAAATGCCTTGAGGCTGATCTAGCCGGTGCTCTTGATAAAATCAATACGTTGGAAGAAGAAAATTTAGAACTGAAAAAATCCAATGAAAGCTCAAACAATTTAACCTCAATGTTAGAAGCAAGTAGAAATCATTGTGATACACTAGGATTGGGCTATAAGAGAATAGATGCTTCAAATATTAGCAAAGAGGTAAAATTTGTTAAAGCTACAAATTCTTCTCAATCAGAGGCTTCCACTGATGACAAAGATGCTCATATTTCTTGTAAAAAAGTAAAGCCAGTCAAGCCTAAGAATTGTGTTCAACCAGCAGCAATCAAAAAATGCACTTCTGCTAATGTCAAGAAAGCAACAACGTTGAACAAGGATAAGAAGAAGAAGAAGAAGAAAACTCGTCGTGCTCCAATGCAAGAGGATCCACAAAAAGGTAACACTAAAACTCATAATTCTTATATTTATACTAAGCATTGTTATTATTGTGGTAATAAAGGACACTTGCAATGGGGATGCAAAGTTCGTAAGATGCAAGATGCACTTTCTTTTGTATCAAACGAATTGGCTAAGTTTTGTCCTCATAAGAATTCAGATCGCTATTGTCCTAAGTTTAGGCAAAATAATTATTATAATGATGGTTCAAATTTTGCATATCACTCGACAAGGTCATCTCATAAAACACCCGAATATAGAAAGACAAATAACTTTGTAAATGCAAAGACAAGATCTGATATTCCAAATTGGAGAAAGGGTGTTTCGAAAAATATTCAAAAGGACAATGATCCTAATGGTATGAAGGAGAAAGCTGCTCCTGCAAAACCCAACTCTAAATGGGTCCCGAAGTCCTCCATAGCCAAGAAGGGACCAAAATTTAGTCACAAGAATGACTCTCAGCTGTTAATTGTTGGTGACAATAATTACAAGAGTCTTCTTGAAAGGTTAAAGAAATACATTATGTATGAAATCTCTTTTACTAGTAAAGGTTGTGATAATGACACTCTTCATCACAAGTCAAACAAGAAAAACAATAGATGGAACAAGAGAAACCAAACCAAGCAAGGGGTCAAGAATGATGATTCTGTCTTAGTCACTCGTGATGAACAAGATAAGGATCAACTCAACACAACCTAGTTGTGTTAGAATGTGCATACTCACCTTGGTGCTCAATTTTATGAAAGTTGAGGAAGCACATGAAACTGAGCACATGATCTCTCGGTTATTATATGGCTAATTAACATCTTTAGGAGATTTCTTTTCTTCTATACTCATACTTTATTTATCTATATTTAAGGTTTTGATAGAAACGGTAATTTTGAGTTTATGATGTTGATATCTACTGATAATATATGTGTATCTCTTGTTTTTACGGTTAAAACGAGCTAAAAATCACTGAATTCAGACATCGTATGCAAAAGTTATGTCAAAAACAGTTTAGTGTTGTGATCCGTCACAAGTAACACTTGGGGTACCGATCCTAGTGATAGGTGCAATATGGGGAACCGATCCTAGTGAGAGGTCCCCATACGAAGAAGTGTAAAACTGTTTTGCCCATAACTTCTTCGTTCGAACTCGGAATGACCTCATTCTTTTTGCGTTGTTTTCGCAATTCAATTCCCTAGAAGATAGAGGCAATTTCAATACTTGATTCTTTATTGAATATTTATGGTGTATTGCATTTGTGTTTATGAGATGTATGTTTTCGGTCTTCATAACCTTAAAATTCAATCTCATAATATTGTGAACCTTTGTGGTTTGGTTGACTTTTTGATTTAGCAGGATTAAGTTCTAACCCATGTTGGTAGGCTTTATCAAAGAATCATGAGGGGTTCTGATAGAAACAATATGTGAAAAAGTCACAATATGTTGAATCGGTTTTGGTTTAGCATAAAAGCATATGTGTTTCAACGGTTTTCAACTTTTGCTTGCAATTGTTAAAACCGATTTTCAACCTTTCTCTGGTAAAGGTTGGTTGTTGTTATTCTTTTATTTTCGCATAAGGATGACAACATGATGATATTTCGATACCAATTCTCCCTGGACGAATATGCAATCATGTTGGAGAAGTGGATGAGAAATTTGAGGTAACAATCTTGTTAGTTAATTTTTTTCCTGCTTAAGAAAAGCCTGAGTTTATATTATATATTTATTGCTTTTGCTTAACAAAATTTCGGTTCAATGGATGTTTATTCCATGATGTGTGTGTCGATGTGTGTAATTTAATTGGTTCCGGTTAAGAAAAATTGTTGTTATCTTGCTTTATTGTGTGGTATCAATTGTTTAGGCTTATAAAATTTCGGTGCAACTACGGTGTTTTAATGCTTATGTTGATTCAATTACTTCCGGTTGAGGTGAATAATTATGCAAGTTGATTTATGTTGGTTTGTGTGAATTATTTATGGTTTAACGAAATAAAAGGATTACGGGATGATTTGTTTAGTCTAATTCGATTCCAGATAAGAGAAACTAAGTTAATTCTGATCTTAGTTAGACTTATCGAAGTGAGGTTTCGGTTATTCAAGTCTAATCGAATGCCTTAAAAAGAAATGCTAATTAACTAACCTAGTACTTGTCTTGTTTAAAATTGAAAGGTCTAAGTTTATGGATAATTAAAACCTGATGAGAAAAATAGAGTTATCTTTATTTTGGTCTTATCGAATTAAACGGTTGTTTTTGAACAAACGGTTTAGCAAAGGGACTAGGGTGCTTAGTTGATTTTTGTTTTGCTAAACTAAATTGGAAAAATTGTTTCGGACAATTGTTTCCTTGGTAACATATCAAAATAAAACTACTTGTAGTTTCGGTTTTGATATTGGTTATCAAAACATGATGTGTGGAACCCTTGTGCCTAACTCTACAGGTTGCAAATCTATTTTGAGATTTGTAAGATTCATTTCGTGTTGTCCTTTATTTTTTCTTTTCTTTGTCATTTTTTGACAAAAAGGGGGAGAAATATATGGAGTAAATAAGTGATGTTGGCAATGATTTTATATTGATTGGTATCGCTAAGGAAAAGAACATTGGTGCTTAAACGTTTTATCTAAACGAAAGAGTGAAAGCACAGACTAAGGAGGAGTAACATGTCATATGAATTGGTATAACAAAGACGTGCGGTTTTAATATCTACTTATCTTCCTTAGGGGGAGTATTTGCTTTGTTATTATAATGTCAACAGCGGCATTTCAAGGATTGAATGTAAGCAGTTTACTGTGTTGTTGAATCGAAAATCAAGCGTATGTGTAATGAATTCTTCTAAATTTTTTATCCATATGATGTAAGAGTTTTGTCACTGAAATTGACAAAGGGGGAGATTGTTAGAGAATTTTCCGGTTGAACCCACCAAGAGTTGGTATGTCAAGTTTGGTTGTCATATTTTGGTGAATCAAAACTCATGTTAAGAGTCGCTTGATTATGTACTAGAGTCAACTTCGTATAGGTTAGATTGAAAGTATTAGGATAATGAGACATTACAAGTATTGCGAAGACTTGAAGATGTGAAGAAGCAAGGAGCTACAACGATAACAATCATCCTTACACTTGAGGATAGTGATATTTGACTTGAACTGTTTCATTCCCTAACGCATCTTTCAAGTCGTGCAAATTGAAAAAAAAAATTGCGAAACATATTTGAACTCTAGATAGACATAGTATTAAGGAATACAATACGAGGTTTATTGCTTAACCATTAAACTTTGTAGATAAGACATCGCCATAATCATTTGAATGCTATTGTGATTATGTATCGGTATAAGGTGAGGATTTCATCCTAGGGAACAATGTTTTACATGTGTTCTAAGGAAGTAAGTTCATAAACTTGTTTGAAAAGGAAATCTCCATGCGTTATTGGTTTTGTTATTCATTGCATATCTTATGAACAAACAATATGTGTAATTGAGTATAACCGTTCACGACTTGTTTGTGTTCTTGGTAGAACTATTCACAAAGCCTGACTTATGTATTGGTATGACTTTTATTAGTGAAACCGATCTTAAGTAATCACCTGAGATGGTATGATTGGGTTTGTGATTTTATGTCTGACCAAATACAGGAAAGGGGAACCGATCCTAGTAAGAGGTGCAATACATCACAAAGGGGAACCGATCCTTGTATGAGGTGCAACAAGGTTTATAGCAGAAAGGGGAATCGATCCTATGGACATGTGCAACACGTTTTTAGGTAAAGGAGAAACGATCCTATGGACATGTGCAACACATATAAGTTAGATACCTTATATATGTGGGGAACCGATCCTGGTACCTAATCAACCAATTTTAGAAAGCTAGTGTGACTATGCACAATACTCACATGGAAGGTAGAACCGAAACTTTTTTTGGTAGAACCGTTAAACCGGAAAATAAGTTCAGATCACTATGCAGAAATAAGCTTTCTGCAAATATTTACGGGACGCTTTCCTTCTTTATTGTTTTTTTTTAGTATTCTTATTTTGTATCTAAAAAGTGATGAGTGTATCTTCTAAATTTCTTTCAATAGTTTGTTCGGCAAATTACATTCTGCATTACATGAATAATAATGAGAATAAAATTTAGAAGAGAAAACCTTCCACCGATGACAAAGATAAAATTAGTTAGGACGGCCGAGCAAAGTGAGAGAGGACTCTATATATGGTGACTTTGTGTTAATGTGAAGCGTGACATTTTTTTCAATTTAACACAAAAAGATTGGATTTGGTTCAACGGTGAAACGACGACACTGCCCCTCTAAATCAAATTTTACTTTTTTTCTTTAGACATTTTCGTAAATAAACCGGAAAGGGACGGCAAATAGGTATTAGACATTTTCGTAAATAAACCAAAGGGGAAGGGCAATAAGGTATTAGACATTTTCGTAAATAAACCAAAGAGGAAGGGCAAATAGATATAAGAGCCAAATTGTATTATAATTCCTTATGTGTCATATTTTTTAGGGGTATTTAATATAACATATCTAAAAATACGTGCCTTGGAATTTTATAAATTTTATCTCGTTGGAAAGGTTTTAAAAAAATCTACGCAATGAGTACAAACAATAAGAGAAAAATATCGTTTGGTCCTTTTTTAGGTGGGCCCATGTCTGTTTAGTCCTTTGGTCAAAATACTGTTTGGTCCATAATTAAAAAAAAATACCAAACAGACAATAATACCCTTACCTTAACTGTTACCGCCTTCAACCCATAATCTCATAAAAACGCGTCAACTGTCTCTCTCCTTCTTTTCAGTTTCATTTTCAAAGAACCACAACTTCTTCGTCTTCTTCACTCCAAAATCCAGAGAACGAACATCATCAAAACCAAGAATCCACCAAAATCAGTCGAAATCATTTCAACTTTCGCAAATCAAAATCAAAACAGTCTTCAAAATCAGAAAACCAAACCTAGAAAATTTAAAAACCCTAGAAAAATTGAAGAAATCAAAACCCTAAATGGGTAAATCGAAGAGGAAAGTAGTAGTAGATACATCTTTAGACGAAGAAGTTGAAGAAAGAGATAGCCAATTAGTTGTTTTTGAAGGAGATAGTCAAGAAGAAGAAGAACCAGTGACAAAGAAATCAAGAGTAAAGAAATCAGCGAAAGGTAAAAACACTAATTCGAAGTTGATTTTTGATCTGTTTGTTGTTGAATTGAGCATGTATTCCAATTTTTCTGCTGTCTGCATGTTTCTCCTCTGATGTTTGTCGGACTTCATTTCTAGAATGAAGTCTAGAAAAATTGTGCTAAGTCCATGTTTCTCCTTTGGTATTTGCTGGACTTCATTTCTAGAATGAAGTCTAGAAAAATTGGACTGAGTCCATGTTTCTCATTTGATGTTTGCTGGACTTCATTTCTAGAATGAAGTCTAGAAAAATTGCGCTAAGTCCATGTGTTCTCCTTTGGTGTTTGCTGGACTTCATTTCTAGAGTGAAGTCTAGAAAAATTGTACCGAGTCCATGTTTCTCCTTTGCTGGACTTCATTTCTAGAATGAAGTCTAGAAAAATTGTATTGAGTCCATGTTTCTCCTTTGGTGCTTGCTGGACTTCATTTCTAGAATGAAGTCTAGAAAAATTGTACTGAGTCCATGTTTCTCATTTGATGTTTGCTGGACTTCATTTCTAGAATGAAGTCTTGAAAAATTGCGGTAAGTTCATGTTTCTCATTTGGTGTTTACTGGACTTCATTTCTTGAATGAAGTCTAGAAAAATTGAAGCTAAGTCCATGTTTCTCCTTTGGTGTTTGTCGGACTTCATTTCTAGAATGAAGTCTAGAAAAATTGTACTGAGTCCATGTTTCTCCTTTGGTGTTTGTCGGACTTCATTTCTAGAATGAAGTCTAGAAAAATTGTACTGAGTCCATGTTTCTCCTTTGGTGTTTGCTGGACTTCATTTCTAGAATGAAGTCTAGAAAAATTGCGCTAAGTCCATGTTTCTCCTTTGGTGTTTGGTGGACTTCATTTCTAGAATGAAGTCTAGAAAAATTGCGCTAAGTCCATGTTTCCCCTTTGGTGTTTGCTGGAATTCATTTCTAGAATGAAGTCTAGAAAAATTGTACTAAGTCCATGTTTCTCCTTTGGTGTTTGCTGGACTTCATTTCTATAATGAAGTCTAGAAAAATTGCGGCTTCAAGATTTTAAAGTTTATTATCTACATTCTTATACCTTCATATTCTACCTAGATTTTGTACAAAAATGAAGTAAGCCGGTGTTGACATTATCTAGATTCATTCTTGTGTTGGTTCTTCTTTGAAAGCCTCATTTTATTGAATGAACTTCGAAATGCTTGAGAGTTCACCAAGTAGAATGAACTGAAGTATTTAAAAAAATGTAACCATTAATCTTCTTCTTTTTTTGTCTTTAAAAAAATCGTGGATAAGTAGATAAAGTGTAGCTTTGTTGGAGCCATTGCTTTTGCTGCTAAGATTAAAGCTCTTCCAAAACATGAGGCTTTGAATGATGAACATAGAGATGCTTTGTATAGGAGTCCGTTGGGGAGTGTAGCCAAAGTATTTCTGGAAGGGGAGACTGTTGCTACTGAATAGATTAAGTCAATACCTGCTGTCCAAGTTGTCTGCGATGCACACCGGTTCATTCCTGAAACAAATGACCATACGTTCGTTTTCAAAGTAGGGGAAGAAACATATGTGCTAAGATCATCACCTGAAAAGTTGTCGTTAGTGTTTGGAATACCATGTATTCCTGGAATTGAAATAGAAGAATCATTCTTGGACACTAGAAACGTAGCTAACTACACTACTGGAATGTTCTATCGAACCTACGAATTTGTTCCACCTAAAAAGAAACTTTCTGATATAAAGAACACAGAATTGAAAGCAGAGAATCACAAGCAAGCAGCAGTCAAGCAGCTTGGAAAGCAGAGAATCACAAGCAAATTCCAATTTTAGTTCAAGGGAGTGAAATCATTTCTCTGTTGTTCAATGATTACTTGGATACCACTTGTTGGACTACTATATATACAGAAAGTATAAAGCTGCAAACAACGATAGAATGCTCAATGATAGCGAGGACAATGAGACTCGAATAAATTATATCAACTTCGAGATTCTGAATTCAACAGCATTCGTAAGTTTGTTTCTTCCTATCCATTGATAAAAAGTGAACTGTTTGCTTGCAATTTGTCTGATTTAGAGAAAAATGCATGCCTATGAAGGTTATTTTGATTTTTATCTATTTGAACTGTATAATCCAGCATGCATAGAATGAGAACTGCTTATCTAATTCATTTTTCTTTTTGTTTTTCAGACATTTTTTGCGTGGCACAATGAACTTAAGAGAACAGAAGAAGTTGATCAGTTTATAAAAAGCATGCCTAAAAAACCCGAAAAGTTGCTCATTCCTATGAATACTGACCCACACAGTGGTAATGCAAAATCAAAAGGGTCACCAGGTGAACACTGGCATCTGCCGGTTTTTGACGTCGGCAACTACACATGGGAGCATTACAACTCCATCAAAAAAGGAGAGCTTGGTAAGCAATGCAAAGCTGACGCAAACAGAATGGCTATGTA
Source organism: Papaver somniferum (assembly GCF_003573695.1). Taxonomy (NCBI): domain Eukaryota; kingdom Viridiplantae; phylum Streptophyta; class Magnoliopsida; order Ranunculales; family Papaveraceae; genus Papaver; species Papaver somniferum. Next base: position 179,615,846 of record NC_039359.1, read on the forward strand.
CTGCATGAAATACATCAACTTGTGGCTACAAGCTCATGGTAGGGTGAGATGCATCAACGTCAACTTTGAAAATATGCCAGGAGTGCCAGATCAAGGAGCATATCCAGATTGCCTGCTGTACACCTGTTATTGGATCAAGAGAAGTGTCAGGCCAACCATAAATAAGTCGTAGAGTGTGTTGAAGAAAGCTGACATGATAGAGAAGATGCAAGCAAGAAGAGTTGGGATGGCCTACAAACTTCTTACTGCATCAGGGGATGAAGATAGCTGGGGTGAATTTTCCAACTCAGAATACCTTAACATTGCTTACTTGGAACAGATTAAACAGACAAAACTCTTTTTAACTATAGTATATTGCACAGTAAATTAATTCTTATTGCAACAGAAAACTCTTATGTCTAATATCACCTGAATTACCTTCTAATGTAATTGATACTCTAGTATGTTTTATATTTTCATCTATCATATTTTGGATAATATATAACATCAATGTTCTATCTTATTCCTTGTCTTTATGTCTTATTTTCTTATGAATTTATTTTGTAGCATGAATGTTCCTTCTTTGATGTTTTGGTGGACTTCATTCCTGAAAATGAACTTTATGGAATTCAAGTCAGTTCTAGGAAAACTAGTGTTCATTCCTGAAAATGAAGTTCATTTCAGTAAATGAACTGATAGAGGGGCGGTTCATTCCAGATAATGAGAAATTATGCATTGTCTTACTATCCAATGGATACCTATTAACTCTAGTACTTCAGCATTTTGTCTTTTGTCTTATGTATACCAGTTTATTTACCAAAATGAACTCTATTGGTTATAGGAAAACTTGTGTTCATTCCTGAAAATGAAGTTCATTTCAGTAAATGAACTGATACATATCCCTGATAATGAAAAATACATATCCCATAGAGTTGATCTGTAGGAAAAATACCATAACCTACTACAAAATATCAGTACATACATATCCAAAAAGAAATAATATCTAAAAAAAGCATTTCTAAGAAAAAAAAGGGAGTTCATTACAGAAAATGAAGTGCATATCAAAAAGTTAAAAAAAAAAACTACAACCAGTGCATAATCAAACAGGTAAGAGAAGTTCATAAAAACATAAAAAACATAAACTAGAAGAAAAAAAAGGTTCATGCATACTACTCCAGCATTAATACACGACAGGTAGCTTTGTTGTGGTTCCCAATCTTCTTGCAATTTGAGCACTTCATAGGCCTCCTCTCCTTCTCATAAGCACCACGGATGTGCTTCTTTGGTGGTCTTCCTAGAGGTGGCCTTGGAATACCATGTAGGAATCTCTCTTCAGGTTCATACGCTTCTGGCATGTCGTAATTGGGAATGGGTCGAATTGCAGGAGCATACGTATGGCAAAAATGAGTTGAACCAAAGTAAGGCTGAACAAACCTCAACATCTCAATACCACTCATAGTAATAGCAGCAGTGGCGTGAGCACAGGGGAAACCAAACATTTTCCATCTTTGGAAAGTTCACGTCATATGCATCAGATCAACAGCATGAGAGCTAGGAGAGTGAACCTCATATATACCATTACCTGACTCTGTAACACTCCATGGACGCCCTACATCGACACGTGACTTGAGTAGAGCTTTATAGATGGGAGTCAAACTATCACTATAATTTCTAACGAGCTCACACCTTTCTGCACTCATCCTCATAATATTTATCCTAATCTCATCAACAAGAGTAGCTGGAGGCAGATCCCTTTCAGGAAGAATCCAGTTATTGAAAGACTCTGCAATAGTTGACGAGTGTGTCCCATACCTACATCCTAAGAAGAAACCATTTGCCCAATGCTTGGGGTCGATATTTATGATGTACTTGGCAACCCAACCACATCCTATGATACACATCTCATTTAAAGCAGACTCATATTTAGCAACACTATAGCAGTATGCAGCTTTATGGAACAAATCTTGAACTTGTTTATACTTCTCATGTGATTTCTTGATGGGGAGGTTATTCTTCAAATAATGGATATAGTAACTATGATAAGAGTTGGGAAAATACTTGGGAATACTTTGCTTCATCCCTTCATGACGATCAATGATAAAGGTGATAGGACGAGAGTCGACACAATGCTGCAAGTTCTCCATAAACCACTCCCACCCTTCAATTTCTTCTCCAGGAACTAAAGCATACGCAAAAAGAAAAAATCCTACAGAATGAAAAGAACACAAAAAAGAACTAAAAGCGTCAGTTCTTTAAAAAATATCTATAACAAAAATGAAAGTTTCATTCTTAAAATGAAGTCCATTCTGTAGCATGAACTGTATAATCAAAAAATCTATAACTCATTCCAAAAAATGAAGTCCATTTTGTAACATGAATGTAGAATAATCAATATCTATAACTTTTCTACACTTCATTCCAACAATGAAGTTCATTCTATAACATGAACTAAGACCTTCTTCTTCAAAAAATAACAAAGTAAAACATAAAAAAAAGCAGCAGGAATTCATTCCCCGCTTATGAACAGCTAAAAAACTTAACAGAGAAGCTTCCTTCATTCACATTGCTATTAAAAATCAAAAAAAATAAAGGTTTCATTCTATATAATGAATTTCATTCTGTAGCATGAACCGTATAATCAAAAAATCTATAACTTTTCTACACTTCATTCCAAAATGAAGTCCATTCTATAACATGAACTGTAGAATCAAAGCAGCAGGAGTTCATTCCCACTTATGAACAGCTAAAAACTTAACAAAAAATAAGAGTTCATTCTTAAAATGAAGACCTTCTTAACAAAATAACAAAAGTAAAACTGATAGAAATTACTTTCTTCTTGAACATAAAATGAGTTCATCCTAAAAAATGAAAAGCCTTAACAGAGAAACTTCATTCATTCACATTGCTCTTAAAAATCAAACAACGAACTAATATGAGTTATTCAGAAAAGAAAGAAAATTTACCTTGGTTTCCATTCACACCAGTGGAAGCCATCACTGTTCCCTTGAATCTCCCATTGGTAAATGTTGCATCACAGTAAAGCATAGGGCAAATGAACTGGTATCCTTCCATATAGGCAACAAAACATATGAAAAGCCTCTGAAAACGTTTAGTCTCTTTATCATACTCAAACTTAATATAACTGTCAGGATTGGTAGCCTTTATTGCTTCAACATACCTAATAAGATCTGTATAACTTTTTGCATCATCGCCATATATCTCTGCCTTAGATGCTTCCTTCCCTTTATAAGCATGATGGTATTTTATGTCAATTCCATAACAACTCTTCACCTGAGCAACCATATCATTAGGCTTTATCGACGGATTTGACTGTATTTGATCCTTGAATAGATGCTTAATCAATTTCTTCTTCACAGGTGGGTCCTTCAGCTTATAAGAACCACCACATTTATGCTCCCCATTGAATTCCTTGATAGCAAAGACACTTTTAGCGGTATCGATTGGAATACAGTGCAGATACCAAGGACATTTTGCATTCCTACCACACTTGCCTGTGAACCTGAGTCTGTCATTCTTAACCTTTGCAACTGTATTTTAAAGTCACGAATCATAGTATCTAAAGAAACTTTCAATGGAATACTATCCCCTTTGTAGTACACAACAGCATAACAACTGGATAGGGCCATACTGAACCTGAAAAATGAACACATACACAAAATAGTTCATTATTGGAATGAAGCTGAAACAAAATAGCTTCATTCAATAACATTCTAAAAAAATAAATAGTTCATTCCACGAATGAATCCTTAAACAGAATGATCTCATTCATTAACATCCTAACAGATAAACAGAGCAGCAACAGTATTTCTTCCATGACAAAAAAGAAAAGTTCATTCTCGGAATGAAACCTTAATAGAATGACTTCATTCGTTAACATCCTAACAGATAAACAAAAGCACCAATAGTACTTCTTCCATGACAAAAGAAGAGTTCATTCTTGAAATGAAGCCTTAACAAAATAAAGATTCTTAACAGAACAACACTAATAGATTCTTCCTTAAACAAAATAAAGAGTTCATTCCAAGAAATGAAGCCTTAACAGAATAAATATTCTTAACAGAACAACACTAATAGATTCTTCCTTAAACAAAATAAAGAGTTCATTCCAAGAAATGAAGCCTTAACAGAATGACTTCATTTCGTTAACATCCTAAAAAAGATAAAAAAAAATAAAGCACCTACAGTACTTATTCCATGGTAAAAGAAGAGTTCATTATTGGAATGAAGCCGTAACGCTATTAATAGCTTCTTCCTTAACAAAATAAAGAGTTCATTCTAACGAATGAAGCCTTAACAAAACGACTTCATTCATTCTAATCAAAGAAAAACTTAATTGATCCATAATTCAAGGAAAGGATAAGCGTGAAAACTCACCAACAACAAGAAGAATTCAAAATCAAAACTCCAAAAAAACACCGATCTACGAATCTGTAATTCCAAAAAATCAACTCCAACTAAATCAATCTTTCACTTCAAAAAAGTATCGAATCAAATCTTCAAAAAAGCCTCGAATCAAATCTTCGAATCAAAATCTCGAATCAAATTCACTCCAAATCAAAACACCGTAATCAAATTCACTCTGTAATCAAATCAATCTTCATAACCAAGTCAATCTGTTGTAAATCGAATCGATCTTGGTATCAAAAACGAAATCAAGGAAGATTTCGTAAACCCTAGAAAAAAATCTGCAGCAAAAGAAGAAAAACGAGATCGGAGTAGGAGAGAGAAAATTTTCTTGAACCTGAAATTTATTGTTGTTGTTTCTTGTTTATATATGTCGGTAAAAGGACCAAACAATAAAATTTAGGATCAAAAGATAATTTTTGCACGTACAGGGGTGTTTTGGTAATAAAAAAAGAATATTCTGTGCGGGTGGACAAAACCCTAGGACCAAACTATAATTTTCAGGACCAAACTATAATTTATATTGCCAAAATGGACCAAACATACAATTGACTAGGTCAATTGGACTAGACTCTCTCTAATATATTATTCCTAGGACTATATGGTATTTCCTTGAAACAATAATATCAAATTTAGAGTTTTTACGAAAAATTCGAAGATAATTATCATTTTAGGCACAATTTTCGGAAATAAATATATATCCATTATGCAAACTACCACAAAAGATACATAAACTTTATGTGACCATATTTTGGTTTATGCACCAACTAATTTTCCTTTGCAACTAATAAAACGATGTACTCCCCCCATTTAAAAAAAAAAGTGATACTTTCACTTTAGGCACAAATTTTCTTTTACAGTCCAATTGTAATAGTGTTTCCTTTTTTCTTCGGACGGCCTCCCTACCGTGGCAGTGGTCATCTAGTATATTGTGGGCACAATTATAACGGATTTGTGACACTTTGATAGAAACGGGTTACGCAAAATATAATTGGTGACCTCGAAATTAAGATAAGTCGCTACATTTTGTGGTATCTCATAAATGATGTTGTTTAAGTAAACAAAGTCATTTTAACAAAAAATAGAGCTTAATACAAAGTTGTAAATCAAATCAGTTTTTTCCTTTTTAGGAAAAGAGGAAAAAAATCATGATAATAATTGAAAAGGTCCATGTTCTCCGTATGGAGAGTTCCGGTACACCATCACATTTTCGTTCCAGTTTTGAATGTTTAAATAAGTCAGCATAACCCAAAGATTTATATCTTTCCAAGCATTCTCAATTGCATATTTGTTACAAAATATGGCTAATTTCGCTGCCCAAATAACATTTGTTCTCGTTACAAGAATAAAATCCTGAACTAAAAAATTTATTTCAGATTTGGTTTTGTTTCCAAAATCTTCATTGATCATGTATCGTTGATGAAGAGCTTATGCATACATTCCTATCAACAGCGTGGGAGTTGGCTGAGAGTCACTTATGAAAGTTATAATATGGCCACTCTATTCGGTTGCCCATCGGAAAGCTGCATCAGCTCCAAATTTTTATAGATCTTCTCTAGTTTCATAATCTACATGCATCCCCTGAGCTTCTCTAATAATTCCTGTATGATCACACAAATTTAGAGCAATCCCAGCTTTTGCAGTTGAACACATCATAGTAAGCACAATGTGCATCCTGAGATCCATACTTCTAAGTTCCCCCTATATGTATTGAGTTGTAATCTGAAGTGCATTGTCACTACTAGGATTATAATAAAGATTCTGCATTATATTATAACCATGTATGTTCACTTTTTTGTACCCATTTATGTACTTGATGATACTGTTTGCAGTTAAGGCGCTATTTTGGCTCTCTTTCCTAAACACTATATTGCACCTAGACTTCCAAATGTGCCAAATGATAGTACTACAGAGAACTGGCCATTCTACATCATAGTCTCCTCTTTTAGCATTTTCAAAACAATCATTCAACCAATCATGAAAAGTGTTTGTCCCATTAGTAATAAATTGCTTATCAAAATTAAAATGCATCCAAACCTGTGTGGCCAAATTACAATCCAAGAAAAGATGAGTTAGAGTTTCTTGCCCCTCATTGCAGAGTTTACAAGTTGCAATACCTGAAACGATTGCTGCTATTCTCATGCTATTTGGAAGGATAGCATGGGCTGCTTTTTAAATAAATTTTTTGACAGATGGAGTTGTATCCATACTCCATATTTGGTTCCAGTTTCGATTTGCAACTCCAGTTGAGTTTATCTTATTATAAAGTAAGTTCACAGATAATGTACCTTTTTGTGTAAGAGTCCAAAGAGCATTATCTTCCTTGTCTGCAGTAGAAATTGTTATTTTATTTACCTTTTCAATTGTTTGAGTATCGAAACATTTGGCAAGTTTATCTAAATCCCAGGTGTTGTTTGCAGTAATCGGATTACTGGCTTTGGTTAACCCATCAGTTCCAGTTTGTGGTTTATGTATAGGAGGCAAAGTATTTGGGATCCAGAAATCTTCTCAAATGTCCACATTTGTTCCTTTTCCGATATCTCAGAAACAATGTTTCTTTATTTCATGGATTCCAGTTAATAATCCTTTCCAAATCCAACTATCATTTGTTTTTGAAATATTGTTTATGTGAAGAATATCACAGTTGGGGTAGGATTTTGCTTTGAGCATGGAAACACACAGAGAATCTGGTTTCTCCTTAAAGCTCCAACCCATTTTAGCTATCATATCTTTGTTAAAGTTTTTAACATTTTTGAATCCTAATCCTCCTTCCTCTAGAGATGTACATAGAGTCCTATTTTTTAAGACAAACTCCCTTTTTACCATTCTCATTAAGGCCTTTTTTCGTTTTTTTCCCCACAAATAATTCCTTTGAATTTTTGTTATATTGTTACAAATATTTACCGGTATCCTAAACTAGTTCATTTGGTACACATATAATGAGGTTGTGACATTTTTTTATCATAACAGTCTTTCCTGTCGTGTTAAGATGCTCTCCTTTCCAACTAAGCATCCTATTTTTCATTTTTTCTAACAAAGGTTCAAAACAAATGACTTTTGATCTATTAATTAAAATAGGTGAGCCTAGATACTTATCATTCAGAGGAATCACAGTAAATTCTGTGATCTCTTTAACTCCATGTCTTATAAAACTTTCTTTTTTGGGGCTAAAAAAAACCCAGATTTAGTAAGGTTTATAATTTGGCCTGAAGCTTTACCAAATTCTGTAAGCAACTTCATTAGATTATGACAATTTTTCTCATTCACCTTACAGAACAAGAGACAATCATCAGCGAACAGTAAATGACTAATTGAGGGGGCTTGGTTAACGATTTTAATACATGTTATCATACCCGAAATTTCAGCATGAGTGATTGTTCGGGACAACGGTTGCATACAAAACAAGAATAAATAAGGAGAGATCGGGTCTCCCTGTCTCAAACCTCTAGAAGGTTTGAAGAAATTTTTTGGAGACCCATTCGGCAAAACTGGAAGCGAATTCGTCGAAATACACTGATAAACTAAGTCACACTATTTACTGAAACCTATTTTAGTCATTATTTGAATCACAAAATTCCATTCGACTCTTTCAAATGCTTTTGACATGTCCACTTTTAGTCCCATAAATTCCTTTTTTTATTTAGAATTCTTCATCTTATGTATGATTTCATGGGCTAGAGTTATGTTTTTCGAAATCTGCCTTCCAGGTATGAAGTAAGATTGGTAAGGTGAGATTATCTTACTTAGTAACCCTTTCATCCTTCCAACCATAAGTTTTGAAATAACTTTATAAGAGGTATTGGCAAGAGCTACGGGTCTAAACTCTGCCAGAGTTATGGGATTTAGAGTTTTTGGAATTAACGAAATGAATGAAGCATTCATTTCATTAGATATGTGACCAGTTTTGAAGAAAGTTGGAATCATATTTATTAGGTCTGGCCCAACAATTTCCCAATTTCGTTGGAAAAAATTGGTGGGAAAACCATCAGGTCCCCGACTTTTATCCGGCTCCATAGAGAATAAGGTTTTCTTAATTTCATCCTCAGAGGGAGTGCAACAAAGCATTTCATTGTCACTCTGAGTAATACAAGAAGGAATTAGATTAATCATTTTTTGATCAATTTCAGGGTTGACCATGGAAGCAATTATCTGGAAATGTTCAGTTATACAGTCAGAAATTTCTTTTCTTGTATTTAACCATTCATTGTTTTCATTCTTGTTAATTTATATTCTATTTCTCCTAAATCTCTATTTAGCTTTATTATGGAAGTACCGCGTATTTATATCTCCTATATCCAGGTTCTGATCCCTACATTTATCTTTCCAGAATTTTTCCTTAACAGCGTACCAGTTTGCTAGATCTTTCTTTAGATTTACTAGGTCAGTAGTATTGTTGGGATACCTAGTCATTCCATTTATTTTCTCAAGATCTTTCTTAATGTTGTCAATGTTGGCTTGGATGTTTCCAAAAATATTTCTATTCCAAAGCCTCAAGATATGTTTCACTGTAGATAGTTTTTTATTCATTTTATGAGCTGGAGACCCTCGAACATGAGTATTCCAATTTCCTTATATGAGTGGTTTACATTCCTCATGCTTAATCCACTCTCCAAAGTATTTAAAAGGAGTCGGTTCATCGTTCCAGTGATTATAGGTGTTAAGTCTAATGGGGACATGGTATGAAGCAAGTGGGCCTAGATGTTTTATGCTAGAGTTCTGGAATTTCAAATTCCACTTAGCATTGACCAGAGATCTATCAAGTCTCTGTACTATGTTATCAGTTTCATTTCTATGGTTATTCCAAGTAAACGTATGGGATACAAAAGTGTTATCTGTCATCTGTGGTTAGACACAACATAGAAGAACAATTAGGAGATATTGTTACAATTCACCAAATATTATCCAAATCGTATTATCACTTAACTAAATTGTTGATTCTAAATTAGAATTAGTACACCACAATTCTTTTCAAACTTGTATAGATGAACTTTAAAACAAAAATTGAAGGAAGAATGATAGAAGTAGAAGAACAATTTATAATTCTTAAACAAACTTACTGGGGTGTATTAAGGCGAGTAATCTCTTTAATTAAGACATTTAATGCCTGCCCTAGATGCTGCTACAGGTAATGGTATATGTCTCCAGAATTCAATAATACCCCTGATGTTCTTCAACGATACTTCGACGAATACCAAAGACAAATCAGTTCACATGCTCACAATGATGGAGCCAGAGAATACTCTGAAGGGAGCTAAAAAAAACTCAAAAGAAATATGGGGTACTAAATGCTAGATATTGATGGACTAAACATTAAAAAATAGGATAAACTAAAGACTTTTTATATGGTTAAAATTATTTTTGGGGGCTAGAGCCAGGGTTAGTCAACCTTTGGCTCCGTCACTACTTATGCATGATACATTCACCACATTTGCATGACTCCATTTGGCATATAGACTTACTCTTGCGTATGAATTGCAAATCACTGTGTTATTATTCATTGGTGGGGTGTGGGACACACAAAATTGTTATTCGTCATCTGTGGTTAGACACAACATAGAAGAATAATTAGGAGATCTTGTTACAATTTACCAAATATTATCCAAATCATATTATCACTTAACCAAATTGTTGATTCTAAATTAGAATTAGTACACCACAATTCTTTTCGAACTTGTATAGATGAACTTTAAAACAAAAATTTAAGGAAGAATGATAGAAGTAGAAGAACGATTTATAATTCTTAAATGAACTTACTGGGGTGTATTAAGGCGAGTAATCTCTTTACTTAAGACATTTAATTCCTGCCGTAGATGCTGCTACAGGTAATGGTATATGTCTCCAGCATTCAATAATACCCATGATGTTCTTCAATGGCACTTCGACGAATACCAAAAGACAAACGCGAATTGATGTGGCACAACTCTCTTTTATAGAATTTCAAAGTTAAAAGAAAATGCAATTAATTTTCTCTAATTTTTCTCATTTCTTCTAGTGTTTTTCTCCATGGTTTCTATATTTGTGTGTGTTGATGGTGGATTTTCAGAAAGGGCTAAAATCGTAAAATCATGATACTGCATGTTTCTGGCCCGGCTTCAGGAACACATGTGACGATTTGTGTGTTTTAAGATCCGTGAACCGTTTTCACGATCTCTGATCGAGTACCTCTCAGATCCACGATGAATATGTTTCTCGAAAGGCCTCCCACTTGTTGAGAGTTCGATGCTACGCAGCTCATCGTTCCTCTCTATGTGAAGAAAGATTGGGTGGTCCTCCGTATATAATTGTTTGTTGAGAGTGCAAAACGCCTTCAGGACGTCGGTGACACTCGTTGTTCCCTGACTACATAGAGAGACCTGCCTCTACATAGAAGAACTATTGGGCGGTCCTCCATATATAATTGTTTGTTGAGAGGGAAAAACGCCTTCAGGACGTCGACGACACTCATTCGATGTTCCCTGACTATGTAGAGAGACCGTGTATAGATTCAGGCGGCTCCCCATACATAATTGTTTGTTGAGAGGGAAAAAAGCCTTCGGAGGTTAACAACGCTGCACGTTGTTCCGTTGTTCCCTGACTATGCACCTTTCAGAATGAGTATGATGCTTCAGTTATCTCATATCTCGATTCTACAATAGATTAATTCTACCGTGACATTCACCGACTGAATTCCTAGAAGATAATCTATTCTATCTTATTACACCGTTTCAAGGATGATCTTATGGATTAGTAATAGATAATCACTTTATCTCATTACTCCGTTCCTTGAATTCCCCGACTGGATTTCATGGATTAGTAATAGATGCTCAACTCAAATTTATTACTCCGTTTCATGAATCATTCCCAGCAGAATTTCATGAATTAGTAATAAATACTCCACAATCGGGCGTCTAACCGTCATCGAGTAAGTCCTGAGAAAATGGTGCGTGTGTACTCGACAAATAATGCACAAACGAGCACCCAAACACACGAACAAACTATCAAAGTATGGACGAACGAGCGACCCATGGAAATAATACAATAATTAACAAAAGAAGGAAAGGCGTGGGGCCGGGCCCACCGGCCAGCCGGCCGGTCATGCCGTGGCCGGTCCCTCCTCCCTTATTTTATTTTCACTAATATTTTTTATTTCCTCTCTCATCTCTTAGGGTTTCCCTTACTTGAGAAAACTCCCTCGTTTGAGAGAAACTCTTGGGTTTCCATGCTTTCATCGAATAAAAATAGGGAAAAGATGTCACGGGACCGGGACACCTAGCCGGCCGGCCATTACCTAGCCTTGCACGGTCCCATACCTCAAAATTCCTTTTTTTCACATATTATTATTTCCATCATCCCATGGAATTCCATCGTTTGACCGAAAACCCTAGTTTTTCAATATTTTCTCAAATATTGCTCAAACCATGGAAAAGCCAAAAATTCAAATGGTCACTCGATCGACTAGGCTTCCCACGTCAAAAATTAAAATATCATTATATTAGTATTCTCAAATCTGTCGCATGAGCAAAGTTCTTCTTGCTCATTCGAGCAAAAATTGAGAGTTTCAATCAAGATCAAAGTCTTCTGAAAATCCAAAACATTGCTCGAACGATCGTCAGAAAATACCAAAACTCTCAGGACTGAGACATGGACACCGTGGTGACACGGGCATGCTGCCTTGGCCGACCAAGGCCGACCCTATGTCTTACAAGGAGCCGGTCCCACATATATTCACAATTTTGACCTAATTTGCTAGCAATTGCTCATATTGGGTTCAAACTCTCCCCAAACAACTTGGGACTCGCTCAAACGACTGGAAACTGGTCCCATGAACACCAAGGGCCAGTCCCATGCCCTCTTGGTCGGTTCCTCACCTCTCCACAATTAGGTTTTACTACCTAACGCTCGCTCAAGCACTATTCTAATAAATGATCAGCACTAGTATTTGATCATTTTTTCACCAGCCGGTCAGCAAAGGACCCTAGAGCACGCTCACTTGAGCACTTGGACACCACATGGTCTTCCATCATCCCATGTGCTTGGTCCCTCCTTTACTTAATAGCTTATTTTCAGTAATTCATCAATTGCCGAACAACTGATCGAAAATTAGGGTTTCGAATAAACGCTCGCTGAATCACAATTCGGAGCAGTTCAAACACTAATAATTTTATGATTTATCTGGAAATCGACATCTAAATTAATTATATAATATTCGACTCTGCCAATATTTTAATTAATTATTATTTGGTCACACTACCAATAATCCATCGAATGAGCAATACTTGCTCATCTGCTCGAATATTGATCCAACTATCAACTATCAATATTCAGTAATTCAATGAACGAGCAATACTCGCATTGTTCAAATATTGATCCAGTTATCAATATTCAGTAATTCATCGAGTGAGAAATACTTTCTCAAACGCTCGATTCACAGTAAGTTATCGATCAATTACTGGAGTAATATTTACTCAGACTATCACATTTATTCGAGAATTGTGTCCCAGCAGACGCTTGTTCCATGAATGCTCCACTGAAAAAATTTAGACCCATTGTCTTATCAAATCAAACAACTGACTAGTCAAATCCACGTTCGTGAGACATCAATCACGTCACATGGGGGATATCCATTAGGGTTTTGGTCTAGCAGCCTACAACACGTGTGTTCGTCCACGATGAGAAATGTGAGTAAGTCGTGCGAGCAATTGAGGGAGTTAACAAAGTAGTGGGTGGACAATTAACTAACCTTCTCACGTACGAGGAACTGGTGAAACCACGGTTTCCCACTCTTTCACTCGAGCAACTGTCACACTTACTGAAGATCAATGTGTTTTACATTTTCCAACAATATAAATAAGTCTCTGAGTCCATGATTGAAAGGCAATTCGAAAAACACACAGAAAATATACGAGATATTGAACAGACAATCCATCGTCTAACCAAGAATCGTGTGACCAACACTCTTTCAATCTGTGACTACTAATTTTCCCATAGTCTACGTAATGTAAACAGCTCAGAGGATCAGACACTATGTAGTAATGATACCTTTGTTGAACTGATTTTTCTAAGTAATAAATGCTATCAAAGATCACGATAATAACAAAGAATAATAATGTAGCGTAAATACTTCTAAGTTATCATGAGACACAAGATATAACGTGGTTCGACTTTTGTCTACGTCGACGGGGTAATGAGTAATTTGTTTGTATTAAGTTTTGGTGGTTAAAAGTATCTTAAATGCTTCCAAAATTAATATAGAGAACTCAAGTTGAAGAACACTTAAGTTATAAATATTAAAGAGGTATAAGCTTAAGACTACATCTTCTTCTCATAGATATTGAATTCCCTTGGTTTGTTGGTGAAGCTTGGTATTTATAGCCCCTTTGATCCAGGTATATCTTTGCTACCTTTGGATCCATTGTTCCCTGATATACCTTCTGTACAAATGGTACCTTCGTTCACCGCGTGTTTTCTCTAGTCGGACTCTGCCACCTCAGCTGACCCACGTTCCTTAGGGAACTTCCCAGCCTCAGTGCAGATTGTACCTTTGTTCACCGCTAACCTTTGCCAGTCAGATTCCGCTACGTCATTTCTCTTCACGTGCTTTGGATATGCGTGTAGATAAGAGATTTGTGCATTTAATGCTAATTAGATACGTCATCTAACTTTGTCCCTTCGCCAGCTTCCCCTCACTAGACTAGGCTTTACTTTTTCCATCTTGACCGTCGAGGTATCCCTTCTTGGGATGAGATAAAGTAGATTTGCGAAGGTATCCTCTGCTACTCAGGTTTCTCTATATAGCGAGGGTTACACAGTTATCTTGTATACGACCACTAAGATCGTGACACGTGATCCACAGAATATTGGTATTCATAGTTTGCCCATTTTCTTTCATATTCTACCATCTGGTAGGATTGGAAGAAAAACTCTTGTAACGCCGCCATTTTTGCACGTACCGATTAGGTGGTCCCCACATGTCTTTTCATGCAATAACTTCCCCTTGTATTTCGGGATGTCCAAATTTTTGGATTCTCCAGCCGCCTATAAGAAGAGAATAAAGAGGAGGAATTTTCATTAACTTCTTTTCTTTCCCTCGAACTGTCGCTCTCTGTCTCTTTCACATAGATTTTTCTTCTATTGTCAACTGTTGATCTTCCTTTTGATTCGCCAAGGCTCCTGTTCACCACTCGATCATCACATATAAGTAAGTGATACTTTACTCTGCCTGTTTGGATTTTCATCTTGGATTCTCCTTGCTTCGACTTTGATTAATTGTCATTGATCGTCATTGATGCTCTTGGATGTCTGCATGCGTTATTTGAAGTTTTTGTTGTGTTCTTCATGTTGCATGAGAGTTTGGGTTTTTTTTCCATTTCGTATTTTGATGTTGATTCCGCCACGATAGTTCTTCGTCTGTAATTTTATTCATGGTGATGAATATCCTTCGATTTCGCCTTATGATGGGTTTAATCCGCTTTCTTTGGTTGGTTTAGTTAAACCCATGCCCAAAGTATGCCTTTTTTTTCCCCAATTTTCTTTTGAGTTGACTGTGATTTCAGTCCGCCATTGTTGATGGGATGTTCTTTCTGTATGTGTTAGGGAACGGAGAACCTCTTCGTCTACTGATCCACCTCCGCAAATGGATCATCCTGATGCTACGCCATCTCCACCTCTTGAAGACACTGAGGTACCTGCTGGTACTGAGATGGATGTGGTCCCTGAGGTTGCTACGGACCCTGAGGTAGAAGAAGTTGTTGTTGAGGATCTTCCACCTCCTCCTCCTCACTATGAGCTTCACAGGCTTCAGCTGTGTGACAAGTATAGCTACACTCACTTATCTTTAGCCGAGATCACCAAATCTTTTCGCCTCCATAAGTTTGAGATTTCTTTTATCGATGGCCCTGATGTTCTCACCGAGTCCCTGATCCGTAGTTTTTCTTATGATGAGAACAACCTTTTGATTAGTGTTGGTCAGCTGGCCGCAGGTATGCTCCTCCATTTGTTTAGTAGAAAGGATCCCTTCTACTATGACGTTTTGTCTACCAGGGATGACCCGGTGAACAAGACTCTGGTCCGAGGACTTATTCAGTACACCGGTAACTATTGGCGTGCCCTTCGTGAGAGCTGGTACCGTAGTAAGGGAAAGACTACTTTGAAGTCTTATGACCCCTTTGCTGATGGAAGGTCTAAGCAGGAAGATTATACCCCTGCCAACTTCAATGTTACGTGTTTGATGCTATTCAGAAGAGTAATATTCTTCCTTGGAGTGTTGGCCCTCGTCGTATCTATGTTACTTCTAGGAAAATTAGGGAAGGTAACAGCCTTCATCTTCTGGGGGAGATTGATAAGACTGGTTTGACTGTTATCCCTTATTCTGCTAGGCTACCTTTGCCGAAGTCTGACCGCATCCTTCTTGATCATGATGATCGTTGGGCTCGTACTACCCTTCGTGTGGTGGGTCCTTGGGCCCACGGATTTACTACTGTTGATCCCAACGTCCCTCGTACAGCTCTTTCCTTGCTTGAAAAGTATGATGGATATCAGCCTTGGGTTTTCAACCCTGCTGCTTCTCATGAGGTAACCTTCGTTTTCCTTGGAGGTTTTTTAATTTGTGCCTTTTTTTACAGCCTTTGTTTAGTATTCTGATGACTTTTTTTTGTAGCCTACCCTTGCTTTTTCTGCTGGGACTGCTCTAGGTTCTGCTTCTAGGACTGCTCCGGGTTCTGCTGGTGATTCCGTAGCCACTAGGACTAGGAAAAGAAAGGCTTCGGCTGAAACAGCTACGCCAACACCTGCGGAGGTAAGGATCATAACCATACCTTTGTTTCCGTAGGTTCTTTAGTACTTTACCCCTGATCCTTAGCTGGCGCATGTGTTTTCTCACAGTCCTCCAAGAGAAAGGGCAAGTTGAAGGTTGTTATTGATATTGAGGAATCTGATGAGGATCCCAAGGCTGGTGAGGAGGTTCCGGATGACGAAGATATGGATGACATTGAGGATACTGGCCTCAGCCCTCATTTGGACGATATTGAGGAAGATTTTTTCAACGATAACCCTAGTCCCATTCGTGTTGGCTCTGTGGAGGGTGAGAACCTCCTAGTTGGTGGTGATGTCTCACTGGTGAGCCATGTTAGTGTCCAAGATCCAACTCCTACTTCGCTTCCCTGTTAGGTACCCTCGTTTTCTGCTCCTGGCGATGCATTGCCTGTTGTCTCGGCTACTACTGGGGCTACTGTTGTAGCTTCTAAGAGTCTTCCTTCATCTCCTGCTACTTCGTTTCAATCGAGTGGTTTGTTTGCCAAGGGTGTTGCCCCTGTGGTGAAGGTTAGTAGCTCGGACTCTCAGTCGAAGAAAAGGGTTGTGCTTTCACTGCCCAGTTTCTCCTTCAATGCTACGCCCACCTCATTGGGGAGCGCTCAGTATGTTTCCACTGCTCCTGTTAGTAAGGTTGTTGGACCTCTGTCTTCGTCACCAGATTGGGCCGTACTGAGTAATCTTCCTTATGCTGGTGATATGGATTTAGGTGATGCTCAAGCTCTTTCTTCTGTTCCTAGCTCATCCATCATGACGTATCTCCGCCGTGGTAAGGGATCAGTACTCGTGCCCCACGCTCGCTCCCAAGTGATTGGTAGAACCATTGCTGAATCTGAGAAGGGTAAGTTATCTGAGAATTTGAGCCTTGAGAGTTCTGACGATGCTATTCTTGAAGCCATCCTACGGGATTCAAAGGGTCCATTTTATGCTGAGGTTGATCGTCACCATATGGCTGGTTCTTTGGAGATATCTTCGCAGCTGGACGTCATGTCTGCTTAGTATCGTGTGGCTAATGATCTTTTCTTTGACCCGGAATGCCTTCGCTCTAGTCAGAGCTTCGGTGAAATCCGCAGGGGTAGTATCCAAGAGATGGAGGCTTTCATGGACACCTATGCTGATTTTCTTCCCCGTCTTTCGGTGTTCTCAGTAAGTGATTTCTTACTTGACTGTTTCGTGTCTTGTTTTAAACCTTCGTTTGTTCTTATGCTTCGTTGTTTGCATCATTAAAAACAAATAGATGTGGGTTGTACCTTGTTCAAGTTTTATAGGGCTAAGTGTACTCACTTGAATGCTCTGTCGGAGCGCGCTCGTCAAGAATATTCCCTTCTTAGCACACAACAGCCTTCGTCTGGTGATGCTGCTTTTGCTACTAAGGTAACTTCGTTGGAGTATGATCTGAGAAAGACTCAGAGATCCTTGGAGGCTTGTTTGCTGGACCTCGAGAAAGCTAACAATGCTGCTAAAGTTACCGAGGATGGGCGTAAAGCTTCTGATTATGCCCTGGATGCTGAGTCCTCCAAAGCTATATGTTCGTTTCTTCTTTCCCTTAGCTTTATTTTCATTGTTGCTTGGTTGCATAGTCCTGAGACAACCTACGCCTGCCAGCTGGTAGCACTAGTGAGCTTAGACATCTCCGGGAGCAGGTAGTCAAGTTGGCATCCGATGTCTGGTATTATTAGAAGAAGTTTTACAGATTAATGAACGTGAATGTTCATAACGATACCTAGCTTTCTCTTGAATCTACTCATAACGCGGATCTTGTGAAGCAGATGGCTTTGCTTCATAAAGAATGTGACGGAGCCCTTAAGTGGAAATAGGGTCTCATGTTAAAGCATAAAGAGGACATTGCTTTAGTTGAGAGACGCCCTCAGCCCAAGAAATCATCCGCAAGAAGTATAATGCAGATTTCGAAGACGCTTTTGCTTCATTGGCTAAGGTTAATGCAGAGAATAATGTTTTGTCTTCTGAGGTCTGCTCTCTTAAGAATAGACTTGTTGAGGTTGGATCTGCATCGTCTTACATGTCCCATGCATCCTTGGTTAAGAGATTTGAAGAATTAGAGAATATTTACCAAGCTTTATCCTTTGAGAATGCTTCGCTCCGGATTGATGTTGATGATCTTCGGACTGAACGAGATACCCTTGTAGAAGATCTCGAAGCCGCTGAGGTGGACCTTGCTGAGGCCAAGCATAGTTTAGAAGAATCCCTTAGACATGCAGGAGGTAGCTTAGGGTCCTTTATATTCTGGCAGCATTCTTTGTTTCCTTTGTTGCCTTTGCTCATTACTTACTTTTTTGTATCCGCAGGTCTCCAGGAGAATCTGGTGGATGCAAACGCCAAGATTAGCCGTCTTGAAGGCCAAATATCCTCATTGGAGATATCTCGTCAGTTTCATGCCGCTGCTAAGTTCAAGGCTGAGGCTCTCCAGCAAGCTAACGATCAGCTTAGTGCTCAGGTGATGGAACTTCGTCAGAAATCGGCTTCTGATCCGAAGGCCCGGTCCTCTCAGATGAAGGTACAATTTGAGCATTCGGCCATTGATTATATCAATGTTGCCTTTGCGGAACCGAGCTTCAAGCTGAAGGAGTTGTCTTTCCTCGTCTTCCTTACCCTTGATCCTGTCGTATTCAGCTTATCTTAACTGAACTCTTTGTTGTATTATGCCCCCAGCTGATGTGCCCGTGTGTTGTCTCCTTTCTTGAAATATTGCTTCGTGATGCTTTGAACCTTCTTTATCTGCAACTTTTTAAGACATGTCAGTCGTATTTTGGTAACATTATTACTTTACCAATGTTATTGCATAAATATTAAGTTTGTAGGCGTATTGTGTCTAGTTTATCGCACATTCAAGTCGTCACAAGGTACTAAGGTATGCTTAACCTTGGGTGGAACATTCTTCATCCTACCTAAGTATCCTTTGGCCAGAAGGTACCGTGGTGGCGAAGGCTCCTACGTGGCAATAGTTTTCCTGTAACCTTCCGCGTTCACCGTGAAGACTGCTTTACTTCGACAAGGTATCTCTATAGGGGATATCTTACTTTTTCTTACTGCCTCATGAAGTGAACTATCGTCCCAAGGATCCGAGTATTGACATATGAGCAATTATATCTTGCCTTGTCTCATCGTCAATCCTGACGGAGGGTGTCTATTTTAACCCAATTGTATTAACCGAAACTAATTCTTTAACAAAAAGTTTCTTTCATTGATTAATAAGGTTTATAATATCTTTGATCAGGGATAGAACATGGTGGGTTAAGGCACGTTCCTTTCTTCACCTGAGTAATCACCATTCTCTTATAGGTAGTACTTTTTTAGGTACATTGTGTTCCAAGGGTGTTGCAATACTTCACCTTTGAGGGTCCTTAGGTAATATGACCCTTTTCCGGCGATGTCATGTATGATGTAGGGGCCGTCCCATGTTGGAGCTAGCTTGCCCCACACATTTTTTCTTTAATATGGTGGTATCTGACGTAGCACGTATTCTTCGACCACAAAGTTTCTAGGGATAACTCGTTTGTTGTATTCGCGGGCTATCCTCTGTTGGTAGTTCACCATCTTTTGTAAAGCTACTTCTCGTCTTTCTTCGAGATCATCCAGCTTCTCTAACATTAGGTATGTTGTTAGATTCTTCTCTCATGCCTCCATTTTCGTTGTTGGAAGTATTATCTCCGTTGGGATGACCACTTCGGCTCCGTAGGTCAGCAAGAATGGAGTTTCTCCCGTAGCCGCCCTTCTTGTAGTTCGGTAGGCCCATAGGACATTGCGCAGTTGTTCGCACCATCTTTTCTTATATGTTCCTAGCTCTTTCTTCAAGTTCATTTTTATCTGCAACTTTTTAAGACATGTTAGTCGTATTTTGGTAACATTATTACTTTACCAATGTTATTGCATAAATATTATGTTTGTAGACGTATTGTGTCTAGTTTATCGCACATTCAAGTCATCACAAGGTGCTAAGGTATGCTTAACCTTGGGTGGAACATTCGTCATCCTACCTAAGTATCCTTTGTCCAGAAGGTACCGTGGTGGCGAAGGCTCCTACGTGGCAATAGTTTTCCTGTAACCTTACGCGTTCACCGTGAAGACTGCTTTACTTCGATAAGGTATCTCTATAGGGGATATCTTACTTTTTCTTACTGCCTCATGAAGTGAACTATCGTCCCAAGGATCCGAGTATTGACATATGAGCAATTATATCTTGCTTTGTCTCATCGTCAATCCTGACGGAGGGTGTCTATTTTAACCCAATTGTATTAACCGAAACTAATTCTTTAACAAAAAGTTTCTTTCATTGATTAATAAGGTTTATAATATCTTTGATCAGGGATAGAACATGGTGGGTTAAGGCACGTTCCTTTCTTCACCTGAGTAATCACCATTCTCTTATAGGTAGTACTTTTTTAGGTACATTGTGTTCCAAGGGTGTTGCAATACTTCACCTTTGAGGGTCCTTAGGTAATATGACCCTTTTCCGGCGATGTCATGTATGATGTAGGGGCCGTCCCATGTTGGAGCTAGCTTGCCCCACACATTTTTTCTTTAATATGGTGGTATCTGACGTAGCACGTATTCTTCGACCACAAAGTTTCTAGGGATAACTCGTTTGTTGTATTCGCGGGCTATCCTCTGTTGGTAGTTCACCATCTTTTGTAAATCTACTTCTCGTCTTTCTTCGAGATCATCCAGCTTCTCTAACATGAGGTATGTTGTTAGATTCTTCTCTCATGCCTCCATTTTCGTTGTTGGAAGTATTATCTCCGTTGGGATGACCACTTCGGCTCCGTAGGTCAGCAGAATGGAGTTTCTCCCGTAGACGCCCTTCTTGTAGTTCGGTAGGCCAATAGGACATTGCACAGTTGTTCGCACCATCTTTTCTTATATGCTCCTAGATTTTTCTTCAAGTTCATTTTTATTGTTTTGTTGGTTGCGTCTGCTTGTCCATTGCTCTTAGGGTATATAGGAGTGGACTTTTTTT
This sequence comes from Papaver somniferum, assembly GCF_003573695.1. Lineage (NCBI taxonomy): Eukaryota > Viridiplantae > Streptophyta > Magnoliopsida > Ranunculales > Papaveraceae > Papaver > Papaver somniferum. The sequence continues at coordinate 179,637,012 of NC_039359.1, forward strand.
TATGGATGTTGAAAGTATTGAACAACATGTCGATGTTCTTTCCTTGCAGCTGCTTTCCATGGTCAGAGACTATGGCGGCTGGTATTCCGAACCTGCATATGTTTGCTCAAACGGGAACTTAAAGACATTTGTGTCCCTAATTCTTGCCAAAGCCTTCGCTTCTACCCACTTGGTGAAATAATCTATAGCCACAATAAGATATTTTCTCTTCGAGGTTCCCTCTATCAAGGGTCCGACAATATCCACCCCCCATTTGAAAAATGGCCAAGGGCTGATGACCGAGTTTAGCTCCGTTGCTAGTGCTTTGATCTTCCTGGAAAAGCGTTGGCATATGTCACACCGCTTAGCCACGTTCTTTGAGTCTTCGTCCATACTTAGCCAGTAGTATCCTTGCATTTTGGCTTTGACCGCCAAGGACCTTCTTCCGCTATGGTAACCGGCATCTCCGTTGTGTATGTCGTGGAGTATTTTCCTTCCTTCGGTTCGTGAGAGGCACCGCATCAGAGGTCCAAGAAATGACCTCCTATACAGTATCACATCATGAAGGTTGTACATTGCTGCTTTTGATTCAAGTTTCCGAGCCTCTTTGACATCTTCTGGTAAGGTACCTTTGTCGAGGTATTGGTGAATTGGATCCTGCAATCATCCTACGCTTCATCTTCGTTGTCTTCGTCTTCGGCTTCGTTATCTGGATTGGTCTTTGTCAGACTCTTCGGCTTCATTATCTGGTTCTCTTACTTATTCTTCTTCTTTTTGTTTCTCAGCTTCTCTCATGGCTCGAGTTTGAACGTCCAAAGCCTCCTCAGTGCCTGAGATGGGCCCTTCTATTGAAGGTTCATATATTCTTCCAATTTGCACGGTGGTGATGCTTCTGTCCCTTAGCATTGATGATATGAATTCTAAGGCATCTGCGTATCTGTTATCCTTTCGACAGACGTGCCTGAATGTTACGTTCCTGATCTTTGACGCATACTCCTGAGCTAGCTTTAGATACGAAGATAGCACCGGATCTGAAGTTTGGTATTTGAGCTCGATTTGTCTAATGACCAACTGTGAGTCACTAGTCAAACGAACATCTGACAGGCCTAGCTCCCGTGCCAAGCTAGACCATGTATGATCGCCTCGTATTCTGTGATGTTATTGGTGCATTGTTCGAATTTTAACCTGAATGCGTAGATGAGTTGGTCTCCTGTAGGAGTCGTTATTACAATCCCAATGCATGCGCCTTCTCCATTGGAGGAGCCATCTACTAATATTTCCCACCTTCGCGAGTTCTGAGGTTCTAACAGGTCCTCTGTATCTTGCTTGTCTTCCTCCATTCCTGGGATATCGTCTATCTCTTCTTCATCGCTGAGAGATAGGTCCGTCAGAAAGTCTTCTAAGATTTGTGATTTTTCAGCCTTCCTGGTTTCAAAGATGATATGGAACTGTTTGATCATCGCATTCCATTTTGCCACTCTTCCAATTTTCTCCTTGCTGTCGAGGAATTGACTTATCTGAGCCTTCGTGAAGACTCGGATGGTATGCGCGTCAAAATATATCCTTAGTTTCTGTGTTTCCACTACTAAGGCATATATAAGCTGCTCCACCTTGGTGTAGTTGCGCTCCGCTGAACGGAGTGTCTTATTGATGTAGTATATGGGATTTTCTCCTTGTCCTTGGTCTCGTACCAATACTGCGCTCACAGCGTAGCTTGTTGCTTCTAAGTACAAGGTGAGAATTTCACCTAGCTCCGGCTTCTGTAGGATGGGTACTGAAGCCAAGTATTCCTTGATCTTCTGTAAAGATTGCTCGCACTATGTGGTCCACATGAACCTGCTTCCTTTCCTTAGTGTATCGAAAAATGCTTTGCATTTATCTGATGATCTTGCTATGAATCTTCCCATGGAGGCTAAGATTCCATTTAGCTTTTATACTTGATAAGGCGAGGGTACCCAAATATACCTCAAGCTAAAAAATTTCCTACCTATAAGTCCTTTCTCCGAAAGTGATTGTCTATGGACTGAGTCGAGACAATACAACTAATCGGTTCACACTTTGTGTGATTGTGTATGGATATGAGATCGAAACAATACAACAACGAAGTATGTTACTTGATAAAAAGGTTCGGACTTAACCAAACACAATAGGATTCACTTATCAAGTAAATAAGAATTAACGTTTGCGTAATTTATTTTAATTATAATAAAACAATTATAACGCGGAAATATAAAGTAAATGACACAACAAGATTTTGTTAACGAGGAAACCTCAAATGCAGAAAAACCCCGGGACCTTGTCCAGAATTGAATACTCTCAGGATTAAGCCGCTACACAAAATTACACCTAGCTTCGTATAGTTGACACCAAGCAACTAAACCTATAGTTCACCTAGTTCCGTCTGTATTCCCACGCCTCCAACTTATAAATAAGTCACATAATTGGATCAATTTCTTTGGTTCGTATTCCAAACAGTAAAGGAACAACAAATCTATTTGGTATCAACTCTCTTCAACCAAGTGATATGAGTCGGACAAAGGCTCTTCTGTTTATCTTAACATAAACTCCTTCGTCAGGTCCTTAGATCTATCTTATGTTCAATTACCAAAGTAATCGTTAATGTTTTTCAATCAACACTCTTAATCCAAAGAATTGTGTTGATGTCGATCTACTCAATTAATCAATTCAATTCTATCATAAGGATAAAACCGATTATTAATTGGATCATCTTTTTACCGAAACAAGTATTGTGCACACCAAAGATTATGAACTCACAAATCAGAAATCTTCAGTATCTTCTTCGTCTTCAAATCTTCTTAGATCTTCAATAAACACCTGCACACAATCACTTGAATCTCTTGTGATCAATCACGCACAGAACGGAGTCTGTTAACGATGGATTATCACAAGATCGTCTTTAGCACTACAAATAGTCAAAAGATCCCTGTCGAAACTTTGAACTAGTTTGAGTGAATCTTATATCAGAAAAGAAGATTCTCAAGCATAAACAAACTAGGTGCGATCAAATTTCAACCACCGTTAGTCAATCAAATCAATGAAAACAAAAGATAAACCGCAATTATCTAGTTTCCCACCAACGACACTAACTAGAGCTTCTCAATCCCAAAGAATACTTTAAACCGAGCGGCCGTAAGAGATTTCTCCTAATTAGGTTACTCTCCTCTCCGAATAGGCGTCTTCACCAGTAGCAGCACAACAAGAGGTAGTTTGTTGTTACGAATAATTAGTTTGCTAGAAAGACAAACTTTAAGTATTTATAGACAAGGAAGTTTGGACACCAAGGAATTTCCAAAACCGAAAATATTCTCAAGATATTCATTAAAGCACAAATTCGGTTTTCATAATTCCTGGAAATGCTCAGTCCAAAAATAATGATCGAAATCTCTCGGAAGATCTCTAATTAGTAAATACACATTACTAATTCTTATTTCCCTACAAAATGAAATTAATAACCTTAATTAAAATATTATTAACTTATTTATGTTTCGATCCTAGGATTCTCTTCTCTTAGATATTAAGGAATAACTTTGAACAATTAAAGAAATAAACATTCATAGCACGTGTTCAAAGTATGTCGACATCCTTACTTTGTAAGTTCTCTTTCACACTTACAACCTTGAAACCGATTTGCCACACTTCCAAACAAGTTTAGAATTGGTTCATCTGACTTTCAAGAACTATGTGATTGATCAAATAACATTCAATCACAATCATGGCCCGATTCATGCATTTCCACACCCCTTAACCATTTATTTTCAAAATGGCTAATATACCTTTGATTAATTAACACTAGTAATGTGTTTAGGTTAGTTAATTTAGTTAGTTAATTAGGTATTATTTGGATTGAACTCATGGATTATGTGTTATGGTTTTTGAGGTTTTTTTTTGTAACGAAAATGAAACCACACTAGCCAAACAGTATTTCCAAGCTGCTGAGTGATTTTATATGCAAATTTATAAAAGGAATCAACATTTTCAATTCTGAAAGTATGAAAAGTCGGCAAGGTCGACAAGAAACTACCCTGCCAACTATAGGATTTTTGATACATAGAGAAAGATGTTTAGAAATGCATGATTAGTCGGCAAGGTATTAATTTCATAACCTGTCGACTAAACTATAGTCGGTAAGGTATTAATTTCATAACCTGCCGACTAAAATATAGTCGCCAAGGTATGGGGATGGATACCGTGACGACCCTGTAACTGCTAATTTCAGAGATGAAAAGTCGTCACGGTATTCAACCTTATACCTTGCCGATTAAAATATAGTCGGCAAGGTCGACAAAAAAATACCCTGCTAACTTTTGATTCGTTTTGATTCTTCGCGTTTTTTTTTTCATCATGTATGGTTAGAGTTTTGAAGTAAGATTTTGAATTTTTTTGAATATGTTATAATCGGCATGGTTATTTTATTGTATTGATAGTACGGGGAACTTGGTCTTTTAATACCTTTTAGACACCCCTTAGCACACTAGTTTGGATGGGAGCAAAATGAGTATACCCCAATTAATCTGATACCGTTTCATATAGGCCAAAAAAATTCCATCGATCCTGCTCGTTAGATCGATGAAATGGTATCAGCATTTAGTAGAACTGGTATCCCCTTTATAAACCGTGCTTGTCTGGTTGCACCTACCAGCCCTAATAACATTTTGATACACTAATACATGTAAATCGTTTCGATCAATATATACTAGGGGTCCCCTATATACTATTTGTAGACGATCTCGGATGAGGTTTATGGTCGATCATTTTCATTAACGTTCTTCAGCTTGACGCGGTGAGAGAGAAAGAACCACCCACACGTCTTATCTATACTCCAGTCAAAACTGATTCACAAGTCCAGTCTAAAATGAATATCTTGTTCCAGGGTAGATTAAAAACCAACAATATCGCAAATGGCAATGAAAAACTTTTGACGGGTTCAATACGGTAAGCAGAGGTTGAAAACATCGTTTCAGACACCAGACCATCATCAGGCCAGACATAGAGAAATAGAACAATAGAAGTTCTCGAAAATCCAATCTTCATTTGATAGAAAATGTTACAACAGATAGAATAGTTGATACAGAGTAAAGATGACAGTTATAAGTGTCTCTTTGATGAGGAAAGAAAAGAAGCATATTACAACTAGTGAGTCTGATTATGTATAAAATAGTAGTAATAAATTTATCTCTATTAACATTCCCCAAAGTAAGAACTCCTCTCCCCCTCCCCCCTACCCCCCACACCGATTTTTTTTTTGTTGTCCCTTTTTATTATTTCTTGCAGAAGAAAGTTGTGGAAGATGACTAAGAATTTCAGAGAACCAAGACTAAGTGGGAGTATTTTCTTAAAAAGAGGCATACATTTTCTTTACCAGTAGAAGATTAGATCTTTTATCAAACTTACTTCCTTTTTTCTGTGCCCATGGATAGGAGCTCAAAGTTGCGAAGAGCATCATCACGGACAGTTCTTCCACTTGTGATACGAGAGACAGATGTTGACTTTGTTGAATCGAGTCCAGGCTGAACTCTCTGTGTAGCACTGCGACTGCTGCTTGACAGTAGCCGGCTTGAGCGACTATCGCTTGGTTCACCAGACGTTGGCCTAGTGCTTGAAACAATAGTCCTTTTAGAGGTGCTGTCATTGCGAGAGGAAGAGCGGCGCCCCCTTTCTGTACCAGGTGCCTAGCCAAAAATTATGAAAGATTGATCTATTATAACACTTGGAAGTTAATCATAAATAATTCAAAAAACTAAAATAGATGTCGATAACATGTGAGGTACAAAACCCCCCCGCCAAGCAAGTAATAACAAATATGCAAGTCCAGACCAGCTTGGTGAGAATTTTCATCAAAGGAGGTTCTTAGTAGAAGTTGTCATCAGAGAGACAGAGGTAGCAAATACGAAACAAAGAGAGCCAACAACAAATGTGTAACAACTAAAAGTAGTCTGGTTAAGACAAAATTACTTACCACTTCCTTGGATGATGGTACACCCTCTGAATTTTTGTGCTTGGAATGATCGCCATGCGAACCAGAACCTATTGTGTTTCTTCTAACGAATACATCAACTGCACTTGATAATCTCTCCCGAATGTCTTGTCCCACTAGGGAGAGAAAAATCAAAAACAAAGATTAGATCACAGGCAAGTACAAAAATTGGAGAAAACAGAGCGTTGTCATCAAAGTTCGCATAATATTCGATCAAAAATAACAAAAAAACATGAATCAAAAACTATCCAGGGCATGAAGATTTCGTCATATACTTGCATAATCCATCTCGTCATCCGTAACATGGGAAATCAACTTGGAGTTGGTATCCAGTGACTTAGAAATTTAAATATCGACTTGGTTTTGTAACTTTGATTGAGTTTGCCACATGAAAGAAGTCAAACCTGTGGTTTTCTCAGTTCTTTCTGCAGATGGTCCTGTGTTCAATCCTACTTTTCCGCTGGAATGCTGTAATGATAACAAGGATAATAAAAGCCCTCAATGAGTGGATTATAGATAATCACGTAGCACAAACACATATTTCAGAGACACTTACTCGTGATCCAGATTTAGAGCCAATTTGAGGATACTTCAGTATAGTCCAGTCAAACACATAGTCAAACTGATAACCTGCAAGTTTAACAGCGTATCATAGTATTATTTGTTAGGATATCAGCTTCGATATAGGATTCCTAGTTATGGCCAAATAAACCAAGTTCGGAACATAAGGATATATAGCTTGGAATTTTACTTTCTCGAATGAATAGGTCGCAGAATAGCCTTTTCAGATACGAATAATCTGGCTTGTCGTCAAACCTCAAAGACCGACAGTAGTGGAAGTATGATATGAACTCTGATGGGTACGATTTGCAAAGCACCTGTTGATTAATACAAAAAATGTCAGAATGTTTATTTTGATAATCCACTGGGCGCTCTTGACATGCCAAGACAATGAGCTAAAGAAGTGCCTAACTTACTAAATCAAGATGTAATAAACAAAATTCGAAGTCCAAAAAGTAGTTAATAAAACTATACCTCTATGGGGGTTAACATCTTCTTTTCACTAATTTTATCATACTTCTGCTTTTTCGTCCCAGCTTTCAACCCTTGCCAGGGCAGGCTGATTGTCAGCAATAAAAGAAAATGTATTTAAGCATACAAAAGCATAATAAATTCCTATAAAACTGGACCACCACCAGAAGGGCAGCTAAAAACAGAGGAATAGGAACAATTTGGTTGCTTCTGGATTGTACCTTCCTCTTAGAAAATACATAAGCACGTAACCGAGGGACTCCAAGTCATCCCTCCTGCTTTGTTCTGCAAGGAAAGGAATCCCCAGTTAGAGTGGTCTTGTAATAAGGTTGAATAAGAAAGGAAAAAAGAAAAAAAACAGGGCACAAGCGACCAATTTCAGTTGCTATAAATGATATTAAATTTGCCTCACCAACTCCAAGGTGTGTGTTGACACTAGCATAACGAGCTGTACCAGTTAGATTTTTGTTTTCCCTGTCAGGGAGACAAAAAATTAATCTTTACAGCAAGATAAGTCTAGATAACAGAAGTCACTATTAAAGGAGAAAATGATATACCTATATGGTATGTGCTTATGAGTTTGAAGATCTCTGTATTTTTTGGCAAGGCCATAGTCAATAATGTACACCTGTGGTAGAGATCACATCAAGAAAAATAATAACAAAACTTTATTTTCTTTTTGCAAGACTTAAAGCATCCACAATGATGGAGTTAAAATGGTATATATAACATATACCATTATATATACCATATTTGTTGGGTGTGGCAACAGCCAACAGATATGTTAAAATGGAGTATTTACCAAATATGCTAAACTCAGAATGGTAGATATACCATTAGAATTTAGATATTACCAAATTTAGCTGGTGGTGAATTAAACTTCGCGTGGTGTTTATATCCCCTCCCAAATAATTCCGTAAGCTAAGCCCAGTCTGAAACACCACCCATATTTTAGAAATGTTTGAGAAGGTGTTTAAAACACCGCCCACCATATTTGATAATGTGTTTAGAACACCATGCATCGACATAAAAAACTCTTCCCATATTTGAGATAACATTTCTCCATTCTGATGAACACCAAATTTTATATTTTGGCACCATTTTAGGATAACTTATACCATTTGTGATTGTGGATGATCTTATAAAGAATTTACAAATCTTAGCATTAGAAACCCTGAGAGTCGAAGTATATGAAATCTGACTCTAGTAGCATGTCTATGATTTGAAAAGCGAGATTAAATGGATCAAGCACACGAAACTGCTCCAACTCATCTACGTTAACAAAATTGTGTGATCTTGACTGCAGAGATTAAAGTACATATCAGAACTGGAACTGTCTGAAAAATGAAAATCTTATTCATCAAATGATAATTAGACATGAGAAAATTGTTTTTAGTTTCCATGAATGAGGAAGGGGAAAGAGAGCAAAAGATGTGTCAAAATAAAGATTTCATGCACCACTATAAAATCCAGTGAATTGTCAGCAGGATTCACAAGAGTCAGGAGGACGGCATAGGATTGTAATTCAACAAGACTAAAGAAGCAAAACTGGACTGCAACCTGCAGGCACTGGGGCAACTATCTACTGACCACTATACCTGCAACAACTGCTTATCCTTTTTGCAATTTAAATATTCAGTGAGTAAACGGATTTAACCTAGACTGCGACCTGGAATGGCATCAAGTAACCCAAGTTACAGTAACTCTCAGCCTTCTTCGAGTATACAACCGATACAAAGGATCTCCAATTCATTATTTTCTTTTGTGTGTATTCTATAACTTGTTGTAAAAGGAGTTATGCAACTAAGAGTACCCAATGAAAGAAAATAAATACAATGGTGTAGCAATAAAGGGTAGTTTATGGAGATAGGCTACAATGTAGAGAAAGAAAAGAACTACGATCATCGCTATGCACTATATTTATAGTTAGGTTAGACTACCATGTGAAGAGTATATACCTGATTTGCGCGGCGACCTAACCCCATCAAAAAATTGTCAGGCTTAATATCACGGTGAAGAAAACCTCTGGTATGCATATACTCCACTCTGTTGATCTATAAAAAGAACAATAGATAGAATGTTATAGTGGAAACTGACTTAGTGACATCAATAGTTACATATTGTTTACAACATAAAGCATCACCTTGAAAGCTTACAAACCAATATAAACCTTGAAAGCATCAAACGTCAAACGACGAAATTAATAAGATAAACGTCTGAAACTAATAATTTGCAACTGAGGAAAAAAGCAATGTGGGTGTACTTACCAACTGATCTGCAAGCATCAACACCGTCTTCAACGTGAACTTTCTATTGCAGTAGTTAAACAAATCCTCCAAGCTTGGTCCAAGAAGATCAATAACCATTACATTGTACTCGCCCTGAACGCCAAACCATTTCAAGTGGGGTATTCCAGCTTCAAACAAAAATGAAAACAAGATTAATTGGATAATGTGGTTCATCTATCAAACTCGCCATTCTCCAGGCTCACGACATTAAAGCAAATTCACGTATTAAACCTTGCTCTTTTCGTTTGAGAATGCACAATAACAAAAACACTGAACTATAAAAAAACTAATGGAAAGAAATTGTACTCACTTCCTCCTTGAAGAAGCATATACAATTTTGACTCATAATGAAGCTGAGGGTGCCTGGTCTTTGCAGATTCCTGATGAGAATAAAACCAAGTGTGACTTCAGTTAATAGACCATAAATTAGTGCAAAGAACGACAAGTATTTAACATAATCATTAGCACATGGGAAACCAAATGCAGTTAAGAGTTAGCACTTTGTATCATCATCACTCATCAGCTAAAATAAAATACTATCATTAAATTAAGATGTAAATTCCACATTTTTTATCTTCCATATTTTGAATAATAAAAACATAACTACAACCATATGCAGTTAGAGTGAGCACTTAGCATCTTTATCACTCATCAGCTAAAATAAAATACTATCATGAATAAAGATGTAATTTCCACATTTCTTATCTTCCATATTTTGAATAATAAAAACATAACTACATACAAGACACAACTTCAACCCTAACGAACTATAAATATCATGAGTGCCGAGATTGTTCTGAAGCAAGATTCATTGATCATATCTCCTAAATAACTAGTTCTAACATGCTTCATAGGGAACATTTCTCGTGGAGAGGTCAGATAACAAAGATAACAAGGATGCACAATGCATATATATGCAAAATATAAACTCCATTCTTTTGCACATATTACACACAAACAAAAGAAACATACGAAAGAATATTTCATATTCTTCAGGTTTAAAGCTGTGGATTAAAATCACTTCACTCAGCATATTCACAATTTGAACAAATTTATTCATCATAATTTAAAAAAAAAAAATTAAAAGTAATTCCGTACCAGCTTGATTGCCACCTCTTCACCACTCTGTATATTAGTACCTGAATCAAACCAAATCACCAAAAAACTAAATAAAGCAAATCATCATGAACAAAGTTGAAAATGCATAGGCGAAAAAAAAATTAAATAATAAATTTACCTAAATATAATTCACCGAAAGACCCACTTCCGATCTTTCGCCCAAGCTTAAACTTTCCACCGATCGCATTCTCCATTGCTTACCAGTTTAGCAATTATACAACAATCTCAACCTTCTTCGTTACAAGCTTACAACCGACTTGGAATCCAAATTTTGTAACTTTTCAATTAATCCTTAAAATCCTCAATCTTTAATAATCAATAAAGATATCCTCACACAAACATCAAAACAATCAACAAACCATAAGCTCTCCTCTTCACCAAATCAAGCCCTAACCTAACCAATCCTCGATCTACCATCTACTTTAATCAAAAGCATTCATCTACATTACATTCAAGCACAAATTCCTAAACCCAAATTTGATTTTTTTTTCCTGCCATCAACCGACATTTTCTCACCATATCAAAATAATCAAACAAAATTTACTGAAAATAAAAAAATTAGAAGATAATCAAAAGATCTTCAAATGAGAATCTGGAAAAAGAATTTTACAGATAAAAAATATGTATAGAAAAAAACTGATAGTCGAAGATTGTGTTTGGATACGAAGGAAACCCTAAAAAATATTACAACAATCGATTGAAAGAAGAGGTTTTAAGAAAAAGGAGAGAATGAGAAGAGAAGAAATGAACGAATGAGAGAGCCAAAGCTGTTTATGATTTTTTTTGTTTTATTATTATTTATTTATTTATTTTGTAATTTGATTTCTGGTCTGACAGATTAAAAATTGAATGTACTGCTTATGTGATTAACTTTGTATCCACGTGTTGGGTACTTATAGGCCGAATAATTTAAAATGTGACAGTGCAGGGAAATAGATCTGTTATGTCAGTGTTTAGATCATCGTGGTACCAACGTCGTTTTATTAACAACAGATTATACCAACTTTTTGTTGCTCTACTTTTTACAGTAAAATTACACGTTTTCTCCGTGAATTGTGTTTTAAGCTAACTGAACCAATTTTAGTTCCATTGGTTTAGTTTGGATTCAGTTTTGTTGCGAACTTGCAAGCCAGCAGAAGCGGTGATAGGAGACTGGGCAATTTATTCTTGAAATCAGAAGAGTAGATGAATGATCAATCCTTAAGACTTTGTAAGATTTCAATGTTAGAATTTATCTCAGCTCATTAAAAAAACTAGCTTGTTTTCATCTTAACAAAAGAATCTAGTGCTCCAATAACACTTATCAATTTGGCATCAGGTTTTGGTTTAGATAATGCAAAATGCCAAAAAGGATTAGACTCATCTAATTCGGAATTTTTCCAATGACAATCTACCAGTAAGTCGTTTGTTTTCTCTAACTTAAATGATTAACAGGGGTTAGTCGTGGGAGAGTTTGAGAGATTTTAATGGAGTTAGCAAATCCCCTGTTTGAGAGATTTTAATGGAGTCTGATTTCAATCATATTTACCCAACGAACACCCGACTCAAATTCAAATACCTTCAACCTTGAATCAAAGATCACAAACAACAAAGGTCTACTACACTAATTAGAACCGGCTGAGTTCCTACGTGAATGGGTACCCATTGAGCCGCTCTCATTCAATTTGTCTCTATCAAGATAAGAAACTGGTTAGAGAATTTATCACTCTCAGGGCAACAAATTTTAGAACTTTTGAGTCCAGATGCTTTCAAGTTTCAACTACGGGATTAAGAATACCCGGCTAAGCCTAAACTATCTTGGTCCAACACGTCAAATGCATCACAGGCAAGGAAAAGTAGATCACTACTTCGGCATGTTTAATGTAGGAAGACATACGCCATGCATTTTCCAAGGGATTTGCAGAATCACTCCCTTGTGAGTTCAACAACTTGGGTTAATATCATTCAGATAATCGAGATAATTCACATTGCCTACACAGATGTAACAAAAATAAAAGGATCTAGCACATCCCATCAAAAACTCAAGGGTTTTATTTACCAAGGGAAAAAGTATTATGTTATGCACCGTGATTTATGGGTGCTATGATGTTTAAAAGTGAACGTGAATGAGTGAGTAGTTCCCCAAAGCTATAGTAAGTCCACCCAGTCCCAAATCATGATGAGCATCGTACAAGAGAGACATTTTTGTGTGTGCATATTTAGAACATGTCTAGGATAATTAGCAATGAGCAAATAGTAAACATCACCCCACATAAGAAGTACAGAAGACACTCTAAATACACACCATGAAGAAATAGATCTAGTCAACAGACAGTCAATGAAATGGTCTCAAAACATATGCCGGTGGGCTACATATGACTTACAGAACCTCAAAGATGCAAGCATCTAAAAAGCTGATGTTTTTGTTTTATCTCAACACCAGTAAAGACGCTTCCTAATCTTCTTCTCGTTCAGGGGGCAGGCCACAGGGCAGCAGCATTTTCTGCACAAATTTTAATACAAGAGTGGTGGTGGTCATAACAGAGGTACAGAGGAAAAAGAGAAGTAAAGATATAGCAAGTTTTGCTTATGAAGGATGGTTTTAAGTAACAAAGACTTCAAAGCTAAATCCAAATTAATTCTCTACAAGATTGTATTCATCGATGAATAATTCAAACAGAAACTAAAAAACCTTGCACCTCAGATTTGCTTTAACAACTAGCATGACCAAAATCAGTATTTCATCAGCAATAAATGAAAATGAAAATAAAAAAAAAATGTTATGGTAACATAAACTCCGGAGCAGATAGTTACATGTATCAGCTAACGTCAAAAATTAGAAGTCAACAAGGTTAGCACGGAAAGGGATACATATGACACTACACGGAAAGAGATAAGCCACTACTTAGATAAAAAAAAAACATACATATAATAGCTGAACTATAGCGTAAGAGAACCTGGAAACCTCAGTAAGAGGTCCACTGATGTTATCCACCAGATTTCCTACATATGCAGGCCGGACAGCATGGAATGGGACTCAGTTCGGACACAAAAAACAGATGTCTGGTGGAAACCCCTAAGGATTATTTATTTAAGTTTAGGGTCTAGCTTTTTGGTTCACATATACTAGACAAGCCCGCTGGTGTTATTCACCAGTTTCCTACATATGTTAGCACTACAGCTTACATATGTTAGCACTACAGCTAAGAATCTATAGAAAATTGTTCTTGTTAATCGATTATGCGGCTCTCCAAGCTAGCATAGGTCAAGCATAGTTACGCAACATAAAGAATAATCAATGTATAAGATGTTTTAACAGTTAACAGATGAAACTTGTTTCTTTTTTAAAAAAAAAAAAAAAAAAAAAGTGGCCATTTAAATGAAGATGGCAGCAAAAGAACAAAAGGTGTGCATCAGACATTTAACTAATACTGAACCCCACCAATCAACAAAGGCAAACATACGGACAGACAAAAAATATTATAACACAAGATACAAACACCATGTAGATACCTGCATAAAGTTGTAACGCTCTCTTCCAATCGATTCGTTATCCGCTATGGCGAAATAAGACATTATGGGGTAATGACCTACATAAGATGCATAACTATCGCGCTGGATGTTCACCGCCCATTCACTAATTAAAGAAAAGAACAAAAGGAACAACCATTAACAGGAGATAAATAAGTCTTACACAATGAGCTATTACCACACTTTTGAGGAAATTTACAACTTACAATCTGTTAAGATCAGCATGGCCAGTTCCAACATACTTGGCTTGGAGATGCTCAAGCTGGGAATTTATATTGAACCTATCACTCGCCTGAACCAAATATACAAGAAATTATTAACCGTTAAGAGAAAAAGACAGTAAAAACTCTGCAGTAAGCATTAACCACAACATCAGAGTACAAAATTAGGAAACATACAGAAAAAAAATAAAAAATGTTGATAGAAATCCAGGTATTCTTGTTTCAGATGCTCTACACTTTTACATCTTAACCCATTTGCATGCACATAACATAATATACTTTCAAGAAAATTCGCACTTCGTTTCAGAAGTTCAACACTTAAACATATCTATATAGTCTACAAGCTTGCGGTGTTTAGGCAAGTTATCGATTAGGGAAGCATCAGAAAAAATTTGGAGTTAAAAAGTTTTAAGGTCTCTTATCTTGTCTTTCTTGGAATTTCATGGATCCAGAAAGGATAGAGAGGATTAAAACTAAATTAACAGACAACCACAATACTACATTGATACACTTTACTTGGATTACAAACTTAAGACATTAATAACACCACCCCTAAATAGGTGAAAACCACTTAACAGTGGACAAACATATAATGAGACTCGATCAAAGGCACAAAGACAAATGTTTCATCTTTTTCCAACTCTAAGCAAAGTTAGGTTAGGATGGAATTGTAAGAAACTAAGAAAAAGATGTGAATTTTATCTATAGTAAGTGATGATCTGTTATTGCAATATGGATTGGGGCATCAACAATTACAACCTTAGTTTGAACAATATTACAATACCGTAGCTAACAAAGAGTAGAATCGAAGCTCACCTGCATATTTGATTCTTTAGGAAAAATTAGATAAGAGTTTCAATATTCTGCTACAACCTGCCATAAACAAAAACCTAACACTTATCAAACACATCATAACACAGAGGAACTGGAACAAAACCCTAAAAATAAGAACCACAAACAACAGTAGAGATGCCTCGCATTAGTTAAAATTCTTACAAAAAAAGCAGGGCACCAGAAGATATCACTTGGGTTACAGAAATGATTCGAGATGGAAAATAAGAATGCTGGGGAAATATCGAACGCGGGGATACTTTTTCTAACGGGGGATATAAATTACTATCCCCATTCAACGGTGTCTACTAAGGGGTATTTTTGGGCGGAAACATATTGAAAAGATTATAATACCATTCCTTCAAAATAAAAACTTAAAGCTTAATATCAAAAAAATCAAAATCATATCCCCAATTACCTTCACGGTGCGGCTACGATGTGGTCTCTCTTTAAATGCTGACCCGTCATATGAAATAGAAAAACTTCCAAAATAGTTTTATTACCTAACTATTTAGCTTTTTTCTTTTTCTAACTTCCTACTTTTTGTTAAAAAATTAAGCGGTTAAGGAGATTTGGAGGGGGCAGGATTTTTAGTTAAATAGGTGTCAAAAAATAAAAAGGGGTCACATACAAAACAGATGTGGTCCGACCACATCTTAGACGGAGGGTTTCCTTCACTATCAGTTCCGGCACTCCTCTAGGTTAGGGTTTTGAAGAAAAAAATCTTCATCATTTCTTTATCGATACCATCGTTCTTCATCGTCAATTAATCGTTGATTCAAAAATATCTTTGTCGATTACCCGAATCTACAACCATGCCTCCACGAAAGAAACACAATCCCAATCTGCATTCAAAATCAAAATCAGTAGCTCAACAAAAACAAGAACAAAGGCTTGCTCGGATTGCTCTTGAGGAAGAAGAAGAGGATTCAGACCATAAAACTCTCGAAGAAATGGCTTCTGTGAGAAGGTAAGTGATTCTGAAACGTTTTACACGTTTTTTAATCGATTTAAAGCAGTGGGTTTATGTTAGAATCGTGAACTCTAACTCAAAAAATTGAGTTACAGTCAATTTTGGCATTGAATTTTGTATGAATACGATGCCAGTAATGTGTTTCGACATTGAATTTAGTATGAATATCATGCCGATAATTTGATTCGGCATTGAATTTAGTATGAATACTATGCCGGCTAAAAAACTAAAATTACCTGAAACTGAATGTTTAATCCCGACATTGATTTTAAGTTGAATACTACCTCGACACTGGGTTACGTCACTGTTTTAAATTTTACGCATATGCCGGTAATTTTTTGGTATACAGGAATAACCTTGGAATTACTTAAAACTACCGGCATTGTCGAGTTGTCGATAGACAATGCCATCCTCCGTGTTATTCAGGATATCTATGCCGATATTAGATATGATTGTTAGTTGTCGTTTATTTATTGTGTATGTCTTTTGATAGGGCTAAAACCAAGGAAGCTAAGAAAGGAAAAAGTAAAGATGTCAGCGTTAAGAAAAGAAAGAAGAACGCTCTTGGCACTCACGAGTCTCTTCCTCCTTAAGGGAAAGAATTTGGTCGCAATAAGCAGTTGGGGGAATGCTCTACAAGAGGGCAAGTTTGGGAGAGTAAGGACCGTAGAAAAATAGCAATCTACGAACGTAATGGAGAATCGGATGATGAGAACGATGAAGAGGAAGATGATGAGGTTGATCCAAGTCAACAAGCAAGCCAAAGCTAAGTTTTAGAGGAAGACGTTGGGCCAAAGTCAACAACTGACACAAGTTAAAAGGATTGGGATAAGGTGAAGGCGAACAACCGGTAGAAAAAGAACAAGAGAAGAAGAAAGTAGTCAAAATAAAAGGTTCGCATCTTCCTCATCCTAATGACATGTTACCTGACCTTGGTGGTGGGAAATTTTAGGGTCAAGCTTCCGATACGATACCACTATTTGGCTACAAAGACATCGGGCACGTACTATCTATCAAATCTATGTAAGAATTTTTACGTTATGCTCGTGTATTGTTATGTATGCTTTCTTTCAATGTCTCCTATTTATGTATACTTTATTTTTATTTTTATTAATGTATAATCTCATTGTCTCCTAATTGTAGGATCATAAGAAAATAGTACGTGTTTTCCAACACCAATCCTCGAGTAAATGACCTTTGGAATTGAAATGTAAAGAGGTCCAAGTATTAGTAAAGGACTCTGGGCTATATCCTTTGGTTGAAAATTATGTGGAGTATGATTCTGTGACAGTCAATCGCTTCGCCGAGAGGTGGTGAAACTGATACCATGCACTTCCCAATTTGGAGAGATAACCTTGATCCCTGATGATGCTCAGAACATTCTAGGCTTATATGGGTTACCGGCAAATCAGTTGCAGAAGGAAATAAATGCATGGACCTAGAATGGTCGAAGTTACACGATTTGATTAACAAGTTGTTTTCTTGGGACTACGAAACTTCTATACAAAGCTTCTATGTATCTAAGAATTGTAGGACAAATAAAATGAAACTGAATATGCTTAGAGAGAGGTTTGGAGAGATGAAGTAGAAACGAAAGATGGATAACTGGGATCCCGCTCAAATTCGTTATACAGCCGCTGCGTACCTGTTATTCATCTTAGGCACTAAGGTATTTCATGATGCTAGTGGGAACAGGGTGAGTGCAAACCACCTAAAATACTTGGATCTGTTGGAAGAGGTCCATGGATATTCTTGGGGCACCGTGCTAATTGCACATTTGATGTCGGAGATGAGAACGACCTCTAAGGCTGTTACCAATCAATTTTTCGGGAATTTCACTCTACTCCGGTAATTTTGTTTTTAAACTTATGTTCTTATATTTGTTCACATATACCGTTATTATTGTACACAAAATTACTCCTTTTTATATGTATAATTCTACATTTGCGTAGGTGTGGGATTATGAACACTTCCTAACATTGTTCACGAACTACAAAGCCTTGACAATAAAAGAAAGTTCTGAACCCGATGAGCCTAGAGCACAGATATGCGAGTTCAACAATACTCTGAAATACGGTAACAATCGTCGACTGACAGATATGATATTGTCTCTGGACGCGATGACTATCAAAGAAGTTGTGTTCGACCCTTACAAGGAGGCTAGAGAAAACCGCCACTTTTTGAGGTTTGGTAATGTTGCATATTATAATGGACTGTTGTACCACCCAACGGGATACGTTATGGATGATCCCCGACGTATGATGGCGGCAACTTGGATATAAGCAACAAACTAGTGTGCAACAACTTGCTTTTGAAAGGTCATTTGTTGACTATCCTCGGGGTTATTCAACTGCCTTAAGGTTGAAGGTAGAGTATACGCCAAATCAAGAACTAACACATTGGAGGGATAGAGAATCACGTCGTTTGGTAAATACGTGTAATTAGAAGATTGCGGAAAACGGTGATGAAGCCGATCCTGACTACATGAGGTATTACTTGGAATACTCACATACTTTTGTTGTGCGCCTGGATAACATTGAAATTCTATCCCAAGTAACCCTCCCGTAAAGAGGTGATGGGTTCCTAATATTGCATACATTCTTATCATGTTGTAGGTGTTTATGCCATTTTGTTGCACTAATTTCTTGTATTTATGCCAAATTATATATTTTGTATCACTTGTTCGTTTGCGAGTAAAGTTTGTGGTAATTGTCACTGGTTTTTTGTTTTGTAATGCTAGGGGAAAGAAAAGAATGGTCTGAACATGTGCTATGAAGGAAGTGAAGGTTTATTTTGAAATACTCTTAAGTAATTTCCTATGTTCTAAGTGCTCTTGAGAAACCAGTTTGAAGAATAGAGTTCAATTTCATCAATGGTTTTATCTCTTTTTGAATTCTATTTGTCTCTTCTTCTCAATATGTTCTAAATTCTTAGCTAGGGCATAGATGAAGTCCTTAACTTACTACTAGATGATTCATGTTTTCGTTATTGTTCTTGTCGTGCTTTACTGAGTTAAGAGATGTTTAACTTTTGAGCTGCAATGTACTACTTTCACCTAGTATATCATGTATCCTAGGTTGTTAGAACACCTGTATATTGTCGCATCAACTTATGTTTAATTGATATCTTTAATCTTTGATTAGTTGTGTTGTAAAAAGACATCTAATACTAGGGATTAATGCTTTAGTTGACGTTAAACTATCCATCTGTGAAACCCCTTTGGAAAGGCGAAAGACTCGTATCTTCACCGCTGATCCGTTATAAGAGAAAAGAACAATTTCTGTTGCTGAATTTATAGTAGAGGTTAAGTGGTGGACTCAACTGCCCTAGTGCCTCTTATTTGACTGTTTTCAACTCTCCTTGCATCCATATTTCCATTTCACTTTTCTACTTTGATCCTTGCCAACATATTGTAGTTCCGACACTCAAACCCCTGTTGTTATTTCTTATTTGAATCAGTATTAGTTAGGCTTTAGATTCAATTTCGCGCTGCTCTAGTCTCTGTGGGTTCGACCCGTATTTGCCCTGTTTACATTGTTGATATTGTGCACTTGCGGTTTACTATAATTATAGGTATCTCTATAAAGCCTACCAAGTTTTTGGCGCCGCTGCCGGGGACTCGGTAGCGGTGTAGCTGGAAATTCTGTCTTTACTTTAATGATTTCAGTTAGTATTGTATATATGTGTTAGATTTTTTTTTTAGTTTTTTTTGATGTGGTTAGTGTAGCTTATCTATGTAACATCTTAGCTTAGCTGTAGTTTTTAAACTTCAACCAGCCTGATTACTTGCATTCTGTTCATATCTGCATTTTCATACCAACCTATTCAATTTTTTGTTGTTTTTCTCAGCTTACAGTTCACTACCATCTTTACATTT
This sequence comes from Papaver somniferum, assembly GCF_003573695.1. Classification (NCBI taxonomy): domain Eukaryota; kingdom Viridiplantae; phylum Streptophyta; class Magnoliopsida; order Ranunculales; family Papaveraceae; genus Papaver; species Papaver somniferum. The sequence goes on from NC_039359.1 coordinate 179,656,837, forward strand.
GTTCATATATCTTGCATACTTAAAGTTATCTGTCATTGCATTCTGTAGCAGCATCATCCTTGTTTTATATTTCTGTAGGTTCAGTCAATGTAAACCAGTCGGTTTCAGTTAGTCATCTTTACCTTAGTGGATGTAGTTAAGTTTTGTGTATGCTTGTTGAGGTTTTAGTCATTAGTATAACTTAGACTTTCAACTCCATCTGTTATATTACTTGTATCATTTCAGTCTTTTTGTTAGTTAATCAAATTGCATCATTCTCTTCTATCATCCCTAGTTTGAGTTAATTTCATCTATAGTTCATAAGATCCTGTAAAATACTGAAGGCCATTCTTAGTTTTATTGTGTTAGAAAATTAGAATAACTAAACTTAGGTTAGAAATTTGTAGCTGTAGTTTCGCTGTGTGGTAGTAACTGTAATCTCTAAATTTCAACTATTCCATATTCTGTTACACATCTACATCTGTAACTGTGTTGCTGCATCATAGCTTAGTCAAATCGCTTGTTCATACATCTTGCATTGTTGAAACTTTCTTTGCATCTAGTTGTATCCTTTAATCATCCTATAGCTGCGTCTTTATTTTCTGAACCTGTAGTTTCAATCGGTGTCTTTTGTAACTGGTCTCTTCTTGTAAACCAGTTTCTTAGCTGTGTTCCTACTTTCTCAGTTTGTAATATACTCACTTCAGTAAGTTGGGAATCTGTTAATATTTTGAATTTTCTTTCTTTTTACCTTTGCAGTCTTATCTCAGTAGTATAGTTCACAATTTTTTGTAATTTGCATCTCAGTATCAGTTCTAGCTGTAGGTTCTGATTTTCATTTTTGATTGCATTCTTGCATCTTGTGTTCAGATGGAGTAGTTGCATTATTGATCTATAGTATATCTAGTTGAGTTGTCTGCATCTATAGTCCAGGTTTTAATATTGTTAAGCTCTGTTGTTTTTAGTTTTCTCGGTGAAGTAATCCTGTAAGAATCTGTAAATATTGTTGTTACGCCTTATTGTGTCCTTGTTGAGGACTATAGTTTCTGTGAAAAAGTTCCTTCTTTGTTTTGTGTTAGCATAAAGTTTGATTTAGGATAGTCTGCACTTTAGTGTTAGCTGAAACTTTTGATTTTCAGTTACTTCATTCTCGGTCACATAGTTTCTTTGCGGTTAGGTTGAGTATGTGTAAATACCTGCATCATTGTCTTGTATTGTAGTCAACTCACATAATTTGCGCATCTATAAAAGTAATTGTAGTATAGATTCTGTTAGTTAACTACTAGTGCAAAAGTTCTCATCTCCCTTTAACTATTCCCATTAGATATTTTGTTTGTTAAATGTGCATCATTAGCCTGTAATATAGCAGTTCAACATTCCTGCATTACATTTCCAGCTTGTCTGTATTTAAAAATCCATTCTGTCCTGTTCAGCAACAACTTAATCTTGAGTATTTGTTTGCTTTGATTACACAGAACTAAGTACTGAAATTCTCTCTCTGAACTCAACAGGTACCTGCGATACTGTCGCGCAAACCAAAGGTGAGGAGAAAAAAATGCGAGAAAACCTGTTGGTTATGCCTAAACCCGGTCTTATACCGGTGGTATCGTGCCTCAACTTTAATATTCTTGTCCTGAATACCTGCTTGCATGCAAACTGAACTAGTTTCTAAGCATTGTCAACCCCCTGCTACTTATAACATCTTTGTATATGATCATGTGATATTTGGGTAATTTACTTGCTAGTTGAAGTTGTTATTTCACTGTGCATTATCAATTTTCGCATAACATGATATCTGTATGTATGCTTGCATAGTCTAGACATTCATTCACATAAACCCTGAATTGAGACTCGGAATTGTGTTGTGCTTGGTTTCTGAATTGAGTTGAATTTCTGCCTGGTTAACTGGGTGTATAACATGTTGAATGGTATGTCTGTTGGGCTATGATTGTGACTTTTTGAGACCAGGCCAATCGTCTAGTTAGAATTCAGCGAGAGGACGTAGTTGAAATTCCTGTGTCTGTCGAAGAAAGGCCTGACCAACTTGAGACAATGGGTGACGAGATAGTCCAACCCCTCAGTCTCAAAGATTACTTGTACCCCACGAGGACAAGCCATCCCTCTTGCATTGTTCCACCAGAAATTGCTGGTCATTTTGAGTTAAAGGCGAGCACGATACACATGCTCCCTGTGTTTCGAGGGGTTGATGCTGAAAACCCTTACCATCACGTGAGAGACTTTGAGGAGATTTTTGGGACTTTCAGATTCAATTAGCTGACAGAAGAGTCCCTGAAATTGCGTTTGTTTCCTTTCTCTTTGAAGGAAAAAGCCAAATCTTGGCTATATGCTTTGCGGCCTCGGTTCATTAGAACTTGGGATGAACTTACGAAAGTATTTTTCAAAAAGTTCTTCCCAAATCATAAAACAGCCACCATTCGTCAAGATATCAATTGTTTTGTTCAAATAGATGGTGAGAGTGTCCAAGTATTTAGAAAGGTTTAATGATTTGTTATTGCAATGTCCTCACCATGGTTCCGAATAGTGGAGACTATCAACAATTCTATATGAAGGGTTGGATTTCACCACTTGAACCATGATTGAATCAATGTGCAACGGTGAATTCACAGATAAAAGTACCGACGAGTCGTGGGCCTTCTTGCATGAAGTTGCCGAGAAAACTCAGCAATGGGAGTCTGTTAAATAACCTAGAAAGTCGACCAACAATGGTAGCGTTCATAGGATTGAGTCTGACTTTGAGGGTAATGCTAAAATTGCATCACTAGCTAGGAGAGTTGAAGCTTCAGAACTAGAAAAAAGTGTGAAATCTGTTGCAACTACTTCTTGCAACCAAGTTGAGGTTTCTATTTGTGCTGCGTGTAATAGTTTTGATCATCTTGTTGATAACTGCCCACAATTGCATGCATTTCAAGAGTCCAGACCTGAACAAGCTAATATTTTGTATCAAAAGTATGAGAATAACCCCTATTCTCAGACACATAACCCAGGGTGGAGAAACCACCCTAACTTTTCATGGTCCAAGGGCCCTGTACAAGTGGGAAATCTAGGAAACACACAAGGATATTCATATCCTAGAAACCCCCAAGTACAATTGCACACATAGTACCCTGTAGAGAAAAGGCCTAGTTTTGATGAGGGTGTAAACCAAATGAATCAAAATATTTTGCAATATCATAAGTTGAATGACCAAAGGTTTTCTAGTCTAGAACCTAAATTGGACCAAATCTATGATGCTCTAAATGAGAGGGAAAAGGGAAAACTCCCTAGTCAACCTCAGCAAAATACGAAAGGCACATTTCAGGCAAGTACATGTAACTGTAATGAGACTGCACATGCTGTCACCACTCTTCTTAGTGGTAAAATTGTTGATAACAATGTAGGTGTACCACAGACTAGTGAGTCCGAGTCAGACTCATCATTGCATACAACGCCACAGAAAACATCCATTGTAGAAAATGACTCTGAGCATGTTTGTAAATCTAAAAATTCTACTGATGCTAATATTTCTTTGCCAGATAATGTTCATGTTGCTCCATTTCCTCAAAGGTTGGTGCAGCAGAAGAAAGGTACCCATTATAATGAGATGTTAGAGATGTTCAAACGAGTTAACATCAACATCCCATTTCTTGAAGAAATAAAGCAGATCCCTGTTTATGATAAGTTCTTGAAAGATCTGTGCACACAAAAGCGAAAGCTTAATATGCATAAGCGTGCCTTTCTTGCTGAACAGGTAAGTTCTATCATTCAAAAAGACTCCACCTAAGTTTAGAGACCTAGGTTGTCCCACAATCACATGCATGATAGGTGACCATACGGTCAATGAGGCGTTACTGGACTTAGGGGCAAGTGTTAACCTACTTCCATATTCGGTGTATGTGCAGTTGGGTCTTGGAGAGTTAAAACCAACACCTATAACTCTGCAATTGGCGGACAGATCCGTCAAAGTGCCACGTGGTGTGATAGAATATGTTCTAATCAAGGTTGATATGTTCTATTTTCCTGTGGACTTCATTGCATTAGATACTCAGCCTGTGCAGAACCCAGACTGTCACATTCCTGTCATTTTAGGACGTCCTTTCTTGGCGACGTCCAATGCAATTATTAATTGTCGTAATAGAGGGCTGAAATTATCGTTTGGTAACATGACTGTCCAGTTGAATGTTTTTAATACTAGCCAACAACATTTAGATCTTGATGATGATAATGATGTGCATGAAATAAACATGATTGAAAGTTTGATTCAGGATTCGTTGTCTAGTAGCATGTCTGTTGACCCTTTGCATGCTTGTTTGAATAATTTTAACTTGGATCTGTTTTATTATGAATACATAAGTGAAGTGAATTTTTTGCTTGAATCTGCACCTCTCATGGACACCACCAAATGGAAATATAGAGTGGAGCCACTTCCACTCTCTGAATCCAGGTCTGTCCCGTCTCTTGTTGAACCACCAAAGCTCTGACTGAAACCATTGCCTGATACTCTTGAATATGCATTTTTGGGATCCTATAATACTTTGCATGTAATCATTTCATTTGCCTTGGATATAGAACAGGAGAGTAAGCTTTTAGAAGTACTTAAGGAGCATAACGAAGCATTAGGATGGACCATATCAGACCTTAAAGGCATAAGTTCCGCTATTTGCATGCATCATATAAATCTTGAAGGCTAAACCATCTAGGGAAATGCAGAGGAGACTCAATCCTAACATGAAAGAAGTTGTTAAGGGTGAGATTCTAAAACTTCTTGATGCGGGTATCATATACCCGATCTCAGATAGCAAATGGGTTAGTCCTATTCAGGTTGTGCCGAAAAAATCAGGTGTTACTGTAGTTCAAAATGATAAAGACGAGTTAGTTCCTACTCGAGTAACCACAGGGTGGCGAGTTTGCATTGACTATAGGAAGTTGAACACAGTAACAAGGAAATACCACTTCCCTCTTACATTCATAGACCAAATGCTAGAACGGTTGTCTAGGCATAGCTATTATTGTTTCTTAGATGGTTTTTCTGGTTACAACCAGATTCATATTGCACCAGAAGATCAGGAAAAGACTACATTTACATGTCCATTTGGAACGTTTGCTTATTGACGCATGCCCTTTGGGTTGTGTAGTGCACCCGCCACATTTCAACGTTGTACGATGAACATTTTTTCCGACATGATAGATAATTTCCTTGAGATCTTTATGGATGATTTCTCTGTGTTTGGATCTTCTTTTGTGAATGTTTGAACCATCTCACTCGTGTGCTGATTAGATGTAAATAAAAAAAAATGGTTTTGAATTGGGAAAAATGTCATTTTATGGTGAACTCAGGCATAGTTCTAGGACACATCATCTCTGAAAAAGGCATAGAAGTAGACAAAGATAAAGTTGACCTCATTCAACCCTTGCCGCAACCTCGCTTTGTGAGGGAGGTTAGATCATTTTTAGGCCATGCTGGTTTCTACTGTAGATTCATTAAGGATTTCAGTAAGATCTCAAGGCCACTGTGTAATCTACTTGGTAAAGATGTTGCATTTGTGTTTGATGATGCTTGTGTGCGTGCATGGGAAGAACTCAAAATTCTTCTAATTTCAGCCCCTATAGTCCGACCACCTGACTGGAAATTTCCATTTGAAATCATGTGTGATGCGTATGATTTTGTTGTTGGTGCTGTTTTAGGACAGCGCGTCGTTAGACTTCCATATGTGATATACTATGCTAGAAAGACTCTTAATGATGCTTAACTTAATTATACAACTACTGTGAAAGATTTGCTTGCTGTTGTTTTTGCATTGGACAAGTTCAGGTCATACTTGATAGGGTCTAAGGTCATCATATACACTGATCATGCTTCCCTGAAATTCCTTCTTTCTAAGAAGGATGCGAAAGCTCCTCTCATCCGATGGATATTGTTATTGCAGGAATTCGATCTCGAAATTCGATATAAGAAAGGTTCTGAGAATGTGGTTGCTGATCACTTGTCTAGATTAAATGTTGAGTCTTTTGATGAGTCCGTGCAGATTAGAGAATCTTTTCCTGATGAACAATTAATGCTTGTGTCTGAGTATCCTTGGTTTGCTGACATTGTGAACTATCTTTCCACGGGAAGAATGCCTTCGCATTGGTCTAGACAAGACCGTTATAAGTTCTTGGCTGAAGTTAAATACTTCTTTTGGGATGACCCATACCTGTTTAAGTACTTCCCGGACCAAATCATAAGGAAATGTGTCCCCAACAGTGAACAAAAAGATGTGATATCTTTTTGTCATGACCAAGCATGTGGTGGCCATTTAAGTGCCAAGAAAACTGCTGCAAAAGTCTTGCAGAGTGGGTTTTATTTGCCATATTTATTCAAAGATTGTCATGCCTATTGTATTTCTTGTGAACGTTGTCAGAAACTAGGAAGTATTTCCAAGAGAAACATGATGCCATTGCACCCTATTTTGATTGTTGAACTGTTTGATGTTTGGGGAATTGATTTCATGGGTCCATTTCCCAATTTTGAAGGTAAGTTATACATCCTTGTTGCTGTTGATTATGTTTCTAAGTGGGTAGAAGCAGTTGCGACCAAACCAAATGACCATAGGGTGGTTCTGGCCTTCTTAAAAGAAAACATATTTTCTCATTTTGGCACACCTAGAGCTATAATTAGTGATGATGGTTCACACTTTTGCAATAGGTCTTTTGAGTCATTAGTTCGCAAGTATGGCATAACTCATAAAGTCGCAACCCTATATCATCCACAGACCAGCGGCCAAGTAGAGGTTTCTAATAGGGAAATTAAGCACATTCTAGAAAAGACTGTTAACCCGTCTAGGAAAGATTGGTCATTACGATTGAATGATTCTTTATGGGCATATAGAACAACATACAAAACCCCTATTGGCATGTTGTTAGACACACTTTTCTGTCTGAATTGTCCTCAGTGTCTCTATTGCTAGTACTTCATTTTGTACTTATTATGGTGTTTTTATGCTTGTGTAGGTGTTTTTGGAGAAATACACTTGTGTGGAAAAAGTTGCTCAAAAAGTGCTATCTGGACCCCCGGAGGACATTTTCTATACGGACCCCAGATTTGGCTAAGGGGCATACAGGGTTATGCATAGCCCAAATTCATCCTCAGCACCCAATTACTAAGGGGCACACTACTTGCTATTTGCACCCCCAGAGCGCCACCTGCTATTCGCATCCCTGTTTTGGTTAGGGGGACACCTTCTTCGTTTAAAAAAAATTGGCGGGAAAACTTTGTAATGAACTGGAAGATTTTTTATCAAGATTTTGACGATGTTCTACAAAGATTAAATGGCTGAAACTTCGTGGGTAGTTGTGATTTTTCATAACAGGCCTGTTATGGGTGTTTATTTGGATCAGAATTGGCTGAATCATGTCATGGAGCAAAACAGGGGAGTACGTGAAAAGGAGGAAGATTTTCACGCGTCTGCTGTTGTTGGGAGAGTTTGGAACGTGCTGGGAGAATGCTAGAGGCGTGTAAGAGTTAAACAAGGAGAGTTTGCAGCTGTAAAACGCGTAAGAATCTAAAACAGGTAAGAAAATATCCGAAAATATTTTCTTTCACTGCCAAGAATTTGTGAAGTTATGGAGGAGATTCGATGCATCTTTTGGGTATAAATAGAGTCCATTGGGTCATATAAGGGGGATGGAGAGTTTTGGGAGAAGTTGAGAGCTTCAACAGAGTTGAAAATCAAGTTGCAGGAAAACTGTTTTCTGCTGGTGCACTGAAGAACACGAAGAACTTTAGACGCACAGAGACAGTCGTTTATCAACAGTGACAACGACACACAGGTGAGGGTCGAGAATCAGCGACTGTGCTCTGTTCTATCGTTCTTTTCAGTTTGTAACACTTATAATTTTTGCAAACCTGGTTTTTAATATTTTCTCTCCATTTCATCATTGTAAACAATTTTTGAAGAAATGAACAAATATTTTGAGCGTGTTTACACAATGATGAGCTAAACTCATCCTCTGGGGCGAAGGAGGAAGCTATTTCACCAATGAAAAGTGGTAATATCTAATTTATGCAATTATTATATGATTATTTGCCTAGATAAATAAATTGATAAAATGATTTTTGTTAACCAATTGTCATTTCAATTGATGGAGCATGCTAGCCCAGGGTTTTGATGTCCCATACTTTCGATCTACAATTGTTATTTCTAAAAAATCAACTATTGCATGATTATAGTTAGAGAATATAAATCACTTTGATATTGGTAAATAGTGGATTCCATAGCCCCAGTCTTCTCCATATTTTTCACATCACTTTTATTTAAGTTTGCTATATTTTTAGTCTTAAAAATTAAACCCAAAATCTATTGCTTTCACAAGTCTCAACGAACCTATTACTACAACTCAATTTGAAATCACATCAATTTTTGGCGCCGCCGACGCGTACTTGTCTTTAGGCTAGAGTTTTTAGATATTTTTTCTAGGTTTTTATTTGTTTTTCATTTTTATTTTATTTTTTCTTCTTTACGTTTCTGGGTTTTTGTCTTTTCCTTACAAATTTTGGAATTTGGAGCGAAAGAAAAATTTGCCAAAGCTTTTGGTGAATACTTAAAGATTTGGAGTAAAAGCAAAGCGAAAGGAGCGAAAGAAAAGGAGAATAAGAATTAATTAAAAAAAAAGAGAGACAATATTTTTTTATATTTTTTTATTTTTAGAATTTCTTTTAGATTATCTTTTTCTTTTGGACTTTATTTTCGGACTTTGGACTGTGGACTTTGGGACTTTTTTTTTAAACCCTGCGGAAGGGTAGTTTAAATATCAACTGTTTGCAGAGAAGGACGGCGATTACGATATCGCCTCGGCCCCTCGGGTTCGTACATGACATAGGAGTCATGGCCCGAGTCGACTTCAGCGATTCATCCCCCGTCTGATACGGGAGGTAAGTTTGTCGAAACACTCGCGAATCTCCTGTCAGCGAGTTACTGTATTCCTTCGTTTGCATATATGCTGAGGATTTGAAAACGGATGCTTTAATTTCCTACTAAAGGGTAAGGACTGGCCATACAAGATAAGGGTTCGGATTTCATCATCGTTCCCTTCTTGCCCGCCTTAGGAAAACGAAACCAAATGCGAACCTAAGCCTAAAATTTGACTAGAACGAGACCTACAGGGTAACGAGCTTAATAGGAAAGTCATTCGAAAAATATTGGTTACTCTTTTAATCATGCTTCAAAGTTCATGATGGTTTCTGTGAGTTGAATACGACGCCTTTTATCGCCGGTGAGGCCTTGGGTATCAAAGTTCCATTGAGCTTCCCTCGTCTCGATTCAACTTACTTAAACTCGGATTGATTCCAGAGGGGTTTGCTTAAATTGTAACGAATTCCCTTTCGAAGGATTAGAAGCTGGTCTAGAAACAATCTAAGTGGATCCATCATGCTTTTTGTTTGCTAGAAATCTTTAGGTTTGCTTTGGTGGAGTCATCCTTGTTTGTGTTTGCATACAACGTCCCTTCCTTTTAGGGTTTCTTTCTTTTTCTTTTGTTTTTCTAGTGTATGCCCAAGGTTATTAAAGAGCGGGCTTGGAAAAGAAACACTCTAGGTCATTTGATTAGTGATAAACCTAGTAGTTCTTCTTGTGAAGGCGGGGAGATCGAAGACTCTTCTTTTGAGAGCCCTGTTTTTGGAAACTTCAGTTTTGAGAATCTGTCTCTTCGTGAGTAAAATACCCCTAGTACTTCAGTTGTGCCAGCGATGGAAACTTTGAAAGATTACATATTCCCAACTAGGTCCACCCGAGCTTCGTGCATTAAATTTCCAGCCACTACGTCTAATTTCAAGATAAAACCTAGTATTCTTCAGATGATCCCTATATTCTCAGGGAAAGATGATGAGAACCCCTATTTTCATATTAGGGACTTGGAGGAAATTTGTGGGACAATTAGAATAAAAGACCTTACTGATGGAGTCTTGAAACTTAAGATGTTTCCCTTTTCCTTAAGAGATAAAGCCAAGACCTGGCTGAACAACCTACCATCTGAATCCATTGAAACATGGCAGGAACTTATTGATGCTTTCTATGTGAAATTATACCCTAAGCATAAAACTGCGTCTGTTAGGAAGAAAATTAGTGCTAGTGTGCAACAAGAGGGAGAGTCTCTTTATAGGTTCTTAGAGAGACTCAATGATCTCCTATCCCAATGTACTCACTATGTATTTGATAAGATGAAACTCGTAGAGATTATTTATGATGGTTTAGACTATTCAACCAAAGCCATGGTTGAGTCTATGTACGCTGGTGAGTTCACTAGTAAAAGTGTTGATGATGCTTTCACCTTCTTAGGAGCTGTCGCTGAAAAATCCCAACAGTGGGAGTCTTGTGTTGAACCCCCCAAAACACTCTTGGTCAATAGAAGTAGCACCAATGTGGTAGATACAAGATTCGGGTCTGATGCTAATTTTGTTGTTTTGTCTAGAAGGTTAGAAGCTTTGGAATTGAATCATTCTAAACATAGGTCCCTTGTTGAACCTGATGATAGGTTTAGAGCCTCTCAAGTGTCTAGTTGTGGAGTAGAACCCAATAAATCGTTTTGGGAAGGTCAGGTTAGTGAAGAGCAAGCCCATGTTGTCTATAACAATGCTAGGTTTGAGAACCGTCAGAAGTTTGATCCATATTCAGAGACTTACAACCCTGGTTGGAGAAACCATCCTAATTTTTCTTGGTCTAAGGGTCAGAATCAAGGACAGTCTAGTAATTCTCAGCCCCCCCAGGTCATGGTTATGCTAAGAAATCTTCAGGTCAACCCCAGTTTCAGAATGAGAAAAAGATCTCCACCTTAGAAGAAACCCTTACTATGTTAGCAAAGAACCATGAGATGTTATCAAAGAACCACTGTGGTTTTCAAGAAGAAACCAGGTATAATTTTAAGAATAATTCCCAGTCTCTTGCTAACTTAGAACTTCAAGTCGGCCAAATAACTAAGTTTCTTAGTGAAAGAGAAGATGGAAGATTCCCTAGTAAAACTGATCCTAACCCTAAAGGAGAGAAATCGTACAATCATGTGACTTCTATAACAACCCTTAGGAGCGAAAAGAAATTTGACAATAAGGTTGCCATGCCTGATAGTGAACATGTTGTAGTTCACCCTGCTGAGCCAGAAAATGAGGAGACTGATAGAGTCTCTAAAGAGACCAATGAGGGTCATGCTGAGCCCGATTTTGTTCCCAGAGCCCCGTTCCCACAGCTGCTAGTTCCAACTAAGAGGGAGTCCAACTTTAATGATATGTTGGAGGTTTTTAAGCAGGTTACTATCAACCTCCCCTTGTTATATGTGATTAAGTATATTCCCGCTTATGCCAAGTTTCTTAAGGATATGTGTACGCGAAAGCGAAAACTTAGTGTCCAGAAGAAAGCCTTCCTAGCTAGTCACGTGAGTTATATTATTCAGAATACCACTACTCCTAAGTATAAAGACCCAGGGTCCCCTACTATTTCTTGCACAATAGGTAAAATACCGTGTCGAGAAAGCTTTGCTTGACTTAGGAGCCAGTGTGAACTTACTGCCCATACCATGTGTACCTTAAGCTAGGACTTGGTGAGATGAAACCTACCCAGATGACACTTCAGTTAGCTGATAGGTCCGTTAAAATTCCTCGTGGTGTGATCGAGGACGTTCTTATTGAGGTCGACAAGTTTATTTATCCAGTGGATTTTGTTATCCTAGATACCCAACCTGTCCCTGACCCAGAGAACCAAATACCAGTGATTTTAGGTCGCCCGTTTTTAGCTACATCCAATGCGATCATTAACTGTCGAAATGGTATTATGAATTTGTCTTTTGGTAATATGACTATTGAGCTGAACATTTTTAATATTAGTAAGCTACCCTCTGAACTAGATGACTCGAACATAGAAGAGGTGAACATGATAGGAACATTAGTCGAGGAGTCATTACCAAACACTTTGTTAGAAGATCCATTAGAGAAATGCCTAGCCCACTTTGGGATTGATTTTGATGATGACGATGTGATTAATGAGGTGAATGCTTTGTTAGATTCAACCCCTTTGATAGACACTAGTAATGGTGGAAACCTAAGTTCGAACCTCTACCCGTTTCTAGTCTACCCTAGTTCCTTCGTTAGAAAAGCCTCCTAAGTTGGACCTTAAACCATTACCAGATTCCCTGAAGTATGTGTTTTTAGGCCCATCTGAAACTTTACCTGCGATTATAGCATCCGACTTGGATAGTGATCAGGAAAGTAGGCTAGTGACTGTCCTTCAGAATAACAAGGAAGCTTTAGGGTGGACCATAGCAGACATTAAGGGTGTAAGTCCTACTGATTGTATGCATCATATCTATTTAGAGAGTGACACCAAACCTTCTAGGGAGATGCAACGTCGACTGAACCCTAATATAAAAGAAGTAGTTCGAACCGAGGTTCTTAAGCTGTTAGATGCAGGCATTATCTACCCCATTTCAGACAGTAAGTGGGTCAGCCCCGTTCAGGTTGTTCCCAAGAAATCCGGTATTACTGTAGTCCATAATGATAACAATGAGTTAATCCTAACCCGGGTGACCACGGGTTGGCGTGTCTGTATTGATTATAGGAAATTGAACAAGGTCACTAGGAAGGATCACTTTCACCTTCCCTTCATCGACCAAATGCTAGAGAGATTAGCTGGACGTAGCCACTATTGCTTTTTAGATGGATACTGCGGTTATATAAGATTGTCATATCCCCAGAAGACCAAGAGAAAACCACTTTTACATGTCCCTTTGGTACCTTTGCGTATAGACGCATGCCTTTCGTGCTATGTAATGCCCTTGCAACCTTTCAGCGTTGTATGTTGAGCATATTTTCTGACATGGTAGAACGGTTCTTAGAGGTCTTTATGGATGATTTTTCAGTGTTTGGTTTGTCTTTCGATGAGTGCTTGCATCATTTGTCATTAGTTTTGTTTAGGTAAGTAAAAAAATTTAGTGCTTAATTGGGAGAAATGTCACTTCATGGTTCGTTCAGGAATTGTTCTAGGGCATATCGTATCTTCGAAGGGTATAGAGGTAGATAGAGCCAAAGTTGACCTCATTAAAACTTTACAGGTCCCAAAAACCGTAATAGATATTAGGTCATTCTTAGGGGATGCATGTTTTTATCGTCGATTCATTAAGGATTTTAGCTTAATTTCTAAACCTCTTTGCAATTTTCTTGCAAAAGACGTTAAGTTTGTCTTTGATGATGCTTGTTTAGAGGCTTTTGAGAAGCTTAAAAATTTACTCACTACGGCCCCCATAGTCCAGGCACCCAACTGGATCCTACCCTTTGAGACCATGTGTGATGCTTCAGATTATGCTATTGGTGTTGTGCTAGGTCAACGAGAAAATAAGTTACTTCATGTGATTTACTATGCTAGCAAAACTCTGAATGATGCCCAATTGAACTGTACCACTACGGAGAAGGAACTATTAGCTATTGTATTTTCCTTAGACAAGTTTAGATCCTACCTCTTAGGTTCTAAGGTCATAATCTTTACTGATCATGCTGCTTTGAAGTATCTTCTTTCCAAGAAGGATACTAAACCTAGATTGATTAGATGGATCCTATTGTTGCAGGAATTTTCCTTAGACATTAGAGATAAAAAAAGGTGCATAAAATGTAGTAGCAGACCACTTGTCTAGGCTTGTTGTGGATACCCTTAATGATTCTCCTCCTGTTAGGGATAGTTTTCCTGATGAACAACTGTGCTTTGTTACCCAAGCACCTTGGTATGCGAATATAGTGATCTATCTTTTTACTGGTCGAATGCCCCAACATTGGGGTAAACAAGATCGTTCTAGGTTTTTAGCCGAGGTGAAGCACTTCTTTTGGGATGATCCTTATCTGTTTAAGTATTGTCCAGACCAGATTATTAGGATATGTATACCTGAGAGTGACCAGTCCAGTATTATTTCCTTTTGTCATGATCATGCTTGTGGGGGTCACTTTAGTGCTAAGAAGACTGCTGCTAAGATATTGCAGTGTGGATTCTATTGGCCTTCATTGTTTAAAGACTCCCATAGTCACTGTGTTACTTGTGAGCGTTGCCAGAAATTAGGAACCATTTCCCGTAGGAACATGATGCCCTTGAACCCTATTTCAGTTGTTGAGGTCTTTGATCTGTGGGGTATTGACTTTATGGGTTCGTTTCCTAATTCTTTTGGTAACCTTTACATCCTTGTCGTTGTAGACTATGTCTCTAAGTGGATTGAGGCGGTTGCGTGTAAAACCAATGACCACAGGGTTGTGATTAAGTTCTTGAAAAGTAATGTACTTACACGTTTTGGTACACCGCGAGCTATAATTAGTGATGGAGGGTCGCACTTTTGTAATGGACCTTTTAGGCTTTTGATGAAGAAATATGGTATTACACATAAGTTAGCTACCCCATATCATCCACGGACTAGTGGTCAGTTAGAGGTTTCCAATAGGGAGATAAAGCGTATATTAGAGAAAACAGTTAATCCTAATCGAAAAGACTGGTCGTTTAGGCTTACTGATGCCTTATGGGCTTACCGTACTGCGTTTAAGACCCCCATTGGAATGTCGCCTTATCAGCTTGTGTATGGCAAGGCATGTCATTTACCTGTTGAGTTAGAACATAGAGCTTATTGGGATGTTAAGCATCTAAATTTTTCACTTGACAAGGCAGGAGCCCATAGGAAACTCCAGCTCAATGAGTTGGAAGAGATTCATATAGATGCTTACGATATTGCGGAGGAGTATAAGAACAAAATGAAACTTGTGCATGATAGAAATATTTTAAGGAAGTCATTTTCTCCAGGTCAAAAAGTTCTTCGGTATGATACCCGCTTGCATCTTTTCCCTGGGAAGTTACATTCTCGGTGGACGGGTCCTTTTATTGTTCGCACTGTCTTTCCTCATGGAGCTGTTGAGATCGAGACACCATGTGGTAGTAGTTCTTCGAAGGTTAACGGTCAGAGATTGAAACCTTTTTTAGAGCCCTTTCCTATAGGTGATGTTGAGGAGGTCCCTCTGGAGGACCCTGTTTACCCTTGATTGACCATCGAGGCGATTGTATGTTGTATATTAGTTTTTGATTTCTCTCTTCACCCAGGTACTTGATGTTTTTTCAAAAGTTGTTGTAGATAGTGGTAAATGAGGCTCTTTTCGAACTTGTGAAGGGAATAATTTTTTTTTAGATTTAAATAATTTAGAAATGTAGAAAATTCAATTAACAAGTGATATAAATTTTATGGAGAAAATAGGGGTGATGATTCCACCATTCAACAATATTTATGTAGTTTTATTTATTTTTTATTATGCAAATTTAATAATTTTTTTGATTCTAACTATTGCCAAAAGCAGATTCTCAAAATATCAAAGATTAATCGCAAGCATAATACATCAAGAGTATAAAACTAAGCATGTATTATCAAGAGAAAATATATTTGATTAATAAAAATCATTTAAATCATTTATTTCCAATGCAATTAATCATATATAAATATTGCAAAAATTAATCAAATAAAAATTACAACATAAATATTGCGAGAAAGGCTTCCTCCGTCACCCCTGGGATTGGGTTTAGCTACTCATGATGAAAAACCTCTCAAATTGATTCATTGATACTCAAAAGTTGTTTACAATCAAGAGAAAATAGAGAAAAACGGTTTACAACAGTGTTTGCGACGCATATAAAGCGTCCAAAAGAACGATACAACAGAAGTGTTGTTGTTTCGAAGTCGGGGAAAGGAATTGAGTATTGTCGCAATTAAGCGACCCTAATCAACGACTGTCCCCGAGGGTATTATGTTCTTCGTGTTCTTCCTTGCACCAGCAGCAAGCTTGTCTTCTCTGCGTGATTTTCTTTTGATTCTCTCGACTCCTAAAATTTCCCCAAGACTCTCCAAACTTGCTAGCTTCAATTGTACGTGTATTTATAGTGAATTGAGGCCAAAAATCCGACCATTGATTGCGTATATACTCTCTTTAATTCAATTATTCCTTGCTGCCAAAAATAACGATAATTTCCATTTTTAAGCTCATGCACGCGTTAGATTTGATCATGCACGCTCTAGTTAGCCTTCTCCACATCTCAGCACTCTTCCAACGTTAGTAGAACTCCTCCATGCACACAAGAACTTCAATTTTGCTCGTGTTACAGTACACGTGCTCTGTTTTGGGTGTGTGAATCATCACGCATTTTCCAGCCAATTCCGATCGAACCCACTGCCCAAAATGTGTTCCTTAACCTATATCACATCTCTCTATCAAATTTCAGCCATTGAATCGACCCGTAACCCCTTCATTTTTGTGATCAAACTTCTGCAAGTTGAGAATTTCATTTCCCGCCAAAAAACAGTTTTCAAACGAAGAAGAAAGGGTGTCCCCCTATCCTGAACTGGGGTGCGAATAGCAGGTGTCCACTGAGATGCCCCTTAACTGATAGTGAGAGTCCGAATAACAATTGTCCTCCAAGGGTGCCGCGGGCAACTTTTCGAGCTGATTTTTCCAAAAATGTTTATTTCCAAAAAATACCTAAAAACACACAAAACACCATAATAAGGACGAAAACGAGTACTAACAAAATACACAAAAGAGATGAAAATAGACACATAAATGCGTCTATCAAATACCCCCAAACTTATTATTTGCTAGTCCTCGAGCAAATTTATTCTAGAAAGAAAAATCATTTGAACCCCTAGGTGGCCCTAGTGGCAGAGTGTTGTCTCCGGAGGGTTTACCAGAGGTGTACCCACAAAACCTTTACTCCAGACCCTAACTATCTACGCAAAATCTTGGAAAGCACTAAAGAACCTCCTTGGTTGGCATACTTATTAATTATAGGAGGAAGTACCCTGATGCGAAATTCCAATTAATGTACACGAGTTTTCACTCAAGCATACTAAAATTCATATAAGTGACATAGCTCTACTAAGATAGTTTCACGATGGACATCATACTCGGAGTCATACTAATCACATGAAAAGATTAAGAAGATGGAAAAAGAAAAATGTAGATGGTTGAAAAGTGAACGGTGTTTCCCATATCTGTCTGAAGGCCTCTGCCAAGGTGAACCTAACCTAAATGACTGAGATACCAGACTGACTAATATTAACACACTGGCATATACAAGGGAACCAGTGGTCAATAATCCTAACTCTAGGTCAACACAACTGGCATATACAAGGGTACCAGTGGTCGACTTTATTAAACACACATTTATTTAAGAACTAACAACATGATTGGACCTTGTGGACCCAAGCGCATGTTTCTTGTCAGCAGATTACATGGTAATTCCCGTGGATCCTGCATTCCACGCTTGTTTAGGCGACGGAGACAGGGAGAACACACACATATTGCTATCCAAGTGTTAGTATTTATTCCGATTGGTCTACTGGGCTGGTCTTTTTTTTTTTTTTGAAAAGGTAACTCAGTCACTCTATTTCACCCTAGCAAAGGTAACAACTTGAATCGTGTGCCCCACCAAATCACTTGAAATAAAAGAAAACTGAAAATAGAAAGTGAAAAGGACTCGACGAGATATGGCGAAACTATCATGTTATTTCTTACACCTGAGCTCTGTGCTTTTATGAATAGACTCTATAGATGTTTCCATCTAGTCAGATTGGTTCCTCAACTCCTAAAACAAAAATGTTTCCATCCACTTAGATTGGTTAGTGCTATCCTTAATAGGCGTAAATTTCTAGGCTCTGGAGTTTATTTATTCATACTGCAACTAAAAAGTTTCTCCCATACCCCCAAACTTAAATCTAACATTGTCCTCAATGTTCTAAAGATGAAATTAAAAGCATGAACAAGGAGAAACTGTTACCATTTGAAGCAAAAGAGATAAGGAAAGATATTACCGTGTTGCATGAGATTGGGTTACCTCCCAAGAAGTGCTAAGTTTAATGTCTTCAGCCAGACTTAGGAAAGATTAGTCACCTCGAATCATATAGTAACAGTCGAAATAACTGTGGGTCTTCAAAACCAAATAGAGATGACCAAAGGAAACTGCAATAAACCAAGAAAATGAACAAGACTAGCAACCCCTTACCTAGTTTCCTGATTAAGAAATTTATATCTAATTGTGGTTCAGGTTCAGGTTCTATGAAAGGGTCTAAATAGAAAATTTTCATTGGCTGCGTTTCTTCATAGGTGGGATCCGAATCAATAGGTCCTAGAGTCTGGAAAAACTCAAATATGATCTTAGAAGCGCACAATAATAACCTAAATAACTGAGGATCCTCTAAGTCAATAAGATTTGACTTACATAATTGACCACAATGAGAGTAGTGGTCTTCCTTAAACAGATGTGTCGACCCTAATCTCCTAAAGTAATTAGGTTTAGTCTCAAAACTTAATAATTGACACATCTGAAATTTATATGTTCCCACAATTGGTAGAAAAGTTTTTGGTGGGAAAACAAATTCAATCTTGGGATTATTTCCTGGGCTAACCTCATCAAACAGAGGATGGGTTTCTAACAGTTGAGACTCGTGTTGAATATTATTAAGTTCGGGAAAACGAGTAAGAAGATAGTCTTGTAAGATGGTTGAGGCATTGATGTCAAGTCCCACGTGAGGGATTTTTGTAAGAGTTAAAGAACATGGAGAATGATAATCACCCTCAAACTTAGATTTTTCGGCGTCTCTAGGTAGACTGGTCATAATCTCCCTAATTTCTAGGTCATCAGATTCCTGAAAGTGGGCGATTGATTTTTCTAAGTCAGGTTCATCCCCGCTAATCTCTACGAGTTCATCTAAGACTATTGTTTCTAAATCGTTTGACTCGAAAACAGTACTCTCAAGATAAACTGGTTCCTCTAAACCATCATCGGTTTCGTAATCATCGTCTAAAACGGGGGTATTTCTAGTCAAATCCTCGTCCTTTTGAATAGGTAAAAAATTATTAAAATTATTTGGATTTGAACTAGAAATATCATTATAATCATCAACACCATCCTCCTCCTCATCATCATCACAATATAATTTTTGATATTCACGAATTCTCAAGCTTTGTTCCCAACTACATGGTCTATGTTTATAGTATTTCTCATAGATCGTTAGAGGTGATTCCTCAATAAAAGTTGGAGTATCCATATATCGCTGCCCACGCATATATTCACCAAGAGTCATTTCCGAAGACGTCTCTTGGTAACGAGAATTTCTAGACATATATTCTCGTAACGTCATCTCAGGTGGCGTCTCCTGAAAAGGATTCATCACCGAGGAAACACAAACTACAGAGGAATTCTACACAATCACAAACAAGGCTGACTCGACCAAATCAAACCTATAAATTCTAGCAAACAAAAAGCATGATGGCTCCACTTAGATTGTTTCTAGACCAGCTTCTATCTTTCGAAAGGGAATTCGTTGCAATTTGAGCAAACCCCTCTGGAATCAATCCGAGTCAAAGTAAGTTGAATAGAGGCGAGGGAAGCTTAGTGGAGCTTTGATACCCAAGACCTCACCGCTATCACAAGCCGGCGCAGTCACGCATTCAACTCACAGAAACCATCATGAACTTCGAGGTGTGCTTAAGAAAGTAACCAATATCCTTCGAAAATTTTTCCTAATAAGCGCGATACGCTATAGGTCTCTTTCTAATCAGATTTTAAAGCTTGGGTTCGCGTTAGGTTTTGTTCTCCTAAAGCGGGCAAGAAGGGAGCGGTGATGAAATCCGAACCCTTATCTTGTTTAGGCCAGGCCTTGCCCTTTACTAGGAAAATAAAGACAGTCCGGTTCGTCCTCAAACAATTAGCACCTTAAGGAGTACAGTAACTCGCTTGCAGGGGATTCGCGAGTGTTTCGATTGGACTTACCTCCCGTACCAGACGGGGGATGAACCGTTGTCGTTGACTCGGGCCACGACTCCTATGCCGTGTGCGAACCCGAGGGGCCGACACGATATGGTAATCGTTGTCCTTCCCTGCGAACAGTTTGTATTTAAGGGTACCCTTCCATAGGGTTTAAAAAAAAAAAAGTCCAATTGTCCAGAATAAAGTCCAAATAAAAAGTCCAAAAATTACAAAAATTATGAAAAATAAAGCCTATTTACAAATTCTAAAATAAATAAATAAAAGCTATATACAAAATAATAATAATAATAATAATAAAAATTAAATCCTAAAAAAAATTATGTCTTTTTTTTTCTTCTCTTTTAGCTTTAAGCTTTTTGTTCCTAAGTCCTTAGTATTCCACTTCGAACCTGCAAATTAAAGACAAAAAGAACCGTAAAAAGGAAAAAAAAATAATAAACCTAAAAAAAAAAATCTACCTAAGCACAGGTCCGCGTTGGCGGCGCCAAAAATTTGATGTTTTTTCAAAAGTTGTTGTAGATAGTGGTAAAAGGGGTTCTTTTCGAACTTGTGAAGGGAATAATTTTTTTTTTGATTTAAATAATTTAGAAATGTAGAAAATTCAATTAACAAGTGATATAAATTTTATGGAGAAAATAGGGGTGATGATTCCACCATTCAACAATATTTATGTAGTTTTATTTATTTTTTATTATGCAAATTTAATAATTATTTTGATTCTAACTATTGCCAAAAGCAGATTCTCAAAATATCAAAGATTAATCGCAAGCATAATACATCAAGAGTATAAAACTAAGCATGTATTATCAAGAGAAAATATATTTGATTAATAAAAATCATTTAAATCATTTATTTTCAATGCAATTAATCATATATAAATATTGCAAAAATTAATCAAATAAAAATTACCACATAAATATTGCGAGAAAGGCTTCCTCCGTCACCCCTGGGATTGGGTTTAGCTACTCATGATGAAAAACCTCTCAAATTGATTCATTGATACTCAAAAGTTGTTTACAATCAAGAGAAAATGGAGAAAAACGGCTTACAACAGTGTTTGCGACGCATATAAAGCGTCCAAAAGAACGATACAACAGAAGTGTTGTTGTTCCGAAGTCGGGGAAAGGAATTGAGTATTGTCGCAATTAAGCGACCCTAATCAACGACTTTCCCTGAGGGTATTATGTTCTTCGTGTTCTTCCTTGCACCAGCAGCAAGCTTCTCTTCTCTGCGTGATTTTCTTTTGATTCTCTCGACTCCTAAAATTTCCCCAAGACTCTCCAAACTTGCTAGCTTCAATTGTACGTGTATTTATAGTGAATTGAGGCCAAAAATCCGACCATTAATTGCGTATATACTCTCTTTAATTCGATTATTCCTTGCTGCCAAAAATAACGATAATTTCCATTTTTAAGCTCATGCACGCGTTAGATTTGATCCTGCACGCTCTAGTTATCCTTCTCCACGTCTCAGCACTCTTCCAACGCTAGTAGAACTCCTCCATGCACACAAGAACTTCAATTTTGCTCGTGTTACAGTACACGTGCTCTGTTTTGGGTGTGTGAATCATCACGCGTTTTCCAGCCAATTCCGATCGAACCCACTGCCCAAAATGTGTTCCTTAACCTATATCACATCTCTCTATCAAATTTCAGCCATTGAATCGACCCGTAACCCCTTCATTTTTGTGATCAAACTTCTGCCAGTTGAGAATTTCATTTCCCTCCAAAAAACAGTTTTCAAACGAAGAAGAAAGGGTGTCCCCCTATCCTGAACTGGGGTGCGAATAGCAGGTGTCCACTGAGGTGCCCCTTAACTGATAGTGAGAGTCCGAATAACAATTGTCCTCCAAGGGTGCCCCGGGCAACTTTTCGAGCTGATTTTTCCAAAAATGTTTATTTCCAAAAAATACCTAAAAACACACAAAACACCATAATAAGGACGAAAACGAGTACTAACAAAATACACAAAAGAGATGAAAATAGACACATAAATGCGTCTATCAAATACCCCCAAACTTATTATTTGCTAGTCCTCGAGCAAATTTATTCTAGAAAGAAAAATCATTTGAACCCCTAGGTGGCCCTAGTGGCGGAGTGTTGTCTCCGGAGGGTTTACCAGAGGTGTACTCACAAAACCTTTACTCCAGACCCTAACTATCTACGCAAAATCTTGGAAAGCACTAAAGAACCTCCTTGGTTGGCATACTTATTAATTATAGGAGGAAGTACCCTGATGCGAAATTCCAATTACTGTACACGAGTTTTCACTCAAGCATACTAAAATTCATATAAGTGACAGAGCTCTACCGAGATAGTTTCACGATGGACATCATACTCGGAGTCATACTAATCACATGAAAAGATTAAGAAGATGGAAAAAGAAAAATGTAGATGGTTGAAAAGTGAACGGTGTTTCCCATATCTGTCTGAAGGCCTCTGCCAAGGTGAACCTAACCTAAATGACTGAGATACCAGACTGACTAATATTAACACACTGGCATATACAAGGGAACCAGTGGTCAATAATCCTAACTCTAGGTCAACACAACTGGCATATACAAGGGTACCAGTGGTCGACTTTATTAAATACACATTTATTTAAGAACTAACAACATGATTGGACCTTGTGGACCCAAGCGCATGTTTCTTGTCAGCAGATTACATGGTAATTCCCGTGGATCCTGCATTCCACGCTTGTTTAGGCGACGGAGACAGGGAGAACACACACATATTGCTATCCAAGTGTTAGTATTTATTCCGATTGGTCTACTGGGCTGGTCTTTTTTTTTTTTTTTGAAAAGGTAACTCAGTCACTCTATTTCACCCTAGCAAAGGTAACAACTTGAATCGTGTGCCCCACCAAATCACTTGAAATAAAAGAAAACTGAAAATAGAAAGTGAAAAGGACTCGACGAGATATGGCGAAACTATCATGTTATTTCTTACACCTGAGCTCTGTGCTTTTATGAATAGACTCTATAGATGTTTCCATCTAGTCAGATTGGTTCCTCAACTCCTAAAACAAAAATGTTTCCATCCACTTAGATTGGTTAGTGCTATCCTTAATAGGCGTAAATTTCTAGGCTCTGGAGTTTATTTATTCATACTGCAACTAAAAAGTTTCTCCCATACCCCCAAACTTAAATCTAACATTGTCCTCAATGTTCTAAAGATGAAATTAAAAGCATGAACAAGGAGAAACTGTTACCATTTGAAGCAAAAGAGATAAGGAAAGATATTACCGTGTTGCATGAGATTGGGTTACCTCCCAAGAAGTGCTAAGTTTAATGTCTTCAGCCAGACTTAGGAAAGATTAGTCACCTCGAATCATATAGTAACAGTCGAAATAACTGTGGGTCTTCAAAACCAAATAGAGATGACCAAAGGAAACTGCAATAAACCAAGAAAATGAACAAGACTAGCAACCCCTTACCTAGTTTCCTGATTAAGAAATTTATATCTAATTGTGGTTCAGGTTCAGGTTCTATGAAAGGGTCTAAATAGAAAATTTTCATTGGTTGCGTTTCTTCATAGGTGGGATCCGAATCAATAGGTCCTAGAGTCTGGAAAAACTCAAATATGATCTTAGAAGCGCACAATAATAACCTAAATAACTGAGGATCCTCTAAGTCAATAAGATTTGACTTACATAATTGACCATAATGAGAGTAGTGGTCTTCCTTAAACAGATGTGTCGACCCTAATCTCCTAAAGTAATTAGGTTTAGTCTCAAAACTTAATAATTGACACATCTGAAATTTATATGTTCCCACAATTGGTAGAAAAGTTTTTGGTGGGAAAACAAAGTCAATCTTGGTATTATTGCCTGGGCTAACCTCATCAACCATAGGATGGGTTTCTAATAGTTGAGACTCGTGTTGAATATTATTAAGTTCGGGAAAACGAGTACGAAGATAGTCTTGTAAGATGGTTGAGGCATTGATGTCAAGTCCCACGTGAGGGATTTTTGTAAGAATTAAAGAACATGGAGAATGATAATCACCCCATAATTTAGAGTTTTCGGCGTCTCTAGGTAGACTGGTCATAATCTCCCTAATTTCTAGGTCATTAGATTCCTGAAAGTGGACGATTGATTTTTCTAAGTCAGGTTCATCCCCGCTAATCTCTACGAGTTCATCTAAGACTATTGTTTCTAAATCGTTTGACTCGAAAACAATACTCTCAAGATAAACTGGTTCCTCTAAACCATCATCGGTTTCGTAATCATCGTCTAAAACGGGGGTATTTCTAGTCAAATCCTCGTCCTTTTGAATAGGTAAATAATAATTAAAATTATTTGGATTTGAACTAGAAATATCATTATAATCATCAACACCATCCTCCTCCTCATCATCATCACAATATAATTTTTGATATTCACGAATTCTCAAGCTTTGTTCCCAACTACATGGTCTATGTTTATAGTATTTCTCATAGATCGTTAGAGGTGATTCCTCAATAAAAGTTGGAGTATCCATATATCGCTTCCCACGCATATTTTCACCAAGAGTCATTTCCGAAGACGTCTCTTGATAACGAGAATTTCTAGACATATATTCTCGTAACGTCATCTCAGGTGGCGTCTCCTGAAAAGGATTCATAACCGAGGAAACACAAACTACAGAGGAATTCTACACAATCACAAACAAGGCTGACTCGACCAAATCAAACCTATAAATTCTAGCAAACAAAAAGCATGATGGCTCCACTTAGATTGTTTCTAGACCAGCTTCTATCTTTCGAAAGGGAATTCGTTGCAATTTGAGCAAACCCCTCTGGAATCAATCCGAGTCAAAGTAAGTTGAATAGAGGCGAGGGAATCTTAGTGGATCTTTGATACCCAAGGCCTCACCGCTATCACAAGACGGCGCAATCACGCATTCAACTCACAGAAACCATCATGAACTTCGAGGTGTGCTTAAGAAAGTAACCAATATCCTTCGAAAATTTTTCCTAATCAGATTTTAAAGCTTGGGTTCGCGTTAGGTTTTGTTCTCCTAAAGCGGGCAAGAAGGGAGCGGTGATGAAATCCGAGCCCTTATCTTATTTAGGCCACGCCTTTCCCTTTACTAGGAAAATAAAGACAGATTTTAAAGCTTCGAGGTCTCTTTCTAATCAGATTTTAAAGCTTGGCTTCGCGTTAGGTTTTGTTCTCCTAAAGCGGGAAAGAAGGAAGCGGTGATGAAATCCGAACCCTTATCTTGTTTAGGCCAGGCCTTGCCCTTTACTAGGAAAATAAAGACAGTCCGGTTCGTCCTCAAACAATTAGCACCTTAAGGAGTACAGTAACTCGCTTGCAGGGGATTCGCGAGTGTTTCGATTGGACTTACCTCCCGTACTAGACGGGAGATGAACCGTTGTCGTCGACTCGGACCACGACTCATATGCCGTGTGCGAACCCGAGGGGCCGAGACGATATAGAAATCGTCGTCCTTCCCTGCAAACAGTTTTTATTTAAGGGTACCCTTCCATAGGGTTTAAAAAAAATAAATAAAGTCCAATTGTCCAGAATAAAGTCCAAATAAAAAGTCCAAAAATTATGAAAAATAAAGCCTATTTACAAATTCTAAAAAAAATAAGTAAAAGTTATATACAAAAACATAATAATAATAATAAAAATTAAATCCTAAAAAAAAATTATGTCTTTTTTTTTTCTTCTCTTTTAGCTTTTAGTTTTAAGCTTTTTGTTCCCAAGTCCTTAGTATTCCACTTCGAACCTGCAAATTAAAGACAAAAAGAAACGTAAAAAGGAAAAAAAAATAAACCTAAAAAAAAAAAATCTACCTAAGCACAGGTCCGCGTCGGCGGCGCCAAAAATTTGATGTTTTTTCAAAAGTTGTTGTAGATAGTGGTAAAAGGGTTTTTTTTCGAACTTGTGAAGGGAATAATTTTTTTTTTAGATTTAAATAATTTAGAAATGTAGAAAATTCAATTAACAAGTGATATAAATTTTATGGAGAAAATAGGGGTGATGATTCCACCATTCAACAATATTTATGTAGTTTTATTTATTTTTTATTATGCAAATTTAATAATTGTTTTGATTCTAACTATTGCCAAAAGCATATTCTCAAAATATCAAAGATTAATCGCAAGCATAATACATCAAGAGTATAAAACTAAGCATGTATTATCAAGAGAAAATATATTTGATTAATAAAAATCATTTAAATCATTTATTTTCAATGCAATTAATCATATATAAATATTGCAAAAATTAATCAAATAAAAATTACCACATAAATATTGCGAGAAAGGCTTCCTCCGTCACCCCTGGGATTGGGTTTAGCTACTCATGATGAAAAACCTCTCAAATTGATTCATTGATACTCAAAAGTTGTTTACAATCAAGAGAAATGGAGAAAAACGGTTTACAACAGTGTTTGCGACGCATATAAAGCGTCCAAAAGAACGATACAACAGAAGTGCTGTTGTTCCGAAGTCGGGGAAAGGAATTGAGTATTGTCGCAATTAAGCGACCCTAATCAACGACTGTCCCTGAGGGTATTATGTTCTTCGTGTTCTTCCTTGCACCAACAGCAAGCTTCTCTTCTCTGCGTGATTTTCTTTTGATTCTCTCGACTCCTAAACTTTCCCCAATACTCTCCAAACTTGCTAGCTTCAATTGTACGTGTATTTATAGTGAATTGAGGCCAAAAATCCGACAATTTATTGCGTATATACTCTCTTTAATTCGATTATTCCTTGCTGCCAAAAATAACGATAATTTCCATTTTTAAGCCCATGCACGCGTTAGATTTGATCCTGCATGCTCTAGTTAGCCTTCTCCACGTCTCAGCACTCTTCCAACGCTAGTAGAACTCCTCCATTCACACAAGAACTTCAATTTTGCTCGTGTTACAGTACACGTGCTCTGTTTTGGGTGTGTGAATCATCACGCGTTTTCCAGCCAATTCCGATCGAACCCACTGCCCAAAATGTGTTCCTTAACCTATATCACATCTCTCTATCAAATTTCAGCCATTGAATCGACCCGTAACCCCTTCATTTTTGTGATCAAACTTCTGCCAGTTGAGAATTTCATTTCCCGCCAAAAAACAGTTTTCAAACGAAGAAGAAAGGGTGTCCCCCTATCCTGAACTGGGGTGCGAATAGCAGGTGTCCACTGAGGTGCCCCTTAACTGATAGTGAGAGTCCGAATAACAATTGTCCTCCAAGGGTCCCCCGGGCAACTTTTCGAGCTGATTTTTCCAAAAATGTTTATTTCCAAAAAATACCTAAAAACACACAAAACACCATAATAAGGACGAAAACGAGTACTAACAAAATACACAAAAGAGATGAAAATAGACACATAAATGCGTCTATCAATACTATCTTTCTGACTTCTATCTTTACTGATTCCTCATGTTGCTTTAATTTTTGGTATTGCTCTTTCATTAGAAACATTGAGGACAATGTTAGATTTAAGTTTGGGGGTGGGGAAGAAACTTTTTGTTAGCTTTTAGTTGCAATAAATAAACTCCAGAGCCTAGAAATTTATGCTTATTAAGGTTGGCACTAACCAATCTAAGTGGATGGGAACATCTTGGTTGTAGGAGTTGAGGAACCAATCTGATTAGATGGAAACATCTAAAGAGTCTATTCATAAAAGCACAAAGCTCATGTGTTAGAATTAAAAAAAAACATGGTAGTTTCGCCGTGACTCGTTGAATCCTAATCCCTTCTGTTATTATTTCTTAAGTGATTTGGTGGGGCACACAACTCAAGTAGTTACCATTGCTAGGTGAAATAAAGTGATTGAGATACAAAAAAAAAAAGAGAGAAAAAAAAAGGTTTGAAACCAGACCATCAGACCAGCCAGAATAAATTCAATAAAGTCGACCACTGGTGCCCTTGTATATGCCAGTTGTGTTGACCTAGAGTTAGGTTTATCGACCACTGGTCCCCTTGTATATGCCAGTTGTGTTGATATTAGTCAGACCGCTATCTCAGTCCATTAGGATAGAATCATTTTGGCAGAGGCCATCAGACAGATATTGGAAACACCGTTCACTTTGAACCATCTATTTTTCTCTTTATCCATCTTCTTATCTTTCCATGTGATTGGTTGACTCCGGTTATGATGTCTAGAAACTATCTAAGTAGAGCCCTGTCACTTATATATGAATTTTAGTATGCTGAGTGTAAACTCGTGTACAGCAATTGGAATTTTGCATCAGGGTACTTCCTCCCGTAGTCAATAATTGTATGCCCACCAAGGAGATTCTTTAGTGCCTTCCAAGGTTCTGCGTAGATAGCTAGGGTCTGGAGTAAAGGTTTTGTGGGTACACCTCTGGCAAACCCTCCGGAGACAACACTCCACCGCTAGGGCCACCTAACGGTTTAACGGCTTGCTGCATGTGCTAAGTGTAGTCATTTTATATTATATTTTCTCGAGGACTAGCAAATAATAAGTTTGGGGTATTTGTTAGACACACTTTTGTGTCTGAATTGTCCTCAGTGTCTCTATTGCTAGTGCTTGATTTTGTACTTAGTATGGTGTTTTTATGTTTGTGTACGTTTTTTTGGAGAAATATACTTGTGTGGAAAAAGTTGCTCAAAAAGTGCTATTTGGACCCCCGGAGGACATTTGCTATACGGACCCCAGATTTGGCTAAGGGGCATCCAGGGTTATGCATAGCCCACATTCATCCTCAGCACCCAATTACTAAGGGTCACACTACCTTCTATTTGCACCCCCAGAGCGCCACCTGCTATTCGCACCCCTGGTTTGGTTAGGGGGACACCTTCTTCGTTTAAAAAAAAATTGGCGGGAAAACTTTGTAATGAACTGGCAGATTTTTTATCAAGATTTTGACGATGTTCTACAGAGATTAAATGGCTGAAACTTCGTGGGTAGTTGTGATTTTTCATAACAGGCCTGTTATGGGTGTTCGTTTGGATCAGAATTGGCTGAATCATGTCATGGAGCAAAACAGGGGAGTACGTGAAAAGGGGGAAGATTTTCACGCGTATGCTGTTGCTGGGAGAGTTTGGAACGTGCTGGGAGAATGCTAGAGGCGTGTAAGAGTTAAACAAGGAGATTTTGCAGCTGTAAAACGCGTAAGAATCTAAAACAGGAAAGAAAATATCCGAAAATATTTTCTTTCACTGCCGAGAATTTGTGAAGTTATGGAGGACATTCGATGCATCTTTCGGGTATAAATAGAGTCCCTTGGGTCATATAAGGGGGATGGAGAGTTTTGGGAGCAGTTGAGAGCTTCGACGGAGCTGAAAATCAAGTTGCAGGAAAACTGTGTTCTGCTGGTGCACTGAAGAACACGAATAACTTTAGATGTACAGAGACAGTCGTTTATCAACAGTGACAACAACACACAGGCGAGGGTCGAGAATCAGCGACAGTACTCTGTTATATCGTTCTTTTCAGTTTGTAATACTTATAACTGTTGCAAACCCGGTTTTTAATATTTTCTCTCCATTTCATCATTGTAAACAATTTTTGAAGCAAGGAACAAATATTTTGAGCGAGTTTACACAATGATGAGCTAAACCCATCCTCTGGGGCGAAGGAGGAAGCTATTTCACCAATGAAAAGTGGTAATCTCTAATTTATGCAATTATTATATGATTATTTGCCTAGATAAATAAATTGATAAAATGGTTTTTTGTTAAACCATTGTCATTTCAATTGATGGAGCATGCTAGCCTAGGGTTTTATGTCCAATACTTTCGATCTACAATTGTTATATCTAAAAAAATCAACTATTGCAATATTAAGAATCAATTTGAATGCATGATTTGCATGATTATAATTAGATAATATAAATCACTTTGATATTGGTAAATGGTGGATTCCATAGCCCCAGTCTTCTCCATATTTTTCATATCACTTTTATTTAAGTTTGTTATATTTTTAGTTTTAAAAATTAAATCTAAAATCTATTGCTCTCACAAGTCTCAACGAACCTATTACTACAACTCAATTTGAAATCACATCACATGTCTCCGTACAGACTTGTGTATGGCAAACCTTGTCATTTACCTGTTGAACTAGAACATCCAGCATATTGGGCAGTTAAGAAACTTAACTTTTCTCTTGATAAGGCAGGTACTCAACAGAAACTCCAAATCAACGAGTTGGAAGAACTGAGGAATGATGCTTATGACAGTGCAAAGATGTACAAAGATAAAATGAAGGTGTTCCATGACAAGCGCATTTTGCGCAGGTCATTCACGCCTGGCCAGAAAGTGTTATTGTACAACTCACTTTTGCATCTTTTTCCAAGTAAATTGCGTTCTAAATGGACAGGCCCGTTCATGGTGCGAACAATATTCCTTCACGGAGATGTAGAACTCGAAGACGTAGCAACTAAGAACGTCTTCAAGGTCAATGGTCAGAGACTGAAGCCGTTCCTTGAACCAATTCCATCTGAAATTGAAACAACTGATCTTGCAGATCCCATCTATGTGGACTGAAATGGTTCACCCCTTGTACATACCACAGGTTTAGAATTCCAATTATTTCTCCTTACTTTCTTTTGGTTTCAGTTTCCTAGATTAGCTATTGTTGTATGTAATCTTTGTTCTTATGATATCCACCTTGCTGCTCAACTATCTGGTTTGGCAACACTTTTTGGATCTGATACTCTCTAACCTTTCTTTATCTTCATGAACTTCATGGCATGTTTTGTGAATCCTTAGAAACATTGAGGACACTATTTAACATAGGTTTGGGAGTACAAGTAGGTATCACATGAATTTTGTAGCGATTTGATATGTTTGAATCTTGTGAATAGATAACATATTTAAAAAAAAATGAATGAAAAATGGAGCTCATTTACCTTGATCTGTGATACATGTGCATGTATGATATCTAGGATTCTTAGTCTAGATGATGAGGCACCCATGATTCTAGCACAACTCACGTGTGATTTAGAAATTTGCACATGCACGATCAACCAAGCGTGTATAGCGTCGGTGTTTCATAGGTTAAGTAGGCTGCCAATCATCTAGAATACTGAATGAGACTTGGCTAGATTGTTCTTTGGTTGGCTGGGATGGAAGTTGGAGGATACGTTAAGAAAAGAAACCATTGAATTTGACTGGGTGCATCGAGAAGGGCTGCCTCTTGCTAAAAATGTCATGTAATGTATTTTTGAGTTTTTGTATAAAGTTGTTGCGTCATTATGTGTTTGTATCTCTTGTTATTGCAAAGTCAGATGAAAATTCAGCTGAAAAGTCAGTTATCAGAAAGAAAAGAAAAAAAAAATTAAAAATTAAAAATTAAAAGAAAAAGAAAGAAAAAAGAAGTACTCAGTGTTTATTATGTTCTATTTCAGTAAAAATGTTAAAGCATCTCTCTTGCCTCAAAATGAGAGTAGTCAATGTAAATATGCACTCAATCTTCTTTGTTGATTTTGTGTTGTAAATGGTCTTGTAAGATGCAAGGAGGGTGTAGCCATCGATGTACAACACGGGTAAGCTGAAATATCACCAACTCTTAGGTGAACATTCACAATTCTCGTTGATATACTTTTTATTAAGATTGAGTTTGACTTTCTAGTTGATTCTCTTAAAAGTATATTGGAGTTAGTCCATACAGATTTCTAAGCGAATTATTGGGTGTGGTTGTTAGACCCCCTCTTTTTCAGTTGGTATCAGAGAATACAAACACGTTTAAAGACCTTATAAGTCTGTGTTTGTAGCGATCTGACTCTATGGACAAAAATTTTATCTCCATAAACGTACCACCAGTCTTCGATGGCTCAAACTACTTATGGTGGAAAATCGCTAGGCGTGCTTTTCCTCAAGCTCGTGATTTTCAAACATAGGTATGTGTTTTTAATGGCTATGATCCTCCGATTAATACAGAAGGAGATGTATCTTTACCTAAGGACATTGGTATATATAGTCCATAAGAAATCCTTGATGCAAAGCAAAATTCTGACGGCTTAAATGCTATCATACATGCCATTACCCCAGATCTTCAGCATCATATGACTACGTGCACAAAGTCTAAAGAAGCCTGGGATATCTTAGAAACCGTATTTGAAGGGAATACCTGTGAAAAAAGCTAGGCTTCAAAACCTAAATTCTGATTGGGAAAACATTCGTATGGCAAATGAAGATTCATTTGATGAGTTTAATCACAAAGTGTCTGAAATTGTTAATGCATATTTTGCATTGGGTAAGACTATTCCTAAAAAGGACATTGTGATGAAGATTCTCAGATCCCTGCCATCTAAATACGATTCTAAGAAGCATGGTATCGTTGAGGGAAATAACCTTGATACGCTTTCCAGAAGTACTTTAATTGGAAAGTTAAAAATTCTTGATATTAATCAAAACACAGTCAGGACATCTGCGTTCAATGCTGTGACCAACGCAAGTGAATCTTCTAACTTGTCTTGGACTGATGAATGTTGTTCCAATCATGTTGATTCTAATAAATCACTGATAACAAAAAAGATCAAGGATTTTGTAAAAAGGAGTAAAATATGTGATAAACGTCCCTCTCCAGTTAATGCTTCAGAAGATTTAACACAAGAAAAATCCCTCTTGGGAGTCAATATTTTGGATGTGTCTGATGTGTGCAATGAACCTTCAGCTCTTACAGCAGAAACCTCCACCTACTCAATTTATGATTTGGAACTTGAGTCTGACACAGAGACTTGTGAATTCTTGAATAAAAGTAGAGAAATCTACTAAGAAAATCTTCAACTAAAGGCTTTGTTGAAAAAACTCGAATCATCGCTCCAAGTGAAAAATCTTGAGATAGATTGTCTTAATGGTGAATTCACCAGAACCATGTCTCTAAAGGAAAAGGAGATTAATACTCTTAAGAATGACCTTCAAAGGTTATCCGGAAGTTCTGAAAAAATCTCAGCAATGTTATTCGGTCAGAAGTCCCTTGGAAATACAAATGGTTTGGGGTTTAAAAGCAAAACTGTAAACACAAACAACTCTTCTATTCCAACTAATGCTGGAACAGTGTACGTTGAATGTTGTGATAAGCAGAATGCAATTCAACAGAACAAAAAATCTTTATTGACTTGTTCGTTCCGTGGAAATGCAAATCATGTTCAAAGTATGTCTTGAAGATTCAAAAGGAATAACAAAAGAATTTCCAAACTTCAGGAGAACATGTAGAGAATGAATCTGGCGATGGATGATCAACAACGTTTTCATAAAAAATACAGAAACTCCAGACTCAGATGAGGTGAGAAATCTGTTTATACAACAAACCTTGATATGCCACTTGTTGGAAAAAGGTGTGAGCATTCGGCTCACTCTGTCATTATCTAATACCAGTGACGTTCGCATCCTCATCTTTAGCTTGATAAAGTGAGGCTTGCATCAAAAGTGGCTCAAAACCATGTATTTGTGTGTTCTTTTCTTATTTTTGTTAAGAAAATATTCTCCTAATAATTTAGATAATGGATAATAAACCATGAAAGACTTTTTCAAAGTCATTATAGGGTTTTGGAGGCCAATTTATAATCATTTGTGATCAAGTCCTTCATCTATTTTTCCCTTTAAAGATACAATTTCATGGCTCCTGTAACTAAAGGTACCACCAAAAGGGATGCAGTTGAAGCAGTTAATGTATATCTGTGTGAAGGAATCACTTCCTCAAGGAAGAATAAAGAGATATTTACAAATGATGGAGAAGGTTCTTCCTCTAACTGCCTCTTGTCGGTTTGTCATTTTGATAAGGATCTAAGAGGTATGGTGAAAGACTTCATCAACAAGAGAAATAATTTAAAATCTCAAATTGTTTCGTCTTTAGATAAGATAACTCACTATGAGAAAATGTTGTCTCTAACAAAGAACACATCACGTGAGCTAAAAAGAGAACTTAGTGAATTGACTGATATTTCTTAAGATTTAGAGGAATTGAACGACCCCATAATCAATGAGTTTTTCAATAATGAGAAGGAATTCTCGGTAGATGCTCTGAGAAAGCTCTACAATTCCTAGAGAAACTTCTTATGAGAATTTTATTCTTGTGTTTTTAAGAAGAATAACCAGAGTTTGGAATAGCCATTATTGTGATTACACATAGCTATGTCCAACATGTTTCATCTTCAATGTTTTTAGATTTATTTGTTTAAATTCTAAAGTTTGTTTGGAAGATTATTTTTGTTGTATTAATCTTTATGGTTTTATATATTGCAATTTGTTATGGGATATGTGTGTTTGCATCCGTGAACTGTGAGTGTCCCATACGTGGTCAAAAGTTAAGTCCTTCATATGTCGATATGCAAGTATTGATAAAAGATTGAATGAACTTTTGACTTACAAAAGTTAAAGCCTTTATGTCATTATTTGATGGAAGAAAGGATAAAACCTTTTTTTTACAAAGATTAAGTCTATTTATGTCATTATGCAAATAGTGATGAAAGATAAAATGAATCTTTGTTTATTCCGCAGTATTGATCTTCCCTGATCCATATTTTTATGTATATACTGTGCGGCTCCGCAAGTTTTATTATGTTGAGCATTTCCGATTAAATTAATCATGGGTTCTCTTGTGGTTAATTTAATTTAGTTTTTTGGATACAAATTCATATTCTTATGTGATTTCTGTTGTCCAAAGAAATCCTTCTTATCTTGTGAAAGTAAGGTCGCTCTTGTTGTTCTTTCGAGAATGACATTTTATGGGGGAGAGTTCTTAATTGAACTTGTGCTTAATTGCCAAATATTTGTGGGGAGTGCGCCTGTGGAATATTATAGGGGTTATCTTGTATCTTCATAGACTCCTTGATGAATGCATTTAGTTTCGATTATATGATTGCATCTAAAAAAGTTGACATGTACTTTCTTTTGGTCATGAAGTGTCTCTATGGAAATTTCATTAGGATGCCACTAGTTTTCGTACCTTTGCCAATTTTATTGACAAAAATGGGGAGAATTATTGTGTATTTCACACTACAAATACATATGGTTTTCGGATCATTATGTATGGGGGAGTGGTTTCCATGTGAGATGGAGTATTGACTAGGGTGGGGTGGTGGTGGTTGTGGTGATACATATCACCATAGTATTATTGTCGAAGTTGTGATACAATTGAACTTTGATGCTGTGTAATAATACTATGACACTGTGTAACAATGATTGAGAGTTTTTGTTTTCTCATTGTTATGGCTACGGATTTTCAACAACGCTGATGTTGAACTTACAACCTTTGAAATCACTGGAGTACTTGGAAGTGACGAAGATTTCGAGTAATGTTGAAGAACCAAGGAGATCATGCATGTGGAAGAGAAGCTTCAAAGTTTATTTATTTTGTATTCCATATGTATTGATAGTTTTGTCACTAAAATTGACAAAGGGGGAGATTGTTAGAGCACTACTCTGTCGAACTCGCAACCGTTGCTATTTCAAGCTTGTTTGTCAAGTTTAGTTGCCAAAACTATAAGTCTTGATTTTTAGTCTACTTATAGCTAAGTATCGGACTAGGATAGAAAGTGTAGTTGAGCTCTAGACTCCACGGCGTGCATCTTAGAAAGACGAAGAACTACTCAAGGAACTGGTGGAACTTCATCGACTAAAAGGTATGTGGAGACTTGAACTTATATATCACTCAAAAGTCTATCTACTCTATATTCTATCTTGAGACAAAAGTCGTATTGCTATATAGACTTCGATTATATACATTTGTTATTTCGAGCCGAGTTTATCTCCATTTCTCGAAATATGTGTTGGTAAGCTTTTGCTTTGTCCAAGTTCATCTTTACAAGTGACGGAAGTCATGTTGATTATTTCAATATCTTGAAAATCGCTTTGGTGAAGAATAGTTGTGAGTAACCTCTATTTAACATCCTCTAAGACTGTTTCAATGATTGAAATGAGAGTTTAGAATATATAACCCTGAATGTATATAAACATTATATGTGAACTCATACTTGTGTAAGTCCACAATCCTTGAACCAAAGTATGCGTACTTTGCTGCTCAGGATAACATGAACTAAAGTCCGCGTACCTGTAAGCATATTTTCGGAAGTTCACGTCCCGTGAATTTCTGCTGGAGTTTGTGAACTGAAAACAAACTTAATCCGGGTACTTAAGTATGCGTACCAGTATGCATACTTGAGTGGGTTATTTTCTAAAAACGGTTTATTCGTGAACTTAAACTTATATAAACTAAGGAATGCATATTTGCAAACCGTGGCTATAAAGTTCATAATCGATTCGAGTGAATCAAAATCGTTTTTTGCTTCGACTGTATCTTGTATACTTATACGAGATCTAAGCAATCGAACAACTCTTTAACTAGTTCTTTTGAGTCATTTGAACTAGTTATGGTGAAGATGAATATGGTTGATATGAAAGTGCTCATATGGCTAATCATTTGGTTAACTACTGTTGAACCAACTAGGTGTACACGTTTAGGTACGGTTACACAAACCTAAATGAACGTGCATTTCATCTGTGTATAGCAAGCTAAGTTTGATCTAACGGTTGAAAGATATTAGCTTGAATCTAATCAGGTTTTCATCTTACGGTGAATATTGAATACTTTGTTACCAAGGTAGCATTGATTGCAAACCCTGATTTGAAGACTATATAAAGGAGAACTCTAGCAACTGGGAAACCTAATCCCCACACCTCCTGTGTGATACTAGTTCTATAAGCTAGAGTCGATTCTCTTTTAACCTTAGGTTTCTACCGAGACCCTGTAGGTTAAGGACTTGAAGACTTCATTGGGATTGTGAAGCCAGACCCAACTATTTTCTCCGTACTTGCATGATCTGATCTTGTTGTTTCTATCGTATTTAGTACAATTGTAAAATTGGCTCGAGATTAATTTCTCTGATAGGGAAAATAGAAAAGTAGTCACAAACATCTCCGTCTCATCGTTTGTGATTCCGCAATATCTTGTTTCGCTAGTCGATTAAGATTATTGTGAGGTGATTGATAATTCTAGGCTTTTCTTTGGGAACATAAGTCCAGGTTATCGATTGGTTCATGTTCACCTTGATTTATCAAAAGACGGAACAAAACTCGTAGGTGTTTCTGTGGGAGACAGATTTATCTATTCCTATAGACTTTTCTGTGTGATACAAATTTGTTTATTAAAGTCTTCGACTTTGGGTTGTAGCAACTCTTAGTTGTGGGCGAGATCAGCTAACGGAATCAAGTGCGTAGTATCCTGCTGGGATCAGAGACGTAAGGAGCGCAACTGTACCTTGGATCAATGTGAGATTGATTGGGGTTCAACTACAGTCTAGACCGAAGTTATTTTGTAGTAAGCTAGTGTCTGTAGCGGATTAATACAGTGTGTGTTCAATCTGGACTAGGTCCCGAGGTTTTTCTACATTTGCGGTTTCCTCATTAACAAAATTTCTGGTGTTTGTGTTATTTCTATTTCCGTATTATATTTGTTTATATAATTGAAATAATACATGTTGTGCGTTTGAATCAATCAATTGGAAATCCGACCTTCGGTTGTTGATTGATATTGATTGATCCTTGTGTGGATGGGGAAAAACAATTCGCTGGTTTTCAGGGAAGTGAATAGACGAACGTGCTGTCGAGACTCCTCAACCGAGCAAACTGTTCAACCTCACACAGATATACTGCAAAGGGAGTGCTTAGATTCGAGATATCAATCTATAGGACTATGGCCTAAACCAAGTCAATGGCCGTTCCAGAGTCAATTCGGTCGCAAAGAGAGAGATGGGTTGATCCGTAGGAGGAAGCTGAGAATTGTGTTGGATCAATGATGATCAAGGATTGTGTATGTGTTGAAGGTTTCTGCAATTTTCTCTGAACTGATGAGTTCGAATAAGTTCTGGGATATTGACGAATTCTTGAGAGTAATTGCTCGAGAAATTCTGTGTAGACGAATGTTGGTGTCTTCAATCATGGATTCAGAGATTTATTTATATTCTCAGAATAATAAACACCTTGAATCCTGTAAGTGTGACGGTTTCTCGAGTGAAAGAATGGGGAAGTGGAAAATCGTGGTGAAACCGGTTTCAGGTCGTGCAGAGACTTGGTTAACCGTTCACTCACTACTTTTCTAACTCCTTAAACCGTTTGCACGAATTTCTCATATTTCTCATCGTGGATGGATCCACGTGCCGTAGGCCGCCAGACCAAAACCCTAATTGATATCCCCCCATGTGACGTGATTGATGTCTCACGAACCGTGGAGTCTTCATGACAGACGTGTATTTAATTAGTCAGTTGTTGACTGTCTAGACAATGAGTCTAGGTTTTGTTGAATTGAGCATGAGTGACGAATGCTCAGTGATTCATGGATCAAACATGTCTGTTGATACGTAGTTCTTTGAATGATGTTGACATTGCGCGTATTAGAAAATGTTGTAAATTCGACGATGAATTACTGATAGTTGGATCAATATTCAAGCAACTGAGCAAGTATTGCTCAATTCCGACAAATCACTGAATATCGATAGTTGGATCAATATTCGAGCAACTGAGTAAGTATCAATTCGATGAATTACTGATAAATTACTTAATATTGATAGTTGGATCAATATTAAAGCAACTGAGCAAGTATTGCTCAATTCGACGAATTATTTATTGGTGACGTGACCCAATAAAATATTAATTAAAATATTGGTAGACTATCGAATATTATATAATTAATCCAGGTGTTGATTGTTGAATCAACATAAATTTATTAGTGTTTGAATTTTGCTGAGAATGATGATTTGTGGAGCGTTTATTCGAAACCCTAATTTTTGATCAATTGTTCATTAATTGATGAATCGCTGAAAATAGGTCATGAGTGATAGAGAGTCCAACCACATGGGATGATGGACATCCATGTGGCTCCCAAATGCTCGAGTGAGCATGCACCAGGGTCCTTAGTTGGCCAGTTGGTGAAAGAATGATGGTTAAACGCCGATTTCATCATTTACCGAAATAGTGCTCGATTGAGCATTAGGTGATAAAACCTAATTAGGGAACAGTAAGGGACCGACCAAGAGGGCATGAGACCGTCCTTTGGTGGTCGTGAGACCAGATGATGGTCGTTTGAGCAAACTCCAGGTTGGTTGAAAAAGATTGGGACCAATATGAGCAATTGAGCAAATTAGGTCAAAATTGTGAAGATGTGTGGGACCGGATTTGTGCAAGCCTTAGGGACGACCCTGGTCGGTCAAAGAAGAATGCCTGTGTCACCATAATGTTCGTGTCTTAGTCCTGAGATTTTCAGTATTTTCTGGTGTGCGTTTGAGAAATATGTTGAATTTTCAGAAGAGTTTGATCTTTGACTGAAATTCTTGATTTTTGCTCGAATGAGCATGTGTGCTAATTTGATCAATATTTTGTAAATATTAAATTAAGGATATTTTAACATTTAATATTTCCATGAGAAGCTAGCCAGCCGTGTGACCATGTCGGCTTTTGGCTTTTCATGATTTGAGCAATATTTGAGAAAATATGAAGAAACCATGATTTTTGCTCAAATTGAGGAGTTTCATGAGATGAGGAAAATAATAATTATGAAACTCTAAGGATTGTAAGTTGTGGGACCGTCCACGACTAGGGCATGGCCATCCGGCCAGGTAGCCCAGTCCTACGACGCCTTTCCCGATTTTATATTATTATTTTTCATGAATCCGTGAAACTATGGAGAAACCATGAGTTTTGTTGAAACGGAGGAGTTTCATGAGATTAGGGAAATAATAATTATGAAAAGACAAGGGATTGCAAGGTGTGGGACCGGCCACGACCAGGGCATGGCCGGCCAACTAGGTTTCCCGGTCCCGCAACACCTTTTCCTATTTTATATCAATATTTCTCATGAAATCGTGAAAATATGGATAAACCGTGAGGTTTTCTCAAACAAGGAAAGTTGCTAGAATGAAGGAGTTTTCATGAGTTCATGAAAATAAAAAAATAAGGAAAAATAATGGAAGAGGCTTGGGACCGGCCACAGCTAGGGACCGGCCGGCCAGCCGGTGGGCCCGGCCCATGAACACCTCTTTATTATTTTAATGTTATTATTTTCCCTCTCTTGTTTTGTGCAGGATTCCTCGTTTTTACATATTTTCGAATGCTCGTTCGTGCATTCGGGTGCTCGGCCGTGCATCATTGTCAAGTGCACTTGCAACATTTTATGGGGTTTACTCAGTGATGGTCCAGATGCCCGGTTGTTGAGTATTTATTACTAATTTATGAAATTTAGTGGAGAATGATTCATGAAACTGAGTAATACGATGAGTAGTTATTTATTATCAATTCACAGGATCAGTCGTGGATTCGACCATTAATTCAGAATAATAAAATAAGCATTACCATTCCATGGGATCGTGGATTCGACCATAGAGTCGGAGTAATAAAATTATCTATTACCATTCCATGACATCATCTGTGGATTCGATCATGAAATCGGAGTAATGAGATAAGATAATTATATTTCACCATTCCATGAGATCAAGCCGTGGATTCCACCATGGAATCAGAGTAATGAGATAAAATAGATCGTCTTTTAGTAATTCAGTAGTGAATGTCACGGTAGAATTAATCTATTGCATAAAGGATATTATCCAGTTAAAGCGTCATACCCATTCTGAAAGGTGCATAGTCAGGGAGAAATGAGTGTCGCCGACATCCTGAAGGCGTTAATGCTCTCAATCTTACGGTGAACCGCCTGAGTCTATACACAGTCTCTCTACATAGTCAGGGAACAGTGAGTGTCACCGACGTCATGAAGGAATTAATGCTCTCAATCTTACGGAGAACCACCCAATTGTTCTTCTATGTATAGGGGGGTCTCTCTCATGTAGTCAGGGAACAATGAGTGTCACCGACGTCCTGAAGGCGTTAATGCTCTCAATCTTACGGAGAATCGCGCAATTATGTTATTCTACATAGAGGGCATGATGAAATGCGAGGCATCGAACATTCGGATAGTGGAGGCTTTTCGAGAAACATATTCATCATGGCTCATAATATATGAATCGTCACATGCCTGAAAGCCGCGTCAGAAACCTACAGTATCATGATTTTACGGTTTTGACCTTTGTTGAAAATCCACCATCTACATTAAGTCCCCTGCTTAGTGAGGGACAGTTATGTTCCGCGGTAAGCATTAAATGGTGATTTTCAGTCGACGAGATCAGTGGTTGAACTCAGTTGTGCAAAGGTATTTTCAGGATCCCGATTTGCTCCAATGGCGTCATGTACGAGCAAATATTCAGGTGAGGACCCTGATAGTATGATAGAGTGCCATCCCGTGAACACAGAGAGATGAGGCGTTGCTGATTTGGTCGGTTAAAATTCCAGTTTTGGTCGGTTTAGCGTTCGCGGGACCAATCCCAAAAAAGGAAACCCATGTTTTATTAGGTTTTAAGAAAAAAAATTGATATAAAAGGTAAGTAACCCTAAAAAAAATTTTATTCTTGATTGACCGACCACCCTCTCTTCTCCCTCACACTCGAGCAGAGAAAAAAATATTTTTTTTGTTAACGCCGGAGCTCCACCACCACCGAATGCCGCCGGCCAATTTCCGGCGAACTTCGGCGCCGACAAAGGTACGTAATTTTTTTTCTGTGTGTTTTGTGCTTTCATGAGTTGTTCATTAAACAAAAATCCCATAGTTGTATGCATGCGTAGGTTTTACGAAGAATTTGTTTTAGAAACATATATATGCCCGTTCGCTCGTTAGTTTAAGAAACGAGCAAAAATCCCTAATACGAAAGAGATACATGAATTATTGAATAGACATGGTCTAGTTGAAGTAGAGAAAATTTTTTTATGAGGTTTCATGAAAATCCAATTTTTTTTCAAAGCATGAACTTTCGCAAATACTTTTAGAAACGTAGGTTTGTTCGTAGTAAAAGTAATAAGTAATGATCCTTAGAGTTAAAGGAATTTTGAAAAGACCTGTAGTTCATGATAAAATTTATTTGTGAGCTTTCAAAATTTTATTTGGAATATGTGGACCCTTGAAAAATAGAAAACACCCTAGTTTCATAGACGAATGCTCGTTTGAGCAAAAAATAAAATTTTATTAACTCACGTAAAAAAGTTTTTTTTTTTTGATAAAAAATCAAATAGCAATTTTTTGAGTAATTGTTAAAGATAAAAAAATTGTATTTTATGATATGTGTTTGCGGCATAAAATCATGGAACGTTCACATGAGGAGTTTATGTGAATTGTTCATGGTTTCGTGAAAGGCCAGTGTTGACTCTTGAATGATAGGGTTTTTTTTTGCTCACTTTTGCAGGTTTGAAAGAGTAAGCAAGCTTTGTTGTTATCACTAAGTTCGTGAAACCGTAAATAGGTAAGAGTTGAGGATTACCGTTTTGTTATGAATTCGATATTAGCATATCTGTAATTGTGCGCTTCTGGTTCCAGATAATGGTTACTTCCAGCAACAGTGATTATGATTATGATTATTCCTCTAGCTCTTCTGACGAGGATTCCAAGGTTCCATAGATGAAGATTTCTGCAGCAGAATCTCGCGCCAAGATGGACGAATTATTGAAGAAGTCTAAGGAAGCCATAAACGGCATGTCTCTTGATCAGCTGAAGACTTCCCGTAATTGATTCTCGAAGAGGAAAGCCGAGGATGAGATAGTAGATGAATACCGGGAGAATAGGCTTTGAATTCAGCACAGACGGTTAGCCGCCGAGGAGAAGCTTCGCTCTCGTCGTGATGGTGTAGCCTCGGATTCAGACGCTGAAGAAGAAGAACCCGTATGGGAGCCAAGGGATCGCAAAATTAAGCCACACCGGCTTACCAGTGAGATTGAGCGATTAGTTGAGGCTGATGTTGAGGCTGAACGCAAAAGGGAAGAGTATTGGGATGCAATGTACAACATTCCTGATGAGAGAGAAGACTTTGGTGATGATTCTAACAGTGATTATGAGGAAGAGCTTGAAGAATATTCCACGGAAGACGATGATGGTGATGACGAGTCCGATGAATCTGATGATTAGTCTTGCTTGCAAATATCTCTGAGATCATTTATTTTCCGTTGTAGTAGATATTGTTTTGGATGTTTGAGCAGTTTGACCATAGAGATGTTGCGTTAGAGATCATTATTATCATTATTATTATTTTTGAACAATAATCTCTTATCGAATTTTCTGCCAAGTCTTCTTCATGCCTCTAATTATATGAGATGGACCGATATCCATATAGGTGCAAATTGACCACGCAACGTGAATGCACAAGCAGACACGTGATCTGCCAGATGATCTATCTGTAGTCGTAACGTTGACCGCCTGAACTGTCAGTCCCCAGTATTGTTATGTTTCTCCCACATCACTATGTACTCTGATTCGAGATTTAGGGTTTCAGTAGAAACCGCAATGGATTTTACTACCCGTTATAGGATAAGTATCGTGTCTTGACTTTCAATGCTTAGGGTTTTCTATTTAAACGGGACACCGTCTCATATCCCTGTATATTATCAGAAGAAATTTTGATCATGATCATACCTCTCATCACCATGTCTGGCAGTAGTGTTTCTTCTCGAAATGAATCTCGGTCGAAACATGATGTGGAAGTGTCTGTCTCGGTGAGTTGCATATTTTTATTTACCTCCATTTGATCAAGATGACTGATCAAAGAAAATGATTTGTTGCAGGATAACCATAGGAATCAGCCTTCTTGTAGCTTGAAACCCAAGCGGACTGTCAAGTCTCATGCCCGGTACAGGTCGGCTCGTACTGAAGCTGGAACATCCGTGAGTAATTCCATGACTTCTCGACTGAAGTTTTATCACACTCAATGACTTATCAAATATTTATTGAAATTGGAAGCTTCTCCATCGCGGGTTGATGTTCATGTTGTTGTCGATGCTAGGAAGCGGAAGAATGGGAAGTCCGTGATCGTAGTTGATGATAGCGACAACCGT
Organism: Papaver somniferum; assembly: GCF_003573695.1. Taxonomy (NCBI): domain Eukaryota; kingdom Viridiplantae; phylum Streptophyta; class Magnoliopsida; order Ranunculales; family Papaveraceae; genus Papaver; species Papaver somniferum. The sequence goes on from NC_039359.1 coordinate 179,700,425, forward strand.
GTTGATGAAGATTCCACCAATTTCGTGGAGACTAGAGTTAGAGTTCATGCTCCTGAGTATTCGATGGCTGGACTTCCATTTGAGACTTCCATGGTTAATACTTGCCCGTACAATGAGGTAGTTGGTAGCTTCATCATTCCCAAATGTCACACGTCCCTGTACACCAAGATTTGGATAAAGTACGGACACATTGCTATGACCTAAGTGTGGAGATGCTTCCTGCCGACCCTCCTGACTACCGTCGCTGGATTATTACCGATCATTGAAGAGGTGATCAAGATGAATCTGCGAGACGTCAAGAATCATGAACTTCATAGATGGGATGACATGATTTCGAATTGCGAGAACTTGCGATTCAACATAGGCTGGCTTCGTAATCGGCTCGAGATGATCAAAATTGATAGGGCCTCATCTGCTGCTGATGCGATTTCTGCTACAACTGCCATCTTGGAGGAGGAGAAATCACTTGCTTTGGAGTTGGCAAGAGTTGAGAAAGCTGTCCAGGACTTGAAAGTGAAGACTAAAAATTTCCAGAAGAGGCTTGACATGGCCTTCTATAAAAACTATCAATTTTTGGATGGTTTGCTCTGAGTGAGCATTAGGGAGAATTTTCTTTTTGTGTAGGTTTGAGACTTTGTTTTGAATAAAGTAAATGGTTGATTTGTGAGATTCCTGAATATATTTTGAATTTCGAATCAATGAGCATATGCGTACTATTTGGAGGGAATAGAAATTACATTTTAGAATCTAATATATAATTGTTTACTGATCATTCAAGCATAATATGCCTTGAGCCACTTGTCATTGATGATGTTTCCTTCCACTCCTCCATTAACAACTAAGATTTTGTAATATCTGCTGGATACTGCCTTGATGATCACGTAAGGCCCTTCCCGTTTCGGAGGGAACTTGGGAGCGGACATGTCTTTTTGAATATGTTTTGTTGTTTTCAAAACCAAATCTCTGACATGAAATGTTCGAGGTCTACCATTTTGTTGTATGCCTTGGAAATTCTCTGTTTGTAGGTTTCCACATATTTTTTTCTACCCTGGGCCTTCTCGAATCAAGCATGTATAATTCAACAATCCTTGAATTAGATACCTCGGCTTCATCCCACTGCACTTCATTGGCCGTCGCGATTCTTGCAGAGGGAATCTTGATCTTAGCTGGGAGAATAACATCAACGTCATAGACGAGAGAATACAGTGAAGTCCCAATTGAAATTCTTGGTGCAGTATGGTAGGCCCATAAAGCCATGGGAAATTCTTCATGCCACGTTCGTGTATTGTCATGAACAGTTCAACTAAGAATCCGGATCAAGATTTTGTTGGTGCTCTCCGCTTTTCCGTTTCCTTGGGGATAGTATGGTGTGGATAAAATCTGTTTGATTTCGTATACCTCGAGCAATTCCGCAACATGTTTGTTGACAAAAGGAGTTCCATTATCTGTGATGATATGTTTAGGAACGCTGAATATGCATATGATATATTCTTTGATGAAAGCTGCAATTGTGACTCTAGTGGTGCTTCGAAGAGGAATAGCCTCGACCCGTTTGGTGAAGTACTCCGTTGCTGTGATGATGTACTCATGCTGCTTCGAAGATGCTGGATTGATTTTTCCAATGATGTCCAGTCTCCATTTATAGAAAGTCCATGGACTGCTCACGGAATATAATGGAATACAAGGAATGTGAATGAGGTTACCATGAACTTGGCATTGATGACATCTCAGAACATAGGCAGCTGCACTGTCTTCCATGGTTGGCCAATAATATTTCTCATGGATTTGGAGAAATAATTTCTTCTTTCCTTGGTGTTCACCTCCGTGCATCTCTTTCAAGATTGTAGGAACTTCATGCTCGGCCAAGCATCTTAAGAGGTTCCCACCAAAACTTTTGCGATACAAAATCCCTTCCAAGTAGACAAAACGTTTGGCCTTATGGATGAGTTTGATCGTTCCTTTCTTCTCTGACGGTATATCGTTGTCACGAAGATATTTATGTAAGGTTCTCTCCAGTCCCCAATATGGTAAATTGTTAGAACTTCCAAATGATGAGGTGGTGTATGACAATTGGGAGAAGACCCTTGTAAATTTCTCGATTGAGCCTCTATGGAAGGCCAATAGTACTCCGAGTCTTTGAATCCTTCTGTAAAGTGTGACTACCAGGGTTTGTCCGCATACTTCCTCGTGTACGCGTTTGAGTTGCTCGCTTGCTTCTTCATCTCCAAGGCATCGTTACAAGGATCCATCAGGATTGCGATAATACAATGCTTCGTGCAACATAAAAAAGTTCTTCAACTCCTTGAGACTGATTTTTCCTTCTGTAAGAGAACTGCTCAATTCATGAATGATGGGTGCATGCCAGTCACTTGATTGAGCATCTTCAACTTGAGTAAGCCAGGTAGATGATACAGAACGCCTTTGCATAGTGATAGATTTCTCTGACCCTTCAAACTGCAGTTTGGAAGAAAGAGTCGCCAGGCAGTCAGCGTGTCTGTTGTTGGTGCGGCCAGTATGCACAATTGTTGTATCAGAGAAATGAGCTAATAGTCTTTGTGCTTTAGCCCTGAATGGAGCGATTGCTACTTATTTGAGAGAGTACACGCCATTCAGTTTATTGACCAACAACTTTGAGTTTCCTCTTATCTCCAGATGCATCGCTCCTGCTTGCTTGGCCAAAGATAATCCTAGGAGAAAAGCTTCGTATTCTGCCGAATTGTTGGTGCAGTGGAAATCCAGCTTGAATGAATATGAGAATACTTCACCGGATGGAGATACTAATACAATTCCCGCATCTCCAGTATCATTGCTTGGAGTAGCGGATCCATCGAAATACAGTAGCCATGTTTCAACCTGAATGATTGAGATTTCTGGAAAATCACCAGGCACTTCTTCGTGTAGCATCGTGATGTCTTCCCCAGGGAAAGCAACAAGTAAATATGCAATTGCTTGTCCCTTGATTGCTTTAGGTGGGACACATGCTATATCAAACTTTGACATCTAAAGTAGCCATTTTTCCGGTCTTCCGATCAAAGCAGGCTTCGACAGTAAGAATTTATAGGATCAGCTTTGGCCACCAGCACAACACTGTTTGACAAAAGATAATGCCTGAATCTCTGAATTGCATGTTACTAGGCACGCTCTTTCAGCCTTTGGGTATCGGAGTTAAGCATCTCTCATTGTGCGACTGAAATAATAGATCGGGCGTTCGATGCCTTCTTCGTCTTCTTGAGCGAGGAATGCTCCAACAACAACATCACTAGAGGTTGTGTAAAGTATTAGTGGTCTTCCTTGCACCGGAGATTTCATGACAGCAGGTGACAGTAATATCTGCTGTATTTTCTGGAACGCCTCTTGTTGATGGTTGTCCATGTAAAACTTGCTCCTTTCTTCAGCAGAGGAGTGAATGAAGCAATGAGTTGAGATAGTCCGGGAATGAAACGCCAAATATAGTTTACCTTCCCCATGAAACTCTGGAGCTCTTTCACAGTTCGTGGAGGAGGCATGGTAGTAATACCTTTCGTCTTGTCTGGGTCGACCTTGATTCCTTCTGCCGTAACCAGAAATCCAAGTAACTTTCCAGAAGAGACACCAAAAGCGCACTTCAGAGGATTCATCTTTAGTTTGTATTCTCTGCATCTTTCAAAGACCTGCCTCAGAATGTCTAAGTGGGACGCTCGAGTTTTTGATTTCACCACCACATCATCAACGTAGTCTTCTACTTGCTTGTGCATCATGTCGTGGAATATTGCAGTCATGGCTCGCTGATAAGTGGCTCCTGCATTCTTCAGGCCGAAAGGCAGTACTGTGTAGTGAAAGTTTCCAATGGGAGTTCGGAATGCGGTCTTGTTAGCATCATGCTCGTACATTTTGATCTGGTTGTATCCACTGTAACCATCCATGAATGAGAACATGTCATGACCACTGGTTGCATCAACAAACATATCAATGTTTGGCAATGGAAACTCATCCTTCGGTAAACACTTTTTCAGGTTCTTGAAATCCACACAGCATCGAACCTGGCCATTTTTCTTCTTGACTAGGACAATATTCGCCCGCACTAATGAATCCTGTTGTTAGTAATTTCTGGATCTCCACTTTGATTTGTTCCTCAACTTCGTGTCTGAACTTCCTGGGCGGTTGCTTGACAGGTTTTGATCCGGGAGTGATTTGGAGATGATGAGTGACCAATTTATCATCTAGGTCGGGCATCTCTTCATACGTCCAGGCGAAGATATCTTGATATTCTTTCAACAGACCTATCAATCCTTCTCGTTCCTCATATGAGAGAGCAGAACTGATTAAAATCGGTCTCGGGTTTTCGTTTGTTCCGATGTTGATAGTCTCAAGATCGTCCGTTGTGGAATCCGTTCCATCTTGCAGTTGTTGTGGTGCATCTCTAATTTCTTCATCGGGAGATTGCTCACTCTGTCATGATTCTTCAGGGCGGGGAGACTTTTCATCGACCTCCCCTGTTAATTGATAATCTTTTCGACAGAGGTAAATGACCATCCCTTCCGCATCACAATCAGTAATAAAATTGGATTTATTATGAATTGTACCTTGACCCTGACGACGCTTGAGCGGTGTGGTAGATGGTTTGATGGATTTAGCATATGTTAATGGTGGTTTGTCGGTTTTCTCAATATATTTCCAACTTGGGAGTGGAGTACCATAGATCTTTCTTGGAGGTTCAGGGATGCTCTTTGGAGGTTCCAAGAACTCAGCATCATAAACCGGAGCGTAAGGAGACACTGAAGCTACAATACAGACAATTTTGTTGTTGAGCAAATCTTTCATACATTGATGGTATGTCGAAGGAACAACTTTATTGTCATGAAGCCATGGTCTCCCGAGTATCATGTGATAATCAGGATCTTTCTCAATCACATGAAACTTGACAGTGGATTGAATTGGCCCCACTTTCAGATACACATAGACATATCCATATGTGTGACTCTGGCTTCCCTCAAAACCCATCATCAATACAGGGTGATGAACGATCTTGCTTTGCATAACTTTGGCCTCCTTGAGAGTCTTCATAGTGATGAGATTTGTAGAGGCACCTGTATCGATGAGAACTCTCCTGAATTCAGAATCCTTAATAAAAGCAGTTACGAACAAGGCTCGATTATGTCCTTCCTCCACCATTCGATCTTCCTCAGTGAAGGTGATGTTGTTGATCGAAGGTTCAGATACCATGGACACTTGTTCAACCACCAGAGATGATGGAACTATTCGCGCGTAAGTTGATATTTTGTGGAGTGCGGTAAACGTGTTCGTACGCTGATCCATGGAGAAATGCATGATTTCACATAGATTCTCAATTAAATGTGCGACCTCCTGTTCCACCGGTTTTCCATAAGTGGTGAATATGTTGGTTTGAGGGTGATCATCGGTTGAGGGATTAGCCAGGAGCGCCAGAATTTCTTGAGCAGGCGCGCCGCTCAAATCCGATGTCAGTCTGACGAGGAAATTCAATATGTTGTTCAACGTCTCTTTCATCAGGTCCATGTTCCTTGTATGAATCTCATGTACTCATGCCAATTCGATCAAGGTCGGGATTTCCGCGTTCATTATTCCAGTGGATGGAGTGTTGGAAGGAGTAACATTTCCATTTGAAATATTCTGATTGGAATTTGAAGTAGTTGAGTAAGACCTAAGACCAACCATTTTGTGAAAATGTGAGATGTCTCACGAATCGTGGAGTCTGCATGACAGACGTGTATTTAATTAGTCAGTTGTTGACTGTTTAGACAATGGGTCTAGGTTTTGTTGAATTGAGCATGAGTGACGAATGCTCAGTGATTCATTGATCGAACATGTTTGTTGAGACGTAGTTCTTTGAATGATGTTGACATTACGCGTATTAGCAAATATTGTAAATTCGACGATGAATTACTGATAGTTGGATCAATATTCAAGCAACTGAGCAAGTATTGCTCAATTCCGACAAATCACTGAATATCGATAGTTGGATCAATATTCGAGCAACTGAGAAAGTATTTCTCAATTCGATGAATTACTGATAAATTACTGAATATTGATAGTTGGATCAATATTCAAGCAACTGAGCAAGTATTGCTCAATTCGAAGAATTATTTTTTGGTGACGTGACCCAGTAAAATATTAATTAAAATATTGGTAGATTACCGAATATTATATAACTAATCCATAGGTTGATTTTTGAATCAGCATAAATTTATTAGTGTTTGAATTTTGCTCAGAATGATGATTTATGGAGCGTTTATTCAAAACCCTAATTTTTGATCAATTGTTCATCAATTGATGAATCACTGAAAATAGGTCATGAGTGATAGAGGGACCGACCACATGGGATAATGGACGTCCATGTGGCACCCAAGTGCTCGAGTGAGCATGCACCAAGGTCCTTAGTTGGCCAGTTGGTGAAAGAATGATGATTAAATGCCGATTTCATCATTTACTGAAATAGTGCTCGATTGAGCATTAAGTGATAAAACCTAATTAGGGAACAGTAAGGGACCGACCAAGAGGGCATGAGACCGTCCCTTGGTGGTCGTGATACCAACTGATGGTCGTTTGAGCAAACTCCAGGTTGGTTGAAAAGAGTTTGGGCCCAATATGAAGCAATTGAGCAAATTAGGTCAAAATTGTGAAGATGTGTGGGACCGGCTTTGTGCAAGACTTAGGGACGACCCTGGTCGGTCAAGGAAGCATTCCCGTGTCACCATAATGTCCGTGTCTCAGTCTTGAGAATTTCAGTATTTTCTGGTGTGCGTTTGAGCAATATGTTGAATTTTCAGAAGAGTTTGATCTTTGACTGAAAATTCTTGTTTTTTGCTTGAATGAGCATGTGTGCTCATTTGATCAATATTTTGTAAATATTAAAATAAGGATATTTTAACATTTAATATTGTCATGAGAAGCTATCCGTCCGTACCATGTCGGCTTTTGGCTTTTCATGATTTGAGCAATATTTGAGAAAATATGAAGAAACCATGATTTTTTCTCAAACTGAGGAGTTTCATGAGATGAGGAAAATAATAATTATGAAATACCAGGGAATGTAAGGTGTGGGACCGGCCACGACTAGGGCATGGCCGGCCGACCAGGTAGCCTGATCCCACGACACCTTTCCCGATTTTATATTATTATTTTTCATGAAACCGTGAAACTATGGAGAAACCATGATTTTTGTTGAAACAGAGGAGTTTCATGAGATTAGGGAAATAATAATTATGAAAATACAAGGGATTGCAAGGTGTGGGACCGGCCACGGCCAGGGCATGGCCGACCGGCTAGGTTTCCTTGTCTCGCAACATATTTCCCTATTTTATATTATCATTTCTCATGAAATCGTGAAAATATGGAGAAACCGTGAGTTTTGCTCAAACAAGGAAAGTTGCTAGAATGAAGAAGTTTTCATGAGTTCATGAAAATAACAAAATAAGGAAAAATAATGGAAGAGGCATGGGACCGTCCACAGCTAGGGCACGTCCGGCCAGACGGTAGGCCCGACCCATGAGCGCCTTTTTATTATTTTAATGTTATTATTTTCCCTCTCTTGTTTTGTGCAGGATTCCTCGTTTTTCCATATTTTCGAATGCTCGTTTGTGCATTCGGGTGCTCGGTCGTGCATCATTGTCGAGTGCACTTGCACCATTTTATGGGGCTTACTCAGTGATGGTACAGATGCCTGGTTGAGTATTTATTACTAATTTATGAAATTCAGTGAAAAATTATTCATGAAACTGAGTAATAAGGTGATTAGTTATTTATTATCAATTCATAGGATCAGCCGTGGATTCGACCATGAATTCGGAATAATAAAATAAGAATTACCATTCCATGGGATCGTGGATTCGACCATAGAATCGGAGTAATAAAATTATCTATTACCATTCCATGAGATCAGCCGTAGATTCGATCATGAAATCAGAGTAATGAGATAAGAAAATTATCTATTACCATTCCATGAGATCAAGCCGTGGATTCGACCATGGAATCGGAGTAATGAGATAAAATAGATCGTCTTTTAGGAATTCAGTAGTGAATGTCACGGTAGAATTAATCTATTGCAGAAGGGATATTATCCAGTTAAAGCGTCATACCCATTCTGAAAGGTGCATAGTCAAGGAGCAACGAGTGTCGCCGACGTCATGAAGGCGTTAATGCTCTCAATCTTACGGAGAACCGCCTAAGTCTATACACAGTCTTTCTACATAGTCAGGGAACAGTGAGTGTCACCGACGTCCTGAAGGCGTTAATGCTCTCAATCTTACGGAGAATCGCCCAATTGTTCTTCTATGTAGAGGGGGGTCTCTCTCATGTAGTTAGGGAACAGTTAGTGTCACCGACGTCCTGAAGGCGTTAATGCTCTCAATCTTACGAAGAACCGCCTAATTATGTTATTCTACATAGAGGGCATGATGAAATCCGAGGCATCGAACTCTCAGCTAGTGGAGGCTTTTCGAGAAACATATTCATCATGGCTCGTAAAATATGAATCGTCACATGCCTGAAAGCCGTGTCAGAAACATGTAGTATCATGATTTTACGGTTTTGACCTTTGTTGAAAATCCACCATCTACACCTTGAAAATTGGTCTTTGGTACCGTTCAAGTTAATTTTTCTTGTATTCAATTAGACTCACATATTTCTGACTGTCTAGTTGATTCTCTTAAAAGTATATTGGAGTTAGTCCACATAGATTGCTAAGCGAATTATTGGGTGAGGTTGTTGTACCCCCACTTTTTCAGTTTGGTTTACTTTTAGATTGTGGTAGCTAGATTAGAAATATTTAAGCACAATACAATTGTTTGGTTTATGCTAAACATGTTTAGATTCGTAGAAAAAGTTATTTTCTAACTTTTCTTTACACAATTGGATATGCGCCGGCATTAAAATTTTTATATAAGGCAATGCCGACATTTCTACAGCGTTGTTAAGCTACTACAATTCCATGCCGACTCCAATGTCGGCATTGAAATTGTTTCTAAAACTATGCCATTAAATAAGGATGAAAGTCACACAAAGATGCAATTATTATGTATAAAATTTTGACTCTGTCGGCATAAAAATATTTATCAAATCCATGCCGGAAGTAAGATTTCTTTTACATAATAAATAATTTTGCAGATTATCGGCGTGGTAAATAAGATATCCGTCAATGCCGGCATTCCGTGCACCCTTCAGAAATGTTGGTTTTCAGAATGCCGACACTGGTTTAGATAAACCAACAATGCCGACTCACTATGATTATATATATGTTATGAAATTTTTATTTCATTCCTAGATAATCTATTACATTAGATTTGAAGCTTTAAATTACAACAGAATAAAACAAGCGAATGAAGTACTTTTGGTTTAAGATGATCTCCTATTTAGTATCCCTTTTCAACAATTGGGAACCTTTGAGCCTTTCGCGAATATCTTCGAAGACATAGTCTAGAAGCTCCGTGTCAAGGACCAATTCCATTGGTTTATCTGCTTGTTCAACATATTCTTTTCCCTTCATATAACACCCATCACACCCACCAATAGGCTTGCATTGGTCCTTGTATTTTCCTCTTATTTCTGATTGTGCAACAGCTTTGTCTAACCATTGAAACTCATCGCATTTTGGGTGATTCAAACACCTTAGAAACATTCTTCCATTGTCAGCATCATTAGTTTTTGCAACCCAAAACTGGCGTGTCCCATCACAGTTTCTGCACTTCGAATAAATAAATGGACAGTGCACGGCTAAATGAGAAGGTGACTTGCAAATCTGACAGCTGCAATGATGACTCTGTAAGAGAAGATTTTACTAGTGGTACGTCATAATAGAGAAGATTTTAACTATCGATATAGTATTAGTAATAGTGAGTCTACTTACTTTGCAAGTAGGGCTTGATAGTGGTTTGCAAATAGAGCTTGATGATGAATCACCCATCGCATGTAAAGCTTGAACCGTACTTGCTTGATCTATTGTTTTACGCTTGATCGTGAGAGAATGATTTTTGTTATTTGATGGGTGCTTTCAGTATATTTTTTCCAAGGGAATGGGGGGTATTATATAGAATGAAACTCGAACGGTCATAATTTTTCAAAAAATTAGCCGTTACCTTTTGAATTTTCCTTACGACGTCATGGTCGTATTTATTTTATCCATGCCTTTTACATCCCCGACATTGAACTGGAAAATACCAAAATGACGTTTCTACTGCCGGTGTTATATGTTGGTATAGAAATGATGCCGGCATTTTCTGGAGAACGATTGAGTTTTCAGTATGAAATAAATTATGTATCGGCATAGATATTGAAAACTAATCAATACTGGCATAAGGTTGCCGGCATTGGATAAATATTAACAACAGTGCCGGCTTATGTGAATTCAAAAAAACTAGTCGTTGAGGTATTTATTTATATAAAAAGACCTCGTACTTGAACTCAATTGCCCAAAAACCATGTGTTATCTATATCCTAGATGTTAGGTCGGTTGGTTTCTTATTTCTAAAGACTATGAACTTATTAGTTAAGTTATCACCACACCAAATTTAACGTTTAGCAACAGTTTAACTCTGTTGCTGACCGGGCTTGTAACAGATTTTTGACGTTGCTAAATATCTTGTCGCATTTTTTCGCAACAGCTCTAGCTTTGTTGCTAATTTCGGTCAGCAACGGCAGTAACAACAGAAATAAGTTGTTGCGAAATTAAAATATAGAAACAGGAATAAATTGTTGCTACTCTGTTGCTAATTTTAGAGTCATTCCGGGATATGTTTTAGTAGAACAGGATATAGTTGTACATTTTTTCCGTTGCTAATTTTTTTGCAACAAAAAATAGAGTCAAGTCTTTGTTGACCTAGTCAAAACTGGTTTCCCCCCAATTTATCATGAAATACCCCAGTTCCCTGCAAATCCCTGATTCATTTTATATCCAGTAATTCAATCTGATAGTTCTCTACTGTATATTCACAGACATTCCCACAGGTTTAAACCTCAAATACATGCTACAAAGAAAGGGAACCAAATACAATAAAAAGCAGGGAACTCATGACATCAAAGACATGTTACAGGTTGCATTAAGAAAATCATGTGTCAAATTGTACAACTGAAAGATTGCATATGTAAATATGTTCTTGTTTCTTATATTGTGCTGGTGCAACTATGTTTGTTTTAGCTTCTAAGGATTGCATATAGAAACTAAATGTTACAACCTCTTACAGTGAGTAATCAGAATGCAACAAATTATTGTGGCTTTGAGAGGATGATCATACGAAGATGTTGAATTCTCGTCTTGTAAATACGACCAAGATGATGAAGAACCTGTCATATATATATATATAGTTAGATATAACAAATAAATAAAGTAAGAATACTTCAGATACATATACTCTATTGCTAATGATTTTCTTATACCTGAAAGATACTAGAGACCAGGTGAGACCAATGAGACTCGAGTAAGTGTTGGGATTTCTGATGAGTTTTTTCTATACCATGATCAAAATGACCCAGTCACAACACTAGGAGGTGGCACAATAGTGGCTTTGGATTCACCATAAACAGATTTGGGGTGAAGCTCAATAGTTAATCTAGTCAGTTTCCAGAAATGAACTGATCATCTCAGCGATATTCTTCAAACTCTGAAATTTATTACAAGCAGCCCAATTTAGGTTTCGCAATACGACACACATAATCTAAGAATCAGTAACTATTAAATCAAACAGAATAACTTCATTTTAAAACAAGAAATGAACATAAATCATGCAAGATTTTATTCTAATTTTTAGCTAAACATATACTTTTGTGTTAACAGTTCTGCAAAAGCCATCCAACTGAAACTTGTGAGGACCTTAGAACAACTTGACAGTTTGCAATTTAATCATTGCAGTTATAATATACATTACCTGGAATATGATAAAATATAGAAGATGAAGAACCATAGATTGAATAAAACCAAATTATCATAGGGATTACCAGCAAATTCCCTTAAACAATTTCTTCACCTCCCATCTTTTAGGTGTCTTCTTCAACGAACAATGAAAATATTTCAAGTAAATCAGATATACCCAATTTGGTAAACAATGAAACAAAGCCAATGTTTTGATTACTGTTTGAATAAAATGTTTAAAACCTAAAGAAAAAAATCGTCCAACAGCTTCAGATGATTCATAGTCCAAACACTAAATATAAGGATTCAAATTGCAGAAGAATACATATATACCTAAAATGAATGATAAATGATGATATCTTGTTCCCAAAAGATTCCGCAAAGTCTTCTTATGAACTGAATCTGAAGAGGAGAGCATAATGTCATAATCTGATAAGAAGTTGTAACTCTTGGAAACTGAAATAAGAAACTGAAAGTATTTACTGAAGATTAATACTTGAAGTTGTCACCAACAACATGCATAATCCCGTAGCAGTAGCATCATTACCTCAAAAAAAATATTAACTGAAGGTTAATATCCATAAATTTCAAAGTAATAATATAAGCATCGCCAATTGAAGTACTTACCAGGGATTGATGTTCCCCCGGCTGGCTACTAGCAATTGACTCTAAATGTAGTCACCTGCGCCATCAAATATAACAGAAGACAAACCACAAAACATTTATATACAAAAAAACCACACACATAGCAAAAAAGTTGATTCATAGAATTATGGTTTCTGGTCACATAGTTACATCAGGTAAAGCTAAATATTTCTTATGCACAACTGTATAAGAGTATTTCAAAGCACAACTGCAAAAGAGACATTCTTATGCACAACTGCAAAAGAATATACATGTTAGCATGTTAAGCACATGTACAAAAAGCGTGAACATAAGCAATAAAAAGGTAAAAGTCATATATGTTTGTCGTTTATAAACGCGATAGATGATGGCTGAGATAACATATCAACAAAAAATTAGAGTGACCAACCAATCATATTTGATGCACATCCTTGAATACACCACAAATCCTCCAATTCAAACATCTATGAAGGTTTCAACAAGCTTGTTAGCTTTTATGGCCTTCTCAAATGGCTTGACAATGTCATCCAACACCACTTTCCCAAGATGAGGTGGTACAGGTGACCCGCGAACCATTTCCCCTAATTCACCAGTGCAAAGTTTACCGACAACTGAAAAAGCGGGGGTCTAACAACCACACCCAATATTTCGATTAGCAATCTGTATGGACAAACTCCAATATACTTTCTAGAAAATCAACTAGACAGTCAGACTCAATCTAGATAAAAAGTATATCAAAGAGTTTATATCTCAATCTCTCGATTTGATATATACTCAAGCAAATAGAAATTTGTGAGTCTTTATCAAATACTAGAGAGATAACTTGGATGGTACCAAAGACCAATATCCAAGTGTCAATCAATTTAAATCAATAACCAAAAGGTCGGATATTCTAATTGATTGAACAACGCACAACCTGTGGTATTTCAATTATATAACAAAATATAATGCGGAAAAGAAATAACACAGACACCAGAATTTTGTTAACGAGGAAACCTCAAATGCAGAAAAACCCCGGGTCCTAGTCCAGATTGAACAACACTGTATTAAGCCGCTACAGACACTAGCCTACTCCAAACTAACTTCGGTCTGGACTGTAGTTGAACCCCAACCAATCTCACACTGATCCAAGGTACAGTTATGCTCCTATGTCTCTGATCACAGTAGGATACTACGTACTTGATTCCCTTAGCTAATCTCACCCACAACTAAGAGTTGCTACGACCCAAAGTCGAAGAATTTAATAAACAAGTCTGTATCACACAGAAAAGTCTATGGTAATAGATAAATCAGTCTCCCACGAATATGCCTACGAGTTTTGTTATGTCTTTTGATAAATCAAGGTGAACAGGAACCAATTGATAAATCAGACTTATGTTCCCGAAGAATAGCCTAGTATTATCAATCACCTCACAATAGTCTTAATCGACGCAGCGAAAAAAGATATTGTGGAATCACAAACGATGAGACGAAGATGTTTGTGATTACTTTTTATCTTGCCTATCGGAGATAGAAATCTCAATCCAATTATTACAATTGTACTCGTACGATAGAAACAACAAGATTAGATCACACAACTACGATAAAGTAGTATCGGTATGGCTTCACAATCCCAATGAAGTCTTTAAGTCGTTAACCTGGTTTAGAAAAATAAACCAAAGGTTAAAGGAGAATCGACTCTAGCTTAGCACAACTAGTATCACACAGAATGTGTGGGGATTAGGTTTCCCAGTTACTAGAGTTCTCCCTTATATAGTCTTTGAAATCAGGGTTTGCAATCAATGTTAGCTTGGTAACAAACCATTCAATATTCACCGTCAGATGAAAAACTGATTAGGTTCAAGATAATATTTATCAACCGTTAGATCGAAAACATGGCTTGTTATACACAAATGAAATGCACGTTTATAGGCTTGTGTAACCGTACCCAAACTTGTATGTTAGTTGGTTCAACAATAGTTAACCAAGTGGTTAGCCATATGATTACATCAACCACCATATTCTTCTTCACCATAACTAGTTCAAATGACTCAAATGAACTAGTTAGAGAGTTGTTCAATCGCAAGGAAATCTTATGTACTACACGACACAATTGAAGCAAAAACGATTTGATTCACTTGAATCGGTTCATGAACTATATAGCCACAGTTTGCAATTGCATTCCTTAGTTAATATGAATAAGTTCACAAGCATCATTTTTAGATATAACCTACTCAATTTCGCGTACTGGGTTCGCGTACTTAAGTTCCCAGATGGAGTTTACAAACTCCGGCAGAAATTCTTGGGTTTGAGAAATTCGCCAGTTCGCGGACTGGGTTCGCCGACTGAGTTCGCGGATTTATCTCACACACTACTCCGGTTCACTTGATCAACAAAGTTCGCAAACTTCGGTTCAAGGAATAAGGACTTATACATATATGTGTTTCCACAACAATGTTTATATCCTCCAATGGTTATATAATTTAAACTCTCATTTCAATCATTGAAACATTCTCAGAGGACGTTATATAGTTGTTATTCACAAACCATTTTTCGTCAGAGCAATTTTCAAAGTGATTGAAACATAACATGACTTTCGTCACTAAGTAAAGATGAACTTGGCTAAAGCGAAAGCTTACCAACACATATTTCGAGAAATAGATAGACGAGATAAATTCGACTCGAAATACCAAATGTGTATAATCTAAGTCTATATAGCAAAACGACTTTTGTCTTAAGATAGGAGATAAATAGACTTTTGAGTGATGGATAAGTTCAAGTATCCACATACCTTTTAGTCGATGAAGATCCACCAGTTCCTTGAGTAGTCTGTCGTCTTGTATGATGATTGCCATGGAGTTCTTGAGCTCAACACTTTCTATCCTAGTCCGAGACCTTAGCTATAGTAGACTAGAAATCAAGACTTATAGTTTTGATCACTAACATTGACAAACATGCTTGAGATAGCAACGCATGCGAGTTTGACCGAGTAGTTCTCTAACAATCTTCCTCTTTGTCAATTTTAGTGACAAAATTATCAATACATATGGAATACAAAAAATTTATAAATAAACTTTTGTAGCTCCTATTCCACATGCCTAATCTTCAACATTACTCGGAATCTTCGTCACTTCCAAGTACTCCAATGATACCAAAGGTTGTAAGTTTAGCATCATCGTTGTTGAAAATCTGTAGATATAACAACGAGAAAACAAGAGTTCTCAATCTTTGTTATACAGTGTCATAGTATCATTACACAGCGTCAAAGTTCAATTGTATCATAACTTTAACAACAATACTATGGTGATATGTTACTCCCCCTTAGTCAATAATCCATCTCACATGGAAACCACTCCCCCTTACATAATGATCCGAAAACCATATGTACTTGTAGTGTAAACTACATATTAATTCTCCCCCTTTTTGTCAATAAAATTGGCAAAGGTACAAGAACGATATCCTAATGAAATTTCCGAAAGAGACATTTTATTACCAAAAGAAAGCATATATCATCTTATTTAGATGCAATCATAAAGCCGAAGCTAAATGCATTCATCAAGGAGTCTATAAAGATACAAGATAACCCCTATAATATTCCACAGCCGCACTCCCCACAAAGATTTGGCAATTAAGCACAAGTTCAAATAAGAACTCTCCCCCATAAAATGTCGTTCCCGAAATAACAACAACAACGACTTTAATTTAAAAAAGAAAAGAAGGATTTATTTGGACATAACAGATCACATACGAGTACGAATTTGAATCCAAAATATTCAATTTAATTAACCATAAGAGAACCCATGATTAATTTAATCAAACATGCTCAACATAAGTAAACTTATGGAGACTTAAAAACACTCACTTAGATTAATCACAAGAAAACCCATAATTAATCTAATCGAAATACACAACTAAACTAATCACAAAAGTAATCAATTTAATTGGTCATGCTCGACACAAAGTATCTCATGGAACAACAACTATGTCAAAACAATGACTCAGTCGATAGAGCTCAACATAAGATATTTTATGGAACAACATAGTATGTACACAAAAATTATGGATCGGAGATCGACCTTATACAGTGGAATAAGCAAAGAATCATTCTATTTTCCATCTGCACAATGTCATTCAATAGACATAATCCTTGAACAAAAAAGATTTGAACTTATCTTCCATCAAGAATTCACATAATAGGCTTAACTTTTGTATTTGTCAAAAGTCAATTCATTCTTTTATCAATACATGCATATCAACTCATGAACGACTTTACTTTTGACAAAGTATGGGACAAACAAGTTCACAGACTAAACACACATATCCCATAACAATATTGCAATATATAAAACCATAAAGATTAGTACTGCAAAAATCATCTTTCAAACAAATTTAGAATTTAAACCAATAAATCCAAAACATGAAGATGAAAACGTTGGACATAGCTATGTGTAATCACAATAATGGCTATTCCAAACTCTAGTTATTCTTCTAAATAAAACAAGAAAAATAGAAGATTTACTAGGCAATAAGACCTTTGAATAATTCTTTATCGTCCGCGAATTCCTTGTCGTCAACAACCATTGGAACACAAGGTTCATTAAGGTAGGAGTTTATATCAATAAAACTTCTTGGATGATGTTGTCGAACCAGGGCCTTCTGAATCTCATGAGTCTTATATACAAAAGCCTTTATTTGTTGAATCTCCTTTCGCATCTCCTTCAACACTTCAAGAACATCAGAAAACTTCTGAGAATTTGAAGGAACGACTCTTGGCTTCCTCACATTCCTTCTTTTCCTTTTCAATGTTGGAGATAATGGAGATTTTTCTTTTTCCTTCATGATTGATGGCTTAACAAT
The DNA here is from genome assembly GCF_003573695.1 of Papaver somniferum. Taxonomy (NCBI): domain Eukaryota; kingdom Viridiplantae; phylum Streptophyta; class Magnoliopsida; order Ranunculales; family Papaveraceae; genus Papaver; species Papaver somniferum. The sequence goes on from NC_039359.1 coordinate 179,717,742, forward strand.
CATATTAACATCTTTTCCATCAGAAAACATCATGCTTGGAATATCCATAAACGTATGGGTTTGTGAGAGGAAATCACAATTTGCTCAACAAGTAGTCTTGAGATAAAAAGAGGTTTCAGAGAAGGAAAAAGGAATGTAGGGTTTCAAAACATTTAAACAGGTTCGTACACGACCAACTCTCAACCCTATAAAGAGTATAATTGACGATAACAACCCTCCTTTATTTATAGACAGGGAATTCCAAAAACTAAGAAAAGAAGAAAACCAAAACTTTTCCTAAAGCCTGAGAGGTACACAATCTTGTCTCTTTTGATCAGGCACATGAGGCAAAATTTTCAAATCAACACAATCAAGTTGCGTTGCAGTGAACAACAATTTTTCCACCATTTTCCTCTTGAGAGGAATCCACAGACTTCTGTCTATCAAAACGACTTGACCAAACTTTCTTCTATAATGGTCTTGTCTTATTCTTGGAAACTAACTTCTTATACGAAGATAAAATCCTACATACCTCAGCGGTCTTCTGAGCAAGTTTAAGCTTTCTTGCTAAATGATTTGCTCTTCGTTGAAGTTTGTTGACATGTCTTCGTTGGTGTTTGTATTTGTAACACCTTGAAATTTCATGACCCTTTAGAGAACAATAAGAACACGTCAAGATGGGATAAAAGTTAGGCTTTTGAGATATGCACACAGCTAGGCACATAGTGGAACCTGAAACATAGTTTCCAAAGAAAGGGTCAACTTTATCTTCCAGATTAGTTGGATTATCTTCTGAAAGAATATCAAGATTGATGTATGTATTGCTACAATTATCAAAATCAATATTTTCACCAAGAAGTGCAACACTTGATTTCTCGTCTTCATTAGACTCATAGTTGTCAGAATTTCATCAAGAGTTGCAGCAAGACCTTTGTTCCCGGTGTATTTTCTACGATTTGGACACTCGTTTGCAAAATAACCAAATCCCTTACACTTAAAGCACTGAGGCATATCCTCGTCATCAGTTTCATCAATATCCCTATTTTTAGGAGGAACACGATTATGAGGTTTGACTGATGCCTTAGGCTTATCTATGGAGAACCGTTTACTTCTCTTCAGCAGAAGATCCCTAAACTTTCTTGTGATCATCGAGACTGATTTGTCAAGATCTTCATCTGATGAATCTGTCTCAGAGTGATCATCTTCAGAGATATACACTTTTTTAATTTTATCAAGTAATTTAGTGTTCTTTAGTGTTTTGAACGCAACATCCTTAGATTTGGATGAATGTTCGTGATCAAAGATCTTAAGCTTCCCAACCAACGTATTTCTGGAGAGATTATCAAGGTTATTTCCCTCAACGATGGCATGCTTCTTAGAATCGTATCTTGATGGCAGCGATCTGAGAATTTTCATCACAATGTCCTTTTCAGGAATAGTCTTACCCAATGCAAAAGATGCATTAACAATTTCAGACACTTTGTGATTAAACTCATCAAATGTTTCTTCATCTTCCATACGAAGGTTTTCCCAATCGGAATTAAGGTTTTTAAGCCTAGCTTCCTTTTCACTGGTATTTCCTTCGAAAACGGTTTCTAAGATATCCCAAGCTTTTTTAGACTTAGTGCAATTTGACACATGCTGCTGAAGATTTGAGGCAATGGCGTGTATAATGGCATTCAAACCTTCGGAGTTTTACTTTGCAACATTTATCTCCGCAGGGGTGTATTCACCAATTTCCTTGGGAACGTTTACATCTCCAACTGCCACAACGAGAGCATTATAGTCATTAACTACATATACCCATGATTGAAAATCACGTGCTTGAAGAAAAGATCGCATAGAAATTTTACACCATAATTAATTAGAGCCATCGAAGACTGGTGGTACGTTTATTGAGATAGCACCTCTGTCCATAGAGTCAGATCGCTACAAACACAGACTTGTAAGGTCTTAAACGTGTTTGCCTGCTCTGATACCAATTGAAAAAACGGGGGTCTAATAACCACACCCAATATTTCGCTTAGCAATTTGTATGGACAAACTCATATTTTCTAGAGAATCAACTAGACAGTCAGACTCAATCTAGATAAAAAGTATATCAAAGAGTTTATATCTCAATCTCTCGATTTGATATATACTCAGGCAAATAGAAATCTGCGAGTCTTTATCAAATACTAGAGAGATAACTTGGATGGTACCAAAGACCAATATCCAAGTGTCAATCAATTTAAATCAATAACCAAAAGGTCGGATATTCTAATTGATTGAACAACGCACAACCTGTGGTATTTCAATTATATAACAAAATATAATGCGGAAAAGAAATAACACAGACACCAGAATTTTGTTAACGAGGAAACCTCAAATGCAGAAAAACCCCGGGTCCTAGTCCAGATTGAACAACACTGTATTAAGCCGCTACAGACACTAGCCTACTCCAAACTAACTTCGGTCTGGACTGTAGTTGAACCCCAACCAATCTCACACTGATCCAAGGTACAGTTATGCTCCTATGTCTCTGATCACAGTAGGATACTACGTACTTGATTCCCTTAGCTAATCTCACCCACAACTAAGAGTTGCTACGACCCAAAGTCGAAGAATTTAATAAACAAGTCTGTATCACACAGAAAAGTCTATGGTAATAGATAAATCAGTCTCCCACGAATATGCCTACGAGTTTTGTTATGTCTTTTGATAAATCAAGGTGAACAGGAACCAATTGATAAATCAGACTTATGTTCCCGAAGAATAGCCTAGTATTATCAATCACCTCACAATAGTCTTAATCGACGCAGCGAAAAAAGATATTGTGGAATCACAAACGATGAGACGAAGATGTTTGTGATTACTTTTTATCTTGCCTATCGGAGATAGAAATCTCAATCCAATTATTACAATTGTACTCGTACGATAGAAACAACAAGATTAGATCACACAACTACGATAAAGTAGTATCGGTATGGCTTCACAATCCCAATGAAGTCTTTAAGTCGTTAACCTGGTTTAGAAAAATAAACCAAAGGTTAAAGGAGAATCGACTCTAGCTTAGCACAACTAGTATCACACAGAATGTGTGGGGATTAGGTTTCCCAGTTACTAGAGTTCTCCCTTATATAGTCTTTGAAATCAGGGTTTGCAATCAATGTTAGCTTGGTAACAAAGCATTCAATATTCACCGTTATATGAAAACCTGATTAGATTCAAGCTAATATTTATCAACCGTTAGATCGAAAACATAGCTTGTTATACACAAATGAAATGCACGTTTCTAGGCTTGTATAACCGTACCCAAACTTGTACATTAGTTGGTTCAACAATAGTTAACCAAGTGGTTAGCCATATGATTACTTTCATATCAACCATATTCTTCTTCACCATAACTAGTTCAAATGACTCAAATGAACTAGTTAGAGAGTTGTTCACTTGCAATGAAATCTTATGTACTACACAAGACACAATTGAAGCAAAAACGATTTGATTCACTTGAATCGGTTCATGACCTATATAGCCACGGTTTGCAATTGCATTACTTAGTTAATATGAATAAGTTCACAAGCATCGTTTTTAGATATAACCTACTCAAGTTCGCGGACTTGAGTTCGCGGAAGGAGTTTACAAACTCCAACAGAAATTCTCGGGTTTGAGAACTTCGCCAGTTCACGGAATGGGTTCGCGGACTGAGTTCGCGGACTTAGCTCAAGCACTACTCCGGTTCACTTGATCAACAAATTTTGCAAACTTCGGCTCAAGGAATAAGGACTTATACATATATGTGTTTCCACAACAATGCTTATATCCTCCAATGGTTGTATAATCTAAACTCTCATTTCAATCATTGAAACATTCTCACAGGACGTTATATAGTTGTTATTCATAAACCATTTTTCGTCAGAGAAATTTTCAAAGTGATTGAAACATAACATGACTTTCGTCACTAGGTAAAGATGAACTTGGCTAAAGCGAAAGCTTACCAACACATATTTCGAGAAATAGATATGCGAGATAAACTCGGCTCGAAATACCAAATGTGTAAAATCTAAGTCTATATAGAAAAACGACTTTTGTCTTAAGATAGGAGATAAATAGACTTTTGAGTGATGGATAAGTTCAAGTCTCCACATACCTTTTAGTCGATGAAGATCCACCAGTTCCTTGAGTAGTCCTTCGTCTTGTATGATGATTGTCATGGAGTTCTTGAGCTTAACTACACTTTCTATCCTAGTCCGAGACCTTAGCTATAGTAGACTAGAAATCAAGACTTATAGTTTTGATCCCTAACATTGACAAACATGCTTGAGATAGAAACGCATGCGAGTTCGACCGAGCAATGCTCTAACAACAATAAGGATTTCACCATCCATGTTCAACAATGAACTCTTTGGCATGTCAGCACCTACTGCTGATCGATATGGTGATATGGGCTGAGCAGGTGAAGGTGCTTGGCTAGGTGAACTTGTATTAACAACAGTAGCAGCTCTAGCAGGTGAACTGTCCATCATGTTCGAGCGCAATGCAACCATTGTCTGAAAACCTATACTGAGTCTTAATGTTATTCAGCTTTACGACAACATACAATGTTGTATTACCTTTAGGACATGAAGGGTATAACAGTGCTCTAGCACGCTCATATAAAATTTTCTTTTTCTTGCTTCTGCTGGTTCCAACATCAACGTGAGTCCTACTATCTATCCCAACATTATCATGTACACCTATAGTAGGATCAACATCCTCAGCAACAACTCCTACATTATCCCTACATTTGATACATTCTCAGCTATATTGTCACCTACATTTTCCTCACTAGTGTTATCCCTATGTGCATGTGTTTCTACTTCTGAGCTTTCTCCATGAAAACGCCATGTTATATAGTCTGATAAATACCATATTTTCAGCAGATGAGATGAAATCTCAGTAAGCGTCACCAATCATTTATTGTTCTTACAGCGACCACAAGGGCATGGGAATAACGCATTTGCACTACCTTTTTCACTAGCGAACTGTATGAATGACCTAACACCTTCTATGCACTGCTCTGATTTATGTTCACATTTTATCCAATTCTTATCAGGTATCAATGACATTCCAATACCCTACAATTGTGATTCCTAAAGACAACATCTATGTTTAAATTTAGACAATATATGTATCCAACATATTTATAAAACTCAGCAATCATATCTATCAGTACATCTAGATCACATCAAATGAAAAAATACTGAATTTACTTCAAGTCTACCCATACAAATATTTTGTCAAGTTACTTACAAACTAAATCTACAGTTTAATATGACTTTTAGTAAAGTTATAACTTAATAAGTTTTCACAAAACTAAAACTCACATTAAACTACTAATAATTTGTAATTTTGACAGCACTAACAAAGCATATCAAACTTTATGCAGAAAATTTGAGTTTTGAGGTTCAAGTTCTAGGTTACACCCAAATCAAAATCAAATCTGACCCAAATACCATTCAAAATAAAAAATAAGAAACACCCAACTCGTAAAAAATCGAAATAAATTAATAACCAAATCTCATATACAAGCTATTGACCTAAAATTAAACTCAAAACATAAAACTAGAATAGAAAGATAAACATACCTAGGTTAATTATGCTTAGCAAGTTCCCTCACAATGGTGCTTCCTCCTGCATCAATATAAGTGAAAGTCATTAAAAAAACAACCCAAACCTTACTGTCAATCTAACAAAATAAACCCTAACTATTGAAACCCTACAATAATTAACTTACCTAACTTGCAGTTGTACTTGGTCGAGTTTAATAGCAGAGGAGATTAATGGCAGCAGAGTTTTCTTCAGACCCAGATGAAGATGATAAAGGAAAGAGAGGGTGAAATGGATAAGATAAAAGAGAGGGTAGAGAAAAGTATGTGGATAGAAATGAAGCATGTGTCCTGTACCATATTTTTGGAGGGATTAATCCCGCATCTCCAAAGTCAAGAAGTCAACTGGTCAATGGGTTGAAACATCCACAAGATTTGAAATCGTTCCAATATATGGGTGGGAAAAGGGTTAAAGGTGTTCGCTGCTAAGCATGTTGTAACGATCCTCAAGCTCGTCAACGCTATTTGACCGGTCAAGAGTTGATATAAAGTTGATCAAGAGCCGAATTAGTCATTAATGACTCGATTAGTTAATATAGATTTTAATTAACAGAAATTAGTATAACAATAAGTTAGATCCGAAATTAGTACCATCAAATAGGTCTCGAAAAGTTACGCGGAATGGACTACTCGAACGTGTCAATCGGACATCGGACGAAGAAGATATCATCATCTTGGTACGAGGAGCAAAATAGTTATTTTGCATCTAAACCGCTTGACATCCGTTATCCAGAGCGCTGGGTGCCTCAGTGTTTTTAGTCGACCTTATCCCTAGTTGAACCGAAAAGAATTCATTTTCTTCCTTATTCTTCTATGTTCTTTCTCTTTCTCTCTGTCGAATTCAGTTCTTCTGAATTGAAATTAGTTTTGGTGTTAATGATTCATAGTTAGGCTGTAGGGTGTTGATTAGAAGGAGTATGTGATGGATCTATAATTGATTGAACTCAGGGAGGAGAAGAAAGTGATGTTGATGTGGATCGAAGTTAGGGTTAGAGTTTAATTCTTGAGATGGAAGAATCAACTGAAGATTGAGTTCCTGATAGATGAAGAACCGAGGGGTTATTACGGAATTGACGAGGTGAAGCTTTTCTGCTGTTGAATCAAAGCCAGGTAAATTAGGGTTTCTTTATTGAGTTCTGTTTTATGTGAAATTGATGTGTTGTTTCATCATTATTAATGGGTTTGTTTTTAATTGAACTATAGATGGATGTATTAGGTTTAATTTCTGTTTCTGTAGGAAGTGGAATTGGAAATTAGGTTCATCCTAAATTAGGAATTAGTTGAAATAGATTTGCAGATTTAGATGATTGTTCTGAGTTACAAGTTGTTGTGTTATTGATGTTACAGAGAATTATTGGTTGGTATTGGGAGGAAGATGAATTGGATGTTGGCTAGTCAGATAAGATACATGTGGTTGTGGTGTTGTTCAACTGAATGTTGTTGTAAGAATTCCTGAGTTTGTATCTCAGATAATAATGATGTGCATTAGTTGGGTGTTGGAGATGAGCTTAGTGGTGTTGAAAGGGATGAAATTGTTTAGTTGTTGATGTTGTATTAAGAGGCAGCTGAAGTTAACTTAATTGGTAGAGACTCAGTTTGATCATACAAGGTTACTTGAGTTGAAGCGGTTGGTTTATGCTCTGAGTTTACAGTTACAGATGAATTGGGGTTATAGCTGTGGTTAATGGAATTGATGTCAGTTAGTGGATATTACAGCTAGAGTTAGCCAATGTTATTTGGTGTTGATGCCAGTGGTTTTGTGAAGCTGGGAAGAAATAGAAATGCTAAACTGCAGTTTGGATGTGTTGCCGTTGAAGCTAAGATGGCAGTGTTGATAAAGTTCAGGAGATTTGAATGAGTTGGAGTTGTTATGATTGATGTTGAAGTGCATGTGGATATTAAGTAACAGAGGTCAGGATTTAGTATGAAGATTATGACTCAAATGGAGGTTAGAATTGAACTACAATTGTATCTGGTTGAACTGGTGGAGAATAGGTTGCGAGTACAAGATTGTTGAGATGAAGAATAAATAGTTAGTTGAAATGAAACTACAGGATTGTAATGGTTTTTCAGTTACAAGATTATGAATTGGAATTAGGTTTGGAAATGGTGATTATAATGTTTGAACTGAATTAAGGAAGATATGTAGGATTAGTCTGTGTTGTGTGTGTGTATTGTAATGCTTTAGTTTGTGGCATGAGCTAATGGCTCATGCCTTGTGTTTTAGATGGCTATTTGATAGTCTAGTCTGACTCGCCTGAGTCAGTTTATCTGCCTGAATCAGTCTTTAGATTGAGTTGACCATGTAACCTGACTTGAGCCGATTTGACTCAGTGACTTAACTCGTTGACCTGACCTTGGATCAGTTGATTTACCTTGACATTTGACTTGACGTGGACTGTTAGTTGACCCCATTGACCGTTAACGACTATCAATTGACTCATATGGATCGAGCCTTGAGTTAATGGGCTTGTTTAGTGGACTTGGACTTAGGCATAGTTTTCCTATTTTGATATATTGGACCTTATGGTCTGAATTAACCTTTAGTTCTTTCTACAAAGTTGTAGATACTCATTAGACTTATCAAATGGACTATAGATTCTACCTAATGGAATTAGTAAACCTTGTTATACTAAAGATATATATTGAAAAGGTGTAGAACCATAAATGGGCTTATAACCATTAGATAGTTCACTTAGCCTATAACTAGAGAATTGTATGAGATTATGTTATGAGCCTTGTATGAGCCTTTTGGATAATATCTTAGAGTGCTTGTATGATTAACAGTCATCCTTTATTAACAACGATCGATTCAAAGATGAACCATTGGATTGAGGATCTCGAGGTAGGCGAGGCTTGTCATCAAAAGAGGTCGGAATCGATAACGAACTCTCTTGTATTCATTATTGTTTTACAAATCTATCTTTTGTGAAATCCATGCATATCTTTGTTACTATATGATAGTGTATTTATGTATTATATGTGTGTAATACAAACTAATTTTCTTTTACATTTTGGGATGGGGTAGGATCTTTAGAAACAACTAATATCTGTGTTTTGGGAGTATTTACTTATTTTCAAAAGTGATTCTTTCCATTGACTGGAAAGTGGTTACAATATTTATTTATTGTTAGTATGAAAGGGAGAAGGTTTCCTTTTTATTGGTGTGAGATGTGTGCCCCAAATGCTATATCTATTTTATGCAAATCTATATGAGTGAAAATTGCTGCCACTATTATATAGGAGTGAGAATTGCCGCCAATATATTCCCTATTTCTGTATGGGAAATGCATGTCTCATACATGGATGTTTACTGTTATTTTAAATTACTTTCAAAAGCTATTATATTATGTTTTGGTATTTGGAGTGAATGATCTTGAGAATCTTATATATGATTGTTGGACTTGTCTTGCGAGAATTATAGGGTTTTCCATGATTAAGTTCTTCTGTCGGATATAATATTGTCACCATTAGATCTCTTTAGATACTTGATACGTAGAGATCGCGTAGAATGAGGTACTGGTAAGGTACACATCGTTTATGACTTCGAGGCCGGAAAACCTCACAGTAGGCGAGGCTCGCGCACACCAAATAAAAAACGCAGGGTGGGGTGAAGCCTTGTGTACACCAAATAAAAAATGCATTGCCACGCGACGGAGTGAAGCCCTGCGCACATCAAATAAAAAATGCATCGCCACGGGACGGGGCGAAGTCCCATGCACATCAAATAAAAAATGAATCGCCATGGGGCGGGACGGAACCCTGTGCACACCAAGTTAAACGGAAACAAATTCCAGGTGCGAAGCACGAGCGCAAATCTAGTACTCCCTCTGTCCTAAATTATTAGTCCGCTTTGACTTGATCAAGATATTAAGAAGACCCGTGGAGTGTACAAAACTATCCCTATTAAATGTTATGTTATTACTAAAATTAAAAGGAGTATATGGAGCATGTAGAAAAATACATATTTGGTAATTTTATTTTTTATAGAAATGTTTAAATAGAAGATAAAAATAAAAATATTTATAGATTTAGTAATTTTAACAACCTAATAACTCAATACCATCCCTCACTCCAGAATAAAAGTAGCACTGGTGGAGCTTACCCTCTCTCCTATTGGTTGGTGACTGTAACCTCGCGCTCTCATTGGCTAATTGAGAAAGAAACCATTCGTATTCGTCGGATAAAATTTCGTTAGATATGGTGCGTTGATCTGACAATGTGCGATGTAGATTGGGTGTATTGTTGGGAAACACGCGACGGACGACCCTCATTATTTAGAAAAATTGTTATATTAATTTCGTGTATTTATTATGAAAATCCAGAAAATAAAGAAAACTACTATATTAATTTCGGACATTTATGATTAAAATAAAAAAAATCAAGTCAACATATTTATGGAATAAAATAAAATAATTTATATTTGTTGAATTTTTTATAATTTCATATAGTTATTATAGAAAATCCAGAAAAAAAAAATACTATATTAATTCTTACATTATGAATAAAATAAAAAAGAATCAATTCAACGTATCTATGGATAAATTAATGAGATTTATATTTTTAAAATCTTTTGTAAGGAAAAAAAATAGAAATGACAAAAAGATTACTATATTAATCTTTTATAATTTCATGTAGTTATTATAAAAAATCCAGAAAATAATAAAAATAATATATTATTTTTTGTTATATTATTTTCATATGAAATAAAAAAATCAACTCAACATATTTATGGAATAAAATAATAAGTTTTAAATTTGTAAAATCTTTTGTAAGGAAAAGAATTTATGGAAATGGTAAAACAAACTACTATATTAATTTTTTGGCATTTATCATTAAAATAAAAAAATTTAATTCAACATATTTATGAAATAAAATAATAAAATTTGTATTTGTTGAATCTTTATAAGGAAAAAAATATAGAAATGACTATATTAATTTTTAATATTAATGATAAACATCTAAAAAGAATTACTAACAACATCTAAAAATTACTATATTAGTTGATATTTTAAATTAAAATTTATATTTAGAGTATCTGAAAAAATATAATTATTTACCTGAACATAATCTTACGGGTTTCATTAATACAGTTAATTTACTAATATAAACAAAGCCAATGGTTAATATGTTAAAGTTAAATTAATATTTATGTTTAGAGTATCTGAAAAAATCTAATTATTTACCTGAACACAATCTTACGGGTTCCATTATTACAGTTAATTTACTAATATAAAAAAAGTCAATGATTAATATGGTAAAGTTTGTAACCATTGTTCAAGTCACATTAATTAAAACCATATTTATGTGTTATATTTATTTATTTTGCCATATAACATGAATTAATTCCATAGCAGTTGTAAAGGTTTTCTTTAGAACCAAGTTTCCAACATCTATATAAAGGATACAAATCATTCTTCGGCCCTACACAAACCCACGTACTTTCAGTTTCTGTGAAAAAAGAGGTAGTTATTACGCCGGTAAGAAATCTATGCATTTATTATTAAAAAATCTAAAAAATAAATATTTATTCAAAATTATATTATGCGTTTCGTTTCAAAATAATATATCTGCCACACATAACGTCATGATTTTTATGGCCTTAACTTGCTAAAATATGTAGATATTTTATATATTTTTAGACATATGTTTATATTATTTCAAAAATAAAAATGTTTTAATTATGGGCATTAGATCAAGAGCCTACTTCATTTTTCGGAGCCTCTCTATAAAATTATAGATACTCTTCTCCATGAAGAACAAGTCGAAAGTTTTTAATTTATATTCGATTAGGGTTTTTTGCAATATATAGTGTTTTAGTAGTTGTTTTCTTTCTCGCTATTTTATTGATTTGTTAACAAGTGCGCAAACTAAATTTTGTTGGTGCGCAAACTAAAATTCTCAACCCGTTGTGAGTTTAGTTTCTCAATATTCTCTTTGCTTTCGATTTTATGTTTGATGTTTGATTTATTGATTTGTTAACAGGTGCGCAAATTAAAATTCTCAACCAGGTGTGAGTTTAATTTCTCTCTATTCTCTTTGCTTTCGATTTTCTGTTCTGTGTTTGTGTTGTTTTTGGTTTATAACTTTAGATTTTGAAGATTTAATTAGGGTTTACTTCGAGTATTCATTTTGTTTTGATTTATTTTATCAGGATGGAGAGAAGAGCGGAGGGAGATATATTAACATGGGCAGATAAGTTCACTGAATTACCTTTTGTCCACATGAGTTCTCAAGAACATGGATCTTTTTTGTAATTATAAATTATGTTATCAAATTTTGATGTATTACTGATTTTTTGGAGAAAAGTTTTGATTTATGAAGTGCTTAAAGTAGAAAAAAACATTTGGGGAAAGAAAATACATTACAGGAGTAAACTAAAGGAGGTAGGCAACATTTAGTATATTTGGAAAATACCAAGTTTATTAAGTTACATATATATTTATATTAGTTTGGGATTTTTTTTTGAAGCATGCGTATATTATAAAAAAAACCAACAAAATTGTTATTAGTTTGGGATATTTGGAATGAGAATCCTAATTTCATATTCGTTAAGTATTAATTTCATATTCTTTAATATAATTTACCAAAAATAATAATATTGTAAATATTTTCCTAAAACAAATCTATAGATAAATATTTTTCTATCACTTAGAAATTTTTTTTGGTAAATATAAATGTAATTCCAATGATCTAAGCAAAAAGATTGTAGAAGGAAAATCTTTAGAATTTCTTGGGAGATTTAAGAAATTAATTCCAAAAATGATAATATTCTCTCATGTGTAAAAATGTTTGAACAAATGTCACAGTTTTTTTTTTTTTTTTAAGATTCGTTCCACATATGCTTGCACAATTTCTTCTTCTGATCGGTGGTTATTGTTTATTTTTGCAGGATACAAAAGAATTCAATCCATTGAGCTACTTTTCTTCTTAGAAATCAGCTTAAGTGATTTTTTTTCCTTTTTACTGTTTTGTAAATATTAGTTCTGAGCAGGTTACGAGAACTGTTCAAGTTGTTGTTTTACTGCAATCGTCTCGGGGAAACTCAAAAAAATCCATATTTTCTTTCAATTTTTGTCTGCTTCAAGGTAATCAAATCTTCTTTGGTTAGAAATATGTTTATGACCTTTCTAAATTACAAATTTTTATACTTTCAGGTGGTTTTGATACGGGTTGTTGGTTTTATTGTTCAATTCAGTTATTACTTTCGTTGATCACGATACCGTGTTTGAGATTTTTTTCTGTTGATTATGGTGTTGCGGTTCAAAAGACAAAAAAAAGGTTATTGTGATTGAGATTTTTTTATACTAAAAATAGCTTAGACAAAAAAATTGACGAGAATCTCAATTTGATTGTGTTTCCACCCAGCAAACAGAAAAATTAACAAAGTTATGGGTGATCACCGGAAACTACCAGATATTTGAACTCAGTCAAGATCTCAAACTCATCAATTCAGTAAGGAATGGAATTGCATTTGTTCCGGTAGTATGCCCATGAGTTCGTTCTTTATCATATGATTCATATGGGACAAATGATATTGCACTTTGTCATGTTTGTTCGTTCTTAAATTTCCTTTACATTGATAGTTAGATGATCTTATTAATTCTGGTAAGAACATACAATATATAAATGCACAACTTTTATGAATATTTTCTTCCCATAAATTAAAATTTTCCAGCATGTTGCTCAAAGAAATGACATTTTTGTATGGAGTATACTCCATTACATTGACAATTGGATTATTATTTTTTGTCATCGTTTTCTAAGGTTTCATTGTGTTCAGTGAAGATGGGGACAGTGCGAAGATTAGGCTGAGTGCGATTGTCACACCATTGTCATTTCTGTATTCAGTTGTCAATTGACATATCGTTTAGATTTTGCCTAAATAGAAAAAATGAAACAATTTCATATATGATGTTCCAAAAGTGGTACTGGTTGTTGCTGTCACCATAATTAACTAAGCAGTTTCTAACAATGTGAGTTCTAGCATATCTCATTTCCAAATGACAAACTGAATCTTTCTAAGATCAAATTGTACAAAAAAGAAAATAAAAAATGGAAGCTAGGTTATTTTTTCTGTGATATAAATGATGTTTTCTTTATGTTTCCTGCACCCCAGGAATTACAGCAACTTTCAGTTGGTTTTTGCAATATTAAATTATCTAATTATCTACAGTCGAATAGTATTATGATAGAATCAACCAGGTTCTCGTTGCATAACCCGATACTCAGTGATAACACGAGTTCTACCAAGAAGAGAATAATATCTAATCATGATATGTTATTTTGTTGAACTTAGGTAAGGTCGATCAGCCATGCAAGAAAGATATCTCCAGTGATTTATAAGCATTCTTTTCAATTAATTGAGATGCAAAAATGTCTATTATACTTATGTACAGATTAAAAATATTACGTAGGATAGGCTCATTTTGAACGTTAGAAAATCATATTATGCTCAAAACAAAATTTAATATAAAACAAGAAAAATAGAAAACAAATGATGGTCAGAATTACTAAAAACAAATGCAGATCAAATACGCCGAACACTTTGATAGGGTTAATATTTGTTTTAAATTAGTAACTGATACAATGAAAAATTTTGTACGTACTTGGGAGTAAACACTATTGAGATGAGCTTATCACATTATTTTTCTTCCAACTTTTTATGACTACAAATGCAATTCACCGTTCAACCGCAATGGGTTGATAAGAAAATTAAGTTGCACTAACTCAGGAAACACTAATATACGAAGAAGGTAAAACTTAATTAACAAAAAAGAATAACAAGAAAACAACAAATGTGGAACGTGCTACTTACTATGTAAACACATTATATTTGTAGTATAACCCACTAATACGGCTTGCTCAGATACCCTGCTTCACGGTGAATAAAAAAAACTTTTAAAAGTACGTACTTTTTGTGCAATTCAAAAGACGTGTGTGATCGGATGCACTATCTCATCATATAATTATTAAATACAACATACAATGGATTTTTGCAAGAAACCCTACGGGAGCTTTCCGCTGTTTAGTTAAGTGATTTTCATGCTAAAAATATTTCTGAGGAAGAGATAAAATTCAAAACTATATACTCTATGTTTAGGAAAAAAAATATTTAAATTGAACTTCCACAAATGTGAATAATCATAGGAGATATATATTCATTGGTCCATTAAGGAAACGAGAGTATATGCATATCTCAACATATCAGAGACCGGATAATACAAGGATATTACCCTCCTTCTACTGGCCGGGGCAGCTCAAAACGATCATAATTCTCCTCAGATAATCAAAATATTCTTTGGTTAGAAATTCATATGTTAAATACTTTATTATCCAATTATCCTTCTATTTCTTTTTTGGTTTGTTTTGCATAAAACCGTTACAAGAAACAACAATGCTACGTTGACGCCCAATAACCTTGGGATTTATCCTTTCCATCATCAGGATTGATGCGCGAGGAAGTAGGTCCCTGCTCTCTCTCGGTAACAATTTCGGGTTAAATACCGGGATACAAAGCCTTTTCCTTAAATAAAAAATTGCATATCAACCATAGTTTAATTATAGGGGGTTGGCCGTTTCATTCTGAACTCAAGTATATGATTTCTGAAAAAAGATATATCGGTGCATTTCCTTGATTACGACTTCTACGATGGGAAGCGCTGATTTACATTATCTAGAGTTTGCAATCTATTTTATAGAATATCATGTTTCTTTTTGGTATCTCTATTGTAACTATTAATACAACTATATGATGAGTGATTTTTAAAGGAACATTTGATTTGGACGCTTGATTCTTAACGCATGTATATGATTTCCGAATTAAGATATATCAAAGCATTTCCTTGATTACATATTCTTTGACGGGAAGCACTTCATATGCTTTGGACTTTTTCGAGTTGACAATCGATTTTATGTTCCTTTTTTTTAGTGACTGTAATATCAGGTATTTATACAATTATAGAGTGTGATTTTTCATTTAACTACAACGAGTTGAGTTGGCTGCTTGATTCTTAACGCAAGTATATATATATATATATATATATGATTTGTAAAGATAGACATATCAATGCATTTCTGTGATTACAACTTCTTCAATGGGGAGCACTTCGTATGTTTTGCACATTTTAAAGTTGCCAATCTATTTATATTAATATCATGTTTCTTTTTAGCGTCTCTAATATCATATATTGATTAATATAATATAGTGGGTGTGATTTTTCATTTAACTACAGGAAGTTGAAGCACTGATAAATCTTTATTCAACAAGAAACACTCCATATGCTTTGCACTTTTTAGAGTTTGCAATTGATTTTATATTAATATCATTTTTTTAAGTATCTTTTTAGTATCGGGCATTGATGCAACTATACAACGAGTGTGACTTTTCATATAGTGAGTTGAGTTGGTTTCTTGATTCTTGACATAGGTAAATGAGTTTTCATTATATTTCCTTCGATGTGAAATACTTCATATACTTTGCACTATTTAGAGTTTGCCATCTATTTTATAGTAATATCGTGTTTATTTTTAGTGTCTCTAATATAACTATTGATTCAACTATTACAAAGTAGGTGATTTTCTTAGTATTTCTTCTTCATTTAACTATATGAAGTTGGAACTTGGAGGATCAATTGAGTTGGCAGGATACTTGATTATTAACGCAAGTGTTTGATTTCTGAAGAAAGATATATCGGTGTATTTCCTTAATTATATCTTCTTCGACAGGAAGCACTTGATATGCTTTTCCTTGATATAATAATATAGTAGATGTGATTTTTATTTAACTACAGGGAATTTGAGCCTGAAGGATTAGTTGAGTTGGTGGGTTGATTCTTATAACAAGTATATGATATGGTTGTAAGGTAGGTGGGGAGTGTATAGCGGGTGAAGTACAAACAATATTTAGCCGAACTGGAAGCCATCATTGGATTTTTGAGGCAGAATATTATTATGACTTTGTTTCTTTACTTTTAAGTTGCAAAAATGGATTAAGCAAGAAGTGAGTATTCTAAAATCTAGCAAGACTAAGTGTCGTTGTAGTGCTATAAATCTATCCTTACCAATTATTTTTAGAGTACCGATGTTGTTAATGTCATGAACTACTTATTGATTTCAAAAATCGTTATGATTTTCCACAAGTATTCAATCTCGAAAACTTTTAACAATATGTAATTGATAAATTTAGTTCCAACTGCTTATATACTAAATTATGATTGATGGTTTCATTATGCACTACAATTATTAATTGGAATCCTTTCTGGGACGGGGGCGGGCGAAGCCCCGCCTCATCGAGTGGGAGCCAATTCCCAAAACACCAGGTGTTTAGGTATTTGGTTAATTAGTAGTTTTTAGATAATATTAATTATTTAATTAGTAGTTAAGAATTTATTTTGTGTAAGGTTTGTGATTAAATATTTTGAATTAGTGGGCAAGATTATTATTAGCACTTTTGATTTATCTACCATAGAATTTAATAAATCGACCTCGATATTTTTAGTTACTTCCATGAGTTATCAAGGATTGCAATGTTCAACATTTTATATTAGTTTTTAGTATGTGAGGTCAATCAGGGTTAATGCTTTCGTATTAGAATTTAAATTATTTTATTTTTGAGGTTACTTAAATCTATTTATTTTAGTTTATTTGTAAAATATATTATTTTAAAAGAATTCGCCATATTACAAATTGTAAATTCTCCTTTACACATTTTATTTAAATAAATTTTAATATTTAATTATTGCAAATTTATGATTCATACGGAGCTTTAGTTGGTAACCGAGCAACAAGCTGGGCACCAACTCCTTTCTGAATAGCAATGCCCATTCTATGAAAAATATATTATTGTTTTATTAATTTGCTTGAAATTAGCTTTTAAAACCATGTGATATCTTTAGATAATAATAGAATTATTTGTTTGATTTGTAGAAATTTTTAGTTACATAGTTTTAACTGTTAATTTTTAATTTGGTGGACAGTAATTCTATATTAGAAACTCTATAAATAAATGTTGTTGGAACCACCGAAATTTATTAATTAAACGAGATATTAATTAACCTATAAATTAATAATTATTAACTTATAGAGAATTTATTATCAAAGAATTATTTTCTAAATACGAATATTAAATTCTTCAAAGCACCCTTCAATTTCCAGCTTTGCTTCGTTCTAAACTTCAATTAATAAATAACACAAGTTTGATCAAAAAGCTGTGTCAGTTCAATGAATGTCTAGATGTCCTGAATATCCAGAAGAAAATGAAGTTATGCAAATATTGACTGATGAAGATATAATTAAGGGTGTTATGGGAACTGATAAAAATGGGAAAGAAGGTGATGGAAGTTGTACAATAGACCCCCCTTCACGTAACGAGATCGTTAAAGCGGTAATCACATTAAATAATTTCTTGCTGAGTTATGAGAGAACAATACCAGAAACCGATGATAAGAAAAATTAGAGTGTTAAAAAGACAATTGAATCATTTTTCAAAAAATCTTCGTAAATCATTAATGTATTGAATATATATATATATATATATAATTATTAATTTATATTTCATATGGGTCCTACATAGATAATCAAAAATATATTATTTTATAATTTTAGCAAATTATTAATTCTGCACGTTGTCCCTGACTTGGGACCGGCTAAAAATATTATTTAAGAGAGTTTATTAAATAATCGAGTATTAATTAATTAATTTTCTAATGTATTAGAACTTGATTTCAAAGAGTTTAAAGAAATCTCATAATTAAGTTTATTATATTTAATTGGTGAATAATTTTGTTTCAACTGTTAATCTACTAAATGATAATTGTTTTTTCATTATACACTGCAGTTGTTAACTGGGTCCCCTTCTTGGACGGGAAGCACTTCATATGCTTCTCACTTTTTAGAGTTGGCAATCTAACATTAACGTCTTGATATTTTTTTTTCTCTAATATCAGATATCGGTACATATATAATGAGTGTGATTTTTCATTTAACTATTAGAAGTTGGAGCTTGGAAGATCAGTTAAATTGGTCCATTGATTCGTAGAGCAAATATAAGATTATCGAAGAAAGATATATTAGTGCATTTTCTTGACTATATCTTATTTGACAGGAAGCACTTTATATGTTGTGCATTCTTTAGAGTTGGCAATTTATTTTATATGAATATCTTTTTTTTAGTGTCTCCATTATAAGATGTCGATACATTTGTATAGCAAGTGCGATTTTTCATCTAACTACCAATAATACTGATATGGACAATATAATGAACTACTTAATGATTTCAAAGGTTGGTATAATTTTTAAAAAATATTTTCTTTAAGAGGATTTTTTAATCTCCAACATTTTAAGAAATGCGTAACTGGTGAATGATTTGGTTCCAGTTGTTAATCTACTAAATGATAATTGGTTTTTTTCATTATACATTGCAGTTGTTAATTGAGACTCCTTCTTAGATGGGTGAGTACTTTGGTTCTAACAGTTAAACTACTAAATGATAATTGGTGTTTTCATTATACACTGCAATTGATAATAGAGACCCCTTCTTGAACAGATGCGGGGCGAGGCCCTGCCTCACCAATTGGGGATCTATTCTCGGTATACCCGGTGCGTACACGGGTTAAATAAACAAAAAATCTAATTATGCTTTAGTATTTATAGTTTATTTAAATCTATTTATTTTAGTTTATTTGTAGAGTTGATTATTGTTTTGTTAGATGGCTTGAAATTAGTTTTCAAAACCAAGTGAGATCTTTAGATTATAATAGTATTATATATTTGATTATTTAAAAGTTTTAACTATTAATTGTCAATTCATTGGATAGTAATTCTAAAAAGCTTATTAGAACTCTTATTAGGACTGATGCGGGGCGAAGCCCCGCCTCAGTGGACATAACCAATGATGTGAGCAATTCCAGCGGTCCCGGTGCGTAGCATGGGTTTCAAACTAGTTTAAATAGAAGATACAAATAAAAATATTTATGGATTGATTTAGTAGATTTGTTTCTTATTGGGAAAGATATCATTTAAGATTTTTGATTGGTGATGTTTAAAAATATTTTCTAATTATAAAAATCGAAGGATATATTTAAGAGTGTGACTAAAAAATATAACTATAAACAGAAGTTGGCCAGTATTTTAGGACAGACGAAAATAGAATAGAGGACAGAAATTTTAGGACAGAGTGAGTATTACATAATAAAATTTAATTAGGAGAAGATATTTATAAATATCTTTTAACCTAGTAGAGGCGACTCCAAAAGAATTAGGGGCGATACAAAAAGACAAAAAAGGTCACCCAAATGCAAAATGTAGCCATCCTTTATCTTCCGTTTTTTTAATGGCCAAACTACCATTTACAATCGGTAGATAACTTTATAATCGGGAAGTTAATCCACAATCGGAAGTCAATTTAGTTTATATAACTTCTGAATATAAAATATCCCCAAAATAAAATCCTCTATCTTTTGAATTTTGATTATCCTATGATCGGTAGTAAATACAGTTATCTTGATTCCCGATTAAAGTAGACCTTTGGCTAAAATGCTACCATAATCGGTAGTGAATTTAGGTTATTTAACTCTCGAATATAGAGTAGCCCCAAAATGAGATTTTGCGAAAATTCTCTATCTTTTGAATTTTGATTATCCTATAATCGGTAGTAAATAAAGTTATCTTGGCTCCCGATTAAAGTAGACCTTTGGCAAAAATGCTACCATAATCGGTAGTGAATTTAGGTTATTTAACTCCCGAATATAGAGTAGTCCCGAAATGAGATTTTGCAAAAATTCTCAATTTTTTGAATTTTGGTGAGCCTATAATCGGTAGTAAATGAAGTTATCCTGACTTCCGATTATTCAGTATCTATTTGCAAATATCCTACCATAATCGGTAGTCAAGACAATTTATATAACTATCGAATATAGAGCAGCCCCAAAATGAGATTCTGCCAAAATTATCTATTTTTTGAATTTTGGTTGAGCCTATTGAATTATCATTAATTTCTGATTAATAGTAGCCCCAAATACGCACTTAGCACAAATTCATATCAATCGGTAATCTCTATGGGTTTCTTAACTACCGGTTTACTCTCAACAATTGGTTCAAAAATATTTTCCGATTACGGAAGGGCATTAACGTATTCTACTATCTTTTGGACATCTCTTAACCTTGTCTATGAGTTGGAAATAAAAAAATCGCCCGTAATTTTTTCGGAGTCCCCCCTAAAAATGTGAGGCTTTTTAATAACCATGTACAAAATAGAAATTGATATCCACTTTTCTAGGTTTAAAAATTATATCTTTATATATAAAATTTTCAAGGTATACGAGTTTGTATCCGACTGGTTGCATATTCATATTCGGATAGAAAAGAAGTCGGAAATCCGAAAACTGTTCTCAAATAATGTTTGATATTTCGGATGCGAATTCGAACGAATCGGAATTCTCGGACATCCATTGAAACCTTTAGCTACCAAACTCGATTTTGGGGACGTATCGGATATTTATCAGATATCCGATATTCTTATATCGTACTTGATATAGTGGAACCTCTCTAAACTTCATCATCCTTTCATTTTTCTTTTTATTGCATAAATAAAAGTAAAATAAAAGAATATTTACTTTAATAAATAACAGAATTTACAAAGACCCTCCTGACTCTGATCTTTTTAAGTTAGATCCAAAGCTAATTTTCCGACTCCCCACCTTTTACTACTGCAATACAAAATACAAGCTTGTCAAAGTAGCCCATCTCCGGCGTCTAGAAGAGATGGAAGGAAAAGTGAAGCTACATTCTCTTTTTTTAAATAGCACCCCACCCCCACATTCTGTGGGTTGGGATTCTTCGTCTATCTTTTCCTTTGCAAATGGACAAATACGCAATGGAATTAGGGGGATTGTTGGGTTTCAGAGACTTCTAGTTGAGGAGGCAAGAGATTGAGAAAGCTCCCTTGAACAGGTTGATGAGGATGTCTTGAATCGTCGTCTGTATCATGTGAGAAGAAAAATATAGAATGATTAGAATTGAAGAGTCTGTGAGCAGATGAGAGTGAGAGATCAAACTAAAGGGGGTCTAAAGCTGTCTACATCAAGACCTAACCAGTTAGAAGCTTAATATACAAATAAACAAGGGATAATGACTACCAAAAAGGGATTTGATGGATGGTCTCTTTGATTTGGTGCTCTTTTTCTTCAGTTCAGCTGAAAGAAAAAAAAGAAAGATGTTTACTGATAAATCCGTTTCCCAACTTGAACAATGCACAAAACTAAAGGATAAGTGAGCAATAATAATAACATGATTTTGTGGGTGATCCAGGATCACCAAACCTAAGCACCTTCTCGTCAATGAAGGTGCTCAAGTACTTAATGAACAGGAAAGTGCCTGAAGACGGTCCTTACCAAGTCCAGGTACTTGATGATCATTGACAATTTCAAAATTCTTATACGTGTAGCCGACAAAGTTAATGTCCTTTGATGAGAGCATCTGCAAGCAAAAAAAAAAAAAAACAGCATCAGCAGTATGTCAAAGAACGATGACATCAGCAGCGTCATGTCTAACACAGATCAACCCCCAAATTTTGTACTGTGTATGTATTAGTAGTGCATGAAAGTGATATATATGCAAAATATCCATATTGATAGGACATATTTAGGCACAGTGGAAACACAATTAAAAAATGAATCGTCTAAAGGACCAACTGACCCAAATCAGCTAATTATTCAGCGAAAAACATTTTTTAAAAGTTAATAAATTTTTTTCGGATGAAACTATGTTAAATGAAATCAAACTAATATATGCTTCAAAGAAAAATAATAATTCAGCTAATATAAGTTTAGTGTTACCTTTCTCCACGGTCCTGATTTGGCGGAGGTCTGAGTCTGGTTTTCAGCCTGCAACACAAAGAGAAAAAGATAAGGAAAGAAGAAAATGAAAAAATGATGATCAACAAAGAAGTACCTAAGAGTGGATAGAAACAAAACATCAGATTATAGGGAATATTTGTACCTCTTCAAACTTTTCAAAGTTTTGAGTATCCAACTCATCATTGACCTCTGGAATAAACGCAGCTTCCATCTGATACAGTCGGTCCCATTCGACACCGTCAAACCATGGGTGAGCCTAAAATACACAAAAGGATCAACCAGGTAACTACACAAATTTATAATTACTTATGAAGCAAAAAGCAAAAACAAATTAACATTTCTTAGTACGCACCAACCGTACCTTTATTTCATTAGCACCTTTAGTTCCGAGTCTTTGCTCAACATTGCACAAAAGCTTCCCAATAAGATCTTTAGCTTCTACGGACAGTTTTGCTTCCTCGGGAAACTTCAAATGAGTTCTCCAGTTTACGATCTGTGCATGAGGAAAAGCACTCCTCAGGAAATAATGCTATTATGCTACCCCAACTTTGATGAGGAAGGCATGAGATGAAGCAACTTAACTTGGTAAGAATCACTCTACACTGGCATGAAGGTGGGAAACAAGAAAAAGAACCCAAGAAAACACATGGAACTCAGTCAGGGTTTCAAACCTTACCTTTCTGCATGTTGACATTGGTTCATCTGAATAAAAAGGTGGATATCCCACAAGCATTTCATACATAATAGCTCCAAGTGACCACCTGCAACAAACATCGAAAGCCTCTCTTTAGTTCAAGGTAAATAAGAGAATAAATTAATTGAACATTAAAGTCATCGATTGATTACCAATCACATTCCATTCCATATCCTTTCTTCAACAAAACTTCTGGAGCAATATAGTCAGGTGTACCAACAGTAGAGTAAGCCTGGAAATTTCCAACATTACAACTTAGCAAATACAATACAAAGGGGCCAGCATCAAATATCAGTACAGTAACGGGTTCCCCAGTGAAAATATCCGAGATAAACACCATTTTCTATTATAAGTTAAAAATGAAGATAAATACATTTTACTCACCAGCATCCTCCGATTTCTCTGCCAATGTTGCAATTGCTCCTGTTGTGTACGTTTTGGTGCAGTCCGGCCCTCATCATTCTGCTGGGATCCATTTCCATTGTTTGCCACAGAAAAATCCTTTTCATGTAGTGTACTGCAGTCTAATGGCTTACACAGTCCGAAGTCGGACAGCTTCATGTGCCCACATTTATCCAGCAATAGATTGTCGGGTTTAATATCTCTGTGAAACAATTATGAAGAGTTACCATTCTGATCCCCTAAAAGAAAAATGAACATGAACATACTACGAAAAGTTCCATGAACATTATTAACGCACAACACCTGTGGATGTAATTATGTTTGTGGATAGATTCAATAGCCAGAATTGTTTCCCCTATGTAAAATTTGGCTTCATCTTCAGTCAAAGTATCCTTCCGCATAAGTAAAGTCATCATATCTCCACCAGGTAGATATTCCATAATTAGATACAAGAACTCCTCGTCTTGGAAAGAACAGTAAAGTTTGACTATGCAATTGCTATCAACTTCTGCAAGTAGATTCCTTTCAGCTTTAACATGCTCGACCTGAAGAAGGGTAACTTGCTATAAGAATAATGGAAAGATCTATACCAAAAGGGGTTTTCTAAAAAACAAATACATGCATGAATACCTGCCCTCTGCGAAGCATTTCCGATTTCTTCAGCTTCTTCATTGCATATACATGACTTGTTGCCTTCTCTCTACAGACCCTGACCTGCAACATGAGTAGAATATGTAACTAATGTTCTTCTTTTCTAGTTTTCTCTTTTTTGTTCTATGGCAAGAAGCTACCATAAACTGAAGACTAAAAACAGGAAGGTACATTGTAAGGCAAACTTGGTAAATGGAACAAAAGAAACAGATACCATGTGAGAAAATTATACCTCCCCAAAAGCACCCTTTCCTATCATCGTCAGCAGCTCAAAATCATCAGCTCCCATCTTATGCCTCTGTAGGCGCATATACTCTGTTTCTTTCTTTTCCAGGTGCTTAAAAAGGTTGTTCTGCTCTTCCTCAGACACATCAGCATCAGCCAGCTTCCTTTCAAGCATATCACGTCTAGTCAAAAACAAAAACAAACAAAGCAACTAGTCACTAAGAAGTACTATTGGTTTAAGTGTTGTGCAAACAATGCATGTCTTCTGTGCAAAACTAGAACACAGTGAACCCTAATTGATTGCATCCAAAACTTCTTAAATATGGATCTTTTGGTTTGCGACAACCTGGACAGTGTTTGTAAATAACCATGTCCTCTGTGTACAACCAAGTACACATTAAACAACAAGTTTTATTGCATTAAAAACTCTATAAAGAGATATATAAACTAAGGAATTTCTTGTCGACCGGCTTGGCTCAGATGCAAGTAACCATATACTTGATTTGCTACGAGTTTTTAAGTAGGGTTCTGTTAGCAAACACATGTGCTAACAAGAAGCTACCATAATAACAAGACAACTGCAATCTTGCATGCCAAAACCAGTAAAAAGTTGCTTTCAAATTCAAGTAAACCAAATGACAGAGTGCACAATTAAAAAGATCTGAATTGCAAACTAATTAAATGGATTCACTAAACCTTGGACTCAGTGCATTGCACAGAAAGTTGCCATCTGTACAATATTAGTCAAAACCAAAACTCAACCTTTTCTTCTTCTTTTTGTTGATTATTGAGCAGCATATTTCTTGGACTAGATACATCATACAACATTACTACTCTCTCTCTCTCTCTCTCTCTCTGAGCCATAGACATCATTTAAGCTTCAGGAGATGTTAAGATGTACGATAATAGCAAATGGATTCAGTACAGGTGTTTGTCGCGTGGCAATGGTTTCAGGGATGTCGAGATGTATGATGATAGTCACTGGTTTCAGTACAGGTGTTTTTCGTGTGGCAACAATTGAATATGAATGCTATATCCCACTTTAAAAATTAAGTCAGCAGTTAAATTGGTAACTCAGAGGGGGAAATCCAAGCAAAATGGGAATTATCACACTTCTCACCAATCACCTTACTTCAAAAGGAATTTGCAGAAAAATCCTTATTCCTACATAATGCTGCCAAGTGCCATGCATGAACCGAACACGAATCATTAAAGACATCCATGTCAGAGATTTCTCAAACTAAAAAAAATAAGGCAGCTTTCATCTTATCAACCAAAGCTAAGATACCGATGCATGCAATCCAAAGCATTAATCACCAGAGGTTTCCCAAATAGGCAAAGTTCCCGAGGAACCATAAATCACAACTAAGCATTTCCGGTTACCTTGAAGATACTTGATTTGCAGATACTACCAATAACAACAAAGAAACTGCAAGTAAAAATATCACAAAAATCCGGAGTTTAAAAATAACGCACCTTTCCTTCCTCTCCTGCAAATTCTTCATTTGTTCCTTATAATGATTTTCTATGTACTGTTTTGCTGCAGCAACTTTTTGTTTAGTTACATTAGAAGGCACCATTTCATCATTTACAACCAATTTTGACCCTTCTTTACCATCTGGTGCTTCCTTCTTTGCTCTAAATTTATCTCTTGGTTGAAACTTTGAAAACCAACTCCTTGCTGAATCCATTTCCCTACTTAACTTACTCTACAATGTACTAATATATCCAAATCTCATACAAAATTAATCATTTCTCATGCCTGATTGAGAAATTCATGATTCCAATTAATTCCGCAAAAAAAAAAAGAAAAAAGAAAATTGTAATTATTTTTCTGAGAAGAAACAAGGAAATGTGAATTCTTATTGCAAAACCTAACAACTAAAATTTTGAGCCTTTATTACAGAAAAAGGTAACAAATCATCAACAAAATTCAATTTCTATATAGATAATGAAGATCTATAAGACTATGAAACCAACATGAAGTATAAAATGTGTATCCTGAAACCCTAATTGAAAACCCTAAAAATGACGAATCATGAAGATTATAAGAAAAAATAGATAGAAGAAAAAGAGTTGCCGTATAATTCGGGTTACCCTGAAAGAAATTGTTGAAGAAAAATTCGGTGAAGGTTATTTAGATGAGAAAGAAGATAATGGGATTTCCCGCCATTGTAGATAATGAAGTAGTAATTATTAGAGTAATTATTTTGATGATCTTCAAAATTTCGTACTACTTTTTTCTTCTGTGCATGACCTCTCTTTTTTGCTTTCTTTCTTTTTCGTTTTTTCTCTCTTAACTTTATATATGAAAATAATTTCTCTGTTTTACGCACTCGAAGACAAGAGTTAGGAGCTCGTATCTGATATTCTGATTAGAGGAGGTTAAATAGCATAGAGGAAGTTAAAAAGCGGATGAGGCACAACCGTGAGAGAATAATTGGTTCACAGGTTATAGAATTGCAGAGTTATAGAAAACTTTTTAAATCCAAGTCACAAAATAAGGCGTATAACTTGAGTCAGATTTTGAGTCAAACCTTTTAGAAAAAATGAAAACAAACAAACAAATGATCAGGCATCTAACTGGGACCGACTTAGATTCAAATCACAAATCAGCCCTAAACAAGAAAATGTGGCTTTCAAGTATCCTATAGGGGATTTTAGAATACATACCTTCTAGCCTGATATATACTTTTTTTGTCCCTAAATAGATGACATAGTTCAAGTTTGCATGGTGTTTAAGACAAGGAGGAGAGAAGAGTTTCTTTAATACTCTCTCCGTTCTTTTTTAATATGGCGGTTTTGTTTTTAGCCAAATTTTAAGGAAATTAAGAGAACTAATCATTGAAAATGATCCTCATGACACTTGTCAATAAAATAAGTGAAGTGAAATGGTCCCCGTGACACTTGTTAGCAAAAGAAGTAAAGTGAAGTGGTCCACATGACACTTGTCACCAAAAGAAGTTAAGAGAAATGTGATCCCAAAAAATTAAAGTAACATTTAACTTTCCCAATTAAGAAACTGGCCTATTTTTCTGAAACTTTTATTTATAAAAACTGGCCTATTAAAAAAGAACGGAGGGAGTATTTTTTACAATTATATTCTTATGGATAATAATTTAGGGACGGAGGGAGTATTTGTTTATACAATGCTGCACAAGTGCAGTGTTCTCTTTCATGCTTAAACTAACAGGGATAGTTAAATGAGATTTTAAATAATCTTTTGAGAGTTTCCAAATCTATTGTTATTCCGAGATTTTTCCGGAGTCTCTTAATATCTTTTATTATTTGTTAGAAACTTTTTTAAGTCATTTAAATTCTCTAAAAATCAATGTTATTAGATTAGTATTTCATAAGAGTCGCTCCAACACTCCGGTTGTTCGAAGGATAACTAAAAGTCATTGATTTGGAGAGACTTTTTTAAGAAAATAGGTAGGGTATAAATCTCTCCCCAACATATGATATTTTGGAAAACTTGGAAATTGGGTGAATACTTATTTTTGAAAGTAGGACCATTGATGACCAAAGAACGGGTCATTTGCGTAGTAAACTAGTGAGATAACATAATAAATAAAATGCGGGATGAGTGGAATAAAAAGAATGGAAACTTAGCTAGGCATAGCTCAACAATGTGATTTCTTTTGACAATAAACACATATTTTACTAGGTATTCATGGTACTATTATTTATATTATAACATGCATAATATAGTCATTTTTCATCCTCATGGGCAGAAACATCTATCATATTACATAGTTCCTTTTCTTTTACGGAAAATTTGGATTACACGGAATCAAGTTGTGTTTAATCATCATATTTTTAATGCGAATCTCATCTTGCAACAGGCTATGTCCAAATCCCAAGAATATGTTGCCATTACTTCCTATTGCTCTCATACTTTACGTACTACTCAGATAATTGGATGGGTTTTCCCTTCTGCCGGTTATACTGTGTTAAATATAGATCGTTCAGCTAATACTGAATATGCTGCAGGCACAAGTGGAGTATAAGTCAGGCAATGGCTCATTCGTTACTACATTTTACAAACATGTTTTCAACAACACAACGACATAGCAGAATTATGGGGCACTCCAAGAGGGTTTGCAGTCAGCTCATACTCTAGGAATTAATAAGCTTCAAGTGGTTTCTGACTCCATGTACATAGTGCAATTTGTAAATGGTTTGTGTTTTGTTCCTTGGTTTTTTTGTTAACATCTTTACAGATATTGCCTTTTTGCTTAGTCTTTTTCAGGATGCTTGAATCTCTCATCACTACCGAGAGGGTAATTTTGTGGCTGATCTTCTGTCCAAGAAGGATGTATCAGTTGGTGTAAATCAAGTTTGAATTCATCAACCTCCTCCTTTCTTGTATGAGGATGTAACTGGGAAGGCTTTCCCCGTGCTGTAAAGCCCACTTAGTTTTTGAGTATAAAGCATACTTACAAAAAAAAAAAAAGAGTAATTGGTGGATGTGTTGAATATTTGATTAGATGCTATATATTTGTCGCATCTACAAATCACAAAAATTATTTTTTTTATCTCTATAAGTCACAATAACTCTTTATACGTTTCTGGAGAATTACTATTTTTTTTGAAACCTATTATTAGGGCATCACGTTCCAATACAGGGACTTCACATATAAAACAAAATAAGATTACTAGGAAGTAAATACAAAAACCCCATATCCAACTATTTTTCATAATGGCTAAACTATCCATATTTCATTAGTGATAATTTTTTTATTATGTAAGATAATACAATTAAATTAGATTACTGATTTGGATTAGATTATATATTTTGAAATAAACTAGATTAGGATTCTGATTACGGCTAGGAACGACACCCATTTTCTAACGGTAGAAGTGTTTTTTTTGTTATATACGGCTAGGAAAAGAAGAACTCTTAGCCGTAACTGGTTTGAAGATATTTTAGGGCTAGAAATTCTGAATTCAAACCTAAACGACATAAGACTTCATTTATCCTTTCCTCTTCAGTTACCGCCAATCATTGTTTTTGTTGGTCCAACCGTGGACTGTATGGTAGTTTTGACGAGGGGGATGATTTTTAAGAAGCTAATAATGTCACGACGTATTGGGTTGGCTGGGATGCTGTCATTTCCATTGGTGATTGATCATAATTGTGATTATATGATGATTATTTTCGTGAAGATATTTCGAGCTTTAGTCACATCATTGGACACTTTAAGATGATAGAAGACTTGGAGTGTTTCTGATATGAAATTTATCAAATAGTATAGGTGCTGCCATTATCGTAATGGTGATAGACGGAAGAAAAGAAGAGCTATTGGTTGCTGCCATCGATGGTTGTTGTTGTTATAGATGGCAGTGGTGACTCATTATTTGCAAGTATATTTTATGGCTAGGTTTAAATTCTATGATGATTATGTAAGACTTACGGTTCTTACATAAATATGCTTGCACTTAGGGGACACTTGAACATGGTAGAGTTTAGTCTAGTATGTTCATGATACAGTCATGTATACTGTTAAATAATCCTCTCATGTAGTACAAGTTCCTATTTCCTGTTGATAACTTAAAACTATAAGTGTTGTGGGAAGTTTCATTGTCTTGGTCTCCTGTTCGATTGGATTTTTTTTTAAAGTCTGATCAAGACGCCATGGAAATGATTTAACGAATAGTGCACACAAAGAAAAACTACGAAGCTTAATACCATGGCGTGCACTATTCTTTAAATGGTTATGCAAACCTAATTTCTCTGATGATTTCAATCAACCTAACCATTTCGAACATAATTGATTTGTTGATTGCCATCACTTCTATCAATTTGCTTCTCACACATCTTTAATAAAAATTCCAATCGACGATTATAAGTTTTTTCGAATCGACGATCAATCGAAGATGATGGCATGTTTCAATTGAAAAAGAGAGGAAGGATTACGGTTGATGAATGAGAGGAAGTTTAGAAGAAGAAAAAGAGGAGCGGATTTTTGCATTGGAATTAGGTTCTGGTTTTAGTTTTTAGGTTTTTATTTTAGGTGGAGGGTAAGTTAGACATTTTCTATTGCGTCTAGACATCCCATAACCAATTTTTTAGTCATTAGGAATACATGTGAGGCCCCTCTTATTAGGAAAGTAAAAGAAAGTCTTGTCAAAGTCAATCAGTCAATTTACTTTGACTATTAAAGGTCAATAGCCTTATTTCTCAGACACATTAAATATGTCTGAATGTATTTTGTAATATTCATTCAATTCAAGATAATATCTTCTGTTTCTTGTTCTTGCTCATCTTATTCTTTGCAATACAATGATTCTTTCAATACTGTGAGAACATATCAATTCTCATGGTATCAGATTAGGTTTCGATCCTACATCAACAAGAAATCAAAGCTTAATAATTTTTCAAAATAATTTTCAGCTTTTGGGTAATAAAAATTCAATATCTTTTCCCAGGTTCAATTTAAGGTTCATCTTCTTCTGAACTTATATGGTAACAACAAGGAGAGGCACTTATCAACGTAATCAGTATCGTAACAATCAAAGTCTTGACAATCGCAATAACATCAAAGATATTTCTCAATTTGAATCTCTGACAATGTCAACTTCCGTTGGATCTGGTAACTTTTGTTCTCTTCCATTCACAAATATTACAAATTTTGTTTCAATGATGTTCGATGGGTCAAATTATTTGCTATGGCGTGATCAATTTGAAGGGGTATTGATTTCTAAAGATCTTTTCGGATATGTAAATGGTGAATTAGTTGAACCACCACGTAATATAATTGTTAATGGAGTTGAAACCATAAATCAAGAATGGGTATCTTGGATAAAGTTAGATCGATTTGTTTCAACTTGTCTTAAAGCAACATTTACTGAAACTGTTAATGGTGATGTTCTTGGTCTTGGTACTTCTAAAGAAATTTGAGATTTTCTTCAAACTAGTTTTAGAACTCAGTATCTTTCTAGGAAAAATATGTTAAGAGCTCAATTACATGGTATTAAGAAGGGTAATCAGTCAATTGTGGTATATCTTCAAAATATCAAAATTATAATTGATTCTTTGGCTGCAATTGGTGCAAAAGTTAGTAATGAAGATTTAATGATGTTTGTTATGAATGGGTTGAGTAGTGATTATGATGTATTTTTCATATCCTCACAAAATAGAGAAACTCCATATACTTTTGGAGAGTTAAAAGCAAAATTACTATCACATGAGCAGTTTCTAGCTGAAAGACAGCATCAACATCAGAATGTGTATGATGAACAGAATGCTACTGCTATGTATGCAAGAAATAATT
Source organism: Papaver somniferum (assembly GCF_003573695.1). Lineage (NCBI taxonomy): Eukaryota > Viridiplantae > Streptophyta > Magnoliopsida > Ranunculales > Papaveraceae > Papaver > Papaver somniferum. The sequence continues at coordinate 179,749,453 of NC_039359.1, forward strand.
CAAATGGCCATAATTAAAATGGGTCTCATTTGAATGGAACAAATGGCAATGGTGGAAATGAAGGTCCTCACAGAAATAGTCAGCATCAATATGGTTCAAGCTCAAATGGGAATGGAAAGTATCAAAATGGGTCTCATTTGAATGGCAAATCTACTATGGATTATTCTAAAATGTTCTGTCAAATCTGCAAGAAAAAGGGACATCTTGCAACAAGATGTTTCTTTAGATATCATCCTCCACCAACTGGGTCTTCAAGTAATACTACTCAAGCACATTATGCAAATACTGATGGTGGGATTAATTTTTCTTCAACTGGTGCTGCAAATACTACTATTCTTTCTCAATCTTTTACAGGATTCAGGTGCTCAGCATGTTGCCCTTAATGATGATCCTGCTTCGTCTGCTGGTAGCGTTTGGATTTCAGATAGTGGAGCATCAACACGACTGGAGATAGGACAATTCTTAAAAATACTTCTAATTACACAGGCAAGGATGCTGTTGTCATTGGTAATGGTAAGAAATTATCTATCACTCTTACTGGCAGTACTACTATTGATACACCTAAAACTAGTTTTAGGTTGGATGATGTCCTTCTTGTGCCTGATATGAAGAATAATTTGCTCTCTGTTGCTAAGTTTATTCAACAAAGTAGATGTTATATCACTTTTGATCCCTATGGTTATGAGATAAGAAGTTTAGTTGATCATGCATTGCTTGCTCAGGGAAAAATGGTTAATAATTTGTTTTCTATCACTTCTACTATGCTTCAATTTGCTTTTTCTTCTCTTGTAGCTTCTTCTGATGTTTGGCATAATAGATTAGGTCATCCAACTTCAAATATCATTCAATCTCTTCATCATAATAAAAACATCATTCTTAAAACATCAAAAATCTTCTTCTTTATGTCATTCATGTCAACTTGCAAAGAGAAAGTGACTGCCTTTTTCAGTCATCACCTTCTCATGCTTCTTCTCCACTCACCTTAGTTCATTGTAATGAGTGGGGTCCTGCCCCTGTTGCTTCATTAGCAGGGTATATATATTATATCCTTTTTATTGATGATTTTAGTCGCTTTCATTGGATATATCCAATGCAACTCAAAAGTGAAGCTTTTCAATATTTTCAACACTTTAAAAATTTGGCTGAGAATTTGTTTAAGACAAAAATTCTAGCTTTCCAAACTGATGGTGCTAGTGAATTAGTTAAGGGTGTTTTCAAACAATTTCTTGAAACTTCTGGAATTCAAATTCGTATATCTTGTCCTAAAACCCCGGAGCAAAATGGTCTTGCTGAAAGAATGCATAGACACATTACTGAAATGGGGAATACTTTGATTTTTAATTCTTTTTGTCCTAAAGAGTATTGATATGATGCATTCTTAGCAGCTACCTACTTAATCAATCGAATTCCTACTCCTGTTTTAAATGGTAAATTTCCTTATCAGGTTTTGTTTAATGAATGTCCTGATTATTTTTTTTAAGAGTTTTTGGTTGTATTTGCTATCCTTTTTTAGGACATTCTAGAGAAGAGAAACTCTCTCCCAAGTCTGTGAAATGTATATTTATTGGATATAGTACCCTACATAAGGGGTACAAGTGCTTTAATCCTGTTTCAAAAAGAACTTACATTTCCCGACATGTCTTTTTTTTTTTTTTCTGAAAATGAATTCTATTACAAATCTACTTTATTATCTGATTCTGTTGCTATCACTGCAATTCCTATATCTTCATCTGATGTTGTGCCTTCTTCTAATATTGTTACAAGATCTAAAAATGGTATTACAAAACCTACTTCTTTTCCTGATTATGTTTTACATCATTCTATTACTCATCCTCTTCCTACAGCTTTTGCTTCTTTACTTAATATTCCTTCTGAGCCAAAAAGTTTTAAGCAAGCAATGCAGGATCCAGATTGGTTAGTTTCCATGAAGAATGAAGAAGGAGCTTTACAAAGAAATGATACTTGGGAATTAGTTGACCTAGAACCTCATATGAATATATTGGGTTGCAAGTGGGTTTATAGAGTAAAACTAAAGTCAGATGGTACAGTTGATAAGCTTAAGTCAACATTGGTAGCTCAAGGATATAATCAACAGGATGGAGTTGATTTTGGAGAAACTTTTAGTCCTGTTGTTAAATCAACAACGGTTAGAGTGGTTTTATGTGTTGTTATTACTAGAGGATGGTTTATTAGGCAACTAGATGTATCGAATGCATTTTTACATGGTGATTTGACAGAAAATGTCTATATGAAGCAACCACCATGTTTTGTTAGTAAGGAGTTTCCTACCAAAGTTTGTCATTTGAAGAAAATCTTGTATGGTCTTAAACAAGCACCTAGAGCATGGTTTCAAAAATTTAGCTCGGCTCTTATTTCTTATGGTTTTGTTAGAACAGTATCTGATTTTTCCATGTTTGTATATTTTGCTGGATCAGAAATGATGGTACTCTTGTTATATGTAGATGACATTATCTTGACTGGTTCTTCACATGCTTTGCTTGATAATTTGGTCAAATATTTGTGTTCTTCTTTTTCGATGAAGCAATTGGGTGATTTACACTATTTTTTAGGCATATAACCTATCAGAACATCTGATGAGATTACACTGACACAAAAAAATATACAGTTGAACTATTACAAAGAGCCAATATGGTAGAGTGTAATCCATGTAGTACTCCTGTGGATAAAGGACCTAAAATTTCTGTTAATGAGAGTACTCTGTTGTCAATTGTATCTGAATATAGAACAATAGTAGGTATGCTTCAGTACTTATGCTTGACAAGACCTGATATTTGTTTTGGGGTTAACTATGTCAGTCAATTTATGCATGATCCTACATATGTACATATGTTATTGGTTAAAAGGATACTTAGATATCTAAAGGGAACTATTGGTTATTGACTGACTAAAAGAAAAGGAGATATTGGACAGTTAACAGCATATACTGAGTCTGATTGGGGAAACTGTCCTGAGACTGCAAGATCAACAGGAGGTTTTGCTATATTTATGGGAAATTCATTGATTTCTTGGTCAAGTAAAAAGCAATAAACTGTGTCAAGATATACAGCAGAAGCAGAGTATAAATGTCTTTCAGTTGCTACTGCAAAATTAGAATGGCTGTCTTCTTTATTTAGTGAACTTCATATTTCATTACAGCCGCCCATTACTTTGTATTGTGATAATACAAGTGCTATATACTTATCTGCTAATCATGTTTCTCATCACAAGACCAAACATATAAAAACTCACTATCATTTTGTGAGAGAATTGATTGCAGATGGATTTCTTAGTGTTCAACATATAGCTTCTGCAAATCAGCTGGCAGACTTGTTCACAAAAGGACTGTGTGCTTCTGTGTTTACTTCTTTACTTAAACAATTGCTTGGTCATTCTCTGCATGTAACAAGTGATGCTGCTACTTCTACTGAAAAATGTACTACTGATGCTTCTACTTCAGCTCTCTCTGCACATTTGTCAACTTGTTAAACCTAATACTTCTTTGTTAGAACTGGCTCTTGTTGAGTATCTGTTTTTCTGATGAACTTTCTTTTTTGTACTTGTTCTGAAACATTGTCTGAGAGTGAAATCTGTCTTTCAAACTGATAACCTATGGGATTATCAGTTTGAGGGGGGCTATTAGGAAAGTAAAAGAAAGTCTTGTCAAAGTCAATCAGTCAATTTACTTTGACTATTACAGGTCAATAGTCTTATTTCTCAGACACATTAAATATGTCTGAATGTATTTTGTAATATTTATTCAATTCAAGATAATATCTTCTGTTTCTTGTTCTTGCTCATTTTATTCTTTGCAATACAATAATTCTTTCAATACTGTGAGAACATATCAATTCTCACCTCTATTGGAATGTGAAGCCCCAATAATAGGCTTCTTTTCTTTTTCTTCAGACTTTCAGAGAATCATTCAGAGTAATTCCAATAAAAAAACTATCAAAAAATTTAGAATTCTCATTGACTACCCGTAAGTATTTTCTCCGGATGCGATAAATAAAAACCTTACAACTAAAACCGGATAAACACGCATAATATACCGGTGCAACCACTGAGTCAACATTCAGCAAGAACAGTAGTGTGAAATGTGGAGTGTGGAAATTTTGGGGAGTCGGATTAACGGCACACGCTAAACATAAATTAGTGAACTTGAAAGGCAAAAGCGTAAATAATGCGTTATATTTAGCTGAGCTGGAATCTTAACACATGAAACAAGGGATTAAAGTTATCTAGTCTCATGGAATAATAATTGACTTAATCCGACCAGCCGTCTAGATTATATCCATAGAATCCGGGGGAGGAAAACAGCGGACACTTAGATCCATTGAAATTGAAACTAATTGGTCTTAGCTTAGGCAGCTAGGCTCCACAAATATTCACGTGAAATAGGCGTGACCCAAATAAGTATGTTCTTTTTAAAGCTAGAATTGGGGATATTTTTGAATCCATCAAATTAATTATTTAAGTGTTTATTGTTTTTTTTTTTTGGATGATTCAATGATTTGAACTGTATTATCATGATCAATACCATAGATTCAGTTGAACCGGGATGTGTTAGCCTGCCAGATCAGAAACAAGAAATTGGAACTCTCTAAAAAAATTGTTAACAATTACAAGAAAACCATACCAAGAATAAAGACTGCTACCAGAACAAAAAATACAAGTACTTCTAAGAATGACCAACATCAAGTTGTGGATCCTGATGGCATCTTTCCAACATCCCCTCCTCCAAAACCCTTCTCCTTCAACACACTTCCAACTTTAGCTCAAATTAAGGAAAGAATGGAGGCTGAAATGGCAAAGAAGAAGAAGGAAGCCTGAAAGGCAAAAAAGAAAGCACATGTCTTTGAGAAAACTTCTTCACCTACTCTAATGCTTACCATAATGGAATCCAAATGGAAGAATCCTCTCCAAGCTGAGGATGACATTGACATCAACTCAACTGATTCTGACTGTCTCAAAAGATTCAAAGACCATGATGATCTTTCTGTTGAACCTTTGGACTCCAACAAATGCTTGATGGCTAATGGGGACTTAGGAAGCTCTTCAACTGAATATATGATACATTACTATACTCCCTACCAACTTTTTCTTCTGCTCTATTGATGATAAGGTTAATTTTCCAATTAAGACTCATTACTTACTATGACACCATTGTTAGAAGGCCATCCTCAAAGTATCCTAATGTTTCCTACTTCTGGCAATTCTTTACCACTTTGGCATGGAATTGTCAAGGTCTGGGGACAAAGGATGCTAAAAAATATCTCAATGATATGTTAAACAAGCTAAACCCTGATATCATCTTTATTTCTGAAACCAAACAAAAATAAGAAAAACTCAAGAAAACAATGAATGAGGTTAATGTCCACAACTACTGGTTTGTAAACCCAGGAGGAGCTAGTGGCACTGCTAGTGGCTTAGTCTTGATATGGAAGAACAATCTTGATATTGAGATCATTGATTTCTCATTAAACCAGATTAATGCTATAGTCAATACTGTTAGTGGCACTCCTTGGTTATATACTGGTTACTATGGTAGTCCTTATGACACTACTAGTAAACTTGATACTTGGAAAATGTTAGAAAATACTGCTGCCAATAATCAATTGCCATGGTTGGTTATTGTAGATCTCAACTTCATTCTTCATGACACTGAAAAATTCAGTGCCCAACCTATTGATGTTAATGAAGCATTTATGTTTAGCAACAAAATCCTTGATCTGGATTTAGTTGACCCGGGTACCACTGGTTGTCCTTTCACTTGGTCCAACAAAAGAAGTGGTCATTCCCTCACTGAACAAAGATTGGATAGAGGGCTAGCAACTGAAAGATGGCTTCTTCTTTATCCCAATACTACCATATCTAATATGCTATCTATTGGATCTGATCATCATCCGATTCTTCTTAACTCTAAATCTTCTTGGAAAACTGGTAAAATACCCTTTAAATTCTTTGTTCCTTGGCTGGACCATAAGGATTGCATCATAGCTGAGTGTTGGAGAAAGAATCTCACTGTCTCTAGTGCTTTTCTCATAGCCAGAAAACTGAAAGATGTCAAAATTCATCTTAGAATTTGGAACAAGGAAGTTTATGGTAATATAAAGACTAATATTGAAGAATTCAAGCAGCATCTCTCTTGGTTGCATAACAACTATTTCATAACTGACAGAAGTCAAGCTGTCAACTTAGCCAGAAAGAATCTCAGAGATTGGCAAGATATTAAAGAAAAGTTTTGGAAGACTAAAAGTAGGGATCAATTCATAAATCTAGGTGATCAAAACACAAGCTACTTTCATAGAGCTTCAAAGAGAAGAACAAGAAGAAACAAGATAGATACTATTCAAGACAACGAAGGAAACTGGATTACTGACTACCAAGAGCTGAATAACTGCTTCACGCATCATTTATCTAGTATGGCTACAGCTGAAACTACCCTCATTAAACCAGAAATTATAAACCTAATCCCCACCACCATCACCACAACTGACAACAGTATGCTTAACAGAACCCCAGATCACAATGAAGTGAAAGCCATTCTCCTCATCATGGCAAAAGACAAAGCTCCAGGACCTGATGGCTTCCCACCTAATTTCTTCCAAGCCAATTGGGAGCTGATTGGAGATGACATTGTCAAGATGGTAGAACACTTCTTCATATCTGGACATATGCTAAAAGAGATGAACGCTACTTTCATTTCTCCCATCCCTAAAATGGCTTGGATAATCCTACTTCTCCAAGCCATTTTAGACCCATAAGCCTCTGCAACACAACTTATAAAATCATATCCAAACTCATAACCCAGATAATGAAACCCTATCTCAACAAAATAATACCCTCCTATCAATCTGCTTTTATTCCAGGGAGGCAAATATCTGATAATATTGCCATTGCTCATGAACTCATTCATTCTATGAGATCCATAAGAGGAGTCAAAGGTGAAAATGGAAGCATGGTCATAAAGATTGACATGGAAAAATCTTTTGATAGAGTTGATTGGAAATTTCTTAATATTATTATGTCCAAGATGGGTTTCAATGATCAATGGTGCCGAAAAATCATGCAATGCATCACTACCACCACCGTTGTTGTTCTTATAAATGGCTATCCTGACTCTTTCTTCAAACTTTCTATAGGCCTAAGACAGGGTGATCCCCTATCCCCTTACCTTTTTATTTTCTGCATGGAAGCTCTATCCAGAATTCTTATTCATGCTGAAGACTTAGGCATCATTTATGGAATAAAGATCTGCAGAGGTGCCCCTTCTATAAACCATCTGCTATTTGCTGATGATTGCATGGTCTTATGAAAAGCTAACAAAGTGGAATCTCAGAATCTCATGGACATCCTTAATATTTTTGATGACAGTACATCTGGCCAACTTATCAACTTCAACAAACCTGTAGTGTTTTCAGTAAAAACATTGATCCAACTCTTATACCTATCAGCAGCAACATTATGGGAGTTCAAGTTCTTCATCTGGATGACAAATACTTAGGATCCCCTATCCTTACTCATAGAATTAAAATCAAGTCATTCAAACCAGGGGTTGATAAGTGTTGATGGTGGTTTTTAGCTTAGGGTTAAAATTATAAAACCTTGCATCTGATGTGACGTCACTCTGTAAGGAAATGGATCCATAAGTGTTAACCTCTCCGCTGGCATATTTATTGAGCCGTTCAATATATTTACATGAAATTTATCCAGACTGGCGCATGTAAAAACCATCCCAGATGTTCTGTAAATTTCGGCGCCTTGCCTATATTCACATAATATAAGTTTCTTTGAATGCTTTCTATGCTATGTTCCCACGGCTGAACCCTTAATGTTGATATGACATGACAATTTGTGTTCACTCGTAGCAGAGTAGCACGAATTTCCAAATATCAAGGATAAGGTCTTTGCATAAGGTATTCAATCAGAAAGCATGCTGCTCTCTGGCAATGAACTTAAAGAACTCTGTATCAACACATAGAATTCAACCAATTACTTTTGCGCCTTGCGCAGTGTACCAGACCTTTCTTGTCGAAAGCAAGCCTAGGAAAACTAGGTAATTAATCCTCCATGGATCAGTAGGTGCAAAACCTTGCCCAGAATCAGAAAACAGGGAGCCGCGGCAGAAAAGGGAGGCATGGCCATGCCTTAGGCCAAACCGGCGCCATTTGCCATTGGCCACGCCCCATGCCTAACCGGCCCTATTTTCCTCGACCAATCAGGTCGCATTAAACTCACCACGGTGCACTGGAGGTGTGGCCACGCCCTTGCTTGCCGGCCCCCTTTCCATCGATCAATCAGGTTGCTCTAAAACCGCCACACACTAGAAGTGTAGCCACGCCCATGCTTGGATGGCCCTCTCTTTTTGGACCAATCAGGTCGCTCTAAACTTTCCACACTCACATCAGAAGTGTGGCCACTCGTGTTTGGCCGGCCCCTTTTCTTGAAACAATCAAGTCTCTCTAAACTCGCCAGCATACATGAAAGGCCAAACATACTCTGCCGGGGACCCATACTAACTGGCAAGCCAAACGTGCCCTGCCACAACAACATATTAATCGGCATGCTAACATGCCACTCTGCCGCAGTAATATTCCAATGTGCCACAAATGACGCCATCGCGTGCTAATCCACTTTCTGTTCGTGGCCAATGCCATAACGGACTCCAATTAGGATTTCATGATCGAAACAAGACTTTTGCTTCGGTAGCATTGGCCGAAGCCCTAATTTTTGGTCATAGTCCACAACATGCCACGAGCCAATTTAGACTTGGCCATGCTGCCAAGCCCTAACTTTGGCCACGACGCCAAATCTTAGATTTGGCCGCTCCGCCAAGCCATAACTTTGGCCACGACGCCAAATCTTAGCCTTCCATAACTTTGGCCACGGCGCCGAATCTTAGCCTTGTCCACGGCGCCAAATCTTAGCCTTTGCCATGCCGCCAAGCCATAATTTTGGCCACGACACCAAACCCTAGCCTTGGCCATGCCGCCAAGCCCTAACTTTGGCCACTGAGCCAAATCCTAGTTTTGTCCATGCTACAACGCAACAGGCGTGGCCACGCCCCAACGCCACGGCTACACCACCGACATGACGCTATGCCATAGCTATGCCAGGCGCCACTATGCCAATGGCGCCACTTTGATATACAATGAGATATGGCCATAATCAACGACCACCCTCTCTCCTGAATTACAAATCTCAGCCATCCAAGTTCGCCAAAGAACTGACGGAATTGTGGAAAGTTTCAGGCGACCCTCCGCCTTACACCATCGTGCCACTGACATGCACGATCCATTCCAGCCATGCCACCTTACCACTGGCGTACACCAAAACGCCGCTGCGCCATTATCAGGCGCGAACACAAGGTAGTCATAATCAACGGCTACCCTTCCTCATGAGATGCGATCTTAGCCATCCAAGTTTGCCACCAAACTAACAGAATTGTGGCAACTTTTAGGCGACCAGCCACCTAAGTCTAGTGGCCACGACTACGCCAGACGCCACTTGCACCACCGTGCCACTGGCATGCACGATTCATGCCAAGCCATGCTGCAATGTTACCGGCATGCACCGTAGGTGCCATTGCGCCATTACCAGGCGCCAACAGAAGGTATCCATAATCGACGTCTATCCTTCATCATGAGATGCAATCTCAGCCATCAAAGTTCTCCGCCGAGCCGGCAGGCTTGTGGCAAGTTTCAGGAGACCATCCAAGACAAGCCTAATAGCATCGCATGCTATTTTCCTACAACAGACTTGCCACACGTAGAAAAGTGCTACATGTTTTCCACGAAAACACTCGAGACATCAAACATGTCACAAACTGGGGGATACTCATCAGGGTATTGGTCTGGCAGTTTACAGCGTGCGGCGTGCAACGCGCCCGTTACAAGAAAGTGTCATGAAGCAGGACAATTAGTGGTGGTGAAAAGTAACGGTGTAAACGAATTCACTTCCTTCATCATGGAACCATAATGTCTGACGGTTACACAAATTCACTTCCTTCATCATGGAAGCATAATGTCTGACGGTTACACAATACTCTATTTTTCCACCACTCAATCGTTTCCACTTCCTACGAGACCAGGGTACGTTTCAACATGACTTGTATAAATAGGCTTCACCTATTTCCACCAAACAACAAGTTTTGGTCGGCAACAATACAATATCTAGAAATCACCTGGTAGATTTCCATTCTGCTATCCAGTTTTACTTTCAGATACAAGTCATAAACAACCACACCTTCAGAATCAACGATTATGGTCTCAACACTCTCTTCTCTTCCCTCCCTAAGGCCAACCCTTCTCCTTCACTTTGTGACAGAAGCAAGCCTGGAACGACCATTTCTTGGTTTAGGCCAGGATTGTACAGATTGATCTCTCGAATCAAAAGTACTCCCGTGCAGTGCATTGTTTAGGGTCTAGACTCGTTTCTCAACCACACACCCAAAATTACCAAAATCAGCAGAAACGGTTTTCACCCACAAACAATAAGCTAAAGTTGAGATTATCCAGCTGGAAAAATGTTCCCCTAAATCCTGCTGGAAGGGAAATTCTAATTAAAACGGTTATTTCAACAGCCAGCATCTACCAAATGAACTGCTTCAGAATTCCAAAACAAACTTGTCAAGATCTAAACAAGCTTCAAAGAGATTTATTTTGGGGAAAAAATCTGGAAAATCCTAGAGGCTACTACCCCAAGGCTTGGACAACTATATGCAAACTAAAGGAATTAGGTGGATTAGGATTCATGAACATAGAACTCTTCAACAACGCTATGATTACAAAAATTGCCTGAAGACTTGAACATGATAAAGAGTCCCTATGGTATCAACTAATGGATGTCAAGTATATTCTGGGGAGAAATGTTCTAAATATGGATACAAAAGCTAAAGATTGAGACTCTTGGATCTGGATAGGCATTCTTGAAGGAATACAGAACATACAACAACACTGTTTTTGGAAAATTTGTAATGGGAAGAGAATCAAAATATGGAAAGATCTCTGGATCCCAAATTCTACAGCTAAGCTCATAAAACCCATTCACTGCCCACAACACATTGAAAATCTGACACACCTTATGCAGCCCAATGGGAATTGGAATACTCACCTTGTTCAACACATTTTCAACCCTAATATTGCTCAAGCAATTCTGGCTCTGAATACTCATCCAGGGGAAGAAGATACAATCCAATGGAACTTAAATGAAACTGGCAAGTGATCTGTCAAAGCCATTTACAAAGCAAAGATAGACAACTTATACAGGAATGATATCCTAACAATAAATTGGGAGTCTATCTGGAAAATGATCATTGCTCTAGTTATCAAGATTTTTATCTGGAAATGTACCCTACCCACTAATACAAAGACTTCACACATACTGCATTACATTGATCATATCTGCCAAATATGCAATAGTGGGAGGAAACCATGACACATCTTTTCTTAAACTTCCCTGCAACAACTGATGTATGGCATGAACTTATTGGAACATCTCATGGAAAGTTTGATAACACTAAAAACTTTATGTATTGGTTCAACTCCTGGTTCATCACTGGAGCTTCTTCTGGGAAAATTAGTATGTATGCTACCACTTGTTGGTACATATGGAAGGCAAGGTGTGATCTAGTTTTCAATCACATCAAGCCTAATGCCGAACACACTTCTCTAAGCATTAAGCAACACTTATGTGACTATAACAGAGTCCAAGATTTACCAACTCATGCTCTGAATAACTTCTCACTACATGATGAAGAGTTTGAAGCTGAGGAAGATATTACAGTCCCTTATAATCTAAATCAACATACTCCACAGGAATTTGATTTCATCATCAAAATATGTATTATACAGGATCCTGTAAACCTCAAATTTTTCTCTGCACTAATGATCTTGGATGCTGCAGGAAACAACATTGATAACAGAGGACACTCATGCCATTTTGGAGACTGGGAGCAACAGGAGGTGCTGATCTAGCTTTCAGCTGGGCCAAGGAAAAGCAGCACATGAACATCGAAGTACACGCTGAATCCATGGAAATTCTGTTAAGGTTCCAGTTCCTATACTATCAGGCAATTAAGGGGAGATTCAACCTTAGATATTATGAAGACTCAAGAAGCAATGATGAAAACAATTACTTAAAAATCAATCCAATATCTTTTGTACTCAGTAGCATTAAAATCATCCATAGACTTTAAAAATTGGATATTCTTCATATAGCTAATTTGTGTAAGAACAATGAAAGCAAGCTTAACACAAGAACTGCTGCCACTATGTATGGTCCTTAGACTTTTGTCTAAGTGTTTTTCTATTAAAAAAAAAGCACCACAACCTGTACATTGCTAATGAAAATTTGAGAATATGAAAAATCTTATATTAAAATTTTAAGTATATTAGAGAATTTTGTATGCGGAACAATTTTCTCTTTTCTTCTGAAAGGTTCATTTCTTAGAGCATGGTTTTACAACTAGAGTGAGTAAGCAAAAAAAAAAAAAGACGGATAAACTATAATTTTAATTGATATCCCGACCATGGAAAATCTCTCTTTTCTTTCACCCTTCTCAAAAGCCTAGAGAAAACCCATCATCTTCTTCCTCCTTTGCTCAGATCTAGTCCTTTTGGGATTAGATCTGAGCAAAAACTGTTTGTTTTTAGGAGATTTTTAGTTATTTTGAATTAATTTCTTCGTTATTAGAGAGATTTTTTTCTTCGCTATTAGGGCGATTTTATCTGCACTTTTGATAGTGTTTCATTCTATAGATTTGTTGGTGAGTTGGTTTGTTGGATACAAGTATATCGGCGATTTGGCGGAGGCAAGATCAAATTATTCTTCAACAAAATAATAAATATAGTGTTTCTGGACTTCTCGCTATGCATGAGTTTTTGGGAAAATCACTCCTCTCTCATAGGAGTATCTCTTTTCAAGAAGAAAATCAATCAGAATTGTCGAACTATGATTTCAAATACCATTCCTTCTCCAATCTCTATATACAAGATTTGGGTGCTACCGTTGTGGATCGCTCTTTCTCTTCGCGATTTATTTTCGTTTTGCATGTATCATTGTATTAGTTTCATGCTTATGATGTACTTGTTTTGTTAAAAACCATTATATAAACTTTTCTTATTTGGAATGAAATACTAAATTGCAAAGTTCCGGAATGCAAAATTGCAAAGGAGTTACAAGATGCACTACTCAATAAGTAAAAGATTCGAACAATAAAGGTTAATACACGGATTTTTACCACAGTCATCCAAGAAGATGGATGGTAGAAAGCTACACAGATTACAGATACAAGGCATTACATTTATGTCACTTGAAAATAGAAGCTACTGTATCATCTATTGTTGACTGTTCAGTTGGTGCACGTGATTATTTTGTCGTTAAAAATTACTCGTCACCCCTAAAAAAATATTCAAGTAACTAACGGTGGCCACTGTTATGAAATAAACATACAGTGGATTTACACCACACTTATACTCCTTTTGACCACCATCATTTCACCTCTTTTTTACCTTTTCACTTCCCTCGTTATTTTGCAACCACCACCATTACTAGTAATAATGGATACATGCCCTTTAATTCCATTGTAAATGTTCTTCTTTTCTCCCTATAAATAGAGAGCACTTCCTTTCTAATATATACATCTTTTTTTTTTGGGTCAATCAACAAATTTCAATTCATTCAAATCAAAATAGTGATTACATGTTCGCTTACAAGATTAACAAAAACACCGAAATACATAAAAAAACATCAAGATAATCAAAACCCTAACACAAATAAGGGTATCAATTACAAGTAGATCACGAAGAGAAAGAGCAATAAACCGCAGTGATACTCAATTTCTGATTATGTATAACGGAGATACGATGGTATATTCCGGAAATAATTCCGATCATTTGATTTGATTGTATAGTTCCTTGAAAAAAGATGCTCCTCGAAGGAGGGAGTATTTTCCCCATAAACTTATATATCGAATCTTCAACGTTTTTGAATCAAGAGTAGCAAGCCACAAACCAGCCATCAAAGATCGAAGAACTCGCCCCCACAACGGCGAAGAAAAATCGCCCCAAAACTGCGAAGAAACATGTCAAAAAGACACAAAAAATGATGTAGAAACATCTTATTCAATAAACTATTACCTAAAACTAGAAAAGAAAAAGAAATCCTTGCTCATATCTGGTCTAAAAGGACCAAATCCGAGCAAGAAAAATGAAAAGACTCTTGGGGTTTTTAAATAATATACACATCTAATGAGAATCCTTCTACATTACTTTCTACATCCATTTTTAGTTTATAACACGTTATCAGCACGCTCTACACTGAGCTTCGAAATTTCTAAGAAGAAAATCAGCAAAGGAAAATTGGTGTTATAAGAAAATTTTCTTTCTAACAATTTATATTAACAATTGTTTTATAAATCTCTAAATATGCTTGCACGGTATAATGTAAAATCTTATGCTAACTTCTGGTTTGATTTTTTGTATGTATTCTACTTGGCTGGATTAATACAACTTTGATGCATAAGCAAACAAAAATGATCAATGGTATTGTTGGTTTCATTGCTAACCCGTTTTTATACCAATTTTGTTAAGATATTTCTGTAATGTCTTTTAATTATTTTCTTAGATGATAACTACATAATTGATTATTGAATCAATTTAATTAGCCTTATTTGGCATTTTATATTCTGTTGTATTGACGATAACAAACCCATGCCTATAAGTTCATAAGCATGTTCTCATTAAAAATATTTTATTTATTTATTTTTGCGAAGGATTTCATATCTTCGCTGCACCAAATGTTAGTTTTTGGGTGCAATTGAATTAAATCCATCGACTAGATCTAAAGAGACATGGTCCATATCTATATGGGTTGTAGATGGTCAATATTTAAAAATTTGATTTCCTTTCTTATTTTTTTTCTTATAAAGAGAAAGAAAAAAAAAAATCCATCGAAAGATGGTTTACAATTTTTATTCTTTTAATAAAACTGTAATCACCAAAAATTAGTGTTATCGCAATTTAATTAACTATCCGGTAACTAATCATGTTTATGGTTGAAAAACCTATGACCAATTTTTGTTGATATCTTTGTTCATTGGAGGAAGATCATGTGACTTTTATATTCAGTTTCTATTCACCTACAAGAAACCATCCGTCTAACCATAAAGTGGATTTTCCCTTTGCGATAACTAAAACGACAATATTTTTTGTCGATACGAGAGCTTGATAAATCATATAAACCAATGGGGATAATTTTCTCCATCGTTTCTATAAGATAAGAGAATAAATTGGAGTATATTATAAATTTTTGCTAAAAAGGAGTGATTTCTTTTTTCGACCACAAAATATTTTTTTTTCCCGAAGAATATAAAGATAATGGTTCCTTTATTTTTTAAAAAAACATTTTAAGCCAAACAAAATTATTTCTCCTTATCGATCCCAGAATGATATATCGTTATTATGGTAGATAAACAGTTTCAAATACCGATAAAATGAGGAATCGCTGTATTCTTGTGGGATATTTAGCAATTTTGATTTTTCCTCATGATAATAATCTCCAATATTGAAACCATTCCACCTGTAGATGGAATGTGGTTGGACATAAAAGTTCAAAGGGTACGCACCAGGCCACTTAGCTTATATTATTAGTCTTTTAGAGACTATATTGATTTTGGTATAATTTTCTTTTGATAAAGAATATGTCCATAATTTCCTTCCAAATCGTTGGACTTCAAGGTCACAAGATTATTGGAGATTTATTGGCATATTTTATATGTTTTTGGATGTAACCAATAAAATCCATGGTTGATCCAAATTGTATGCCGAGTAGACTACAATTTTAGGACATTTTTTTATGGCTATTGAAGTCAGAATGTAGTCTACTGTCCAACCTGGTGTTATTAAAATCCATAATTATTAAAAGTGTATGTCTCGAATTAATCGGATAATACTTTACGAAACGTGTTTTCGTGTATGAGATGAAAATATTTCCGCCATATTCAGGGGGAGAATATACACCAATAAGATAATGTTAATTAACTTTAAAAAAAGTCATATCAATTTCTCTCCATTATGAGCAAATTGAAAAGGCTGTCATCAAATAGGCGTGAAAATATCTCATTTTTCTTTTCCATAAGCTTATGCCGTTTGAAAAGGCAAATCCGATCACACTTAGAAATCATGTAATGCTTTAGTACATATTACAGATAGTGCTCTTATAGAGTCTATCATACTAAAATTAACATTATCAAAATTAATATCTCCTCATTTGAAGAGGAGATTATAACGCCTTTGAGCACCGGTACCAGTAAATTTTGATTTTTTTTTCTTCGAAATATGCATACACTAGAGAATTCTGTGGGATCATTGTAAATTAATGCTTGTCAAATATTTATTTACAGTAGCTACTGAATAACAAATGATGGTGGTCGTGAACCCCTCTACAGTTAAATCTCGACAAATGTGATTGGTAGGAACAAAATCCAAATTATGTTGAATTAAAATCTCTTGGAATAGTGGAATTTTTGGATCTAAGACTTAACTCCTTAAACGTGCAGGCCTGAATTTTGAAAATTACAGGTTGGTGTAATCTTCATGCGTTATGTGAGAAATATGATAGTTGTAAAAACGATTTGAGAGTTTGATTTTTTTTTCAAACCCTAGGATTGTTCGAATAATACTTTGTTCACCTTATATGATGCATTTGGCGTGGTAGTCCTTAAGGACTCATATTGCATTCACACAAGAAATGTGGGGGAACATATTTAAATTCAGACAGAACCAAAAATTTGTTTGGTAATTAGTTGATGATATCAATTTTGTAGGTCTCTTAAGGAGTCCTTAAAAACACAAAAATCCACGTTTTAGCAGCATAATTTTTCTTCTTAAATCTGCAGTTTAACATTATGCTTGCATAAAACTTTTCTATGATATAGACTAGAGTTATGATTTTGATATTTTTTTTTTATAATACTCATATAGTTGAGTTAGCATCCATAAATCGTCAAAAGTGGTGCTCTTTTTCCTTCGTTTCAGGTTTTGTCCCATGTGTTTTTTCCTAACAAGGTTTTAACGAGGCAACATCTCGTGGTCGTTAAATTTTCATTAAAAGTGTTAATATTGTGCTCTTTTTATTTTGTCCATATATTTTTCCCACTGGGTTTTTAATGGCAAGGTTTTTAGTGAGGCAATTTAATTCAACATGGTGGTCATCCAAGGGGGAGTTATATCAGTTTTGGTTATTTGGTGGATTTCCACCATTAACGAGGTCAATCTATTAGACCAAAACTGCATAACCATCTCCTACAAATTTGGATGTCCCTCTGAACCACATAAGGTTTAGTTACAAATACGTTTTTTGTTCACGTATTAAAATGTATTCATATCTTGGCACTTTGTTGAAGAAACTACATCAACTACTTCTACAAATCATCTCCGAGAAGCTATCAATCCAAGAAAAAGTACTCAATGCATTCAAAGAAGCATGAAAACTCGAGAACATTATTATTAGAACACTAGCACAAAATAAAACTTCATCAACTAGCAATTTCTTCATGAAGGAACAAACAATCCTTTGCATTGAAGAAATTTGTTCATCGAAATTGGGAAGTCTCGCCTCAAAGATTTGTAAGCTAAGATTTAATTGAAGTACTTATCAAGGGGAGCGCCATCATCAAAGGCGCATTTACTAGACTTATTATGTTGTACTCTTTTTCCTTCGTCAAGGTTTTGTTGCATTGGGTTTTCCTTGTCAAGGTTTTAACGAGGCATCATTTTCGCGTCACTCCGTATATTTTGTACTCTTTTTCCTTCGCCTAGGTTTTACCTTTTGGGTTTTACTAGCAAGGTTTTATCAAGGAAATATCTAGTAGTGTGGTGTCATCCAAGGGGGAGTCTTATGAAATAAACATATAGTGGATTTACACCACACTTACACTCCTCTTCACCACCATCCTTTCACCTCCTTTTCACCTTTTCACTCCCTTCATTACTTTGTAACCACCACCATTACTAGTAATAATGGATGCATGCCCCTTAATTCCATTGTAAATGTTCTTCTTCTCTCTTTATAAATAGAGAGCATTTACTTTGTAATATACACACTGTTGATACATGAAAAATGCTACCCTTAGAGGGTCCGGGATTCCCCTAAGAGAGGAGGTAAGCATAATATGATGTGTGGAGAATTGGGGACTAGGCCCAAATCCAATGAGAAAATTCCCATGAGATAGGAGGGATAAACGAGGAATTAAGGGATAAGAAAGCGATTATATTAAAGAATGGCATTAGAGGTAATTAAGGAGGTTTAGAACATGTTTCATGATGTCATAAAAGGAGGGACTTTGAGGAAAGTCTATATAAAGAAGGACAAAGTACAAAGAAAATGCAACTCTCTCTCTTACCACTTATAGTAAAGTAAGATCACTTGGTGAGACTAGGACTGGTAGAACCAAAACCAAAATCACCCCTCAACATTTGGCGACCACACCCGGAGACTCGTGCCTAGGTCACCATGACACACCCAGAAGTCTCTAGCTCAGGCGCGATAAGAAACCAAGCGACCAATCAGCCTATCAACCTCGATGAGGTAACAATGGAGGGCGATGACATCGAGGAAGAAACGCTGGCTCAGGATGCTATCAAACAATCGGCGGGACATGGATCCCAAAACAAAGAGATAGTAGCAACACAAGGGAAGAACACACGAGTGATCCATCTACCAATACCCACGTCGCCAGCTTTGCAATACATGCAAAAGAAACTAGATGATCTCTCACGAAGAAGGCAGGAGCTTGAAGACTGGATAGCATAAGCAGTGATAGCAGGACAAAACACTCCTGAAGAAATGACGAAAGGCGAAGGGTACAAAAACGACAAGACAACAGAGATGTCACAGGAAGAAATGGCAAAATACTTGCAGCAAAATTATCATATGGTAAAACAAGACAATCACTGCCTCGTAATTAGTCCATACCCGGCGAACATCCGAGAATACCAATACCCCGAGGACTACACTTCTCCGAAATTCAAGACATACGATGGACAAGGGAACGCGAGAACATCTCAGTTGATTCCAATCAGCAATGAATGATAGAGCCTCCTATGGAAAATTGTGCCAAATGAATTCCCTAAATCACTCATAGGCACGGCAATCAAATGGTACAACAACTTAAAAGAGGAAACTGTGGATTCCTGGCCAACTATGTCCACACTCTTTCTCGGGAAATTCTATTCAGCCAAGAGGAAAATCGCGGCAATAAACTTGAGCAAGAGTGGACAGTGGATGTGAGAATAAATAGGAAAGTACATCTTACGGTTCCGGCGCTTGGCACTAGATTGTCATGAAGACATCAATGAGGGAACGCTCGTCGAAATTTGCGTGCGAGGAATGATCCCAACTTTCAAGGTGAGTTTGATCAATTTCAGATTCCAGACTCTCATTGAGCTAGAAGAAGCAGCCGAAAGGATCGCCGACTGCATAGAAGAAACACACATTAACCCTGCTTGGCGCCACACAGTTAGCATTGTATCTGAGGCACCACGCAACGTAAGACCCAATACTAATAGGGACAGAAGGGACCAGTTACAGACCGTCGGTGGAAGCCAAAGAAGAAATAGATGGGCTAGGTGCGACTCAAACCCACCAACCCCTCTGTCATGCAGCAAAGAGCACGCAATAAAATTACTCAACTAATGGGTAATTGGAAAGGAAATCCATCTACTCCTAACAGTAGTAGACGTCAACAAAATGGATAAGAACTATGCCAAGTACTGCCACTACCATCGAAGGTTGGGACACCCAACAGAAGAATGTTTTGCCATAAGGAGTATATTTGAACGCAAGCGCGCCTCTGGGGAGCTTGAGGTAACTAAACAGGCGATTGAGTATGACTCTTTCCCTCGCCACCAAAAAAAGAGAAGATGGGGAGGGGAAAAATATAAAAGATTTGACCACAAATTGTAAACAACCCTTTTTATGGTAAGAATAATTTCTCTTTTTGGAATTTGTGGGCAATATGATTCGAAAAGGTCACATGAATGCCAAAGGCGCCTAGTTGAGTGACAAATTTACAAAAGGCTACGGGAATGACAAAGGCACCCGATCGGCTTACAAATCTACAAAAGGCTACGGGAATGCCAAAGGCACCCGGTTGGCTGACAAATCTACAAAAGGCTACAGGAATGCTAAAGGTGCCTGGTCGGATGACAAATCTACAAAAGGCCATGGGAACGGCAAAGGCGCTCAATCGGCTGAAAAATATACAAAAATCTACAGGAATGCCAAAGGTGCCTGGTCGGCTGACAAATCTAAAAAAGGATACAGGAATGCCAAAGGCGCCTGGTCGGCTGACAAATCTACAAAAGGCCATGGGAACGCCAAAGGCGCCCAATAGGCTGACAAATCTACAAAAATCTACAGGAATGCCAAAGGCGCCTGGTTGGCTGAAAATATACAAAAGGCCATGGGAATGTTAAAGGCACCCAATCGGCTGACAAATCTACAAAAGCTACAGGAATGCCAAAGGCGCCTGGTCGGATGACAAATCTACAAAAGACCATGGGAATGCCAAAGGCGCCCAATCGGCTGACAAATCTACAAAAAGCTACATGAATGCCAAAGGCGCCTGGTCGGCTAACAAATCTAGAAAAGGTCATGGGAATGCCAAAGACGCCCAATCGGCTGACAAATCTACAAAAAGATACAGGAATGCCAAAGGCACCCAATTGGCTGACAAATCCACAACAGGCTATGGGAACGACAAAAGGGGGAGAAGGCGCGTTCTATCAACGCTTACCCAACCTACCACTTCCTTCTGATAAAAAAGAAAATGGGAGAAGGCGCGTTCTATCAAACCCACCGCTTCCTTCTGATAAAAAAAAGGGGAGAAGGCGCGTTCTATCAACGCTTATCCAACCCACCGCTTCCTTCTGATAAAAAACAAAAGGGGAAAAGGCACGTTCTATCAACGCTTACCCTACCTATTCTTCTGATAAAAAAAAGAGGGGGGGGGGAGGCGCGTTCTATCAAAACTTACCCAACCCACCGCCTCCTTCTAATAAAAGAGAAAAGGGGGAGAAGGCGCGTTCTATCAATGCTTACCCAACCCACCGCTTCCTTATGATAAAAAAGAAAAGGGGAGAAGGCCCCGTACATAACCAAGAATAACGAGAAACACCAATAACGATCTAATAGTTAACCAAGCACCATGTTAATATCCCAAAAAAAAGAGGCAAACAAACACAACAAACAAATTATCGAGAGACAAGGATCCAATACAACCAAAGAAAGACAAAGGAAAAGACAACATAAAGAGGAAGCGTGTTAAGCAGACTGAAGTGTAGACAACTCCTTCCGTTTCTCCTCAAGTTCCACGTGGAATGCTGATTTTGCGGTCTCAGCCCGTATCACCTCATCGTTAGCCACCCCAACATCAGCAACCAATTGATTCAACACCTCTTTGTTGCTAGCAGTTGCCTCAGAGTGCTTTTCCAGCTCCTTCTCCAACTTAGAGATCTGACTCGTAAGCCGACCACCAGGGTCACTACGACTCTTCACCTTCGCCAACAATTCTTCTAACCACGGAATTGGAAAATTGACATTGACTGCTGACTACACGACAGCCTCCCAGCCACGCATTGTCGTCGTGTCAACAGGATCATACCCTACCCGCGCAAGCTGGTCGGCGACTTCTAAAAAGGTTTCTGGTCATGTAGCACAAAATGCGAACATCCAGAAGACCTGCCTTAGCCATGTGACCACCACCACGCTCCAAAATATCCCTATAAGTGACGACGAAGTTGGTGGGCACCCAAAAGCCGTGAACAAGTATATGAGTGTCAGGATCTACTCCATCCTCGGAAGCACTCACCACTAAAGGAAAACGAAGATGAGCGTCCTCGAGATTCGCCGACACGACGGGGACGGCTGGTATGTCAGGAACACCAGTCTGCTTCTTCGAAGGAGCGGAAGAACAACTACCATCCATCCGAGCGCGTTTAACCGACCCATCGCCACTGGTAACTATACGCCGTACACCGTACATATCATGTTTAACAGTTTCTTTACGCATTTTTCCCATATCCTAGCGCCAACGATAAAATTTTAACAAGCAAACAGATGAAAACACAACAAAAAAAAAGGAACAAGAGACAAGAGACAAACCTCAGGAACAAATGAATCAAACGGAATATCAGCGGGCTTAACACGAGACGCAGAAGAACTAGAAGATGACTCAGAATCACTAGTGGAGCCTGGAAAATGAGAGATGAACACCATTACGAAGAACAACTTGGATTTATAAAAAAAGAGAGTAGAATAAAGAGGAAATAAGAATGATAAAAACGAAGACACATATTAAATATGAGGTTACCTTCGGGATCACCAACTGGTGGTGCCACGTGGGATGACGACCCACCAAAAAACTGACCGGCTGGACCCAGACAGGCTCGTTGATTGCAGAACGGCACTAGGAGACACCAGAGGTTCGCCTCTAGCACGAATAGTCTCAGCCCGAAGAGGATGAACCGATGAAATGTGAAGATGCGGGGATACCCAATCGGTCTCCTTGGGGAGATTGACCCCAATATCCCTCAACTGGTCTACAAACGAGGGAGACGGACTGCTACTTGCGCTCCCAGGAGGTTGTGACGTACTTCTCCGACGAGCCTGCTGAGGTTGCAATGATGAGATGTTAGCGGAAGAACAAGGGAGCGGAGCAGACAACTTAGGTGCCTCTCTCCTATCTTTCTTTGCAAGGCTCTTCTCAGTCCAATCACACTCGGGCATGTTCAAATACTCTTCACATCACATAAGAAGGAGCCTTCCACCCCACGCGATTGGAAAGAGGAGCTTCATGAGAATGTAATCCCCGTCGTTCTTTTATCAAAAGAAGAGGGAGCAACGATAAATAATAGACGAATGAAAATCCAAAGTACATGTTTTTCCAGAAGATTAGCAGATGGCCTGGTCACCTCTATCCGCGGGGGCTTACGATCGGAAAACGACTTCAACCCTTTCTTCGGCCTTATGAGCTCATGACCTTCAGGAGGCGCCTAAGAAGTAACTAAATGCTCCAAAGGGCGACCTTTGGTAGTTGGACCGAGACGATGCACGACATCTACGACATCATCAAACTTAATCCGGACAGACACATGAAGCGCTCGAAGGTCTTGGATGGATAGGTCACGGGGAGGAGACGATTCGCACAAAAGGAAATTCAAATCCCGACGACGTATGCAATCATGGTATTCATGGGATCCCTCAGTAACTGCCAAAGGGCGCTCGGGGATAGGCTGCTTGAAAGAAAAGTTGATCCCTCGATCGGACAGACGTGCCGGCCCTTTGAAGGCAAAACGATCATAACTGGCGATGATATCCTCGATATCAGAGCTTCCCCAAGGAGAAAACCTACGAGGAACTCCTTGGTCAAGCCCAACTTGCCAAGCTGCACGATCGGGGTTATAAGACATGACGATAAACTTGCCAGCATGGAAACCAGGGAGATATCCAGGCAACACGGCTATTACCGAATCAAAATATTCCTCCACCAAAAGCTTTGCCGAGTCCAACTTTGTGTCAAAAGACGCGGTAAATTCATAATCCGCTGGACCCGCCCAGCTGTCTTGATAAGGAAATGGTACAAAGTCTTTAGCCACGTCTAGATGCTTGGAAATATTTCCCTTTGGAACTTTCCCTTTGAGATTTCAAAGAGCCATCCGCGGGTAGCCGTAAACAACTGAAACCCTCTTAACCGAGCCATCATCTTGTCTGACACCTTCTTCGCGGTGAATCGCCAGTTCGTTGGGATCATGCGCATATGGGGAGACATGCTTCCAAGACCACGCTTGCATAAAAGAGGCCGGGATGTAAGTCTCAATCTTATGAGATGAACCCACTGTCTGAAGGTCGTGAAAAAATAAATCTAAATGGCGATACAAGCCATCTAAAAACATCGGAGCAAGCGGGAAAGAAACGTCGTAAGATAACAACACTGCCATCGGGACAAGTTCACTCTTGATGGTATCTTGGGTACTATACTCAAACACATCATGACAAAGCCAAAATAGGATGTAAGAAGCCAACTCCTCACCAGGGTTCTTCTCTTTCCATTTGGGGGGAAGAACTTTTCCATCTACTAACCGCGGAGCCCAATACTTGATCCAGATAGGGAAGGAAGCGCGGCGGTTGGTCTTGGTAACCCACTCAGGACCGACCTCTGATGGAGTTGACGATACATGAATCCCCTCGTGCGTGCGAATAAAGCTGGAAAGAAATCGCTCACCCGATGGACGCGCCGAATGAGCCTTTTTCTTCTCAACCCATTTGGCCTTCCCCTTTGTGGCAGACGACGACGCTCCTTTCTTTCCCGCACCAGCCATCTTCTTGTACTCGCCCTATTTTGACAGTGTCTGGTCCTTCCTCACTAACTCATTCCGAGAAGCATCCTTACAATCCAACGGGTAAGTCCACAATGTTTTGTCCTCATCATACATCGCTCCGTAAACAGCCGCCTCGTCATATGAATGACTACCATGGATAGGTAACCCTGTAAGGGAGACTACATCCTCCAGAACTATGGTTGCTTCTCCCCAAGCTATAAAAAGAGTATGAACAGGAGGAGCCCATCGACAAAAGAGCCGTGTTATGTCGCGCCTACATCTATTCACTTCCCGTTTGAGAGATGAATTTATAGCTTCACCAATACCGGCTTCACGAATAATAGGCGCGTGACCGGGATTGGAACGTATATAAGATGTCCAGTGCGGCCATATCAGATGGGTTTTTGATTTGGAGAGGATATCAATGGAAGGACGATCGTAGTCACCGCAGTGAATAGCCATTCGGAGCACCATTTTAAACGCGAAAGCATCCATGGTCTCCGATTCGGGCTGCATAAGCCATCTGGGGGCAGACGGATAAGGTAACACATGAGGATTTAGAAGGCGAGGGACAAGGATATCATCAAGAGGAATAACGCGCTAACCTCTGCGGATCTCCCTCAGCTTTAGTCCGCGTTTTAGGTCGGGTCCGCTCGTAAACTCCGCAATCGTATATGACTTGCCATCCGCTGGAGGAGGTAGAAAAACTTCGTCATGTTCCAAGTATTCGGTCCCCTCGGAACCCATGCTCATGGCTCCTTCAGACTCGTCAGATTCTTCAGATGAACTACTGGTGCAACTATTAGACATGGCGCGTTTATATGTATTCAAAAGGAAGGGAAGAGAAGAACTAGGAGAAGAAAACAAAGGGGAAAACAAGCTAGTAGGTCGATATATAAAGGCTCTCGAGGCCTGAACGTGGTGGTTATGCAGAGGGAATGATAACCAGCAGAAACTGAAAATAAGAGGGAAAGTTTGCACGATAAAAGAAGGTCAAGCGTCGTTTAGGGTCGTGGAGTCGATAAAGAGGGAAAAGATTTTCATTCCTATCCTCCTATGAAAACAGGCGCTCGAAAAAATCCCATGACTATCGGG
The DNA here is from genome assembly GCF_003573695.1 of Papaver somniferum. Taxonomy (NCBI): domain Eukaryota; kingdom Viridiplantae; phylum Streptophyta; class Magnoliopsida; order Ranunculales; family Papaveraceae; genus Papaver; species Papaver somniferum. The sequence goes on from NC_039359.1 coordinate 179,774,928, forward strand.
TTATTTTACAAATAACCTAATAATAAGGGGACTAATGTTGATACATGAAAAATGATACCCTTAGCGAGTCCGGGATGCCCCTAAGTGGGGAGGTAAGCATAATATGAGGTGTGGAGACTCGGGTACTAGGCCCAAGTCCAATGAGAAAATGCTCATGAGATATGAGGGACAAATGAGGAATTAATGGATAAGAAAGGGATTATATTAAAGAATTGAATTAGAGGTAATTAAGGAGTTTTAGGACATGTGTCATGATGCCATAAAAGAAGGGATTTTGAGGAAAGTTATATAAAGAAGGACAAAGTACAAAGTACAAAGGAAAGGAAACTCTCTCTCTTACCACTTGTAGTAAAGTAAAATCACTTGGTGAGATTAGGAGGGGTAGAACCAAAACCAAAATCACCCGTCAACACACACCTAATGAAAATCCTTCTACATTTTCTCTCTACTTTCTACATCTTGTTCTAGTTTATAACAGTCACTACCTCATTGCTTCTATTAATTTATATATGAAAACGACTTATAAATTGACGCTTCTATTAATTTATTTATGAACGACTTATAGATTTACAAAAAGTAACACAAATATTGTATGAAAATCAAGTTCCAAAGAAAAACACCAACATAGTTAACCTTCCTAGTGAGGGAAGCACAACGGTCGGTCGGTTCGGTTTTTAGGAGAAACCGTCGACCGAACTGCATATTATATGGTTTTCATTTTCAGAAATGTAACCAAACTGTGTTGGTCTCGGTTTGGTTTGAAACCGATCCGAACCAGTTCGGTTATTTTCCCATTTTCTACGGTTTTTCACCGATCCAAAAGAGAAAAAAATCAAACAAACAAAGAGCAGAAATTCAACTGTATTTCACCATTTATCTACACTCTTAACATACATTCAACCTGAAGAAGAGGCTGTATATTCAATCACAACCTGTTGATGGTGGATTTTTGACGAAGGCTAAAATTGTAAAATCATAATTTTGGATATATCTGACCAGCTTCAGACGAGTATGTGAAATTCATTTAGACATGAAAGCTCATGTCTAGATCATCTCTGATTGAGTGTATAGCTTCTCAGAGCACGTATAAATATGCAATCATTAAAGCTTCTCAACTGAGCTTTCATTATTTCACATATTTCATTAATACTGAGCAATTTCAGTATTCACTTTTGTATAAAATCGAGAAAGATTGGACGACTCCTAGATGGATTGACCACTAGTATAGAACAATAACGTCTTCAGGATGTCGCAAATGTTCCATGACTATGCAGAATAAATATTCGGAACGAGTATGATGCTTCTACTACCTCATACCTCGACTCTCAAATAAATATAATGCTCCTAGACAGATTGTCTGCTAGTATAAAGCCATCAATTAATTAATTCTAGTCGCAATATTCATCAATTGAATTCCTAGAAAATATTATATCTTTATCATAACATCTCATTACTTCAATTCACGGCTTTTCTCAGCTGAATTCCATCGATTAATAATAGATATTCTCTGTTCTGGCATATGGGCCACCACCTAGTAAACCCCGAGATGGTGTGAGTGTACTTATCAATAATGCATGAACGAGCACCCAAAAATATGCATGAACGAGCATCCAAAAATATGGACAAACGAGGAAATATGAAGAACTAAGGAATAATAATAATAAAAAAATAGGAAAGAGGTGTCGCTGGACCGGCCATGCTACGGCCCATACCTCTCCTGTTCCTTATTCTATTATTATTATTACTATAAAAGGGAGCCACTAAGGCATTTATTAATCAAAATCAATATTACAAGAGATGGTGGGTAGCCTAGCAACAAGTTGGGCACCAACACCTTTTTGAATAACAATTCCTAGCCTATGAAAAAGAGAATTGCATATCTTAAAGTTGGGCACCATTATTATTATTATTATTATTATTTGAAGCCAAGTAACAATACTGGCTCGTATCCTCAAGCCAGTATTGTTATTATTATTATTATTATTATTAGCAAGACGACAGAGTGTATATTACAAGTCGATAGAAGGAAACCGAGCGACAAGCTGGGCGCCAACACCTTTTTGAACAATAATACCTAGCCTATGGAACAAAGAATTTCCTATTTTGTGATTAACATCTTGACTAACTAGGCAGTTGCTCAACCTCTTAAGAAATAAAACTAAGTCATCTCCCAATTCTACCATGGTGGAAAAAGCTAGTGCCTGGAAACCGTAACCAAGTGTCATACACTTATGTAAGTATTTTCTACGCTTACGACTCACTGCAGCGATGATGGCTTGGCCCGGAGGAGTGTTACGAGTTCTGGAGGTAGTGAAAGGCGAAATTCCGGTCACATCAAAGCACACATCTTTGCCGTCTTCCCAATTATGGACCATGATATCAGCCGGTTTAAGTTCCTTGTCAGAGTTTGAAAGAAGCCCTAAAGAGACTTCTTTACGTGCAACAACACCTGACCTGTAGCATATGTCAAGAAGAGCGTCACGAACCATGTCATGTCTGAATTTTGAACCCACTTCACTTGCACAGTGGACTTTTGGTTTTCCATATTTTTCCAAATATTGCTCAACTTTCCAAAAAACCTAGTCCCACGACTATTAAGTTTCTTTTATCAATAATATTAAAATAATATTATTTTAATATTTTAAAATATTGTACGCACACGCGAGGATATATGAAGACCTTTGCAAAATAGGAAAGGGAAACAAAATAATAAAAGAAAAAGAATAAGAGGCGCACGGGACCGTCACCATCGGCCGGCCGGCCATGCCCGGTCCCACACCTCTCACTTTTATTTATTTATTTTATTATTATTTCTCCCACATCTCTTGAAACTCCCTTGTTTGAGAAAAACTCCTTGTTTTCATATTTCTCTAATATTGCTCAAATCTCCAAAAAGCCAAAAAAAGTCAAATGGTCTCACGATCGTCCGAGCTTCTCATGGAAATATCGTTATTTTAATATTCTTAAAATTTTTAACATGTGAGCAAAGTCGTACTTGCTCATTCATGCAAAATTGAGAGTTTCAGTCAAGATCAAACTCTTCTGAAACTCCAAAATGTTGCTCAGACGTCGAAAAAAATACCTAAAATTCTCAGGAATGCACGTGTGAGGGACATGGTGGCCCATGCACCACCACGTTCGGACCTACACGGTCGCTTGGACATCACAGCCAGCCGGTCCTACGTCTCTTATTATTATTATTTTAATAATAATTCATATCTTTCCATAATTCTGGAATCCTCATTCACGGACATTCCTCCGCACGCTAGGACGTCCGTTCACCACCAATGGCCGGCTTCCATGCCCATTGATTGATCGATATTTCTTGACCCACATTGGAAAACTCCCTATCCAAGGTTCTCCAAAATTAGGGTTTCGAATTTATGATAATTCAATAAATGTTGAAAACTTTTATATTGATCCAGCAATCAATATTTTAAATGTTCGGTCCTGCTACCAATATTTTTGATTGCTCGACCGTATGGGAGCACCTTCATTGGGCATCAACTTGGCCGGTCATCCAATATTTCATTGGACGTCCATCCAATTGGACGTTCAATCATCTAATATTCACTAATATTTTGATCTTATTTTGTCATTCGACAATTCATGACATAACGGATTAGGAATGAATACTCTAGATAACTCATAACTCAGCAACATATGATTTCCTTTCGAATGCTCCACATATCAGAATAGGTCCATGATCGTGCAATCTCATCGGACGCGCATCAATCAAAATTATCAGAATATCATTATTATCTCAACTGGTAAAATGATATATCACCATTCTTCAAGACTCAACGTCTGTGCATTATTTTGTCCCAGAGTCTCAGAGCATACCATATTCATTCATTATGATCGACTCATCAAGGCTAAGACTCATAGTATAGTCAAGTCAATAATTGACCAATTAAATACACGTATGCCTTGCAGACTCCACACTTATGAGACATCAATCATGTCATATGGGGGGATATTCACTAAGGTTTTGGTCTGGCGGCCTACGACACGTGTGTGTTAGAGCATTGCTCGGTCGAACTCGCATGCATTGCTATCTCAAGCATGTTTGTCAATGTTAGTGATCAAAACTATAAGTCTTGATTTCTAGTCTATTATAGCTAAGTCTCGGACTAGGAAAGAAAGTGTAGTTGAGCTCAAGGACTTCATGGCGATTCATCATACAAGTAGAAGAACTACTCAAGGAACCGGTGGAACTTCTCAACAAAAAGGTATGTGAATACTTGAACTTATCTATCACTCAAAAGTCTATCTACTCTATCTCCTACTCTTTGATACAAGAAGTCATATGCTATATATATATAGACTTGGATTATACACATTTGGTATTTCGAGCCGAGTATACCTCGCCTATCTATATCTCGAAATATGTATTGGTAAGATTTTCGCTTCGATCAAGTTTATCTTTACCATGTGACAAAATTCATGATATGTTTCAATCATCTTGAAAATTGCTTTGACAAGAAATAGTGTAACAACTACATAACGTCTTCTAAGAATGTTTCAATGATTGAAATGAGAGTTTAGATTACATAACCAATGGTGGACATAAGCATTGTTGTGGAAACACATTTATGTATAAGTCCTATTCCTTGAACCAAAGTTTGCGAACTTTATTGATCAAGAGAACCGGAAGAATGGCGTGAGCCAAGTCCGCGAATGGCCGAAGTTCTCAAACCCGAGAATTTCTGTTGGAGTTGACTAACTACTTGCGTGAAGCTAAGTCCGCGGATTCAGTCCGCGAACCAAGTATGCGGACCGGCGAAGTTATCATACCCAAGAATTTCTGTTGGAGTTTGTAAACTCTGCCGGTAACTTAAGTCCCCGAACCAAGTCTGCGAAATTGAGAAGGTTATATATCTGAAGATGATTTCTGAACTTAAACTTAAAAAGACTAAGGAATGCAGTTTTCAAACCGTGGCTATAAAAGTTCATGAACTGATTCAAGTGAATCAAATCATCTTTGATATGAAATGCTCATATGACTAACCTTTTGGTTAACTATTGTTGACCGAACAAGTGCACACGTTTGGGTACGGTTAACAAAACTAGAAGCGTGCATTGTCAAGTGTGTGTAACAAGCTAAGTTTTCGATCAAACGGTTGAGAAATATTAGCTTGAATCTAAATCAGGTTTTCATCTAACGGTGAATATTGAATGCGTTGTTACTAAGTTAACATTGATTGCAAACCCTGATTTGAAAGACTATATAAAGAAGACATCTAGTATTGTGCAAAACTAATCCCCACACCTTACGTGTGATACTAGTTTGCATGCTAAAGTCGATTCTCCTTTAACCTTTGGTTTTCTTCTTCTAAAGACTTCATAGGGATTGTGAAGCCATACCGATACTACTTTTATCGTAGTTGTGTGATCTGATCTTGCATCTTCTATCGTACGAGTACAATCAGATTGATTTGCTTGAGATTGATATCTCCAATAGGGAAGATATAAAAACATCTTCGTCTCATTGTTTGTGATTCCGCAACATCTTGTTTCGCTACCATACGATTAAGATTGTTGTGAGGTGATTGATAACTCTAGGCTGTTCTTCGGGAATATAAGATCGGATTACTAATTGGTTCCTGTTCACCTTGATTATTATCAAAAAGACGGAACAAAACCTTTAGGGTTTATCTGTGGGAGACATATTGATCCTTTGATAGACTTGTCTATGTGAGACAAATTTGTTTATTATCAAAGCCTGCGATTTTGGGTCGTAGAAACTCTTAGTTGTGGGTGAGATCAGCTAAGGGAAGCAAGTGCGAAGTATCCTGCTGTGATCAGAGGGTAGGGAGTACAACTGTATCTTGGATCAGTGGGAGATTGATTGGGGTTCAACTACAATCCAGTCAGAAGTTAGATTGGCGTAGTCTAGTGTCTGTAGCGGCTTAATACAGTGTGTGTTCAATCTGGACTAGGTCCCGGGGTTTTTCTGCATTTGCGGTTTCCCCGTTAACAAAATTTCTGGTGTCTGTGTTATTTCAATTTCCGCATTATATTGTTTTATCTTTATAATTGAAATAATACAGGTTGTGCGTTAGATCATCAATTAGAGTAATCCAACCTTTGGTTGTTGATTGTCATTGATTGATCCTTGGATATTGGTCTTTGGTACCATCCAAGTTATTCCTTGCATTTGATTAGAAATCGCAGTTCCTGCTTGAGTAAATCAAATCAAGAAGAGAGATATAAACTCGTTGATATACGTTTAATTGATTGAGTCTTTTTGATTCTCTTAAAAGTATATTCGAATTTGTCCATACAGATTGCTAAGCGAAATACTGGGTGGTGATGTTAGACCCCTGCTTTTTCAATTGGTATCAGAGCAGGCAAACACGTTCAAGACCTTACAAGTCTGTGTTTAACTCTATGGACAGAGGTGTTATTTCTATTAACGTACCACCAGTCTTCGATGGCTCAAACTACCCATGACGGAAAGTTGTTATGTGTGCGTTTCTTCAAGCACGTGATTTTCGAACATGGGTATGTATTGTTGTGGGCTATAATCCTCCGGTAAATATAGAAGGCGATGTATCTCTACCTAATGATGTTGGTAGTTACAGTCCTGAAGAATCTCTTGCTGCAATGCAAAACTCTGACGGATTGAATGCTATCAGACAGGCCATTACCCCAAATCTTCAGCACTATGTGTCTACTTGCACTAAGTCTAAAGATGCCTTGTATATCTTATAAACTGTATTTGAAGACAATAGATACGTTTCTAGGAAACATGTCATCGATGGAGGAAATAACCTCAACACCCTCTCCAAAAATGCTTCTTTTTGAAAGGTAAAAATTCTTGATCAAATTTCAGCTCAAACCATTGCCTTCAACGCTGTTTCCGACACAAGTAAAACCTCTAACTTGTCTTAGGATAATGAGTGTTGCTCAAATGGTGAATGGTTCGATAAGCCGTTATTAACAGAAAGGGTCAATGAATTTGTAAAGAGAAGCATCAGATGTGATAAACATCCACTGTTAGCTCTTGCTGCTAATGATTCTAAGAAAGAAAAATCCTTATGTGTCAACGTTTTGGATACGTCTGATGGATATGATGATTTCCTCAGCTCATGCAGCAGAAACTTCCACAAACTCAAAATATGATTCAGAAATTGAGTCTGACACAGAGATTTTTGAATTCTTGAATAAAGAGGTTCTTCAAGAAAATCTTCAATCAAAAGCTTCATTGAAGAAACTAGAATCATTAATCCAGGTGAAAGATCTTGAGATAGAGTGTCTTAATGATAAACTCACCAGAACCATTGCTCTGAAGGAAAAAGAGACTAATACTCTCAAGGATGATCTACAAAGATTATCAGGAAGCTCTGACAAAATCTCAGCAATGTTACTTGGTCAGAAATCCTTTGGAAATACAAATGGTTTAGTATTTAAAAGTAAGACGGGGGACATTGTCAAACCCATTGTTTCTACTTTTCATAGAAAAATAAAAGGTCGATAGTTGTGATAAACAGAAGGCACCTCAACAACACAAAAGATCCTTGATTTGTTCGTTTTGTCGAAATGCAAATCATGTTCAAAGAAAGTGTTGAAGATTCAAGAGTAACAACAAAACAATTTCCAGACTGCAAAGGAACATGCAAAAGATGAATCTGGATAATCAAAATGGGTCTCAGAAAACCAGTGCTTCCAGAATCAGAAGAGGTAGGAAATCTGTTTATACAGCAAACCTTGGTAAACCACTATGTGGTAAACAAGGGGAGCTTTTGGATCACTGGTAGTCCCGGAGGGGTGTATAAAATGATGCGCAATGAAAACGGGGGCCTATAGTAATACCGCAAGTGCACGGTCGTCGGTTGTAGCTCGTGCAAGTACGGGTCGATCCACAGAGATCGGGTGTGTTTCGGAAGTGTTTTAGCTAATTGGGTTCCTAGATTTGCTTTGGGCTTAGAAGCCTTTTGGAACTGTTGGGCTTTATGGGTTTGTTTTTAACAATGAAATACTTTAGGTCTTGGGCCTGTGAAATGAACTGAGCCTTGGGCTCAGTTATTCTTTGAAGTGTAAATGGGCTTTGGCCTTAAACTTAGGCTTTTGATTAAGCCCACAGTTACTTGGATTGGGCTTTTAATAAACTTGGGCTTCAACTTTTGGTTCAAATCTGGGCTTGGTTACTGAGGACTGGGCCTTAGGCTTCACTGAAGTGAATTGGGCTCAGTTGGATTGGGTCTTTAGCTAGGCCTTTGGGGAGGAACTGGACTTGGCTTGGCAGCAGAAGAAGTGGCAGGGCAGCAGCAGCTTGGCATCAGCATCAGCAGCAGCAGCTTCAGGGCAGATAGTGATGCAGCAGGAACTGCAGGAAGGCAGCAGCAGCAGCTGCAAGGGAAGAAAAGCAGCAGCACTGCAGCTGCACAAGCAGTGCACAGAAAGAAGGCAGCAGCACTGTATACAGCTGCACAAGCAGGGGAAAGCAAGAGAAAAGCAACAACAGCAGAGGCAGCAGTGTAGCAGAAAAAGGCAGTGCACAACAGCAGCAGCAACAGAGTTGCTGCAGACAACTGCAAGGCAAGTGACAACAAAGCAAATAGCGGCAAAACAGTGAACAAAAGCAAAACAAAACAAGAATGAACCAAGGCCTAAGGCCAAGGGCAGGGTTGTGGTGAAGAAACTGAAATGAAGCAATACTAAGGCAGCATACAGGCAAACAAATAGAATGGGAAGAAAACTAGCTTGCTATGAGCACTAGTTTCTCCCAATGCTCAATCAAAGTGCAACCTAAGCATACACAGGGAATGGCAAGAAAATCAGCTTGCTTTAAGCACTGATTTCTTCCATTACACAATTAGCACAAAGCTTCAAATGTATCTAGCCTAGCATTCCATTATGTAACTGACAGTGACAGGAGCAACAACAAACATGATCACAACTAACTGAACTAACATTGAACAACATCTAAACAGGACACATGTTAACAGGAGATGAAACTAAAAACATTAACAGAAACATCACATTAAACAGGAATTAACAGAACATGAACATTAAACAAGCAGCAAATTGAACTAAAAACATAACATGAAATAAGCATAACAGGAACATAAATGAAATGAAACTGAAACATGAACATGAAACTGAAATTGGGCTGTAATTGAAAATTAACAGGACATGAGAGTCCTGGATGTAGGCTAGTCCAAACATGGTTTTTACAACACACCCATAGTTCCTATTTATAGTCCACAACACAATTTCCCTAAATTACAAAATTAGGGTTCTTCCCCAAAAATCAGTTGAATTAGGTTTACCTAATTTCTTTGAAATTGATCCTTGAAATCGTCGACCCATGCTTTGTAATTGCTTCCTGACCTCTTCTCATGCGCCAATTGCAACTCTAGGTTACCTAATTTATCAGTTTTTCACGCCTAGGGTTTCAGGCAGAGAAGCGTGAAAAAATGAGAAAATAGGGAACTAGAGGGCTAGGGGGGAGATGGGTTTTGGTTGTTGGGTGATAGGGTGATGATGGTGGAGGTGTGGTGGTGGCAGTGAGGGTGAAGAAGGTTGGTGGCGGAGCTGGTGGAGTTTCTGCAGAGGTAGGTGATGGAGGAGAGGGTCGACTGTTTGGGAGAAGGGGGGTGTTTGGGTAGGTGGTATAGGTTCGGTTGCTAGGGTGTGAGGCGGATCCACCGAGTCTTGATGTTTCGTGAGATGGGCCGTGGGATGTGAAGCTGGTTGGTAGATCGGACGGTGATACGGAGGCAAGCGGGTATCGACCGTCGGATGAATGGATACAACGAAACGGACGGTACTTGATGGAGTTAGGTACTGTAGTGTAAGGCGGAGATATCAAACGTTGATGAACAGCAAGGGAGCGACCGTTGGATTCAACTACCATCTAATCTGAAGGCTTGGAATTTCAGCGCTGTGGTGCTCGGCAGAGACTTCGGATTTTGATGCTCTATGAAGGAGCGACCGTCGGATGCTTCTGAGAACTGATCTGATGGCTGAGAACGGAGGCGCTTTTGTGTGTAGAAAATGAGGTTGTGCGCACCATTCTTCGCGGCTTCCTTGCGTAATTTCTCCCGGCTTTTCACTACTTTTCTGCTCTTTTTGCTCCGCGACTCATCCGAACTTTATTTATTACCTAAAAATGCAAAATTAATTAATAAAAATATTTATTCTTGAAAACAATGAAAATACAGAATATGGGATAAAATGTAGAATTAATGCATAAAAGATGAGTTAAATGCCAAAAAAAAGGGATAGATATATACAATATTTGGCACTCATCAAATACCCCCAAACCTGAATTTTACTTGTCCTCAAGTAAAACAAAACTAAGGAAATCCTAACTATACCACTGTCGCTGGTCTCTCGAATGCATTTAGCGTATGCACTAAGCCTTTTAAACCACTAAGTGTCCCTAGTGGACGAGTTGAAGTCTCGTGAAGGTTTACCAGAGGTGTGCCTACAAAACCTAAGGACAAAATATAAGCTCATATTCCATCAAATGTGACATGTGCAAAACAGTTTAAGCTCACAGCAAAATGGAGATGTCAATCTAGCTATCGAAGGCACAATCCTAGCACTGATAACAAAAAAAAAAGACATGTGATAAGAGTGTAAAGTGTATCTACACATGTGTAAAGAAAGATCTGAAGTTATGACTACTAATCACCAAGAGATAGTTTCTCAGGCTAAGAACTGAGGTCGAAATCTAGCTAGCTGTCCGGACTTTACGAGAATTGTGAATGAGTTGGAGGTATTTCACAATTTCTCGCGTTGTACATCAATGGCATACACCCTCCTTGCTTATTACAACGAAACAACAAAAGATGCCTATTTACATGACTCTTATTTACATTGACTGTTCTCTTTTTATTTTTTGAACAAGAGATGATGGAATTGATAAATACTTGATTTTTTTTTTTTTTTTTTTTTTTTTTTTTTTTTTTTTTTTTTTTTTTTTTTTTTTTTTTTTTTTTTTTTTTTTTTTTTTTTTTTTTTTTTTTTTTTTTTTTTTTTTTTTTTTTTTTTTTTTTTTTTTTGGAAGAAGGAAACACTTTTGATATAATTACAAAAGGAAACAAAAGATTACATGACACTTTGCAAGAGGTAGCCCTTTTTGATGCACCCAGTTAAATTCGATGGTTGTCTTTCTTAATGTAACCTCCACCTTCTATCCCAACCAACCAAAGAACAAGCTAGTCAAGTTTCGTTCAGTATTCTAAAGTGATTGGCAATCGTAACTTCATATCCAACACCTTGAAGATCGAGGCCATACATGTATTGGTAGATCGTGCGCGTGCAAATTTCTTATCACTATGTGAATTGTGCTAGAATCAGGGTGCCTAAATATCTAGACTAAGACTCCTAAAAATAATACATATTTGCACAAGAGTCAACATTTCAAGGTAAATGAGCTCCATTTTTATGATTTTTTTTTCAATTTTTCAATTTTTTTCAAAAAGAAGAAGGAGTTCGTTTTTAATTATAGCATATTATCGTGGCATCTACTCTATACCCCCAAACCTAAACTAAACATTGTCCTCAATGTTTCAAAATATGGAAAGAATTAAAATGCAACATATGGAAAGGGACATGCTGAGTAGAGTAAAAGGAGAGAGAATACCCGATTTCGGCGAAAGCAGAATTAAAACTCCGTTATTCAAGGCAAAAATCCAACATATTTCAGCCGAGATCATATTGGATTAGCAAAATATATACAAAAGGAACAAAAGGATTTTTAAAATTTTATCTACTGGATTATATACAAAAATATTCACCATACACTAACAATCTAAAGAGTTGAGGATCAACCCAAAAGAAAAAGTGTAGAGACAAAGGAAGTTTCAAAACACTAAAATTGGACTTAAATGGGAATGAGAGTGAAAAACCGAATGAATCACCCCTGAACCTAAATTGTTCAACAGGTTTACTTTTAAGCACAAAATCTAACAATTTTAAGGGTTCAGGATTCAAAAGGTCTAACTCATAATGGACTGTTTTCGGGATGGGCAAACATGCAATTTCCAACTGTGGCTCTTTAAAAGTGTTATATTTTGAAGAAAAATAGTCCAAGAGGACTTGGGAAGCACACAGTTCCAATCCTAGATTAGGAATTTTCAGAAAAATTGGTTTTACAATGTTGGTACAAACCAAATCTAGGTTGGGTGGAAGGCCAACAGATGGTGACTCATGTAGAAGAATAGGCATATCATTATCAATCAAATCAAAATCTTCTAACTCATCTACACATGTCACATCATGCTCACAATCATCAATCAAATTTCCAAGATCACAATCAGAATGATCATCAACAGATTTATTCTCGTGTATCGGCACATCAGGGGAAACATCACATGGAATACTAGAAAAAATATCATGCATTAAGGTCGGGGCAGAGAAGCCTAATGTATTTGAACCCAAAGGTTCCATAACATTTTCAGTATAGACATGTTCTTCTAACATAACATCATAATCATCATCATCATCATGATAGGCATTTTGCAATCTAGGATAATTTTCAATCCTAAGGTCGGAGCTATTACAAGAATAAAACTCTAATTCATGAGGATGACTCATATCATGTGGTGTTGTTCCTGTTTCCCTAACGGATTCCCATTGATGGGTTTTCTCTGCAATCTCGGCTAAGAAATTCCATGCATCATCCACAGATTTATCAATAAACTCACCATTACACATAGACTCAACCATGGTTCGAGATTTAAAGTCTAGTCCCTCATAGAGGATGACGACAAGTCTCCACTTCTCAATTCCATGGTGCGGACATTCACTCAACAAATCATTAAAACGTTCAAAATAGTGAAAAACAGTTTCCTCATCCAATTGGACAAAACAATTGATATTTTGACGAATAGCGATGGTCCTATGGTGTGGAAAATTTTTTTGGAAAAATTGATTAGTGAGTTGTTCCCAAGTGGTGATTGATTGTGGTCTCAAACCGTAAAACCATGTTTTGGCCCTTTCCTTTAAAGAAAATGTAAACAAACGCAATTTCAGAGAGTTTTCGGACAAATGATCAGGTTGCATAGTCCGACAAATTTGTTCAAACTCTCTTACATGAGTATAGGGGTTCTCAGAATCGAACCCTCGAAATATAGGAAGTATTTGTATCATGTTTGCATTTATTTGAAAAGGGTTATTGGTTTGAGGTAATACAATACATGATAATGGAATTTGTATTGATGGATACATGTATTCATGGAGAGCACGAGGTTGGTCCATTTTGAAATGACGCAAAGCCCACTATTTGGTTTTAAATGGGTTTTTAAAAATTTGGTTTTTGATGGGTTTGGATTTTTGGGAAAACTTTGGTTTTGGTGGGAGACATTTGAAAATTTGGTTTAAAATGGGAGCAAGAGAAAAATTGGGAGTAAATTTTTTTTTTTTTTTTTTTTTTTTTAAATAATAAAAGAAGAAAATAAAATTTGGTTTTTGAAATGGGAGCAAGCCCACTGTGCAAGCCTCTAATGAAATGGAAGGAAGGCTGCGGCCCAAGAAACACTAAGTTTTAATTTTGAAAGTTTAATTTGGCCCAGTTGGTTAAGGCCCGACGTTTGTTTTAAAACTTTGGTTTCGAGGTCCACTCTTGAGTGGAAGCAAGTCCACAATCAGTTATAAGCTCAGCTGGGTTTAAACCCAGAGTCCAAAATACAAGTCCAATGGAAGAATTTAAACAAGCCCACACAAAATAAATACAAGCCCACAAATTAAACAACAAGCCCAAAAATAAATTATTACAAACCCAAAATAGAAAAATAAAAAGCCCAAAAAATTGGGTTAATTATTACAAGCCCACAATTAAAGAAATTTGGAAGCCCACAGGTTGGGTTCTCTCAATTGAATGGGTTTAGGCTTACCTTTTTAGCACAGCCCAGCTGCTCTGATATTGTTGCAAAAACCCAGTTGGGCTTTGGTTCTTTTCCTTGGTGGCGTCCCAGCAGAAGAAAAACAGGTTCAGAACAGCAGGTCCAACAGCAAATGAAGTGAAGCAGATGCAGATGCAAATGCTATGAAATGAAATGCAAAAATAGCTAATAAAAACACAGATAAAACACAGCACCAATCCCCGGCAACGGCGCCAAAAACTTGGTAGTCCCGGAGGGGTGTATAAAATGATGCGCAATGAAAACGGGGGCCTACAGTAATACCGCAAGTGCACGGTCGTCGGTTGTAGCTCGTGCAAGTACGGGTCGATCCACAGAGATCGGGTGTGTTTCGGAAGTGTTTTAGCTAATTGGGTTCCTAGATTTGCTTTGGGCTTAGAAGCCTTTTGGAACTGTTGGGCTTTATGGGTTTGTTTTTAACAATGAAATACTTTAGGTCTTGGGCCTGTGAAATGAACTGAGCCTTGGGCTCAGTTATTCTTTGAAGTGTAAATGGGCTTTGGCCTTAAACTTAGGCTTTTGATTAAGCCCACAGTTACTTGGATTGGGCTTTTAATAAACTTGGGCTTCAACTTTTGGTTCAAATCTGGGCTTGGTTACTGAGGACTGGGCCTTAGGCTTCACTGAAGTGAATTGGGCTCAGTTGGATTGGGTCTTTAGCTAGGCCTTTGGGGAGGAACTGGACTTGGCTTGGCAGCAGAAGAAGTGGCAGGGCAGCAGCAGCTTGGCATCAGCATCAGCAGCAGCAGCTTCAGGGCAGATAGTGATGCAGCAGGAACTGCAGGAAGGCAGCAGCAGCAGCTGCAAGGGAAGAAAAGCAGCAGCAGCAGCAGCTGCACAAGCAGTGCACAGAAAGAAGGCAGCAGCACTGTATACAGCTGCACAAGCAGGGAAAGCAAGAGAAAAGCAACAACAGCAGAGGCAGCAGTGTAGCAGAAAAAGGCAGTGCACAACAGCAGCAGCAACAGAGTTGCTGCAGACAACTGCAAGGCAAGTGACAACAAAGCAAATAGCGGCAAAACAGTGAACAAAAGCAAAACAAAACAAGAATGAACCAAGGCCTAAGGCCAAGGGCAGGGTTGTGGTGAAGAAACTGAAATGAAGCAATACTAAGGCAGCATACAGGCAAACAAATAGAATGGGAAGAAAACTAGCTTGCTATGAGCACTAGTTTCTCCCAATGCTCAATCAAAGTGCAACCTAAGCATACACAGGGAATGGCAAGAAAATCAGCTTGCTTTAAGCACTGATTTCTTCCATTACACAATTAGCACAAAGCTTCAAATGTATCTAGCCTAGCATTCCATTATGTAACTGACAGTGACAGGAGCAACAACAAACATGATCACAACTAACTGAACTAACATTGAACAACATCTAAACAGGACACATGTTAACAGGAGATGAAACTAAAAACATTAACAGAAACATCACATTAAACAGGAATTAACAGAACATGAACATTAAACAAGCAGCAAATTGAACTAAAAACATAACATGAAATAAGCATAACAGGAACATAAATGAAATGAAACTGAAACATGAACATGAAACTGAAATTGGGCTGTAATTGAAAATTAACAGGACATGAGAGTCCTGGATGTAGGCTAGTCCAAACATGGTTTTTACAACACACCCATAGTTCCTATTTATAGTCCACAACACAATTTCCCTAAATTACAAAATTAGGGTTCTTCCCCAAAAATCAGTTGAATTAGGTTTACCTAATTTCTTTGAAATTGATCCTTGAAATCGTCGACCCATGCTTTGTAATTGCTTCCTGACCTCTTCTCATGCGCCAATTGCAACTCTAGGTTACCTAATTTATCAGTTTTTCACGCCTAGGGTTTCAGGCAGAGAAGCGTGAAAAAATGAGAAAATAGGGAACTAGAGGGCTAGGGGGGAGATGGGTTTTGGTTGTTGGGTGATAGGGTGATGATGGTGGAGGTGTGGTGGTGGCAGTGAGGGTGAAGAAGGTTGGTGGCGGAGCTGGTGGAGTTTCTGCAGAGGTAGGTGATGGAGGAGAGGGTCGACTGTTTGGGAGAAGGGGGGTGTTTGGGTAGGTGGTATAGGTTCGGTTGCTAGGGTGTGAGGCGGATTCACCGAGTCTTGATGTTTCGTGAGATGGGCCGTGGGATGTGAAGCTGGTTGGTAGATCGGACGGTGATACGGAGGCAAGCGGGTATCGACCGTCGGATGAATGGATACAACGAAACGGACGGTACTTGATGGAGTTAGGTACTGTAGTGTAAGGCGGAGATATCAAACGTTGATGAACAGCAAGGGAGCGACCGTTGGATTCAACTACCATCTAATCTGAAGGCTTGGAATTTCAGCGCTGTGGTGCTCGGCAGAGACTTCGTATTTTGATGCTCTATGAAGGAGCGACCGTCGGATGCTTCTGAGAACTGATCTGATGGCTGAGAACGGAGGCGCTTTTGTGTGTAGAAAATGAGGTTGTGCGCACCATTCTTCGCGGCTTCCTTGCGTAATTTCTCCCGGCTTTTCACTACTTTTCTGCTCTTTTTGCTCCGCGACTCATCCGAACTTTATTTATTACCTAAAAATGCAAAATTAATTAATAAAAATATTTATTCTTGAAAACAATGAAAATACAGAATATGGGATAAAATGTAGAATTAATGCATAAAAGATGAGTTAAATGCCAACAAAAAGGGATAGATATATACAATATTTGGCACTCATCAATCACAACGTCTTTATCTAACCTCATAGATGTTCTCATCCTCATCTTTAACTTGAGAAAATGGAGTTTTGCATCTTTACGGCTCAAGTAGTGTTTTCTTGGTTAAAAAGTTTTGTTTAACTATATAAATAATGAACTACAAAAGTCTTGTTGTCTAGGGTTTTAGTCGTTCGTAAATGTTGTGTTATTTGCCAAAGGAATACTGTTTCATGGCTCCTGTAACTAGAGGCATCACAAGCAGGGATGCAGTTGAAGCAGCTAACGTACGTCGGTGTACATAAATTTCCTCCATACGGGTGAATAAAGTGAAGGCTGTATTTAATAGAATTCATCAACAAAAGAAACGATTTAAAATCTCAAATCGCTACGTCTTTGGAAGAACTAATTCACTATGAACGGATGTTGTCTCTAACAATGAACACTGTACGTAAACTGGAAAGAGAACTTAGTAAGTTGACAGTTATTTCGAAAGAGTTGGAGGAATTGAATGATCCCATTATCAATGGTTTTTTAAACAACGAGAAGGAATTCTCTGAATAAGCCTTGAGAAAGCTTCATATTGCCTAGTATGTCTTCTTTTTGGTTTAGTTGAAAGAATAACTAGTGCTTGAATAGCAATGATTGTGACTACACATAACTATTATGTTTCATCTTCTTGTTATTTTTAGGTTTATTTGGTATTAAATTCTAAAAATATTTGGAGGATGATGTTGTTGCAGTATTAATCTTTATGATTTGTTATGGGATATTGGTGTTTACGTCCGTGAACTATCTTTGTCCCATACTTTGTCAAAAGTAAAGTCGTTCGTGATCGGTATTCACGTACTGGTAAAAGAATGAATAGACTTTTGACAAATACAAAAGTTAAGCCTCTATTTTCAAACATTTGATGGAAGATAGGTTAAAATATTTTATTTTCAAGGATTATGTCTATTAATTGTCGTTATGCAAATAGTGATTGAAGATAGAATGAATCCTTGTGTATTCCGCAGTATTGATCATCCCTGATCCATATTTTATGTATTACTATGAGGCTCCGTAATGTATCTTATGTTGAGTACTATACAACCAAGTTGATCTTTTAGCTTAGTTGGTGTTCCGTGAGACATGTTATGTCGAGCATATTGAACTAAATTAATCATCTTGTTTGGTTATTTAGTTATTGCTCCATGAGTTCTCTTATGTTGAGCATAATCAATTGAATTGATCACCTCTTGTGTTTAATTTGATTGTGTATTCCGATTAAATTAATCATGGGTTTACTTGTGATTAATTTGATTGAGTTTTTTGGATATAGAAAATCGTTCTCATGGTTTTTGGTGTCCAATAAAATCCTTTTTTTCGTTTGAAATTAAGGTCGCTCTTGTTGTTCTTTCGGGAATGACATCAAATGGAGGAGAGTTCTTTTGAACTTGTGCTTAATGGTCATATCTTGAGGGGTGTGCGGTTGTGGAATTTTAAAGGGGTTATACTGTATCTTTAAACTCCTTGATGAATGCATTTAGCTTCGGCTTTATGATTGCATCTAAATTAGTTGGTATGTATTTTTTCGTTTTGTCATGAAATGTATCTCTCGGAAATTTTATTATGATCCCGTTCTTGTACCTTTGCCAATTTTATTGACAAAAAGGGGGAGAATTAATATGTAGTTCATACTAAAAATACATATGGTTATCGGATCATTATGTAAAGGGGAGTGGTTTCCATGTGGGATGGAGTATTGACTAAGGCGGAGTGATACATATCACTACAGTATTATTGTTGAAGTTGTGATACAATTGAACTTTGACGCTGTGTAATAATACTATGACACTGTATAACAATGATCGAGAACTATGTTTTTTCATTGTTACAGCTACGGATCTTCAACAACGGTGATGCTAAACTTACAACCTTTGGGATCATTGGAGTACTTGGAAGTGACGAAGATTTCGAGGAATGTTGAAGATTAGACATGTGGAATAGGAGCTACTAAAGTTTCTTTATCTTTTTTGTATTCCATATGTATTTTTTGTCACTAAAATTGACAAAGGGGGAGATTGTTAGAGCATTGCTCGGTCGAACTCGCATGGTTGCTATCTCAAGCATGTTTGTCAATGTTAGTGATCAAAACTATAAGTCTTGATTTCTAGTATATTATAGCTAAGTCACGGACTAGGATAGAAAGTGTAGTTGAGCTCAAGGACTTCATGACGATTCATCATACAAGTAGAAGAACTACTCAAGGAATCGGTGGAACTTCTCTACAAAAGGTATGTGAAGACTTGAACTTATCTATCACTCAAAAGTCTATCTACTCTATCTCCTACTCTTTGAGACAAGAAGTCGTATGCTATATATATATAGACTTGGATTATACACATTTGGTATTTCGAGCCGAGTATACCTCGCCTATCTATATCTCGAAATATGTGTTGGTAAGATTTTCTCTTCGATCAAGTTTATCTTTACCATGTGACGAAATTCATGATATGTTTCAATCATCTTGAAAATTGATTTGACGAGAAATGGTGTAACAACTGTATAACATCCTCTAAGAATGTTTCAATGATTGAAATGAGAGTTTAGATTACATAACCAATGGTGGACATAAGCATTATTGTGGAAACACATTTATGTATAAGTCATATTCCTTGAACCAAAGTTTGCGAACTTTGTTGATCAAGAGAACCGGAAGAATGGCCTGAGCCAAGTCTGCGAACTCAGTCCGCGAACTTCCGAAGTTCTCAAACCCGAGAATTTCTGCTGGAGTTGACAAACTACTTGCGTGAAGCTAAGTCCGCGAACTCAGTCCGCGAACCGGCGAAGTTCTCATACCCGAGAATTTCTGTTGGAGTTTGTAAACTCTGACCGGTAACTTAAGTCCGCGAACCTAGTCTGCGAACTTGAGAAGGTTATATATCTGAAGATGATTTCTATACTTAAACTTAAAAAGACTAAGGAATGCAGTTTGCAAACCGTGGCTATAAAAGTTCATGAACCGATTCAAGTGAATCAAATCATCTTTGCTTCAATTGTGTCTTGTGTAGTACATGGGATTTCCTTGCAATTGAACAACTCTCTAACTGCTTCATTTGAAGTCATTTGAACTAGTTATGGTGAAGAAGAACATGGTTGATATGAAATGCTCATATGACTAACCTTTTGGTTAACTATTGTTGAACCAACAAGTGCATACGTTTGGGTACGATCAACAAACCTAGAAGCGTGCATTGTCAAGTGTGTGTAACAAGCTAATTTTTCGATCTAACGGTTGAGAAATATTAGCTTGAATCTAAACCAGGTTTTCATCAAACGGTGAATATTGAATGCTTTGTTACTACGCTAACATTGATTGCAAACCCTGATTTGAAAGATTATATAAAGGAGACATCTAGTATTGTGTAAAACTAATCCTCATACCTTACGTGTGATACTAGTTTTCGTGCTAGAGTTGATTCTCCTTTAAACTTTGGTTTTCTTCTTCTAAAACCAGGTTAACGACTTAAAGACTTCATTGGGATTGTGAAGCCAGACTGATACTACTTTTATCGTAGTTGTGTGATCTGATCTTGCATCTTCTATCGTACGAGTACAATCAGATTGATTACTTGAGATTGATATCTCCGATAGGCAAGATATAAAAAGTAATCACAAACATCTTCTTCTCATTGTTTGTGATTCTGCAACATCTTGTTTCGCTACCATACGATTAAGATTGTTGTGAGGTGATTGATAACTCTAGGTTGTTCTTCGGGAATATACGACCGGATTATCGATTGGTTCCTGTTCACCTTGATTATTATCAAAATACGGAACAAAAACTTTAGGATTTATCTGTGGGAGACAAATTGATCCTTTGATATACTTGTATGTGTGAGACAGATTTGTTTACTGTCAAAGCCTGCGATTTTGGGTCGTAGCAACTCTTAGTTGTGGGTGAGATCGGTTAAGGGAATCAATTGTGCAGTATCCTTCTGTGATCAGAGGCGTAGGGAGTACAACTGTACCTTGGATCAGTGAGAGACTGATTGGGGTTCAACTACAGTCCAGTCCGAAGTTAGCTTGGAGTAGGCTAGTGTCTGTAGCGGATTAATACAGTGTGTGTTCAATCTGGACTAGGTCCCGGGGTTTTTCTTCATTTGCGGTTTCCTCGTTAACAAAATTTCTGGTGTCTGTGTTATTTCAATTTCCGCATTATATTGCTTTATCTTTATAATTGAAATAATACAGGTTGTGCGTTAGATCATCAATTAGAGTAATCCAACCTTTGGTTGTTGATTGTCATTGATTGATCCTTGGATATTGGTCTTTGGTACCATCCAAGTTATTCCTTGCATTTGATTAGAACTCGCAGTTCCTGCTTGAGTAAATCAAATCAAGAAGAGAGATATAAACTCGTTGATATACTTTTAGTTGATTGAGTCTTGTTGATTCTCTTAAAAGTATATTCGAGTTTGTCCATACAGATTGCTAAGCGAAATATTGGGTGGTGTTGTTAGACCCCCGCTTTTTCAGTGTGTATTCCCACGATAGGAAATGCGAGTCTTTTTAAGTTTAAGTATAGAAGTCATGCAAGCAGTTGAAGGAGTTAGCAAAGTAGTAGATGGCCAACCAACCAATTCTTCCATGCACGTGGAACTGGTTTATCCACAATTTCCCATTTTCTACTCTTCCACTCCTGTGCAACCATCACATTTACTGGGATCAATGTGTCTACTACTCTTGCAATATAAATAGGTTCGTCGATCCACGATTAAACAACAAGAATTCTTAACAGAACAGAATTCAATCGATCAGAACTTATCTTATTCGAACACAATCTGGACTTATTTTATTCGAACTCAACAGTTTACAGAAAACTTGCAGAAGTCTACAACACATCCAGAATCCTTGATCTCACACACTTGTCAGCTTTCCTCCTGCAGGTCGACACTCATCCCTCTTGGTGATCAAATTGACTCTGGCACGACCGTTGTCTTGGTTTAGGCCGGATTCCTACAGATTGATCTCTCGAACTCAAAGCACACCCGTGCAATTCATCTTTGTGCTAAAGGTTTAGGCAATTTTCTCATTCGAGGAATCGCTCGTCTCTCCATTTTTCCTCAAAAACCAGCGAATCTTTTTCACCTATTAACACAACCGTTTCAAATAGGGTATACAAAATTTAAGAAGACTATATAGTAGATACAATTAAAAACTTAGAACAAGAAGATCATTCAAATGAGATTCACAAATAAACCCATCCACATGATTTGGATCCATTCAATAGTTAATATTTTTCCTTTATACTGCTTTCAATCTTCTTTCAGTCTTTTATCTTCCATCTCAGTCATATATACATATGTATGCATAAATTAAAATCCTATAATGAAAACAAAGAAAAAAAAGCATAAATAAATGAAAAAGAGTGATCAAAATTAAGAATTTTCTTAATCTTTTAGGGGTAGAACAAAAACTACTAGAAATCTAAATAAAAAAACACCGCAAATTGAAAAACTCAGCGTCTGATTTTCACGAAAATCCTAAAAAAAATATAATGAAAATCAAACTAATTACTAATCCACACATCAAAATTAAAACAATAATCAAGCTATATTTACAATCCAAAATCAAAATAATCTGTAAGCCCTAAATTCACCTTTACAACTTTATTATTAACTTTAAATGAGTTTATTTTCTTCTGAAATTAAATAATGAAGAAGAAGAAGAAGATGACGTAGAGTGAAGAGAATATGAAGAGAGAAAGAAAAAGAAATTCCTAGAGTTAGGTTAAACTTAGTCTTATAGGATAGACGAAGGGTTAAGCTTAACATTGATATCCAAATCAACAACTATACCTTAGTCGGTTTTATCCGTTCGGCTCGGTCAGTTTTAGACCCCAAACCGTGCACCGGTATGACATATCAACGGTTCTTATTTCTTAAACCCACACTAACCTTGGATGAACGGTTCGACTCGGTTTCGGTACAGTCCCATCGGTTTCAGATCGGTTCAACGGTTCGGTTCGGTTTCTGTGCATCTCTATTTCTAGTTTAAGCCTATAGATTTCTTCATGTACCCAATAGAGAAGGATAAGGGGTGTCTAATTTGTTGAAACTACCAATTTTCCCTCATTAAATCCCAATAATAAAAACAAAAAAACTAAATCTAATTCATTTCCATCTCTACTTCAACTGATTCTTTTCCTCTTCTTCTCGCTTTTTTTTCATTTTCAAACGAAAACATCATCGATTGTCGACGATCCAAAAAAAAATTAGTCGTTTTCATTTTCTTCTATATAATGTCGAAACTAACGCAAGTGAAGCAAGCCACTAACATGAAATATCTTAGTTCTGAAGATCTCAGAATTGCTCAAACGATTCAAAATAAACCAAAAAATAAAATGGTTGAGGAAGACGAACCATCTTTGATCGCAGTACAAGCAGAGGAAATGGCTCGAATCAGGTACTTTTCTATCAAGCAAATCCTCCAAATTAGGTTTTAATAACATGCAATCGCTCAAACATAGGAAATTTTGAAATTTAAGTTTTTTGGGTATACCAGAATCGGTTTACGTTAATATACTTATGAACCGATTGCATTTAGCAACGATTGTTGTTCATGCCCACAAAGACCGATTGCATTAGATGTGTTTTCTAGTTGGAGAAAGTTGAACCAGAATCAGTCCATTTTTATTCCCACATTTTAGAGAATTGCTCGGTTGAACCCACCAAGCGTTGGTATGTCAAGTTTGGTTGTCATATTTTAGTGAATCAAAACTCATGTTAAGAGTCGCTTGATTATGTACTAGAGTCAACTTCGTATAGGTTAGCGTGAAAGTATTAGGATACGAGACATTACAAGTATTGCGAAGACTTGAAGATGTGAAGAAGCAAGGAGCTACAGCGACAACAATCATCCTTCCACTTGAGGTTAGTGATATTTGACTTGAACTGTTTCAGTCCCTAACGTATCTTTCAAGTCGTGCATATTGAAAACAAAACTGCGAAGCATATTTGAACTCTAGATAGGCATAGTATTAAGGAATACAATACGAGGTTTATTGCTTAACCATTAAACTTTGTAGATTAGACATCGCCATAATCATTTGAATGCTATTGTGATTATGTATGGGTATGACGTGAGGATTTCATCATAGGGAACAATGTTTTACATGTGTTCTAAGGAAGTAAGTTCATAAACTTGTTTGTGAATCGAAAAGGAAATTGCCAGGTGTTATTGGTTTTGTTATTCATTGCTTATCTTATGAACAACCAATATGTGTGATTGAGTATAACCGCTCACAACTTGTTTGTGTTCTTGGTAGAACTATTCACAAAGGCCTGACTTATGTATTGGTATGACTTTTATTAGTGAACCCGATCTTAAGTAATCACCTGAGATGGTATGATCGGGTTTGTGTTTTGTCTGACCAAATTTGGGAAAGGGGAACCGATCCTAGTAAGAGGTGCAATACATCACAAAGGGTAACCTATCCTTGTATGAGGTGCAGCAAGGTTTATAGCAGAAAGGGGAACCGATCCTATGAACATGTGCAACACGCTTTTAGGCAAAGGGGAACCGATCCTATGGACATGTGCAACACATATAAGTTAGATACCATATATATGCGGGGAACCGATCCTAGTACCTAGTCAACCGAATTTTGGAAAGCTGGTGTGACTATGCACAGTACTCACATGGAGGTAGAACCGAAACTTGTTTAGGTAGAACCGTTAAACCCATGATTGTGATTGAATGTTTGTTTGATCAATCACATAGTTCTTGAAAGTCATATGAACCAATTCTAAACTTTGTTTGGAAGTATGGAAAATCCGTTTCAAGGTTGTACGTGTGAAAGAGAACTTACAAAGTAAGAATATCGATATACTTTGAACACGTATTGTGAATGTTTATTTCTTTAATTGTTCAAAGTTATTCCTTAATAGCTAAATGAAGAAAATCCCAGGATCGAAACATAAGTAAGTTAAGAATCTTTTAATTAAGGTTATTAATTTCATTTTGTAGGGAAATATAAGAATTAGTAATGTGCATTTACTAATTAGATTTTCCAAGAGATTTCGATCATTATTTTTGGACAGAGCATTTCCAGGAATTATGGAAACCGAATTTGTGCTTTAATGAATATCTTGAGAATATTTCTGGTTTTGGAAATTCCTTGGTGTCCAAACTTCCTTGTCTATAAATACTTGAAGTTTTCCTTTCGAGCAAACCAATCCTTCATAACAACAGACTTCCTCTTTGTTGTTGTTACCGGTGTAGCCGCCTATTCGTAGAGGAGAGTAACCTAATTAGGCGAAATCTCTTACGGCCGCTCAGTTTAAAGTATTCTTTGGGATTGAGAAGCTCTAGCGTGTACCGTTGGTGGGAAACTAGATACTTGCAGTTTATCTTTTGTTTTCGATTGATTTGATTGACTAACGGTGGTTGAAATCTGATTGCACCTAGTTTGTTTATGCTTGAGAATCTTCTCTTATGATATAAGATTCACTCAAACTAGTTCATAGTTGACAGGGATCTTTAGACTATTGTTAGTTCTAAAGACGATCTTGTGATAATCCATTGTTAACAGACTCCGTTCTGTGCGTGATTGATCACAAGAGATTCAAGTGATTGTGTGCAGGTTTATATTGAAGATATAAGAAGATTTGAAGACGAAGAAGATGAAGAAGATATTGAAGATTTCTGATTTCTGAGTTTATAATCTTTGGTGTGCATAATACTTGTTTCGATAAAAGAGGATCCAATTAATAATCGGTTTATCCTTGTGGTAGATAGGATTGATTAATTGATTAAATCGGCATCAACACAATTCTTTGGATTAAGAGTGTTGTTGGATTAAACTTAAACGATTACTTCGGTAATTGAACATAAGATAGATCTAAGGACCTGGCGAAGGAGTTTATGTTAAGATAAATAGAAGAGCCTTTGTCCGACTCATATCACTTGGTTGAAGAGAGTTGATACCAAACAGATTTGTTGTTCCTTTACTGTTTGGAATACGAACCAAAGGAATTGATCCAAGTACGTGACTTATTTATAAGTTGGAGGCGTGGGAATACATACGGAACTAGGTGAATTATAGGTTTAGTTGATTGGTCTCAACTACACGAAGTTAGGTGTAATTTTGTGTAGCGGCTTAATCCTGAGAGTATTCAATCCTGGACAAGGTCCCGGGGTTTTTCTGCATTTGCGGTTTCCTCGTTAACAAAATCTTGCTGTGTCATTTACTTTATATTTCCACATTGTAATTGTTTTATTATAATTAAACTAAATTACACAAACGTTAATTCCTATTTACTTGATAAGAAATCCTATTGTGTTTGATTAAGTCCGAACTTTTGTATCAAGTAAACATACTTCGTTGTTGTATTGTCTCGATCTCGTATCCATAGAGGATCACACGAAGTGTGAACCGATTTGTTGTATTGTCTCGACTCAGTCCATAAGCAACCACTTTCGTAGAAAGAACTTATAGGTAGGAAAAGTTTTAGCTTGAGGTATATTTGGGTACCCTCGCCTTTTCATCACATAGTCTGATTCTGGTATGGTAAGGATAACCGTTTTTATGTAAGTTTTTTTGTTAGAATCGGATTACATGAGTGTCCACATAAACTGATTGTGTATCCTTTGGTTTTTTAACTGCTTAGCCCATAATCGGTTTATTTTGGCATCCACATAAACCATTTCTTGGTGGCAAAAATGCCTAGTTTTTATGTATTATTTTTTTGGTAGAGTCGGATTACGTGAGCACTTATAAAAACCGATACTTATTGTGCAGTGTTAAGAACTTTATGTTTGTATCGTGTAAAAAAATTCTTGGTGGCAAAATTTTCCAATGTTTCAGTAAGTTTCTTTTTTGGTTAGAATCGGATTACATGAGCACTTATATAAACCGATTATTTTTGTGTTATGTTAGGAATCGGTGTTTATATGTGTATCGTGTAAAGCGATTCTATACCATGAATTCATAAATATACATTGAATTTCATTGTTGTTTGTCATTTATCCCCGTACTCTCCAGGGACAACAAGAGCATGCAACAAAGGCAAGCCAAAAGAAAATATAATAAGAAACATGACCTTCCTTCTCCTCAAAGTTTGGAACCTCATCGAAAGGAAGGTAAAAATTTGGTTGCTTCCCATCGAAGGGGCTCGGTGGGTAAACCAAAAGGGATCCGCACCAATGACACACCACCTCAAGAGGATCAACCAACACAAGAAGAATCTGATTCTGCTACACCTACTGAAGAAGAAAGTGGTGACAGAGAAGCTGATGAAAAATAAAGCGGTGACAAAGAAGTTGATGAAGAAGAAAGTGACAAGGAAGTTGATGAAGAAAAAAATGGCAAGGAAGTTGATGAAGAAAAAAGCGGGAATAAAGTTGATGAAGAATGAGGTGAAGTTCAGGAACACGCTCAAGAACAAGTTGAACAACGAGGTTAGAAAGATGGTAAAAATGATGGTCCAAAGAAGAATAAAGGGACCACATGCCCAACTCGCTGAAGATGTTTCCTCGCGGACCTACTGATCCTGTTTACGGGTTACCCGTTGATGAAGGACGGTTGTTATTGGGGTAGAAAAAGAGTTGGGTCGCTGTCGTCTAACATACCATAGCAACCACCTCAACCTTATTCCATGTAAAATAAAACTTATTATCTGTTTCGTGTTTTTATTATTGTCCATCGGTTTTGTTTTGTTTTATATGAGCACAAGGATGTCGTTCGTCGTATGAAGCCAGGAGCATCAGTGAGTATGATGAAAAATTGGCCACTAGAATCAATAGAATCAACCGTAGAAAACGTATAGGAAGTAATCGATATAGTCACTCCTACGGGGTTGTTGGTTGCGTGATAAGCACGTAAGTGCTGCATTTTGTACCCATATTTATATTAACTAAGACTCGATATTTCGGCTAATAACTCTATTTTAGTGCTTTTGTAGAAAGTACGAGCAAACCAGGTCTTCCGAAAGATAATTAGCTAAATGAAGCTAAAATGGCACTTGCGAGCACATGCCTCAATTATTTCATTGTGCCATCAAGAGATGATCAAATGTGGCTTTCACTGAATTTTCTATGCGACATAAGAGAGGGAGAACCAAGATTTCACTGGGGCTTAAAGGATGATGACGTGGCAGCATTTCCTCTACGCATTTCTATGTGGATTATAAAAGAAGACATCATTTGTTGTTTGTAAAGTATAAAGAGAAGGCCAAAAAGAAGTTCTCGTTTTCTTATCATGCATATGAAGTGGTTTGAAAGGCAAGGATTTCTTAACTACATCAGAGTTCAGAGTGATTGTTGCAGTTCTCTCTGCCAATGGAGTTCATGTTCTCTTTCTCAAATAGGCAGCAGTCGTCGGTCTTGGCCAATGAAATAATTTTCGAACAGTAAGATGGAGAGAATTAATGGAAGTTCTTGGCATGAACTGAAACTCCGTTTGATCAAAAAAGGGAAAAGAAGACTTAAGCAGTAGTACTGGTTGCTATATTACATTCGATGGTTTCGTCTACAGCTGATTCGGTGGTATTGGTTGAGAAGATATGAACGTAGGGTGCTGCTGATGTGCATCACCAAGATATGGGAGCAAAACCAGTGGAACCAGACGCTGTTGATTATTTTGAATGCAGACAATGAAGGGAAGCAGTTGATGCTGTGTCCTAGAATGCCGAATGAATTGGCAGTGTAAAAGTTACTTGAGATGCTGGTGTTGGCTCGAGTATTATACAAGGATAAAGAAGAGACTTAGTAGGTTGCCGATTTGATGGGGACTGTGGTTCGAGTCACGATAAGAGAAGACGCAAGAAGCTTGATGATAGCTGAATTGAGATCGATCATATGTATTTTTTGTCACCAAAATTGACAAAGGGGGAGATTGTTAGAGCATTGCTCGGTCGAACTCGCATGGTTGCTATCTCAAGCATGTTTGTCAATGTTAGTGATCAAAACTATAAGTCTTGATTTCTAGTATATTATAGCTAAGTCACGGACTAGGATAGAAAGTGTAGTTGAGCTCAAGGACTTCATGACGATTCATCATACAAGTAGAAGAACTACTCAAGGAATCGGTGGAACTTCTCGACAAAAGGTATGTGAAGACTTGAACTTATCTATCACTCAAAAGTCTATCTACTCTATCTCCTACTTTTTGAGACAAGAAGTCGTATGCTATATATATATAGACTTGGATTATACACATTTGGTATTTCGAGCCGAGTATACCTCGCCTATCTATATCTCGAAATATGTGTTGGTAAGATTTTCTCTTCGATCAAGTTTATCTTTACCATGTGACGAAATTCATGATATGTTTCAATCATCTTGAAAATTGATTTGACGAGAAATGGTGTAACAACTGTATAACATCCTCTAAGAATGTTTCAATGATTGAAATGAGAGTTTAGATTACATAAACAATGGTGGACATAAGCATTATTGTGGAAACACATTTATGTATAAGTCATATTCCTTGAACCAAAGTTTGCGAACTTTGTTGATCAAGAGAACCGGAAGAATGGCATGAGCCAAGTCCGCGAACTCAGTCCGCGAACTTCCGAAGTTCTCAAACCCGAGAATTTCTGCTGGAGTTGACAAACTACTTGCGTGAAGCTAAGTCCGCGAACTCAGTCCGCGAACCGGCGAAGTTCTCATACCCGAGAATTTCTGTTGGAGTTTGTAAACTCTGACCGGTAACTTAAGTCCGCGAACCTAGTCTGCGAACTTGAGAAGTTTATATATCTGAAGATGATTTCTATACTTAAACTTAAAAAGACTAAGGAATGCAGTTTGCAAACCGTGGCTATAAAAGTTCATGAACCGATTCAAGTGAATCAAATCATCTTTGCTTCAATTGTGTCTTGTGTAGTACATGGGATTTCCTTGCAATTGAACAACTCTCTAACTGCTTCATTTGAAGTCATTTGAACTAGTTATGGTGAAGAAGAACATGGTTGATATGAAATGCTCATATGACTAACCTTTTGGTTAACTATTGTTGAACCAACAAGTGCATACGTTTGGGTACGATCAACAAACCTAGAAGCGTGCATTGTCAAGTGTGTGTAACAAGCTAATTTTTCGATCTAACGGTTGAGAAATATTAGCTTGAATCTAAACCAGGTTTTCATCAAACGGTGAATATTGAATGCTTTGTTACTACGCTAACATTGATTGCAAACCCTGATTTGAAAGATTATATAAAGGAGACATCTAGTATTGTGTAAAACTAATCCTCATACCTTACGTGTGATACTAGTTTTCGTGCTAGAGTTGATTCTCCTTTAAACTTTGGTTTTCTTCTTCTAAAACCAGGTTAACGACTTAAAGACTTCATTGGGATTGTGAAGCCAGACTGATACTACTTTTATCGTAGTTGTGTGATCTGATCTTGCATCTTCTATCGTACGAGTACAATCAGATTGATTACTTGAGATTGATATCTCCGATAGGCAAGATATAAAAAGTAATCACAAACATCTTCTTCTCATTGTTTGTGATTCTGCAACATCTTGTTTCGCTACCATACGGTTAAGATTGTTGTGAGGTGATTGATAACTCTAGGTTGTTCTTCGGGAATATACGACCGGATTATCAATTGGTTCCTGTTCACCTTGATTATTATCGAAATACGGAACAAAACCTTTAGGATTTATCTGTGGGAGACAAATTGATCCTTTGATATACTTGTATGTGTGAGACAGATTTGTTTACTGTCAAAACCTGCGATTTTGGGTCGTAGCAACTCTTAGTTGTGGGTGAGATCGGTTAAGGGAATCAATTGTGCAGTATCCTTCTGTGATCAGAGGCGTAGGGAGTACAACTGTACCTTGGATCAGTGAGAGACTGATTGGGGTTCAACTACAGTCCAGTCCGAAGTTAGCTTGGAGTAGGCTAGTGTCTGTAGCGGATTAATACAGTGTGTGTTCAATCTGGACTAGGTCCCGGGGTTTTTCTTCATTTGCGGTTTCCTCGTTAACAAAATTTCTGGTGTCTGTGTTATTTAAATTTCCGCATTATATTGCTTTATCTTTATAATTGAAATAATACAGGTTGTGCGTTAGATCATCAATTAGAGTAATCCAACCTTTGGTTGTTGATTGTCATTGATTGATCCTTGGATATTGGTCTTTGGTACCATCCAAGTTATTCCTTGCATTTGATTAGAACTCGCAGATCCTGCTTGAGTAAATCAAATCAAGAAGAGAGATATAAACTCGTTGATATACTTTTAGTTGATTGAGTCTTGTTGATTCTCTTAAAAGTATATTCGAGTTTGTCCATACAGATTGCTAAGCGAAATATTGGGTGGTGTTGTTAGACCCCCGCTTTTTCAGTGTGTATTCCCACGATAGGAAATGCGAGTCTTTTTAAGTTTAAGTATAGAAGTCATGCAAGCAGTTGAAGGAGATAGCAAAGTAGTGGATGGCCAACCAACCAATTCTTCCATGCACGTGGAACTGGTTTATCCACAATTTCCCATTTTCTACTCTTCCACTCCTGTGCAACCATCACATTTACTGGGATCAATGTGTCTACTACTCTTGCAATATAAATAGGTTCGTCGATCCACGATTAAACAACAAGAATTCTTAACAGAACAGAATTCAATCGATCAGAACTTATCTTATTCGAACACAATCTGGACTTATTTTATTCGAACTCAACAGTTTACAGAAAACTTGCAGAAGTCTACAACACATCCAGAATCCTTGATCTCACACACTTGTCAGCTTTCCTCCTGCAGGTCGACCCTCATCCCTCTTGGTGATCAAATTGACTCTGGCACGACCGTTGTCTTGGTTTAGGACGGATTCCTACAGATTGATCTCTCGAACTCAAAGCACTCCCGTGCAATTCATCTTTGTGCTAAAGGTTTAGGCAATTTTCTCATTCGAGGAATCGCTCGTCTCTCCATTTTCCTCAAAAACCAGCGAATCTTTTTCACCTATTAACACAACCGTTTCAAATAGGGTATACAAAATTTAAGAAGACTATATAGTAGATACAATTAAAAACTTAGAACAAGAAGATCATTCAAATGAGATTCACAAATAAACCCATCCACATGATTTGGATCCATTAATAGTTAATATTTTTCCTTTATACTGCTTTCAATCTTCTTTCAGTCTTTTATCTTCCATCTCAGTCATATATACATATGTATGCATTAATTAAAATCCTATAATGAAAACAAAGAAAAAAAAGCATAAATAAATGAAAAAGAGTGATCAAAATTAAGAATTTTCTTAATCTTTTAGGGGTAGAACAAAAACTACTAGAAATCTAAATAAAAAAACACCGCAAATTGAAAAACTCAGCGTCTGATTTTCACGAAAATCCTAAAAAAATATAATGAAAATCAAACTAATTACTAATCCACACATCAAAATTAAAACAATAATCAAGCTATATTTACAATCCAAAATCAAAATAATCTGTAAGCCCTAAATTCACCTTTACAACTTTATTATTAACTTTAAATGAGTTTATTTTCTTCTGAAATTAAATAATGAAGAAGAAGAAGAAGATGACGTAGAGTGAAGAGAATATGAAGAGAGAAAGAAAAAGAAATTCCTAGAGTTAGGTTAAACTTAGTCTTATAGGATAGACGAAGGGTTAAGCTTAACATTGATATCCAAATCAACAACTATACCTTAGTCGGTTTTATCCGTTCGGCTCGGTCAGTTTTAGACCCCAAACCGTGCACCGGTATGACATATCAACGGTTCTTATTTCTTAAACCCACACTAACCTTGGATGAACGGTTCGACTCGGTTTCGGTACAGTCCCATCGGTTTCAGATCGGTTCAACGGTTCGGTTCGGTTTCTGTGTATCTCTATTTCTAGTTTAAGCCTATAGATTTCTTCATGTACCCAATAGAGAAGGATAAGGGGTGTCTAATTTGTTGAAACTACCAATTTACCCTCTATTAAATATAAATACTACCAATTTTTCCTCATTAAATCCCAATAATAAAAACAAAAAAACTAAATCTAATTCATTTCCATCTCTACTTCAACTGATTCTTCTCCTCTTCTTCTCGCTTTTTTTTCATTTTCAAACGAAAACATCATCGATTGTCGACGATCCAAAAAAAAATTAGTTGTTTTCATTTTCTTCTATATAATGTCGAAACCAACGCAAGTGAAGCAAGCTACTAACATGAAATATCTTAGTTCTGAAGATCTCAGAATTGCTCAAACGATTCAAAATAAACCAAAAAATAAAATGGTTGAGGAAGACGAACCATCTTTGATCGCAGTACAGGCAGAGGAAATGGCTCGAATCAGGTACTTTTCTATCAAGCAAATCCTCCAAATTAGGTTTTAATAACATGCAATCGCTCAAACGTAGGAAATTTTGAAATTTAAGTTTTTTGGGTATACCAGAATCGGTTTACGTTAATATACTTATGAACTGATTGCATTTAGCAACGATTGTTGTTCATGCCCACAAAGACCGATTGCATTAGATGTGTTTTCTGGTTGGAGAAAGTTGAACCAGAATCAGTCCATTTTTATTCCCACATTTTAGAGAATTGCTCGGTTGAACCCACCAAGCGTTGGTATGTCAAGTTTGGTTGTCATATTTTAGTGAATCAAAACTCATGTTAAGAGTCGCTTGATTATGTACTAGAGTCAACTTCGTATAGGTTAGCGTGAAAGTATTAGGATACGAGACATTACAAGTATTGCGAAGACTTGAAGATGTGAAGAAGCAAGGAGCTACAACGACAACAATCATCCTTCCACTTGAGGTTAGTGATATTTGACTTGAACTGTTTCAGTCCCTAACGTATCTTTCAAGTCGTGAATATTGAAAACAAAACTGCGAAGCATATTTGAACTCTAGATAGGCATAGTATTAAGGAATACAATACGAGGTTTATTGCTTAACCATTAAACTTTGTAGATTAGACATCGCCATAATCATTTGAATGCTATTGTGATTATGTATGGGTATGACGCGAGGATTTCATCATAGGGAACAATGTTTTACATGTGTTCTAAGGAAGTAAGTTCATAAACTTGTTTGTGAATCGAAAAGGAAATTGCCAGGTGTTATTGTTTTTGTTATTCATTGCTTATCTTATGAACAACCAATATGTGTGATTGAGTATAACCGCTCACAACTTGTTTGTGTTCTTGGTAGAACTATTCACAAAGGCCTGACTTATGTATTGGTATGACTTTTATTAGTGAACCCGATCTTAAGTAATCACCTGAGATGGTATGATCGGGTTTGTGTTTTGTCTGACCAAATTTGGGAAAGGGGAACCGATCCTAGTAAGAGGTGCAATACATCACAAAGGGTAACCTATCCTTGTATGAGGTGCAGCAAGGTTTATAGCAGAAAGGGGAACCGATCCTATGAACATGTGCAACATGCTTTTAGGCAAAGGGGAACCGATCCTATGGACATGTGCAACACATATAAGTTAGATACCATATATATGCGGGGAACCGATCCTAGTACCTAGTCAACCGAATTTTGGAAAGCTGGTGTGACTATGCACAGTACTCACATGGAGGTAGAACCGAAACTTGTTTAGGTAGAACCGTTAAACCCATGATTGTGATTGAATGTTTGTTTGATCAATCACATAGTTCTTGAAAGTCATATGAACCAATTCTAAACTTTGTTTGGAAGTATGGCAAATCCGTTTCAAGGTTGTACGTGTGAAAGAGAACTTACAAAGTAAGAATATCGATATACTTTGAACACGTATTGTGAATGTTTATTTCTTTAATTGTTCAAAGTTATTCCTTAATAGCTAAAGGAAGAAAATCCCAGGATCGAAACATAAGTAAGTTAAGAATCTTTTAATTAAGGTTATTAATTTCATTTTGTAGGGAAATATAAGAATTAGTAATGTGCATTTACTAATTAGATTTTCCAAGAGATTTCGATCATTATTTTTGGACAGAGCATTTCCAGGAATTATGGAAACCGAATTTGTGCTTTAATGAATATCTTGAGAATATTTCTGGTTTTGGAAATTCCTTGGTGTCCAAACTTCCTTGTCTATAAATACTTGAAGTTTTCCTTTCGAGCAAACCAATCCTTCATAACAACAGACTTCCTCTTTATTGTTGTTACCGGTGTAGCCGCCTATTCGGAGAGGAGAGTAACCTAATTAGGCGAAATCTCTTACGGCCGCTCTGTTTAAAGTATTCTTTGGGATTGAGAAGCTCTAGCGTGTACCGTTGGTGGGAAACTAGATACTTGCAGTTTATCTTTTGTTTTCGATTGATTTGATTGACTAACGGTGGTTGAAATCTGATTGCACCTAGTTTGTTTATGCTTGAGAATCTTCTCTTATGATATAAGATTCACTCAAACTAGTTCATAGTTGACAGGGATCTTTAGACTATTGTTAGTTCTAAAGACGATCTTGTGATAATCCATTGTTAACAGACTCCGTTCTATGCGTGATTGATCACAAGAGATTCAAGTGATTGTGTGCAGGTTTATATTGAAGATATAAGAAGATTTGAAGACGAAGAAGACGAAGAAGATATTGAAGATTTCTGATTTGTGAGTTTATAATCTTTGGTGTGCATAATACTTGTTTCGATAAAAGAGGATCCAATTAATAATCGGTTTATCCTTGTGGTAGATAGGATTGATTAATTGATTAAATCGGCATCAACACAATTCTTTGGATTAAGAGTGTTGTTGGATTAAACTTAAACGATTACTTCGGTAATTGAACACAAGATAGATCTAAGGACCTGGCGAAGGAGTTTAT
Source organism: Papaver somniferum (assembly GCF_003573695.1). Classification (NCBI taxonomy): domain Eukaryota; kingdom Viridiplantae; phylum Streptophyta; class Magnoliopsida; order Ranunculales; family Papaveraceae; genus Papaver; species Papaver somniferum. The sequence goes on from NC_039359.1 coordinate 179,810,249, forward strand.
GTTAAGATAAATAGAAGAGCCTTTGTCCGACTCATATCACTTGGTTGAAGAGAGTTGATACCAAACAGATTTGTTGTTCCTTTACTGTTTGGAATACGAACCAAAGGAATTGATCCAAGTACGTGACTTATTTATAAGTTGGAGGCGTGGGAATACAGACGGAACTAGGTGAATTATAGGTTTAGTTGATTGGTCTCAACTACACGAAGTTAGGTGTAATTTTGTGTAGCGGCTTAATCCTGAGAGTATTCAATCCTGGACAAGGTCCCGAGGTTTTTCTGCATTTGCGGTTTCCTCGTTAACAAAATCTTGCTGTGTCATTTACTTTATATCTCCACATTATAATTGTTTTATTATAATTAAACTAAATTACACAAACGTTAATTCCTATTTACTTGATAAGAAATCCTATTGTGTTTGATTAAGTCCGAACTTTTGTATCAAGTAAACATACTTCGTTGTTGTATTGTCTCGATCTCGTATCCATAGAGGATCACACGAAGTGTGAACCGATTTGTTGTATTGTCTCGACTCAGTCCATAAGAAACCACTTTCGTAGAAAGGACTTATAGGTAGGAAAAGTTTTAGCTTGAGGTATATTTGGGTACCCTCGCCTTTTCATCACATAGTCTGATTCTGGTATGGTAAGGATAACCGTTTTTATGTAAGTTTTTTTTGTTAGAATCGGATTACATGAGTGTCCACATAAAATGATTGTGTATCCTTTGGTTTTTTAACTGCTTAGCCCATAATCGGTTTATTTTGGCATCCACATAAACCATTTCTTGGTGGCAAAAATGCCTAGTTTTTATGTATTATTTTTTTGGTAGAGTCGGATTACGTGAGCACTTATAAAAACCGATACTTATTGTGCAGTGTTAAGAACTTTATGTTTGTATCGTGTAAAAAAATTCTTGGTGGCAAAATTTTCCAATGTTTCAGTAAGTTTCTTTTTTGGTTAGAATCGGATTACATGAGCACTTATATAAACCGATTATTTTTGTGTTATGTTAGGAATCGGTGTTTATATGTGTATCGTGTAAAGCGATTCTATACCATGAATTCATAAATATACATTGAATTTCATTGTTGTTTGTCATTTATCCCCGTACTCTCCAGGGACAACAAGAGCATGCAACAAAGGCAAGCCAAAAGAAAATATAATAAGAAACATGACCTTCCTTCTCCTCAAAGTTTGGAACCTCATCGAAAGGAAGGTAAAAATTTGGTTGCTTCCCATCGAAGGGGCTCGGTGGGTAAACCAAAAGGGATCCGCACCAATGACACACCACCTCAAGAGGATCAACCAACACAAGAAGAATCTGATTCTGCTACACCTACTGAAGAAGAAAGTGGTGACAGAGAAGCTGATGAAAAATAAAGCGGTGACAAAGAAGTTGATGAAGAAGAAAGTGACAAGGAAGTTGATGAAGAAAAAAATGGCAAGGAAGTTGATGAAGAAAAAAAGCGGGAATAAAGTTGATGAAGAATGAGGTGAAGTTCAGGAACACGCTCAAGAACAAGTTGAACAACGAGGTTAGAAAGATGGTAAAAATGATGGTCCAAAGAAGAATAAAGGGACAACATGCCCAACTCGCTGAAGATGTTTCCTCGCGGACCTACTGATCCCGTTTACGGGTTACCCGTTGATGAAGGACGGTTGTTATTGGGGTAGAAAAAGAGTTGGGTCGCTGTCGTCTAACATACCATAGCAACCACCTCAACCTTATTCCATGTAAAATAAAACTTATTATCTGTTTCGTGTTTTTATTATTGTCCATCGGTTTTTTTGTTTTTTATATGAGCACAAGGATGTCGTTCGTCGTATGAAGCCAGGAGCATCAGTGAGTATGATGAAAAATTGGCCACTAGAATCAATAGAATCAACCGTAGAAAACGTATAGGAAGTAATCGATATAGTCACTCCTACGGGGTTGTTGGTTGCGTGATAAGCACGTAAGTGCTGCATTTTGTACCCATATTTATATTAACTAAGACTCGATATTTCGGCTAATAACTCTATTTTAGTGCTTTTATAGAAAGTACGAGCAAACCAGGTCTTCCGAAAGATAATTAGCTAAATGAAGCTAAAATGGCACTTGCGAGCACATGCCTCAATTATTTCATTGTGCCATCAAGAGATGATCAAATGTGGCTTTCACTGAATTTTCTATGCGACATAAGAGAGGGAGAACCAAGATTTCACTGGGGCTTAAAGGATGATGACGTGGCAGCATTTCCTCTACGCATTTCTATGTGGATTATAAAAGAAGACATCATTTGTTGTTTGTAAAGTATAAAGAGAAGGCCAAAAAGAAGTTCTCGTTTTCTTATCATGCATATGAAGTGGTTTGAAAGGCAAGGATTTCTTAACTACATCAGAGTTCAGAGTGATTGTTGCAGTTCTCTCTGCCAATGGAGTTCATGTTCTCTTTCTCAAATAGGCAGCAGTCGTCGGTCTTGGCCAATGAAATAATTTTCGAACAGTAAGATGGAGAGACTTAATGGAAGTTCTTGGCATGAACTGAAACTCCGTTTGATCAAAAAAGGGAAAAGAAGACTTAAGCAGTAGTACTGGTTGCTATATTACATTCGATGGTTTCGTCTACAGCTGATTCGGTGGTATTGGTTGAGAAGATATGAACGTAGGGTGCTGCTGATGTGCATCACCAAGATATGGGAGCAAAACCAGTGGAACCAGACGCTGTTGATTATTTTGAATGCAGACAATGAAGGGAAGCAGTTGATGCTGTGTCCTAGAATGCCGAATGAATTGGCAGTGTAAAAGTTACTTGAGATGCTGGTGTTGGCTCGAGTATTATACAAGGAGAAAGAAGAGACTTAGTAGGTTGCCGATTTGATGGGGACTGTGGTTCGAGTCACGTAAAGAGAAGACGCAAGAAGCTTGATGATGGCTGAATTGAGATCGATCATACTTGGCCTGAAATTGCTGCAGAAATTCTTTGTAGAAGTAAGAACCAGCGGAGAAGAAGATGGAGTTGTGATTCGATGGAGCCTGGGGTTGCAGGTTTTAATGATGGTGGCGTCGATCGGTGAGAAGATACGGAGCAAGGATAGAACTTGGAGAAGTGTTTCCGTGACCTGAGTCGAGAAGAGCAAGGATGGTTGTTATTGGCAGGCGGTCAAATGGTGATGTTTTCTGCTGAAGAGAAGGAGCTGATGACGTCTAGATTCAGTCTTGTCCCATGCAACAACACGCTAAGTAGTTCGTACTGTGAAGATTTGGTTGAACTATTGTACAACCGGTGGATGGCCGAGATTGGGAAGGTTCATAAAATGCAAAGAGAATGGACGGATAGAGATTAAGAAGCAGGGTTAGTGGACTGGGCCTTGAGATCTGATAGGTCTTATTCGGACACCCTAACAAGACGATATATTCTGAGCGAGACAAAATCAAGAGAAGAGGCCGGTTTTGGGAGAATCATCTTTGGTTCTTCTCTGTTGGTGACAGACGGAGGGGGAGGCCGGCGGCCAGGGAGGAGGAACTTAGAGCGTGTGCATAAAAAAGGGAAGAGGAGAAGACGTTTCTTTTGGTTTAATCTCTCTATCTTTTCTTGATTATTTTTATGGGTTTTGAGAAATCCATTTTGATGTATTGCTAGATTTTTTTTGTAGCTAGGGTTTTATGGAGAAAATTACTTCTAGAATTAAGACCACTTGAATCGATTTTGAATAATTTGGTATTAGGCTATATGAATTGAATTTCGAAATCCAATAATTATGGTTTATTGATTTTACAAAGAATACATGTTGTTTCCTCACCGGCTTTGTACGACACAATATCCCAAGTTCATTAATTCATTTAGGTTACAATTTTATGTTTTAGTATTTGATAATCCATGCTTAGGTTGATTCTTTTGATGAGTTATGCTTAGACGAAGCAAATAATAATTGTGAATCTATAAATTATGTTTTCGATAATTCTCTCGTCATTATAATATGATAGGTCATGCTTAGAAATTTGATGGGCTATACTTAGGAGATGCGAGTTTATGATCGGAAATTATATCAATAATAGGTGTTGCAATAGAACAAAGCTATAAACACATATTTGGAATTAAAGTTCTTTTCGGTGCACAATTATAAAAATTAGTGGAATTCATAGACCCTAGTTACATACTCCTTCTCATCATGTTTTATTAATATTCGTTTCTTTTGTTTCGTTCTTTTTAAATCATTAATTCTAAAAATCCAAAAACATTATTTTTGATTAGTCCATTAGAGATATTGGTTATAGTATTTCCACCGCTCCTCGTGGAAACGACCCGTACTTTCCTTTGTCTACATTGTAGACACCGTGCGATTGTTGTTATCACATATAGAGTTCTCCCGAAATCCTATCATTGCGGTCGACAATTCGATTGTTGGTTACGACAAACCTCTTGTTTCCTCATTCGCCGAGAGATTTTACGGGAAACGGGTACATTCCATCTTCCAAAATGGAGAACTGACGATAACTCCAAATGATGCGAAGTTGATTACCGGGCTAAGAATAGGTGGTAAAGTGGTGAGCCACAAAGACTACGAGAATGAGCTTGAGTGGGACAACATTTAACGAGTTCACCAAGAATGTGTTAGATTGGGATGTTGATAAGACCAAGTTATAGATGCGAGTAGGTGATGCAAAGCAGAGGATATTCCATCTCGCGAGCTTGAGGAACCACTTCTAAGTACAAAGAAGCTTCGTGCGCGGGGAAAAGAGGTGACCCGGGAACGTATCTTCGCTACGACCAACGCATATGTCCTCTACATCTTGGGAGCAGTTATCTTCCTCGATGTTTTCGGTGCCCGTGTCAGCGCCAAATTTATTCTATTGTTGCAACCATTTGACAAGATTTGCGACTACTCTCGGTGCTCTGCCATCCTTGCACACTGGTTGAACGAGTTGCGAAAGGCTTTTAGGGCTCTAACGAACCAAATCGGAGGGAATATGGATCTTCTGAAAATGTGTGGATATATTTGCACTTTCCAATGTTTGCTAGAAGGGCTTTTGAGAACAAGCACTGGGACAATCAGTGTTATGGAGACAAGTACACCTTCAACGGTAAATTGAAGTCCCAAAATGAGGAATATCTGGAGTTGAGACGCCAATTGGACAAGTTGAAGATGAAAGATGTTGTATTTAACCCTTAGAAGGAGGATTTGATTAAAGGAAAGATGGTTGGGTGCGATGAACAACAACGTTATTTTGGTCCTTTATTTCACCCAAGAGGATATGTAATGTACAACCCGACGAGAGTCGCAAGATGAGTTTTACAAGTAGTAAGTAAAAGATTCGATTCTCCTACTTTTTAAAGGATGGGTTTACGATTATATTGATGGTGGATTTTCGGCAAGGGATAAAATCGTAAAATCATGATACTGCATGTTTCTGGCCCGACTTCAAGAATGTATGTAACAATTCATATTTTATGATCAGTGAACCATTTCACAATCTCTGACTGAGTGAACGTTCCTCTCAGAGCTATGATGAATATGTTTCTCGAAAGGCCTCTCATCTGAGCTTTCAATGCTTCACACATTTCATCATCACCTCTACATAGAATCTAAATGATTGGGCGGTTCCTACAAATATTGCATGCTAGTATATAGCTTAACGCCTTCAGGACGTCACGCTGCTCGTTGTTCCCTGGCTATGTAGAGATACCATGTATAGAATCTCTTAATGATTGCGGCTCCTATACATATTGCATGCTAGTATAGAGCCAACGCCTTCAGGACGTCACGCTATTTGTTGTTCCCTGACTATACATCCCCCTCAGAACAAGTATGATGCTTCAATTATCTCATATCTAATTATAGCGTGTCATTCATCAACTGGATTCCCAGAAAATAACCTATTATATCTCATTACCCTATTTCATGGTTGATCCTCAGCTGGATTCCATGGATTAGTAATAGATACTCAATTCATTTTATTCCTCCGTTTCATGAATTATTCTCAGCTGAATTTGATGAATTAGTAATAAATACTCAAATAATTCTTATTACTCTGTTTCATGAATTATTCTCAGCTGAACTTCATGAATTAGTAATGAATATTCACCGATCAGGCATCTGGGCCACCCCCGAGTAATCCCGACAAAATGGGGCGAGTGTATTTAGAAATAATGCATAGACGAGCACCCAAATGCACGAACGATTATTCAAAAATATGGACGAACGAGGAAACCTATGCAACATAAGGAGAAAAATAATATTAATAAAATAATAGAACGCCTAGGGGATCGGGCCCACCTGCCGCCGGTCATGCCGCCGTGGCTGGCACCGCGCCTCTCCCGATTTTGACCTAATTAGCTTTCAACAGTTCATATCGGGTTTAAAATCTTTCCAACCAACTTGGAATTTGCTAAATCGACCACCAGTTGGTCCCACGACCATCAAGGGCTGGTTTGTTACCCCTTGGCCGGTCCTCATCTCTCCATAATTAGGTTTCATTACCTAACGCTCAGACGAGCATTATTTTCATAAATAATTAAACCAACATTTAATCATCCTTTCACCAACTAGTCAACAAAGGACTTTGGTGCATGATCACTCGAGCACCTGGGCGCTACATGGTTGGCCATTATCCCATGTAGTCGGTCCCTCCTTGACTCAGTGGTCGATTTTCAGTAAATCATCAATTGATCAACAATCGATCAAAATTAGGGTTTCAAACTGAATGCCCTGCAAATCATAATTTTGAGCAAGTTTAGACACTAAGAATTTTATGTTGATCCATCAATCAACAGCTTAATTAATTATATAATATTTGGTCCAGCTACCAATATTTTGATTAATGTTTTATTTGATCATGCTACCAATAATTTATCAGACGAGCAATATTTGCTCATACGAGGAATATTGATCCAACTATCAATATTCAGTAATTCATCAAACGAGCAATATTTTCTCAGACGAGTAATATTTGCTCAGAAAAATAATATTGATACAACTATCAATATTCAATAATTGTACTCAGACGAGCAATATTTTCTCAAAGTATTAATATTGATTCAACTATTAATATTCAACAATTCATCATACGAGCAATATTTGCTCAGGCTATCAATATTCATCATGTTGATTTAATTATCAACATACATTCGAGAACTGTACATATGTCCAAGCAGACATGTTCAATCCTTGAATCATAGAGCATTTTTCAATCATGCTCGACTGAAAAATACTTAGACTCATCGTCTAATCAATTCAACAACCGACTAATTAAATACACGTTTTCCTTGCAGACTCCACAAATCATGAGACATCAATCATGTCACATAAGGGATATTAGGTAGGGTTTTGGTCTTGCGGCCTACGGCATGTGTGTTCATCCACGATGAGAAATGTGAGTAAGTCATGCAAACATCTGAGGGAGTTAGAAAAGTAGTGGGTAGACAATCAACCAAGTCTCTGCACGACCTGGAACTGATTTAACCAAGATTTCCCACTTTCCCACTCTTTCACTCGAGCAACCGTCACACTTACAGGAGATCAATGTGTCTAAATTCTAGCAATATAAATAAGTTTCTGAATTCACGATTGAGTAGAACTGGTAACAGACATACAACATCTATCGTCTAACCAAGAATCATCATGTGAGCAACAAGCTCCCAATTGAGCAGAATTCAAACTTATTCGAACCTAGCAGTTCATTTACAGAAACCTACAACTCATTCACAATCCTTGATCACCATTGATCTCACACACTTCTCAGCTTCCCTCCTATAGATCAATCCTCTTCCCTCTTTGTGACCGAATTGACTCTGGAACGACCATTTCTTGGTTTAGGCCGGAGTATTACAAATTGATCTCTCAAACTCAAAGCACTTCCGTGTAGTTCATCTGTTTGAGGTTAGGCAGTTTGCTCGGTTGAAGAGTCTCCGTCCGCACGGTCGTCTCTCCACTTCTTGAAAAAACAGCAAATCGTTTTTCCCCATCAACAGATTGGTGACCATAGTGGGAGATTAATCTCTCAGTTGCTGAAAATGCGGGGGTCTAACAACCACACCCAACAATTCGTTTGTCAATCTGAGAGGACTTACTCCAATATACTTTCTAGAGAATCAACTAGACAGTCAGACTCGATCTAGACTAAAGTATATCAAAGAGTTTAATATCTCTAACTCTTAATTCAAGTGGTAATTATATAAATGTCCCTTATTTTGATGGGCTTCACAAATACCCTTATCATACAATAAATATATCCTTCTCCATTTATAAGCCCAGAAGGGTCTACTAACGTTTTTTTGTTGTTTCCATATTTACCCTTCCTCTTTTTAATTGTCGGTTCTTATGCTTCTTACTTCCATTTCTTCTTTATTTCTAATAACTATCTTCATCGCTCTGTAGAAAAACACACCGCCACCGTCTCCATCGCTCCCACCACCACCATTATCTCTATTTTTCCCACCACCACCACCACTTCCCAAGCCATTGGTTTAGATCGATTTACAACTATAAACATAAATCTAGTGATGAATCAACGATAAACTAATCCTGAAACTGAATCTCGAGCATCGATTGGGAATAGACAATGGGAATCCACCACCACCACCTCCTCCTAAATCGCTTATAGATCGATTTCAGCTTTCTTCATCTACAAAAATTTGATATGGTGATGAATCAGTGAGAACCTAATCTCCAAAACTCAATCTTGATCATTAGAAACATTAGATTTATTTCGATTTTGTAGGAAAAAATTGGGTTTCACAAAGGATGAATGAATCAGAGAAGAAAGTGTTGCACTCCAAAACTTTCAAGGCTTGTATAAATTTCTTTTAGACAAATATTTCTACCCTCCCAATAACAATTGGCGATTACAACAGGTATGCGAAATATTGCCTTCAGGATACAATGAAAGCCCTGCAACGAAAACTGAATTCAAGGTTTGTACCCCTTGATTCAATCAAGAACACACAAAGAGATTTCTGATTTCTGATGATGCTTTTTGAAACAGAGAAAACATATTGATTTTTCTTATATGTTTAAACGAAACTGGGAGAAGCTATTTATAGAGGGTTTTGCACCTGTTGGGAATAGGTTTTTATTCGCCAACAGGTTTCTATTCACGAAACGTCGGGTTCCTTCATCAACAGACATCAATGGTGTCTTTTGGATTCGAAATTTTCGAACAGGCTTTTATCGGCCAAATAAAACCGTCAGTTCAAAAAATTCTTCCGGGGGCGTTGCCCCCTTGAAACCCCCACCAGGGGCGGTCTCCCCTGGACCCCCACGACCTGACCTGTCAGGTCGACCACAGCCTGGGGGGCGATGCCCCCCAGGACCCCCCTTTGGTAAGCGGTGTTGAAAATATTCCAACAGATTTCAGTTTGAAGAACCCAAAATCGATGATAACGGTGTTTGTTTATGAAGACTTGGATGTATCAATTGTGAAAAGAGGATGAAAATAGTCATCAACTAGTGGGTCTAAGGATTCAATCATCACAAGAGAATTAAAAGATAAGTCGATCTCTTACTGTCATTATTACCTAAATTGGATCTTGGTTTTGATTTTTGGTGTTGATTCAACGTGATTTTTTTGTTTATTTTGATTTTACTTGAGCTCTTGATTGTTGATTCATCTCTGAAATAGGCAAATTTTTCCATGTCTTGTTATTCCAGGCGAAAGTGTCGTCCGTGGTAGATGTTTTGGCACTGGTGTTGATCCTGTTGTTATTGTCGTGGTTGTTGACACTTGTTACAATGGAGTGGATGGTGGTAGCTTTTCTGTGGTAGTGAGGTTGGTGGGTGCTGGTGGTATTGTTGTTGTGGAGGTAGTGATGGTGGAGTTTCATAGAGTTAATTGGTTTGTGTAGTTTTGAGATAATTTACTGTGTTTTAGATTAAGTCAATTGAATTGGATTGGTGGTGGTCTTAGTGGTAATGAATTAAGTGGATTGGTGATTTGTTGGGTAGGAATGATGATACTGTTGGGTTGGTGGTAGTATTACTTGTATGTAGTAAACTCAGTGGTGTTGGTGATTTGTTGGGGTTGGTGGTTGCTGGACTGGTGTTGTATTGGTGGTATTGTTGGGTTGGTGGTAGTAATACTTGTATAGATTACAACACGAGCACAACCTTCTACAATTTAATAATTTGAAAGAAAATGTTTTAAGAGTTGGAGAAGAGGTTTTAGTTCCATTATTGCAAGGTATATCTTCACTTTTATGTCAATGGTTTATTTACTACTTTAGTCTCCTTCTAATGCCTGGCCTTTTCCCTTCATTAATGTCATAGTTGTATTTGAGTTTTTGGCATTTATTTTCCTTTTTCTTTTCAATTTAATGTTTGCAAAAGGGACATCCCATCTTAATTGTTTGATAGGCAAGCCTCTGATTCAGCTGGTCATGTAACTTGCCAGAAAGTTACAGGCAATAGTACCGAGCTCATGCTCTTAGAAAACATACATTTTGTTCTTAATATAGTCCTTTATGGACATTACACACACTAATACCGTCTATACTCATCTTTATGTTTCATGTAACTTGTTTGACTATTTTTTTGGTTTATATTCATTAATCTCGACTTTGAATAGGCCCAACTGTTGGGTTGGAAGTTGGTTTGAAATTTTTTAAACTTTTGAAGCTTGAGCCAAGCCCAGAGACACTTAATTAGAAGCCCAAAATTTCAAAAATACAAGCCTAATAGACAGTAAAGAAGGCCCAGTTGGGCTTTGCTAATGGGTTAGGCTTACTTGTTTGGAGGGAAACCCAGTTGGGATTTTTACCCCTTTTTGTTTGTTGCACAACCAAGTTGGGCTTTGTTCAGTCTTCCACTCCACAAACAGCAACCCAGTTGGGCTTTGTTCTCTTGTTTCACATTGCACATCCTAACAGAAGAGAAGTAGAAACCCAGCAGCAGAGGGGCAGCACCAACAGTCCTAGCTTCACCAGCAACATCATATTGGTGAAAAGCCCAGCCCAGCAGCTTCAAAGTCTTCAATCAACTCACAACAGAGCACCAGTGGTACCTGTAAGTGAAAAACAAGGATTGTCAGAGCACCAGCTTCTCCTTGTAGGAAGACTCAAGGATTTTTATCAACAAGTGATGCAAAACTACAAGACTATGCAGCTAAGAATATGAGATGCAGGTGCAGCTACAGATGAGAAACTAAAATGCAGTTACAGGGAAAACAGCAAATATGCTTACACTAAATGCACAGTAAGTTAGCTAAGATGTAAGTAAAGAAAAACTAAGATGAACAGCAAGGAAAACAGAAAACAGCAAAGCAAGATACACAAAGCTTCAACCACACAGCAGCCAAGTCCCCGACAGCGGCGCCAAAAACTTGGTAGGACTTGAAAGAGTACCTACGACTATGTCTAACTGCAAGTGCACAGTGTCACAATGTAACATAGGGCAAGCACAGGTCGATCCACAGGGACAAGGTGGGTATAGATTTGAAACTATGGTTTTAACTATAACTGATTCGAAACAAGAGTAGTACAAAAGGGTGTTTTGTTTTGTCGATACGACGGAGATGATGGTAGTAACAGAGATAACAAAAACAAAAACAAAAGTAATCTAACAACAGATAAATATGATACTAGGGAAGTCGAATCCACCTCTTAACCACACCAATTCAATTCAATCTCAAAAATGTTCTAGTCCCTTATAATGGATACCGGTGGTATTCCGCCTATCCAGGGAAGTTTCAGGAGGATAGTTTAGTGCTAAGATGATTCCTAACCCTAGTATTAGCTGCCCTCTCACAAGACAAACTAACCGCAGATCAATCACTTAGATAATTAACCAACCCTGATATGGATATTCTAATCGCAACTAAGGTATTTCTCCAAAGTACTAATTGTCTTTTCAGGGCACAACTAGTCAAAGGATCTAACAACAATCAATTAAGCATGAGTTGTAGCACAATCAACATAGTGTTACTCTAACTACAATGGATACATGGCATACACTGTGAGAGCAAAATGCTGAAGGCTCAGATTATATTTATCCAAAACATTATAGCACAACAAGAACAATATCAATACACGAACCAAATGTAGCAATGGATTAATGGTTTCATCTAAACCCTAACTATGAAATTAGAACATCATGGAGATAATGAAATCAAACATGAACTACTGCTTGGTGCACCGGCTAATCCGGGCATACCCACACATACACAATACCATGTTCTATTTATACCCAAAATTAGGGTTCTTAACAGTTTCCCCCAAAATTCCCAAATTAGGGTTTACATTGAAAATTAAAATTAAAGCTCACCCGTCTCTGCTTTTGTTGTCTCCCCCTCGACCCATGTCTTGTCTTCCTTCTCTGCTACTCCTCCTGCTCCAATTTTCTCTTACATCGCCTCTGCTACAAACCCTAGTTCTCTCTTTCTTGGTTGTAGCGTCTTTGCGAGAATCTAAAACTAAGCTAGAGAGAGTCTAGGGTTTAGGGTTAGTCTGTTGTGGTGTCGGGTGAAGGTAGTGATGGTGAAGCTCGAGAAGAAGGGGAAGAATGGTGTTGCAGGTCTGTTGGTCGGGGAAGAATGAGAAATTTGGGAAGAAGAGGAGAAGTCGATGGTTTTGGGAGAAGATATTTGGTGCTAGGGTGTTGAGCGGGTGTAGCAAATTCGACGTCCAGCGAAGATGATACGTTGGATGATCACATCTGGATTGAATCGAACGGCTAAGATGGAACAAGCTTGCAGCGACCATTGGATGCGTGATACAACAATTCTGACGGCTTAGATTGGAGTTAGGTACTATGATGTTTGACAAGAGCTTCAAGATTTGATGCTCGGTGATGAGGCGAACGTTGGATGATGTGATGGATCCAATCTGACGGCTCTCATGGAAATAGGTATGGATATTGGAAATGGATTTGGGTAAGGGTTTTGGGCCTTGGGTATGCCAAGCCCATATCTTCTTTAAGGACAATTCTTCCTCTTCAAGCCCACTTCTAGTTGATCCGGCTCTTGCAAACATCATTCTTCGCTGCCTTTCTGCGGGAGTCTTTGCCGTTTCTTTGCTCTTTTCGCTTCTCGAGTTAACCAGGCTTTATTTAGTACCTAAAAATGCAAAATTAATTGAGAAAAGTATTTATTCTTGAAAACAACGAAAACACAGAATATGGGATAAAATGGAGCGTTAGTGCACAAATGATGAGTTAAATGCCAATAAAAAGGTGCAAATATATACAATATTTGGCACTCATCAGGTGGTAGACTGGTGCTGGAAAGCTGGCGGTGGAATGACAGAAATTTATTGTTCTTACATGAAGAAATATGGCTATTGATAAAATGAAAAAAAAAATTATAATAGAGGGTATTAATGTAATCTATTTTTAAGTGTATAAGGTGAGGGGTGTATTTATTATGTAGTAGGGGTATATTTGTTGGTCATGAAAATGAGGGAGGGGTATATAATTAATGTTCCCTCGATTCAATCCGCAATCAGAAAATAGAAATTTGCGAGCCCGATTGAATACGAGGAGTAACTTGAACGGTACCAAAGACCAAGTTCCAGTGTCAATCAATGTAAATCAATAACCCAAGGTTGGATATTCTAATTGATTGATCTTAACGCAGAACTTGTGATACTTCAATCATATAACAAAATATAATGCAGAAAAGAAATAACACAGACACCAAGATTTTGTGAACGAGGAAACCGCAAATGCAGAAAACCTCTGGGACCTAGTCCAGAATGAACACCACACTGTATTAAGCCGCTACAGACACTAGCCTACTACAAATTAACTTCGGACTGGACTGTAGTTGAACCCTAATCAATCTCACACTGATTCAAGGTACAGTTTCGCTCCTTACATCTCTAATCCCAGCAGGATACTACGCACTTGATTCCCTTAGTTGATCTCACTCGCAACCAAGAGTTGCTACGACCCAAAGTCGAAGACTTGATAGACAAATCTGTCTCACACAGAAAAGTCTATAGGATTGAATAAATCTGTCTCCCACAGAAATACCCAAGAGTTTTTGTTCCGTATTTTGATAAATCAAGGTGAACAGGAACCAACTGATAACCCGGACTTATATTCCCGAAGAACAGCCTAGAATTATCAATCACCTCACAATAAACTTAATCGACTAGCGAAACAAGTTATTGTGGAATCACAAATGATGAGACGAAGGTGTTTGTGATTACTTTTCTATCTTTCCTATCGGAGATATAAATCTCAAGCCAATTTTATAATTACACTCAATCACGATAGAAACAGCAAGATCAGATCACGCAACTATAAAGAGAATAGTTGGGTCTGGCTTCACAATTCCAATGAAGTCTTCAAGTCGTTAAACTACAGGGTCTCGAGAAGAAACCTTAGGTTAAAGGAGAATCGACTCTAGTTATGCAACTAGTAACACACAGGAGGTGTGAGGATTAGGTTTCCCAATTGCTAGAGTTCTCCTTTATATAGTTTTTTCAAATCAGGGTTTGCAATCCAAGTTACCTTGGTAACAAAGCATTCAATAATCACTGTTTGATGAAAAACCTGATTAAACCAAGCTAATGTCTTTCAACCATTAGATCAAACTTAGTTTCTTACACACAAATGAAATTTACCCTCATTTAGGTTTATGTAACCGTACCTAAACGTGTACACCATGTTGGTTCACAAATAGTTAACCGAGATTAGCCATATGATTACTCTCATATCAACCTTATTCATCTCAACCATAAATAGTTCAAATGACTCAAATGAAACTATTTAAAGAGTTGTTCAATTGCTATAGAAAACACAATTGAAACCAAATCGGTTTGATTCACTTGAATCAATCATGAACATTGTAGCCACGGTTTGCAAAGATTGTATTCCTTATGATTTAAATGTTTAAGTCCATTAACCGACCGATTTGACAAAGTAACCAGCTTAAGTATGCGTACTTAAGCAACCGGATTTTAGTTTGTTTAGTTTCCAAACTCAACAGAAATTTCGGTTCGAAAACTTCCGCCAGTATGCGTACGGGTACGCATACTTAAGGTGACTAGTTAATGTTTGTCAAAACCAAACTCAGCAGAAATTTTCTGTTTGAAAACTTCCGCCAGTATGCGTACGGGTACGCATACTTAACCTGTCTCCTTCACCAATTTCGTATACACACATATGCATACACTTGGCTCCCAGTTTATGGATTTATACATTAATGTGCGAACATACTATATATGCTTATATCCAAACATGGTTACATTCTCACCTTTTTATTTCAATCATTGAAACATTCTTCTATAATGACAATAGACGTTTTCACACACTATTAGCATCAAAGTAATTTTCAAGATATTGAAATAATCATTATCGAAACATTCCAAGCCTATATCAAATGATTTTATCACACAAACCATGTAAGACATTACTCGGCAATTTTCTCATGATATAAGATGAACTTGGTCGAAGCGAAAGTTTACCAACACATATTTCGAGAAATATGTAAGCAAGATATAGTCAACTCGAAATCTCAAATGCGTATAGAGAAAACTATATCTTAACACGACTTATGTCTCAATATAGGAGATAGTAGAAATAGACTTTCCAAGTGATAGATGAGTTCAAGTCTCCACATACCTTTTGTCGAAGAAGTTCCACAAGCTCCCCTTAGTAGTTATTCGTCTTCAAATGATGAACTCTGTGAAATCTAAGCTCAACTACACTATCTATATCCTAGTACAAGACATCTATAAATAGGTTAGAAATCAAGACTTATAGTTTTGATCACTAACATTGACAAACATGCTTGAGATAGCAACGCATGCGAGTTCGACCGAGCAATGCTCTAACAATCTCCCCCTTTGTCAATTTTAGTGACAAAACTATCAATACATATGGAATACAAAAATGATAAAGAAACTTTAGTAGCTCCTATTCCACATGTCAAAATTTCACAAAATGGTTGATCTTAGGTCAGGTTCAGTTACAAATCCTAATCCAAACAATGCTAGCAATAGCGATGGTACTCAAGAAACTACTCTCACTTTCAACAACGGTGCTGGTGATACTGCAATTCCTCAAACCAACATCAAAAGAAATCAGAGAAAATCCGCCTACCATATCTGATCTCATGAAGGTGCAAGAGACTGTCGCCAAAAATCAGATTGACATGGCTACCACTCAGAAATATTTATGCATTTATCTCAAAATTATCACAGATAAGATGTCAGAAAAAACTCAGGAGAAAGGAAAAGCCAAAGAAACATCCCTGGCTGCTGATCCCGAAATCTCTCCAATCCATGTGGTAGATGATGATGAAGTCCACAAAGTTGCAGATGAACCACCAACAAAGGAATCTACAGGTTTCATCACTCATGAAGACCTGGAACGCTTTCGGGAGGATCGAGGGAAAGACATCGTTTGTCCATCGTCACCAACCTACGTATCTCGCTGCTACACAAAGAATTCCTCTCCGAAAAAAGGCTATACTTCTCCAACGTTTACACTTTACAATGGAATAGGGAATTCCCGAGAACATGTTTCTCGATTCCTGGAAGCATTAAGAGAACATGAACACAACCATGTCGTACGTTTGAAGGAATTCTCAAAGTATCTGACATGCCGAGCATATACCTGGTATAATAATATCTCACCAGGGAGCATCATTAGTTGGGTAGAAATGGTTAATGCTTTCTACCGGAAATACTTCTTCGTTTCAGAGAAGATTACTCTCTCTGATTTAGGAAGAATGTCTCAGAAGAACAATGAACATCCGAACGACTATGTGAAAAGGTTTAGGATCCAAGCTCTAGATTGTCATGACTCGAATGTTACTGAACAACAACTAGTACACTTGCGCATCAACGGTATGATCCCGGTCTACAGAACTTTTCTGGAGAATCTGCGATTCTTAACTTTCTCAGAGCTTCATGAACCAGCCAAACGGTCAGCAACTACTTCTCCGGCCTTACTGAAAAGAAAAAAAAAAGGTGCAAAATTCGAGGAACCGCGAGAAACTCGAGGCAGTGCCAGATGCCTGATCAACAAACAATACAATCTCCAACCTTCCATGAATGTTATTGAAAGGAACAAGAGGAAATCCGAGGCCTAGCTGCATAAGAACGTTCCTCCAGCATCCCATCCTATAAAATCATTAAAGAAGGACAACAAAACTCTAAATGCACAAGCACCGACTCAGCGTCAGCAGATCGACCAGGCAGAACCAAACTTTCCTTTTTCCATTGAAGAGGTGATCGAGCTACTGGAAGTTTGGATCCAGGATGGTGCGATTAAATTACCTCCTGTTAGGAGAGAGCTAACATAGAAGGAAATGGAGAATTCGCGTTACTGCCTCTTTCATAGGTTTATCAATCATCCAATAAGTGATTGCAGAATTTTGAAACGCATATTCAACGAGAAGGCCGATTCAGGAGAACTAGGGACTGGAGGAGTACACATGAACCCTTTCCCAATCAGGACCTTTACACTCTCTGAACAACCAGTCAAAGAAGCAGTTCAATCATTTATCGAGCACATATGTGAATTGCTTTATTTGTCAAAGGCTCAAAGGAAAGACATGTTCGCGTCTTTGAATCATATAGTGTCCAGGAAACGTCTATCCATTCCAGAAATGCTCCCTAAGTCTCCAGTCACTCACAAAGAGATGTATGACTAAGGACTTCTCACCACAGTCAATCTCAAGGGAAATTAATTCAAGAGAGCATTGATTGATGTTGGCACCGCTGTCAATGTCATCCCTTTGAAGACTCTCAGAGTCGCAGGCATCACTCGTCAAGAAGCAACTCATGCTCCTATCTCAATCAGAGATCACGAAGGAGTACTCATAGATGCATACGACTACATCATTCTAAAAATGAAAATTGGTTCAACCTGCACGGAAACCAAGTTTCACATAATCAGGGAAGATCCAGGATATGACATGATCCTCGGCCGGACGTGGATTCGTATTGAAAAGGTACTACAACACCTTGAATTACACATTTCACTGTTGAAGAAAGCTCTGATTCAGAAGAAATAGAGGATACTCCATCGTTCGAGTACCTGGAGGAAATTAAAGCCCTGATGGAGCTAACACAAAAACCTGAAGAAAATGCGCATGCATTCGTCAAGAGGTTCTGCACTCAGGCAAGTCTTATTTCCCCTCATGTGTCCATATTATTAACTTTCAAACATGCTTCCCTGGTCCTGTGACTCAATCTTGCTCACAACCTAGCTATTACCAAATGTTATGAGTGGGTAGTCTCACTTCAACAATATTTTACTAAATGGTTGAATGTGGAACCTCTTCAAACTGAGAATCTCACCGAAAAACTTGCCGCTTAAATGATGAACAAGTACAACAAAGAGTATCTTGGATATCCTCCTGTAATTTCGCATGAATGTCCATATATACCGCAAAATAAGAAAGTTTCAATGTCGCAAGAGCATGGAATCCCATTATAAGAGGAATGTCGAACCAATAGAAGATCTTCAGAGCAAGATAAATGAAGCCTAAAAAATTTCATGAAGGAGATCTAGTTCTCAAAGCAACTAAGTGCAATATTCATTCTGCAAAGAACTCTAACTGGGAAAGACCTTTCATGATCGCTAAGTCTGTGGTTGGTGGATACTACAAATTGATCAACATGGACGGAAAGACAAGCGTGGCAATAATACACGAAAATTGGCTCGAAGCCTTTGACGTCTGAGACATTCGGCGTTTGAGGTGTTAGACGTTCGCACAAACACCAAGGCTGCTTAAGTTTTCATTTCTAGGATTTTCTTACTTGTATTTTCAATTCCTCCAAAACGTATGCAGTACTGGCATTCAGTATTTGAATTCAATGTTCATTTACTTAAAAGAAAATATCTATCAAATCCAAAAAAAAATCCTCAATCACTCACTTATCCAAAATCAATCAAAATCAAAACCAAAATAAAATCTCACACCTCTCAGAAGTTCAGAGTTCAAGAGATTATGGAAGGGAAACTAAAGGAAATCAGAAATGAAAGATTTTTGCTCCTCTGCAATCTTCAGGTCTTGCAAGGATGCTTTCTCCAACTCCAATTCTTCAATCAACTGGGCGATCTTAGCCTCCTTATCCATTACAGCGTCAGTTGTCAGGGATACATTCTTCTCGACTGCTTATTTAATGTCTTCAATTCTTTCACGAAGATATCCTACATTGACACCCATTTCCTCAGAATTCTTCAAGTTGTACTCCAAATCAAAGAGTACATCTGGAGTGATGGTACTTATAGCTCTGGTTCGTATATCGTTTATAACCCGTAGGATAGCTCCTACTTGCATTGTCAAGAAGTAACTTCGTTTGGGGTCTCTGGTAATGACGATATGACCATATCTCTTCCATAACTTCTCATATATGCCGGCATATACAGTATGAACGCTAAATCCACCAACTAGTTTATGATACGGGAGTAACTCACCAAATATAGGAATGAAAGCAATCCCTGCAGTAGAATGTTTATGCACCACCATGCGAGTATCAATGATCGGGGTAGCTTCTTCCATATATGGAGTAATTTCTTATATCGATGGAGCAGGAGCAGTTTCTTCTATTCCTGGCCCGGTTTTTTCCATCTCTGAAGTAATGGCAACTTGAGCATCATTTATCCTCAATAACTTCAGTAGCAACATTCTCATGACCCCGAGGTACGGAAATGGTAATATCATCATTTTGATTCACCATATTATTCGAATCATCATTGGTTCCATTATTCTCAACTTCAACATTTGGCACCTAATATAAGGATTACACGGGATTAGGACAGCTCCAAGCATGGAAATCAAAAGGAATCATCAAATTTAGAATGTCAGTGATCTAACATCATTAAATTTCTTCATTATGCATCCAAGACATGAGCAAAATAGTGGAAAAGTCATAAAAAGACGTTTTGCAACAAGCTCATCTGAGGAGATTTTACACTGCCCAGTATAAGACGACAAACTGGGAGCAATTGGTAAGGAATATAAGGTTGAGCCATTTGTCATTCTCTTAGTATTCATATGGATGTTATGTACAACATATCCAAAATTCACAGCAAATGGATAAACGAGTAAAAATATGTGGCCGAAACATCGAACAACATGACAGCTGGAGATTTTCAGAAAACTTCCTGGAAGTTTACTGTTTCATCAATTTCGACCCCTAAACATGCTCAAAACTCAAAAATATTCTTTGAGAAGCTTGGAAATTTTCTGAGGATGAAAAAACATGGGTAGATCGCGAAAATCCGACAACGGACGAAGATTCTACATCGTTTTTGCTAAAAGACTAAATTCTGAATTTTCTGACGACGTATTTCGCTAAAACTTTTCATTCATTCATATGGTTTCTCATTCATTCATCCAAAAATCAACAATTTCATACTTCTGTGAAGAAAATACAGGAGGAACACTTACTTTAGGGGTCTCTAAGCCGTTCGAAGGATCAATATTGCCGGAATCACCATTAGTAGCAGTATTACCTTCATCCGGTTCCGAGATTTAAAGGTTATCCATCTCACTATTTTCCAAGGAATACTGTGCATCATCAATATTTTGTTTATCCATGATAATCTCCTCCTATATACATCAACAAAAATTACTATTATTTCATTCAAGGAAGTGCCATGATTGCTTGCACAAAAGAGATACTTACATCGGTTTCTTCTTCACCGACACTGGGTTCAAGAATTATTTGCCGAGGAACAAGTTGAAGACCATTAATGCTCGACGGAGCAAAATTCTGAATCAAACTAACAAATATTTGTTTTGTGATCCTAATTATGCGGACAAGAAAAAGTCATGATGGAAGAAGCATTGACAACTCACCAAAGAAACAGCTGGGGACTGTACACTATTTGGTAACATCATATAATCCTTACTTCTGGGTTCTCTGCCCCGGGGACTTTTTTCCATTTCCGTGAAGTCTACATCGATCCGAGATCTCACTACAAGATCATCCTGTGGTAAAATTAATAAAATAATTAAGATACGATTATCATGTCTCTATAAAAGTCATGAGAAGAATACTTAATTGTGAACATCCTGGAAGTACTTTTCGTTTATCACCACTGGAGGGATACTTCAATCTTGGTCGAACAGAAATCATCTCAACATAAGGAGGCTCTTATACCAGAGTTTGAACATCCATTACAAACATGTAAACGCTCAAGTTACTGATTCTAGAAAGTTATATAACTTGGAGTTGCGTAGGAGACTCGGTTAGAGCAAGGGAACACATACTCACGTCCATTCAAATGTATGCAATCCAAAGAAATTTTAAGTTGATCGACTGATAGTTTTCTTTTCCGAATATCTGGAACACACTGATTAAGACTCGTTTGTCGAGCCTCTCTATCAATGTTATATTCTTCCACTAGAAACTTTCCTTGTATTACTGATACTAGATAACTAGGAGTGCAGCTCAGGATGAAAGATATTTCACCATCACTCAAGTCTGTACCGGATTCCAAAGTGACATTTTATTCAACATCATTAAAAGTGACCAATTGTGAGATGAAAGAAGGAACTGACACCCATGGATGAAAATCAAACTCAGACTCATTATCTAAAAAAACTGGTGAGGTGTGTCCTGAGTCGAGGATGCTTTGTGGACCAGCGGATAATCCTGGAATTATCCTTCTCAGAGAAAGCATGCCGAGTATCAACATTTGGTCCTTGCAAGACGCTACGAGGGATTGATGCATAACTCTTGAAGCGTTCCCGCAGTAAAGCTTGGAGAAACATTGTATTAACATATGTTTCAACTTTCATAAAGCCATTGGAAATACTGGATTCTATGACCAAGAAGTCTAAATTGGAGAATAGTGAATCCAAAAACAGGCTACCGACGGGAAGTTTCTCACCTTGAGCCATCTTAATGGCAAAAGGAATCATGAATGTCTTCAGCAAGTTTTCATTATCTTCAAATACATCTCTGGACAACCACAAGCACAAGCACAAGAAAGCAACAATGTTAAATATACCGTCCACAGGTCTTTCCGGAGTTCTATCTCTCGGACACCAGTACCTCAACCATTGAGCATAAAAAAAATTGCTGGATAGTTTGTTAATATCATACATCGTAGTTGTCAAGACATCAAATATTGCATTATCATCTGCCGAAAGTGCTGCAGGAAAATTACCCGTGACTGGAAGATGCAATAAATCAACCACATCCTTTAAAGTGATGGTAAATTCTCCCCACCTGCATATGAAAGTATGAGTAGGAATACACCAGCGAGCGAGCAAAGCTACTATACCTCTCACATCATGGTAAATCAAAAAATCTCCAGCTGCTTGAATAGATCGTGTCACATGTGCACGATCCAACATGGTTCTCACATGATCATACCACAACATATGTCTTTCCCATCCAGATAAGTCTGTTAAAGGTCTTCGGGAATGCTTGAAGTCAATGTGGGAAGCAGCATAATGACCTCTGTGCATGCAGAATTGAATGGTCTCTCGAGGATATACCAATTTTCTCTGAGAAATATCCATGGGATTTATAAGAAGACGAAATTAAGAACCTGGGAGACGTTTTTCAGGTCTATACTGAACCATAAAGAAATCATCATCAATGTTCGGAATATTCTTTACTCTAGGTGCTTCTTCTTCATCATCAATAGAGGTACCAGAAGTACCCTTTCTTGAAGTTTCATCTGTAAAGATGTCATCTCTGGAAGTATCATTTTTGGAAGTGTCATTATGGGAGTCAGTCATTCTTGCAAAGTGGTTGTGACAGATACATAACATTTCTACTTCAGCATATCATTTATACAAAGAGTAAGACTCAACAAAACAATGAATCATGGAATGAAATTGCTCGCGTCAGTATCTAAAAAAATGGTAACAATTTAACTCTTACCTGTTTACAATTTCACTAGCTGTAGTGACTATAACGCGAAAATTTCGAGAATCTGTTCGCTTCTTCAAACCTGCAAAGACGAACAAAAGTTCATTATTCAAATCATAACTAGATTTTCATAAAACTATGAGCAATTCACGAAATTTCCATCATGCGAGCAATTCACATAATTTTCACCGTGTGAGCAATTTCCACCGAGTGAACATTTAGTGATTTTCGTGCATACACTATTAGATCACGAGATTCATAAAAACATTATTGTTTGCTTTCAACAATTGTTTAAAAACAAAATATGATTTTACAAAATTTTCAAATATTGTGAATAATTCACGTAAACTTTTTTTAAAAAAAAATTACGTGAGTCAATAACTCACCCAAACAAAAAAAAAAATTACTGTGAATAAATCATGCTTAAAAAAAAAATCTTTCGCTCGAACGAGCGTTCGTCTATCAAACGAATGTCTTTTCTATTTCTGTGAAAGTTTACATATTCAAAATAAAATTATGTTTTCATGAAAGTTCATGGACAAAATTTTAACCACCACAATTAGATAATGTCTATTCAAAAATATATATCTTTTACATTAAGGATTATTGTTCGTTTCTTAAACGTTCGGACGGATGTTCGTTTCCTAAAATACATTTCCATAAAAAAATTTACGTAAGCAAGTGCACGTAAGGCATTTTTGTTTAACGAGCAACTCATGAACACAAAAAAAAAAACAAAAAAAACACACGCACTTACCTTTAGTCGGCCTGAAGTTCACCGGACGGTGGTCGGCTCCGGTGGAAAATTCACTTCTTGTTGCTTGGGCGTGAAGGAGTTTAGGAAGATGAAGAGTAGGTGGTTGGTCAGTTTTAAAAATAAAAATTTAGAGATTCTTCCCTTTTATATCAATTTTATTTCCAAAAACCTAATCAAACAAGGATTTCCTCTTTTGGGCTCGGGCCCGTAAACGCTAAACCGAACAAAGTTGGACGTCCGACCGTCCAAATCAGCAGTTCCTCGTCTCTCCGTGCTCACGAGATGACACTCTATCATACTGACAGGGTCCTTATCTGGAAAATCACCATCAAGTGCTTACTATGGAACATGACTGTCCCTCACTAAGCAGGGGACTTAATGTTGATGGTGGATTTTCGGCAAGGGCTAAAATCATAAAATGATGATACTGCATCTTTCTGGCCCGACTTCAGGAATGTATGTGACAATTCATATTTTATGATCCGTGAACCATTACACGATATCTGAGTGAGCGAACGTTTTAAGTGCATATTTTGCATATATTTAGTGTCGAATCCATGCTAGTTAATTGCTTAGTTTCTTGCAAATTATTGTATATTACGTTTGTTTTCTCTTATTTATGTTTTGCTAGGTGAATCATCCAAAAGAAGTGAATTTGCACTTAATTGTGCAATAAAAGAAGTTAGCTATAAATGGAAAACGGCCAAAGACCAAGTGAAACTCGTTCGAATCTAGGAGTTCTTGCTATTATCTCGAAGAAGACGAAAAGACGAAGCCAACGACGAAAGAATGATGTCAATCCGATGTCGTATGAAGAAATTATGGGTGAAACGAGAAGTTAAGCTTGTTGGTTATTCAAAACTGATAGTTAAACAAAGATTGCTATTGACACCCCATCAGACGTTAAGGGGCAGACAAGCTTCATAAGAAAATTGAACTGTCAGTCTCGGAAGACTGACAGTTGAATGGCAATTTATAAAGGCACCCGTTCATTTGCTAGGGGCTGCCATCATCTTCATAACGGGTTTGCCTGACGTTCATGGCTATTCACGGAAACTATAGATGGGTGTTGTTCGAGTGTGGGTAGCTGGCAGGGAATGGAGCAGACAAGTTTGGTTTGTGGTTATCGAATTGATATCGATGCCACGGGTTTGAGAAGTATCATGATGATGGTGTCGAGATTGGCAGTGAATACTGAGATGCTGCTGTGGAAGACAGGGAAGAGATGGCAGTGAGTGAATAATGCCGAGAATAGTCTTGATAGAAAAGATCAAGGCATTATTGCCATTGATATGATAGCAGAGATAATACGTAGCCAAGTTCGAGCTGTTGATGGGTTCTTCCATGGTTGGAAGTAGTGATGATGCTCTGTAATGAAGAATTGCAGCTCGAGTTCAGCTGAGGAGTGTTTGCAGATAGGAAAAGCTCGAATTTGGAGTAATGGCAGTGATCAATGGAAGTTGATGGTGGTAATGGATCAAGAAGCAGCAATGGTCGAGTCCGGATGGAATGGAGCTAGATATCAGGCTATGTCTCACAAGATGGCAGAGAAGGAGTGATCTCTGTTGCAGTCGGAGTGATGGAGGTTGTTTAATGGCATGGCAGCGAGATAATTTCGGTGATGAGAATGAAGAAGAAGAGCTCGAGTCTGCTGCCATTACAGGGTCTCAATGGAGTTTGATGTTGATGGAGAACATGTTTTCGATAGTTCAGGGACGATACGGAGCTTGAGAATATGAAATTGAGGCTTGAAAGGAGACGGGTGGGAAATGATGCTCGTGATAACCAGAAACTCATGCTATGGAACCTGATGGAGATGGATTTGATAGGGACGTGGTTTATGGAAAACGAAAACAGGGACTGGCTGTTTGGATGACGTTGTGGCTGCTTTCGATGGAGTTGGATGAGAAGAATTCAGGAGGAGTTACGGATAGAAAGTCTTAGCCATCAAGAATGAAAAGAAAAGAGTTAAACATCCAGGAGAAAATACGGCTGGGAAGTTCTAGCCGCGAAACGGTAGAGAAAATAATCGAAAAGACACAGGAGAACTTACAGATAGAATTTCTAGCCGTGGAAAGGGAAGAAGAAATAGGTTGCCAGTTCCATAGAACTGACAAGCCAAAGATTAATGAATGAGCTGGGTTTGTTTCAGTTGGGCCAGCTGACTTAGTTGCTGCGAAGAATTCTTTTCATGACCACTCTTTTGGCTGTGACCTGCTTATGGAAATATGGCTAGAGTTTGGCAACGTAATTCGATCGGATTCGGTGCACGAGCACTTCTACTACTTGGTTACCTATATAAGAGACCCTTCTTGACCTAAAAATATCTCTACATCTCATAATACATTTTTGTTCTTCATGAATATTCTAGGGTTTACCCCTTTAGGGGAAAACCGGGTAATCGTGTAATCATGAGAAGCTAAACTTTTGTTGATTAAGGATGAATTCAATGTTCTAGCGTGAAGCTTTATTAGTTACATAAATATATTCGTAGTTTTAATCACATCATCGTTTGTTTTCACTATTTTTAAGGTTTATGAGTGATTATTAGATTGATTTGGAGTGCACGCTAGATTGATCTATTGCTAGTATTGGGTTAGGAGATAAGTAATCGTCGAATAATTCATACACAAGTAGAAATCGCGAGACCTTGCAGAGGGATTTTGTGGAGCAATTACGAGTGAAGATAACATCAGCAAATGAACCTTGAGCAAAGAGTTTAACTACTGGGATCAACCTAATTCACAAAGCCTAAAACGTTCGATTGGATTACACCTTGAGTGAGCTACTACTTGGTGGTTCGGTTGGATAGAATTTGGTATTGGAGAGCTTCCGTATCCGTGGTATAAGAAGTTTTGGGGATATCACTGAGCTAGTTGTTATTCTACGGTTGGTGATGAATGGTTCTAACGAAGATAGATAAGTATACTAATCCAGTTATCGTTTGGTGACGACGAAGGATTTCCTAATCATCTTTTCATCTTATTATTTATTATTCTTTTTGTTTATTATAATCAAACCAATCCCCTCTTGTCTTTTATTATTTTGCTGAATAAAATAACATATCAATTACACAGCTCTCTGTGGGAATGATCCTTACTACCGCTATATTATTATTTAATTAGTGGGAAATATCTCGATTAATTTGTTGCACCTACGACACGCACCAAATTTTGGTGCCGCTGCCGGGGAGCGGTTGTTAATTGATTTGTTATTTGTTTAGCTTGTTTTTGTTTTTTTAGATTTTTTCTTTTGTTCTTGTGAGTTGTCATGTTTCCTTACAGACATAACATGTACGGAGCACAAGACCAATCATCATATTATAGTGGTAATCAATTTGGTTTTCAATCTCAATATTATGACAGCTACCAACCATTCCATGGGTATAATCAAAACCAATCTTTTGGCTATGATCAATATCCTACGGAACCTTATGGTTATTCTCATGCATATCAACAACCTTACGACGGGTATGTAAGTGAAAAACCAGAAGGATGGGGGGATAGTTATACTTCTAATCATGATTTTTCTAGTCTTACAGATTTAATGCACCGATTTATGGATAATATGGATCGGGAAAATTAAAAGTTGGAGCAACACATTCAAATGATGGATGAACGCGACCAGACTATGAAAAGTTATGCTCCCAAAGATAGTTCTTCTACTCTCGAAGATCTAATGCACCAATTTATGAATAGTTTGGATCGAGAAAACCAACATCTGGATGAACACAACAAAAAGACTGAAGATACACTTAAAGAACTTCAAGAGGTTATGGAAAACCTAAGAAGAGAAATGGATCAACTTAAGAATTGAATAACTAAGGAAGAAGTTTGGCCTCAAAGACAATTCAATTGTGATGTTCCCATGATCAATAATGGATACACGATTCATGAGTATCTTGAAGATGAGCAACCTTTGGAAAATCCTTGCAATAATGGTAATGTTATTTCAACTCCGGATCATAATACCTATCACTCTCTTATTCAAAAGGAGGAGAATGGATATGACATAACCGTTGTTATAAATGGTATAGCATACTCAAACAATGATTTTAGGATTTGCACCAATGAACTAGACTTTCTAGGAGATGATTTTGATTCTGATGACGAGGTTGTTGAAGAGATAGTGATTGAGAAAGAAATCAAATTGATTGAAATTGTGGAAGACCCAGTTGAACTTACCAAGGATTATAATGATGATGAGATTTCGGTTGAAGCAGAAATTAAGAGTTCGATAGAGGACCACGATATACTTGAGGTAAATAATTCACTAGAGTTAAAAGATGAGGATCTCGAACAAGGTTTGTCTAATCTTTTGCATCATTATATATCTATTGATTCTTTCCATCCAATTGAAGTAGATTTTCAAATAGTTGTTAACCCATATTTTAGGAAAATACCTCACTTAGGATTGGAGTTGTGCGCTTCCAAAGTTTTAACGGATTATTTTGCTTCTAAGTATCCACCACTTGATGTGTTTGATTCTAGCATTGTGCAGGTTCACCAAGCTGAGGAACCTTTTGAAGTTCTCGAATTCTATGTTCTTTATCCACTTTCGAGTGTAGAAAGGATTAAGTGTGGGGGAAACTTCAATACAACGATAGCTTCTATATTTATATCTTGTGCTAATGTTTTTATGAAGCTTTTATTAGAATTGCAGATTATTTTCTGGATGGACTACCAGATTTTCAGATTGTTGGTGTATGAACGCTAACGAGAAGGTCAGGCTGAGGACGTTAAACTAAGCGCTGAATGGGAGGAAACCCATAGGTTTTGTATTTTCTATCCTTTTGTTTTTAGTTTTGTTCTTTTGCATGTCATATTAGGATTTCCTACCTTGACTTTACTTAGGACGAGACAATTACATTGAGGACAATGTAGAGTTTAAGTGTGGGGAAGTGTTTGGATATTTTGCATATAGAGTTTTTAGCCTTTTTGAGTCGAGTTTTCATAATTTCGCATAAAAAACCTCCAACTTGTAGAGATTTTAGAGTCACTAGCATACTTCTAGGTATGTTTACATAGAGATTCTGACCGACATAACTGAACTTGGAAGTTTTATGGAAATACGTTCGGATTTCTTGCTGTTAGAGTGTTAAATAATGGATTTAATCGTGCTAGTGATGCAAATGAGGAGCGGGGAGAAATGCATTATTAGAGTTGTTGATCAATCATTAGTGGAGACTACCTATTTTCAAATCAACAGAGGCACCATACCAAATTTATTTGTAGCTGACTAAAGAGCTTTCTTTTGAGTGTGTGTCACCATACATTAATTCCGAGTAGAATGGTGAGCTACCCAACCTCCCACCAATAGAAGCACTACTCTTTGATCTCGTGAGTGCTAATTTTGTCAATCATGAGGGTGACGTCTATAGATGAAAGCCACCTTCTTGTAGTTTGATTTTCAGTTAGCACCATTCTCTCGCTCGCCAACAACAGATCCATAGAAACACCATCATCATCAACAAGGGAGAGAAATCAAAGTCTACAAGGAAAGTTGAAGACGTTTGAGGTTTACAAGCAACAATACAAGGGCAAATTTCATATCCAAGTAAAGCAACATACTATGAGCAAATTTTTATATACATGTTGGAGACTTACACATAAAGAGTGGAATTATATATCAAAGTGGAAGACTAAGTACAACAGCGAAGAAAATCAAAAGATGAGAGTTATTGAAGTTTATGATACGAAGACAACACAAGTTGTGAAGAACAAAGTGGTAAAGTACTTCTTTCATGGCCATGTTAATTTTAATTTCGTTATTATTTTTGTAGTTGCAATCTTTTTATCAAAAAAAAAAAAAAAAAAAAAAAAAAAAAAAATGAAAAAAATGAAAAAAAAGAGAGAGAAAATACAAAAAGATTTGCATTTAGGTTGTTATTTTATCAATAAGGCCGTGGGAAAGAAAAATCTACAAAGAAGTTTCAAGCAACAAGGAAATTGAGGAAAAGAGTTACAAATTGTTAGATTTTTACGAAGTTCAAGAGTTTATCATCAACAGTTGAAGACCGAAGACGAAGACCGAGAAGATGAAGAAGACGAGCCGAAGGAAGATGTTTCTATTGGATGCTATGAGAGTGGTGCTTTCGTCACTGCCGATCGGATGTGAAGGTGGTAAGTACTCTCATCCTCGCATTAATGGTTGATTTCCTTTCTTAGAGATCATCAGAAAAAGTCTTTTATTTCCCACGATTTTGTGGGGTCTCCAGAAATAATTCGGAAGGTCTCCTTACCACCATTCAACGTGTGTAGGATTTCTCTTTTCATTCCTACATGCACACATGTGAAACCCATAAAAAAGCCGTCTTATTGAGTGCAATTATCATAAAATCCTTTTAAGTGAGGCAGAAGTCGAGGCGAAATGCTTATTGATCGCTCTCAAACACGCGTTCTCTCATTATGGTGTGGTTATTTCTCACTCAACATTTAAGAATGAGAATATGTTCTTTGGTATTTCTAACTTCTTATTACTAGCATGCAGAAACTCTATGTCCTCATAGCTCTTTGGATGCTTAGGAAGCTGGAACGCTTCGAAGTTGGAGTAGGTTTTGTGGGTATATCTCTCGTAAGCCCTCACAAGACTAAAACTCGTCCACTATGAACACCTAGGGGTTTAAAGGCTTGCTGCACATGGTGTAACTGTATCCTCGACGACATGGAGTTGTTGTATTTTAGATAGTTTGCTCGAGGACTAGCAAAAGCCAAGTGTGGGGGAATTTGTTAAGTGCATATTTTTCATATATTTAGTGTTGAATCCATGCTAGTAATTGCTTAGTTTCTTGCAAATTATTGTATATTACGTTTGTTTTCTCTTATTTATGTTTTGCTAGGTGAATCATCCAAAAGAAGTGAATTTGCACTTAATTGTGCAATAAAAGAAGTTTGCTATAAATGGAAAAGGGCCAAAAACCAAGTGGAACTCTTTAGAATCTAGGAGTTCTTGCTATCATGTCGAAGAGGACGAAAAGACGAAGCCAAAGACAAAAGAATGATGTCAATCCGATGTCGTATGAAGAAATTATGGATGAAACGAGAAGTTAAGCTTGTTGGTTATTCAAAACTGACAGTTAAACAAAGATTTCTATTGACACCCCATCAGACGTTAAGGGGCAGACAAGCTTCATAAGAAAACTGAACTGTCAGTCTCGGAAGACTGACAGTTGAATGGCAATTTATAAAGGCACCAGTTCATTTGCCAGGGGCTGCCATCATCTTCGTAACGGGCTTTGCCTGACGTTCATGGCTATTCACGGAAACTATAGATGGGTGCTGTTCGAGTGTGGTTAGCTGGCAGGGAATGGAGCAGACAAGTTTGGTTTGTGGTTATCAAATTGATATCCATGCCATGGGTTTGAGAAGTATCATGATGATGGTGTCGAGATTGGCAGTGAATACTGAGATGCTGTTGTGGAAGACAGGGAAGAAATGGCAGTGACTGAAAAATGCCGAGAATAGTCGTGATAGAAAAGATCAAGGCATTGTTGCCATTGATCTGATAGCAGAGATAGTACGTAGCCAAGTTCGAGCTGTTGATGGGTTCTTCCATGGTTGGAAGTAGTGATGATGCTCGGTAATGAAGAATTGCAGCTCGAGTTCAGCTGGGGAGTGTTTGCAGATAGGAAAAGCTCGAATTTGGAGTAATGGTAGTGACCAATGGCAGTTGATGGTGGTAATGGATCAAGAAGCAGCAATGGTCGAGTCTGGATGGAATGGAGCTAGATATCAGGCTATGTCTCACAAGATGACAGAGAAGGAATGATCTCTGTTGCAGTCGGACTGATGGAGGTTGTTTAATGGCATGGAAGCGAGATAATTTCGGTGATGAGAACGAAGAGGAAGAGCTCGAGTCTGCTGCCATTACAGGGTCTCAATGGAGTTTGCTGTTGATGGAGAACATGTGGTCGATAGTTCAGGGACGATACGGAGCTTGAGAATATGGAGCTGAGGCTTGAAAGGAGACGGGTAGGAAATGATGCTCGTGATAACCAGCAACTCATGCTATAGAACCTGATGGAGATGGAGTTGATCGGGACGTGGTTTATGGAGAACGAAAACATGGACTGGCTGTTTGGATGACGTTGTGGCTGCTTTCGATGGAGTTGGATGAGAAGAACTCAGGAGGAGTTACAGATAGAAAGTCTTAGCCGTCAAGAATGAAAAGAAAAGAGTTAAACATCCAGGAGAAAATACGGCTGGGAAGTTCTAGCCGCAAAACGGTAGACAAAATAATCAAGAAGACACAGGAGAACTTACGGATAGAAATGCTAGCCGTGGAAAGGGAAGAAGAAATAGGTTGTCAGTTCCATAGAACTGACAAGCCAAAGATTAATGAATGGGCTGGGTTTGTTTCTGTTGGGCCAGCTGACTTAGTTGCTGCGAAGAATTCTTTTCATGACCACTCTTTTGGCCGTGACCTGCTTATGGAAATATGGCTAGAGTTTGGCAACGTAAATCGTCCGGGATTCGGTGCACGGGCACTTATACTACTTGGATACCTATATGAGAGACCCTTCTTGACCTAAAAATATCTCTACATCTCATAATACACTTTTGTTCTTCATTAATATTCTAGGGTTTACCCCTTTAGGGAAAACCGGATAATTGTGTAATCATGAGAAGCTAAACTTTTGTTGATTAAGGATGAATTCAATGTTCTAACGTGAAGCTTTATTAGTTATATAAATCTATTCGGAGTTTTAATCACATCATCGTTTGTTTTCACTAATTTTAGAGTTTATGAGTGATTATTAGATTGATTTGGAGTGCACGCTAGATTGATCTATTAATTGTTCTATTTCTAGTATTGGGTTAAGAGATAAGTAATCGTCGAATAATTCGTACACAAGTAGAAATCGCGAGACCTTGCAGACGGATTCTGTGGAGTAATTGCGAGTGAAGATAACATCAGCAAGTGAACCTTGAGCTAAGAGTTTAACTACTGGGATCAACCTAATTCACAAAGCTTAAAACGTTCGATTGGATTACACCTTGAGTGAGCTACTACTTGGTGGTTCGGTTGGTTAAAATTTGATATTGGAGAGCTTCCGTATCCGTGGTATAAGAAGTTTTGGGGATAGCACTGAGCTAGCTGCTATTCTACGGTTGGTGATGAATGGTTCTAACGAAGATAGATAAGTATACTAATTCAGTTATCGTTTGGTGACGGCGAAGGATTTCCTAATCATCTTTTCATCTTATTATTTATTATTCTTTTTGTTTATTATAATCAAACCAATCCCCCCTTGTCTTTTATTATTTTGCTGAATCAAATAACATATCAATTACACAACTCTCTGTGGGAACGATCCTTACTACCGCTATATTATTATTTAATTAGTGGGAAATATATCGATTAATTTGTTGCACCTACGATACGCACCAGAACGTTCCTCTCAGAGCTATGATGAATATGTTTCTTGAAAGGCCTCTCAGCTGAGCTTTCGATGCTTCACACATTTCATCATCACCTCTATATAGAATCAAAATGATTGGGCGGCTCCTAGTCATATTGCATGCTAGTATAAAGCTTAACGCCTTCAGGACGTCACGTTACTCGTTGTTCCCTGACTACGTAGAGAGACCGTGTATAGATTATCTTAATGATTGGGAGGCTCCTAGACATATTGCATGCTAGTATAGAGCCTAACGCCTTCAGGAAGTCACGCTTCCCTGAATATACACCCCCCTCAGAACGAGTATGATGCTTCAATTATCTCATATCTCAATTCTGCAAATATGTTAATTCTAGCGTGTCATTCATCAACTGAATTCCTAGAAAATAATATATTCTATCTCATTACCCTGTTTCATGGCTGATCCTCAGCTGGATTCCATGGATTAGTAATAGATACTCAATTCATTTTATTACTCCCTTTCATGAATTATTCTCAGTTGAATTTCATGAATTAGTAATAAATACTCAAATAATTCTTATTAATCTGTTTGATGAATTATTCTCAGCTGAATTTCATGTATTAGTAATGAATATTCACCGACCGGGCATATGGGCCACCACCGAGTAAGTCCCGAGAAAATGGCGCGAGGGTATTTATCTATGCACCCAAATGCACGAACGAGCATTAAAAAATATGGACGAACGAGGAAACTTATGCAAAATAGGGAGAAAAATAATATTAATAAAATAATAAAAGAGGCGCCTAGGATACCGGTCATGCCGTCGTGGCCGGCCCACGCTCTCCCGTTATTTTACCATTATTTGAGAAAAATTCTTAGTTTCTCCATATTTTCCTTCAAACGATGAAAAAATAATAAAAAATAGGGAAAAGAGTCACGGGACCGGGTCACCTGGCCGGCCGGCCATGCCCTAGCCGTGGCCGATCCCATACCCTATTATCCCATATTTTCTTTTTATTATTATTTCCTTCATCTCATGAAACTCCTTAATTTGAGCAAAAACTCTAGTTTTGCATATTTTCTCAAATATTGTTCAAACCATCAAAAGGCCTAAAAGTCAAATGGACACATGACCGACTAGGCTATCCACGGCTAATATTAAAATATTATTATTTTTAATATTGTCAAAATATTGGTCGCACGAGCAAAGTTCTACTTGCTCCTTCGAGCAAAATCGAGAGTTTCAGTCAAGATCAAACTCTTCTGAAGATCCAAAATATTGCTCAAACGAGCACCAAAAAATACCAAAATTCTCGGAACTGAGACAGGGACAATATGGCAACACGGGCATGCCACCTTGGCCGTCTAAAGTCATCCCTTAGGATTGTAAGGATCCGGTCCCACACTCTTTCACAATTTTGACCTAATTAGCTTTCAACAGTTCATATTGGGTTCAAACTCTTTCCAACCAACTTGGAATTGTCTCAGTCGACCACTAGATGGTCCCACGACCACCAAGGGACGGTTTCTTACCCCTTGGCTGGTCCTCATCTCTTCATAATTAGGTTTCATTACCTAACGCTCAGACGAGCACTATTTTAATAAATGATTAAACCATCATTTAATCATCCTTTCACCAACTGGTCAACAAAGGACTTTGGTGCATGCTCACTCGAGCTCCTGGAGGCTACATGGTCGGCCATTATCCCATGTAGCCGATCCCTCCTTTACTCAGTGATCGATTTTCAGTAAATTATCAATTGATCAAAATTAGGGTTTCAAACTGAAAGCCCTGCAAATCATAATTTTGAGCAAGTTTAAACACTAATAATTTTATGTTGATCCAGTAATCAACATCTTAATTAATTAATATTCGATCCAGCTACCAATATTTTGATTAATGTTTTATTTGGTCATGTTACCAATAATTCATCAAACGAGCAATGTTTGCTCAGACGAGGAATATTGATCCAACTATCAATATTCAGTAATTCATCGAACGAGCAATATACCAACACTGTAGCGCCCCACATTCCCTAACCTGAGTTTAAGGCACTAAACCCACACTAGTGGTGCTAAAAAGAACAAAATAAAATAAAGATTCGTAGCTGATAAGTTGGATACAAAAGAGATGAACAACACTAAAATTTCCCAAAGCTAGGCTGCAAAAGAAATTGACTAACTGAAAACCATTGGCTCGTTGAAGTTAAAACATCAATTCTTTAAATTGAAACCTTCAGCACAAATTGTAAACAGGCCTAGACCCAAACTTGGCTATATTCATAACATTACTAACTAATTTACATACGGTGTGTTTGTGATAGTTAACTATACATAATTTACAATAGTTACTTACAATCAAAAAAAAACATCACCCTTACTGACTACAACCACATTACTGCCTACAAAAAGATACTGGCAGTTACAGTTACCTCGCTATACACAACCAAACACCTTACTCAACCCAAACACTAATCTCTCCTTCGGCCGAGTCAACGCCACTTACATCAAGGTTACCTGCCACTAAAAGGGAATGAAAGGGATGAGCTAAACAAGCCCAGTGGATAGATACATTACTCAAATCGAATCATCAAAGTTGAATTTCAAACGATGCAATTTACCAAACGTTGAAAACACATTTAACCCACTGAAAATAGACAACATGTACTTCAAACATTAAAAGAAGTCAATCGCATACAAACAATCACGTATACGGAACTAACCCCTCCTTCAAACAATGTATAATATGGTGACTCGTCCCGCACCTAAATAGCTATATGGTGACTCGTCCCGCACCTAGTGATTGCATAAAAGCTCGAATCCATGTAGATATAAATGGAGGAGTAGAATTCCTATATACCACAGATGGAAACTCTTATTTCCCATAACATTCAAACAAGCAAGCAACGTTTTAGGTCCTTTCTAATTAGAAGAAAGGCCAAGAGAATCGACAGGGTTTTAGGGAATCAAGATCCAACAATGCATGAGTTTTGTTAAAGTGCATAAAAATAATTTTGTAAAATCATTAATGGTTGCAAAAGAGTAATGTAAATTCCCAACTTTACCCGCTACTCAAACCTTAACCTCTGCAGTTCGCCTATCGAAGCCAAAGATACCTTAAGCACATAGAAATTAAGTTAGAAAAAGAACGATCTTACCGAAACTGACCTACACAACATTACAGATTGATTTATCCCTTAATTACGGCCTACAGACAATGAATTGTAGCACTTAACATCAACCTGAAATCGTTGAATTAATCTTTAAACATTATCAGCAGAAACTTAAGACTAGTTCAAGAAGTGAAGATGTCAATTTTGTTGGAAGTAGCGCTGCCAGGACTGTAAAACAGTTGCTACTCAAGTTGTGTCATATTTCAAAACACATAAATCTAAAAATGACATTGAATATCACGCTGGAATTGTTCACAGAGCTATGATTCTCAAGAATCCCTCTTAACCTAGTTCAGTACCAAAAACGTCTATAATCAGGCTCAAATGTCAACAAAAAAAAAATGTAAAATTCCTGAAATGATGTTGTTTAAATCAATCCAACAATTTCCTTATAGAACCCAGGTTTCGTGGTGATTCGTATATTCATAATACTAACTACAAATTCTAGCCCTATGACAACACAGTAATATGAAAGCCCTAAACTCAATTTCAAACGAACAACCCTAGGCCCTTCCAAACAAAGATTGACAAAATTAGAGAGTATTAAGATCTGTAGAATCATTTAACAAGCTGTTCAAGTAAGTTTCAAACAGTGGAGTGAGTAGCTATAGGGTTGAATTCGTACCTTAATTTTTAGTCAAGAACACCGAAATCCCTTTTTCAGTTGCTCTTCAGTTCCTACGGGAACCAACTAATTTAGGAGCTCAAGACCACCACTTTCTTTTACTGTCGATTCAACTCAAAAACTTAAGGCCGGTTCCACTATCACCTCCTGATTCTTCACATATACTAAGATTTGTTATCACTATAACACTACAGGTGTTGGAAGGAGGGATAGATAAGAACAAGAGTTCATTACTCACCTTTTTTTCCATACGTGTCCAAACATGAAACAGATTATACGAATGGGCCCTTTTTGTCAAAATAAAAGTCCACCACATGCCTAACACCTTCGTAAACTAAGCCCAATAACAATCTGATTTGAGAAGTCCCTAATAAATGATTATGCTAATCTAACACAATCAAATACAAGCACACAATGACAGACAATTAGTATCCTAATAACAAACTACAGATACTAAACAAAAGCTATCCAACAGCATGGTTGGTTTTCCCAGAAAAATTGAAATATTAGCGACACAATTATTACTAATTGTGTCTTGATATATCAATAATCAAAAGACAAAATATAGGATCGCTACAATTTGCTCAGATAAGGAATATTGATACAACTATCAATATTCAGTACTTTTACTCAAACGAGCAATTTTTTCTCAGAGTATTAATATTTATTCAACTATCAATATTCAACAATTCATCATAAGAGAAATATTTGCTCAGGCTATCGATATTCATCATGTTGATTTAATTATCAATATACATTCGAGAACTATACATATGTCTCAGCAGACATGTTCAATCCGTGAATCATAGAGCATTCGACAATCATGCTCGACTGAACAATACTTAGACTCATCATCTAAACAAGTCAACAACCGACTAATTATATACACGTCTGCCTTGCAGACTCCACAAATCATGAGACATCAATCATGTCACA
Source organism: Papaver somniferum (assembly GCF_003573695.1). Classification (NCBI taxonomy): domain Eukaryota; kingdom Viridiplantae; phylum Streptophyta; class Magnoliopsida; order Ranunculales; family Papaveraceae; genus Papaver; species Papaver somniferum. The sequence goes on from NC_039359.1 coordinate 179,847,868, forward strand.
TGGGGGGATATTAAGTAGGGTTTTAGTCTGGCGGCCTATGGTACGTGTGTTCATCCACGATGTGAAATGTGAGTAAGTCATGCAAGCATCTGAGGGAGTTAGAAAATTAGTGGGTGGACAATCAACCAAGTCTCTGCACGACCTGAAACTGATTTAACCCCGGTTTTCCAGTTTCCCACTCTTTCACTCGATTAACCGTCACACTTACAGGAAATCAACGTGTCTAAATTCTAGCAATATGAATAAGTTTCTGAATTCACAATTGAGGAGAACTGGTAACAGACAGACAACATCTATCGTCTAACCAAGAATCATCGTGTGAGCAACAATCTCTGAATTGAGCAGAATTCAAACTTATTCGAACCCAGCAGTTCATTTGCAGAAACCTACAACACATTCACAATCTTTGATAACCATTGATTTCACGCACTTCTCAGCTTCCCTCCTACAGATCAACCTTCTTCCCTCTTTGTGACCGAATTGACTCTAGAACGACCATTTCTTGGTTTAGGCCAGAGTCTTACAGATTGATCTTTCGAACTCAAAGCACTCCCGTGCAGTGCATCTGTTTGAGGTTAGGCAGTTTGCTCGGTTGAAGAGTCTCCATCCGAACGGTTGTCTCTCCACTTCCTGAAAAACCAGCAAATCGTTTTTCCCCATTAACAGATTCGCGACCACAATGGGAAATTAATATCTCGGTTGCAATCTCAAACTTTCACAAAATGGTTGATCTTAGGTCAGGTTCAGTTACAAATCCTAACCCAAACAATTCTAGCACTAGCAATAGCGGTGGTACTCCATAAGCTACTCCCGCTTCCAACAACGGTGCTGGTGATACTGCACTTCCTCAAACCAACATCAGAAGCAATCCTCTCTTCGGCCGGTCTCACGAAGAAATCAGAGAAAATCCGCCTACCATAGCTGATCTCATGAAGGTGCAAGAGACTCTCGCCAAAAATCAGATTGACAGGACTACCACTCAGAAGGAGTTATGCACTTATCTCAAAACTCTCACAAACAAGATGTCAGAAAAAACTCAAGAGAAAGGAAAAGCCAAAGAAACATCTCCAGCTGCTGATCCCGAAATCTCTCCAATCCACGCGGTAGATGATGATGAAGTCCACAAAGTTGCAGATGACCCACCAGCAAAGGAATCTATAGGTTTCATCACTCGTGAAGATCTGAAACGCTTTCTGGAGGATCGAGGGAAAGACAAGACATCATTTTCAATGTATATCGCTGCTACACAAAGAATTCCTATCCCTAAAGGCCACGCTTCTCCAACGTTTACACTTTATAATGGAGTGGGGAATGCTCGAGAACATGTTTCCCGATTCCTGGAAGCATTAGGAGAACATAAACACAACTATGTCGTCTGTTTGAAGGAATTCTTAAAGTCTCTGACAGGCCGAGCATATACCTGGTACAAAAATATCGCACCAGGGAGCATCACTAGTTGGGTAGAAATGGTTAATGCTTTCTACCGGAAATACTTCTTCGTCTCAGAGCAGATTACTCTCTCTGATTTAGAAAGAATGTCTCAAAAGAACAATGAACATCCGAACGACTATGTGAAAAGGTTTAGGTTCCAAGATCTAGATTGTCATGACCCGAACGTTACTGAACAACAACTAGTATACTTGTGCATAAAGGCAATGATCCCGGTCTACAGATATTTGCTGGAGAACCTGCGATTCCAAACTTTCTCGGAGCTTCATGAACCAGCCAAAAGGTCTGCAACCATTGCTCCTCCCTTACTGGAAAAAAAAAGCTACAAAAGTCGAGGAACCGCGAGAAACTTGAGGAAGTGCCAGAGGCCTGATCAACAAACAATAAAATATCGAACCTTCCATGAATGTTGCTGAAGGGAGCAAGAGGAAAACCGAGGCCCGACATTAAGGAAGGACAACCAAACTCGAAATGCACAAGCACCGACTCAGCATCAGCAGACCAACCAAGCAGAACCAAACTTTCCTTTTCCTATTGAAGAGGTGATCGAGCTATTGGAAGTCTGGATCCAGGATGGTGCGGTCAAATTACCTCCTGTTAGAAGAGAGCCAACAAAGGAGAAAATGAAGAATCCGCGCTACTGCTTCTTTCATAGGTTTGTCAATCATCCAACAAGTGATTGCATAATTTTAAAACGCATATTCAAAGAGAAGGCCGATTCAAGAGAACTGGGGACTGAAGGAGTACACAGGAACGTCTCTCCCAATGATGACCTTTATACTCTCTGAACAACCAGTCAAAGAAGTAGTTCAATCGTTGATCGATGACATATGTGAATTGATTTATTTGTCAAAGGATCAAAGGAAAAACATGTTCGCGTCTTTGAATCATATAGCCCGGAAACGTCTATCCATTCCAGAAATGCTCCCCGAGCCTCCAGTCACTGACAAAGAGATGTATGACTATGGACTTGTCACCACAGTCAATCTGAAGGGAAATGAATTCAAGAGATCATTGGTTGATGTTGGTACCGCTATCAATGTCATCCCTTTGAAGACTCTCAGAGCCGCAGGCATCACTCGTCAAGAAGAAACTCATGCTCCTATCTCAATCAGGGATCACGAAGGAGTACACAAAGTGCGTACGGCTACATCATTCTCAAAATGAAAATTAGTTAAACCTGGGTGGAAACCAAGTTTCACATAATCAGGGAAGATCCAGGATATGACATGATCCTCGGCCGGACGTGGATTCATATTGAAAAGGTACTACAACACCTTGAATTACACATTTCACTGTTGAAGAAAGCTCTGATTCAGAAGAAATAGAGGATACTCCATCGTTCGAGTACCTGGAGGAAATTAAAGCCCTGATGGAGCTAACACAAAAACCTGAAGAAAATGCGCATGCATTCGCCAAGAGTTTCCGCACTCAGGCAAGTCCTATTCCCCGTCATGCGTCCATAGTATCAACTTTCAAACATGCTTCCCTTGTCCGGGGACTCAATTTTGCTCACAACCTAGCTATTACCAAATGTTATGAGTGCGTAGTCTCACCTCAACAATATTTTACTAAATGGTTGAATGTGGAACCTCTTCAAACTGAGCATCTCACCGAAAAAAATTCGTTGAAGTAATGAACAAGTACAACAAAGAGTATCTTGGATATCCTCCCGTAATTTCACACGAGTGTCCATATATACCACAAAATCAGAAAGTTTTAATGGTCGCACGATCATGGAATCCCATTATAAGAGGAATGTCGAAACAACAGAAGATCCCCAGAGCAAGAGCAATCAAGCCTAACAAATTTCATGAAGGAGATCTAGTTCTCAAAGCAACTAAGCGCAATATTCCTTTTGCAAAGAACTCTAACTGGGAAGGACCTTTCATGATCGCTAAGTCTGTGGTTGGTGGATACTACAAATTGATCAACATGGATGGAAAGACAAGCGTGGAAATAATACACGAGAATTGGCTCAAAGCCTTTGACGTCTAAGACATTCGGCGTTTGAGGTATTTCTACCCTGTATTTTCTATTCCTCCAAAGCGTATTCAATACTTGCGTTCAGTATTTCAATTCAGCAATTAATCAATGTTCATTTACTTAAAAGAAAATATCTATCAAATCCAAAAGATAATCCTCAATCACTCACTTATCCAAAATCAATCAAAATCCAAACTAATATAAAATCTCACACCTCTCAGAAGTTCAGAATTCAAGAGATTATGAAAGGAAAACTAAAGGAAATCAGTAAAGAAAGATTTTTGCTCCTCTGCAATCTTTAGGTCTCGCAAGGCTACTTTATCCAACTCAAATTCTTCAATCAACTGGGCAATCTTAGTCTCCTTCTCCATCACAGCGTCACTTGTAGGGGATACATTCTTCTCGACTGCTTCTTTAATGGAAGCGGATTAAAGAGAGAAACAATAAAGAAATACAATTCAACTTGGTTGTATTACTATTTGAATATATCTAGCACGTGAGTCACTTTAGAAGCATTTCTTCAAAAATTCCTAGAGTCACTCTCGCATATTGTCTCTTCAACGATGATTTTGTGTAGGCTTCTCTTAAATATAGCCATGCTTTTATCAACCATGTCCAAAAAATTTAAGTTAAAATGAAAAACCAAAGTTACCAAGCAAGTTTTAATTGTTTTACTAACAATACTACTTCTTACCCAAAATCAAACATAAACCCTAACTTTTTTTTTTCAAATCCAAACTAAATTATACCTGAATAGTTCTAATTGTTCTCTCACAATTCTTACAAATTGCTATCAAATAAACCTTAATTTTTACTTTTCCACGAAAACAAACCAAATCCAAATTTTTACGTTTCTCTGAAATTCCTTAAATCATAATTACAATATTATCGATTGAGGTTGTATATTCTAATTATTCGTTGTTAAAATTATCCACAACACCGAAATGAAATTAACTAAGGTTTTGATTCTTTTATTAAAATCAATTTTCTAAAACTCCATAAGCATTATTATTCTATAAAAATGTGTCAATCATGATTACATTAAATTGACTATTCTTAAAATTCATCTATTATGGCATAGATGTTACATAAATTTAATTATGAAAATTATATAATCAATTTTTTTTCTATTTAGGGATTTGATAATTTATTCTATTTTGGGATATATATAAAAAATTGTTTGTAATTTTATAGGTTGTGTTTAATTTAATAATTATAAAAACCCGTTTGGTTAGATTAATAACTTATTTTACATAGATTATGGTTAATAAAAACATAGGATACATTTAATTAAAGCCTTCGTGTAAAGGAGTCATTTACTTTTGCTTAATGTGTACATCCCTGTTGTATTATACTGTACAATTGGCCAACTAGCCATTAAACGACCCTACTTTATATACAAAAGAGAGAATACAAGTAGGGCTTCACAGAAATCGAACTGAACCATTGAACCGAGCTGAAATCGATAGGACCGGACCGAAACTGATCCATCCGTTCATCCAACGATCAGTGTCGGTTTAAGAAATAAGAACCGTTGAACTGTCGGCTCGGTTCACATTGTGGGATCTAATACCGACCGAGCCGAACCGATAAAACCGACTAAGGTATAGTCGTTGATTTAGTTATCTGTTTTAATCTTAACCGTTCGTCTATCCTATAAGATCATGTTTAACCTAACCTTAGGAATTTCTTTTTCTTTCTCTCTTCATCTTCTCTTCACTTCAGTGCCTCTTCCCTCCGATCTCACTCACTGCAAGTGACAACGACCACCAACTCCAACCTCCATCACCAAGACATGTGCTCTACGCCATCTTCTTCTTCTTCTCTTCTTATTCTTCATTGTTTAATTTCAGAAGAAAATAAACTCATTTAACGTTAATAGTAGTTGTAAAGATGAATTTAAGGCTTACAGATTATTTTGATTTTGGATTGTAAATATAGCTTGGTTCTTATTTTAATTTTGATGTGTGGATTAGTAATTAGTCTGATTTTTGTTATTTTTTTAGGTTTTTCGAGAAAACCGTATCCTTATTTTTCAATTTGGGGTGTTTTTTTATTTAGGGTTTTGTAGTTTTTTTTCTACCCCAAAAAAATTAAGAAAATTCTTAATTTTGATCACTTCTGTTCATTTATTTATGCTTTTTTTTCTTTATTTTCACTATGGGATTTTAATTCATATGTATATATGACTCACATGGAAGATAGAAGATTGAAAGGAGTAGAAAGGAAAAAAATTAACTAATCCGGATCATGTGGATGGGATTATTTGTGAATCTGATTTGAATGATCTTCATGTTCTAAGTCTTTGATTGTATCTACTATAATAGTCTTCTTAAATTTTGGATACCGAATTTTAAATGGTTGTAGTTGAATATACAACCTCTTCTGCAGGTTGAATGTACGTTAAGTATGTAGATAAATGGAGAATTACAGTTGAATTTCTACCCTTTTTTTTGTTTGGTTGTTTTCCCTTTTGGATCGGTGGAAAACTATAGAAGCTGGGAAAATAACTGAACCGACTCAGATTGGTTTCAATCCGAACCGAGTTCAACACAGTTCGGTTACAGTTCTGAAAATGAAAATCGTAGAATATACAGTTCGGTCGACGGTTTCACCTAGAACTGAACCGACCGACCATTGTGCAGCGCTGACCACAAGTGTGATCCAAAAATCCTAATTTTGGAGAAAATAAACAAAGCAATTTGAGCCGAGTTAGAGATAACTAGATAAGCCCCTTCTTTAATGCTTAAAAAAAACAGAAAAGAAGTCAAATCCCCTTTATATCTGATAGACACATTTATGTGTCTATTTTGTTCTCAATTATGTGTCTTGTTAATGCTCGATTTTTTACTTATTTGATTATTTTATGTTTTTGTAGGTGTTTTTGGAGAAATAAGATATTTGCGGTAAAATTGGCTCGAAAAGTGGTATTTGGACCCCCTGGGAAAAAGTTACTAAAGGTACCCAGAAGATGTGTTAAAGGCTCTCTGGGAGTACACCATAGACACCCCAGAAAAATGACTAAAGTCACCCAAAGGATTTATTATTGCCACCCCATCTTGGATAAGGGGCACCTTATTTGATAAGGGGTACGTTACTTGCCATGGGCACCATGCCTGGTTAAGGGCACTCCATCTTCATCGTTTGAAAATTGAAATTGGCGGGAAACTGACACAATCGACTGTCAGTTTTGAATTTAATTTTCGAGCTAGATTTAGAGAGATTCGGTCGCACCATTTGATTGGGCTGGACTTGCTAAGGTTAAACAGATGTAGTATGGTTGTTTCAATCAATTTAATAGGACCAATTCTTCGGTTAGAAGTTAAACAGGGGAAGAGATATCCACAGATCTTTGTTGTTTCCTGGATTGAGTTTGGAAAGATTCTCTCGGGTTTTCTTAGATGACATGGGTTGGTTCGGGCCTGGTTTGATCAAACAGGGAGGTAAGCGTCTTACAATCGAAGACAAAGAAGATTTGATCATAGTAACGATAAAACAGAGATCGAGATATTCTCGGAGATTTAACGGGAGTTCTGCTTGGATATGAATTGTTATGGGTATGGTACACCAATACAGGGAAGTTAGTGATCTTTTCACGTACAAAAAACGAAACTTTCCGTGTTTATCTCGACAAATACAGGGAAGAGCTAAATCTCGGGTATTCAGCTGGAAAAGAAAATTGTGTCTGAAAAGAAGAGATAATATATGTGGAAATTGTACAACTGTCTCTTCTTTTGATGGCCCTCGTAAATAACCTTACCAAAAATATTTATATCCCTACTTTTTGAGAAGAAAATTAATTTAGTTAATAATTCCAAATTTAATATGTAGGACTTTCCCCACCGAAATAAAATCACTTGTTTCATCTTTTTTCTTCTCTGCTCCTCTCCTAACGACAGCCACTGCCACCATCTTTAATCGTCGCCACCACCATTCCAACATCACCAGTTCCACCATCACTTTATATACTTCCATTAAATCCACCACCACAACCTAAACAGTCGATTTAGATTTAACAAGTGGTTGAAGATGGTGGCGGTGGATATAGGTTTTGAGTATGTTGTTGTAGATGATATTGGAAAAGAAGATGATGAAGTTCTGTGGTGTTTACAAGGATTTGGACAAGAAATCAAGGAAGAGTTCTGCTTCTACAGATTGGGAAGAAATTGATGGTGATTTGAGATCGATTAGGGTTTAACAAGAAGAGGTTTATGAAATTGAAGGATAGGTTTTGGTTCATTTCGAGATTCATAAGGAATTGATTTCGTTTGTGGAAGTTGGGGTTTCAGATGATTATGGATTTGAATTGGTTTTGTTGTTTGAAGATTAAGATGGATTTGATTGTAGCTGTTGGTGGTGATGAAGTTATAAGACCGGTTGCTGCTGTCATGATGAATGTGATGTAAAATTGAGGTCTTGTTGCGGTGATTGAATGAGATATTTGATGGTATGCCATTGATGAATTTGATTGGAAATGGTGACTTGAGAATTGGTTGAGACGTGAAAAAGAAGGTTACAGAGATGATGGTGGCTGTGATGCTGTACATGCTGGTAGTGTTTGAGCAGCAAGGAAATGTTTGAGCTGCAAATAAGAGTGTTGCTGGTGATGAACACCGGAGATGTGTGTTGGAAGTGAGAAGTAAATGTATAGACTTCGGTTTTTCTGGATCAACTACGGTTGTTGATCCTATTTATGGGATCAACTCTTGTTCTTGACCCAATTTTTTATGGGATCAATTACTGTTGTTGATCCATTTATGGGATCAACTCCTGTTGTTGACCCAATTTTTTATAGGATCAACTACTGTTGTTGATCCTTTCAAATCCTATTGTTGACAATATTTCCTTGGATAAGTATATTCGTGCTTGTAGTTTAAATCATGTAAATTTTTTCCAATGTTGAACTTGTGGTGCAATGGTAGCATGGCTGACTTCATGTTAGATGATGTGTGTTCGACTCACGCCAAGTTCACTCCATTTACATGGATCAACTTTCATTGTTGATCCACTTTAGGGGATAAAATACCATTGTTGATCCCCTAAATTGGTTAAACTTCTACGATTGATCCTTTTTTTTGACCAACTACCATTGTTGATCCCCTAAATTGAATCAACTTGTACTGTTGGTTCTATTTTTATTTGGATCAACTACTATTGTTGATACAAAAATATCTGAACCAGTGGTGGCGGTGGCAGTGGTGGCAGCGACGATGGACTAGTGGTGATGGCGGAAACGGAATAATGGTGGTGGTAAAGGAGTGGTGGTGGAATATTAGTGGTGGTGGCGGTTGGTAGGTGGTGGTCGTTTAACGGTGGTGGTGGAATGGTAGTTGTTAGAGCATTGCTCGGTTGAACCCACCAAGCGTTGGTATGTCAAGTTTGGTTGTCATATTTTAGTGAATCAAAACTTATTTAAAGAGTCGCTTAATTATTTACTAGAGTCAACTTCGTATAGGTTAGCTACAAAATTACTAGAATATTAGACTTACAAGTATTACATGAAGACTTGAAGAATGTGAATAAGTAAAGAGCTATAACAACGACATCATCCTTCCACTTGAGGTTAGTAATATTTGACTTGAATTGTTTCATTCCTAACGTATATTTCATGTCGTGCATATTAAAAACATAACTGCGAAGCTGTGAATGATTACACTCTAGTTAGACATAGTATTAAGGAATTACAATACGAAGTATAACGTCTATCTTTTGAACTTTGTATATAAGACATCGACATAATCATATGAATGCTATTGTGATTATGTGTATGGGTATGGGTGAAGATTTCGTCCTAGGAAACAATGTTTTACATTCGTTTAAAGGAAGTACAATTCATAAACTTGTTTTATGAATCGAAAGTGAAATCGCTAGGCTTATTGCTATTGTTATTCATTGCAAATCTTTGGATTACCAATATGTGTGCTCAGTATAACCGCTCATAACTTGTTTATGAATCTCGGTAAAACTATTCACAGTGCCTGACTTTTGTATTGGTATGACTTTTACTAGTGAAATCGATCATAAGTAATCACCTGAGATGGTATGATCAATATTTGTAATTGGTGTGACCATTCCTGGTCATTGGGTAACCGATCCTAGAACTTAGTTGGGACTAATCACAAGATGTGTAATCGATCCTTGTAGAAGGTTAACAAGTTTTAGTAATTGGTGTGACCGATCCTATAACTTGTGCAACCGATCACAAGTAAGTACCATAAATAAGTGGTAACCAATCCTGGTACTTAGTTAACAATATTTTGGAAATTAATGTGACCGATCCTAGTAGCCACTTGGAGGTAGAACTGAAACTTGTTTTGGTAGAACCGTTAAACCCATGAATGGTGATTCAATGTTTTTGATCAATCACATAGTTCTTGAAAATTAGATGAACCAATTCTAAACTCGTTTGGAAGTGTAGCAAATCGGTTCCAAGATTGTAAAACTGAAAAAGGATTTGCAAAGTAAAGATAACGACGTACTTTGAACATGTGCAGTAACTCTTATCTTTTATTGTTCATAGATATTTCTTAATAACTAAAGGATAATCCCGGATCGAAATAAATTGAGAATATTTTAATTAAGGTTTTTAGTTTTATATGCTTTTAATTTCCAGCAATTAAAATGCATATCTTTAGAAAATAAAAATTGGTAATGTGCATTTACTAATTGGAGATTTTCTACTGAGATTTCGGTCAATATTTGGACAGAGCATTTCCAGGAATTATGAAAACCGAATTTGGATATATATTGCATATCTTGAGAATATTTTTGGTTTTGGAAATTCCTTGGTGTCCAAACTTCCTTGGTCTATAAATATTGAAGTTTGCATTTCGATCAAACTAATCCTCAGAGCCAGCAAAACTACCTAGTTGTGTTGTTACTGGTGGAGCCATCTATTCGGAGAGGAAAGTACCCTAATTAGGAGAAATCTCTTATGACCGCTCGTTTTAAAGACTTCTTTCGGATTGGGAAGCTCTACGAGTACCATTGGTGGGAAACTAGATACTTGCAGTTTATTATTAGTTTTCGATTGATTTGATTGACTAACGGTTGTTGAACTTTGATTGCACCTAGTTTGTTTATACTTGAGAATCTTCTCTTCTGATATAAGATTCACTCAAACTAGATCGAAGTTTCGACGGGGATCTTTAGACTGTTTGTATATCTAAAGAAGTCTTGTGATAATCCATTGTTAATAGACTTCGTTTTGTGCGTGATTGATCACAAGAGATTCAAGTTGTTTGTGTGCAGGTTTTTATTGAAGATCTAAGAAGATTTGAAGACAATGAAGATTGCTTGTTTGAGTTCATAATCTTTGGTGTGCACAAAATTTGATCGGCTGGGGATCCAACTATAATCGGTTTATCTTTGTGATAATCTTGATTGATTAGTGAGTAGATCGGCATCAATATATTGTATTTGTGACTAAGAAGTATTTATTGCAAAATCTAGACAACTACTTTGGTAGTTGTATCTTTAGATAGATCTAAGAACCTGACAAAGGAGTTTATTGGGATAAACGGAAGAGTCTTTTGTCAAACTCATATCACTTGTTTGAAAAGAGTTGTTACCGAACAGATTTGTTGTTCCTTTACTGTTTGGAATATGAACCAAAGGAATTGTTCCAAGTGTGTGACTTATTACAAGTTGGAGGCGCATGGATACAGACAAAACTAGGTGAACTATATGCTTGGTCTCAACTATACGAAGTTAGGTGTAATTTTGTGTAGCGGCTTAATCCTGAGAGTATTCAATTCTGGACAAGGACCCGGGGTTTTTATGTATTTGCGGTTTCCTCGTTAACAAAATATTGATGTGTCTTTTGCTTTTCTATTTCCTCAATTATAATTGTTTTTAGTATAATTATAAGTAAATACACAAACGTTAATTCCTAATTACTTGATATCAATCCTATTGTGTTTGGTTAAGTCTGAACCTATTATCAAGTAATCATACTTCGTTGTTGTATTGTCTAGATCTTGTATCCGTAGTCAATCACACAAGTTATTTTTTTGTCATATTGTCTCGATCTCGTATTCATAGACGATCATACGAAGTGTGAACCGATTAGTTGTATTGTCTCGACTCATCCCATAGACAATCACTTTCGGAGAAAGGACTTGTAGGTGGAAAAGTTTTAGATTGAGGTATATTAGGGTACCCTCATCTTTTCAGTAGTTAAATATTGGTGGTGGTGGTGCTAGTGGTGGTAGTGAAGTGGTAGAGGAAGAAATTTGTTCCGTTTTGAAATAAAGAAAAAGATTATATGGGTGAGAGTATTAAAGTAATCTAATTTTAAATGGATAAGGTTATTAAAATTTAGGGATATATTTATTGTTGTATAAGGATATATTTATTGGGTGTCAAAAGTAGGGACATATAAATAATGTACCCATATTATATAGCGTAAGATTCTACTCAATCAATGAGAGAGTTTTGAACAACCAGAAGACGCGTAAGAAGACTTGAGAAGAAATTCTCAGAGCTTGGCAGGGAAGAAAATAATTTAGGGAAACCAAATGTTTTCGAGGATTGGAGGGACCTGCTGTGTATAAATATAACATGTTCGAGTCTTAGAAAGGGTATCGAGTAGTTGGGGGAGTTGTGGGATAGTTCAGAGTGATTAGAACATCACAGAGGCTCGGGAAAAATTCACAGAGGAAGCTGTAGAACGAGGAAGAAGAAGAACATAAGACAGATAAAGTATGTTGCATAAGCAGACTTACATTCACATGAGATATTTTTCGTCGTTCATTATTGTTTTCCAAAGACTTCCAGCGACTAAAATTTTCCTTTTGCAACTATTTTTGGAACTGTTTCACTGTTCTTCTCCTTTTCACCTTTGTAAGCACCCTTTTGAGCAATGAAAAATTCTTTTGAGCATGTTTCCAACATAATGAGCTAAACCCAATCTCTGGGTGACGAAGGAAGCTATTTTTCCAACAATTATATGGTAACATTTATTTAATTAATTTTTGCAATTCTTTTTACGATTACTTGCATTAAATGAAAATTGAAATAATGATTTTTATTAATTATTTGTCTTTCACTTGATGGTGCATGCTTAGCTTAGAGCTATTAATGTTCCATGTTTGAGATTAACAACTAGTGTTTTGAAAATCTACTTTTGGCAATACTTTAGAATCACAATTTCTTTTGTTGGAGCTATATTTTATAGAATTGCATGATTATTATTAATATTAAATCACATGAAAAATTAGAAAATAATGGAATCTTAGCCTGAGTGTTCTCAATACTCTTGATAAAAAAAACTAATTGATGAACTTTTTCAATACTCTTGATAAAATAGTGTTCACATGAATTTGCTACTAAACTCTTGAAAGCATATCGATCTGAGAAATCAAGACCTGCTTCTCTGCAAATAGGGCGACTATGATGAGTCAACTCAGCCATTGATCTTCTTCAATTTTTAAATTCTTCCCTGTAAATTCTACTCCATATTTTTCTTGTATTTGTTTCTTGGGGTTAATTTTCATACTTTATATCTTCTAAACTAGTCATTCCCTGTTTTCTAGATCATATTTTTTTCTTCAAATTTTATTTTTTTTGCATTTTAATCGTGTCTTGCTAACTATTCATGTTTTCTCCATTATGTGTATACATTTTGGATTATCTCTTATGGCGTTTTCCTTTACATTTGTTGTTATGACTATAGCGTTTGCTGAGAAGGTATATAATCGTTTGAGCACTGGCATTGTCTGTGATGGGATTGCTGGTTCAGTATGGAAGAAGATTAAGAATCGGTACTACTCGCCGAGTCAAGATTCTCCAAAAGCCCGCTCTCTGAAGAATTCAACGTCCGAAATTACTGTTGTAACAAGAAAGTTTGTTTCCTTTTTATTATCGGGTGGTTACTTCCATCTATGAATCTTTCCAACTTTCAGAAGGTAGTCAAACAATTTGCTACCGAATATCCAACCAAAATATTAATCAAAAAATATTTCGTATCTATATGGTTTTCCATAAATATAATAATCATCAAGATTTATGTTCTCATATTTCTTCTTCTGTGAGCAAAGATCAAAATCCTAGCAAAACTAAAATCGAAAATATGGAAAATGGGAGATCAAGTCAAGTAGGTGATTTGGTTAATAAGTTCAAGCAAGATGTTTTGAATTTAGGAGATACTACAAAAGTAGTGGTTTTTCAATCAGAAAGTAACCATGATGAATGGGAGGAGACCAAATGGGAGGCCAGTGCTATTGGCAAGGTCATCACTGAAGGAAAAATAAGTTGTGATACGGTGGAAAAACATATCAAGTTTACTTGGCATTTGATGTCTTCAGAGGATATTAAGATTGTGGAGGTAGATCCTAACACCATGATATTCAAGTTCAGTAAATGGAAATTCTTGAATAAGGTAATAGAAGAAAGACCATGGGGTATTAATAGGAAGTCGCTTGTTATTCATGACTACATACCTGATTTGTCCTATACCGAAAATATTCGGGCCTCTAAATCTTTTGGATACAACTACGGTTTTTTCTTCCAGGACACATGAATGTTGCAGCTGTCACAAAAATTGGAAGTATTATGGGAGAGGTAATTAAGATTGAGCCAAAATATGCTATTCCAGTAGGTGGATTTCCTGTCAAAGTCTGTGTCAAAATAGACCTAACAAATCCACTGAGAAGGGAGTCAAAGATATAACAAATGCTAGTATCAACAATTGGATTAAATTCTTCTATGAAAGGCATCCTGCAGGCATATGAAGTGAATGTTATGTGATTAAGCATTGTAAACTGGCTTGCAAAGATGCAGCTATTTTCTTAGCCAAAGCTCACGAGAAGCCTTATTGCTTTGGTAATACCAACAATATTAGGAAAACAGTTACAAATACTGCAACAAAATCATCCCCAGCTATGAAAGGCAACCAGAAGAAGCTTTGTTATAAATGTTGTTTTTATTCCACCTAGGGATGGTGAAGTCATTGATATCAATTTTCTTCTTAAAGAAAGTGGTGATGCTGAGAACAGTGAAGACACTAGACCCCACTACAACTGCAAGTGAAAATGAAGAAATTACCATTAATCCCATTGCTGATAATCAAACTTCTGAAAAAGTCATAACTGCAGGAGATGTCCCAACTTCAGCTGCACAGAAGGAGAATCAGGTAACTATGAACACATTCTTCACATTCATTTTTCAAAGGTTTAATATACTCTCTTGCATATACTTATATTTAATCTTTCCACTTTGGTTATTATTTTTCATAGAAGTCAAGAATAGCATCTGCATATTTCATTGGCTTTTGTTTTTCAAAAATTTCTTAAAATTGTTTCTCATTTACCTACTTCTAAGTAGAAAATAGGAGTCAAGTATGAAAGATCACATCTTGGAATGTCCAAGGTTTCAAAAATAAAAACACCAGAAACCATTTGAGTGATCTTATAAGAAGTCAAAACCCAGACATCATCTTCTTATGTGAAACCAAAATGATTCAAGATAAATGTAAACCTCTCTTAAAGCAATTTCAATTCCCAAATTCAGCTTTCATAGAGCCAGCTGGTTTATCTGGAGGGATAGTTCTTCTTTGGAAGAATGGTTTCCAATGTTATATCCTTGATGCTAGTCTTAATACCTTTAATACTCTTATACAAGCTGATCCCAGTATGCCTGAATTTCTCCTTACGTGTATGTATGGTTATTCTAGATATGATAATATGATAAGAAAAAGGAGCAGTAGAACTTCATACACCAGATTAGTAATAAAAACAGTATTCCCTAGATTATGCTAGGAAATCTCAATTTTCACATTCTAGACAATAAAAATAGTCATACCTCTTCCACCAATAGCTGGGTAAATACAATAGTTGCAAATAGTGGCTTAGAAGATATTGGATTTGCTAGAAAGGATTACACTTGGACTAGTAATAATATAGGTACAGGTTCTAAAAGATCTAGAATTGACATGGCCTTAGGAAATGGTGAATGGAATATTCATTTTCCAAATTCTAAATTGTATAATTTAACTCAGGTAGGTAGTGATCATAGCCCAATTATGTTAGTCACTGATGCTACTAGGCCAAACTACTGGAAACCTTTTAAATTTTTCCTTACTTGTCTCATTGATGATACTTGTACTACAGTTATTACTAATGCTTGGAAACATAGTATTTTTGGCTATCCTGGTTTTTATTTTATGGGGAGATAAATGAAGACAATGAAAGACTTATCAAAGTGGAATAGAGAGCATTTTGGATACATCAATACAAAGGTAGAAAGTTTGCAGTTGCAATTATATTCTCTTCAAGCTCAACCATCAGATAAAGTTTCTCAACATCATATTGAGGAAATCAACAAGGAACTGAACAAATGGCACCAAGTCAAAAGTGATTGTTACCAGCAAAATTCAGAGATCATTTCATTAAGGACATGGATTATAACAGCAAGTAATTCCATACAAAAACAAATAAGAGGAAAACAAAAAATAACATTGACTCAATAATGGATCATAACAATGATACATTCCAGAGAGAAAATTGCTAATAATCTTACTTTCCATTTCAAGGATATTAGTACTTCAACTTCTCCTGTTCTATAGGAAATATTATACACTGTTCTTCCTTCAATTGTTACTTCTGAGGATAACATACTTCTTGTCAGTATACCTTCTTCAGAAGAAATTTTTTCTACTCTTTAAAGTACGTAAAGCTGGAGTGATCCTGGTCCAGAGGGTTTCAAGTTGTATTTTACAAAAGTCCGTGGAGCATTATTGGTGAAGATGTTTGTCAGATGGTCTCTAGATTTTTTGAAACAAAACATATTCTGAAGGAAATCAATAATACTTATATTCCTCTCATTCCTAAAAAGAATAAATGCACATGTGTTGTTGATTATAGGGCAATAGGTCTATGTAATACTTCTTATAAGATAATATCCAAAATTCTTGTTGGAAGAATGAAACCTTTAATGGCTAAGATTGTCTCTCCTTTCCAAGCAGCTTATGTGTCAGGGAGACTCATCAGTGATAACACAATAATTGGTCAGGAGATCATTCACTTTATGAAGAAAAAAACAGGGTCAAACAGTTTGGATGGAACTTAAGCTAGCCATGTCAAAGGCTTTTGACAGGCTAGAATGGAATTTCTTAATAAAAGTTCTTCAATATTTTGGTTTCAGTGATAATTTTTGTGACCTTGTATATTAATGCATAAGTACAACATCACTCTTTGTGCTCCTCAATGGATCTCCTTGTGAAAGATTTCAACTTACAAGGGGAATTAGACAAGGTGACCCTCTGTCACCTTATCTTTTCATTCTTGATATGGAGTTTTATCTAGGCAGCTAACTCATGCTCAACAGAATAACACAATAAAAAGGATTAAAGTGGCTAATACTTCTCCAGCTATTAATCACTTACTATTTGTTGATGATTGTTTGATTCTCACTCAATCTAATCTCACTATATGTGAATAATATACTAGAGTTACTGCAAGACTTTAGCTCTCAGTCAGGTCAAGTGATTAACTTTGATAATTCTGCAGTTCACTTTAGTAAACACACCAATCCATTTGTTGCAACTACTTTAACTCAAATTCTGGGAGTTAAAAATATGGATGCCAAGGAAAAATATTTGGGTTCTCCACTTCTTCTTGGTCACTCAAAACAAAAATCTTTCAAATCCATCAAGGAAAATTTTGAAAGAAGATACTTCAATTCAGTGTCTGCTTACCAAATGGGAACTTTTAAGTTACCCAATAATCTTATTCAGCAGCTTACTTCCATTGAAAGGAAATTTTTCCGGCGTCATAAATCTACTAGGCGTTTAAATCCTATAGCATGGCAAAATGTGTACAAGCCTAAAGACATTGGAGGTATTGCATTCAGGGATCTTGAGAGCCTTAATCTGGATTTATTAACCAAACAAGATTGAAAAATATATACTGAATCCAACCATCTCATGGTACAAGTTCTTGGAGGTAAATACTTCAAATCTGGTGATATTCTTCATCAACACATAGAGGCAAAAAATTGATCTTGTACTTGGAATGGAATAACAAAAGGCTTGCAAATAGTTCAACAAAATTATTTCATGGAGCTTAACAATGCGGAAAAAATAAAAATTTGGCTGGGTATACGGATACCAGGACTGCCAGATCCTCCTACACCAACCACTGATCATTTCAGGTTCTATGAGGTTGTCTCTGAACATTTCATCCCAAATTCTTATGCTTGGAATGTTGAACTGCTGGATAAACTCTTTGATGCAAACACTTCTATGAAAATACAAACTTTATTCATTGATCCATCTAAGGAAGATGTTATGCTATGGATACCTGCAAAAGATGAGAAGTTTTTTGTCAAGAGCACCTATAACATGCTCACCAAGTGTAATAGAGTCATTCAAATTAATGGCTCTGACATAAAACCACCATTATGGAAAAGATTGTGGAATTGCAAGGCAGCACACAGAGTCAAGCTTTTTGCTTGGAAAAGCATCAGAGATTTACATACCACCAAGACTAAATTAGCTTCCTACAACAATGAACAAGATATTTGGTGCAGTGTATGTGGTCAGTATGAAGAAACCATTGAGCATTTATTGTTTGAATGCAGACATGCAAGAGCAATTTGGAGAGGGGTTAATATTAATATTGACTCAGTAAAAGAAAATTCCAGAAGTGTTTCATAATGGTTTCTTAGTTGTTTCAAGAACTACAACGACCATACAGATGAAAAATGGCTTTATATTATTATGATTGGTTCTTGGGTGTTGTGGAAGGACATATGTGATGCAACTTTTCAGGGAGTTTCTCTAAACCATCTGACCACTATGCATAAAATAAGTTATCACTTATCATCTCATTTGCATGATTCATCTAGTATCAGTCTAGGCATACATTATTATGGTATCTCTAGATGGATACCTCCTTTAGAGGGTATTCAAAAACTTAATGTAGATGCATCTTTCGATCCTGATATTAACCAATTGGGCATTGGTATTGTGCTACGTAATCATACAGGCGAATGCCAAGGGATTATAGGAACATACACTAATGGAGCACTGGGTGCATAAGAAGGAGAATGTTGTGTTGTTGGTGAAGCTTTGTGTTGGGCACAGAAAAAACAACTAACAAAAATTCAAGTCAAAGCAGATGCCAAAAATGTTATCCAATCCATAACTGGAGATGTGCTACTAATGCAGTGGGAGAACAAGAACATTATTAAATAAATCAGACTTCTAGTTTTATGCTATGCAGTTTTTCTTTTATCAGTAGAGATGATAATCAAGTTGCTGATTACATCTCTAAATATGTTAGGGAGTACAACAATGCAATAGTAGCCGAGGACAATTTTTCTACAGATATTTGTCATCTTTTAGATAAAGACATGAACTTTTCGTCCTCTTGATTGCAATAAAAATTTTCTTGTTTACCAAAAGAAAAAAAAATGAATTTGCTACTATTAATCTTAGAATTTAAATTTAGAATCGAATCTTTATAAATCTGAGAATCGAACTTTTTCTTATCACTATCACAACCACATCAATATCATAGACTTGTCTTAATTCAACTATGTTTGACATCAATGGAAAGTAACCCGTTCACCCCAACTCCAAAACGTCATTTTCTCTCTCAAAATTTTCGATATTCTTCAATTTCGAAAAAATAGGCTTGTTTGGTTTTATATAAAGATTAAAATAATTAATTATTGTAGCTATTTTTTAAATTTTTTTGCTAATTTGTTTTTGGTATCATTCATTTGATAACATTAGAGAGAAAAGGGAAAGAGAAATAGTCTCCTTTTTGTGTTAAAAGATAGGAGTACTAAAAATAAGAGAAAGAAATCGTCCTTCCATGAGCGGATTAGTAAACTCATAGCATCTGAGTTATGGAAACATTTTCTGGCCTATTACAACACTAAAATTAACTAAAAAATTAACAAAAAGCGGATGAGGAAAGCTGCAACAAAATATATATATACCGATGAAAATGCATGATTCCTGGTAACTTAATTCCAGTGTAGGTAATCCAGTAGACAAGTTCGCCATTCACATTATTCGACAATTTCGACCAATATAGTTCTGTTTAATGTGGAGGTGTACTTAAAAACACCGACAATATAGATAGGTATAGGCAGTTAGCTTTTCTTGTTATGTATCGCAAAACAAAGAATTGAATGATTGAATGAATGACGGAAAGAAAAAAAGGGTTAATTGGAGTTTAGTACTTACATTTTAATTTAGGGATAATATTTGTCTAATTTAGGGCTTGGTACCTGGAAATCACGTTGACTGTTTTTGACCGTCTTTAACCGTATTTTAATTAAATTTATGTTATAATTAATAACGAGTTTACAAGTATACCCTTATAATATGACTAGAATCTAACAGCTCTGATGAAACCAGTTAGCGAACGGTTGAGATCAAATATCCACTAACCATTTAGCTCTAATACTCTATTCCTCTCCTCTTCCGCCTCCGATACATTTTAGATATTTTTTTCATAAGATTGATTTGATCCGATCGAGACCAGCAGTGAAGAAATTAGGGGTTTCCTTGATCTGGAATTTGCTGAGAAACGGGTTCGATGTTATTCCGATTTGATGAAGATTAAATAGGTTTTTTCTTTGAATCTGAGACAGGGAAATAATAGTGCTGCTGCTACGAAATTGACAGGGGGTTAGTCCACGAGTGAGTTTGGGGGAGTTTAATGTATTTTGAATCTTGGGGATTTTGAGGGAGTGTAAGAGAGTGTGGGGAGTTTGAGAGAGTTTGGTGTTTTGAGTGTGGGGAGTTTGAGAGACTCTCCAGAAATCTCTACTTTTTTGAGAGATTTGGAGTGAGGAAAAAATACACTATAAACTCCCTAGAACTCCCCAGAACTCCCCCAAAAACACCAACTCCCTAGCATTCTAATTTTAACGACTAACAGGGAGTTTGAGAGTTTCTTTCAAACTCCCCCACGACTAACAGGGTTTTCTAGGGAGTTCGGGAGACTCTTCTAAACTCTCCCACGACTAACAGAGATTTCGAGAGACTCCTTTGAACTCCCCAAGACTAACAGGAAAAAACCAAACTACACTCAACTCCCCCAACTCCCTTGAGGACTAACACCCTAATCTCAAATTGAGAGATGACCTTGAATTGAGAGCATAATATGGATTTGAATAGATCCGTTAATGAAGAACAATGATTTGGCTACTGGTAGTATTCATTGATGGACAGAGAGGAAGAAATAAGGATTCTGATTGTCTAAAACTGAAGAACAGAGATGGAATTTGTTGGGGTTTTGTCAGATCCGTAAAAGAGTGAATCTTAGAGCTGATATTGATGGTAGAAGATGGTGCTGGTAATGGAATTATAGGATCGAGAATATTTGCAGGGGATTAATTAATGAAGTGTGACCTAATTGAGTTGCTGGTGATGTTTGATCTACGAAAGAAGTTGAACTGTGAAAGAAGAATTGCGAAGGGTCTTCATTTGCATCTGAGAAAGCGGTGACTGAATGTGAAATCGAATGGGTTCAGGTCAAGAATTTGATAAGGGTTGTTCCTGCAGATTAAATAAATGGCGGTGCCGTGAAGGAACAAAGGGGTTTTTCTCGAATGTGAATATGGGGAGTTTGGCTAATTTGAACCGAGAAGATATGTATGAGATTACAAAGTTTGGTGTTGCTGAGAATGAGAAATTGGTGATCCATGTTGGTTGATGATAATCAAAGGTATTTTTAGTCTGCTGAATTGGGTTCTCTTGATTCTGAATTTGAGTTAGAGATGCAGCCGTGAATGGACATTGGGAATTTTTAACAAAATCAAGGATACAATAGTAATTGAGTAAATAAATTAAATTATAAACTCATTAAAATTTGACCCGACAAAGTCAATGAAAGTCAACGTGATTTCCTGGTACCAAGCCCTAAGTTGGACAAATGTTACACCAAACACTAATTTTGGTCAAAATGTAAGTACTAAACTCCAATTAACCCAACAAAAAAAAACATGATGATTTGTGCTAAGGGTACTGGAACGGGTTCTTCATAATTAGGTCCCAAACGTTTACCATCAATGAACATTTACGCTAGCCAGTAGCATTGACGTAGACAACAACCAAAAAGCTCGAGTCTTAATTGGAGTTATCGTTGCAGAAGAAAGTGGTTGAAAAATGGGATTTCCGTCTCTATCTGATAGTGCGGCCCTAAGAAGGGTGCTTAAGGTACATAAAACGGTTAGTATGGAAAAATCTGATGCTCCATGCCTAAGTAGTAATATACCTAGTTTAACTGTTCTAAAACAAAATAACTAATAAGCACCAAACTATGCATTGCCCCTTTCTATGACAAACATTTTCAATCGGAATGTTTTTCTTCTTTTTTTCTTTGGAAAAGTGTATCAGAACAATGAGAAAAAAATAAAGGAAAAAAAATTAAAAAGAGAAATGCACAGTGGTGTTCTGTTTAAGGGACCAATTTATATGATTTCAAAATGCACTCAGGAAGTTTTTCGCAATGTATGAGTGACATAGTGAGTAAACGGTACGAGAACACAAGTTTTAGTTTCGGTCAATTTCCATGTTAAGATGGGTTTCCCAATTGACCACGGATTTGCTAGTTGTGGTGCTTTTCTAATTCAAGGAGGCTAATGCTAGGGAATCAAGTTTGTGACTCATATAAGAAGGTCCAGGCTATGTGTTTAGATATGAAAATGGATACTTGAGAAATTCATTCCACCTCTTGGGGTGGATGTGAGAGACAATTAATGGTGGAAGGAGTACATCATTGTGATGCTTATGTAATACTTATCGATGTTCAGAGATACGTATTTATGGAGTTTTCATATGAAGATGTTGGTAAGACATCGTGTTTGAAGAGAATATCATCGTGGTGGTGCTGGAGTAAATTATTGGTGTTGAGCAGAAGGCAACCATGATAGTTTATGTAGGGTATATAGAGATGATCATCTCGTTGTGGTAGATAATGTGGTAAACGTTATCTCGTTTGGGTGAAGACACTACTTTAGAGTTATAGAGCATTTGTGAGAATCTCTTGTGTTCAGTCACATTGTGGTGAGTCTATGGATTGATTAGTCAATCACATGTGTAATACACAGTCGGTGATTCTATATTAAAGAAAGAGGTTGTTGTCATTTTAATGGATGTACACAATACATACACATTGTGTATATTGTTGAACCACGTTAGATTCGTGAGTACTCTACTTGTTGCTTTTATCTATGACTTGCATTAGCGTGTTCTCTTTCTTCTTTTCTCATCCAAGATCGTAGTGAGGTTCATGGAGCAGTCCGATAAATCTAGGATTTATTGTTGGCGAGTTTGTTTTCCAATGTTATTTATCATGTAAATGGCTCTGAACCCCGAAAATTGGTATGGTACAATAGTTGGTATCAAGGAAAATTGTCCCAACAATTGGTATCAGATATTTGGTTGAATAGAAGATTTGAAGGAAAAGTTTTGGGTTTTCCTGGTTGGGCTTATGAAGACGTAGTTGATTTGGATTCATCAAGTATGTGAGGACCTGATGCTATCAATTTATGAAGATTAAGAGTCTGATGTTATCAAGTGTGTGGGGGATTTGATTTCACCATTTTTGGTTACAAATAAAAAAGCGCGTGTTCTAAAGGAATGGGATTACATCAGGTGATCTGCATTCGATTTGGTCAAGATGAATGGTATTGATGTTTGTGTTGCAATGCATCAGAGATTTGACACTGATACATATTGAAGTATAAACCCTACGCCTAGCTTCAAGTAAGTCTTTTTTAACCATACTAGTGAAATTGCACAATGCGCTTTCCTTTTGATAATTTCCCATGTCTTTCCATCTATTTTTTTTTTCATTTTTGTTCCTAGTTATCACTTTCAAACAGTGCAGTACGCAAGTATCAAGTTTTAGTTCAACACAAATGATATTGTTTTGTATGAAATCTGAAGGTCGTTATTGCAATTGTCTCTCATGAAAATGCTACTATCGTATATAATTGTGTTATGACATTCCGGTTATAATAATTCCATGTTACCTTCGTTGTACCTAACAGGAGGGGACACTCTTCCTTGTGGGTCCCATAGTGGATAATCATTCGAAACTCATTCCAAAACTGATGCACACAAAGTTCTCTTATGTATTTTTATTCATCTTTAGACACGGGTGAGTTGCAGGACAGAAGAGTGAGGACTAGATGCCTTATCATGGCCTGGACAGCCCATAGTGAAAAGGTGAGGGTACCCAAATATACCACAAGCTAAAACTTTTCCTACCTATAAGTCCTTTCTCCGAAAGTGATTGTCTATGGACTGAGTCGAGACAATACAACTAATCGTTTCACACTTCGTGTGATCGTCTATGGATACGAGATCGAGACAATGCAACAACGAAGTATGTTTACTTGATACAAAGTTTCGGACTTAACCAAACACAATAGGATTTCTTATCAAGTAAATAGGAATTAACGTTTGTGTAATTTACTTTATTTATAATAAAACAATTATAATGCGGAAATATAAAGTAAATGACACAAAAAGATTTTGTTAACGAGGAAACCGCAAATGCAGAACAAACCTCGGGACCTTGTCTAGAATTGAATACTCTCAGGATTAAGCCGCTACACAAAATTACACCTAACTTCGTATAGTTGAGACCAAGAAACTAAACCTATAGTTCACCTAGTTCCGTCTATATTCCCACGCCTCCAACTTATAAATAAGTCACGTACTTGGAACAGTTCCTTTGGTTCGTATTCCAAACAATAAAGTTACAACAAATTTGTTTGGTACCAACTCTATTCAACCAAGTGATATGAGTCGGACAAAGGCTCTTACGTTTATCTTAACGTAAACTCCTTCGTCAGGTCCTTAGATCTATCTTATGTTCAATTATCGAAGTAATCGTTTAAGACTAAGCCAACAACAGTCTTAATCCAAAGAATTTTGTTGATGCCGATCTACTCAATTAATCAATCCAATCTACCACAAGGATAAACCGATTATTAATTGGATCCTCTTTTACCAAAAAAAGTATTGTGCACACCAAAGATTATAAACCCAAGTCAGATCTTCAATATCTTCTTTGTCTTCAAATATTCTCAAATCTTCAATAAGAACCTGCACACAATCACTTGAATCTCTTGTGATCAATCACACACAGAACGGAGTCTGTTAACAATGGATTATCACAAGATCGTCTTTAGAACTAACAACAGTCTAAAGATCACTGTCGAAACTCTGAACTAGTTTGAGTGAATCTTATATCAGAAGAGAAGATCCTCAAGCATAAACAAACTAGGTGCAATCAGATTTCAACCATTGTTAGCCAATCAAATCAATCGAAAACAAAATATAGACCGCAATTATCTAGTTTCCCACCAATGGTACACGCTAGAGCTTCTCAATCCCAAAGAAGACTTTAAACTGAGCGGCTATAATAGATTTCGCCTAATTAGGTTACTCTCCTCTCCGAATAGGCAGCTACACCAGTAACAACAACAAAAGAGGAAGTCTGTTGTTACGAAGGATTAGTTTGCTAAAAAGGTAAACTTCAAATATTTATAGATAAGGAAGTTTGGACACCAAGGAATTTCCAAAACCGAAAATATTCTCAAGATATTCATTAAAGCACAAATTCGGTTTCCATAATTCCTAAAAATGCTCTGTACAAAAATAATGATCGAAATCTCTCAGAAAATCTAATTAGTAAATGCACATTACTAATTCTTATATTTCCCTACAAAATGAAATTAATAACCTTAATTAAAATATTCTTAACTTACTTATTTTTCGATCCTGAGATTTTCTTCCTTTAGCTATTAAGGAATAACTTCGAAAAATTAAAGAAATAAACATTCACAGCACGTGATCAAATTATGTCGACATCCTTACTTTGTAAGTTCTCTTTCACACTTACAACCTTGAAACCGATTTTCCACACTTCCAAACAAAGTTTGTAATTGGTTCATCTGACTTTCAAGAACTATGTGATTTATCAAACAAACATTCAATCACAATCATGGGTTTAACGGTTCTACCAAAGCAAGTTTCGGTTCTACCTCCATGTGAGTACTGTGCATAGTCACACTAGCTTTCCAAAATTCGATTGACTAGGTACTAGGATCGGTTACCCACATATATATGGTATCTAACTTATGTGTGTTGCACATGTCCATAGGATCGGTTCCTCTTTTCCTAAAACGTGTTGCACATGTCCATAGGATCGGTTCCCCTTTCTGCTATAAACCTTGCTGCACCTCATATAAGGATCGATTCCCCTTTGTGATGTATTGCACCTCTCACTAGGATTGGTTCCCCTTTCCAAAATTTGGTCAGACATAAAACAAACCCGATCATACCATCTCAGGTGATTACTTAAGATCGATTTCACTAATAAAGGTCATACCAATACGTAAGTCAGGCCTTTGTGAATAGTTCTACCAAGAACACAAACAAGTTGTGAGCGGTTATACTCAATCACACATATTGGTTGTTCATAAGATATGCAATGAATAACAAAACCAATAATACCTGGCAATTTTCTTTTCGGTTCACAAACAAGTTTATGAATTTACTTCCGTATAACACATGTAAAACATTGTTCCCTAGGATGAAATCCTCACCTCATACCCATACATAATCACAATAGCATTCAAATGATTATGGCGATGTCTTATCTACAAAGTGGTTAAGCAATAAACCTCGTATTGTATTCCTTAATACTATGTCTATCTAGAGTTCAAATATGCTTCGCAGTTATGTTTCAATAAGCACGACTTGAAAGATACGTTAGGGAATGAAACAGTTCAAGTCAAATATCACTAACCTCAAGTGGAAAGATGATTGTTGTCGTTGTAGCTCCTTGCTTCTTCACATCTTCAAGTCTTCGCAATATTTGTAATGTCTCATATCCTAATAATTTCAAGCTAACCTATACGAAGTTGACTCTAGTACATAATCAAGCGACTCTTAACATGAGTTTTGATTCACTAAAATATGACAATCAAACTTGACATACCAACGCTTGGTGGGTTCAGCCGAGCAATGCTCTAACACATAGCCCGACCTTCTACTAACATGTAAATTTCATGTTATGCATTATTATCTGAGAATCCACGGGAAAGTTGAAAACATGCCCCATAACCAAGGTCATCCTAGGAGGAGGTCTTATTAACACCTTTTTCTTTATGTGTCATTGCTAAGTGACAAAAAATAAAATAAAAAAGATAACACTTTTTACCTAAAGTTTAGCTCAAACCCATAAGGTCTTATTTTTAATAAACTTTATTTGTATCTAGAGATAAATGATGATGTTGATTTGAGATCCATGGTCATGAAGAAAGTCTAATCTAGACCTTTTACTTTACCCCTATTTAGCCATATCATATTTCTTTATGACATTTACCCTTGTATTGGAGATAAAAAACTTGGTGGAAAAGTCTTAAATCTTAGGTGTCATGATATTTTAAGACCTTCGCCCTTTGCATTGGAGATGCTCTAACTTTGCACATGTATTATCAGACAACATCAACAACCTACTTCGGCTACAAAACCTTCTCAACAAAAAAAATGTATAAACATACTAAAGTGACTAGTTAATCCAACAGAATATAATAAAAATATGGACCACATCGAAACACTATGGTTCAACTTTGTTACTGTCCATTCATTTCATGAGAAAGAAAATTGGCCCATACTATTTTCCACCTTTCAATCGTACATCATCTTAACTGTATGGTCCATTAATTTTTCATCGAGAAACTTATACCTCTCGATATCAACAGTGCAAAAACCATCTGACATACATTGTGTAAAAACTATAAAACTCACCTTAGATAATAGAAATGATTCCAGCACAGTAAAAACCCATTGCAAAATTTTGTTATATGTATTGCAGGTTCAGCGATACCAAATTTGTTAAAGATATTTAATCATATTTGTTACATAATAAATGATTAAATTCAAAAATATCTTGAAGACCAATATTGGCTCTCAAGCATGTTTACAAACAGATAGAGTTCAAGAATATATGTTAACTAACAACAGCTAAATGAATCCTCCATTGATAAATCAAAATGAGCGCTTCTGTTGGGTTGAATATAAGCATGTAGTACCTGGTGGTTGTGAATGTATTGAGCATGTAGGTGTAATTTGAATCCAGGTTAACCTTCTGTTTGATTTGTGGAAGCTATAATCAGCTTCAGAATCACGTACTTCCTTATGATTGAATATTGTAGTTTTGATTATTAGAGAAGGTTCTCTGTGTTTGATTTGAAATTAAAATTCGATGGGTTTTAGGAAAGAAGAATTCCGCTCGATTCTTTTAGATTCACCAAAATCTTCTAAAGACGCAGCTGAATAATCAAAAACACAGACGGGTGAGTTAGTAAAATCTTGTCGATCCATTGAAAACGATGTTTTTCTTTATTATACTAAGATTATAAAGTTAATAAGGTTAAGTGATTTTGCTCTATACTTTGTACAATATGATATTTTTATGAATTGTTTGAGAGACGTAGTTTTTTTATTTATTTTGTAGTTTTTGCTTGGCAAGACACAATAAGGAAAGAGTATCGTAGTTGGGATGCAAATTTTGTATATATGTTGGTGGAAGTAAATATGGAAATATTAACATGTTAGAATCTCATTATTGTTCCAAACAAAGGGAAATAACAATTTGGTTGTCAATTTTCATCAGTTGAATCATGTTGATGTTTGTCTTTAACCTGAAGTTGAAGAATGTGAAAATGCATTCATACTCGTTCTACCTTAGTTGTTCGTTACAATAAGAATTTGGGGAAATCTTGTATTAGTGTGAATATCAATATTCTGAGGAGCACGTGTCACAGTTTCAGTCGTCGCCGGCAAGATAACTGTGTAGCCCTCGCTATGCAGAAGAACTTGAGTAAAAGAAGACACCTTCGCAGATCTACTTTATCTTATCCCAATAAGGGATACCTAAGATAGAAAAGTAGAATCTAGTTTAGAGAGAGGAAGCTGGCGAAGGGACACAGGTAGATGACATATCTGATCAGAATTAAAT
Organism: Papaver somniferum; assembly: GCF_003573695.1. Lineage (NCBI taxonomy): Eukaryota > Viridiplantae > Streptophyta > Magnoliopsida > Ranunculales > Papaveraceae > Papaver > Papaver somniferum. The sequence continues at coordinate 179,876,307 of NC_039359.1, forward strand.
ACGTAAATCTCTTATCTACATGCTTAACCAAAGCACGTGGAGAGATATGAGGTGGCAAAATCTGACTGACCAAGGATAACGGTGAACGAAGGTACAATCTGTACTGAGGCTGGGAAGTTACCGAAGGAATGTGGGTCAGCTGAGGTGGCAGAGTCCGACTGGAGAAAGGATGTGGTGAACGAAGGTACCATTTGTACGGAAGGTATATTAGGGGACGATTGACCCAAAGACAGCAAAGATATATCTGGAGAAGAAGGAGCTATAAATACCAAGCTTCACCAACAAACAAGGGGCATTCAATACCTAGGAGAAGAAGATCTAGTTTTAAGATTATACCTCTTTAATGTTTAGAACTTAAGTATTTACTTAAACTTGAGTTCTCTTTATTACTTTGGGAAGCATTTAACATCTTTGTAACCACCAAAACTTAATACAAACAATCACTCATTACCCCGTGGACGTAGATGAAAGTCGAACCACGTAATCTCTTGTGTCTCATGATAACTTAGTAGCATTTACATTATACTTGTGTTCTTCGTTATTATTGTGATCTTGAATACCTTTTATTACTTAGCATTATCAGTTCAATAGTGATATCAATACTACTTAGTATCTGATTCTCTGGTTGTAAACAGTACGTAGACTATGGGAAAATTAGTAGTCACAGTTTGCCGCTAGAAGGTTTTGCTCGCCAGCTTTAGTTTTTATGTTCGTATATTTTTTAACTTACGCATCTTCTTTAACGAAGAGATCTGAGTTAAACAGTGATGGATCTCACTCTCTAGTGATTTGTTCATTTGTTATTTACGTAAGTTCTTTGAGTTCATAGCCTCTAAAGATTTGCAATCTTACATATCTACAAAGTTTTCTGCAAAAACACACTCACAAAACGTTAAAATTTTTGTTTTGTACTAAAAAAACTTTTTCCGACAGAGTATCTTTTAGATCTGAGTACCTCTGAGAACTGAGGAATCTCAGTGAGAATTTATGGAAGAAAATATATTTTCAAGCATTTAATAACCTCTTTTCTTGGAAGATTTGACACTCCTTTTAAATTATTTTCCACATTTAAGGTTGTTTTTTTCAACTGTTTCATAAGAAATTTAATACCTATCTTTCAAAGCGTCATTTCAGTCCTTATTCTGAAAAAATTGCTTAACCGTCTTCTATGTCAGAGCATTTATTGCTACTTCTAACAAAGGCACCCAAGTAGCATATTTTTTTTCACTTTTTTTGTGACGTCAGGATAACCAAAGACCTAAGGTATGCAGAAACCAAGTGATGTACCAACAAGCTCACGGCCAGCGGTTACGAGAGGAAGATCTCAAAAACCATCTCAAGTGAATCAAAGAAATGAAGATGAGGACAGACAAAGTGAAATATAAAGAACAACGGTTGCTAATAAACCACCTACCCCTGCTAAAGGGATGAGGCAAACATCAGGATTACAACCACTTTACGGCATGCCGTTACCGGAGCGTCCCCATGTTACGAAGCCACCTGCGGACAATGCAGGGTTACCCAGAAACTTAGCTCCTACGAGACGAGGGTTGGGAAACCTAACTCATATCTAGCTAGATCCTGATGCCCCGGTCATAGAAGAGGGAGTGGATGACTCTGAGGATCCGACCGACAGCACTCCTCAGGGTGGTGGAATCCACAATGAAGATCAAATGGCAGCACAATTAGCAGCTTTGCTACTCCGTAACAAGAAGCACGAGGATGCAATGCGCGTGATGGCTCAGGAAAACCAGAACCTAAAAGATATGCTGGAAGTGCAGATCGAAGGTTCCCAAACTCACCCTCCGTTAAAGAGGCGCGAGAACGGACTATATCAGGAAGATGAAGAGTGGATTTTAACTCACCAGGGGGAGCCAGGAACACACGGCACGATCCAGATGAGACGAATTCAACTTACAAGCCCTCTCAGTCCTACTATAATGAGGCATTTTCCAGAGATGCTCACAATGTGAACATGGTCATGGAGCAAATGGAGAAGATGCAGAAATAAATACAAGGATTAAAAACCGGCCACGCAGGCGCAAGGCTGGAAGAAGTACTCCAAGAAGCGACAACATCTCCGTTGTATTTTCGCATTTTGAGGGAGCCTATCCCTCCGAAATGTCCAATACCTACGTTTCAGGCATACAATGGTACCTCAGATCCCACAGCGCACCTACGGTACTACGGTCGTGTCCTTGCCCATTGGTAAAGAGATGAGATAGTACTTTGTAGGTACTTTCCTGCAAGCTTGACGGGATCAGCATTGGCGTGGTATGATAATTTACCAGCAAACTCAATTGACTCTTTTGAGCAATTGTCCATGATGTTCTTGGAGACATACATGTACAACAAATCAACAAAGGAAGGGTTAGATAGGCTATTTTCTTTAGCTATCGGACCCCGGGAAACATTGATGAAATACACAGACAGGTGGAAAAAGACGTGCCAAGCAATCGTAAAATTTTAGCATTAATTTCTATAAGTATAGACTTGATAGAACCTCGGTTATCTTCGTGGAGCTTCACAACCGATCCATTGATTACAAAGGAGAGCTTCGGGTTGTCCAGGAATGCTACATCAGACTTGAGGAAATCCAAAAGGATAACCCCATAGCACAAACAAAGGAGATAACAGCCCCGCAACGAACAAATTCTCTGGAACCAATTCCGGAGATACCTAAGAGGCAAAACGAAGCTGGGGGCAGCACCAACTCTCGAGACAAAAGATCGAAATACGGAGATGGCAAAGGAAGAGGAAAAGGAAGAGAAGAATTTGTAGATAAAGTTTACACAAAACTAAACCCAACGTTCTCCCACATTCTAAGCAATGAAGGAGCAAAGCCGGGCTTTCCTTACCCTAATACTAGGGGGAAACAACCGCATAAAACAAAGGATGCTAAGGAGTACTGTGAGTACCACCAGTACTACGGGCATATATCTGACTTATAGGTTTGGGAAACCTACAATAATAATACTGCAAGTGCACAGCGTCTAACTAGTAGACAATGACAAGTACAGGTCGTTCCCACGAGGAGTGTGAAATACTCTACCAACTAATATCGAAAGTAACTAATCGACAGGATAATGTGTTAACGATTTTTAGAAATTTGGAACAAAATGAAATAATAATAATTTTAACAATAAAAATAAAATGGGAATGAGTTATTAGTATTTTCGGTTTCCACCAATTAATTATGTAAACTCTACTAGTCGTTAAAAACATATTTCATGCCTTTTCAAATATTGTTTCTCTGTTGTAATTTTCTTCGCTTTATGGGTAGTGATTCTAAAGCATTACGTATCAATCCTAAAGCATATCACGTCAAAGGATTTAACCAAAGAACGCCATATCAATTGAAAAGCATAAATAATCAATGAAATCACATGAACAATAAAATATCAAGCTATATGAAGAAAAATTACTAGTCATTCAAATCATTATTGAGCATATAAATATAGAGTTTACACAATTTATTGGTTTCTACCTAAACCCTAACATAACACTGGCTAGAAATGGATTTCTTAAAAGCCATAAACATATTAAAATTAAACTCTAGCTAATGAAAAATGAAGAATCGAAAACAAAACATCAAAACCCTTCCTTCCTTGCGTCCCTATGGCCGGGTGCCTCCCCTCTCAAATATTCGACATCCTTCTTATACACCTTCCCTTTCTTTTATTTCATTAAACAAAGTATCAAAATAAATTATTCTATGAAATACTTGCACACAAGTTGATGTCGTCATCAGTATCTTTCCCCAAATAGTATTGCCACCTAGTTCTTCCAATGAAATAATAAACTCTCCGTATTTCCAAAATCTCCCAAATGAAGAAAGAATTATTTTATTTCCAAAATAATCTCACGTGTAAATATTCCTCAATTAATTATTCACATGGAAAATAAATTATCTTTCCCGGTGAAATATATTTGTAATAAAGTAAGAAAGATAAAATACTTCTCATTTTCAGTTTGCATGTGCTAACCCCATTTTGATTTCAATTCCTTTGTTGCGTTTGTGCCTCGCCTATGAAACAATTTTATGCTGCTGATATATATGGAGATACCAGGCCAGCTACATTTTGTCATTTTTTTCATTGTGGTTGCTGATATATGGAAATACCAGGCCCACCCCATTTCATCATTGTGGTTGCTGATATATGGAAATACCAGGACAACCCCATTTCATAATTATGGTTGCTGATACATGGAAATACCAGGCCAACCCGGCTGCTGATACATGGAAATACCAGGCCAGCATAATAAGTTCTGCTGATATATAGAAATACCATGACAACATAATTGATCATTGTGGTTGCTGATACATGGAAATACCAGGCCAACCATATTTCATCATTGTGGTTGTTGATATATGGAAGTACCAGGCCAACCACATTTTTCCATTTTCGTCGCAAACACCATTAAGTCTCACATTTTGTTGTTTATTCGCTGGATGATCGAATTCACTTGTAGTTTCTACAAAAGCACTAAAATAGTATTAGTAACTATAATATTGTATCATCGCTAATATAAATATGGGTATAAAATGTAGAATATACATGCTTATCAATAGCCCCACACTTATATTTTGCTAGTCCTCGAGAAAAACAGAGATATTATGCAATTGATTTTTTTATTTTTTTATTCTAAGAAAAGTAAAAACCTGCAAAAATATGGATAATTACCCACACCCCCGCACTTATATTTTGCTAGTCCTCGAGAAAAACAGAGATATTATGCAATTGATTTTTTTTCTATTCTAAGAAAAGTGAAAACCTGCAAAAATATGGATAATTACCCACTCCCCCACACTTAAACATTACATTGTCTTCAATGTAATTGTGTCATCCAACGTAGAAATTAAGATGAGAAATACAAAAATAAACAATAAAAATAAGAGATAGAGTAGAGGGAACAAATCTGATGGGTTGACTCCCATGAAGCGAAATGTATTTGTTGCCCTACTTGCCAATAGCATGTAGTCTCAAACAAGGTGAGGTTGGTACCCCAAAGTAGACATCCAATCATATATATATAGTCTAAAAAGTTGAGGATCATCCCAACTAATCCGGTCAGCTGAAGATATGTCTATGTGAACACTATAAACCTCCAAAACGGTATGTAAATTCATTCTCAATCACTAGTGGAAAACAGAAGTTCCGCGACCGTCAGGACAAGTCATATATACGAGTTATACGACCATTTCTAACCGTCTCTGTTGGGGTCTCTGATAAAGCGTAGCTGTTTCGGACAACCCTTAGCCGTGGGTCTCAAAATAGCGACTGATTTTAAGGGTAACAAGGTACAAACCCTTAGCCGTGGGTCTCAGATTTAAATAATAATATAAAAAAAATATAGATTCAGATTTGCTGAAATGCCTGAATGGCTAAATCAAATCTGAAATAATCTGAATGAACATCGAATGAAACTCAAATTAAAGTCAAATTAAATTCAAATTGAAATTCAAATGAAACCAAAACTTAAACTCAAATTCAAACTCAAACTGAAAATTCAACATTCATTCATTGTATCCATCAAGTTTAAAATTACACAAAATAGTATTGAAATCCTGAGTTCGGAACAATATACAAGTCCTAGCTATCTAGTGAGTTCAAAGATTAAACAACAAAATGATAAACTAACGGACAATTGATTAAACAGCAAAACGACAAACTCTACCCCGACGATGAACCTAGCCCATACTTTAGAATGGTGGTATCTGTAGCAAAATAAGTTATGCTTCAGAAAACAGCAAATAAAAGAAAGAAAGGGATATAAATATTTACATAGCCAAATAAATCAGATAGGATGAGTATGATCTAGCAGTAAGAAAGTCATATATTTCTTGAAATTCAGCATCATTGAATCTGGTATCAGGACCTGGAACAATGAGTACAACCTTGTTCCCATCTACCACAAACTGCTTGAGTTGATGGCTGAGCACACTTTCAACAATTTTGCAGTCATAGGCAGTAACAACCTTCTAAATATCTTCAGTTACTTCTTTAAGTTCGAGAATAAATTGCAATAAATGTGTAGCTTTTCTGCATCACAAGGAATTATCAAGGTTTAAGACTCGCACATCAGACAGGGAAAAACAAATTAAATTAAATTGGACCAAATTCCTAACCGTTGCGTAATAATTTAACACACCTAACCACAAGACATTTGATGCAATAAATCCCTATCAAGTTTCAGTCAACTCCAAGTAAAGGCTAATGGTCTTCATGCACAAATGACAAATAGTTACCAGACATACCCACTCAAGTAGTTTGCTAGACATGAGTACACTAGGAAAGTATTTTACAAGGAACAAATACTATGAAGTAGAAAGTCTTAAACATAGTGCAATAAGGAGTAATTAACATCTTAAGAACAAAAACTGAATGAGTTAAAAACTTTCCTACCTTTGCTGCGAACCCCGTCTCTGTCAAGCACAACACATACTTGAGCATAACGGAGGATTCCAATAGGAATTATCTGAAAGATTTGAGATGAAACTTATCTATATGGTGAACTGGGAATGGAAAAATGGTTGCAGAGTAAGGACAAGTTCGAGATGTTAAGACAATAGTATTCCTTCGCACCTTCAACAACTCCACCCCTTTTACAAGCAGTACTACATGATATAAGCAAATCCCAAATCAAAAATCATTTTATATAAATTGGAATCCATAAAACTAAACCTAATAACATGTTACTCCATCTAAATACCAAAATTAAACCTAGATTTCTATGGACTGGATGATGGTTTTGGAGCCTACGAAGATAAAAATCTTCCATTAAAACCAAAATCCAAATAAGCATCAGATATAAATATATATGAATACACAAGAAAGGGACTATTTATTCTTACAAAGGCACCACCAAGATTTCCAAGCATCCAATGCTTAAGCGCATTGAGCCTCTTCAAATGCTTCTTCAACCCTCTTGCCTGTTACCACAGCCCTAAGACACTAATGAAAGTTACAGTCAACATACTAGTGAATATTTATTTATATGAAATAAGTCCACTGCAAATGGGTTTCCACCAAACAACTGACCTTCTCTACCCCTGAGACTACCATGCCTCTCACTATGGTATAATCCCCAAGTAACCAGGACATGAAGAGAACCTACATATTAACACGCAACAATTCAGATCTTTCAAGTTTAAGGATAGGTAACATTCATGAATAATAGAAGCTGCAATGATGAACAACTTACTCTCAGTGAAGCACGCAGTTAACGAAACAAACTTGCAACCCTTGGCACCACTTTCCGTGGCGAGTCTCAATACATCATAACAGGCCCTAAGCACAGAAACTTCATCAGTGATACACAATGAGCATAATGTATCCACAAATTAGACCTCTTCAAAAATAATATAATAATTGAAGACATATGAACGATAAAGTGTTACCTCTAAGTTATCACCAAGCTTATCTTCCTTAGGATCAGTTGCTATCAATGTTGTATAACAGAGACTTATGGCCTCGTGCAAATCATGGATTGCCTGCCAGAATTTGTAAAAGTCAATGCAAGTGTTGATATGCGATATTTTGTAAATATAAACAATGTCAGGTAATCATAGTGTACTCAACAAACAATGGATTTGCGATCTTGATTGGTAAAACATCAAATCATTTAGAACATTTTTTCCAGGAAAACTGAACTCACAATTGGATCAGGAGCATTCACTTGCTCGCAGTCCTGGTTCAGGCCAACAGCTACTGTGACAGTTGCATGATCATGGAAGTATTGCGCCTCTAGCTACAACAGAACAAAAGTACATGTATATCAGATCTATGTTGTATGAGGCGCTAGGCAAAGCGAGGCGCCAAGCCAAGCGCCTCACGCCTTGTCACCTAGGCACGACTTAGGCGCTCTAGGCGAACATAAACAAAAATCCAAAGTAAATATCCTTTTTCATTACTTTCATGTATACTAAGTCATTATGCGATGTACAAGACAAAAAGAAAGAATCATTATTATCATTACTGAATTACTAGAACTTACAGGAAAAGATTCAAACTCTCTTCTCCGTGGTTCTACATCAACTACGTTTTCCCAACCTATAATATTAGTATCACAAAACATAGAGAATGAATCATTATTATCATCGTCGTGGTGACCACCATCATTTTCATCATCATCACTTCTCCAAAACCAGAACCATTTGTTCCTCCATTTTCATCATCATCACTTCCCCAAAATCAGAATCATTTATTCCTCCAGATCTAAGACAAGGATTTGTTGGTAAACAATAGATAGATTAGGACTGCAAGGACATAATATAAATCAAAATTTTCTATAAAAGTAATAAAACCAATTACTGAAGAATCTTAGGAAATAAAATCTATAAAAGTAATAAACCAATTACAGACGAATATTAGGAAATAAAGTTAATCACGTTAATCTGAATCACTTTTTATGTTCGTGATTCACGTTAGTAATAAATCTCATTGACAGTTAAATTAAGAAATAAAAATCAACATTTATATCCATCAAGTTATTTTCTTAAATATTAATTTTTCTACCATATTTTTTATCATACAATGTTAGCAGTAATTGATAGCATAATCCTGAAAATGGAAACAAATTCCTATCAAGTTGCACGTAATTAGAGCAATTATGCTAAATCAACTAATGAATGATAGACGCATTTATGTGTCTATTTTGTTCTCAATTTTTTGTATTGTTAGACTCGATTAAGTACTTATTGTGTTATTTTGTGTTTTTGTAGGAAATTTTAGAGAAATAAGCCCTTGCGGCGAAATGGGCTCAAAAAGCAGTGTTTTACATCCCGGAGAAAATTACTAAAGGCACCCCAGAAATGTCCCAGAGGAACCCAGAAAATTACTATTTCCACCCCAAAATTACTATTTCCACCCCAATTGCTAAAGGGACACCCGTACAGGATTAGGGGGAGGACATTTTCTTCTCAAAATTCAAATTCTGTTTTTGGCGGGAAAGTTTCTTCACACTCTGGTTGATTTTCCAATCAATTTTTGAAGGTGTTAGACAGAGATTAAATGGCTGAAACTTTGTGAAAAGTTGTGATATGTCATAACATAGCTGTCATGGGTGTTTTTATCGACCAAATTTGGCTGGAAAACGTGTTTTAATCCACGAGTTGAAAACAAGGTGAAACACGCGTCAACGGGATTTGGAGAAGATTTTTAGCGTGTACTGAACGTGCTTAGCTGACTCAATCGATTATATGGAGCGTGAAGAAGGTTTATAAGGAAAGAAATACAGATGCATGCGTGTGGAAGATCAAAAAATGAAAATTTTGGTCGTGGAGAATATTTTTAATAAATGAAGATTATTTGGGAGATATGGACGGATTAAATGAGGATTAAGAGTATAAATAGATGGCTATTGGTACAAGGGAGGGGTGTCGAGAGTTGGGAGGAGAAGAGAGGAAGCTGCAGAGGAAGAATCACGAATTCTCTCTGCTGCTGCTGCTGTTCGTGATGAAGATGAAGAACATGAAGAACATGACTTGCCAAGACAGTCGTTTAATAACTGTCGTAGTTTGCCTTCATTTGCAGCAGTTATTCGCAACACTTCCTTTTTATCGTTCTGTAATAGTGGAGTCTGTAACGCTTATAAACGTTGCAGTTTCCCAATTTTCTCGATTTTCTCCATTTTTCACCATTGTAAACCATTTTTGAGCCATAATTAAATATTTTGAGAGTATGTGAGCTAAAACCCAACACTGGGACGAATGAGGAGGCCGAGCTTCATACATGGGTAATTTTATTAATTCTTTTTAAGACTTTTGCATTAAAAATTAATTGAAATATGATTTGATAAAATTGGTTGTTATTTGATTAGATGGGTCATGCTTAGCTTAGGTGATTTGATGTTCCATGCTAAACATTTACAATCAATTTTTTGAGAATCTACTTTGGCAAAATAAGAGTCCATATAACTATGTTTTGAGCGATTATTGTCGAGAATAATTGATTGAGCCCTAGTTTATGAAGATTGGACGAATCATTAGTCCCAGTACCTCTCACCATTGTTAATATTTTATTGTATATATTTATATTTTTTATTAAGTCTAAAAAATTATCCTTCACAAATCCGAGAGTTTGAACCTTCATTACCACAACCCCAGAAAATCATAAATCATTTTGGCGCCGCCGACGCGGAATTGTGTTTAGGTAGAATTTTTTTTAGATTTATTTTCCTTTGTTCTTTTTTACGTTCTTTGGGTATTTGTCTATGTGATACAGGTTTTGAGGCTTGGATCGAAAAGAAAAAAGAAGAAGAAGTTGTCAAAGATTTTTGGCGATTTCATAAAGACTAGGAGCAAAGCTTAAAGCAAAAAGAACGGAAAGAAGACGAATGACTTTTTTTTTATTATTATTATTTTTTAGATTTTTTTTTTATTGTTAATTTTTTTTAGAAACTGTAATTAAGGTTTTTATTTTTGTAATCTTTTATTTTTGGACATTTTTTTTCCGGACATTGAACGTTGGACATTATTTTAAAACCCTACGGAAGGGTTATAAATTTAAAAAAAAAAAATTAAATACAAACTGCTTGCAGGGAAGGACGACGATTACTATGTCGTCTAGGCCCCTCGGTTTCGCACACTGACACCGGAGTCAGTGGCCCGAGTCGACTACAGCGGTTCTTCGCCCGTCTGGTACGGGAGGTAAACTTCTAAACACCCGTGAATCTCCTGCAAGCGGGTTTACTGTTTTCCTTAAGGTGAATATATGCTGAGGACTTGAAAACGGTTGTTTTAAATTCCTAGTAAAGGGCAAGGCCTAGCCAATACAAGATAAGGGTTCGGATTTCATCACCGTTCTCTTCTTGCCCGCCTTAGGAAAACGAAACCGAACGCGAACCTAAGCTTTAAAATTTGGAATAGAACGAGACCGATAGGGTAACGAGCTTAATAGGAAACTCGTTCGAAAAATATTGGTTGCTCTTTAAGCACACTTCAAAGTTCATGATGGTTTCTGTGAGTTGAATGTGTGACTGCGCCGCCTAATGCGGTGAGGCCATGGGTATCAAATCTCTACTAAGCTTCCCTCGTCTCTATTCAACTTACTTTGACTCGGATTGATTCCAGAGGGGTTTGTTCAAATTGCAACGAATTCGCTTTCGAAAGATAGAAGCTGGTCTAGAAACAATCTAAGTGGAGCCATCATGCTTTTTGTTTGCTAGATTTTATAGGTTTGATTTGGTCGAGTCAGCCTTGTTTATGATTGTGTAGAATTTTTCTGTAGTTTGTGTTTCTTCGGTGATGAATCCTTTTCAGGAGACGCCACCTGAAATGACGTTACGAGAATATATGAGTAGAAATTCTCGTTATCAAGAGACGTCTTCGAAAATGATTCTTGGTGAATATATGCAAGGGAAACGACATTGGGATGTTCCAACGGTTAGCGATGAATCACCTCTAACGATCTACGAGAAGTATTATAAAAATAGACCGCCTAGTTTGGAACAAAGATTGAGAATTATTAAATGTCAAAAATTATATTATGATGATGAAGATAGTGCTGATGAAGAATCGGAAATGTGTGGGAATAGTGATCAGGAATTTGTTACCCCAGTTGAGCCTTATAATGATTATATTATTTCTGGTTCAGATCCTAATAATTTTAAAAATTATTCACCTATTCAAAAGGACGAGGATTTGACTAGAGATACCCCCGTTTCAGACGATGTAGTATGTCCTGTTTACGAAACCAAGAAAGGTTTAGAGGAATCGGTTTATCCTGAGAATACTGTTTTAGAGTCATACGATTTAGAAACAATAGTCTTAGATGAACTCGTAGAGGTGAGTGAGGATGCACCGCAAGATTACAACTTAGAAGAATCAATTGCCCATTTTCAAGAATCTGATGACCTACAAATTAGGGAAGTTGTGACTAGTCTATCTAGAGACACTGAAAACTATAAGTTTGGGGGTGAGTATCATCCTCCATGTGCTTTAACTCTTAGTAGGGTCCCTCACTTGGGACTTGACATCAATTCCTCAACCATCTTACAAGATTATCTTCATACTCGTTTTCGACTGTTAGAAACCCATCCTCTGGTTGATGTGGTTAACCCAGGCAATAATACCAAGATTGATTTTGTTTTCCCACCAAATAGTTTTCTTCCAAATGTGGGAACATATAGATTTCAAATGTTTCGAATATTAAGTTGTGAGACTAAACCTAAATGCCTTAGGAAATTAGAATCGACACATTTGCTTAAGAATGACCACTACTCCCACTGTGGTCAATTATGTAAATCAAACCTGATTGACTTAGAGGATCCTCAGTTATTTAGGTTATTATTATTTTGTGATTCTAAGTTCTTATTTTAGTTTTTCCAGACTCTAGGACCTAATAATTTGGATCCAACCTATGAGGAAATGCATCCGAGGAAAATATTTTATTTAGACCCTTTCATAGAACCTGAACATGAACCACAATTAGATATAAATATCATAATCAGGAAACTAGATAAGGGCATGTTATTCTTGTTCACTTTCTTGGGTTATTGTAGTTTCCTTTGGTCAGCTCTATTTCGTTTTGAAGACCCACAGTTATTTCGACTGTTACTTTATGGTTCGAGTTGATTAATCCTTTCCTAAGTCTGGCTGAAGACTTTAAACTTATCACTTCTTGGGAGGTAACCCAATCTCATGCAACACGGTAATATCCTTCCTTAACTCTTTTTCTTCAAACGATAACAGTTTCTCATTGTTCATGCTTTTAATTTCATCTTTAGAATATTGAGAACAATGTTAGATTTAAGTTTGGGGGTATGGGAGAAACTTTTTAGTTGCAATTAATAAACTCCTGAGCCTAGAAATTTTTTCCTATTAAGGTTTGCACTAACCAATCTAAGTGGATGGGAACATCTTGGTTATAGGAGTTGAGGAACCAATCTGATTAGATGGAAACATCTAGAAGAGTCTATTCATAAAAGCACAGAGCTCAGGTGTTAGAAATAACATGATAGTTTCACCATATCTCGTTGAGTCCTTTTCGCTTTCTATTTTTTATTTTTATTTTCTTTTATATTAAGTGATTTGGTGGGGCACACGATTCAAGTTGTTACCATTGCTAGGATGAAATAGAGTGATAAGAGATACCTCAAAAAAAAAAAGGTAATTGGAAAAAAAGAAGAATGAGAAAGAAAGAAAAAGAAAAATTGAGACCTGACCATTAGACCAAACGGAATAAAATTCAATAAAGTCGACCACTGGTACCCTTGTATATGCCAGTTGTGTTGACCTAGAGTTAGGATTATTGACCACTGGTTCCCTTGTATATGCCAGTGTGTTGATATTAGTCAGACCGGTATCTCAGTCATTTAGGTTAGGCTCATCTTGGCAGAGGCCTTCAGACAGATATGGGAAACACCTTTCACTTTTCAACCATCTAAATTTTTCTTTTTCCATCTTCTTGATCTTTTCATCTAATTAGTTTGACTCCGAATATGATGTCCATAGTGAAACTATCTTAGTAGAGCTCTGTCACTTATATGAATTTTAGTATGTTTGAGTGCAAACTCGTGTACAACAATTGGAATTTCGCATCAGGGTTCTTCCTCCCATAAGCAATAAGTATGCCAACCAATGAGGTTCTTTAGTGCCTTCCAAGGTTCTGTGTAGATAGCTAGGGTATGGAGTAAAGGTTTTGTGGGTACACCTCTGGTAAACCCTCCGGAGACAACACTCCGCCACTAGGGCCACCTAGGGGTTCAAATGATTTTCCTTTCTAGAATAAATTTGCTCGAGGACTAGCAAATAATAAGTTTGGGGGTATTTGATAGACGCATTTATGTGTCTATTTTGTTCTCAATTTTCTGTATTGTTAGACTCGATTAAGTACTTATTGTGTAATTTTGTGTTCTTGTAGGAAAGTTTAGAGAAATAAGCCCTTGCGGCGAAATGGGCTCAAAAAGCAGTGTTTTACATCCCAGAGAAAATTACTAAAGGCACCCCAGAAATGTCCCGGAGGAACCCAGAAAAATTACTATTTCCACCCCAATTGCTAAAGGGACACCCGTACAGGATTAGGGGGAGGACATTTTCTTCTCAAAATTCAAATTCTGTTTTTGGCGGGAAAGTTTCTTCACACTCTGGTAGATTTTCCAATCAATTTTTGAAGGTGTTAGACAGAGATTAAATGGCTGAAACTTTGTGGAAAGTTGTGATATGTCATAACATAGCTGCCATGGGTGTTTTGATCGATCAAATTTGGCTGGAAAACGTGTTTTAATCCACGAGTTGAAAACAAGGTGAAACACGCGTCAACGGGAATTGGAGAAGATTTTTAGCGTGTACTGAACGTGCTTAGCTGACTCAATCGATTATATGGAGCGTGAAGAAGGTTTATAAGGAAAGAAATACAGCTGCATGCGTGTGGAAGATCAAAAAATGAAAATTTTGGCCGTGGAGAATATTTTTAGTAAATGAAGATTATTTGGGAGATATGGACGGATTAAATGAGGATTAAGAGTATAAATAGATGGCTATTGGTACAAGGGAGGGGTGTCGACAGTTGGGAGGAGAAGAGAAGAAGCTGCATAGGAAGAATCACGAATTCTCTCTGCTGCTGCTGCTGCTCGTGATGAAGATGAAGAACATGAAGAACGGACTTGCCAAGACAGTCACTTAATAACTGTCATAGTTTGCCTTCATTTGCGGAAGTTATTCGCAACACTTCCTTTTTATCGTTCTATAATAGTGGAGTCTGTAACGCTTATAAACGTTGCAGTTTCCCGATTTTCCCGATTTTCTCCATTTTTCACCATTGTAAACCATTTTTGAGTCATAATTAAATATTTTGAGAGTATGTTTGCGATGATGAGCTAAAACCCAACACTGGGACGACGGAGGAGGCCGAGCTTCATACATGGGTAATTTTATTAATTCTTTTTAAGACTTTTGCATTAAAAATTAATTGAAATATGATTTGATAAAATTGGTTGTTATTTGATTAGATGGGTCATGCTTAGCTTAGGTGATTTGATGTTCCATGCTAAATATTTACAATCAATTTTTTGAGAATCTACTTTGGCAAAATAAGAGTCCATATAACTTATGTTTTGAGCGATTATTGTCGAGAATAATTCATTGAGCCCTATTTTATGAAGATTGGCCGAATCATTAGTCCCAGTACCTCTCACCATTGTTAATATTTTATTTTATATATTTATCTTTTTTATTAAGTCTAAAAAATTATCCTTCACAAATCCGAGAGTTTGAACCTTCATTACTACAACCCCACAAAAAAAATCTAAATCAATGAATTACTAGCATACTATGGCCTCTAAGAAAAATTATATAATAGACCATAGAACAAAAACAGATATTGAAAACTATGTGAGAATTATACCTCAAAAACTCCATTATCGATAGTCAAGATACTGACATCGAATGTACCACCACCAAGATCAAAAACAAGGATGTTCTTTTCTCCGGTCTTTTTGCCCAAACCATAAGCGGTGGCTGCTGCGGTTGGCTCGTTGATGATTCTTGCTAAATTTAATCCAGCAATCACACCAGCATCCTTGGTAGTGAGCATCATTGAAGTATGATGTAGAACACAGAACACAACAACGAATCAGGCACATTTAAAAAATCCACACAACAAATTGCAAATTCTTCCAAATCCACATAATAAATTGTGGAATCAAACATGAATTAGTTTGATTTGGTTCTCAATCTTTCCAGGAGGAGTAATGACAGCATCCTAAGAATGCTTCAGCTGTTTCCTTCATCTTGGTCAGAATCATAACACTAATTTCCCCAGGACTGAAAACCTTAGTAACCCCCATCCTTAAGTTTAACCTCAACATATGGATTTCCTTCCTTGTTGACAATCTTGTATGATAGGAGTTTCATATCTCTCTGTACCTATTTATCATCAAACCTACACAAAACCAAAATCACTCATAAATCACAAACCCAGACAAATCTCCACTACCAATTACGCAAAAAATCTAAATTTAATCCTTCTTCCGATAAGTCTCTTGATATCAAAGACAGTTCTAATTACAATTCCATCAAATCAATGAACACCAAATCAAAGTAAAAAAAAAAAACAGAACTGATCAGCAGTGCGACCAACTTCTACTTCATCACCACCACCACACCATCATCATCAGGAATCATTATAAGAACCAGTTGAAGTAAACCACAACCCTATTCAGAAAAATAACACTTCAATCGAAACTATTACCAGGAAAATCAAGAGCTTGAAAATTCACCCTAACCCTAATATTAAAAATTAAGAAATTGAAGATGATGAAGAAGATTGAGTCATAGATAATTACCCCAACGAATCACAAGAAGTATTTCATCATTGACAACACAGACTACCGATGAAATCGATTATTAGCTTGAGGGTATTGACTTTTGTTTCACCTTCCGGATCTGGATCGAGAAAAAGAAATCGATTCTTTGAAGAAGAAGAAGAAGAAGGTAATGGAGGTCGATGGAGAGCAAATGTTTTTAAACTTACAGAGGAAAAATAAAACAAAACAAGGGAAAGATGGACATGGAGATGAGTTC
The DNA here is from genome assembly GCF_003573695.1 of Papaver somniferum. Lineage (NCBI taxonomy): Eukaryota > Viridiplantae > Streptophyta > Magnoliopsida > Ranunculales > Papaveraceae > Papaver > Papaver somniferum. Next base: position 179,892,832 of record NC_039359.1, read on the forward strand.
GATGTGAGCTAGTGAAGAGGTAAGAGAAAATAAAGATACTGGAAAATAAAAGATAAAGACGAGTACATCGATAAAAACAAAGAGGGCTATCATCCAGTCGTTATTTTTACTAAGAAAATCCTGACCATATAAAGTGTGGGGCCCAGAGTCGATTATCAGATCTACATCGAAGGCTGGGGGTCTTGGAATCAGTAGTTTTATGATGGCAAAATGGTAAATAAATTTTCCAATTCAGAGACGGCTAATTATCCTCTCAGAATTTTTCTGGTTTTTAATTATATCAGAGACCGCTTTTTCGGGTCAGCGACCCAACTACCGTTTCTGGGGGTCTCTGATGTGGGTCGGTAAACACCCATTTTCCACTATTGAATCGAAAATTGTAAGTGATATTCAAATAATGCATAGATGGGATAAGTAAATCATTCCCATACGCAACAAATTCAGATTGTTTGGCAGTTTTTATTGGTGGAACACGCTCTAAATCAGGTTCTAAATCAGCTGAAATAATTTCTGCGGAACAAGAGCTCAATGGAGCAATAATATCACGACACATAGACCCATTATCATCTAAAACGGTTTCATTATTAATATCATCAAAACGAAAAAATTCAGAACTTAATGGATTAAGGGTCAAGGTCGGATCTTTCTCGACTGATGGAACTAGTCGAGACCGGACAAAACTAGAGTAACTAATTTGGGGTTCCATTTATTAGTGTCTAGCAACGGCGCGGAGTCTAACAAGGCATTGACTTCACAAATAACATTATCATCATCAAAACCAAACCAAACCCAAAATGATCTAAGCAAACCTCTAATGGATCTTCCAAGTGGCTCTTGCAAAAGCTTGTCGAGTACATACTTGCTTTTCACCCGCAGCACTTCATACTAAGGTACCTAAAAAAAATCAACCTAACTGCATAAAAAGACTAGAAGAAATTTAAAAGAAAAATAAAAATAAATTATGTACAAAAACTAAAAATAAACTATATACAATGATACCAACAAAAGAGTATTTTGCAACCACTCCCCGACGGCAGCGTCAAAAACTTGATAGGTTTGGGAAACCTACAATAATAATATCGCAACTGCACAACATCTAACTAGTAAACAATGGCAAGTACAGGTTGTTCCCACGAGGAGTGTGAAATACTCTACCAACTAATATCGAAAGTAACTAATCGACAGGATAATGTTTTAACGATTTTTAGAAATTTGGAACAAAATGAAATAATAATAATTTTAACAATAAAAATAAAATGGGAATGAGTTATTAGGATTTTCGGTTTCCACCAATTAATTATGCAAACTCTACTAATCGTTAAAAACATATTTCATGCCTTTTCAAATATTGTTTCTCCGCTGTAATTTTCTTCGTTTTATGGGTAGTGATTCTAAAGCATTACTATCAATCCTAAAGCATATCACGTCAAGGGATTTAACCAAAGAATTCCATATCAATTGAAAAGCATAAATAATCAATGAAATCACATGAACAATAAAATACCAAGCTATATGAAGAAAAATTACTAGTCATTCAAATCATTATTGAGCATATAAATATAGAGTTTACACAATTTATTGGTTTCTACCTAAACCCTAACATAACACCAGCTAGAAATGGCTTTCTCAAAAGCCATAAACATATTAAAATTAAACTCTAGCTAATGAAAAATGAAGAATCGAAAACAAAACTTCAAACCTTTCCTTCCTTGCGGCCCTATGGCTGGGTGCCTCCCCTCTCTAATATTCGACATCCTTCTTATACACCTTCCCTTTCTTTTATTTCATTAAGCAAAGTATCAAAATAAATTATTCCGTGAAATACTTGCACACAAGTTGATGTCGTCATCAGTATCTTTCCCCAAATAGTATTTCCACCTCGTTCTTCCAATGAAATAATAAACTCTCCTTATTTCCAAAATCACCCAAATGAAGAAAGAATTATTTTATTTCCAAAATAATCTCACGTGCAAATATTCCTCAATTAATTCCTCACATGGCAAATAAATTATCTTTTCCGGTGGAATATATTTGTAAGAAAGATAAAATACTTCTCATTTTCAGTTTGCATGTGCCAACCCCATTTTGATTTCAATTCCTTTGGTGCATTTGTGCCTCGCCTATGAAACAATTTTATGCTGCTGATATATATGGAGATACCAGGCCAGCTACATTTTGTCATTTTTTTCATTGTGGTTGTTGATATATGGAAATACCAGGCCAACCTCATTTCATCATTGTGGTTGCTGATATATGGAAATACCAGGCCAACCCCATTTCATAATCGTGGTTGCTGATACATGGAAATACCAGGCCAACCCGGCTGCTGATACATGGAAATACCAGGCCAGCATAATAAGTGCTGCTGATATATAGAAATACCATGCCAGCATAATTGATCATTGTGGTTGCTGATACATGGAAATACCAGGCCATCCACATTTCATCATTGTGGTTGCTGATACAGGACAACCACATTTTTCCATTTTCGTCGCAAACACCATTAAGTCTCACATTTTGTTGTTTATTCGCTAGATGATCGAATTCACTTGTACTTTCTAAAAAAGCACTAAAATAGTATTACTAACTAAAATATTATATCATAGCTAATATAAATATGGGTATAAAATGTAGCATATACATGCTTATCACTGAAACATGCCATCACCTACAGAACACGATCCAAAGACTCATAGACGAAGGCAAGTTCATGGAGTATGTGCAAATTCAACTAGCAGATACAGAGGTAGTAACCAAGAAAAGGGTAGAACTACCTCAGGATGGAAAATACATCAACATGATCACATTCTCCAACGGAGGCCAGGAGGAGCTACTCGAAGATATCCTCGAGTTGGATCGGAACAGAAGAAAGATAGAATCCCACGAGGTGTTCCAGCTAAGTGGACCACCTACTAGCACTTGGGAGGAATGGAAGGCTATGCCATTAACATTATCAACCAGAGACGTCAACCAGGAGGTCGAGATGCAAAAACAACCCACCTGTGATCACTCTTCCAATACATGGATGGAATGTTACGAAGGTCCTCATCAATGGGGGCAGCTCGTTAAATATATTGTTCTATGAACCATACTTGCGTATGCACAGATGAGCAAATGGACTCATCCACTTGCACGATATACGGTTTCAATGGAGCAGTCTCTAGACCAAAAGGATAAATTGTCTTGCAGGTACGCGCATGACCCTTAGTAACCAATACAAGGTTCTGTGTTATGGAAGCACCTTCTCCCTACAACGTCATTATGGGACGACTATGGGTCCATGGATTAAGAGGAACGGCTTAGACCTATCATCAACACCTTCGATTCCCTACACCTATGGGTGAAATGGAAATCAAAGGAAATCAACAAGACGTGAGGCTATGCAATCTAGCAGAGGTCAGTCTCAGCGAAGAAAGATCTGTTGCACAACAACACGAAAGGAAAATACGAAAGGTAAATGCCAGTGAAGTAAAATATGGAGGCTTCAAAGTTCTCGAATCCCCCTCAGTTCAAGAAGCAAGCATCTCCGCCATTCTGGTAGCGGACGTTTCTGCTAAATGACAATTACATAAATTCACTCCTCTACAACCACAAAAGCCAACGTTTTCACAAGTGGAACCAACCAAGAAAATCAACATCGGAACGGAGACGGAGCCAAAGATGATCAACATCAGAACTTTACTATAAGAGGACGAGGAAATGCAATTACAAAGGATACTCAGGGACTATGCAGATGTTTTTGTATGTTCAATGGAGCACATGCCAGGAATTGGCCCGAATTTGGTCTCCCACCACCTTCGGCTCAAATCAGAAATAACACCGTTCAAGCAACGCAACTGCAAGGTAGCAGACATCTACCAGGTTGCAGTGGAGAAGGAGTTGCAAAAACTCTGAGCAACAGGATTCGTACGAGAAGTCAAGTATCCTACGTGGATATCCAACATGGTGATTGTGCCTAAGAAGAACGGAGGTGTGCGTATTTGCATCGACTTTAGCAATCTCAACAAAGCATGCCCCAAGGACAGCTACCCGCTACCAAATATTGACCAACTGGTCAATGCAACCGAAGGTCACCAGAGGATATCCTTCATGGATGGTTACTCCGGTTACAACTAAATCGCCCTTGCAGAAGAAGACCAGGAGCATACTGCATTCTTTACCCCACGAGGTTTGTATTGCTATACAAGGATGCCTTTTCGACTAAATAACATGGGGGCAACATACCAGCGATTGGTAGACAAAATCTTCAAGCCATGGATAGGAAGGATACTGGAAGTATACGTGGACGACATGCTTGTCAAAAGAAAATAGGCAAAAAACCACTTATCAGACCTAAGGGAGATATTCGAATCTATGAGAAACTTTCACATGAAAGTAAATCTGGAGAAATGCACGTTCGGAGTAACCTCAGGAAAATTTCTAGGGTACTTGGTAACTAAGAAAGGAATAGAAGTAAACCCAGAAAGGGTCATAGCAGTAATGGAGATGCCATCTCCAAAAATACTAAAAGGAGTACAAAAAACTAAATGGAATCTTAGCCTCCATGGGAAGATTCATAGCAAGATCATCAGACAAATGCAAAGCATTATTCGATACACTAAGTGTTAGAGCACTGCTCGGTCGAACTCGCATGCGTTGCTATCTCAAGCATGTTTGTCAATGTTAGTGATCAAAACTATAAGTCTTGATTTCTAGCCTATTTATAGATGTCTCGGACTAGGACATAGTTTGTGTAGTTGACCTTAGACTTCACGGCGCTTATCACTTGAAGACGAAGAACTACTAAGGAGAGCTTGTGGAACTTCATCGACAAAAGGTATGTGGAGACTTAAACTCATCTATCACTTGTAAATTATATTTCTACTCTATCTCCTATAGTGAGACATAAGTCGTGTTACGATATAGTTTTCTCAATACACATTTGAGATTTCGAGCTGAGTATATCTCGCTTACATATTTCTCGAAATATGTGTTGGTAATCTTTCGCTTCGACCAAGTTCATATTATATCATGAGAAAATTGCCGAGTAACATCTTACATGGTTTGTGTGATACAATCATTTGGTGTAAGACTTGGAATGTTTCGATAATGATTATTTCAATATCTTGAAAATTGCTTTAATGCTAATAGTGTGTGAAAACGGCTATTATCAATATAGAAGAATGTTTCAATGATTGAAATAAAGAGTTGAGATTATGTAACCATCTTTGGATATAAGCATATATAGTGTGTTCGCACATTAGTGTATAAATCCATAAACCGGGAACCAAGAGTATGCATATGTATGTATACGAAATTGGTGAAGGAGACAGGTTAAGTATGTATACCCGTACGCATACTGGCGGAAGTTTTCGAACCGAAAAATTCTGCTGAGTTTGGGAATTAACAAGCTCTTAACTAGTCACCTTAAGTATGCGTACCTGTACGCATACTGGCGGAAGTTTTCGAACCAAAAATTTCTGTTGAGTTTGGAAACCAAACCAATTCAAATCCGGTTGCTTAAGTACGCATACTTAAGATGGTTACGTTATCAAATCGGTCAGTTCATGCACTTAAACATTTAAATTATAAGGAATGCAATCTTTGCAAACCGTGGCTATAATGTTCATGATTGATTCAAGTGAATCAAACCGATTTTGCTTTAATTATGTTCTTGTATAAATCCATGAGAATATAGAAATTGAACAACTCTTTACTAGTTTCATTTGAGTCATTTGAACTTGTTATGGTTAAGATGAATAAGGTTGATATGAGAGTAATCATATGGCTAACCTCGGTTAACTATTTGTGAACCAACATGGTGTACACGTTTAGGTACGGTTACATAAACCTAAATGAGGGTACATTTCATTTGTGTGTGACAAGATAAGTTTGATTTAACGGTTGAAAGATATTAGCTTGGTTGAATCAGGTTTTTCATCTAATGGTGATTATTGAATGCTTTGTTACCAAGGTAACTTGGATTGCAAACCCTGATTTGAAAACTATATAAAGGAGAACTCTAGCAACTGGGAAACCTAATCCCCACCTCCTGTGTGTTACTAGTTGCATAACTAGAGTCAACTCTCTTTTAACCTTAGGTTTCTTCTCGATACCCTGTAGGTTAACGACTTGAAGACTTCATTGGATTGTGAATCCAGACCCAACTATTCTCTTTATAGTTGCATGATCTGATCCTGTTGTTTCTATCGTGATTGAGTGCAATTGTAAAATTGGCTTGAGATTTATATATCCGATAGGCAAGATAGAAAAGTAATCACAAACTCATTCGTCTCATCGTTTGTGATTCCACGATAACTTGTTTCGCTAGTCAATTAAGTTTATTGTGAGGTGATTGATAATACTAGGATGTTCTTCGGGAATATAAGTCCGGTTTATCAATTGGTTTTTATTCACCTTGATTTATCAAAAGACGGAACAATAACTCTTGGGTATTTCTGTGAGAGACAGATTTATTCAATCCTATAGACTTTTTTGTGTGAGATATATTTGTTTATCAAGTCTTCGACTTTGGGTCGTAGCAACTCTTAGTTGTGGGTGAGATCATCTAAGGGAAGAAAGTGCGTAGTATCCTGTTGGGATCAGAGACGTAAGGAGCGCAACTGTACCTTGAATCAGTGTGAGATTGATTAGGGTTCAACTACAGTCCAGTCCGAACTTAATTGGTAATAGGCTAGTATCTGTAACGGCTTAATACAGTGTGGTGTTCAGTCTGGACTAGGTCCCGGGGTTTTTCTGCATTTGCGGTGTACTTGTTAACAAAATTCTGTGTCTGTGTTATTTATTTTTCGCATTATATTTTGTTATATAATTGAAATATCACAGGTTGTGCGTCAAGATCAATCAATTAGAATATCCAACCTTTGGTTGTTGATTTACATTGATTGACACTTGAACATTGGTCTTTGGTACCGTTCAAGTAATTCCTCTTATATTCAATCGGGCTTGCAGATTTCTATTTGCTGATTGCGGATTGAATTAAGAGTTAAAGATATTAAACTCTTTGATATACTTTATTCTAGATTGAGTCTAACTATCTAGTTGATTCTCTAGAAAGTGTATTGGAGTAAGTCCTATCAGATTGCCAAACGAATTGTTGGGTGTGGTTGTTAGACCCCCACATTTTCAGTTGGTATCAGAGCAGGCAAACACGTTAAAAACCTTATAAGTTTGTGTTTGTAGAAATCTGATTTTTGTGGGATTGTGTATCTCTTAAACCAGCGCATACAGGATGTCTTCCAAATCCTCTGATTACACCACAAATCTTGGGTTTGCCTCAAAGGATAACTCCTTAGCAGATTCCTCCGAATCCAAAGGGAAAAACAAGACTTGTGATAACATATCAGAATCAGAAATGGAACTCACCAGAACGTTAAAAACATCTGCTGAAATCATTGGTTGTCAAGGGCCAAAATCAAGTCTCTTGAAGAAAAGAATGATCAGTTTATTGATGAATTTGAGAAATCTCTTGACAGGGAACATGAACTCTACAGCTACGTTGAATCTCTCTCTAACAGTATCGAAAAACTGTCTCAAGAAACTACTCTACAACACAAGAAAATTAGTATGCTTGAAAATACTGTTAGAGAAAACTCAGCTAGAGAAGAACGTTTAGTCAAGACTCATTCATCAGAAATTAACAGTTTTCGTGTTGAAAAAGAGAAACTTATTGCATCTATTCAATATGCCCAAGAACAGTATAACACCTTAAAAAGGGAAAACTCTGTTTTGATGAAAAAATCATCTCCTGCACCTTCTTTTGTTTCTCACAAGGCTTTGCCTAGTATGAATAGTTCTTCTAAAGAATTACCCACTGTGAATCACTTGCAAAATTTACATGTGGAAGAATAAGTTATGGATCAAGGAAAGCATGTCTCTAATCCAAGATGATGTTCCTTATGTGGGAAAAATAATCACTATGCTCTTCATTGTTTTGCCAGAAAGAAACATATTTCTGTTTCGCATAAATTACTTCTTTCTACTATCAATGGAGTAGATCGTCGGAGGACGTCTAAGAGAGGTTCTTACCTACAGAAAACCGAAACTCTTATAAAAATGATTTCCTTTCGATAAATACTCATAGGATACATGTTCATCTCAATGGTATAAATTCTTGTGCCACTAATGAACACATTCCCCGTGTATATAAAAATGAGTCTGGTAAATCAAAGTCTATGAAATGGATTTCTCTAAATCCTGATCTTCTTGAACCAATCTCAAGAGGTCCTAGATTTTGTCCTTAGAGAAATCCTTCTGACGGATACGTTAAACGGGTTGTGTCCTACTCATCTGGGATGAGAGTCAACCGAAGGAAGGCAAGGAACACAAAGGTTAAACATTCTGATGTTGTTTACAACTCTTTCCTCAATGATCGTAGTGGGATTATTTCTACTCTACCACCTGATTCCAGGTATCTTCATCCTTGTATCTAGCTTGGGAGCTGCAAGGATGATAATTGAGGAATGCTCAAGTATGTTTGTATAATACTTATTATTTTTGTGTTCTTTTGGTTTACCGGTCCACGAACGTTCGTGTCCTCCTCTATTGAGTCCATAGGGTTTCCATAAAGGAGTTTCCTTCTCCTGTTTACAAACACATATGTATATATTCTATATATTGTGTTTCTCCATCCCTAAGAAAAAATTACATGGAGAACTCTGCAAAATCTCTTGACATGGAGGAAGACACTCAAGAACGCGAGTCGATTTAAGAGCTGGTTCTAAAGAAGATGCTTGCAAGGAATGACCACAACTCCTGGATTGATGATTCTGTCAAGGATTTAACTCGTTTTCAGAACAATTAAAAGGTCGAGTTTGCAAATCTTCAACTAAAAATAAACCAACTCTTAGATGGTCAGGCCAAAATCCTTGCAAATCAAAATATTCTGATACGGAATCAGAAGAAGCTCATCATGGACTATGTCAAATCTAGACAACTTGCTTGGGTTATTGATCGTAATGTTGGTGTGCTTACTCACGAACATGGAGTTTCTACGGTCAGAATAGTGAAGGAAATCAGTGATACCTTCTATGATGGATTTATTGAAAGGTATGAGGTTCTCAAGGAACTTTGATTGTCTAGTAAAAAAAAAAAATTATGTTTTAGAAGAATAAATAGGGTTTGGAATAGCCATTATTGTGAGTACGCATAGCAATTTCATCTTATTCGTATCTCTTTCGTCTCTTCGTATCACCTGCAATCTCCGTATTGCCTTCTTCTTAACAAGCTCTACATTAGTTGGCATCAGAGCCACAATCCTAGATTCTCATCTAGGATAGATCCTTGGTATTGCTTCCGTAAAAAAAAAAAACTAATTAGAAAAAAAAAGTTTTCTTATTCTCGTTTCTGATCATGGGAGAAATCAGTGGCGGATCTACAGCCACACTTAGGCTGGTAAGCCACCCCTAAACTTGGAATTTTTTTTAAAATAGGGAGCGGAGCTTAGCCAAATCCAATGTAAACCTAGCTGAAATTGTTAAAAGCTATCCCTAACATGCATAAAATTTTTCCAAGCCACCCCTAGTTCCGCCCCTGGGAGAAATAATTACAATAAAAGACTTTGAAGATTTATTAAATAGAGCATTCGAGAGAGTATTCAAAAATTTGGATTTTGAATATGAATATACTTCAGAGGACGAAGATGAGCAACCACATGACAATAAAGTTGTATCGTTATCAACTCAAGATGATTCGTTGTCGTCTAAAGGTGCTGGAGATAATTCGGCTACATCAGCTGGTGAGGAAGAGACGAAGCTTACTTCTCAAGAGAAAGGGCACGACCATGTTAATAAGGTTTCACATGATCTGTTAGAGCTTAATGGTGAGTTTTCAAATCTTGTTATATATCAAAATTCAGTTACTCATGATCGCGAATTATGGTCATTGCCTACTGTTGAAAATAATCAAGTTATTGATCGCGAGGAAACATGTGTAGATTCTAATATATTTCATAACAAGGAAGACGTGATTGAATCTATATATGTAGATTCATCTTATGACGATCCGTTTGTGTCGCCTTATATTTCTGTCTATGCATACGATTGTCGATCTCTTGAAGGTATACCACTGGAAAATTGTTCTGGAAGAATGCATGGTAGAGTTTTATCAAACACTGAGAGATTAGCGTTGCATAAGATTTTAGAGGATTTGATTTTTGTTCGATACCATCCATACGTAGGACGTTTGCATCTGTACTTGGATGAACCATCCTATTTCCGATTTCAAAAGGCAGTGAAACCTTTTAATCAAGGGATTGATTTTACTGAATTTCCAGGAAATAATAGATGGAAGTATAAGCATCTGGGGATTTCGTTTGAGAAGGCTCTTGTTGAGTCTAATACGTGGGTTACTGATGTTGATAAATCTGGTTTAATTTCATCAGAGGAATTTTTATTTATAGATGAAACAAGGGATTTCACTTTTCATTTCACTAAACTCTCTCGTCTAAAGAAGTTGTCTTTCCTTGAATATTTTCATTCGTGTGGCATGAAGTACACTGTTCTCTATGACCGTGGAATCGGTATTCATGAATCATATGGTGTATTATTTTTCCTTCTTCAAGTCTGGTCAAGACATGGTTTACATACTTCTCTGGGATTCAAGACTATAGCTAAGAACACTACACTCTACAATGGTGTCTTGGAATTTGATGCATTTAGTCTCTATGGTTTAACTTCACATCTCGCGCCTAATCTGGCAACAGGAGTATTCAATAAGATCGATGGAAAAGCTTATGGTTGTGTGAATTATGAACAAATAGCTGAAGAGTATCATGAAGGTCAAAGATTATTAAAAGAGATAAAATTGTTTTATGTATCTCCTAGTATTTTGAAGTACTCGGCTTTGACGTATATGTTTTCAAAGGTGAGCATGTTTAGGGAGGCTTTAATAATAAATTCAGGATACCAGTGTGAATGGCATACAATGCTCAAGGGGATTACCGTCTTACTATCTCAAGAGTTTGGAAACTTTTCTATGAAGGGTGCTCAGCTTAGTATCACTACTGCCTAGCCTACTCACAACTTCATAATGGTGCCAGGATCGTTATAAAAATATTGATATTCGGTTTTGACACAAACATAGAAATCAAATGCGATGAGTTTACCAGGAAATATATTCTAGCAGACGGTGATGCTGTAAAGAAGAGTTTTTCAATCTTTGATGGAAGCTTTGAAGTGAAAATCTTCGTGTCAACAACTGTAGTTGTGGATATTCAAGAATGGAATTTTAGAGATGATTATGCCGAGCACCATTTGCATAAATGGCAAACGGTGGATGGAAGAGAATTTGCACTGCGTAATTCATATTTCTCTCACAATTTTTGTCAGGTTAACAAAACTGGTCAGCACCTTTTGGTATGTTATTCTCTACTATGTGGTTTATTGAGTTGTGAAACTATTTGCTACCATTTTGGTCACACTGAGATCATCGTTTCACCTAGTATCAAGGGTGAAGAGAAGCTTACAAAAGGAAGTTCTAGTAGAGTGAAAATAAATCTTGAAGTGTTCGTTATTCCGGTGTTTAAGAAGTGTAGTTTTGATATCATTAGTGCAATAATGAGACTCCAGAATTATGGAAAGTTTTGTGAATTAATGGATGATGATGATGGTTGGACGATCTTGGAGAAAATTTCCTTTGGTTCGGCAGATGGAGTTTTTCTGCATTCGAAGTACGTAAACAATTACTACGAGAGAGGGAAAGAAATTTCAATGATAATCAAGAAAATAGTTGGGTCTTTTGCAAATGCAGTCACCAAAGATTCACTACAGGAAGAAATTGTGCTTCTAGATGAGAAACTACATCTGGATCAGAAAATAAAATCAAATGATGTTTGCATTCGTGATGTTCGTACTCAGAATAAGGGGTATTTTAAGAACTTAAGAAATCGAGATAGTGAACCACTTACAGATGGGAATTCCTATGAGAGATTTCATTTCCCATTCTTTTCACCCCATATTGCTGCATTATCGATTGGGAATATTTTGGACAACACTGTAGACGCCAGACGATATGTCGAAGATAGAAGACTTGGCTGGTGGATATTGTTCCAAAGTAGAAATGTAGATACTAAAACTCAAAGGCTTATTCCAATTCTTAGACCGGCAGAGTTACGAGTCAATGGAATGTGCTTTCAAAGGTGTAACTCGGAACTTCGGAGATACGCATGATGTACTCATGGTGGACGTTGCTGGCATGTTTTACATTACCACCACTAATGACGTTAATTTTGTGTTTGATCGTGGTAAGCCGTTACATTACCCATGGAGGAAGCAGACCCATATTTTAATGACGATTCGAGGCTTATGGAGATTGAAGTTTTTTTACTTGGCTAACTCGAGGTCGAGTTTTTCTCAAGAAGGGTAGACTGATGTAGGACATCTCTGCCTTAGTATACAAATCATCTTATTTCCTTTTTAGTATTTCTTTTTATTTAGAACTCTTATTATTTTAGGTACCTAATAGCCGATATAACAGACATACAATTGTCTTAGAGTAATCAATCTTTTATGAATCAATATTATTATCAATCTTGTTATTCGTTTATACGAATTCTCTTTTATCTTTTCTTAATCTCTTTATCAATTTCATCTTATTCGTATCTCTTTCATCTCTTCGTATCAACTGCAATCTCCGTATTGCCTTCTTCTTAACAAGCTCTACATTAGCAGTATTGGTCGATCTCCGATCCACATTCTTGTGCATATAATGTGTTGCTCCATAAGTTTTCTTATGTTTGAGCATGACCAATTGAATTGATCATTCTCTTGAGGTCAGTTTAGTTGTTGCTCCGTAAGTTCTCTTATGACGAGCATGACCAATTGAATTGATCACTTTTGTGGTTAATTTAGTTGTGTAATCCCAATTGAATTAATTATGGGTTTTCTTGTGGTTAATTTAATTGTGCATTTCGATTGGATTAATCATGAATTCTTTTGTGGATAATTCAATTGAATACTTGGTAGGCTTTCGAGATTGCCTATATTGATAACTGCAATTGCACGGTGTCTAACTATTAGACAGAGGCAAGTATAGGTCGTTCCCACAGGAAGCGGTGGAAGTACTGTAATCAATGATCCTGATTGACTAACCAAATGTGATGTTTTGGGGATTTTAAGAATTACGGATTTAAAATGAACGAAAAGAAAAGAAAAATAAATAAATGCAATGACAAAGGGAAACAGTAACCAGGGTCTAAGGTATCCACCATTATTTCTATTTGGTACTGAAAAGAATTCATAATCCTAAATATGCATCTACATCTTTGTTCTATTGCAACACCTATTATCGGTATATTTTCTCTAATATGACTTGCATCTCCTAAGTATAACCCATCAAAGTCTCCCAAGCATGGCCTATCAAATTATAATGACAAGCGAATTATTGAAACTATGTATTCATAGATTTGCGATTATTATTTTGCGTCGTTTAAGCATAACCCATCAAATGATTTAACCTAAACATGAATTATCAAATATTATAACAAATAAAATGCAAAACTAGATATTTATGCATTTAGGCTATTTTCTCGTACAAAGCCAATGAAGCAACAACGATTATTCAACATCAAATCAATAGAGCATAAGTATAGAATTATTTGAATTAATTTATAATCGTCTAAAACCAAATATTATCAGTTTAAGTATAGTCTATTGCTAAAAATGGTTTCAACCAAAAAACCCTAGTTACAAAATTCTAGCTACACATAGCTTTCTCAAAAGCCATAAATATACAAAAGAAAATCACTAGCAAATCAAAACGGAAAATGGAGAACACAAAACTTCAAACCCTCGTCGACGGCGTCCGCACCAACAGCCTCTGTCACCGGCCTCTACTTCCTTTCTCCTCTTCTCGGCTCTCTCGGTTGCGGCTCCAGTAGCCGACACCCCCTTCTGTCTGTTTCTTTTTCTTTAAATAGCAGCTGCTGTTAGACATCCGACCGAGACCTAGCAGGTATCGCCCAAGCGCCAAGGCCCAGTCCATCTGATCCGAACCATTTTGTCTTCTCCCTGAACTTCTGAATCTCGTCACTGCCCAGTTGTACAAGCTCCGGCAGACCCTCACTCCACTGGATCACACAGCAACTACAATCTTCCGTCCATACAAGTCCAACCACCAACACTGAACTCCACCTGCTTTTCTCAAACTCGAGAACAGCACATCTCGAAACCAACTCGAACAGCAGCCCCATAGAGAACGTACCAAATGAGCCAGCATTCTGCATATGTCTCTTTATTCCCTGTACTTCAGTTAACTCAGCCTACGTAATACATCATCACTCTGCAATTTTATTTCTTCCTCATTTAAGCGCCAGCTTCATAGTTTCTTCCCGTGTAATCACCACTGCCACCAACACAGTTCAACAGACTATTGCCCCTCTGGACACAAAACCACCAGCAACAACTTTTGTGACTGTTGCCGATTTGATTCCTCACTTCGATCCACTCATTACTTCCCTTGCCAGCAAAACCAACTCTCACACACGACCCAAAACCAAAGCAGTTTGATCACCAGTTCTTCCATGTACTTCAAACTCGAGCCAACACCAGCAAACTCGACTTCCACGCACAACACCATCTTTCTATCACGTGCATGCCTGACCATCCAACTAAGAGCATCTCAGGCAAACCATTCGAGTACCAGCAAAACATCAGTTACATTCAAAACTCGTTTTCATCTTCGGCAACACATTAATTCAACCCAACATAGATCCATGTCATCGACTCCACCTGCCACTTTCCAATCTCGGCACATTCTTCACTTGGTCACAGCAACAACACAATACGAAACGGAGTTCAGTTCAATAACTCATCGTCTGGTTTAATCGATCCATGTCAAACCCATTTCTATGTCCAGTCCGGTCACTGCCATCTCTATTCCGGCACAAAATCCAGTTCCCCAACTTGACTGCTCTCTGGTCCATCTTCAGTTACGTCTGGAGAAATAACAATACACCCACCAACTGAAACAGCTCTCCAAACGATCCAAGTTCCAGTCCATCATTACCACTGCCAACTAAGTTCACAGCTTGCTTTCATCTCGAATTGGTCAAAATTCAATTGATAAAAGGGAAAATATCGTTTGGTCCTTTTTTAGGTGGGCCCATGTCTGTTTAGTCCTTTGGTCAAACACCTTTACTGTTTGGTCCATAATTATTTATAAATATTTAAATGGACAAAAATACTCTTCCGTGTTAATTTTTTTTTTGTAGCAGTTCATTCTTCAAAATGAACTCCTGTTAATTTCTACTTATTTTTTCAGAAATCACCTAAAAAAACAGAGTTCATTCCAGAAATGAACTCCATATAAAAACCTAAAAAAAACAGAGTTCATTCCTAGAAATGAACTCCATATAAAAACCTAAAAAAAAAGAGTTCATTCCTAGAAATGAACTCCATATAAAAACCTAAAAAAACAGAGTTCATTCCAGAAATGAACTCCATATAAAAATCTAAAAAAAACAGAGTTCATTTATGGAATGAAGTGCAGCATCATCATTTTCGTCGTCTTCAACAACAAAGCACGAGTTCATCTTCACCAACAACATCTTCATCACAAATCTTCGTCGTCTTCATCATCTTCATCGTCTCCACCATCTTCAACAACACTAGTAGCAAGAAAATCAAGAAAAAAAGCTCGTTTGCATCGTCGTCTTTATCAAACAGATGCAGCAGCAGATTAAAATCAAGAAAAAAACTCGTTTTCATCATCGTCGTCTTCATCAACTCGTGTTGTTTCTTTATCAAACAGATCTGTTTCATCGCCGTCTTCATCAACTCGTGTTGTTTCTTTATCAAACAGATCTGTTTCATCGTCGTCTTTATCAAAACGGATGCAGCAGCAGATTAAAATCAAGAAAAAACTAGTTTACATCTTCAGCAGCAGCGACGAAGATGAACTTCAACAGTAGCAGCATCACAAACCAGAGTTCATTCCTGAAAATGAACTCCGTCATCTTCATCTTCTTCATCAGCAGCAGCAACTCATCTTCATCCTCTCCATCATCATCAGCAACAACAGACGAAAAAACATCAAAATCTTCATCACAAACCAGAGTTCATTCCAGAAATTAACTCTGTCATATTCATCTTCTTTTATAGATCTGAAACTTACCCAAGCATGTGAAGATGATAAAGGTTCATCATCATCATAAATAGCAGCAGAATCTTCAACCTCACCGTCTTCATCATTAAAACAGAGCAAAACAGCAAAAAGAAAAAAAACGCAAAACCTTCATCATATTCATCATCATCTTCTTCATATTCATCACTAGCAGAGAAAAAAATAGAGAGAACAGAGAATCGTTCATCATCATCTTCATCTTCTTCATCACTAGCATGAAGAATAAAAAAGAGAAAAAAAAAAAGAGAAATTCTAGATTTGAAAATATAGGAGAGAGAAAGTAAATCTGAGAATTATTTAATCTGTCTTACTTTTTGACTATATATATGGTCCTTATCCAAAAGGGTATTTCTGCCAGTACAAGATGACATTTACATCGTCCATGACATCACCCTGGGACCAAATTATAATTTTTAGGACCAAACTATAATTTATATTACAAAATAGGACCAAACAGACAATTGACTAGGTCAATTGGACTAGACTCTCTCTAATATATCATTCCTAGGACTATATGGTATTTCTTTTTTGATAAAAAGAGAAGGCTGAATACGTTTAGTGTACGCCAAGTAGTCTGCCCTCCCTTTTGCCAAGAAGCACTCAAATGTATCAGGGACTACAACATCTGGCATGTACTAACATGGCTTCCCAATATAAGCTATAGACTCCCTTGTGCCGTGAACTGCAACAAGTATTTTTTTGTCGCAAAACGCCATTCCAGCTTCTAATTAGCTATTATTCTTCCGGATGATCGAATTCGTTTGTATTTTCTACAACAGCATTAAAATAGTTTCATTAGCCAGAATATTGAGTCCTAGCTAATATAAATATGGGTATAAAATATAGCACTTACGTGCTTATCAATACTTTAGATTCAAATTCATCTTTTCATGTGATTTGGTTATGTCCAAAGAAATCCTTCTTTTCTCGTGAAAGTAAGGTCGCCTTTGTTGTTCTTTCGGGAATGACATTTTATGGGAGAGAGTTATTTTTGAACTTGTGCTTAATTGCCAACTCTTTGTGGGGAATGCGGGTGTGGAATATTATAGGGGTTATCTTATATCTTTATAAACTCTTTGATGAATGCATTTAGCTTCGGCTTTATGATGACATCTAAATAAGTTGATATGGTATTCTCTTTTGGTCATTAAGTATCTCTATGAAAATTTCATGAGGATCCCACTAGTTTTCTTACCTTTGCAAATTTATATTGACAAAAAGGGGGAGAATTAATGTGTAGTGTGATACTACAAATGCATATGGTTTACGGATCATTATGTAAGGGGGAGTGGTTTTCATGTCGAGATGAAGTATTGACTAAGGGGGGGTAATACATATCACCATAGTATTGTTGTCAAAGTTGTGATACAATTGAACTTTGATGTTGTGTAATAATACTATGATATTTTATAACAATGTTTGAGAGCATTTGTTTTCTCATTGTTATCGCTACGGATCTTCAACAACTATGATGCTGAACTTACAACCTTTAGGATCATGGAGTACTTGGAAGTGACGAAGATTTTGAGTCGCGTTGAAGATGCGAAGGAGATCAAGCATTTGGATGAGAAGCTATAATTTTTATTTATTTTGTAATACATATGTATTGATAGTTTCGTCACTAAAATTGACAAAGGGGGAGATTGTTAGAGCACTACTCGGTCGAAATCGCATGCGTTGCTATCTCAAGAATGTTTGTCAATGTTAGTGATCAAAACTATAAGTCTTGAATTCTAACCTATTTATAGATGTCTCGGACTAGGACATAGGTTATGTAGTTGAGCTTAGACTTCACGGCGCTTATCACTTGAAGACGACGAACTACTAACGAGAGCTTGTGGAACTTCATCGACAAAAGGTATGTGAAGACTTAAACTCATCTATCACTTGGAAAGTCTATTCCTACTCTATCTCCTATATTGATACATAAGTCGTGTTACGATATAGTTTTCTCAATACACATTTGAGATTTCGAGCTGAGTATATCTCACTTACATATTTCTCGAAATATGTGTTGGTAAGATTTCGCTTCGACCAAGTTCATCTTACATCATGATAAAATTGCCGAGTAACATCATACATGGTTTGTGTGATATAATCATTTGGTGTAAGACTTGGAATGTTTCGATAATGATTATTTCAATATCTTGAAAATTGCTTTGATGCTAATAATGTGTGAAAACGGCTATTATCAATATAGAAGAATGTTTCAATGATTGAAATAAAGAGTTGAGATTATGTAAGCATCTTTGGATATAAGCATATATAGTGTGTTCGCACATTAGTGTATAAATCCATAAACCGGGAACCAAGAGTATGCATATGTATGTATACGAAATTGGTGAAGGAGACAGGTTAAGTATGTATACCCGTACGCATACTGGCGGAAGTTTTCGAACCGAAAAATTCTGCTGAGTTTGGGAATTAACAAGCTCTTAACTAGTCACCTTAAGTATGCGTACCTGTACGCATACTGGCGGAAGTTTTCGAACCAAAAATTTCTGTTGAGTTTGGAAACCAAACCAATTCAAATCCGGTTGCTTAAGTACGCATACTTAAGATGGTTACGTTATCAAATCGGTCAGTTCATGCACTTAAACATTTAAATTATAAGGAATGCAATCTTTGCAAACCGTGGCTATAATGTTCATGATTGATTCAAGTGAATCAAACCGATTTTGCTTTAATTATGTTCTTGTATAAATCCATGAGAATATAGAAATTGAACAACTCTTTACTAGTTTCATTTGAGTCATTTGAACTTGTTATGGTTAAGATGAATAAGGTTGATATGAGAGTAATCATATGGCTAACCTCGGTTAACTATTTGTGAACCAACATGGTGTACACGTTTAGGTACGGTTACATAAACCTAAATGAGGGTACATTTCATTTGTGTGTGACAAGCTAAGTTTGATTTAACGGTTGAAAGATATTAGCTTGGTTGAATCAGGTTTTTCATCTAATGGTGATTATTGAATGCTTTGTTACCAAGGTAACTTGGATTGCAAACCCTGATTTGAAAACTATATAAAGGAGAACTCTAGCAACTGGGAAACCTAATCCCCACCTCCTGTGTGTTACTAGTTGCATAACTAGAGTCAACTCTCTTTTAACCTTAGGTTTCTTCTCGATACCCTGTAGGTTAACGACTTGAAGACTTCATTGGATTGTGAATCCAGACCCAACTATTCTCTTTATAGTTGCATGATCTGATCCTGTTGTTTCTATCGTGATTGAGTGCAATTGTAAAATTGGCTTGAGATTTATATATCCGATAGGCAAGATAGAAAAGTAATCACAAACTCATTCGTCTCATCGTTTGTGATTCCACGATAACTTGTTTCGCTAGTCAATTAAGTTTATTGTGAGGTGATTGATAATACTAGGATGTTCTTCGGGAATATAAGTCCGGTTTATCAATTGGTTTTTATTCACCTTGATTTATCAAAAGACGGAACAATAACTCTTGGGTATTTCTGTGAGAGACAGATTTATTCAATCCTATAGACTTTTTTGTGTGAGATAGATTTGTTTATCAAGTCTTCGACTTTGGGTCGTAGCAACTCTTAGTTGTGGGTGAGATTATCTAAGGGAAGAAAGTATGTATTATCCTGTTGGGATCAGAGACGTAAGGAGCGCAACTGTACCTTGAATCAGTGTGAGATTGATTAGGGTTCAACTACAGTCCAGTCCTGTTTGAGGATACAAACTAATTCTGCTGGAAATGGTAAATTTGGGTGTGTTGATGAGAATACGAATTCAAACCCTAAACAAATGCACTGCACGGGAGTACTTTAGATTCGAGATATCAATCTATAAGACTTTGGCCTAAACCAAGAAATGGTCGTTCCAGATTCAATTCGGTCACAAGGTGAAGGAGAAGGGTTGATCTTGGGGGGGGGGGAGCAAAGAATGTGTTTGAGATTAAAATATTGAATTATGAAGGTGTGGTTGTTTATGACTTGTATCAAAATGTGGAACTGGCTTGCAGAATGTAAGCTATCAGTTCTTGGTGTTTTCTGGATACTTTTGTTGATAACACTTGTGTTGTCATTGTCGAAATAGGTTGAAAACCTATTTATACAAGTCATTTGAGCGCAACCATGATCTCGTAGGAAGTGGAGAAGATTAAGTAGTGGAGTAGTGGGGTTGTGTAAGAGGTTGCGATCATCACATGGTCACACCTTCACCCACTACTCTCATCATTGTTAACCGTTCATCCTTTCCTGACACGTTTTCGAAATAGGCGCGTTGCACGCCGCATGCTGTAAACCGCCAGACCAATACCCCAGTAAGTATCCCCCAGTTTGTGACGTGTTTGATGTCTCGAGTAAGTGGGTCAAGTCGTGGGGACTTGCCGCAAAGAATATCATATGGTGCTATTAGGTTAAACAACTAAGTTGTTTATGAGGCCGATATGAAATATCGTATGTATTTGATGCACGTAAAAGCACCGCCTTTAAGCATCTCAAAATAATCGATGTGCATGAAGCATCGTTGTTTTAGAGATCGATTGAATAAGTCGCGGATTGGGCGTCTTAGAAGAGGTAGCATGGTCGACCACCTTTGGGTGATCGCTTGGTGGCACTAGGGACAAGCTATTTCTTGGTCGATCGCTCCCTGTGAAGGAGGGATGGCCGGTGATCGCAATGATACTTTGTTGATTTTCTGAAAACAAATCTACATCATCCAACTTGGCTAGAAAAGTTGGATGGACGAGATGATTTGCGGCAGTTACATATTGTCGTTGATGTAATTTAGGGTTTATGGTCCGTGCGGCCATCCTTGCTTTGGTTAGTCTAATCAAAGCGCTGGGAAATGATTCGAACAGGACGATTGGCCATGTGCAAAGACGAGCCATCGGTGTGCATGCTGGCATCTCTTGGGACATCTGTAGTTAGATCTAAGCCACTCAAATCAGCTGGCGAAGATGGGTGGTCGTGATTGATTTGCGACAGTAATATGTTGCCACAAACACCAATCAGGGTTTCAAAGCAGCCGCGTCTACCCTAATTCAATCGAACGATTTGGTGTGCCATTGACTTCCCATGAGCAAGTCGATTGGTCGGGAATAATATTGGGCCGGCGGTGAACGCATTGGCACCTCCTTGATCGTTTGGAACGGGATCTAAGTCGTCCAACTAGGCTGGCTAAGTTGGACGGATGTGATGATTTGCAACAATAATATACTGTCGCAACCCAAAATTATGGTTTTGAAATAGCGTGCTTGCCCTAGTTTGGACAAACGATTTAACGCCCTATAGGCTTGCAGCGGGCAGGTCGATCGACCAAGGGAGATGTTGGGCCACCAATGGA
Source organism: Papaver somniferum (assembly GCF_003573695.1). Lineage (NCBI taxonomy): Eukaryota > Viridiplantae > Streptophyta > Magnoliopsida > Ranunculales > Papaveraceae > Papaver > Papaver somniferum. The sequence goes on from NC_039359.1 coordinate 179,914,270, forward strand.
CATGCATGTACTTCCTTAATCGTCTGTAGGAAAATCCAAGCCGTCCGACTAGGCCATCGAAGTTGGACGGTCGTGATGTTTCTGAGACCGTTTTGGCCGGTCTAGCTCGTTTGAGCTCTCTTCTTCAACAGCGCGATCACTCATGCTTGGGATAATAGTTCGAAGCGCTTGCGGATGAACTAGATATGACTCGATCGACTGGGGCACTTGTGGGCCCGCCGGTAGTCACTACGGTGATTGCCTAGTTCCGCCAGGAGAAGCCTAGGTTTGTTGAATCGCGCGGCCAAGTCTGTGGTCGTGATCATTTCTGAGACTGATATTAACAATCTAGATTTTTCTTAAGGATTTTAAGCGTGTTCGATCGAGCTAACTTAAAAGCGCGTTAATGCAAAATTCTCTTTGTTAGAGAGTGATATAGCCTATGTGAGTACTTCCATGCAGATATCAATACTGAAACTTCGGGAGATTCATGATATTCTGCTGAGAGTGAACATTTAATCGTCATGTCATGTCAGTATTGAGAGTTCGGATGGGAACATAGCATAGGAAAATTCTAGGCAAGTCATGCATTAGCCAATAATGCTGGTAAAAATAGAATTCACAGAATATTTGGGATTTGTTGTTACACGCACCATTCTGAGTGAGTTTCATACATATATTGAATTGCTCAATGAGCGAAGAGGTTTTTTGCACTCATCACTTTTAAATGACTTTATCCCCTTGCAGGGCGACAACGCATTAAATACAGGGTTTTATAATTTTAGCCCTGATCTAAAAACCACCATCAACAAGTCCGAAGTTAATTGGTAGTAGGCTAGTGTCTGTAGCGGCTTAATACAATGTAGTTTTAAATCTGGACTAGGTCCCGGGGTTTTTCTGCATTTGCGGTTTCCTCGTTAACAAAATTTTGGTGTCTGTTGTTATTTTTTTTCCGCATTATATTTTATTATATATTAAAATATCACAGGTTGTGCGTTAAGATCAATTAATTAGAATATTCAACCTTTGGTTGTTGATTTACATTGATTGACACTTGAACATTGGTCTTTGGTATCGTTCAAGTAATTCCTCTTATATTCAATCGGGCTCGCAAATTTCTATTTGTTGATTGCAGATTGAATTAAGAGTTAGAGATATTAAACTCTTTGATATACTTTATTCTAGATTGAGTCTAACTGTCTAGTTAATTCTCTGGAAAGTGTATTAAGAGGAAGTCCTCTCAGATTTCAACCGAATTGTTGGGTGTGGTTGTTAGACCCCCGCATTTTCACTAAGGAAAGGAAGCAGGTTCATGTGGACCACGGAATGCGAGCAAGATTTCCAAAAATCAAGGAATACTTGGCCTCAGTACCTATCTTACAGAAACCGGAGCCAGGTGAAATACTCACTCTATACTTGGCAGCAACAAGCTACGCTGTGAGCGCAGTATTGGTACGAGACCAAGGGAAAGGAAAAAAACCCATCTACTACATCATCAAAACGCTCAGTTCAGCGGAGCGTAACTACACCAAGGATATATTTTGATGCACATACCATCCGAGTTTTCACAAAGCCTCGGATAGGTCAAATCCTCGATAGCACGCAGAAAATTGGAAGGGTGGCAAAATGGAATGCCATGATCAAACAGTTCCACATAATCTTTGAAAAAAGTAAGGCTGAGAAATCACAAATCTTAGCAGACTTTCTGGCGGACCTACCTCTTAGCGATGAGGAGGAAATAGACGACATCCTAGGAATGGAGGAAGACAAGCAAGAAACGGAGGACCTGCTAGAACCTCAAAATTCATGAAGGTGGGAAATATTCGTAGATGGCTTCTCCAACGGAGAAGGCGCAGGCATAGGGATTGTAATAACAACCCCTACCAGAGACCGACTCATCTATACATTCAGGTTAGAATTCGAACAATACACCAATAACATCACAGAATATGAGGCAGTCATACATGGTTTACGCTTGGCACTGGAGCTAGGCTTATCAGATGTTCGGTTGACTAGTGACTCTCAGTTGGTCATTAGACAAACCGAACTCATATACCAAACTTTGGATCCAGTGTTATCTTCATACTTAAAGCTATCTCAGGAGCATGCATCCAAGATCAGCAACGTAACATTCAGGCATGTATGCCGAAAAGACAACAGACACGCAGATGCCTTGGCATTCATATCCTCTATGTTAAAAGACAGAAATACCACCGTCGTGCAAATTGAAAGGATATACGAACTTTCAATAGAATGACCCATCTCAGGTGCTGAGGAGGCTTTGGATGTCCAAACTCGGTCCATGAGAGAAGCAGAAAAAAAAAGCAAACAAAGAAATAAAAGAATCAGGTGATGAAGCTGAAGAGTCTGACAAAGACCAATCCATGTCAGAAGAAGGTAACGAAAACGAAGCAGAAGATGACTGGAGAGTTCCAATCCACCTGTACCTTGACAAAGGTATCTTACCAACTGATGTTAAGGAAGCTCGAAAACTCAAATCAAAAGCAACAATGTACAACCTTCGTGAAGGTATACTGTATAGGAGGTCCTTTCTCGGACCTCTGATATGATGTCTCTCACGAACCGAATGAAGGAGAATACTCCATTATATACACAGCGAAGATGCCGACAACCATAGTGGAAGAAGATCCTTAGCGGTTAAATCCAAAATGCAAGGATACTACTGGATAACCATGGAAGAAGATTTAAAGAACATGGCTAAGCGATGTGAAAGATGCCAACACTTTACCAAGAATATCAGAGCACCAGCAACGGGGCTTAACTCAGTTATCATCCCTTGTCCATTTGTCAAATGGGGGGTTGATATTGTTGGACCCTTGGTAGAGGGAACCTCAAAAAGAAAATACTTTATTGTGGCTATGGATTACTTCACCGAGTGGGTGGAAGCAAAGTCTTTGGAAAGAATTAGAGACACAGATGTCTTTAAATTCTTGTTTGATCAAATCATATGCAGGTTCAGAATACCATCCGCCATAGTCTCAGACAATGGCAAACAGTTGCAAGGAAAGACCATCGACATGTTGTTGATACTTTCAACATTCAGAAGAACAAGTACACTCCTATATACCCTAAGAGCAATGGACAAGGGGAGGCGACAAACAAAACCATAACGATGAACTTAAATAAGAAGCTAGGAGTATACAAGAAGAGGTGGTGTGAATAACTGCACAACGTCTTATGGGATTATCGAACTACAAGGAGGTCAGCTACGGGGCAATATCCATTCTTGTTGACCTACGGAGCCGAAGCAGTCATCCCAACGGAGGTAATACTTCCAACAACAAAAACGGAGGCATGGGAAAAGAATCTAACAACAGACCTGATGTTGGAGAAGCTGGATGACCTTGAAGAAAGAAGGGAAGTAGCCTTGCAAAAGATGGTAAACTATCAACGAAGGCTAGATCGAGAATACAACAAGCGGGTCATCCTTCAGAACTTTGTGGCCGAAGAATACGTACTACGTCAGATACCGCCACATCAAAGAAAGAAGGAGTGGGGAAATCTAGCTCCGACATGGGACAGACCTTGCACCATACACGACATTGCCGGAAAAGGATCTTACTACCTAAGAACCCTCGAAGGAGAAGTACTACATCACCCTGGAATGCAACGTACCTAAAAAAGTACTACCCGTAAGAGAATGGTGATTACTCAGGAGAAGAAAGTAATGGGAAATAGCCTACCATATTCTATCCCTGATAAAATATATTATAAACCTTACTAATCAATGAAAGAAACTTTTGCTAAAGAATTAGTTTTGATTAATAAAAGTGGGTTAGAATAGACATCGTCTGTCAGGATTGACGATAAGGCAAGGCATAACTGCGCATTTGTCAATCTCGGATCCTCGGGGTGATGGCTCCTTTCATGAGGCATAAGAAAAATATAAGATATCCCCTATAGAGATTCCTTATCGAAGTAAAGCAGTCTCCGCGCTGAACGCGTAGGGTTACAGGAAAATTATTGCCCACGTAGGGACCTTCGCCACCATGATACCTTCTGGACAAAGGATATCCGGGTAGGACGTTGAATGTTCCACCAAAGGTTAAGCATACCTTAGCACCTTGTAATAACTTGATTGTGCGATCAATTAGACACATTACGTCTAAACAAAATACCCATGCAATAACATAAATGAAATGATAATTTTACTAGAATATGTATAACATGTGTTGTAGAGAACAAAGGTTCAAAACCTCACAAACCATTGTTTCAAAGAAGAGATACATCAAAGCTAAAGAAGATACCTCGGTTGAGGACATAAAACAACAAAGAGTTTACTCAAACAAAGCTGGATACAACAGAATCAAGGATAAGAAAGGCGAGGAAAGACAACCCTGTCATCTTGAAGTTCATCTTCAGCAAAGGAATTGTTGATATATCCAATGGTCGAACGCTCGAATTGCACCTTCATCTGAGAGGATTGTACCTCCAGATCCGTATCTGATTTCCGACGAAGCTCCATCATCTGAGCACTGAGTTGGTCATTAGTCTTCTGAAATGACTCGGCTTTGAACTTAGCAGCAGTATCAAATTTTTGAGCTATCTCCAACGAAGATACTTGACCCTCAAGTCGGTTAATCTTGGCGTTTGCACCTACAAGCTGCTCCTGGAGACCTGCGATATAAGAGGGATAAGTAACGGACAAAGGCACAAAGAATGTTGCGGGAATAATAAAACTCTAAGCTACCTCCAGCATGGCTAATGAATTCTTCTAAACTATGCTGGGCTTCTGCAAGATCCACCTCAGCGGCGTCGAGATCCTCCACAAGGGTATTACGTTCGGTCTGGAGATCCTCAACATCAATCCGAAGCGAAGCATTCTCGGAGGATAAAACCTGGTAAACATTCTCTAACTCTTCCAGTCTCTTAACTAAAGATGCATGGGACATGGAAGAAGGCACAAAACAATCCTCGATAAGTTTACTCTTAACATAGCAGACCTCAAAAGACAAGACGTTACGCTCTGCAGTAACCTTAGCTAAGGAAGCGCAGGAATCTTCGAAATCCTCATGATACTTTTTACGGATAATTTCTTGAGCTAAGAGGCGCTTCTCAACTAAGGCAATATCCTCTTTTTTCTTTAAAATGAGATCCTCTTTCCACTTAAGATTTTCATCACATTCTTTACGGAGCAAAGCCATCTTCTTCACAAGATCTGAGTTATAAGCAGATTCAAGAGAAATTTGGGCTTCGTTATGAACAGTCACGTTCATCAACCTATCAGACTTCTTCTGATAATACCAAACATCGGAGGTCAACTTGGCTACCTGCTCCCGGAAATGTCTAAGCTCACTAGAGCTACCAGCTGGCAGGCGTAGGTTGTCTCAGTATTATGCTACCAAAAAAAATATGAAAACTAAGCTAAGAAAAAGAATAAATGAACCTATGATTTTAGAGGATTCAGCAGCCTTGCGTCCCTCCTCGGCAACCTTTGCAGCGTTATTAGCTCTCTCAAGAGCCAACAGACAAGCCTCTATGGACCTCTGAGTTTTCCTCATATCGTTCTCTAACAAAGATACCTGAGCGGCAGAATCAGCACCACTAGAAGAAGGTTGTTGCGCGCTAGCTAGGGCATGATCTTGGTGGGTACGCTTAAGTGAGTACACTTAGCCCTATAAAACTTGAACAAGGTGCTGCCAACGTCGATTTGTTTGCAAAGATGCAAACAACGGAGCATAAGAACAAAAAGAGGTTTAAAATAATGCATAAAATAATAAGGTAAGAATCACTTACTGAGAACAACGAAAGACGAGGAAGGAAATCAGCATAGGTATCCATGAAAGCCTCAATTTCTTGGATGCTACCCATGCGGATTTCACCAAATCTTTGGATAGAGCGAAGGCATTCAGGATCGAAGAATAGATCCTCGGAGCAGACAAAACATCCAACTGTGAATCAACCTCCAAAGAATCGGCCAATTGGTGACGATCAGCCTCAACAGAAAAGGGACCCTTTTAATCCCGCATTATGGCTTCAAGGATGGCATCATCAGAACTCCCGAGGCTCAATTTCTCAGGTAACTTACCCTTCCCAAGATCCGTAAGCACCCCATCAATCGCCTAAGAACGAGCACGGGGCACAAATACGGAATCCTCACCACGACGAAGAGACGACATGGTGGATGAGCTAGGAATGGAGTAGAACGCCTGACTAGAAGTACCACTTAATTCCATATCACCAGTAGAGGGAAGATTACCCAGTATGGTCCAATTTGGTGACGAAGGTGGAGGACCAACAGCTTTGCTAATGGGGGCAGTAGAGACATACTGATCACTTCCCAAAGAGGTAGACGTAGCATTGAAGGAGAAGATGGCAAGTGAAATCACAACCTTCTTCTTCGGCTGGGATCCTGAGTTACTTACCCCCACCTCAGGAGCAACACCCTTTTCAAACGAACCGCTTAAATGAAATGAAGTAGCAGGAGAAGATGGAAGACTCTTGGAAGACATCACTATAGCACTGGTAGTAGCCAAAGCAACAGGCTGCAAATCACCTGGAGCAGAAAATGCAGGTACCTTCGGCAACGGATCAGGAGTTGCGACTTAGGTACTAACTTGTCTCATCAAAAGAGAACCTCCATCACCATGAAGATTATCACCTTCAATAGAACCAACACGAATAGATCTAGGACTATCCTTGGAAAAATCCTCCTCAATGTCATCTAAATGGGGACTAAGGGCAGTATCCTCGACATCCTCCATGTCCTCGTCATCCTGCTCTTCCTCATCAAATTCCTCTACATCGATCACATTTTTCAACTTGCCTTTCCTCTTAGAAGACTATAGAAGAACACATGTGCCAGCTAAGGATCAGGGGAAAAATACTAAGGAACCTACGATCACAAAGGTCTAGCTATAATCCTTACCTCTGCAGGTGTTGGTGTAGCTGCTTCAACCGAAGCCTTTCTTTTTCTGGTCCTGTAGCTACGGAGTTACCAGCAGAGTCCGGACCAGTCCCAGCAGAAGAAGCATGGGCAGGCTGCAAAGGATCTATCAGTATACTGAGCAAAGGCTACAAAAAAATGAAAAAACTTTTGCAGCAAACGAAGGTTACCTCATGAGAAGCAGCGGGGTTGAAAACCCAAGGCTGATATCCATCATACTTAGCATGCAGAGAGAAAGATGTACGAGGGACACTGGGATATGCGGTAGTAAAACCGTAGGCCCAGGGACCCACCACGCGAATAGGATTACGCGCCCAGCGATCATCATGATCAAGACGGATGCGGTCAGGCTTTGGCAAGAAAACTTTAGCAAAGTAAGGGATGACAGTCAAACCAGTATTATCAATATCCTCCAGCAAACGAAGGCTTTTTCCCTCTCTAATCTGCTTAGCAGTAACATGAATACGGCGAGGGACAACACTCCAAGGAAGAAGGTTACTTTTCTGGATGGCATCAGCATAGGTAGCATTGAAGTTGGCAGGGGTATAATCCTCCTGCTTAGACCTCTCAGGAGAAAAGGGGTCATAAGACTTCAAAGTAGTCTTGCCCTTGCTACGATACCAACACTCACGAAGGGCACGCCAGAAGTTACCAGTGTACTGCATGATCCCTCGGACCTGAGTCTTGTTCACCGGGTCATCCCTGGTAGACAAAACATCGTATTAGAAAGGATATTTCCTACTAAACAAAGGCATGAGCACACCTGCGGCCAACTGGCCAACACTTATCAAGAGGTTGTTCTCATCATAGGGGAAGCTCTGAATCATGATTCAGTGAGAACATCAGGGCCATCAATGAAAGAGATGTCAAATTTATGCAGACGGAAAGACTTAGAGATCTCAGCCAAAGACAAGTTAGTATAACTATCTTTGTGGCGCATCTGCAACCTTTGGAGTTCAAAATGATTTGGAGAAGGAGGAAGATCCTTAACAGAAACTTCTTCTACCTCATCTTCCACAGCTACCTATGGCCCCTCAGGTATCTCAGTATCCTCAAGGGGTGGAGAAGGCGTAGCATCAGGATGATCCATCCGTGGAGGTGTCTCAGTTGACGACCTAGACCTCGGATCCTTCCGTGCAGGATTTTTCGGAAGTCTCATGATTCTTAACACCAGCAGGAATAACAATTCATCAACAATGGCGGACCGAAATCACAGTCGGCTCAAAAACACGATTGGGGCAAAAATAATAGTACTTTGGGCATGGGTTTAACAAAACTAACCAAAAGAAATGATTTCATCCTCCCAAGAAGAAAAATGGAGTATGATTGGTCACCATATTCAAAAATTTGCAGGCGAGAATCATTCATGACATATTCATGGTAAAAACGCGAAACAGAAACAAACCCAAGTTCTCATACAACATGGAAGACAGAGAAGAATTGAAATTCTCACATGCAGATACAACAACAACTTCAAACATCCAAAGGAAGAACAACATAACTAAACATGGAAAATAAATAAATCTGCATCGAGATCAAAGGACGAATATGTACCAACCTGATTGATGAAAAACGAGCAAGAGCCTTGGAAGACAAAGAGAAAACTAGCAGTTGACAGAAAAGGAGACGAAAAATCTCTGAGAAGGGGATAGAGAGTGACAGTTCGAGAAGAGAAAAGGAAGTTAATGAAATTCCTTCTCTTTATTCTCCTCTTATAGGCGGCTAGAGAATCCAAAAATTTGGATGTATTGCATGAAAAGATACATGGGGACCACCCAACCGGTACGTGCAAAAATGGCGGCGTTACGGAAGTTTTTTCTTCCAATCCTACAAAACGGTAGAATATGAAAGAAAAGGGGAAAACTATGAATATCAATATTCTGCGGAGCACGTGTCACGGTTTCAGTGGTCGCGCGCAAGATAACTGTGTAGACCTCTCTATACATAGGAACTTGAGTAACAGAAGACACCTTCACAGATCTACTTTATCTTGTCCCAAGAAGGGATACCTCGACGGCTAAGATAGAAAAGTAGAACCTAGTCTAGAGAGAGGAAGCTGGCAAAGGGACACAGGTAGATGACATATCCAATCAGCATTAAATGCGCAAATCTCTTATCTACACGCTTAACCAAAGCACGTGGAGAGAGATGAGATGGCAGAATCTGACTGGCGAAGGATATCGGTGAACGAAGGTACAATCTGTACTGAGGCTGGGAAGTTCCCGAAGGAACGTGGGTCAGCTGAGATGGCAGAGTCCAACTGGAGAAAGCATGCGGTGTACGGAAGGTATATCAGGGGACGATGGACCCAAAGACAGCAAAGATATATCTGGAGCAGAAGGCGCTAAAAATACCAAGCTTCACCAACAAACAAGGGGCATTCAATACCTAGGAGAAGAAGATCTAGCCTTAATCTTATACCTCTTTAATGTTTAGAACTTAAGTATTTACTTCAACTTGAGTTCTCTCTATTACTTTGGGAAGCATTTAAGATCTTTGTAACCATCAAAACTTAATACAAACAATCACTCATTACCCCGTGGACGTAGACGAAAGTCGAACCACGTAATCTCTTGTGTCTCATGATAACTTAGTAGCATTTACATTATACTTGTGTTCTTCGTTATTATTGTGATCTTGAATACCTTTTATTACTTAGCATTATCGGTTCAACAGAGATATCAATACTACTTAGTATCCAATTCTCTGAGATGTAAACATTACGTAGACTATGGGAAAATTAGTAGTCACAATTAGGTTTCGTTTTGGAAGTATATATTGATCGTTGGCCAGATTTTGATACGTTCTACTCCCTCTGTCCTAGTTTACTTGCCAAAATAGGATTTTGCAAAAACTTGAAACAAATTCAAATTGCTTCCACATACACCATCAATCTTTCAAATCACTTGTTTAATATACAAGTTTTTGTATCCTAGTTTTTATTTCTTTCTTGATAATTAGATAATTTTTGTGGGAAATATAGTAATTTTTTGGTACACTTTTGTTAAAAAAACAACTCAATTTTGACAAATAAACTAGGACGGAGGGAGTAGTTGTGAAGAGTATTTTTTTACAGTCTTAGTATTTGAAGCGTGTGACTATAAATAAGTTGCAGGACAGGGATCGCTTGATGAGATGTAATATTGGTCGAGGTGGAGCTATGGTTTTTATTCTTATATAAGAAGCAGTTATGTTAATATAGTTTTTAGGGTTTACTTGTCTGTGTTGAGTTTGACATTGTGTTTCTCTCATTTGGATTCCAATGAAAAAGCTAGATAGTTTGTAATTTTTGATTCTTGTCGATGATGTTTAGTCGAAGAGTTGTTTAGTTGTACACCATTTGAAGGCATTGAAGCTGGTTACAAATACGTTCTTACGTAAAGACCCGTTGTAAAAGACACGACATCGCTTGTACACTTCAAAAGTTTAAAGAGTAAATGTAAAATATTGCAATATGTGTGGTGGTGTGGTTATGGAAGCTAAGACGTCTACATGGACAAAACACGATGCATGAATTTGAGAGGGCTACAATTTCGGCGTGTTTTTCCATTAACGCTTTATTATCTATATACTGGCTATTTGAATTTTGATAATTCCTGATGAGTTTGAGACTTTCTGTTGGAGAGAGTTACATTATAGAAGTGAGAGAATTTGGGAGTGTGCTCATATGCTAAAAATATATTGAGATTATGATTTCAATAGTGACGGATCCTGTAAAGATGAAGGTATTTGTTCAACATCGATAAAGTTTCCGCTAAGTTATTTTCTCTACATAGTATGAAAAGATAAACACAACAACATCTTGAATTGGTTGGATCTTGAAAAGTTTCCCAAGGTCTCAAAATATGTCTGGATGTAAATATTGGGTCTTTGTATGAAGGACAAATTATCAAATTTCGAAATTTTGGTGTACTTTTGAAGCAAGATTGTGTAAGCGATATGTACAAGATAGAATGTGTGACGTTATGAATTGTTACTATGGTAACAATAAATTCTTCAATATTAGTCGTAGTTCTATCCGAGTTTGAATTGTATTGTGTTTTGACTGTCGCAAAGTCGAAATTACATGCTTACTCAGAAGTTGGCAAAGTACTAGATTGACAATTTTGTTAAAGCCTCTAAAAATACATTATTGTCAAAGCCCGTTGAAATTGTTGAAGTGATGTAGAAAATTGGCGTGTCAGCTGTTAAAGAGTCTTTATGAAGCTGGACACGTTTGGCATGTATGCAATGGTTCAAGGTATGATAAGCTTTAGGAGTAGTAACTCAATTGGTGAGATATGGTCGTAAAATCATGATCCAGTGTGATATGTACTCGGGTAATTGGTGAAATATGGTCGTAAAATCATGATTCAGTGTGATATGTACTCGGGTAAAGCAAGACTTGTAGAGATGATCTTGAAACTATAATCAATAAAAACTGAACCAATATTGAAACTTGCCGTGTAGAGTACTCCATCAACAACTTGATAGGAAATAACCAGAAGCATGAATATAATTCACCACTGTAGCTAGAGCAGATTCCGCTCCCCAGCTCTAAATCTCATCATATACATAGCAACTACCAGCCATTGGCTATCTCCACAAGCAAAACTGCTCTGGACCATGAATTCGGATTTATCATGATCGTAAAATCATGATCCAGTAACTCAATTGACGAGATGTGATCGTAAAATCATGATCCGGTGTGATATGTACTCGGGTAAAGCAAGACTTGTAGAGATGATCTTGAAACTATAATCAATAAAAACTGAGCCAATATTGAAACTAGCTGTGTAGAGTACTCCATCAACAACTTGATAGGAAACAACCAGAAGCATGAGTACAATCACCACCGTAGCTAGAGCGGATTCCTCTCCCCAGCTCTAAATCTCACCACATGCATAGCAACTACCAGCCATTGGCTATCTCCATAAGCAAATAGAACGATCATCTTTAACTTCTCTGGCCCATGAATTCGGATTTTTTGACCCGGAAAAACATAAACTTGATCATTAAGACCATTATGAACAATAGAACAATTACTACATAAGAAAACTCCATATGTAAGGAAACCATAGCAGAATTCACGTATATACCCTAGTTGAAGAACATGAAGTAACTAAGGGAAATAAAAGTTGAATGTCGTAATTTCAGCTTCATAATAATTACTTATATGCTGAAGAGATATTAACCCTAGATATTCTATAAGCTAGATAACTCATATATACAACTGTTAACTCATGCTTAAAGCAAGAATGATTCATCTTTTTAGTTATGATTTAGCTACGACATAAAAATGACTGACCAAACCCACAATCGAGATTTGGTTATTTATGAAGTGAGCAACAGTAACATAAAAGCGTGGTACATAATTGTAGAAGGTAAGAAAAAAAACCATCAAATTATAAGGAGTTCAATGACTTAGCTTTTGTTTCTATATAAGGAGTTCAATGACTTAGCTTTTGTTTCTATTTCCTCTTGCTTGATTGATAGCAAATCATAAAATTGTGGATACATATACAGAGAGTAGAAGACGGCTTAGTCATCACTTACGTGGAAACCAACTTGTCCATTATTAGTTGGATAACACCTCATTAGATGAGTTATGCTTATTAACAAACCTTAAGCTTATCTTAATTCTTTGATTTAACTCTATTCCTTTTTTATTCTGGCATATAGTTAATCCACCTTAAATTAGAACTAAATACAGATGAGGAAGGATCCTCTCACACTTTTATTATCACATTATCTTACACGTTGGGCTAATTTTTGCGAATAAAAACCAAACCGTAACGGATTTGAAGTTAATATTTTGGGGATATGTTCCTCTTACCAAGCTCTACATATCTACCAAAAATGAGCACATTCCGAAATATAAAACCTCACAATCTACCGGTACTAATTTCGACGGCTAGAAATCCGTTAATTTTCGACGGCTCGTTTTCAAAGTAGTAGATGGTAGTGTTATATGTATCGGAATACGCTCATTTTTGGTAGGTGTATAGAACTTAGTAAGAGGAACATATCTCCAAAATATCAGCTTCAAATTCATTAGGTTTGATTTTTATTCGCAAAAATAACACCTAACATGTGAGATAGTTTGATAATAAAAGTGTGAGGGGATCCCTCCTCAATACAGATTAGCTCAAACTTGGACTGATTTGTTGCTAAACCAAAAGGCAATACTAACCAAACTCTCCAAATTCTATATTTATTAAGTTCTGACGTATTCCTTTCTATTTCAATCAGTAATTTAAACTTGCATTTTTATTGAAAAAACATAATGATTGCTCACCTTCTATGATGATATTAATGTTTAACAGACAAATCACAACTACTTTTACAATATAAGACTGTATAAATGAGTAATATATCAGCTCAAACACATTCTTGTGGTAACTACTAATGATCATGTTCACCCAAATCTTCTGGCAAACTACATCTACACAAAGTAATGCCTAAAAAGATAGTAATCAAGTTGATAACTTGATGGTTTACTTCAACAACAATATGTTTATTTGAACTCTGCATGCCAGATAGTTTGAGCTTCTTGATACTGCAACCTTGCAGTGTGAAATTCCGCCAGAACGAATAGAACAATCTCGATCTAGGCTCAACGGAGTTTGACTATAGGGGTAATAAAGAAGAGATTAGCGGTAGTAAGCCATGTGCCTTGACGATCTGAAAGGAGAGTTATCGAAAGGAGAGGCCTTCCTAATACTGGAAACAGAAGCCATTAATTTCTTGCTTTCACGCTTGGTTTCAGCGCGAAGCCAAGACTCAACCACGGAAAGCAAATTGGTTGCAGTTTTCAGTTCTTGAAGGCCAGAAAGCTTCTCTGATTTCCTCAACTCGCCGTCCTGAATGTATGCCAAATCTGTTGCCCATGTCTCTAATCCATCAAAGATATGTGTTGCATATACAATCGTTGCTCCTCTCTGCAACATGATGGAGATAGGTGGGTTACACGAGGCATCCACTATATTAACACAATTTTGGTTCTGGAAGTACAATTAGAAGAAGGTTCCTTACCTCTTCACACTCTTCCTTGAAAAAGTCAAGTAGATCCAACCTTGCAACAACATCTAGATCAACAGTAACTTCATCTAGCAACAGTACCTGTTTGAAGGCCATGCTCGGCGTAATTAGATTCCATTTAAGTTCAATTTTCACACGTTCCTATATACACATGGTTACACACACAAATGTGCAAGGAAAAACAAGTCGTCCCAGTGAATGCATGTTCATTCACAAATGCTTCATTAAATCTTTGAGAGACTACTGCAATTACGCAGGGGCAAACAAAATTCACTAAATCTCCACATATGCTCACACAATGAAAATCCTCCTCAGAGCCTTAAGGTCATTTTTGGAATACAAAAAACATTGAGAGAGAAGCTAATGTCTATTGTAAGTTTACAGACACTGTAAACATTCCATTCACAAGATTAGTATCCTAGCTTCTCCAGAATTTTATTAATGATGACTCACCCCAAAGGAGGTACTCGTCCTTTGTGTCACTAGTTTGGGCCTTTACGAATAAAAAAGAAAACAAAGATGAAATTTCTTCCCTCCTTTTTACATATGCCTGATTGAGAGATTTATGATCATCATACCCTCTTTAGCTTTCTCTTTAGCCCATTGCAATCTTAAGCAAGAGTGAGCCACGTTTTTTTTTTTTTTTTTTTTTTTTTTTTTGATTTCGCTACGAGAGTGAGATAAGTAATAGGCCAAATCTTTTGTATCCTAGTGCGTGCCAGAGAAAGGCCAAAAATTCCTCACAAGCCAGGAAAACGTACACGCGTAGGGTAATACATATATACATGGACACTAAGGTGTAATCATCTCAGAGACACATGAATAGGATTGCAGAAGATCTACCTGGAACGGATGGAGAAGACCCATACAAATTTGAACTCGACGCCGTTGCCCATCTGATACTTTATGCATTCTCCACTGCAGATCGATGTCAAGCAGATCTATTAACTTCTCTCTTCTAACAGGGTCAACGCCTTCGACTGCAAAGTCCAAAAGAAAGAAGAAGGAAAAATGACAAATAAGAGGACAGAACCAAGTGACACAAATTTATGCCTTCACTGGATCCCAGTCAAGTACATATCTGTCTACAAAAATACGGGTTGGATAGCGGACAATCAAGCGCAAGTACGAAGTACCAACCATTTAGAATAGTTCAAAGTGTCCACAGCACAAACCCGTTAACACATATAAAACTTAACCAAAGACTAACTCGATATTGAGTTTAAATATGTACCCAATCACCAAACAACACCATAAACTGGCAACATTCAGTTTTCTCTTACACCGTTGCACCTGATAATACTAATTTCATGTAAATGCATATACCTCCAAATATCATGTGCTTGGCAGAAAAATCTCCTTGGAGTGGAATCTCCCCCTGAAAATAAGCCAAATATCCCAACCCAAAATATTTATAAAGCATGTATTTGTTAAGAATAATTGATCTAACTGCGACTCAGGTTATGTTAATATTGCTCGTCCTTAAATGGTATGCATTTCCTAAAAGACCACATTAACAAACAACAACTTCCTAATAATTTGAAATTACACCTTAATTGGGCGATGTGAGTAACAAAGAAAGAAATGGAATTGTAAAATAATCAAGATAATGGAAACAAAGAAAACAGAAATAACTCACAGCACATCCTATTGTTTTACTCCAAGAGCCTCCAAGGTAAGATAAGTTACCACTACATACAAGCTGAGTGTCATGAAATGCAGAGCTGTTTAAAACCCTAACCACATCTTTTCCTCCAACCATATGTTTACCCCCTAATATCTTCAACAATGTAGTTTTCCCTGTAATTATCATCAAGCCATGTTAACCCACAAATGCATACACCGAATAATTGGGAAAATAGGTAATAACAAAGAGATAGTCGGGTAAATTACCAGATCCGTTGGCACCGACAAGAAGACAACGAGAACCAGGAGTAATTTTAAGACTGAAATTGGCAAATATTGGAATTTGACCTTCATATGAGAAATTCATAGCTGATACTTCAACACTATTACTTAAAATCTTCATCTCTTCCACCTTCATTTTTCTCTCTTCTTCTTCTTCTTCTTCTGGAGAAAACAAACAAGCTTGTATTTCCCGTATCTGTCTGTTATAAGTTGGTTTTAATCTGAAATTTTTGGAACTCGTTTTATAAATTTCTATGTTCACCTAATTTCTAGGTTTTAAATGACATGGACTTTCTTGGCCCATACACTTGTCAATTTCTTAAACGTTTTACGTGTCACAGATGATTAAAAAACTAATACCGGACAAATCTGACGTGGCACGTAGGATGAGAAGTTTAATTATGTTTTCATAATTTTCAGCCGTTCGATTGAATTGCTTTCGGAGCTGCTTATTAAACTTGAATAGGTGAAACCCATTCGTTCAAATCGTACAGAACAAAAGCAATAGGTGAAAATAATTCACGAAGCAGTTAAATTTTTGATTCTTACCAAAAGTAAGCTTTGAAATTCAATCCCCATAACTGAAATTTGATTATCAATTGTTCGCAGGGTCCAAGCAGATTGAAGGTGCTGCCTCTGAGCTGTTCGAGGAAATTCCCAACAGAGTTTTCGTTTTCACGGTACTCAGTTAGTGTTCTGCACTTATATTTCTTCTTGGTTTTAACTTTGAGTGTCGATACACTGGTTCAAGTTGTGGCATACGAAGATGTGTTCACTTAGTATAGGAATTTCACATGTGATGTATCTTAATTAAACGTGTGACGGTAGAAGCTGTGAGATATTACTTTCTACAGGTAAGTGAGATGATTACATATACTTTATTGATCACAATACTTTCTCAGTCTAATGTTAAGTTAACCTATTACTACAAAAACTTTTGCTTTTGAGGGGAGGATATGCTTGTTAGTTTGGCCCACTTTTCTGTATTTTTGGCAGCAGTACTGGCTAGCTAGCTGGTCTTAGCCTGATGAGTTATCCACGAAGGAGTGTAGTGGTCTGCGCTGATGCTTTTAAGAGTACAGTAGTAGAAAAACAAATATCTGTGCTGAATAAGTTTTTTCTGTCTCAAAATGGTCAATGTAGTAGGAATACTGTTATAGGTGTCAGTTTACTGTAACGTGATGTTGCAGATTTGGTCACTAAGTATACCTATTGCTGTTAAGTTCTCAAACTTGTCAGATACCACAGAGTACTCTCATAGTACTCGGTTAGTGTTCTTCACTTCTCTTTGTTTCTGTAGGTAATAACTCACCCACCATGCGCCATGATTCAAAGTTTAACATATTGACCCAATTCAAATTAGTGATAGATTCTGCAAAATTTTGGATGATCCTTTCAGCCCCCACAAGTTATTTAATCATCAACTGAGTATACCAATTGCTGTTGGGTTCTCAAACTTGTGAAATATGGCAAGTGCTTTTACATAGATATAAAGTTAGGCTCCAAGTTTATTTCAATATCCTCTTAGTCTCTCTCTAAGAAGCTTAATGTTTGAGAGTGACACAATCTCCCATTGTTACAGTTGGTTATTTTGTTATTTTGATAGGAAGGATAGGACCAGGTCAGTTGTTTGTCGTTAGAAGTTAGGATGAAGGCAGGTTTTGAAACATTATGAGTTTCTTATAGACAAAATAGACATATTTTAACAACGCACATGCACCTTGGCTAAAGTGTTCCCTTTCTTCCGTTTTGTTTCTTCATCCGCCCACCACCGTGGCAACGGTCCTCTGGCTCCATTGATCTCTATGAAATAAAAATTTATGTGTGGATTTATTGTTTGTATCTTTTTAAATAAAATGTGTCATTTCTAGAGTAGTGGCTTTTGTTTAAATTTGGAGAAATTTTTGATTTGTAATCCTTCTCAGTACGTACTATTTGAATTGCATAATTGAGGTTGTGTTGTATTGGAATATAAGAAGATCAACTTGTTGTTTATGAATGAATACATAGGGGCATTTTAGGTTATCAAATTCCGTTAGAATTATGGAATTTTCAGTATGATAAAAATGAACTAGCAGGTATTTTGATATTTTGAGGTTACTGTTGTTATTTGACCTTATCTCGTATTCGGCATTATTAGGTCCAGTGTAGTTATCCTGGATTTCATTGAGATTCTTCGTTCATTCTATACTTGTTGTGGTGGTAGTGTTCGGATTATTTCCTCTTTCATGGGTTTATCTTAAAATTCTCAGTAAGTCTCTGCTTTGTTGGTCCTTTTAGCCTTATATCATGTGTTCGTCTTCTTAGTTATTGATTTTGTTATGGAAACATCTTTAGTTAAAAAGTTAGTTATCTATTGGGGGTTTAAGGTTTATCTAAGTTGTTAGTATAATTAAATTTCACTTTGAAGTCTGTGAATGTTGAAAATTCCTCATTTGAAAATGTAAATGATGCTCATGGTATGAATTTGCTAATGTGAATTTCGTCTACTTCATCAATTTCAAGTAATTAAATAGAGACATGGACTAGTTTCTTGAGTAAATTGAACCTGTTGAATGATGATGCCACAACGAGTTTCTCTTTAAGTTTATTTTAATTCATTCAAAAATTAAACAATAAAGCTACAAGTGTTTTGTCCTTGATATTCTGTATAGGCATAGAATGAAGAAATTGATTTAAGTCATTTGGTTACTAGATTTGCAGGGGTCTGGCATTTTGATCAGGGCATTTCCTCAACCCCTCACGTTGCAAGCACTCGTCTAGTCTTCCAAAATTCCAGCAAAATCTCTCCTCTAGACTCCCTCTCTCACCGTCCCTAAACTCTGTTTCTCAATCTCGCAAGACTCTTCAAAATCCTTAGATGTTCCTAATGTCAGAATCTCTAGACCCCTAATTACATTGAAATCCTTTCAAATCTTCCACAATCTAATCCTGATTGTTTCGAGAAGCTTTTGATTCATCGGAATGGAAGAAACTAAATTTCAAGAGAAGTTGAAAGATTTGACCTTTGAAGGAAATTCTTTCAATATTTTGAAGCAATTGGAAGTTATACTTCAGAGTGATCCTTTAATGTAAGTTCAATATTTGATTATTCGTTGATTATGTTGGATAAATAGGTTATAGCTTGATCAGTAATTCCTCTGATTTTTCTTAAAGTAAGACAATCACCTCTAAATTAGGCCTATTGATAATGCCACATTATATTCTTGCCTATGCAGCAATAAATTTGTCTTCTTCGCCATGAATTACATGCTGCAAACGTTTTCAATCCCTTGAATTTTGAAAGTACAATAATAAGCTAGTAACCACTGCCATGGTGGGTGCCAATGTAAGTTTGACCTAATTTGGAAGAAGTTGTAGTGAAATTGTAGTTACTTCTTGTTTGGGAACAGTGTTTTATGACTGACGGGCATCGCTTGTTGGCACCACAAGAGTATCAGCCGATTAAGTTACTTGTATCCAGTTATACAACATTAACCAATTATTTCTAGTCTAGATGTGGCAATTGATATGAAGACCATGTATGATGTTCAGCAAAAGTGAATTATTTTTTCCACTTATAACATATTCAAGTTGTTTTTCCTTGTCATGAATTTCACTCATTTTAATCCGTTTGCAAGAATTGTACTCCGTTTGTAAGAATGTTGAATTCAATGTTTAGTCATATTTTTGGAATTTCTCAGAGATTTTTTTGTTAGCCATCATAATACGTTTGCTTTACATCAGTGATGAAGTAGGGTTTTTACATCCATCCCAGTTTGCAGCGCTAAATGAAGAGACATATGGATCTGCTAATAATGCGCAGAATTCAGAGAATGAGATGTCCAGCGGCAACTCCATTTTCTGGAATAGAGATCACAAGTTGGCCATTTCAACTGAAGTGCTCTTTCCCTTGTATGCTGCTGCTAAACATGCTTTTGAGGCTGCAGATACGCAATATAAGATGCTAACTAACTTACCCACAAATAGGGGTAAATCAATGGATGAAACTGCAGCAGATAGCTCTCAGTTTTCAGCGGACTTCTTTGAAAATGAAGTAATGATGCATAGCAAGGCTCTTTTGCTGCTAAGCTGTGACTCTGCCACTGCTTGGAATTCAAGGTTTAGTTGATTATTTCTCTTATAGGTTTATAGACTATGTTTGGACAGTCGATTTTGTTTTTTAGGATTGCCAAGATCAGATTTCATAAGTTCGATTGAATTGAATGGTTGTATCGTGTCTGTTATGCAGGAAGCTTGTCATTTCCAAGAAGCAACAATCATCACCGTTGATGGACGAACTTCTGTTTTCATCCCTGATTCTCTCTTATGCTCCAAAAAGTGAAAATGCTTGGAGCCATAGGTAATAATGAATATTTAACAACTCATGAGTGAAGGTTAACAAGAGAAGTAAAACCTTCTTCAAGTGGAAACCTTTTACTGGTGTCTGTAATTATATGTTTCACTTCTGTTATTAAGTTATCACTGTTGAACTCATTCATAAAAGAAGTAGAATTATTCGACTTAATCACTCTGAAATAGTCTGATCATCGATTAGTACTAAATTTAGTTTTTGACAGGCGCTGGGTAGTCAAGACCATTGCAGGGACACATCCAAACATGGAGAAGATAGTTTATAAGGAATCTGAGCTTGTGGAGAAACTAGCAGAGGTTAGTTTTTAGTTCAGAACTAGATATCATTAGATGAATGACGGTTTATTAACTCTTCATTTTAATAACGTTTCATGTAACCTTCCTAGCATTTGTTTTTCATGTTGTTGGTCACCAGTGATTGTCCTAGTTTCGCATGAAATTGCAGTAAAAAACTATTTTTGTTGACGCCTTCCGCTTTATCTTTTTTACTTCCTTCGCAGAAATCAAAAATGAATTATCGTGCGTGGTATCACCGTTGCTGGCTCGTTTCTTACTTGACAAGGAGTCAGGTCAGATTTTATGACTATTGAAGTGGCATACTTAAGCCATGTACTACCCAGCTAATGTGAAATTATAACTGAAACTGATATCAAGGCTAGTCTAGTCATTAGTTTACAACTCCCAGGGAATGCTTTTATTTCCCTATTTTATCTGTTACCTTTTGTTGCCCGCCTCCGACGCATGTTGCTTGTGTTTGTTCCTGATGAAACTCACTCTTTCTACATTCTGTTTCCTTGGTAATTTAGTTTGGAAAAGCTTTTGTTAGTTGATGAAATGTCTTTTTTTCAGGTGCTAGAAGAATTGATGAAATCAAAAAAATGGGCCGAGTTGCACGTTG
Source organism: Papaver somniferum (assembly GCF_003573695.1). Taxonomy (NCBI): domain Eukaryota; kingdom Viridiplantae; phylum Streptophyta; class Magnoliopsida; order Ranunculales; family Papaveraceae; genus Papaver; species Papaver somniferum. The sequence continues at coordinate 179,935,335 of NC_039359.1, forward strand.
CTGACAATTGCTGTTTCCACTATCGCCTAGTGAGTTCCCATTTCTTCTTAATTCTACTGCATGTGTTTGCTAACATGTCCATTTTTTTCTTGACTAGGTCGAAGCCAGACTCTCAAATTTGTAATTTATATCAGTTGCATGAATTGAAATAGTTCTAAATGTTTGTACGTTTTTCCTCTGGTAAACGACTTATTATTCGTCCTTACTGCAGCAACTATTCCTTAAGTTGTTAGAGTCGAGCATCTCAAAGCATGGTCAAGATGTATCCATGAATTCCTACCCGGAACTTTGTCGAGTATGGAAGGTTTGTTTCTTTCCCTTTCAGCACCGAGATTACCAAACATTTATTATTTATACAGCTAGCCAGACTTGGACAATCAATGCTTTTTCCTCCATGTCTAGTTTTCGGCAACTGTGCTTGTATTTGTGAAGCATGCTTGAACTCACATTATCTTTCCTTTGTCTCTCTCAAAAAAAAAAAAAAAATCTTTCCTTTGTTTTGTGGTCTGACAGGAGGAGCTAGACTGGGATAAAATGCTCATAAAGCGATATGTAGGTAGAGAGGTATGATATTATGATTTATGACCTCGAACATTTTCATTTAGTCCTCAGCATCGACTTGAATATCTAGCCTTACAATAGGAGACACGCATCATGAAAATTCACTAAGAATGTCTTTTCTAACACGATTATTTCTCACCTGTTTCTCAGGCTCTATGGGGTCATCGCAGGTTCCTCTCTCAGTGTTGGGTACAGCGTTTTGGTATTGCTGCTCGAGATGGTGCCGACCTTCACGGAGATGATTTCAACGTAAAAGATGTGATACATAATTTTATGGCTGATGAGATCCAACTACTCCAGTCATGCTTGACAATCAGGGATGACGACTTTGAAGACTGGCACACACAGGCAGTTCTTGCTGCAGCTTACGTTCTCTGGTTATCAAAGGTATTTATTTTCTAACCTTTTCTCTCACTTCTCAATCTTTGCTGTTTACTTTTTTGAGTTTGATTGATTATTTTCTTGATGCGTATCTAGCAAATTCCCCATTCTGGAGGGGTGGAGTCACTGCAGAAGATAAAAGAAGAAGTTGGAGATCTTAAAGCATTGCTCATTAAATTATGCCCTGAAAAGGCTCCACTTTGGAACGGCCTAATTTACTGAAGACAACCATAGAGAATTTGCAAGGCTGAATTGGGGGCCCTGGAAAAATAATTGGGACCCTATCTACAGGACAAAAAAAAGGTCATGAAATAGTAATTGGGAGTTATCCCTTATCGCACTTTTTTAAAAATGGCTAAGCTACCCCAAATCATTAGTGTTAATTGAGTGTTAATTAATTGTTAATTAGTTTAGTTAGATTAAAATCAGATTTAGGGATAAAATTTTGAGAAAAGAAAAATTGTGTTTTTGTGTTGTGGAGAGGAAGAAATTGAGTTTTGGGGGGGAAATTTAGGGTTATTTGAAATGAGTGATTCCAATGGAGGAATTCTATTGCTCAAAATGAAGGAACCAATCCTCAAAATGAAGAACCCGAAGCTCAAAACAATCAGGTAAACTTCCTAAACTCTTCAAATTTTATGAATGATGCTCCAAGTGGTCGATTCATGTACACTATGGAACTACTCAGAGAGAGGATCGTTAAGTTGAGAGGGTAATAAACGAACGACTCTAAGAAGTGGTCAATTACTTGACACAACCTTTGACGACTCAAACCTGCAATTTTTGCAGGTTATGAAAAATCGTCAACCAAGTGTGATATAATTGACGACTCCAGCTAGTTAGGTCACACAGAGTCGTTAACTTAATATGTTTAGAACCCAACGACCCTATCACTATTTGGAACAGAGAGGTGGTTCTGCATAAGACAGAGTCGTTCGTATTTAAAAAGGGTCGTCGAGAAGAATCGTTAACGATTTAGAAATTCTCGGACGACATTATTCTTGGGCAGAAAACCAGGTTTAGGGTCGTTATCTACTACACCCTAGTGGTTAACGATTTTTCATCAATTCAATATGCATATCAAAAATCGTTAAGCAATAAAAAATCGTGGTTAACGACCCTGGAACTGTAACTGCAATTTGGCAGTTGAAAACCTAATTTTTCAATCAACAAATCAAGTTAAACACAAACCCAACTTAGATTAGGGGGTTTTAATTCACTTACGACGATGAATCGGTGAGAAATTTTTTTTCTCATAAGTCGTTGATGGAATGGGAGACAGTGGGAGGGAGGGAGCAGAGGAGAAGAAGAATGAGAGGAGAAGAAGTTTTGATTGAAATGAAGATTGGGGGCCGAGGTTAGTGGTTAATGAGATTTTTAGGATAGTTATTAGAGAAGGCTAAATTGGTATTTTCACCAATATTTTGGAAGCCCTCTATCTTTTATGGGGTGGGTATAAATTGGATGAGGCCCCTAATTATTTTCCATGGCCCCCAATTCAGCCTTGAGAATTTGATGTACTAATGTTTGAATTTGTTGAATGAAATAGTCAATTTACTGCAGATTTGTTTTGACGGATTTGGTGTCATCCACATCCGGTTCATCTAAATAAATGACGGATGTTATATTTTCAACTCTAATATCCACGGTAGCACTTTCAAATGCTTTATTCTTTTGTCCTACCAATTGGATATGGGACTCATCATCTTCGGATAACTAGTTTTTTAGTGCTAATCTGCACATTTCCTTCTCGGTATCAAACGTAGGATACTAAGTTAAGTTGTTGCACCCAAAACATAGATTCTACAATAATAATAATAATATCTTCAACAAAGATAATAATAATAACAACGGGTAGTTAGCTCAGCTGGTCATCCCGGTTCCCGAAAGTTTCATGCGTTCCAGGAGGTCCCAGGTTCGAGCCCCCAATGACGTGATATTGCAGAAATTAACATGGAAGGTAGAGTTAGTTTGCCCCCCTTGTGACACAATCTCCCCCCCACCCCCCCCACCCCCATCCGCTTCGGCTCCCATGGCTAGGTTACCCATGAGGCTTGCTGGTAGGCTAGCACAACAACCTGTTCAATTAATGTAGTAGTATATTGTTGGAGCTTATCTTGTTAGGCTATAAGGTAGGCAGTTCTCTCTTTCAACGGATTGGTGTAGCCATCCAAAAAGGATTTAGGCCGCAACTTGTTGCTAGGCTCCCGACCCTCCCAAACATTGTTGTGTAAATATTTCTTTTTTTCTCTTAATAAATGCCTCAGAGGTGCCCTTTCATAATAATAATATCTTGACCTCATGCGCTCCAGGAGGTCCCAGGTTGGAGCCCTCGATGGCGTAATATTGCAGGAATTAACATGGAAGGTAGAGTTAGCTTGTCCCCGTTGTGACACAATCTCATGCCCCATCCGCTTCGGCTCCCTTGGCTAGGTTACTCATAAGGCTCGCTGGTAGGCTAGCACAACAACCTGTTTAATTGATGTAGTAGTACGTTGTTGGAGCTTAGCTTGTTAGGCTTCCAACTAGTTAATGTAATACTCTTTATCTAATAATAATAGTTACAATATTTCTTTAAAAAAAAACAATTTATTAAAGAAAGAAGATTCCAAGAAAACAGTTGGTAGCCGAGCAACAAGTTGTGCTCCAATCCCTTTTTGGATAGCCAAACCTAATTTAACGAAAAGAAAATTACGAACTTTAATATTAGCGTCATGTATGGCTATATAATTTTTCAATCGTAACAAAAATTCTATAGTTTCAATACCAAGCTCACCTAAGGTAGTAAACGCTAAGGTACCAAAATTATATCCATTAGCTCTACATACATCAAGGTATTTACCTCTTTCACGCTCAACGGTTTTGAACAAAGCAAGACCCGGTGTAAAAGCTTCTACACCACCTCCGGCAAAAGGTGAAACCCCCGTCACATCCAAACAAGTATCATGACCCTACTCCCAATTGTAAACAAGAATATCCGCTGGTCTGGAATCACCGCCATCACGAGATAAGAAACCCAAAGCTGCTTCAACTTTACGATGCACACTTGCCCTATAGCAAATATCCGCAAAGGTGTCACGAACAAGATCATGTCGAAACTTGATTCCAACTTCGTTAGCACAATGTAAGGCATGATCACCATATACATCCATATTCTTATTACAACACAAACACACACTATCTTCTGCAAACAGGGGAATGCCTAATCCATAACTAAGAGCAACACAAAATTGACGTGGCCACAGCTTCTGTCCTAACCCATCAGCAGGAATAGCAAGTAATATTTTTTTTTCACAAACAATTATTTTAACTTCTAAAATCATTTGTCACAAGATTTCTACAGACCTTTGGTTGGTAACCTAGAAACAAGCTGGGCTCCAATACCTTTTTGAATGGCGATTCCTAATCTATAAAAAATAAAACTGCCTAAACCACTACTAGCATCATTATTAACAAGACAATTTTTCAAACGCTTAAAAAAACACACAAGTATCTTCACCGAGCTCACCTAAAGTAGAGAAAGTCAAAACGCCTAAACCGTAGCCATGTGAAACACAAATATCCAAGTATTTGGTACGTTTGCACGAAACAACATTCGAAATGGCTTTACCTAGTACAAAAGCACGAACACCTTCCCTGGTGAAGGGTGAGATACCTGTGACATCCATACAAACATCTTGACCATTTTACCCATTAAGAAAATGATGCCTGCAAGACGTAAATCATTGTCATTGTCAGACAAAAATCTAAGAGAAACTTCTTTACGTGCAGGCACACCAGCTTTGTAACAAATGTCAGTAACTACATCACGCACAAGGTCATGGCGGAACTTGAGTCCAACATTTATAGCACAATGGAGCGCATGATCACAAAAGATGTCCATAGATCTAATGCAACTTGAGTACAAACCATTCTCGACAAACAGAAGGATTCCAAGGCGATAGCGAAGAACAACTCTAAACTGTCTTGGTCTGGGGCATTGATTAATCCCACTAATGGGTACATCCAAAAGATAATATTGCGCATGTTTGACACGGTTACATTGCTACAAAATGGAGTCTCTTGCAGACATAGAAATTGGTTAGGGATTTTCTTCTTGAGCGCATCAAAATAAGTAACTGTCAGGTAATGCATGGAAGGAGGGGGAGTTGTATCATCGACACAATAGCTTAAAGGTAATCCACAAACCTAGATATATAAAATTCTGAAGGGCCAACTGATAAGCAGAACCTTTGTCTGTTGAGAATTAGTTACCAAGAAGCACATTTTGCACCGAAGCAGTCTGACTCTTAGAGGCAAGATAATAGTAGGTACGAGTGTCATCCATAGTATAAATACCAAGGCCTCCATCTTTTATAGGCAAAATAGCTAATCTCTGCTGCAGTTGCCCAAACCATGCACCGTTACCAGTAATTAAGAGTCTCAAATACTGGAACAAATGACCATCAAAAAGATTAGTAGCTTGTTGAAGAGCAGCAGGATTGGTACTATGCATATCACAATATAATACGGACACACCAGTGCAATTGCGAAGTAATAGCATTTCGCTTTGAGGGTACTTGAGTTTTTTAATGGCAGACGTTAGTTGAACGGTCTTGTTCACCCTGCTCAACATCATATTATTAATAAAATTCAGTCCCAAACTCACTGGACCGTTCAAAATCTTAACATCATTAATAGGTCTACCAATATTAGGGGGAATACACCTTCAACAGTACTTCTGGGATCATAGGAAGGCCAAAAGACATTTGTTTTCTTTATATTGAGATGCAAACCCCTGCTGGGCCCTTCAGTATCTATTATGCTCAAAGCCTTGACCACCTCGAGTGTATCACCAATAATTGTACCATCATCGAGGTACCACGCATGCAAATCAAGCTTGCAACGGGATTTAATGGACTTCACGATAGGATGAAATGTCAAAGAAAACAAAAGGGGACCAAGAGGATCAACTTACTGGACATCGAGTGCAGAATACAAACTATACCAGTCATAATAGAGTTTAGCAAGCCTGGTGTAACAAAATTCTACCCATCGAGAAATACCTGGACAATGAAGCCGAATATCCTTTATAAGATGAGATTTGCAAAGTGAAAACTACAGGGAGACCCATTCTCCCTGATGTTTCTACTGTGAAACCCACGCTCCCAAAACTACAGGCGCGCACCCAAATTCTGGAAGAAAATTATTCTCAAACCCAAAATATATAAAATTATGTTTCTGTTTTTTTTTTTCTTATTCTTCGTCTTTTTTTCTTCTTCTTCTTCTCCACTATACCTATATCTCAGAAAAATGGAGAGATTCGACTGATTTCGAGAATAAATTCATGCCTAAATTTGATTGATCTCAACAGCAGCACCAAATCGTCTTCTTCTTCGAATTAACGACGAACACTCTTACTATCGATTCTCTTCATTACAATTTAAATTCACTACTGTTATTAATGGTAGCAGCAAAAATCCCTAAATGAGTTTGTAGAACACGGTTTGGTCATCATAGATTTATGATCAAAACTTGTTTTCAATGAAGATTTTGAAATGAATTTCAGATTTTTATGAAACTCTCAGCCGTGAATTGAGTTGGAGTAAGCAACACTGGATGAGTTGTGAAGAAGGTTTAATTGCAGATGATGGTGTAAATACATGAAAGAAGATGATGGTGTAAATACATGATTTTGACCAAGAGCCCCCGAATAACTGAAAGATAATGGTTTGCGTGGGAGTTAATGAAACATGAAAGAAGATGATGATGTGGTTATGACTGCATAACATGTCATTCAGTCGAGAAACTGTCTGCATAACATGTTATGCATTCGTGAAAATGGATGCATAACCTGTTATGCATCTACAAAATTTGTTGCATAACTTGTTATGCAGTCCAGAAAACCTGCATAACCTGTTATGCAGGTTTAATTGCAGATTATGGTGTAAATACATGAAAGAAGATGATGGTGTAAATACATGATTTTGACCAAGAGCCCCCGAATAACTGAAAGATAATGGTTTGCATGGGAGTTAATGAAACATGAAAGAAGATGATGATGTGGTTATGACTGGATAACATGTCATTCAGTCGAGAAACTGTCTGCATAACATGTTATGCATTCGTGAAAATGGATGCATAACCTGTTATGCATCTACAAAATTTGTTGCATAACTTGTTATGCAGTCCAGAAAACCTGCATAACCTGTTATGCGTCCGAAAATATGGCTACATAATGCATTATGCATCGAGAAAATAGATGCATAACCTGATATGCATCCGTAAATATGGATGCATACTGCATTATGCATCAATTTTTATATGTACGGCTAAAATCAACCAAAACAATGGTTACATAACTTGTTATAGATGCATAACTTTGTTACGCAGATACATAACTTGTTATGCAGTCGAAAAAATGGTTGCATAATTCATTATGCGTCTGCAGAATGTGTTATGCATCGTTTTTGGTGACTGCATAATGGTTAATTATCAAGTTTTCAAAAATTTCCCTAAAATGAGGATCACCTCCGATTTTTTCGTTAAAAACAAAAATTTGATATTCTTGTTTGTACTCGTTGCGTAGCTCTTTTAAAAAGATTTCCAACGATATAAAATTTGTAAAATTCTAAGGCGCGGATTTTTAGATATGTTATGTGCAAGTTGCGCTGCCAATTATACCCCTGAAAAAGATAATATGCATAACGAGTTATGCCTGAAAAGATAGTATGCATAACCAGTTATGTATTGATTCGTATAATAATTTCATATAATTATGGGTGTCACGGTATACAAAATTAATTGTGGGTCTGAGAACGAGAATATTATTTCTTTTGGGTCTCCCCCTAATTTCCCCATTTGCAAACCATGTTAAAAGCGTTAGAAAAGTCAATAACAACATTGACATCTTTTCAGAATAACCCTTCAACTCTAGGAGACTGTTTACAGCATGCAAAATGCTCTCACTCCCAACTGGCACACCAATACCAAATTTGTAATCTCCCAAAATAGTATATATTTCTAAAAATGGCAGGAATAGCTCAACCTACAACTCTAGTGGGCTTAAACATCAGACAATCTGGTATCCTGGACAAGGCCTTATTAGCATAATTATTCAGAAAAATGTTGCATTCACCATAGTTTTTATGGGTTCAACTCCTTAAAGGTAGTACTTCCATGATCCTGGTATTCTGTATATTTTTAAAAATGCCAGAAAATAATTCAACCTACAACTTTAGTGGTAGGGATGGTCATGGGACGGGTATGCCAGTCCCAGTCACTGACCCATTCAAAAATAAAAAGTCATACCTCCCCCAACCCGCATGATTCGGGATGGGGTGGGGCAGGGAGGGCATGGGAAATACCCATATGGGGCGGTTTTCCCCATGGGTTAACCATAACATTAAGTTCAATTATAATGTGTTTATTTAATAACCAACTTAAACATGATGTTTCAAACAATAATGATTTCTAAAAAAAAATGAAATCTAAAATTTGTAAATTCAACTTAAAACGAGAAATGAAAAAAATAATTGGTTCACAAATGACACACTCCTTTTAGTTCTTAATTCTGCTTTATTAAGCATCTTCCTACGTGTTAACCATCCCATCATCTGCTTCGATTTCTTCCCAAAGTATTTCACCAAATTTTGATCCACCTAGTCAAAATAAAAAAAATAAATGTATCATATAACCATATATATGTAAAAAAATGTAAAAATATCGCAACATAAATAGAATGATTTTACCTTTTAGCATGTCCCACATCCAATCTTGAGCACACATCAAAGCTTCCAACGAGTTTGGATGAAGTTTATTACGTTGGGTACTCACAAATCTACCCCCAGTACTAAAAGCAGATTTAGAAGCAACTGTTGATACCAGAGTCGCTAAAATATCTCTAGCCATGCACTGTAAGACTGGATATTCGATCCTGTTCGTCTTCCCCCACACTAGATGTCAAAGTTATTAATCTCAATTAAAATATCCCCCTCTAAATAATTGGTTAATTCTGACTTACCAGTATTAACAAGAGTCGAATTAGAGACAAACATATCAAATTTTTCCAAAGGGTCTACTCATCATTAGAACCTTGCATCTCCGAAGTGAATGATAAATCATTTTGGTTAACCGATGTTTCTACAAATTTTACTTTCAGCTCATACTCTGTTGCCAAATCAACGCATAAATTACGTACCCGACCAATTTCGACTCTTGAAAAAGCTTGGCCATAAATTTGCGGAAAATAAAACTCAATCAATTTCATCTTAAATCTTGGATCCAACATAATTGCTACGGCCATTACTCCATTAATCACAAGCCAATACTCTTCAAACTTCTTTATCATTTCGAGGGTCATTTCCTCATTCACACTAACTTTAGATTTTTTCCACTCAATTAGTGACAATCTAATCTCACAAAGACTTGGAAGGAAAATATTGGTGGTAGGATATTTTACTCCAAAGAACTTCTTTGTGAAGGTATAGAAAATCTCATTTTCCAACACATCTCCTTTTCCGACAACCAATCTTCTTCACCGGGCAAATAATTATATCGTGACTCGCGCTGCTTTAGGCGATAAAAAACCTTTTGATACTTAATACCGGTACTAAGAATCATAATTGTGGAGTTCCATCTCGTCTCAAAATCAAGCACTAACTTATTTATACATGAAATGTTTAACTGACGGGCTGCATCTTCAAATATTTCTACTCGTTTTGATGTAGCTTTCCAATAAGCAACATTATTACGAATCAACTCGATTGCTCCTTTGATCCCCTCTAATCCTTTCTTGACTACAAGAGCTAAGATATGTGCACAACAACGAATATGAAATAAATCTCCACCCGATAATAAATTACTTGACAGTTTCTCCAAAAGAATTTTGATCATACAATCATTAGTGGTGCAGTTATCTACAGTTAGAGTGGATACCTTACCGTCGACATTCTAATGCAGTAAACACTCCATCAATGCGCCTGAGAGGACTTCAGCTGTATGCGTACATGGCACATACATAAACCGAATAAAAAATAAAATAAAGTGGATTAGTATGTAATCTGTAGCAAACTACTAATCAAACAGTATAAAATATTTAGGGTGATCCTTTTTTCATTTATGAATATGCTGCCAAATTCACTAGGTGGTTTTTAGCATTGCTTGACGTGAGGTAATATACAAAATCATTATACCAGAATATAATGATCAAGTAGACTAGTACACGAATACGCGTACCTGATAATTCGGTTTTGCAAGGTCCAAGATTCATCGATAAAATGAGCCATAATAACCATATATCCTTTATTTTGTTTGCTAGTCCACATATCAGTAGTTAATTCAATTTTACCTTGACGTTTTTGTAGTATCTCCATTATTTTAGTTTTTTCTTCATCATGGATTTTCAATATATTCATTCTAATTGTGCTCCGAGATACCATCTTAAACAATGGTTGAAGTTCACTTGAATATCACATAAATCCGGCATGTTCAGCAATGGAAAGCGGATACTTGTGTATAATTATCATGTAAGCGAGCTCCTTCCTAACAACAGATTGATCGAATTGTACGTATTGAGCTGGATTTTCTCGTACTTTTTTTTTACTCGAAGTAATTATTAACTGTCTTATATCTTGTTGTTTACGTCGAGGACATCTTTTCATGTGTTCCTGTAGATGCTTCTTTCCATTTTTTATTTTGCTTCCTAATGTTTTTTTTGCAGTCTTTGCACACTGCTTTGTCTTCCCCTTTTATGTTTTTATTTTCAAAGTGTCTCCACACGATATATCTTTTCCTCCCCGATGTTTTTTGGTCGGTTTCACCTTGTGCATCATCGCTATATCTGCCTCTGTTGTTTCACCATGATCATCACCATGAGTTAAAGTTGGAGATTTTGCAATCGTCTGGACATGATGTTGAGACTGTTCAGTTTCACCTTGTGTTGTCATTTTGTTAAAACTTTGGAATAGTTGTATAATATATACACATCACGTGGTTAATTAATTAGTCTTTGGATACAAGATATGAATACATATGTATTCAGTTGGTATACAAACTTCTTTTAATTCCTAGGTAGAAAAAGAACAAGCAATCAATAAATCATGATTCATGGGTGATTAATTTAGTTAGTATATGGCAACAAAATTTCATTTGCTTAGTTTTATTTCACCGATCTAGGTTGGATCAGAAATATGGTGTGGGATTGAGATTTTACAGTAGCAACAATGGATCTGTGGGGCTTTTTTAGAGATGAATTTACTCGTCTCTCGATGGTCGCAATAATTACTGGTGTTGATGGAGTTCTGTCGGGATCAAGGGAAGAGAAGAAAAATTATCTGCTAAAGCTATGGGTTGTGAAATTAAGACTCCATTCAGCAATATGGTATTGGAGAACATAAATGAAGATGGGTTTTCTGTGGGGTTCGAATCAGTAAACATTTGGGTCATATCTGGTGTGAATTATATGCCGAAAAATCAATCCCAAGATATGATTTTTCGTCGGTAACAAGGGAAGAATGGATGGATCGACATGGTGGATTGAAGTAGCAGTTGATGTTGTTGCCATGGCTGTAAACAAGGAAGCAAAGACGTGATTTACTGAGTCTGTTCAATAGGTTTCAGTGGGAGCTGTATTAAAGAGTTTGTTGGCTGAATTGGTTTGCTGTGAATTTCGAATGAGCAAGTTGGCATCATGGAAGGCAATGGCTGGTATCTCAAATGGGTTTGATATGAATGGAATCTTGTTAACTATCTATAACAGTAAAGGATTTGTTGGGTTCTCATCCAATTCAAATTGGTGTTGCTGTTGATATTTGGAGAAGAAATAGAGTTTGAATTCAAGGTTGGTGGTCAACTGAGTTTGATAGTTGTTGGTTTGTACATTTAGAAGACATTGTAGAAGATGGGGGAGTATATGTTAGCTGAAAATTCTTCACCGAATCTTCTTGTGATCTCAACAGCCATGTCTATCAACTGAATCTGAAGAAGTCAACAACTGATTGCGGCTATCTTTAGGCAGAAACAGGAGAAAGACCAAATGAAGACGGGTTGGTTCAGGTCTTTTTGGCATGAAGATATGACTAATTTGTTGAGCTAGAAGTCAGAGAACAAGTCACAACAAATGTGTATAAAGGAGCAGAACAATCAACCAAGAAGGGTACGCTAGAATACTACAATCTGAATTTTCTTTTGCTTTCTTTTTAGTTCATTTCTTTTTGAGTTCTCTTGTGTGTTAGAGTTTTTGATTCAATACTTTTCTATGGCTATCTACACAACAATGAGAAGCTAAACCCCTCTCTGCCAAGACTATAGGTGAAGCTTAATGGGTTCAAGTATTCTTTACAGTGATCATAAACAAATTCCAAATTTTAATCCATTTCTTTGTATTTGTTTGATTGTAATTTTGTGTTGGTAGTGTCTATAAACTTCTTAGATTCATTGTGACTTTCGGATACATTGAATGGTAGGGAATCCCTGTGACATTTCTCAATCGAGCTTTATGTTAGAAATATAATTAATCGTCATGAAATGGTATTTGTTTTAGTTACATTGAGATTGTAATTTGCTATATCTGCCGGGTAGAATGAATCGTTATTCATTTCTATTTGAGTTATAATTTGATCACGCGCGTACTTCAATACATTAGGTGAAACCTCAAAGTCTTGGTAAATACAACAATCACTTATTCCTTTCTTTTACAAATATTTTTCTCTGCTTTCTCAATTACAAATAAAAATTATATTATTGCTTTGCTAAACAATTCTTCTGAGCACCAACAATCTCAGTGGTTCGAACGACTATACTACAATTATTTATCTTTGATATTATGAAAAGAGTGATCACTAACTCAAGTAACCATCAATAAAAGATGATTCATGTATGCTAGTAACGCTACAAATGATAAAGAAAGATTAAATAATCACTAAGTGATATACACGTTAAGCATGGTAGAAGAGAATCAAAGTTTTTTAACATACCTTAATCTCCTTGTTCCACAATAGATAATAAAAAAAAAACTAGATAAAACTTTTACAATTTCTTTTACTTTTTCTTTCTATTAATTTCAACCATAGGATTAGAATATGAAATAATTTATTTGACCTAAACTAAGAGTATAAAACCCTAAAACGTGAAAGGTACAGGGCGGGGACCTTGAATCACATACCCTCCCCAGCTCCGCTTTACTGATTTCGGGTATTACTCATACCCCAACCCATCCCCATTTATACGGGTAAAATCCTACCCAATAGGGATGGATACTGATGGGGATGGGTTTGGGCGGGGAAAACGGCAATCCCTATTTAATGGGCCTAAACATCACACAATCGGGTATTCTGAATAAGGTCTTATTAGGAAAATTATTCAGAAGAGTGTTGCATTCACCCACTTCTTTATAGGTTCAACTCCTTCAAGGTAAGTACTTTCATGATTTTGATCCTTTAAAAGATAATTAATTACGTGGGCCTATTGAATATGGAATGGCGTGTGTAGAGAGTTGGAAATTATGAAGCAATATGCTTGCTGGTAGGTAAGTGGTGGCAATTCCATTAACATTTGGAAGAATAAATGGGTACCCATTATTTCTTCTTCAATTAACTGTAAATATGCATCTTCTAACACGGTTTATATCTCTCTGATAGATGCTAATACTATACGTTGGGATGTGTAGATTCTTAATACGTTATTTGATAGTGACACATTTGAGAAAATTATGGAAATTTGAATTCCTTTTGCAAAAAATGATTATCTTAGATGGCAACCTAGCTCTCAAGGTTTATTTCCAGTAAAATATTCTTATAAGGCTTAAACTAATCGTAGAAATCACGTTGTATGGAACCACTTTTGGAAAACTAAACTTTTCTAATAGTAGCATTCATTTCTCGTGGAAATGCATGCAAAATTGCTTTCCAGTTGGTGATAAGGTGGCTAAATATTTTAATGCTATTGACAATTTTTGTCCATTCTGTGCTCAAGATAGTAAAATAACACAACATCTATTCAGAGATTGTAGTTTCACAATGAATGTCTGAAATGCTATGAATAATATTTTAGGCAAATGCATAGTGAACTTGGTGTTTAAAGATTGAATTATCGGTGTGTTTCAGGTTATTACTCGTAATGGTGCTAGGGATAAGATCTTGAATGGTTTGGGTTTTGTTATGTGGAAAATATGGAAATCAAGATGTAGAAAGGTCTTTAAAAATGAACAACATGTTAGAGTACTGCTCGGTCGAACTCGCAAGTTTATCTCGAGCTTGTTTTCAATGTTAGATGAACAAAACGGTATCTTGATTTTTAGTCTACTAAAGCGAAGTCTCAGAACGGTATCTTGATTTAGATGAACAAAACGGTATCTTTATAAATAGAGAGACTCGTTAAACTGGAAAATTTAATCCCTGACACTTCTGTGTCCTAATTGATTTGCTGGAGTTTTCCTCTATTGACCTATGTTTCATCGAGAAACATAATTAGAATATGACTGAAAGACTTCACTTAGGGATTCATGAAGCCATGTCTGACTATCTTTACCTTGATAGTTCATGTATCCTGATCTAGTTCTTTCTGTTATCTAGGTTTTAGTAATCTCTTTCAGGAACGAGATAAATAGAAATAACAAAGTTCTCTTCATCTCAAACTTTGTGATTCCTTAAGATAGATATCTGAAAACTATTCTTATTTGATTAGTTCACGATTTTTCTTGACAGGTGGTTAATAATCCAGGCTTCTCATCTAAAGATTTTTATTGTGAGGTTTGTTAGCTTTGTCTATTGTGAACATATTTCTAAGCATTGATTTATTCGATCTAAAGGAAACCAAATAGGCTTATTTGTTATAAGAAAATTGGTATCAAAAGTCTTCAATTAGGTTGAAGCAAATCTTAGGCTGTAAAGGACGTTAACTAAGGAAATCAATTGTGTAAAGCCTTGCAAGCTTCAAGAGATGTAAGGAGCACGACTGAAGCTGAATTGCTTGGAGGGTAAATTCGGTTCAACTATATTCCAATCCGGAGACTGATAGTAGGCTAGTGTTTGTAGCGCCTTAATATATTTCGGTGTTCAAATCTGGACGAGGTCCCGGAGTTTTTATGCAGTTGCAGTTTTGTCGTTAACAAAACTTCTGGTGCCTTATGAGTTTTCCTTTTCCACATTATATTTTTATGTTTATCTTTATAATATGAGCGGCACACGTAGTACATGTTTGTACCCAAAAATAATTATAGGCACTAAACACGATGATTTGATGATGATTATATGAATTAGGGCTAGAAGATGATAGAAAATAAATAAGAGATACACGAATTTAACGTGGTTCGGCAAGTTGTGCCTACATCCACGGAGGAATCCCATAGGGAGTGATTGCATTGATATGAGGTCTACAATAATTGTGGTTATCTAACCTATAATTCCATATCTTCTGAGGGCTTAAAATACATATATGTATATAGTTTGTATAACCCTAATACTGATATAAACTTCATGTGCAAGCAACTTGGGAAACAAGACTTCTGGAAACTTCTGGAATCTTCTATCACGGGCTAACGGGCTTGAATACCGGGCCATCCATGTATTTTATACACAGTACAAACAATATATATTCCATTCTAGTAGATAAGTCCATATTAATTATGATCGATCACGAGACTCTTTCTAGTAGAATTCATATCTTGAAAGATAAATATCAAGTTTCATACAGAATTATGATCTGATTATTTGGACATGATTAGTCTGATCTTGGTTATTGATTTTTGAGATCCTCCAAATATTCTTCCTAATAATTAGGTTCACATACTCTTGAGTATAGACTTTCTGATTGAGAAGACATAGAGATATAAACTCTACATACATGTTATCAATGATCATTAAGTTGGTTTCCTTGTATTTGTATTAGGTTTTGTCTATACATATTGCCAGACGAAAAAATTGGTGGTGTACTTGGTACCCTCTCCTTTTCACACCGAATATTAATCAAGTAGTTTATTTGATCGCTCTGACTGTCATATAGCTCTAACTGCAAACATCATTCCTAATAACTTATCTGGCAGATAGAATAATGGGAACCGGAGGAAACTTAATTTCCCCTTTTCAAAACTGAACATTGATGCAACTTTTAAAAAGCAAACCAAAAGTGCAGGTATGAGGCTAATACTGAGGAATTTTTCATGTGACACAAATGAACTTATATAATGTAGCTAATGTTCTTCTGGAAGCAGCTGAATAGGCCAAAAAGAAACATGTGAGGAATCTACATCTTAAGGGAGATTGTAAAAATGTTGTTTGCTTTATATATGATATCTTATGATCAATAAAATGGATCTTGAATGATTTCGATAATTGGATATGCACTTAAACACATAAAGAGATTAACCACGTAGATGATAAATTTGCTAAACGTGACATTTCTTTATTATTATATATGAGGAATAATGGGTTATAGATGATAAATTTGCTAAACGTGACATTTCTTTATTATTATATATGAGGAAGAATGGGTTAACAATCTACCTAACTGGATATGTTTATGTGTTCAGAAAGATGATACTTTGTAAGATTCAACTTTAATCTGATGAATTTATTTTATATTAAAAAAGATATTAGTGTCCAATTCACCAATGCATGGGTCAGAGAACCCATCCACAGTAAATTGAACAAACCAGGGTGGGTCAGCTGATTGAGTGAAAAATACTCAGTCTTGTGATTGACCCCCACTACTTAATTTCTGGTTAGTCCATGTAATTTTAATCTGATTTAACGTAGTTAATCTCGAATCTCGGTTTTGATTGGGACCGAGACACTGGAAAAATTTTGTATCGGGAGATTATTGTTGAAATCTCAGTGAAATTTTGGTTCCAAATTTTATACCTATTTTATATCAAATGTTTTTTTTTTCACATTGCAGCTGTCAAGATAGAAGGAAATACCACCAATTTTTGTATTTAAAAAACTATTATTCATTCAAAATATAAGAAAACTCAAGATCCATACAAAGTTTAATATGAGAGTGCGAGAGAGGTCATTTTACGACTGTTTTGGGATCAATCTGAGATTGAGAAGAAGAAAAAATAATCTTTAGTGCTTTAATCATTGTTAAATTTTCTAAACTACCCTCATATTTTAGGTAAATTTCCATTATCACCTTTTTTTTTTTTTTTTGCTCGACAATATAAAATTTTATTAATTTCAAAAAGAGATTACAAAAGAACTAAAATCTTCAAGAAGAAGGAAGCAATAAAGAAACTAAAACAAAAATACTCCCTTTTTGGAGATATACAGAAGGCTCATTTAGTAAAATCTATAATATGGTTGATTTTCAACTTCCATGCTGTGTAGAAACGTGGGTCTTTTTGTGAAGATATCATTTTCTACTCTTGCCATATTGGCTTATCTCTTAGCCATAGCATCTGCAGAGAAGTTCACTTCTATGTAGCTGTGAACAAAACTCAAGAACTGCAACTTATCAATGATTTTACTCCATCTGGTGACTGCAAACCATGGTATATGACCTGATGTACAAGCTGCGATAATTGCTTTTGAATCAATTCTGGAGATGACCTCCAGTTTACCATTCTTGATATCCCATTCTCCAGCACATAGTAAGGCCATAACTTTTGCATAGTAGTTCGTTGCCACTCCCAGTCCTCCTGCCAAAGCAACTATACATTCGCCCTCTGAATTTCTTCCAATAAAACCATACCCTGAATTACCAGGATTCCCATTTGAAGATATATCACAGCAGAGTACAATCTGAGTATTGACTGGAAGAAAGAAATAAATTTCTTGAATTTTTGTGGAGACAGTTCTTCTACAGCTCATGTTAAAATGTTTCAAAATTTGAAAGTCATATGCTGAGTTCCACATTTTTCCTTTCATTCTTACATCACTCTCAGCAGTAAGTTTAAGAACTCTAGTCTCAAGAAATTGTTCATTGTAGCTTTCATTTTCATAAACACATTCATTTCTCAGAAACCAGAGCTCTCTCAATGTTATGAAAGCAGAAGTCATCCATATTTCCTTAACTACCAGGTTCTTTTGCTTAGAAAATTAAAGTATCTCCTCAAATGATCTTGGATTTTTAAAACAGAACATATCACCTAGCCATTTCCACACAATCTCACTGTGATTACAGTTCCACAATATATGTTCTAGATTTTTTTCAGAATTTTTGCAGAATGGGCATCTAGAAGCAATACTAAAGCTCTTCTTTTTCATGTTCTCATAAGTGAACCATATGTTCCTCTTCAGTTTCCACACATTACTAGAGACAGATGGATGAATGGAATGGTTCCATACCTGTTTAGTCCACTGAAGTTTTGGATTCTTTCTCCTAATAGTTTCCACTGCTGAGGCAACTGTAAATTCTCCAGTTATGGTATCACTCCAAATTCTTCTATCTTCTTGGTTATCAGCAACTGGTAGCTCATTTATATCAAACATCTCCAGCATTTCTGTTGGAATTACCCATTCACCTTCCAGCAAAATGTCAGAGACTTTCATATATGGAAATTGGATCAAATAAGGATTTTCAGGGAATAACTCCAACAGAGTCTTATCTTTTGTCAATTTTTCTTTCCAAATTGATATTTTTTCTCTATTCCTCACTATCTATCTAGAATGATTGAGAACATCATTTGCTACCCATCCATACAGAGGATTTTTTTATAATACTGAATCCAATCACCATCTTTGTCTTGATACATAACTTTAAAATATCTAGACATTTCATCTTCTCCAGTTAGAATTTTCTAAACGAAAATTTCCATTACCACCCTCATCTTAGCCATCTCGGCCATCTCGAACATCCTGTCTCGCCTCATCTCGGGCCGAGATTTCAAATTAAGAGACCAAATATGTTCACACTCCTCTAACGAGTGTATATTTCACGTATTCTTCTGATTGGTTGATTATTAAACTGACGGCCCCATTATCCTTCATGTTTAGAATCACGATCCTCATTACATAACTCTCTAAATTAAATTAAGGGTAGACATTAAAATGTGAAATACACACTCGTTAAGGAGTGTGCACGAATTCACACTCTCAAATTAAATACGAGACAGTGTATACCATCTGGCTTGAATTCCAAAATTGGTAATGGTCCGAGATTGACTATATTGATCCGAGTACAACGCAGAACCTTGGGTCGTTCTAAATTCGGATCCCATGCCCTACAAGTGTCAATATTGTAATTTCAGGTCTGTCTCCACTCTCGCAGTTTCTCTCTCTTATTTGGTGTACTCATTCTCATTGACTGAAGACGTAAAATTAATAGAAATTGTGCAAAACCTCAGCCATCCTATTCTGGTCCTGTTAAATCTCCTTAGCAATGAGATCTCGTAACTTACTTTTCAAACCCTAATCTTACTTTACTCATCTCATTTTCGTACAAATCTGTCTTCTCATAATAATAATAATAATATTCATCTGTTTATGCAGCAATGGCCAGAAACTTAGGGTTTCTGTTCGTCTTGATATCAGTAGTTGCCATCTGCGAAGCTTCAGTATTTCAACCAATCTCTGAGAATCATCGATCTGCTGCTTTAGAGCTGTTTTCACCTGTCGATGGATCTTTCACAAGGTTCAGTTTAACCTAATTTATACTTGTTTGATCCTTCAATTATGCTTTAATAATCACTTTGTATTGTTTATTATGAGGGTTATCCTTTCTAGATCTTATTTGATACTGATAATTGGACGTAGTTTGACTATTTTATTTCACTAAAACCATTTATGATTAACAGAATCTGATTCTTACTTCAGTCTACAAAGATCTGATTTCACTACTATAGTGAAATTTAGAACAATGTATGACTTATAATTTTTTTCATATAGGAAGGCGTCTGATTGAACTTCGACGTTTAGGATGATTCTCACATTGAAATAAGCCCATTTCACATTAGAATAGTGATCGTGTTTCTTTCGAAATTGCTTCTGTAGGGGCGTGGTTTATTCCTGCATTTTGATTTTGAGTTTATTATGCAATTTTTGAACATATATTTTTATTTTTACAAGTTCAATACAAGTTACCAAGCAATCTTATGCTGCAACTTTCTGATTTTTGTTTGTTTTTGCAATTATTTCGTATTGCTAGCAGAACTTGTTGGAGTTTCAAGTTCTCTCCAACATTATTTATTAAATATTTGAAACCGATAGTTTAACTAATGATACTGATGTTTGTATCAGCCTAGAAGAAGCATATGAGGCATTAAGAACTTTCCAGATTCTTGGTGTTGAGAAGAATACTGTATCAAGTACTTCAACATGTCCACTTGTTGTGAAGAATCTTCAGTCGTCATCTTCTCCTAAGGACTTGTTCTATGTCTTGAAAGTCAATAGTTTCTTGAACTGTAAAGTTGAGGCTAATACTTTTGCGGTATTCTTCTAATTCTTCTTGTTAATCTGTTTTATTAGCATACTCAATTACTAGCCACATACTATAGAACGTGCGTTCTTGTCAAAATTGACTTTTTTTCCTTCCTATTCTTCCTTAAGGGGATTTTTTCGAAACTTCAAGCTGCTGTGAAGGATGCAAGTTCAGTTCTTGACTATTATTATTCAGTAGGCAGCTTAGTTTTGATCAAGGTATTATTTAGTCTAACCTACTCGTGTCTTTTATAATTTTATGTTGCTTCAGATCTTATCTTTCATTTTGAGGTATTGCAGGTGTTAATTGTATTGGAGTTTGTCTAGTAAGCTTTTACCGAAAGTTTTCATTCTAATATCTGCTTGGTGTTTTGATGAAGTCGGTATTAGATGTAGGGATTGCAGCTTCTTACATACTTTGTTTTGATCTCTCATGCAGGATAAGGGTGCTGAAGGGGATGCACTTCTTGCGGATGCAGATGGAACGTTTCACTCGATCAAGGTAAGGCGGCATTTAATAATTTCAAATTGCTAAGTTAGTATTTTAGAGTGCTTGAGGATCCTTTTTTCTCGGTTTCTGATATGTCGAATTGTTGCTTAAACGTCCTTGGCAGGCCCTTAGTCATAGTGATGGTAGATGGCGCCTTAACTCAAAAAGTGCTGAATCTAGTATTTATGCTGCTGGACTAGCACTTGAAGCACTTGCTGGAGTTGTTTCGTTATCCTCTGCTGAAATTGATCAATCATTGGTAAGCTATTTCATGTATTGATTAAAAGAAAGCCTTGAAATATCATTCCACAAACAAACACTCTTTAATAACTATTTTATCTAAAGTCTAAGAAAATAGTAGCATCATCTATAGTAAGAGCAAACATACTTGGGATAAGGAAATCTGCTGAAGTTAGCCTGCATCTTCTTATCTGTGGGGGTATCTGCTACCACTTCTATAAGTACAAAAAAATTCCTGTTTCGTGAATACTGAAAAGATATAACCATTCTATTCCTATTTCGTAAAAATATATAAAATTTTACATGCATATTATACTTGCCTCTTCTGCATAAAAAATTAAATTGCGAAGCTTCGAATATCTCATCAGTTGCAAATGATTTACTGATATTTGGTTTGCCGTTATTTCAGATTGGGACTGTAAAAAATGATGTAGTGAAACTTTTTGACGGTCTAGAAAAATATGGTATGTATGTCTTTCGAAGTGTCAAAATTCCCGTTATCTTTGTTTTTTGTTACCATTTTCGTCATATCTATCTTATTGTATTTAGATTGCTTCTCAGTTGCTGCATGCGTTGCAGTAATACCTTGTTTATTTTGTCTTCTTTTTTCTTTTGTACTAGTCAGAAATTCTTCTATACCACACCCTATCCGACTAAACAATAACAATATATCTAATTATTTAAATAGCCGCTGTACTTCTATTTTATGATGTCGACAATGGACCCTTGTTTGTTGATGCAATGTAATTACGAAGTAATAGTATCTTAGGAGACACCAAATCACCTGTGCGTTGATTGTAAATTTGGTCTTTATTTTTTCTTCTGTTCTTTCATATTTTTCTATTGTAATTTGGAGATAGAATTCTTGTTCTGATATGAGTTTGTTAAAGTCAAACATGTATATTAATTTTTATTGCCAGTTTGCCCATATTCATTGCTTTTACTGGTTCAGATGACGGAGCCTCCTATTTCAACGAGAAACTTACGGACGCACGTGAAGATCAAGGTCCAATTTCAACGTCATCATCAGTAGTACGTGGGCTGGCAGCATTTGAGTCGGTTAGCACTGGAAAAATAAATGTATGTGAAACTTGATACGAAGGGATCTATTTTACTCATTAGTTTTTTCATTTCTGGTTCATAATTGAATATTTCTCCATCTTATGTCAAATGTTTTAAAATTTGCAGCTTTCTGGAGATAAGATTTTGGGTTTGGCCAAGTACTTCCTTGGAATCGGGGTCCCTGGGAGTGCCAAAGACTTATTCAATCAGATTGAGTCCTTGTATAACTTGGAGAATAGCAGGCAAGTAATTTATGTGAATTGTCCTTAAGCAATCGTTTTCCACCATTATATTGTAACAATTTAGTTAGCTGTACCAGTTCCGTGAGTGTGTGACCATTACAGGGGTACATAGTATTGCTATCTGAGTACTGAGAAAGTATTTACGCTGTAACTTTATTGTTTCGTATGGATAACTCAGTTTTGACATAGTAGTTACTTCCTCTTTGCAGGGTTTCCATTCCACTTATCTTGTCGCTTCCAGCAACTGTTGTATCATTGAGTGATAAAAATCAGCTCAAGGTGTGCCAACTGTTTTAATGTTTCTAGTGCTCATCACTTGGGATCTCTCCGTATGAAAGAAAAGTTTCTAATTAATTACCTAACTGAACAAAGTCAGCTGCGTTTGTTTCTTTCGTGAATTCTCCTGAAATGCCTCTTAATGCCTTTACCATGATTCCTCGGTGTGGGAAAATGTTGATGGAAACAGGGAGGATTGCGTGCTTTATGAACTTCTGAATCGAACCGCATTGGCTAAATTGTAAATCTCTGTCCTTGTCAGGTTAAGGTGACTACTGTGCTTGGATCTGGTGCACCACCTTTAACTGTGAAACTTGTGCAAGCTTTCCAACCAAGCTCAAAAGACACTCCATTAATTGAAAATAAGGTGCAATATCTCCTTGCATCATTCAGTTTATGCCTTTCTTATACTATCTTTAGAAGTATGGTGGACTATTGACTAAGGTGTTTTCTCATGAATAGTAAACTTATGATTTGTGTTTAACTGTTTTCATGATGCAGGAACTTAAGTTTGACTCAGAAAGCAATGCCCATTCATTAGATGTATTGCCACTAGGTTTTGATATTGGGAAATATGTTTTTGTATTCAGGGTAATCCTCGACTAATTCCTTCTATCCCCAATCGTATATTTTCACCCACTTATCGGATATGACTCTTCAACTTTTTTGCAGGTGTTGCTTCATGATTCTGAGCATAAGAAGATTTATGCTACGGGAGGTCAAACTCAAGTGCCTATTTTTTTTACGGGATCAGTCAAAGTTGACAATGCAGAGATTGCTGTATTGGATAGTGATCTCCAGAGTACTGGAAACAAGAAAAAGTAAATCCTCTTACTTCTCTCTTAGTTATTCTTGTGGCATATAATACCATGTGTTAAGATGGTATACATTTGCTTGATTACATGGTTGCGTACTGTACTTCGGAGAGTTGTAGGCTGCTCCCTGTATTTGGATGCATTTCTTCCTTGTCTTACCTAGACAGGTGAAGATTGGAAGGAAATTCAGTAAACCATAGTGATGCATCCATATTATTTAGGTGAAAGGTGTCAACTTCGCGATTAATTGAACAACTTTGATGATTCATGAGCTGTCAAAGATACATACGCTGGTGCAGAATGTGTCATTGTACATCATTAATGTGAATTATGTGACTGGATGAAATCGACCTAAGGTTCAGTCTCAGATACCTGAAATATGTTTGTATTGTTTATCAGATTAGATTTATCTGGAGATACTTCTTTATCACTGTCAGCAGACCATCTGCAGAAGTTGCAACTAACCTTTCAACTTATCACTACTCTTGGCCACTCCTTTAAGCCAGAACAGGTATGTAATTCACTTTCCTGTCAAGTTGTGTTATGGCGTAACTTTCACCTTTCATTATTTATTAGGGTCTTTAACTGTGTGTAGGTCTTCCTCAAATTGATTCATGAGACCAAAGTTGAGCATATTTTTGTGGTGGGGAGTTCTGGAAGCCAGTTTGAGATTGTCTTAGTAAGTTTCTCCGTTCACTTGTGTATCCCGTCTTAATTATTTGCGAAACTTTTGCTGTATTGTATATGTTAAAGAGGAAAGTGAATCATTGATAAGGTAATATGATATTTTATACTATGCTGGTAGTATTCACATCTTAATTACTAGGTCGCCACTACTGTTACTTGTGTTTTAGTAGTAAGTTCAAATTAGTCTGGTGATAAGAATAGATTAAGTGTGTCACACTAGAATTCTTATCAGTTTGTTCAAGATCTATGGATGATAGCAGTTGATATTGTACCACCAAAACACGAGGCTTGTGCTTGTATAGAATGTACCACACTGTTTTTCTTGAAATATCAATTTCCATCACAAAAGATAACCAATATTTTATTGCTTAGGATTGATATCTAGAGCTATGTGATTGCTTGCTGTATGATTCTCTCACGATATATCTGGCTGACAGTAATTCTGCTTGCAGGACTTTCTTCGTTTGGTTGAGAAGTTTTACTACCTCTCAGGAAGATACAATATTCAACTCACAGTTGGTGATGCTGCTATGGTATACTTTATCTAACTAACGTTTATGGTATACTTTATCTAACTAAAGTTTAAGGTATTTCCGTCATTCCATATGTGTTGAACTAGTTCTTCGTAACTTTTGTAGGAGAATTCGTTCCACCGGGATCTTGGTCATGTTGAGCTGGATCTACCAAAAGCACCAGAGAAGGCAACACGCGCTCCTCTACAGCCTGCAGATCCTTACTCGAGATACGGTCCCAAACCTGAGATTACCCACATCTTCAGGTTACCAGAGAAACGTCCACGTCAAGAGCTTTCCCTTGCTTTCTTGGTTCTTACCTTTGTACCTTTGTTTGGGTTCTTATTAGGGGTAAGTTTTCTTTTCTTTATGCGGTGGAGTTTGGATAGGGTGTCGTTTCTGGGACATGAAAATTGATGTTCACCTATTTCCTGGTTTTTGAAAGCTGAAAGCTTGACATATGTCAAATAGGTCTCAGGCCCTAGATAGGTTAGGAATTCACTAATTAACGGTTTGGTTTCGTCGAGTTATATAGGGTTTCAAAGGTTTTTTTTCTTTGTTTTTGCCCTTGAAAACCAGCTCTTGGTTGTGTTTTTTTGGGTGGGGATGTCGGGTGTTGGTAGAACCTTGTTTGAACTTGAAAACATCATTTCAGGGCCCTCTCACTTTCCAGTTACATCTGTACTATTGGATGCATGATTTGTCTTGTGGTAGTTGTTTCAACTCCCGACATTCTTTTCAGTTATTTTCTACTTCTAGAAAAGTTTTGAGTCTGCTTATAACCAGGCTTTGGAATCTTTCAACAGCTTTTACGTTTGGGAGTTAACTTGAAGAAGTTCCCGACCTCAGAGAGCTCCCCTCTTGTACATGCTGTTCTCTTCCATGTATTCCTTGCAGCAATTTTGGGCTGGTACCTGCTTTTTTGGCTGAAGGTAATATTACCACCTTTTGTTCTAAAGTATCTTATGTATTATTAATATATTTGTCATCTAACATAGTTGGTAGTAAAGTGAGATTTATTTCCAATAGTCAAGAGCACCCAGGCAAGCTTTTTCCCTTTTGGGATTACTGATCTACTGTCACTTGATTAATAGCATTTTCTCAATTACGACTGAAGTTTTTATTTATTTTGTATTTTTTTGCTTGAATGCACAGATGGATCTATTCACTACTTTGAAGCAGTTAGGAATTTTGGGAGCCATGCTGTTGTATTTTGGACACAGGACTCTTTCATACTTGGCATCAGGATCATCCAAGCAGAAATCTGCCTGAGGAAAATTAAGAATTAGCATATATTAGACTCAATTTTGTAGAAGTCCTGCCAATTATATTGCTTCTGACTGTTTGTAGACGCATGATTTGAAAGAAATGTATAATGTCTGCCTTCTGGAGCATCTTCTTTCGATTTGAGAGAAATGCAGTGAAGAGCACGTATGTTGCGTTAATAGAATTATTTTAAATGCATCTTTTTGGGATGTAACGTTCTTTTTTTTTTGGTGGGGGTGGGGGGTGGGGGAGGGGGTGAGTTGGTCAAAATGAGCTTAGGCGGGGGTCGAGTATGTTCATGTATGTCCAACCCTGCATATTGAATTAGGTGGCTATTAGATATTTTTTCTTGGCCAAAAATCAGTTACTTGTGTTTACTTTGTTGCACAAGAATAACATGGCATGCAAGTCATGCGGCGGACATACATCATGATGTTATTGTGAAGGTAAGTTTCTCAAATCGAACGGTGAACCACCTCCTCGGGTTTCAAAATTTGGATTTCCCCACCTTTTATTAGGATGATGTAAAGAACACTCTTTCAGTTATATTACCACCGAGTGTTAAAGAAGACGTCCAGACTTTTTGAAGGCACAGTTCTCCTCGTATATTATCCATATCCCCCAAAGAAATGGATATGTACATCTAAGCGTCCCAAAATGTTTCCAACCGCTCGAATTTTGAAGGCACAGTTTTCCAAACGCTCTTTAGGTACTTCTCTTCTCTCTCTGAACCTTAAAATTTTTGCAGCAAACATGGTTTAAATTCGCAAAACACAAAGAAGCCATTAATCAATGGCTGTTCTTTATACTGAATTTTTTCCACACTGTTACTCTCTAAACATTCACTCAAAAGCCTCTCCATTTCCTTGTCATCATCAAAAGTCGATTATTCTTAGCTGCAAAAACCCTACCACAAATGACCGCATCTCTAGTAAGATAAGAGTTTCAGCTGAAACAAGATCACTTCATTTTCAGTCACTTGATTTTCAAGAAACCCATTTCATTAAACTCCTCAATAGGTCCTGTAAAGCAGGAAAATATAGCGAAACACTTTATTTTCTGGAATGTATGGTGAATAAGGGTTATAAACCAGATGTTATTCTCTGTACAAAACTTATTAAAGGGTTTTTAAATGCTAGAAATGTTGCGAAAGCCGTCAGGGTCATGGCGATATTAGAGTCACATGGTGAACCAGATGTTTTTGCTTATAATGCATTGATCAGTGGATTTTGTAAAATGAATCAAATAGAATCTGCAAATAAAGTATTACATCGAATGCGAAACCGAGGTTGCTTACCGGATATAGTTACTTATAATATACTTATAGGGAGTCTTTGTAGTAGAGGGAAGTTGGAACTAGCAAGGGAGGTTTTCAGTCAGTTGGCGCTGTATGATTGTCATCCTACTGTGATTACTTATACAATTCTTATTGATGCTATAATTGTACAAGGGGGCATTGATGAAGCAATGAAGCTTTTAAAACAAATGTTATCGGAAGAGCTTCAACCTGATATGTATACTTACAATGCTGTTGTTAGAGGAATGTGCAAAGAGGGGATGGTAGATCAAGCTTTTGACTTCATAATGAATTTGGCTGAGCTAGGCTGTGAACCAGATGAAATCTCGTATAATATCTTGTTACGAGCATTTTTGAGTCGAGGGAGATGGATTGATGGAGAGAGATTAATCGAGAAAATGATCTCGAGGAGCTGTGAACCGAATGTAGTCACTTATAGTATTTTGATTAGTTCATTATGTCATGATGGCAAAATGAAAGATGCTATCGCTGTACTGAAGACCATGATGGCCAAGGGGTTAACTCCAGATGCTTATAGTTTTGACCCAGTAATCTCTGCGTTGTGCAAAGATGGGAGATTGGATTTAGCAATTGAGTTCTTGGATTTTATGATCTCTAATGGTTGTTCTCCTGATATTGTAAATTATAACACAATCTTAGCAGCTCTCTGCAAGAGTGGACAGGCCGAAGAGGCTCTTGAAATCTTTGAGAAGCTGAGCCAAACAGATTCCCCTCCGAATGTGAGTTCATATAACACAATGATAAGCGGGTTATGGAACAGTGGTGACCCTAAAAGAGCTTTAAACATGGTCTCAGAAATGGTAGATAAAGGCATAGACGCTGATCAAATAACATATAATTCTCTAATTTCATGTTTGTGTAGGGATGCAATGGTGGAAGAAGCGACCGAGTTGTTGGTAGATATGCAGAATAACGGGTTTAAGCCGACAATTATTAGTTACAACACTATGTTACTAGGCTTGTGTAAGATACATAACATTGATACGGCTATCGATATACTCGCAGTGATGGTGGAAAATGGGGTTCGACCAAACGAAACTTCTTATATTTTGCTTATTGAAGGTATGGCTTATTCTGGATGGAGAGCTGAAGCTATGGAGTTGGCAAATTCACTTGTTTCTATAGGTGTTGTTTCTAAGGATTTCTTCAAAAGATTGAACAGGACATTTCCTATGATTAATGTATACAAAAATCTCTCTAATTCAGACATCGAGAAATAGTTATTTTTGGTGGCTGTACTTTTTCAGATCATGGATTATTTTTAATGTGTTCTCACCATATGACCAAAATGGGGTTTACAAATTACTCACAGGTTGATCCAATTTGTTCTAGTTTCTTTTCCTTGGCTGCTTCGACCACGCTGTCGAAAACTTGACCCAATTGTTAATTCAGCAAATTTTTGCGCTGCAGTTTCACTGCAATGTCCAAACAATCTCCATTATATTAAGATTATAATGGAGGCTTCAGCAAATGATACTCAAAGAGTCAAGACTAATTCTCGGGTGTAGGGCATGAATGTTGCATGAGGGCCTCTTACAAGCAAAATCCTATTAGTTCCTTTCGGCTATGCCTTCCTGGTTCAAGCTAGAGCCATATGGAGCGACTATGTCATATATGATTTTTAACAAAGGCTTTAGTAAAGTGTCCTACCGATTACTGTTGTTGCTGCTGTCAGCTGCTACTAGTACCACCAATCCTGCAAGTCACATTCGTCGAAGTCATTTTGTTGATCATCATCAGAATTATTCTAAATTCTACACTGGAAATAGATATATCAACCTTCAGTCTCAAAGTAGAGCAATACTAAATGTTTGTGGAGTACTTCTAAATTTACTAGACGCACAGTGAAAGCATCCGTTGTCTTCAGTTTGTAACTCCAATTATGGAACACGAATGTGTTTCAAGATTAAACCATGTTTGGTTTCTTGTTTATAAACGATTACACAAAAAGACATACAAACCTATCCAACTAGAAAACTGGTTCCCTGTTCAATAAAAATGATTTTCATGCTAATTACTGGTGAAAAAGAAAACATAAAGATACTGTTCTTTCTACTGCTTAAAGTTACAGAGATGTCAATGTCAGAAGTGGCAGGTCTCATATATCTGATGGACAAATCCACTACCTCCTTAATTTATTTGCTATCTTATGAACACTTCTTCCACTACCCTGGCTCTCAGGATTTACCAAAAGAGAAGGAAATCAACATCCGGGATGGTCTCCCTCTCCATAGGATTTACCCTTATACAAACAAAAATACAGTAGCAGAGAGAGTAAGAAAAATGAATAAAGAAGGTTATAAAAGAGAGCGAATTCCATAAAACTAGAATTTTATTCTTAACTTGTCACAGAGTTGTCTACATAACATATAATACAACTTCTGAAAATATGAACCAGATCTACAGAACTTTTTTCTGTTGGCAACAGATTGCCAACAGGATACTGAAATTGAGCCAATTACCTCTTCAAACAGATATAGCTGGAAAGATGCAAATTGCAATCCCAGTATTCTGACGCCCAACAAATCTGTAGACTGCAAATTCGTAGAACTCTTAATGCCATGTCTATTCCGTCTCTGTATCTTCCTTAAGTACCTTCCGTTCGATCAGTTTATTACGTAGCTTCGTAGCATCTTCTGTCATACCGGCAGCAGCAACTCCATTAACTAGGGCAGCGTAAATTATTTCATTAGGCCTGCATCGACTAGATACCATCATATCTAGAACTTCAATAGCCATTTCCACCTTACCATTTTTGCATAATCCCTGAATTACAACACCGTACGTACTAGTTCTGATCTTACGGTTTCTTCTGTCCATTTCTTTCAACATCTCCGATGCCTCTGTCACCAGATCCACCCGGCAAAACCCCGCAACCAAAGAATGAAAAGTAATATCATCAGGAGTAACCCCATGCTCGTTCATCTCAATGAATAGAGCCATTGCTTTCTCCATATCACCCTTCTTAGCTAATCCATCAATCAAGGTATTATAAGTGATCAGAACAGGAGAACAGCCGATGCGTCTTAACGATAGAAATATGTTTAACGCCTCATCTGTCATTCCCTCCTTAACAAGGGTCCCAAGAAGAGTATTGTAGGTAATGATATCAGGAGTACATTCCCGAGAAACCATTTGATCTAGGAAGTCAATAGCCCGATCCAAAAGCCCATTTTTGCATAGACCATTCAGCAAGATATTGTAAGTGACAAGAGTAGCATCATTGGAAGTCTTATTCATAATTGAGAGGACCTCATCCACTTCATCCCAATGCCCATGGCTACAAAGGCAATGGAGAAGGGTGTTGTAAGTGACTGAATTTGGCTCCATCCCACGTGATAGAAGCTCAACGATAATGAAGGTAGCTTCTTCATATTTCCCTTCCTTACACGTAGAATTAATCAGAGAATTATAAGTGACTATATCGGGATAACAACCCTCCATCGACATATCCTCCAAAACCTCCATTGCTCGTTCTGCACCGCAGTGCCTACAAACAAGCTCGATAAGCACAGTGAAAGTGATCAGATACGGAGGACACCCCTTTCTTAGCTGGTCCTTCCAAAATCGTATTGCCTGGTCATACTGATTGTGATCGAACATGCGCCTCAGAATGGTGTTATATGTGATCACATCAGGCGAACAACCACTCAAACCCATGTCCTCAAGAACATCCATAGCTGCTCTTATCTGTCCTTTTTTACACAGACCACCAACCAACATATTATAAGTGATTATGTCTGGCACCCCACCAGACATAACCATAACTTGCAATACTTTCATTGCTTTCTCCAACCGACCAACTTTGATCAAGCCGCGAATTACGTTTACGCAGGTATTAAAATTGGGAACTTGACTTTTACGAGACATCACATCAATAAGATTCGACGCTTCCATTAATTTACCATGGCTACAAAAACTCTGAAGGATATCATTGTTGGAATCCTCACTATTGTCAATGAAAGGACCCTCCGAGAATAAAACTGAAGTAGGAGGTCGGTGTGATACCACATTCGTTTCTCTTGGTTTCCTGTAAACACCACCAGGTAAAGACCTTTCCAAATTTCGGTCTGCTTTTCTATTCCCATTAACCTTTTCAACCAACACTGTTCTTTGTTGGCCTCTACACTTGAACAAAAACCCATGTCTTCTGGAACCACTAGTTGCTCTCCAATGTAAGTAAATATTGGATGACCCGGTCATGGCGCCATTACGAGGCTTGGCGGTGCATAAATCAAATCCTTTCAAACAAGAGGAATCACTTATAGACCCCATCATATTCTCCACCAACAAATAACAAAGCACGCTGATTTACTTAGTCATCTTAAGAGTTAGACTAAGAAAAACCTTATCTTGGTACTGAGGCCAGAACACAACACATTTCTGAAATTAAAAAAACCCTATAAACCCCACAACAACTAAGTTCAAAACTCAGTTCATAAAAATGAAATTAGAAACATACTAAACTATAAACCTCCATGAAAAAAAATGAGCCCCAAAATGCAATTTCTTAAAAGAGATTTATTGTACAAAATGAAAGCAGAACTCACAAAGGTACAAGTAGATGAAATGAGAGTTTATACAGTTAAAAAGGATAACGTACTTGATTAATTCATCTTCTTCTTGGATTGGTTAGTGTTCAGCTGTGCTGAATTGCGAGAGAGGAGTTTGCTAGGGTTTATGAAGAAACGGAACAGCTTTCTAACAGCATCATCACATTCGTTAAACCCAAAGCTTTGCTAATCGCTATATGTACCACGCAGGACTGAAATGGATCCGGGTTCTATTTTGGATCTTAGAGAAATTGTCGGGCTTGGCTTGGGAAGTAAAGGTGGGTCGGTGTCGGTGATAAGTTTAACTAGGAATTACTAGGTAGTCCAGGAAACCCAGTACCGGTTACTCTCTAATCCACCCCTATAATAAAATTATCCGCTGGTCTAAAAACATGTTTTTGGACCAGAATATTTATTCCCTAGTTCAAAACGTGCGGGTCACACAAGACAAGTTTTTCAAAAGTACCAAAAATACCCTTTCTGCAACTCCACGAACAAATCAAATTCAGTTTCTTTCTCTTTTTTTTTTCATCTCAGATTGTTTCTCTTTGGTTTTCTCTGCTCCTGCGTTTTGGTTCATCACAGTATCTGCTAGCGTCTTTCAATTAGGCTCATCACAGCTATTATCTCGTAAATCATCTGTGCTTCGAAATCAGATTCGAACAAGGTATTTATCTCGTAAATCATCTTCCTCTGCTGTTGTTCTTGGAATGTTGATGAATAATTAGGTTTATTCTGATCCGATTTCTATCAGAATAGTTGTCTATGATGTACATTGTTATCTTTCTTTTATGATTTCAGTTTTGTGATGATTTATATTGTTCAATTCAGTTTCCGTTCGATTTACATTGTGATTTTTGTGTGTTTCAATTAGGTATCTTAAAATCGAATTAGGTTAATCTCAGATTCGAACAATGTATGTTACTATAATCACCTTTTCTCTGCTGCTGTTCTGTTTTAGTTTCTTTGTAATCTGATATAGATTTGTTTTACTGTATTTTTTGATATAGGTTTGTTTTGTTAGATAGATCGTGTAGTAATTTTGTATTCTCTTTTTGATATAGCTGCAGTTCTTCTATTTATAGAAGATGAAACTCAAAACATATTGATATGTTGTAAAATATATTCTACATGTTACATACCAATACGTACTGCATATAGCCTGCAAATATATCTTACTAAAATACAGTAGATGCCAATACATATCAATATGTATAACGTATAGGAATACAGAGACTTAGTTATTCTACATGTTACATACCAATACGTACTACATATAGCCTGCGCTCTTAGTATGTATCGTGCAATACAGTAGATGCCAATACATATCAATATGTATAACTTATATCCATTCAGAGACTTAGTTAATTTTTGGATCATTTACAGGGTTAACATGTCTGACGTTGCTCCCAAACCAGACTTCTCCATCTATTCTCATGTATACCATAAGCAATATCATTTTGCATATGAGGTTACATCGTTTTCAACTTTAGAGGATTTGAAATTTTGCATCTGTAATATGTGGAGCTGGTTGACTCCATCGACTATTCTGGTTAACTATTTCCAGAATCAAGCGATAGTTCCTATTCTTGCCGATGTAACACTCCAGGGCATCTCTGCATTACATTCTTCAAAGCAATCAGCTTTCTTTGATTTGCACGTGGATGTAATTTCAAATGGCGCGTCTAGGCGTATGGAAGTTGACAGTAATGCAGATTTAGTTGTCAGTGCAAAGAATAGTTATTTGAAAGAAGGTAAAGAAGCCCCAAGAGTGTTTTTTTCAGATGGTTGGGATAAGATTTTTGATGATACAGATCAATTATTCTATGGTGGTGTTGATGCCGTACGTATAGCATGCCAAAAATACTGCATGAGAACTGGATATGAGGTAATTAAGAAGAAGAATGACCTTGAGAGATTCACCGCCGTATGTAGTGTGAAAGGTTGTTCATGGAAGCTTCACGCAACTGCCATTGGTAGTTCAATTGATGTTTTTAAGATAAAGGAATATGTGGGAAGGCACACCTGTGGCGGTGGTTATATGTTGAAGAATCCAAGAGTTACAAAAAAACTCATGAACAGTCTAATTCATGAGATGGTCAGGCACAACCCTTGCATAACACCAGCAGAGATCATAAATTATCTTAAAGTTGGTGGTGGCATTGAAATCCAGTATCACCACGCATATCATGCAATTGAGTTGTCGCATAAAAAGATTTTTGATAATGATGTGAAGTCGTACACTGATCTTGCTTGGTGGGTGAATGCTGTTAGGAAAACAAACCCTGGGTCATTTATTGATTTCGATTTCAATGATGCTACAAAAAGATTCAATAGACTTTTTGTTTGCTTTGGAGCTTGTATAGATGGATATAAACTATGTCGTCCCATGATTTTCTGTGACTGTACATTTCTCACTGGAACTTTTAAAGGAGGTCTCATGGCAGCAACATGTCTTAATGGCAATCAAGGTAACTGGTTTTTTTTTTTTTTGATATGTAGTGTCTGGTAGTTAGATCACTCATATTGACCTTACTTCACTATCTGACAATGAGTATTGACCATACTACATACTACATATTGACCTTACTGAGTATGAGATAAACCATACTGCATGTGAAAATGTAGTGTCAATCAGTTGCTTAACATGTTATTATGTAGTGTCAGGTTTTCACATATCAACAAAGAGGTAAACCAACTGCATGTCAATATGTAGTGTCAATATTAGTTGCTTAACATAACTAGTAATTCCTTTTTGCAGGATTTTATCCGCTTGCGTTTGCTTTAGTACCTGGTGAAGACAATATCAGCTGGGAATGGTTTTTCAAGAAACTGAAGGAGGCTTTGAATGATGATCGCCCAATCACTTTTATGACTGACCGAGGTGAAGGGTTGGTTAAATATATTCCCAAAGAGTTCCCTGATTCTCATCAAAGATATTGTTACTTCCATTTGGACAAAAACTTACCTATCGCAAAGTCTGACGAAAAGTATAAGGAAGTGACTGATGCTTTCCGAAAGGCGACATATGCTCTTTCTCCTGCAACATACGAGGAAGGTCTTCAAGAAATGGTTAATTTGGGAAGGCCTTGGGTTGCTGACTACTGCCGCAACATTCCAAAAGAAAAGTGGTCCAGTGCTTTCTTCAAGGGCTGTAGTTATGGTTACACTTCATCTAGCGTTGCTGAATCGTTCAATAGCTGGATTAACAAAGAGAAAATTACCTGCGTGTGCGTTCGTTGACTCGATCAGGTTTGTATCAGTTTCCTTAGTCACAGTACAAGCTTATATTAGTTTTCTTTTTGTAACAGTATTAGCATATATGTTCTGTTAATCTACGTATTTTTAGTATAACAGACTTTGCTATCCCCTTGTCGTGTAGGATACGTATGATGGAAATGATGTCAGAACGTCGTGAAGAGAGTCTCTTGATGGACCCAGAACTGCTAACCCCTACGTATCAAGCCTTGCTTGAACTACACATCCAAATTGGCCGTCCCTGGAAAGTTAGCCAGTCAGATGCTAATCGTTATGAAGTGCATTCTCCAAGGTTAGCGTTTACCCCTAATCTCTATCATCTGAATGTTATTTACTTTCTCTTTCTTTTTTTTAAGTACCATGTTTCTGTGAGAACATATAAATATGTACTGTGTATATTAGGTGTACTGAAAAATAACACATGAATATGTACTGTGCAGATCTCATATGGTAGATCTAGAGAGAAAAACTTGTACTTGCCAACGATGGCGCGTTTATGGTTTTCCATGCTCGCACGCTACTGCAGCTATTACTAGATCTGGAGGAAGGATTCTTGATTACGTTGAAGATTATTTCAAAGTTACCACTTTTCGTAAGCTATATTCAATAGCTATTAGACCCGTTCCTAACCACGACAGGTATGTGTCTTTAATCAGTACATTTTCATATTTTGCATAACAATATGTAATGGTAGATACCACTTACACATGTAATAGCAATTGAAACTGTCAACATAAACCTACTTACATATGGATGTTACATACTGATATGTAATGGTAGATACCACTACTTTTTTTATATTTGTTTTTCAGGAACAATATACCGTGTACATATTCATATGTAGTTGTGGTTCATTCCATTTATATGATACTGTTTTTTTCTCACAGGCCCGATGAGTATCACGTAGATGATATCGTTCTCCCAGCAGAAGTAATTAGGTCTCCACCAGGCAGGAAAAAGGGGAAACGTTTTAAGTCTGCATTTGAGACTAGTAGAAAATCTGTCAAGTGTTCAAACTGTAATTTGAAGACTCATCACAACAAGGCAACATGCAATCTTATCCGACAGTATGAACTTTCTGAAGAATGATTTTGTGTCAGGTATGTATTTCAGTCAGATACATATTAATGTCTTAATTAAGTAAGTTTGATACAATACAATGTACTTTTAAGCAAGTAGTGTTCTGATTTCTCTTTTCTTTTATCACAGGCTTGAACGTGCAGCAGAATGTTATATCGATGATGTTGCCAGATTCCTTTTCCACAATTCTTTCCTCTAGCCCTTGTTCTATTCTACCGTTTTTCTTTTTGATTTTGTCAGTACCAACTGAATTTGGTTAATAAGTATTTCATTTACAGTACATACATTACAAGTGTACTGAAAATACTGTTTTTGTTGTTTCTTAGAACATCTTTTGGTTTTTGAAACATTATAAGTCTATCAAAATGTAGTTATTGTAGTTATTTTCGAATAATGAAATATGTTTTTAAGTCTATCAAAATGTCAGTATCTATCACCAGTAGTGAAGTATTTACATACTGAAATTACATGTCAGTATTGTAGTGTTAGTATCTACCACTACATACTGATATGTAGTGGTTGTAGTGTAACCATACTAGATGTTTGTAACAAGAAAACAATTAAATATGTACTGGTTTGTGGTTTAACCATCTTCCACTAAGATTATTTAGAACATCTTTTGGTTTTCCAGCTGATTCACCATCTTTTGAGGGGGCAGCGCCCCCTCGTATCAACAACACAAAATCATGTTTAAGTAACACAATTGAAATATCACTACATTAAAGTTAAACCCAAATTCAAATTAAAAATCACTACATATTAGATATATGTTTTTGAACATTCTTGAACTCATGAAATGAAATGAAACCAAGAATAAAAAGAAAAGAAAATAGGTAAATAGTGATATGTACTGTCAGATTACTTTTAGCAAGTAAGACTTTTTGTGTCATCTGCCAACTGATTTCCGGTGGAGATGCTTTCAGCAATTTGCATGCTAACGGGACCCTTTTGTTACGAATCTTCGCTTGCACTTCTTCATCATCTCCCAAAGGCACTCCCACATATTTTCTTTTTGACATCATCTTCATAAAATGCATCACAAACAGTAGACAGTCTGGCGATCCCCCTTGTTGAGGTGCTTCACATTCATTCACTATTACATTCTTCATTGTTACTTTGTTCTTCTCCAGCAAGTACACGTTGATAGGTACGTACATGTAATCTGCCATTTTGCAGGCGTGTGGATAACAAATACCTCCCCATTCAGCCTTAGAAGAATTGTAGTGGTTGAACACCATTTTTTCGCAGTCATACTCAAGTAGCGTCCAATGAAGATTGTGGTGGCACATTGGTACAAGAATCTTCTTGATACTTTCATCCATCGCCAATATTGGTTTGTAAACAGAATCATGTGCTGCTCCTTTGAGGTTATCCGGGAACTCGACATTGTACTGAAAACATGGATGTACTTGAAATAGTTTATATCTAATTTTGTTTTATGCAATATTGATATGTAGTGTACCTACCCCTACATACTTTTTTAATTTTTGAATATGTGCTGTAGTAAATATGCAGTGTAAGATAACAACTTACCCAAGCGGACGGATCCAGATGCAACACAGGCAAGTATTTCCTGTATACTTCGTGCATCGGTTGCTCATTCTGAAATTTGGTGTTAAGCTTGTATTGTGCGTAGTTGAGAAGATCTTGTTCTAATAAATCGTTCTGCACCAAGTCATCAACTGTAGTTCCACTTACACAAAGACCACCTTCTCCCACTCTCCAAGCAATTGAGCTAGAAAATAAACGACGTAAAGGTTAGTATTCTTTGTGTAACAGTACATACTGATATGTCTTTCTCAGTATTTTTTATACAAATATGTATGTATATCAAAAGTACATACACAAACTAATAGTACATATCAATATAAAAGTGTCAATTGAGAACTCACCTAAGATTTTTTGCATTATTGATGTATGTGGAAAGAGTACTCTTTTGTTCATCGTTCATGTCATTATAGAATGGTGATTTAGTCAGTTTCCGGAAATACTTGCGCAATTTAAGCTTTCTCTTTTTGTTTAGTGGTAGTGCTTCTGCAGCTGCAGCTTTCGGTCCTTTATATGATGGTGAGAACTTACTTCCACTCTCATATATATCATCTACCTTCTTTGCAGGATGGGAACGAGTAACAGGTCTGGTGGGTATTGTTACCTGCTGCTTTTCGGGCTTTGTAGCACGCTTTTTGTTCACTTTTACCATTTTTTGTTTCTGGCTTGGGCTAAACTGTTCCTGTATTTTTAATCAACGTAAAAAAATATGTAAATATCTATATTTGCATAAAACATAGTTACATCACCTAATCATTTTTGAAAGCATGTAGTGGTATATGATTGTATGGTATAGTGATTTCTAGTGCTACCATACTGATATACATATCAGTATGTAGTGATTTGTAGTGTAATATTAACTACACAAAATGAGATTTTTAGTACATATCATTCACCTGTGATGGAACCTCCAAAACATCTTGCGAGGGGACATCCAGAACATCTTGTGATGAAACATCCAAAGGATATTGTGATGCAACCTCCAAATGACTTTTTGAACTGGTTGTAGGTATGTATTCTTGTTGCTTACCTGTAACTCCACCTGCATATTTCGGTTCAATGGGTTCTTGTTGCTCAGTTGTTTCTTGTGGAATTTGTAAAGGCCGCAAATCTCTTCCAAACAGATTATCAAATTGTTCTCGTAAGTTAATACCAAAAAGACCATCGTTGTTATCTGGAAGGAGGTCTGCAAACTCTTCGACATAAACACCAATGCCAGAGTTTTCCATTTCTATAAAATCTGGCATAGACAACTTTTCAATGTGTTCCAAACTCGACATCATAGTAAACTACATCCAGCAAATGAAACTCTTCCGCCGCCAATCCGGCGTTATACTCTGGAAATTTCTGTGAATTCACTACAACTGAAGACTTCGTTTCTAGCATAGTTGTAAGCAACTCCTTTGTTGCTTCCTGCCTAACTTCAAGTTGATCAACCTGCAAAAATCAATTGAAACTGTCAACAAAAACCTATTTAGCTTGAGTTTTTGCTATGTCTACCACCACAAGAATGTACTGTTACATATAAATATGTTCCACTACAAGAATGTACTGTTACATATCAATATGTAATGGTAGATACCACTACATATTGATAAGTAACAGATATATATTGATATGTAACAGATAGATAGTGGTATACAAGAATGTACTGTTACATATCAATCTGTAATGGTAGATACCACTACATATTGATATGTCACAGATAGATATTAATATGCTACTTACCTGTGTGTTTTCTTTGCCCTTTTTCTCTTGTATCTCTTTGACTTTTTGCTCCAAATTAGATTTAGTCCAATTTTTAACCTCAGAACGCGGAACTTCAACATCATGGAACTTCAATACTGAAGTTGTTGACAATTCAACCTCAGAGGTGGCATTAACATGAGTTTGATCATTCGGTGTTGACAAACCAACTTCAGGAATGTTGACATTAGCATCTGTTTGATCTTCCGGAGAACCTTGCATTTCGTTCTCAACTATTTGGTCCACATTCAACTCTTCATTGGGGTTTCTTGGAGTAGGTGTACATCCCAAGCTAACATAATCTTCCTGGATGGCTTCTCTCTGCAAAGGGAAAGCTTTCCGGTAAATATCATGCAACATGAACTCAAGCTTTGAAGCGTCAACCGGTTCGCCCTCTTGCTGCATTGTGTTGAATTCACTCCATTTGGAAGATATTGTATTCCTCAAATCATAGTATTTAATCTTCCAATCTTCTCCCCCCAATACTGAGTCCTCTTCTTCTTTCTCTTCTTCCTTCTCTTCTTCCTCTTCTTCTTTCTCTTCTTCCGATTCAGAATTCTCATCTAAACAAAAAGCATCATCATTTGCTTCCTGTTGAATCCTTCTTGAAATACGATTAAGGATTTTTCTTTCTTCGTGTGTTATCTCATCTTTGAAATCAACATGGAACTGGTACAAATCAAATAAATGTAAAAAGCAACTACATATTAGATATTACCAAAAAAAAAACATGTCGTAGTTCTTTCTCTATTAGATACACAGGGAGAACTACATATTGATATGCTAATAACTACATATCAATATGTATCACCACAAATTGATATGCTAATAACTAATACATATTGATATGCTAATATGTAGTAGCATATTGATATGCTAATAACTACTACATATTGATATGCTAATAATTACATATCAATATGTCAAACTACGTGTACTTATCAATATATATTTTTATTATGACAAAATATGTACGGCAAGTTTACCTGATACTCAGAAAGATCAATATCCTTTAGGAACTCAGCACATATCTTTGTATGATTCCACCTAGCCACTCTTGGCACATACATTCCTGCAGGTTCTGTCACTATATCCTCGGGAGCCACCAAATGGGTATGCTCCGCAAACCATGGCTGCAAAATATTGATATGAAGTATTAGATATACTATCAAAATGTAGAAAACACATAAAACAAAAACATTTTGAAGTAGAATAAACAAATAAATAGATTCTTACCAACAAATAAATAGCACAACCATTTGTGCGTTCTACGGATTCCACGTTTTCATTCAGCTCTTTCTCTAAATGAGAATGGATGAGGTCAGGCCATGAAATATTCTTAGCCTTCTCAAGATCAAGAACGAAACCAATATATTTTTCAGTCAAAGCGTTTGCATCACTTGTAGCGAAAAATAATGAAGTGCACATATACAAGCAGATAAGCCTGACAAGATCTTCGGCATCTTCCTCGTCTTCTTCAGAATCTTCATTTGATTGATCACCCACGCTTTGCAGAGACTCTTCATCAGACTTCTTCTTTTTCAGATTAATTGGTGTTCGTTTAAGGATATTCAAGATTACCTTCGCAATCATTGGCCTAGTCACTTTATCACCAGCTTTCATATCAGTAGGAAAAGTCCTTTTGAAAAATTCTGTTTCACGCCATCCACTTTTTTTATTGACTTGTGTAAGCCTATAATCAAGATATTCCCTATTTGGAATTCTCGGCATCCCATAAATAAGTGTCATTTCTTCTGGTGTGGATACTAGCTCATGCGGTTGGCCATGCCTTTTAAAGACAAATCTAAGCTTGTTTGGATCTTGACCCCTAACGTAACAACGTAACATTTTCGTCATTGGATCTTCAATCTTCAACCAATGTTCCAACTCAAATCTTGTGTACCAGAACATTAGGAACAGGTTACCGAATGATGCTTCAGAAATCATCTTCAGCTGCAACTCACTCAACTCAAGGTTTTCAGTGGACTTCTCAGTAGCCTTCTTAGTGGTCCTAATAGTCTTCGCAAGCCCCCACAAGCCCCTGAAACCGCCACGGTATAAACTTCGTGGTTTTCCAGCTCCTTTCTTACGCTTATTAGCACCTACACAATAACAAGAACCAAAAACTAATACAGTACATATCAATATGGTATATCAAATATGTAGTTACATCATCAATATGTAGTTGTAATATCTACCAAGTCTTGAAACTACATATTATTAACAGTACATACGAGAATATAAGTATCTACCTCTACATATTGATATGTAATATGTTATGAGAATATAAGTATTTACCTCTACACATTGATATATAATAGTAGATACCACTACGTATTATTTTAACTACATATCAATTTGTAATAGTACGTATGACATATGTATCTGCTTTGACACAGTAAAAATGTAAAAACACTTAATACCAAAAACAAGCACAACAATGCATCATTACATACTCATAAACATATGTTATTAAGGATACATATTATTCATACGCTTTGTTCTTATATGTAGTTGTACTACATACCTTCTACATTTGTTTTCCCCCTTTTTTTTTTGGTGAAGGAGTAGCAGCTCTCAAGGCAATTGCTTTCTTCCCCTTCTCTTCCCCTACACCATATAAAATATGTAGTTAATGTATCTACCATGAACATGAAACAACTACATATCAAATACCACAACATACTGGTAATTTTATAACTACATACTCGTTATTAAGAATTATCTTCAGTTTTAACATTACAAACCTTCTTTCAGGAGCGCTTTTGTTTTCCCCCTTTTTGCGTTTCCCTTTCCTTTTGGAGAAGGAGTAGCATATCTCAGGACAAGTGCTTTTTCCCCCTTTGCTGGTGGTGAAGGATTAGCAGCCGTTGTCGCT
The DNA here is from genome assembly GCF_003573695.1 of Papaver somniferum. Lineage (NCBI taxonomy): Eukaryota > Viridiplantae > Streptophyta > Magnoliopsida > Ranunculales > Papaveraceae > Papaver > Papaver somniferum. The sequence continues at coordinate 179,977,582 of NC_039359.1, forward strand.
GTTTTTCCTTTTGCTTTAGTAGTTGCCGCTGCTGTTTTTCTTTTGCTTTTTGCTTCAGGAGCAGCAGCTGCTTTCTTTCCTTTGGTTTTTGCTGTTTTTGTAAACCAAAAGTTTTGTACACATTACATATTACAGGCAGATAATAATATGTAGCACACATATCAATTTGAGATGCTATCATTACATATCAATAACTACAAATTGCAGACAACATATTGATATGTAGTACAGATATAAAACATATGAATCACACACTGCATGTCAATATGTTGTGTCAAATTACATACACAACAGATGAAAAACATGTAAAACATATGACTCACAGAGATGTTGTGTTTCTATTAAACAAAAAACATATGAATCACACATTGCATGTCAATATGTTGTCTCAAATTACATATACAACATATGAAAACATGTATACCAGACACTACATACAAATATCTAGTGATTCCATTGAGCATAGAAACACACACTGCATGTCAATATGTAAGAGTAAATTGCATATACAACAGTTGAAAACATGTAAAACAAACACTACATACAGAGATGTAGTGATTCTATTGAGCATATGTAGGATATTAGTTGAACATCACTACATATCAACAGTTTTTCATCAGCACTACATATTGATATGTATTGCATGTCAATATGAAATTCAACAACATTTTTCTAAGTATTGCATGTCAATATGAAGTACAAAATTAGGCTTTACTTTCTTCTGATTTTTGCTTACCTTCTACCTGAGGAACATTTGTTCGTGACGGAGTACCAACTTTACTCATACTCCTTGTTGTCGGAGATTTAACAGCAGGGGAGGATTGTGTTGGTGAATCATCAATATTTTTTCTTATTCTTTTTACCTGGGTTTCTTCTACAATTTCTTCTGTAATTGTCCGCTTGATAGTTCTAACCATTTTTTCTCTTCAATTGAATGAATAAAAATTAGGTTAGGAACTGATGATTTATGTAATTGATTAGGTCAGGAACTGATGATTTTTCTGTAATTAATGATTTCCGAAATCGTTTTTCAGATGAGTTTGATTGAGAAGAAAGAAGAGGTAGAAGCGATTGGTAAAGAAGAAATTGAAGGAGCGGTTCTGTAACTGAAGAAACAAGAGAGAGAGAATCGAAAATGAAACTGAAAATTACTTTTAACGTGTCTATGGGTAGATAGGTAATTTTAGGCAGGTTTAAACTTTATTGGACCAACCGATAAATGTGTTATCCCTCTGGACTAGCCAGTAACATGGGTCGGAATTACTGGACTAAATAAGAAATGTCTCTAAGTTTAATCCCATTTTAGGTGGTCCCAAGACTCAACTAAAGGGGAGTTTAGTTTGTCCTTATTTGTTGAGAAATACTATAGAATGCTCTTTTCTTTTTCTAATTTTCTCTCACTTATTCACATGACTTTTTTTTAAGGCATTCATTTTAAAAATAAGATTAGGTTATCATTTCACGGAGATATGTGGTACCCACGGAGTCATGGTAAACAATTTGATTAATAAAAAAGGGATTGTCTGGTCCCAAATTTTAATTGGCAAATTCCCTGTTGATTTCCATCTGCTGCACAAACCATCCGCTGCTTGATTTCCTTCTCTGTAGTTGTGTTGTATAGCTGCCTGTGGAATCTGTCGTATCTTATTCTTTATTTCTTCAATCATCCATGCGATGTGCCAAGGTGGGGAGTAGGGGATGTGATGAAGCGCAGAAGGTTCTCTGAGTCTGTCTCGAAGAGAACTTTTGGCCACTGACTTTCTGCTGCTGTTCTCGATGCCAAGAGAAGAGCCCAAGTTTCTGCAGTTAAGACAGGCGTAATTCCCAAAGGTTGAGCTAGAATTATTACCTTTCGTGCGTCGGAGTCCCTGCAAATGAAACCTGCACCTGCAAAACCCGGACCACTCCTGGCCGCTCCATCAGTGTTGATCTTAATCCAACTCATGTCCGGGATGGTCCATCCTACCGAGATTGTTGAGATCCTTTTTGTGCTTCTTGATTGGTTGACTATCGACGAATCTCTCGGTAGGACCGGAGGTAAGGATTGTAGTGTCGCAGAATATTCTTGTTGTTGATTTTTAGCCCAAGATAATATTTTTGTTGTTGTTTTTTGCTTTTGGATGTATATAAGTTAATTCTTAGCTAACCATAAGGTCCAGAATAGAAAACAGAATGAGGAGATGACAAATGTTGGTGCTGAATGTTGTAGGATTTGGGAGATGGTTGTACGAGGCGTTAAAGCAAATGTAGGGGTATTGTTGGAACTTGTTGTAGTTGAGGGTTGAGAAAGTAAAGTGTTCCAAGATGTAGTTGCCGTTAGACAGTGAATTAGCAGGTGAGCCGCTGATTCCGGGTCATTATTGCATATGGGGCAAATGTCTAAGTTGGTCAAATGAATGTGATGAAGGACAGAGAAGGTTGGTAGACCTTCATTGATTTCTTTCCACAAGAAAAGCTGATTTTTTGGTGGACACGGTAAGGTCCACAGAAATTTGGTGGGTGGGAGGGGGGTATGATTAGGTTGATTATGGGTTAGACATTTGTATCCGGATGAAGTAGTGTATTTTCCGGATTTTGGATGTGGCCAGATAATTTTATCTTGTGGGCTATCTTGGGGGAGGTGGATGTTTATGATTTTTTGGGCTACAAGATTGGGGAGTGTATTTAATTTTTCTTGGTTCCAGTTATGAGATATTGGATCGATGATATCAGCTACCTTTCTGAACGGGTAACAATGAGTTGGTTCTAGGTTTGGGGAATGTGGAATCCAATTGGCTTCCATTGGTGTTGATAACCCAATTCCAATAAGATGAAATATAAATTGTTGCATGGTAGGCACGATTGATGCCAATTGTCTCCATTAGGGGCTGGAGGAAGATGGTATGGTATCAATGCCTTGTCGAATTGGTTGTTGATCGAGATACTTTTAACTGAAAAGACTTCCACATATGGAGTTGGGTTGTTCTTGTAAACTCCAAATTATTTTGATGAGAAGAGCTTTTGTTATAATCACTGATTTTTCTTATGCCTAATCCTCCTTCAAATATTGGTGTTGTTACCTTGTCCCATCCAATGGGATGAAGCTTTTTAACTGACGAATCATGTTCCGAAAAGAAATTTCTGGTGATACGATTTATTTGTTTGTGGACATTGATAGGTAAATTTTGTGTTCGCATAATGTGATTTGAGGTGGGGATTAGTGAGGTTTTAATGAGTACGAATCTTCCAGCCTGGGTTAGGCATTTTGCCATCCATCCTTTAGATTTTCGAGATAATCTTTGCAGGAGTGGTGCAAAGGTATGGTTTGATGCTCTTCCATGTTTGAATTGAACTCCTAAATAGATTGGAGGTTTTGAAGTTGCAGGCATATCAAAGAATTGCTGAATATTACTTAAAAAGCGGGGGTACAACAACCACACCCAATTGGATTACGCAGAGGAGGAGCATTTCTCTCACTGATTAGTAAATAAATATCAACCTCAACATGAATATTATTCATCATAACTTGATTTATCCTGTCAAGAGATTCTTGCTATTTCTAGAGGTATAACTCAACATCAAGAGATAAGCTCTCAAGCTTCTATTCAAGCCCTGAAAACACTTCAAGGGATTTTAAACCTGGTGGAGGTTTAGATAGAATTTATTTTAAAATTTTTATTAAATCAGTCATGGAAGATAATTCTGAAATCCCTGGATCTGGTGGTGCATTTATTGAGATAACACTATTTTTCATAGAGTCAGATCGCTACAAACACAGACTTGTAAGGTCTTAAACGTGTTTGCCTGCTCTGATACCAATTGAAAAAGAGGGGGTACAAGAACCACACCCAATATTTCAATTAGTAATCTGTATGGAATAACTCCAATATACTTTCTATAGAATCAACTAGACAGTCAGACTCAATCTAGATAAAAGTATATCAAAGAGTTAATATCTCAATCTCTCGATTTGATCTATACTCAAGCAAATAGAAATCTGCGAGTATTTATCAAATACCAGAGAGATAACTTGGATGGTACCAAAGACCAATATCCAAGTGTCAATCAATTTAAATCAACAACCAAAGGTTGGATATTCTAATTGATTGAACTAACGCACAACCTGTGATATTTCAATTATATAACAAAATATAATGCGGAATAGAAATAACACAGACACCAGAATTTTGTTAACGTGGAAACCGCAAATGCAGAAAAACCCCGGGACCTAGTCCAGATTGAACACACATTGTATTAATCCGCTACAAACACTAGCCTACTCCAAACTAACTTCGGTCTGGACTGTAGTTGAAGCCCAACCAATCTCACATTGATCCAAGGTACAGTTATGCTCCTCCGTCTCTGATCCCAGCAGGATGCTACGCACTTGATTCCCTTAGATGATCTCATCCACAACTAAGAGTTGCTACGACCCAAAGTCGAAGACTTTAATAAACAAATTTGTATCACACAGAAAAGTCTACGATAATAGATAAATCCGTCTCCCACGAATATACCTACGAGTTTTGTTTCGTCTTTTGATAAATCAAGGTGAACAAGAACCAATTGATAATCCGGACTTATATTCCCGAAGAACAGCCTAGTATTATCAGTCACCTCACAATATTCTTAATCGACGCAGTGAAAAAAGATATTGTGGAATCACAAACGATGAGACGAAGATGTTTGTGATTACTTTTTATCTTGCCTATCGGAGATAGAAATCTCAAGCCAATTATTACAATTGTACTCGTACGATAGAAACAGAAAGATCAGATCACACAACTACAAGAAAAGTAGTATCGGTCTGGCTTCACAATCCCAGTCGTTAACCTGGTTTAGAAGAAGAAACCAAAGGTTAAAGCAGAATCGACTCTAGCTTAACACAACTAGTATCACAGAGAATGTGTGGGGATTAGGTTTCCCAGTTGCTAGATTTCTCCCTTATATAGTCTTTCAAATTAGGTTTTGCAATCAATGTTAGCTTGGTAACAAAGCATTCAATATTCACCGTTAGATGAAAACCTGATTAGATTCAAGCTAATATTTATCAACCGTTAGATCGAAAACATATCTTGTTATACACAAATGAAATGAACGTTTCTAGGATTGTGTAACCGTACCCAAACTTGTACATTAATTGGTTCAACAATAGTTAACCAAATGGTTAGCCATATGATCACTTTCATATCAACCATATTCTTCTTCACCATAACTAGTTCAAATGACTCAAATGAACTAGTTAGAGAGTTTTTCAATTACAAGGAAATCTTATGTACTACACAAGACACAATTGAAGCAAAAATGATGTATTCACTCGAATCGGTTCATGAACTATATAGCTACGGTTTGCAATTACATTCCTAAGTTTATATTAGAATAAGTTCACAAACATCGTTTTTAGATATAACCTACTCAAGTTCGCGGACTGGTTCGTGGACTGAAGTTCCCGGATGGAGTTCACAAACTCTAGCAGAAATTCTCGGGTCGAGAACTTCCGCCAGTTTGTGGACTGGGTTCGTGGACTTAGCTCACACACTACTCCGGTTCTCTTGATCAACAAAGTTTGCAAACTTCGGTTCAAGGAATAAGGACTTACACATATATGTGTTTCCACAACAATGCTTATATCCTCCAATGGTTATGTAATCTAAACTCTCATTTCAATCATTTGGAACATTCTTAGAGGACTTTATTATATAGTTGTTATTCACAAACTATTTTTCGTCAAAGTAAGCAATTTCCAAAGTGATTGAAACTTTTCATGACTTTCGTTACTAGGAAAAGATGAACTTGGATAAAGCGAAAGCTTTACCAACACATATTTCGAGAAATAGATAGGTGAGATAAACTAGGCTCGAAATACCAAATGTGTATAATCTAAGTCTATATAGCAAAACGACTTTTGTCTCAAGATAGAAGATAAATAGACTTTTGAGTGATAGATAAGTTCAAGTCTCCGCATACCTTTTAGTCGATGAAGATCCACCGGTTCCTTTAGTAGTCCTTCGTCTTGTATGATGATTTCCATGGAGTTCTTGAGCTCAACTACACTTTTCTATCCTAGACCGAGACCTTAGCTATAGTAGACTAGAAATCAAGACTTATAGTTTTGATCACTAATATTGACAAACATGCTTGAGATAGAAACACATGCCAGTTCGACCGAGCAATGCTCTAAGAATCTCCCCCTTTGTCAATTTTAGTGACAAAACTATCAATACATATGGAATACAAAAAATATATAAATAAACTTTTGTAGCTCCTATTCCACATGCCTAATCTTCAACGTTACTCGAAATCTTCGTCACTTCCAAGTACTCCAATGATCCAAAAGGTTGTAAGTTTAGCATCATCGTTGTTGAAAATCCGTAGCTATAACAATGAGAAAACAAGAGTTCTCAATCATTGTTATACAGTGTCATAGTATCATTACACAGCGTCAAAGTTCAATTGTATCACAACTTTAACAACAATACTATGGTGATATGTCACTCCCCCTTAGTCAATACTCCATCTCACATGGAAACCACTCCCCCTTACATAATGATCCGAAAACCATATGTATTTGTAGTGTGAACTACATATTAATTCTCCCCCTTTTTGTCAATAAAATTGGCAAAGGTACAAGAATGGGATCCTAATGAAATTTCCGAAAGAGACATTTCATGACTAAAAGAAAGCATATATCATCTTATTTAGATGCAATCATTAAGCCGAAGCTAAATGCATTCATCAAGGAGTTTATAAAGATACAAGATAACCGCTATGATATTCCACAACCGCACTCCCCACAAAGATTTGGCAATTAAGCACAAGTTCAATTAAGAACTCTCCCCCATAATATGTCATTCCCGAAAGAACAACAAGAGCGACCTTAATTTCAAAAATAAAAGAAGGATTTCTTTGGACATAACAAATCACATACAAGTATGAATTTGAATCCAAAATATTCAATTAAATTAACCATAAGAGAACCCATGATTAATTTAATCGAACATGCTCAACATAAGTAAACTTATGGAGACTTAAAAACACTCAATTAGATTAATCACAAGAAAACCCATAAGTAATCTAATCGAAATACACAACTAAACTAATCACAAGAGTAATCAATTTAATTGGTCATGCTCGACACAAAGTATTTCATGGAACAACAACTATGCCAAAAGAATGACTCACTCGATAGAGCTCAACACAAGACACCTTATGGAACAACACAGTATGTACACAAAAAATTGTGGACGGAGATCGACCTTATACAGTGGAATAAGCAAGGACACATTCTATTTTCCATCACCATTTGCACAATGACATACAATAGACATAATCCTTGAACAAAAAAGATTTTAACCCATCTTTCATCAAAAAATGACGTAAGAGGCTTAACTTTTGTATTTGTCAAAAGTCAATTTATTATTTTATCAATACATGCATATCAACTCATGAACGACTTTACTTTTGACAAGGTATGGGACAATCAAGTTCACGGACGCAAACATACATATCCCATAACAATATTGTAATATATAAAACCATAATGATTAATACTGCAAAAATCATCTTCCAAACAATTTTAGAATTTAGACCAATAAATCTAAAAACATGAAGATGAAAACGTTGGACATATCTATGTGTAACCACAGAATGGCTATTCCAAACTCTAGTTATTCTTCTAAACAAAACAAGAGAAATAGAAGATTTACTAGGCAATAAGACCTTTGAAGAATTCGTTATCATTCCCAAACTCCTTGTCGTCAAAAGCCATTGGAACATAAGGTTCATTAAGGTAGGAGTTTATATCAATAAACCTTCTTGGCTGATGTTGTCGAACCAGGGCCTTCTGAATCCCATGAGTCTTATACACAAAATCCTTTATTTGTTGAATATCCTTTACATCTCCTTCAACACTTCAATAACATCAGAAAACTTCTAAGAATTTTAAGGAATGTCTCTTGGCTTCCCCACATTCCTTCTTTTTCTTTTCAATGTTGGAGCTAACGAAGATTTCTCTTTTTCCTTCATGATTGATGGCTTGACAATCATATTAACATCCTTTCCATCAGAAGACAATGATACTTGTAGAATCCATAGGCGTATGGGTTTGTGAGAAGAAATTACAATCTCAACAAGTAGTCTTGAGATAAAAATAAGTTTCGAGGAAGGAAAAAGGAATGTAGGTTTTCGAAACCTTTAAACAGGTTCGTACACGTCCAACTCTTAACCCTATAAAGAGTAGAATTATTGATAATAACCCTCCTTTAATGATAGACAAGGAATTCCAAAAACAAAACTAAGAAAAGAAGAAAAAAAACTTTTCCTAAATCCTGAGAGGTATAAAATTATTGTCTCTTTTGATCAGGCACATGAGACAAGATTTCAAAGACAACACAATCAAGTTGCGTTGTGGTGAACAACAATTTGTCCACCATTTTCCTCTTGAGAGGAATCCATAGACCTCTGTCTATCAAAAATACATGACCACACTTTCTTCTCTAATGGTCTTAGTTTATCCTTGGAAACTAACTTCTTAGACGAAGATAAAATCCTACATACCTTAGCGGTCTTCCGAGCAAGTTTAAGCTTATTTGCTAATTGATTTGCCCTTCGTTGAAGTTTGTTGACGTGTCTCAATTGGTTTTTATACTTGTAACACTTTGAAAGTTCATGACCCTTTAGAGAACAATACGAACACGTCAAACTAGGATAAAGGTCAGGCTCCTGAGATGTGCACGCAGCTAGACACATAGTGGAACCTGCAACATTACATATAGAGTTTCCAAAGAACGGGTCAATATTTTCTTCCAGAACAGTTGGGTTTTCTTCTGAAATAATATTGAGATTGATGTATGTATTGCTACAGTTATAAAAATCAATATTTTCACCGAGAAGTGCAACACTTGATTTCTCGTCTTCATTAGACTCATAACTGTCAGACATTTTATCAAGAGTTGCAGCAAGACCTTTGTTCCCAGTGTATTTTCTACGATTTGGGCACTCGTTTGCAAAATGACCAAATCCTTTACACTTAAAGCACTGAGGCATATCCTCGTCATCAGTTTCATCAATATCCCTGTTCTTAGGAGGAACACGATTATGAGGTTTGACTGATGCCTCAGGCTTATCTCTGGAGAACCGTGTACTTCTCTTCAGCAGAAGATATCTAAACTGTCTTGTGATCATCGATACCGATTTTTCAATATATTCATCTGATGAATCAGTCTTAGAGTGATCGTCTTCAGAGATATACACCTTTTTACTTTTATAAAGTAATTTAGTGTCCTTTAGTGCTTTGAACGCAACATCCTTAGATTTGGATGAATTTTCATGATCAAAGATCTTAAGCTTCCCAACCAACGTATTTCTGGAGAGATTATCAAGGTTATTTCCCTCAAAGATGGCATGCTTATTAGAATCGTATCTAGATGACAGCGATCTGAGAATTTTCATCACAATGTCCTTTTCAGGAATAGTCTTACCCAATGCAAAAGATGCATTAACAATTTCAGACACTTTGTGATTAAAATCATCAAATGTTTCTTCATCTGCCATACGAAGGTTTTCCCAATCAGAATTAAGGTTTTGAAGGCTAGCTTCCTTATCACTGGTATTCCCTTCAAATACAGTTTCTAATATATCCCAAGCTTCTTTAGACTTAGTGCAATTTGAAACATGGTGCTGAAGATTTGGGTAATGGCATGTATAATGGCATTCAAACCGTCGGAATTTTTCTTTGCAGCATTTATCTCGGCAAGGGTGTATTCACCAATGTCCTTGGGAACGTTTACATCTCCAACTGCCACAACGGGAGCATTATAGCCATTAACTATATATACCCATGATTGAAACTCACGTGCTTGAAGAAAATCTCGCATAACAATTTTCCACCATAAGTAATTAGAGCCATCGAATACTGGTGTTACGTTAATAGAGATAAGACCTCTGTTCATAGAGTCAGATCACTACAAACATTAACTTGTAAGGTCTTAAACGTGTTTTCCTGCTCTGATACCAATTGAAAAAGAGGGGGTCTAACAACCACACCCAATATTTCACTTAGCAATATGTATGGACAAACTCCAATATACTTTCTAGAGAATCAACTAGACAGTCAGACTCAATCTAGATAAAAAGTATATCAAAGAGTTTATATCTCAATCTCTTGATTTGATATATACTCAAGCAAATAGAAATCTGCGAGTCTTGACCAAATACTAGAGAGATAACTTGGATGGTACCAAAGACCAATATCCAAGTGTCAATCAATTTAAATCAACAACCAAAAGGTCGGATATTCTAATTGATTGAACAACGCACAACCTGTGATATTTCAGTTATATAACAAAATATAATGCGGAATAGAAATAATAGAGACACCAAAATTTTGTTAACGAGGAAACCGCAAATGCAGAAAAACCCCGGGACCTAGTCCATATTGAACACACATTGTATTAAGCCGCTACAGACACTAGCCTACTACAAATTAACTTCGGTCTGGACTGTAGTTGAACCCCAACCAATATCACACTTATCCAAGGTACAATTATGCTCCTACGTCTTTGATCCCAGCAGGATACTATATACTTGATTCCATTAGCTGATCTCACCCATAACTAAGAGTTGCTACGACCCTGTATCAAACAGAAAAGTCTACGGTAATAGATAAATCCGTCTCCCACGAATATACCTATGAGTTTTGTTCCGTCTTTTGATAGAAATCAAGGTGAACAGGAACCAATTGATAAACCGGACTTATATTCCCGAAGAACAACATAGTATTATCAATCACCTCACAATAATCTTAATCGACGCGGCGAAAGAAGATATTGTGGAATCACAAACGATGAGACGAAGATGTTTGTGATTACTTTTTATCTTGCCCTATCAGAGATATAATATTGATAGACGCATTTATGTGTCTAATATCGCCCAATTGTATATTGTGTTAGTACCCATTTTTGTACTTATTATGGCTTTTTATGTCCCTGTAGGTATTTCTGGAGAAATAAGCTTTTGCGGCGAAATTGGCTAAAAAAGTGGTTTTTGCGCTCGTGGGAGAAAATTACTATACGGACTCTCACTTTGGATAAGGGGTAACCTAATTACTAAGGGGTGACCCATTTCCAGGCATCTGCTAAAGGGAGACCGGGACTGGATAGGGGAAGGTCACATTTCTTCACGTTTTAAAAAATGCATTTTTGGCGGGAAAATGCATGCAGCGAGGAGCAGATTTGGAGATCAAATTTCTACGTGATTTTAGGAGATTCAATGGCTGTATTTGGTACGTATGGACTCTACAAGACTCAACAGGTCTGTTATAATCGATTGGACCCAACCAATTGGGATGGAATGGCCGAGAGAGGGTTTCAAAGTCTCAACAGAGAGACGTGTTCTGTTTCAAGTTTAGAAGATTTTTGAAAGATTTCTGGAGGACTTTGACGCCAGGATATGGATGTACCTGGTCCTGTTCAAGTATTAGTTGGAGTTTGGATAGTTTAGATAACTCAGAAGAGGTCAGAAGACGCGTACAGGGAGGATTGAAGAGAGATATTCTCTTAACTGCACGGAGAAGAAATCTTGAATTTATACGAGATATTTGGGGTCTGTGGGATATATAAGAGTGGTTTCAAGTCATAAAAAGGGTTGGAAAACCTTAGGAGAGAGTTTAGAGTCGAGGAGAGCCGAGGAGAAGCGATTACAGAGAGTTACAGTGTTGCTGCTGTTCGAGGAGGAAGAAGAAGAGGAAGAACAGACCTGCTAAAGCAGTCGTTCTTCAACAGTCTTAAAACAGAAACGAGTGTCGTTGTTTTACAGCAACAGAAAACTATCGTTTAATTTTCAGCACTTACCCCTTTGTAACAGTGACGCTGTAACACTTCTGCAGCGTTGCTAATTCCTGTTTCATCTTATATACATCAATAAAAACACCTATTTTAGCCATGAATTTATCTTGTGAGTGTGTTTTTGGGATGAGGAGCTAAACCCATTAGCCGAGACGACGGAGGAAGCCATTGATCCATATTGATTGGTATAATTCTAATTTTATTATTTATTGCAATATTATTATTTGATTATTTGCATGGAATTGAATTTGAAATATTAGTTTTTATTGAATAGTTGTGAATTATTTTGATGAAGCATGCTGGGTTTTAAAAACTTTTGATGTTTTATACTTTGTGATTACAATTATTACTTCAAAATATATTTGAGGCAAATATTAGAATTATTTTTAAAGATAGAATTGCATGAAATTATTTAGAGTTTAATATTTATTTGGTCAATGGTGGAATCCTAGTCTTGGTATTTTTCTCCAAAACTTTGAATTATTTTATTTAGTTGCCTGTTTAATTTAAATCTATAAAAATTGTTTTCTTCACAAGTCTGAAAAGAACCTGTTTACCACTACAACTACAATCACTACTTTTGATAAACCATCAAATTTTGGCGCCGCCGACGCGGACCTGTGTTTAGTTAGCATTTTTTAGATTTTTTTTTTTATTTATTTGTTCTTCTTTACGTTTTGTTTTTTTGTTTTTCTTCAGATTTTTGAAGTTGGAGCAAAAGAAATTTTTGCCAAAGTTTTGGTGGACATTTAAAGTGGAGTAAAAGCAAAGCAAAGGAGCAAAAGAAGAAGAATTTTTTTATTTTTTGATAAAAAGAGAGAAAAAAAAAGAGAGACATTTTTATTTTTGTAATTTTTTAGACTTTCTTTTCTTTTGTATTTTTTTTATGGACTTTGGACATTAATTTTGGGACATTTTTATTTTTATTTTTAAACCCTACGGAAGGGTATCCTTAAATATAAACTGTGTGCAGGGAAGGACGACGATTACGATATCGTCTCGGCCCCTCGGGTTCGCACACGACATAGGATCGTGGCCCGAGTCGACAACAACGGTTCATCCCGTCTGGTACGGGGGTAAGTCCAATCGAAACACTCGCGAATCTCCTGCAAGCGGGTTACTGTATTCCTTAAGGTGATAATTGTTTGAGGACGAACCAGACTGTTTTTATATTCCTAGTAAAGGGCAAGGCCTGGCCTAAACAAGATAAGGGTTCGGATTTCATCACCGCTCCCTTCTTGCCCGCCTTAGGAAAACGAAACCTAAAGCGAACCTAAGCCTAAAATTTGGACTAGAAAGAGACCTATAGGGTATCGAGCTTAACAGGACAATCATTCGAAAAATATTGGTTACTCTTTTAAGCACACCTCGAAGTTCTTGACGGTTTCTGCGAGTTGAATGCGTGACTGCGCCGCATTGGATCGGTGAGGTTTGGGTATCAAAGCTCCACTGAGCTTCCCTCGCCTCGATTCAACTTGCTTTAACTCGGATTGATTCCAGAGGGGTTTGCTCAAATTGTAACGAATTCCCTTTCGAAGGATTAGAAGCTGGTCTAGAAACAATCTAAGTGGAGCCATCATGCTTGTTGTTTGCTAGAAATCTTTAGGTTTGCTGTGGTAAAGTCGAGTCAGCCTGCTGTGTGATTGCTAGAACCTTCCTGTTAGGATTTTTTTTATTTCTTTTTGAATTCTTTTTAGTGTATGCCCGATTTTGTTAATAGGGCTTGGAAAAGAGATACTCTAGGTCGATTGATTAGCGAAAAACCTAGTAGTTCTTCTGATTTAAGCAGGGAGCTCGAAGACTCTTCTTTGGAGAGCCCTGTTTTTGGAAACTTCAGTTTTGAGAATCTGTCTCTTCGTGAGGAAAGTACCCCTAGTACTTCTGTTGTGCCAGCGATGGCAACTTTGAAAGATTACATGTTCCCAACTAGGACCAACCGAGCTTCATGCATTAAATTGCCAGCCACTACGGCTAATTTCGAGATAAAACCTAGTATTCTTCAGATGATCCCTATATTCTTAGGAAAGGATGATGAGAACCCTTATTTTCATATTAGGGACTTTGAGGAAATTTGTGGGACAATTAGAATAAAAGACCTTACTGATGAAGTCTTGAAACTTAAAATGTTTCCTTTTTCCTTGAGAGATAAAGCCAAGACCTGGCTGAACAACCTACCATCTGAATCCATTGAAACATGGCAGGAACTTGCTGCTTTCTATATGAAATTCTACCCTAAGCATAAAACTGCAGCTGTTAGGGAAAATTAGTGCTAGTGTGCAACAAGAGGGAGAGTCTCTTTATAGGTTTTTAGAGCGATTCAATGATCTCCTATCTCAGTGTCCTCACCATGGATTTGATAATATGAAACTCGTACAAATTATTTATGATGGTTTAGACTATTCGACCAAAGCCATGGTTGAGTCTATGTGCGCTGGTGAGTTCACTAGTAAAAATGCTGATGATGCTTTTACCTTCTTAGGAGCTATCGCTGAAAAATCCCAACAGTGGGAATCTTGTATTGAACCCCCTAAAAGACTCTTAGTCAATAGAAGTAGCACCAATGTGGTAGATACAAGTTTTGGTTCAGATGCTAAGTTTGCTGCTTTATCTAGAAGGTTAGAAGCTTTGGAAATGGGCCAGTCTAAAAATAGGTCCCTTGTTGAACCTAATAGAGCCTCTCAAGTCTCTAGTTGTGGAATAGAGCCCGATAATTCATTTTGGGAAGGTCAGGTTAGTGAAGAGCAAGCCCATGCTGTCTATAACAATGCTAGGTTTGAGAACCGTCAGAAGTTTGACCCATACTCAGAAACCTACAACCCTGGTTGGAGAAACCATCCTAATTTCTCTTGGTCTAAGGGCCAGAGTCAAGGCCAGTCTAGCAATTCTCAGCCTCCCCCAGGTTTTGGTTTTAAGAACTCTTCAGGTCAAACCCAGTTTCAGAACACTTCCGAGAAAAAGATCTCTACCTTAGAGGATACTCTCACTATGTTAGCAAATAACCATGAAATGCTAACAAAGAACCACATGAGCTTTCAACAAGAAACTAGGCAGAATTGAAGAATTCAAGTAGGACAAATAGCTAAGTTCATAAGTGAGAGAGAAGATGGAAGGTTCCCTAGTCGTACTGATCCCAACCCAAAAGGAGAGAAATCGTACAATCATGTGAATGCTGTCACAACCCTTAGGAGTGGAAAGAAAGTTGACAACAAGGTTGCCATGCCTGATAGTGAACATGCTGTAGTTCACCCTGCTGAGCCAGAAAATGAGGAGACTGATAGAGTCTCCAAAGAGACCAATGAGGGTCCTGTTAAGCCCGGCTTTGTTCCCAGAGCCCCGTTTCCCCAGCTGCTAGTTCCGACTAAGAGGGAGTCCAACTTTAATGATATATTGGAGGTTTTTAAGCAGGTTAATATCAACCTTCCATTATTAGATGCAATTAGGCAGATTCCCTCTTATGCCAAGTTCCTTAAGGACTTGTGTACGCGAAAGCGTAAGCTCAGTGTCCAGAAGAAAGCCTTCATAGCTAGTCATGTGAGTTCTATTATTCAGAATACCACTACTCCTAAGTATAAAGACCCAGGGTCCCCTACCATTGCTTGTACAATAGGTAAGTACCGTGTTGAGAAAGCTTTGCTTGACTTAGGAGCCAGTGTGAATTTACTTCCATATCATGTGTACCTTAAGCTAGGACTTGGTGAGATGAAACCTACCCAGATGACACTTCAGTTAGCTGATAGGTCCGTTAAAATTCCTCGTGGTGTGATCGAGGATGTTCTCATAGAGGTTGACAAGTTTATTTATCCAGTGGATTTTGTTATCCTAGATACCCAACCTGTCCCTGACCCAGAGAACCAAATACCAGTGATTTTAGGTCGCCCGTTTTTAGCTACATCCAATGCGATCATTAACTGTCGAAATGGTATTATGAATTTGTCTTTTGGTAATATGACTATTGAGCTGAACATTTTTAATATTAGTAAGCTACCCTCTGAACTAGATGACTCGAATATAGAAGAGGTGAACATGATAGGAACATTAGTCGAGGAGTCATTACCAAACACTTTGTTAGAAGATCCATTAGAAAAATGCCTAGCTCACTTTGGGATTGATTTTGATGATGATAATGTAATTAATGAGGTGAATGCTTTGTTAGATTCAACACCCTTTGTTAGATACTAGTAATGATGGAAACCTAAGTTCGAACCACTACCAGTTTCTAAGTCTACCCTAGTTCCTTCTTTAGAAGAGCCTCCTAAGTTGGACCTAAAACCATTGCCAGATACCCTGAAGTATGTGTTTTTAGGCCCGTCTGAGACTTTACCTGTGATTGTTTCTTCCGACTTGGATAGAGATCAGGAAAGTAGGCTAGTAACCGTCCTTCAAAACAACAAGGAAGCTTTAGGGTGGACCATAGCAGACATTAAGGGTATAAGTCCTACTGTTTGTATGCATCAGATCTATTTAGAGGAAGACACCAAACCTTCTAGGGAGATGCAACGTCGACTAAACCCCAATATGAAAGAAGTAGTTCGAACTGAGGTTCTTAAGCTATTAGATGCAGGAATTATCTACCCTATTTCAGACAGTAAGTGGGTCAGCCCCGTTCAGGTTGTTCCCAAGAAATCTGGTATTACTGTAGTCCAGAATGATAACAATGAGTTAATCCCGACTCGAGTGACCACGGGTTGGCGTGTTTGTATTGACTATAGGAAATTGAACAAGGTCACTAGGAAGGACCACTTTCCCCTTCCCTTCATCGACCAGATGCTAGAGAGATTAGCTGGACATAGTCACTACTGCTTTTTAGATGGCTACTCTGGATATAATCAGATCGTTATTGCCCCAGAAGATCAGGAGAAAACCACTTTTACCTGTCCCTTTGGTACCTTTGCGTATAGACGCATGCCTTTCGGGCTATGTAATGCCCCTGCGACTTTTCAGCGTTGCATGATGAGCATATTTTCTGACATGGTAGAACGGTTCTTAGAGGTCTTTATGGATGATTTTTCAGTGTTTGGTTCGTCTTTCGATGAGTGCTTGCATCATTTGTCATTAGTTTTGACTAGGTGTAAGGAAAAGAATTTAGTGCTTAATTGGGAGAAATGTCACTTTATGGTTCGTTCAGGAATTGTTCTAGGGCATATTGTTTCTTCAAAGGGTATAGAGGTGGATAGAGCCAAAGTTGACCTTATTAAAACTTTACCAGTCCCAAAAACCGTAAGAGATATTAGGTCATTCTTAGGGCATGCTGGTTTTTATCGTCGTTTCATTAAGGATTTTAGCTTGATGTCTAGACCTCTTTGCAATTTGCTTGCAAAAGATGTTAAGTTTGTCTTTGATGATGCTTGTTTAGAGGCTTTTGAGAAGCTTAAGTCATTACTCACGACCGCCCCCATAGTCCAGGCACCCAACTGGAACCTACCCTTTGAGATCATGTGTGATGCTTCAGATTATGCTATTGGTGTTGTGCTAGGTCAGCGAGAAAATAAGTTACTTCATGTGATTTACTATGCTAGCAAAACTCTGAATGATGCCCAGTTGAACTATACCACTACCGAGAAGGAACTATTAGCCATTGTGTTTGCCTTAGACAAGTTTAGACCCTATCTCTTAGGTTCTAAGATCATCATATATACTGATCATGCTGCTTTAAAATATCTTTTGTCTAAGAAGGATACTAAACCTAGATTGATTAGGTGGATTCTGTTATTACAAGAGTTTTCTCCAGACATTAGAGACAAAAAGGGTGCCGAAAATGTTGTAGCAGATCACTTGTCTAGGCTAGTTGTTAGTTCTCCAGATGATTCCCTTCCTATAAGGGATAGCTTTCCTGATGAACAATTGTTCTTTGTTACCCAATTACCTTGGTATGCGAATATAGTGAACTATCTTGTTACTGGTCGAATGCCCCAATTGGGGTAAACAAGATCGTTCTAGATTTTTAGCTGAGGTTAAGCACTTCTTTTGGGATGATCCTTATTTGTTTAAGTATTGTCCAGACCAGATTATTAGGAGATGTATACCTGAGATGACCATCCTGTATTATTTCCTTTTGTCATGATCTTGCTGTGGAGTCACTTTAGTGCTAAGAAACTGCTGCTAAGATATTGCAGTGTGGATTCTATTGGCCTTCGTTGTTTAAAGACTCCCACAGTTACTGCGTTACTTGTGAACGATGCCAGAAATTAGGAACCATTTCCCGTAGGAACATGATGCCCTTGAACCCTATTTTAATTGTTGAGGTCTTTGATGTGTGGGGTATTGACTTTATGGGTCCGTTTCCTAATTCTTTTGGTAACCTATACATCCTTGTCGCCGTAGACTATGTCTCTAAGTGGATTGAGGCGGTTGCGTGTAAAACCAATGACCATAGGGTTGTGATTGAGTTCTTGAAAAATAATATACTTACACGTTTTGGTACACCGCGAGCTATAATTAGTGATGGAGGGTCGCACTTTTGTAATGGGACTTTTAGGCTTCTGATGAAGAAATATGGTATTACACATAAGGTAGCTACCCCGTATCATCCACAGACTAGTGGTCAGGTAGAGGTTTCCAATAGGGAGATAAAACGTATATTAGAGAAAACAGTTAATCCTAATCGGAAAGACTGGTCGTCTAGGCTTACTGATGCCTTATGGGCTTACCGTACTGCGTTTAAGACACCCATTGGAATGTCGCCTTATCGGCTTGTTTATGGCAAGGCATGTCACTTACCTGTTGAGTTAGAACACAGAGCTTATTGGGCTGTTAAGCAGCTAAATTTTTCACTTGACAAGGCAGGAGCCCATAGGAAACTCCAGCTCAATGAGTTGGACGAGATTCGTATAGATGCTTATGATAGTGCGAAGGAGTATAAGAACAAAATGAAACTTGTGCATGATAGAAACATATTACGGAAGTCATTTTCTCCAGGTCAAAAAGTTCTTCTGTATGACACTCGTTTGCATCTATTCCCCGGGAAACTGCGCTCTCGGTGGACCGGTCCTTTTGTGGTCCGTACTGTTTTTCCTCATGGAGCTGTTGAAATCGAGACACTGGATGGTAGTAGTTCTTCAAAGGTTAATGGTCAGCGATTGAAGCCCTTTTTAGAGCCTTTTCCTACAAGTGATGTTGAGGAGGTCCCTCTGGAGGACCCTGTTTACCCTTGATTGACCATCGAGGTGATTTGTATGTTGTATAATTTCTATATTCAGTTTTTGGTTTCACTTCACTCAGGTACTATCTTTCCGAACTCTCTCTTTACTATTTCCTCATGTTACCTATATTCTTGGTACTGTTCTTTCATGAGAAACATTGAGGACAATGTTAGATTTAAGTTTGGGGGTGGGGAAGAAACACTTTTTGTTAGCTTTTAGTTGCAATAAATAAACTCCAGAGCCTAGAAATTTATGCCTATTGAGGATTGCACTAACTAATCTAAGTGGATGGAAGCATTTTGATTGTAGGAGTTTGAGGAACCAATCTGATTAGATGGAAACATCTAAAAGAGTCTATTCATAAAAGCACAGAGCTCAGGTGTTAGAAATAACATGATAGTTTCACCATATCTCGTTGAGTCCTTTTCACTTCTATTTTTATTTTATTTTGTTTTTAAACTATGTTTCTCTAAGTGATAGGTGGGGCCCACGATTCAAGTTGTTACCAATGCTAGGGTGAATTAGAGTGATTGAGATACCATGAAAAAAAAAAGTTGAAAAAGAAAAAGAAATGAAAAAAAAAAAGATGAAAAAAAATGGTAGTTACCAAAAAGTAAAAAAAAATAAAAAAGTGAGACCAGACCGTTTGACCAAAAGGAATAAATTCAATAAAGTCGACCACTGGTACCCTTGTATATGCCATTTGTGTTGACCTAGAGTTAGGTTATCGACCACTGGTACCCATGTATATGCCAGTGTGTTGATATTAGTCAGACTAGTATCCCAATCCATTAGGATAGGTTCATTTTGGCGGAGGCCTTCGGACAGATATGGGAAACGCCGTTCACTTAGTAAACATCAAAACCATACATGTTTTTCTATATCCATCTTCTTGATCTATCCATGTGATTAGTTTTGACTCCGAATATGATGTCCGTAGTGCAACTATCTGAGTAGAGCTCTGTCACTTTATATGAATTTTAGTATGCTTGAGTGCAAACTCGTGTACAACAATTGGAATTTCGCATCAGGGTACTTCTTCCTGTAGTCAATAAGTATGCCAACCAAGGAGATTCTTTAGTGCCTTCCAAGGTTCTGCGTAGATAGCTAAGGTCTGGAGTATATGTTTTGTGGGTATATCTCTGGTAAGCCCTCCCGAGACTATAACTCGGCCAATAGGGCCACCTAGGGGTTTAAAGGCTTATTGCATACGCTAAATGCAATCGACGATGCCTGCGACAGTGAGTTAGGATTTTATTTTGTAGTTTTGATTTGCTCGGGACTAGCAAATAATAAGTTTGGGGGTATTTGATAGACGCATTTATGTGTCTAATATAGCCCAATTGTATATTGTGTTAGTACCCATTTTTGTACTTATTATGGCTTTTTATGTCCCTGTAGGTATTTCTGGAGAAATAAGCTTTTGCGGCGAAATTGGCTAAAAAAGTGGTTTTTGCGCTCGTGGGAGAAAATTACTATACGGACTCTTACTTTGGATAAGGGGTAACCTAATTACTAAGGGGTGACCCATTTCCAGGCATCTGCTAAAGGGAGACCGGGACTGGATAGGGGAAGGTCACATTTCTTCACGTTTTCAAAAATGCATTTTTGGCGGGAAAATGCATGCAGCGAGGATCAGATTTGGAGATCGAATTTCTACGTGATTTTAGGAGATTCAATGGCTGTATTTGGTACATATGGACTCTACAAGACTCAACAGGTCTGTTACAATCGATTGGACCCAACCAATTGGGCTGGAATGACCGAGAGAGGGTTTCAAAGTCTCAACAGAGAGACGTGTTCTGTTTCAAGTTTAGAAGATTTTTGAAAGATTTCTGGAGGACTTTGACGCTAGGATATGGATGTACCTGGTCCTGTTCAAGTATTAGTTGGAGTTTGGAGAGTTTAGATAACTCAGAAGAGGTCAGAAGACGCGTACAGGGAGGATTGAAGAGAGATATTCTCTTAACTGCACGGAGAAGAAATCTTGAATTTATACGAGATATTTGGGGTTTGTGGGATATATAAGAGTGGTTTCAAGTCATAAAAAGGGTTGGAAAACCTTAGGAGAGAGTTTAGAGTCGAGGAGAGCCGAGGAGAAGAGATTACAGAGAGTTACAGTGCTGCTGCTGTTCGAGGAGGAAGAAGAAGAGGAAGAACAGACCTGCTAAGGCAGTCGTTCTTCAACAGTCTTAAAACAGAAACGAGTGTCGTTGTTTTACAGCAACAGAAAACTATCGTTTAAGTTTCATCACTTACCCCTTTGTAACAGTGACGCTGTAACACTTCTGCAGCGTTGCTAATTCCTGTTTCATCTTATATACATCAATAAAAACACCTATTTTAGCCATGAATTTATCTTGTGAGTGTGTTTTTGGGATGAGGAGCTAAACCCATTAGCCGAGACGACGGAGGAATCCATTGATCCATATTGATTGGTATAATTCTAATTTTATTATTTATTGCAATATTATTATTTGATTATTTTCATGGAATTGAATTTGAAATATTAGTTTTTATTGAATAATTGTGAATTATTTTGATGAAGCATGCTGGGTTTTAAAAACTTTTGATGTTTTATACTTTGTGATTACAATTATTACTTCAAAAATATATTTGAGGCAAATATTAGAATTATTTTGAAAGATAGAATTGCATGAATATTATTTAGAGTTTAATATTTATTTGGTCAATGGTGGAATCCTAGTCTTGGTATTTTTCTCCAAAACTTTGAATTATTTTATTTAGTTGCCTGTTTAATTTAAATCTATAAAAATTGTTTTCTTCACAAGTCTGAAAAGAACCTGTTTACCACTACAACTACAATCACTACTTTTGATAAACCATCAAATCTCAAGCCAATTCTTTCAATTGAACTCGTACGATAGAAAATGGCAAGATCAGAGCACACAACTACGAGAAAATAGTACCCGTCTGGCTTCACAATCCCAATGAAGTCTTTAAGTCGTTAACCTGGTTTAGAAGAAGAAACCAATGGTTAAAGGAGAATCAACTCTATATTAGCACAATTAGTATCACACAGAATGTGTGTGGATTAGGTTTCCCAGTTGCTAGAGTTCTCCTTATATAGTCTTTGAAATCAGGGTTTGCAATTAATGTTAGCTTGGTAACAAAGCATTCAATATTCACCGTTAGATGAAAACCTGATTAGATTCAAGCTAATATTTATCAACTGTTAGATCGAAAACATAGCTTGTTATACACAAATGAAATGCATGTTTCTAGGCTTGTGTAACCGTACCCAAACTTGTACATTATTTGGTTCAACAATAGTTAAACAAATGGTTAGCCATATGATCACTTTCATATCAACCATATTCTTCTTCACCATAACTAGTTCAAATGACTCAAATGAACTAGTTAGAGAGTTGTTCAATTGCAAGGAAATCTTATGTACTATACAATACACAACTGAAGCAAAAACGATGTGATTCACTCGAATCGGTTCATGAACTATATATCCACGGTTTGCAATTGCATTCCTTAGTTTATATAAGAATAAGTTCACAAACATCGTTTTTAGATATAACCTACTCAAGTTCGCGGACTTAAGTTCCCGGATGGAGTTCACAAACTCCGGCAGAAATTCTCGGGTCGAGAACTTCCGCCAGTTCACGGACTTAGCTCACGCACTACTCCGGTTCTCTTGATCAACAAAGTTCGCAAACTTTGGTTCAAGGAATAAGGACTTATACATATATGTGTTTCCACAATAATGCTTATATCCTCCAATGGTTATATAATCTAAACTCTCATTTCAATCATTTGGAACATTCTTAGAGGACTTTATTATATAGTTGTTATTCACA
Source organism: Papaver somniferum (assembly GCF_003573695.1). Classification (NCBI taxonomy): domain Eukaryota; kingdom Viridiplantae; phylum Streptophyta; class Magnoliopsida; order Ranunculales; family Papaveraceae; genus Papaver; species Papaver somniferum. Next base: position 180,000,373 of record NC_039359.1, read on the forward strand.
AACTATTTTCGTCAAAGTAAGCAATTTCCAAAGTGATTGAAACTTTTCATGACTTTCGTCACTAGGAAAAGATGAACTTGGCTAAAGCGAAAGATTTACCAACATATATTTCGAGAAATAGATAGGCGAGATAAACTCAGCTCGATATACCAAATGTGTATAATCTAAGTCTATTAGCAAAATGACTTTTGTCTCAAGATATGAGATAAATAGACTTCTGAGTGATAGATAAGTTCAAGTCTCCACATACCTTTTAGTCGATGAAGATCTACCGGTTCCTTGAGTACTCCTTCGTCTTGTATGATGATTGCCATGGAGTTCTTGAGCTCAACTACACTTTTCTATCCTAGTCCGAGACCTTAGATATAGTAGACTAGAAATCAATACTTATAGTTTTGATCACTAATATTGACAAACATTCTTGAGATAACAACGCATGCGAGTTCGACCGAGCAATGCTCTAATACTAACATAAGATAACAGTCGGCAGAATAACCCAACCAACATACATGAGGCAACTTATACACCATCATAAGAACCACAAGGCATTGGCCAAAAGACCAACAGGAAGAACGAACACAATAAGAATAACTTACCGACTGTTAGAAGGTTTTCATTTTCCTTCAAAAACTAAGAACCCCTTAGGACCCAATTTTAAGAGACTTATCTCTACATCACCTTTTAATCCCAAATTTTTAATTAAATCCCAAATTCATTTGAATCACATAATATAATTTTCAATTTCGCTTAAGTCAAAGAAAACCAATTCGGAACCCCCAATTAGATCACCATTTACCAACATAAGCGTTTCAACTCATATAATCAAGAAGCCTAAACATGAAATTCTATGAACCGCATGTACTAATAACCCCAACAAGGAATCATGTTAACGAAGTCAAAGAAGATGGCAGCAACATGAATAAGCAAACAGGAAACCAATTAATAACCCTAAACGGGTATACTCTAGAAGTGGCAACTCAAAAAGAAAATAACAATTTTCTGCAACCAAGGTATACTAAGAAAGAACTAGAACATGATAAGCTTTAAAACATAGACCCTTTTCTAAACATCAAAAAGTGAAACTTACCCCTATCAGTGAATCAGATCTAAACAAAACGTAGAAGGAATAAGGACCAAAATACCTTTTAAATTATGTGTCATCCATCAGTTCCACAACCCCCATCTCTTAATCTTTCATTCAACCCCCAGGAGTCCTAGGGATTACTCTTGATTAAAATTGGTCGCCATGGAAATCAATTTTTGGATTGGATTTTGAAGTTTAAGAATAGGGTTTTGAATTAATCAATTTATGAGAATGAAGAATACTTGGTTTTCATTGAAGAAATATAATTTTATGAGAAGATGTGGTAAGATTTTAGGATAAAATAGATGACCTTGATGATAAAAATCAGATGATGGATGTTTTCATGGGTTTAGGTCTTCTGAATTTTTGAATCGCTATCGCCTGGGTCGACTCATATTTCGCCCGTTTCGCAGAGCAACTGTTTTCTTAAAACATGCTTGATCAAAAATGTGAATATTCACATGATATATATAATTATACTAATATTTTTTTTCTTCTCTCTCTGCTAGTTTCTCGATTCTTAACATAAAAAAAAGAAACTTAAAAATCCAAAAATATAAGTAGAAAATTAATTTTATATATTCAGAAAGGTCCGGACGAGATCCACAACGAGTACCCATTACTATGTTTGATTTTTTTTCTTCTGATTTTTTTTTCTGCAAGATAATGGTAGTTCGTATCCAAGAATGAACACTACTTTAGAGCATAGTAAGTTCATTCTAGTTCTGGCAGTTCATTTTGTAGAATGAACTCGTATATGATACTTAATTATAACAATTTATATTTTATAGAATAAACTCGTAATAGCAGTTCATTTTGAAGAATGAAGTTGTATTGATAGTTCATTATTGTAGTTCATATTGTATAATGAACTCGTGCTAGGTGTTAATATTGTAGAATGGACTCATAATGGTAGTCCATATTGTAAGAATGGTATCATTTTGTAAAATGAACTCGTGATGATAGTTAATTATTGTAGTTCATATTGTATAATGAATTTGTAACAGGTGTTCATTATGGTAGTTCATATGTAAAATGACCTCGTAAATGATAGTTCATATTGTGTAGTGAACTCTTAATGGTATTATGGTAGAATGAACTCGTAATAGTAGTTCATTCTTTAGAATGAAATCATATGATAGTTCACTTTGTAGAATGAACTAACTAGTATGGTAGTTCATTTAAGTAGTTCATTCACTACAAGAAAATCTAGCTATTGTTACACTATATATTGTCACACCTTCAATATAGATGTTGCAAAAGCAAATTTACTTTTCAGCTGCAGCTAAAAGGTATAATTTACTGCTACAAAATGAAACTTTTGCCACACAACTGCAACAACAATATGAAAAGAATGTGGCAAAAAAGTATAATCTCTTGCTGCAGCAATAAAGAGTGGGTGCAGCAACAGAATTCTTGCTACATAGGTTATCGCGGCACTAGTAGGGGTTTATGCTAACCATTAGGTGCTGTAATATGTTAAGTTTCTTGTAGTAATTTTATAGAATGAACTCGTATGGTGGTTCATTTTGCAGTTGATTTTTAGTTAAAAGATAATATAAAAATTAAAAGCTACGAAATATAACAACAATGGTCTCGTTGGAAAGGTCTCGTCGAGGTCCGCCTGCAATCGAAAAATGAAAATGTCTATTAAATTTTGCATGTATATACATATGTACTGATTTTCTATAAAATGCAATACAACATGAAACTCTGAGTAAGATGCAAGTTGTTAGAGCACTGCTCGGTCGAAATCACAAGCGTTGTTAACTAAAGATTTTTTTTCAAGTTTAATTGCCAAAACTATAAGTCTTGATTTCTAGTCTACTTATAGCTAAGTCTCGGACTAGGATAGAAAGTGTAGTTGATCTCTAGACTCCACGACGTTCATCATGAAAAGACGAAGAACTACTCAAGGAACTGGTGGAACTTCATCGAGAAAAATGTATGTGGAGACTTGAACTTATCTATCACTCAATAGTCTATCTACTCTATATCCCATCTTGAGACAAAAGTCGTATTGCTATATAGACTTCAATCATACACATTTGCTATTTTGATCCGAGTTTATCTCGCTTATCTATTTCTCGAAATATATGTTGGTAAGCTTTTGCTTTGGCCAAGTTCATCTTTACTAGTGACGAAAGTCATGTTGATTATTTCAATTACTCGAAAATCGCGTTGATGAAAAATAGTTTGTAAATAACAACTATATAACATCCTCTAAGAATGTTTCAATGATTGAAATGAGAGTTTATAATATATAACCATGTTTGGATATAAACATTTATGAGAATTCATACTTGTGTAAGTCCAAAATCATTGAACCAAAGTATGCGTACTTTGCTGTTCAGGATAACCGGAGCTAAGTCCGCGTACCTGTACGCGTACTGTCGGAATTCACATCCCGTGAATTTCTGCTAGAGTTTGTGAACTGAAAACAAGCTCAGTTCGGGTACTTAATTATGCGTACTTAAGTGGGTTATTTTCTAAAAACAATTTAATTTGTGAACTAAAACATTTATAAATTAAGGAATACAATCTTTGCAAACCGTGGCTATAATGTTTATGAATCGATTCAAGTGAATCAAAACTTTTTTTGCTTCGATTATGTCTTTTGTACTTCTATGAGATCTAAGCAATTGAACAACTCTCTAACTAGTTCTTTTGAGTCATTTGAACTAGTCATGGTGAAGATGAATAAGGTTGATATGAAAGTGCTCATATTGCTAACCATTGGTTAACTACTGTTGAACCAACGACTTGTACACGTTTAGGTACGGTTTCTCAAACCTAAATGAAGTTATATTTCATGTGTGTATAACAAGCTAAGTTCGATCTAATGGTCGAAATATATTAGCTTGAATCTAATCATGTTTTCATCTAACGGTGAATATTGAATGCTTTGTTACCAAGGTAACTTAAATTGCAAACCCTGATTTGAAATCTATATAAAGGAGAACTCTAGCAACTGGGAAACCTAATCTCCATACCTCCTGTGTGATACTACTTGTGTAAGATAGAGTCAATTCTCCTTTCACCTTAGGTTTCTATCGAGACCTTGTAGGTTAATGACTTGAAGACTTCATTGGGATTGTGAAGCCAGACCCAACTATTTTCTCTGTAATTGCGTGATCTGGTCTTGTTGTTTCTATCGTTTGAGTACAATCGTAAGATTGGCTTGAGATTAATTTCTCCGATAGGCAAGATAGAAAAGTAGTCACAAACATCTTCGTCTCATCGTTTGTGATTCCACAATATCTTGTTTCGCTAGTCGATTAAGATTATTGTGAGGTGATTGATATTTCTAGGCCGTTCTTCGGGAATATAAGTCTGGTATATCAATTGGTTCATGTTCACCTTGATTTATCAAAAGACGAAACAAAAATCGTAGGTAATTCTGTGGGAGACAGATTTATCTATTCCTGTAGACTTTTATGTGTAATACAGATTTGTTTATTAAAGTCTTCGACTTTGGGTCATAGAAAATCTTAGTTGTGGGTGAGATCAGCTAAGGGAACCAAGTGCGTAGTATCCTGCTGGGATCAGAGACGTAAGGAGCGCAACTGTACGTTGGATCAGTGTGAGATTGATTGGGGTTCAACTACAGTCCAGAACGAAGTTAGTTTGTAGTAGGCTAGTGTCTGTAGCGGCTTAATAAAGTGTGTGTTCAATTTGGAATAGCAACCGGGGTTTTTCTGCATTTGCAGATTCCTCGTTAACAAAACTTCTGGTGTCTATGTTATTTCTTCTCCCCATTATATTTTGTTATATAATTGAAATATCACAGGTTGTGAGTTGAATCGATCAATTCTTAAATCCAATCTTTGGTTGTTGATTGAAATTGATTGATCCTTGAACATTGGTCTTTGGTACCGTTCAAGTTATTTCTCTTGTATTCAATTAGGCTCACATATTTCTATCTGTTTGAGTAAGGATTGAATCGAGAAATCGATATATAACTCTTTGATATACTTTTTATTAAGATTGAGTCTAACTGTATAATTGATTCTCTTAAAAATATATTGGAGTTAGTCCATACAGATTTCTAAGAGAAATATTGGGTGAGGTTTTATACCCCCACATTTTCACAAGCTATTTAATGAATTTATCAACATGGTAAAACAACTCAAAGTTATCAGTGACTATAAATAAGATATGCATTCTTGTTCAACAGATTTCATGACGAAACTACTAACATATATGACATGAAAACTGGGTAATAGGAAGTCAGTTCATTTTTCATATGGTTCTCTTTTAGTTTACACTAATACAATATCAGCATGAACTACCAAATGATCCAGTCAACCAAGTATGAGCTTCACATCTAGCATGCATCTACCTTTAATCATGTAATACCAAAGAAACTAACATATTCTACTCAAAATTATCTATCTAGGAATAAAATTGAACTCAAAAACAACGGATTCAACTTAAATTATCAAACTCAATCAATAATATTATCTAATTGAACCAAATATATAACATATTCAATTCAAAACTATCAAACTCAATCGATAATATTCTTTAATTGAACCAAAGAAAAAACAAATTTCACCTCAAAATCGAGCAAATTAATTCTTCGTTTCAAACACCAAACCAAAAATAATCCAAAGGTAATGAGCAAATATTATCTAATTAAACCAGCGATATACTACGATTTTCCCAAAAGCAACCTTTAATTCTTTTTATCACGAATTCCAGAAAAAATTTAAAGTTAATGAGAAAGAGATTCTTACCATAAGTTTGCATGATTCACTTTATTGGTGGAGATGGAAAAGAAAGTGAAGATTTCACAAAGAGATTCTTACCAAAAAAATGGAGATTTAATTTTAGGGTTTTCAAAAACACAGGAAGATAATTGTTTGAGCAGATAAGAGAAAATGAAAGAAAATTTTCGAAGAAGAATAAAAAGTTTACAGAAAAATAAATAAATAGGGAAACTTTTTCACTATACTGTGGGGCGTAAAATAGTTAACTTACCGATAATCACTTGGGACGGCTAGAGTTGGGGTGTCCCAACAACTACCTTCCAGGGATGATTTTTTTAATAGTGGTTGTCCATAAAAGCCTTTTTCTGTAGTGACATATATCCTTTCTCAGTGATTTCCAATCACTCGTACACTCCTTATATTTCTCCTCTTTTTTGTTACAAAAATGAAAAATACATGAAAAAAATATTAGAGCAAACCGAAAGGATTTTACAATTTCATAAGAACTCATACAACCTATAAGAGTTAAGCACGAAGGTCTAACATACCATTTTAGACAAGTAATACTAAAACCAAAACTACCTAAGTAATTTGGTTTAACACCTTATCAAGGAAACAATTTCCCGAAGCAATTTTCCCTTTAATTTATTTAGTCAAAAAAATATAAATGAATTAACTCGGCTTCTTATCAGGATCCAATTATTTATAAGTAGTTGTACCTCATTTGGACAAGACAAAACTAAGTTAACTAGTTTTCTTATCAAGGATCCGATTAGACTTGAATAATCGTACCTCGTTTTGATAAGCCTAAACTAAGATCAAAATTAACTTAACTTTTATTATCAGGAGTCAATTGGACTAAAGCAATTGAACCTCCAACTTTGTTAAGAAAAAACAAAAATCAAACTTGATTTAGTTTTTCTTAACCGGAACCAATTGAAATATAACAATTGTAACGTACTTTTCGTTAAGCAAAAGTAATAATAGGAATTTAAATCATCTTTCGACACAGGAAAATGATTAATAAACATAAATAAATCGTTACCTTACTCTTCGATATGAAAAACTAAGATCCGAACCGATTAAGTTTTCATATCAAGAAAGATTCAAAATAATTCTTTCATTGATTTCCAAGACCACTCTCCCCACAAAGATATGACGTTAAAGCGCCATTTTAATATAGAACTCTCCTTATGAGTTGTTCCCTACAAGACAAAATAATAACAAACAAGACAACCTGTTAGAGCATTGCTCGGTCGAACTCGCATGTGTTACTATCTCAAGCATGTTTGTCAATATTAGTGATCAAAACTATATGTCTTAATTTCTAGTTTACTTATGACTAAGTCTCGGTCTAGGATAGTTAAGTGTAGTTGAGCTCCAGACTCCATGGTGATCATCTTACGAAGACGGAGAACTACTCGAGGAACCGGTGGAACTTTATCCGACTAAAAGGTATATGGAGACTTGAACTTATCTATCACTCAAAAGTATATTTTATCTCATACTCTTGAGACAAAGTCGTATAAGTATGATAGTTTTCATACATACACATTTGCTATTTCGAGCCGAGTTTACTCTCCTATCTTTTTCTCGAAATATGTGTTGGTAAGCTTTCTCTTTAACCATTTTCATATTTACCCGTGACGAAAGTCATGATGACGTTTCAATCTTGAAAATAGCTTTGATAACGATAGTCGTGAATAACGATTATTATAACATTATAAAAGAATGTTTCAATGATTGAAATATAGAGTTGAGATTAACATCTATGGATATAAGCATATGTATGCATGCGGTATTGGTGAAGGAGACAGGTTGAGTATGCGTACCCGTACATGTACCCACGGAAGTTTTCATACCGAAAATTTCTGATGGAGTTTGTAAGTTCGCAAACTAGTAAACCAGTCACCTAAGGTACGCGTACGGGCGGAAGTTTTCGAACCGAAAATTTCTGCTGAGTTTGCAAACTCAAATCCGGCAGCTAAGGTACGCATACCCGTATGCGTACTCAAGCTGGTGATATCTCAAATCGGTAGTTCATGAACTTAAAATAATAAACTAGAAGGAATGCAATCTTTGCAAACCATGACTATATTGTTCATGATATGATTCAAGTGGATCAAACCGATTTTGTTTCAATTGTGTCTATGAATAAAGGCCTAAGCAATTGAACAACTCTATCAACTAGTTCTTATGAGTCATTTGAACTAGTTATGAGAAAGATGAATACGGTTAATATGAAAGTGCTCATATGGCTAACCATTGGTTAACTATTTGTGAACCAACTAAGTGTACACGTTTAGGTACGGTTACTCAAACCTAAATGAATACATTTCATTTGTGTGTGTGACAAGCTAAGTTTCGATCTAACGGTTGAAAGATATTATCTTGGTTGAATCAGGTTTTTCATCTAACGGTGAATATTGAATGCTTTGTTACCAAGGTAACTTAGATTGCAAACACTGATTTGAAAACTTTATAAAGGAGACATCTAGCATCTGGAAAAACTAATCCCCACACCTCCTGTGTGATACTAGTTGGTTTGCTAGAGTCGATTCTCCTTTAACCTTAGGTTTATTCTCGAGGCCTTGTAGGTTAACGACTGAAATACTTCATTGGGATTGTGAAGCCATACGAAACTACTTTTTTTGTAGTTGAGCAATCTGATCTTCCCATTTTCTATCGTACGAGTTCAATTGAATAATTGGCTTGAGATTATATCTTCGATAGGGTAAGATAAAAAGAAATAACGAACATCTTTGTTTCATCGTTTGTGATTCCACAATATCTAGTTTCGCTACCATACGATTTAGATTATTGTATGGTGATTGATAATACTAGGCTGTTCTTCGGGAATATAAGTACGGTTTATCAATTATTTCCTGTTCACCTTGATTTATCAAAAGACGGAACAAAAACTCTTGGGTATCTCTGTGGGAGATAGATTTATTCAATTCTATAGACTTTTCTGTGTGAGACAGATTTGTTTATCAAGTCTTATACTTTGGGTCGTAGCAAATCTTAGTTGTGGGTGAGATCAACTAAGGGAATCAAGTGTGTAGCATCCAGCTGGGATCAGAGACGTGAGGAGCGCAATTGTACCTTGAATCAGTGTGAAATTGATTTGGTTCAACTACAGTCCAGACTGAAGTTAGTTTGTAGTAGGCTAGTGTTTGTAGCGGCTTAATACAGTGTGGTGTTCAATCTGGACTAGGTCCCGGGGTTTTTCTGCATTTGCAGTTTCCTCGTTAACAAAACTTCTGGTGTCTAGGTTATTTCTATTCTGCATTATATTTTGTTATATAATTGAAATATCACAGGTTGTGCGTTGTATCGATCAATTGTGAAATCCAACCTTTGGTTGTTGATTGGAAATTGATTGATCCTTGGACATTGGTCTTTGGTACCATCCAAGTTTATATATTTTGTATTTGATAAAGACTCGCAGATTTCTATTTGTTTGAGTATAGATCAAATCAAGAGATAGAGATATTAACTCCTTGATATACTTTTTTATTAAGATTGAGTCTGACTATCTAGTTGATTCTCTTGAAAGTATATTAGAGTTAGTCCATACAGATTGCTAATCGAAATATTGGGTGAGGTTGTTAGACCCCCGCATTTTCAATTGGTATCAGAGTAGGAAAACACGTTAAAGACCTTATAAGTCTGTCTTTGTAGCTATCTTACTATATGGACGAGTCTATCTCTAATAACTTACCAGTTCAGAAATTACCAGATGTTTATCGAAGCTTAAATTCACCTGAGAGAACTGCCACATCTTTGTCAATATATAAACATTCTCTTAATGTAGAAATTGCTGATATCTGGGAAACTCAGCTAGAAGAACAGTTGAATGAACTTTCTGACGAAGGTGACTCAGATATTGATAGAGATGTTTATGAGAAAATCCAGATTATGTTAAGTTGTTGAAGCCAGTGGGAAAGTTGAAGACTTCTTCTATCGCTCCTTTTCTAACCCATCTCTGTCGAGAAAACAAGAAATTGAGAAGATGTTACGCAGGTGTTTATGTTTCGAATCGTTCTAACCAATCGATCCTCAAGGATTCTGAGGAAAACCTGCGTATGAAGTCACTTGAATGTGAAAATATTTTTCAAAAATACTTCTTGTTGGAAGAGAAACTTGCAGAAACTGAAGCAAGGCAAGCAAGTTTTGGTGACATAGAAATCACTTATCTCGCTCGAGAAAAACGCCTTGAGGCTGATTTAGCTGTTGCTCTTGATAAAATCAAGATGTTGGAAGATGACTTGAAAAAGTTCAATACTAGTTAAAGAAAATTAACCACTATGCTAGGAGCAAGTAAAAATCCTCATGATACACGAGGATTGGGCTATAAGGGAGTACATGCTCCAAGTATTAGCAAAGAGGTAAAATCTGTCAAGGCTAGTGACTCTTCTCAACAAAAGGTTTCCACTGATGGCAAAAGTGAAATACCTTCACCGGCAGTTAAAGTTCGAAACATCAAAGTATATCAACATCCAAAGTCAGCACACACATATCGAGGTAAGAACATTCCTTATGTTTGCCACTACTGCGGAAATAAAGGTCACCTGGAAAGGAGATGTTGTTTCCGTATAAGGGATGAGAAACTTCATGATGTTCTTGTTTGGGCATCACAAGAAGTTGTGAAACCAAGATCATATGTTAAGACTAATCCCCTTAACGTTACAGGTTATAACTGTCCAACCTTTAGGCAAAGGAAACAGTGCTGTGATAAACCTAGATTTTCCTATAAACGTCATACGAAGAATTTTCACAATCGTAATGGTTTTCAAAAGGATAACTTCGTAAAGACGAAGACAAGATCCGATGTTCCCAGTTGGAGAAAGACTAACTTGCAAAAGAATAGTCAATCCAATTCTCTTTCGAGAAATCTTGAAGAGAGTAACGGGAAGAAGGTTCCGGCTATTTCTAAACGCACTCTTAACTGGGTTCCAAAGAAAGTCAATGCCGCTTTGAGTATGAAAAGGAATGATCTCCCAGAAAATTCCATGACCATGGAGAAGGCAGTATCCATGATGTTGGAACTTAAAAAGTTCTTTGGAAAGATGGATTTGGATGTGAAAGATTCTAAAGGCGACCTCTTTCATGATAATACAAAAGTCACTTGTGGTGAGCAAGACATCGTTCATCTCAACACAACTTGAGTGTGTTGTAAGTGCATCCTCACCAAGGAATTCCCTGTTATGTATACGGTGAGGGAAGCACGAAAAATGGGGCGCACAGATCATGTTTGGTAAGACTGCAGAATTCGACTAGATTCATCTAAAAAGGTATGTCTATAAACATGAGAAGGATTGGTACTTTTATTTATTTGCTTAGAGTACTTATAATGATCCACGTACCTTTCTTATCGTTCATTTCTACCTAACTTGATTTGTGTTTAAGGTTCTTAAATGTTTAGGTTTGAAAATAGCAGTTCGGTATGTTTGGACTACATGGTACACATACCAGGTATGCATATCATCATTTAAAATCAAAATCCAGGGGGTTAAGCATGCATACCCATTTTCATACTGCTCCAGGATACGAAAATTCGTTTGCAAACCCGTATGCATACTTGACGTCGATATTCGACAAATCTGTTTTGGCCATAACTTCTTCGTCCGAACTCGGAATGACCTCATTATTTTTGCATTCTCTTCCTCTTTGAATTATCTTCAAAATGAAGATGAGAATTTGTGAATTTGGATGAGTTAAGATTGGTATTTGTCCTGTCTCTTGTTTTTGAGTGTTTTGCTCTGTTTCGTCGCCTTTGTTCCACTTCTTTTGGACTTGTGCACTTGGATTCTTGGAGTAATACTCATCTAAGCTCATTTATATCTTTTAGAAGAATGTTGTTGGTGAATCACAAAGAAGGAAGTTCAATAATGGGCAATAGTACGCGTTGTTATGGTATTCTTGAATGTTCACAATCATTTTGTGAACTATGGTGCATGGTCGTTAATGACTTTGTATGTTCTTCTTTGTTAAGAAAATCTTTTTATACGCCTTTGGTAGCTATTCTGGTGTAAATTCGTGCGAAAAAGATTGATTCTACCCTCTAAGGACAAATCATCTTGTATGTACATTACGAGTTTGTCTTGATGCCTAGGAAACTTCTTATAAGAGTTTATTCTTATTTTTGAGAAGGATTACTAGAGTTTGGAATAGAAATTTTTGTGAGTACACATAGCTATGTCCATCGTTTTCATCTTCATGTTTTTAGGTTTATTTTTTTAAATTATAAAAAATTATTTTGGAAGATGATGATTGCATTATTAATATTTATGGTTTTATATATTGCAATATGTTATGGAATATGTGTGTTTGCGTCCGTGAACTATTATTGTCCCATAGGATGTCAAAAGTTATCTCGTTTATATGTCGATATGCATGTATTGATACAAGAATGAATGAACTTTTGACAAACAAAAGTTACGCCTATTATGTCAATTCTTTGATGGAAGATAGGTTAAAAATCTTTTATTTACAAGGATTATGTCTATTGTATATCGTTATGCAAATTGTGATGGAAAATAAAATGAATCCTTGTGTATTCCACAGTATTGATCTTCCCTGATCCATATTTTATATATATACTGTGTGGCTCCATAAGTCTTCTTGTGTGAACATTTCCAACTAAACTAATTATAGATTCGTTTGTGATTATTTTGGTTGTGTATTCCGATTAGATTAATCATGGGTTCTCTTGTGGTTAATTTGATTGAGAATTTTTGGATAACAAAATCATTTTTTGGTTGTTGGTGTCCAAAGAAATCCTTCTTTTCTTTTAAAAGTAAGGCCGCTCTTGTTTTTCTTTCGGGAATGACATCAAATGGGGGAGAGTTCTTTTGAACTTGCGCTTAATTTTCATATCTTTGTAGGGAGTGCGGCTGTGGAATATTTGAGGAGTTATCTTGTATCTTTATAAACTCCGTGATGAACACATTTAGCTTCTTTATTATTGCATCAAAACAAAGTTGATATGTACTTTTCTTTGGGATTGAAGTGTCTCCATGAGAATTTCATTAGGATCCCGTTTTTATACCTTTGCCAATTTTATTGACAAAAAAGGGGAGAATTAATATATAGTTCACACTACAAATAGATATGGTTTTCGGATCATTATGTAAGGGGGAGTGGTTTTCGTGTTGAGACGAAGTATTGACTAAGGGGGAGTGATACATATCACCATAGTATTTTTGTCGAAGTTGTGATGTGAGAACTTTGATGTTGTGTAATAATACTATGACACTGTATAACAATGATTGAGAGCTTTTATTTTCTCATTGTTATGGCTAGGGAACTTCAACAACGATGAGGCTAAACTTACAACATTTGGAATCATTGGAGTATTTGGAAGTGATAAATATTTCAAGTAATGTTGAAGCACCAAGGAGATCAAGCATGTGGACGAGAAGCTACAAAGTTTTATTTTTTTTGTAGTCCATATGTATTGATAGTTTTGCCACTAAAATTGACAAAGGGGGAGATTGTTAGAGCATTGCTCGGTCGAACTCGCATGCGTTGCTATCTCAAGCATGTTTGTCAATACTAGTGATCAAACCTATGTGTCTTGATTTCTAGTTTACTTATGACTAAGTCTCGGTATAAGATAGTTAAGTGTAGTTGAGCTCCAGACTCCATGGCGATCATCTTACGAAGATGAAGAACTACTCGAGGAACCGGTGGAACTTCATCCGACTAAAAGGTATGTGGAGACTTGAACTTATCTATCACTCAAAAGTTTATTCTATATCCTACTCCTGAGACAAAGTCGTATAAGTATGATAGTTTTCATACATACACATTTGCTATTTCGAGCCGAGTTTACTCGCCTATCTTTTTCTCGAAATATGTGTTGGTAAGATTTCGCTTTAACCATTTTCATCTTTACCCATGATGAAAGTCATGATGACGTTTCAATCTTGAAAATAGCTTTGATAACGATAGTCGTGAATAACGATTGTTATAACATTATAGAAGAATGTTTCAATGATTGAAATGTAGAGTTGAGATTACCATCTATGGATATAAGAATATATAGTGTGTTCGCACATTAGTGTATAAATCCATATGCCGGAAGCCAAGTGCGTGCATATGTGTGTATGCGGTATTGGTGAAGGAGACAGGTTGAGTACGCGTACCCGTACACGTACCCAGGAAAGTTTTCATACCGAAAATTTCTGCCGGAGTTTGTAAGTTTGCAATCTAGTAAACCAGTCACCTAAGGTACGCATACCCGTACGCGAACTCAAGCTGGTGGTATCTTAAATCGGTAGTTCATGAACTTAAAACAATAAATTATAAGGAATGCAATCTTTGCAAACCGCGTCTATATTGTTCATGAATTGATTCAAGTGGATCAAACCGATTTTGTTTCAATTGTGTATATGAATAAAGACCTAAGCAATTGAACAACTCTATCAACTAGTTCTTATGAGTCATTTGAACTAGTTATGAGAAAGATGAATAGGGTTAATATGAAAGTGCTCATATGGCTAACTGTTGGTTAACTATTTGTGAACCAACTAAGTGTACATGTTTAGGTACGGTTACTCAAACCTAAATGAATATATTTTGTTTGTGTGTGTGACAAGCTAAGTTTCGATCTAACGGTTGAAAGATATTAGCTTGGTTGAATCAGGTTTTTCATCTAACAGTGAATATTGAATGCTTTGTTACCAAGGTAACTTAGATTGCAAACCATGGTTTGAAAACTATATAAAGGAGACATCTAGCATCTGGAAAAACTAATCCCCACACCTCCTGTGTGATACTAGTTGGTTTGCTAGAGTCGATTCTCCTTTAACCTTAGGTTTCTTCTCGAGACCCTGTAGGTTAACGACTGAAAGACTTCATTGGGATTATGAAGCCAGACGAAACTACTTTTCTTGTAGTTGAGCGATCTGATCTTGCCATTTTCTATCATACGAGTTCAATTGAATAATTGGATTGAGATTATATCTCCGATAGGGCAAGATAAAAAGAAATTACAAACATCTTCATCTCATCGTTTGTGATTCCACAATATCTAGTTTCACTACCATACGATTTAGATTATTGTGAGGTGATTGATAATACTAGGTTGTTCTTCTGGAATATAAGTCCGGTTTATCAATTAGTTCTTGTTCATCTTGATTTATCAAAAGACGAAACAAAAACCCTTGGGTATTTCTGTGAGAGACAGATTTATTCAATTCTATAGACTTTTCTGTGTGAGACAGATTTGTTATCAAGCCTTCGAATTTGGGTCATAACAACTCTTAGTTGTGGGTGAGATCAGCTAAGGGAATCAAGTGTGTAGCATCCTGCTGGGATCAGAGACGCAGGGAGCGCAACTGTACCTTGAATCAGTGTGAGATTGATTGGGGTTCAACTACAGTCCAGACTGAAGTTAGTTTGTAGTAGGCTAGTGTCTGTAGCGGCTTAATACAGTGTAGTGTTCAATCTGGACTAGGTCCCAGGGTATTTCTGCATTTGCAGTTTCCTCGTTAACAAAACTTCTGGTGTCTGCGTTATTTCTATTCCGTATTATATTTTGTTATATAATTGTAATATCACAGGTTGTGCGTTGTATCGATCAATTGTGAAATCCAACCTTTGGTTGTTGATTGGAAATTGATTGATCCTTGGATATTGGTCTTTGGTACCATCCAAGTTTATATCTTTTGTATTTGATAAAGACTCGCAGATTTCTATTTGTTTGAGTATAGATCAAATCAAGAGATAGAGATATTAACTCCTTGATATACTTTTTATTAAGATTGAGTCTGACTGTCTAGTTGATTCTCTTAAAAGTATATGAGAGTTAGTCCATACATATTGCTAATCAAAATATTGGGTGAGGTTGTTAGACCCCCGCATTTTCACAACATTTACCTGAGATAGGTCGACAAGGTCTTAGCTATTTCGTGCCAGTGTAAAAAGCTAAACCCTAAACTCATATGTATACTAAATACCCAACTAATGAGACATAAATTGATAATATTATAAATTATGACTTCATACATGAGTTACACTATCATAACTTTATTATGATTTTGATATAACAATCACAAGGATATAACCAAAGATCAGTTACACTCAGAAGTCACAAATCATAAGAAAGTGAACCAATATATGGGACTGAAACATTACGGTTTATCCCATGAACTCAATTGGAATACACCATAAATGTTCAACATAAAATCAAGTGTCACAATTATCTCAGTCTTGTAAGAAATGAAAATACAAAACCATAGAAAGAAAAAAAAAAGAAAAAGAAAAAAAAGAAGAGTTTATTATGAGTTCGGACGAAGAAATTATGGTCAAAACAGGTTTACACTCCTTCGTATGGACTTAGGGAACTATCCCGGGACCGATCCTTAGGCTAGGTAGGTACCGATCCTAACATGGATCCACGGATAAAAACTGTTTTAGGCATAACTTTTGCATATGATGTCTGAATTGAGTGATTTTTGGAACGTTTTTAACCATCTAAACAAGAGATACATATATATGAACTGCGGGTATCAACACCATAAACTCATAATTACTCTTTCTATCAAATGCTCAATTATGGATAGAGAATATATGAATAAAGAAGAGACAAATCTCCATGAAGATGTTAAACAGTCGTATGCTCTGTTTCATGTGCTTCCTCACCTTCCATAAGATTGAGCAAAAAGGTGAGCATGCACATTCCAACACAACTAGGTTGTGTTGATTTGATACTTGTCTTATTTGTCACAGGTGACTAAGACAGAATCATCATTCTTGACCTCTTGCTTGGTTTGACTTCTCCATTTTTTCTTCGTTGACTTGTGATGAAGAGTGGCATTATCACAACATGCATTCGCACAAGAGACGTTAAACAACATGATGTCCATATTTATTCTTTCAAGAAGACTGTCATAAACATTGCTACCAAATTACCAATTGAGTGTCATTCTTGTGACTAACTTTTGGCCTCTCCTTGGTTTTGGAGAACTTCGGGACCCACTTATAGATGGGTTTCGCAGGAACAACTTTTTCCTTCGTACCAATAGGACCATTTGCCTTTTGGATACTTTCCGAAACAACCTTTATCTAATTTGGAACATCAAATCTTGTCTTCGCATTTAAAAAGTCATCTCTCTTTTTATGATCGGGTCTTTTATGAGATAACCTTGTCGAGCGATAGGCAAAAATTGAACTATCATTATAATAATTCTTTTACCAAAACTTTAGAAAACAACGATCTGAGTTCTTTAGGGGAGAAATATTAGCCAATTAATTTGATACAAAATAAAGTGCATCTTGAATCTTACGAACTTTGCATCCCCTTTGCAAGTGTTCTTTACTTCCACAAATAAAGAAATGCTTAATAACATAAACAATGTGAATTTTAATGTTACCTTTTTGTGGATCCTCTTGCATTGGAGCTTGACGAGTTTTGTTTTCCCATTTTTCTTCAACGTTGTTTTTCTTTTGACATTGGCAAAAGTGCTTTCTTTGCTGGCTGCACTTAAGGAATCTGGTTGAACACAATTCTTAGGCTTGACAGGATTTACCTCTTTACAAGCATCTTTGACATCAATAGAAGCCTCTGGTTGAGAAGAATTTATAGCTTTGAAAATTTTTACCTCTTTGGTAGTATTTGAAGCATTTATTCCCTTATAGCTAATTCTGGTGTATCAAGATGGTTTCTACTTGATTCTAACATTGAGGTTAAATTATTTGAGTTATTATTGAACTTTTTCAAGTTCAAAATTTCTTCTTCCAACGTCTTAAATTTATCAAATGCACTAGCTAGATCAGCCTCCGAGTGTTTTTCTCAAGAGAGATAAGCACCTTTTTTCTCTTCAAAGCAAAATTATTGAGAACTAATCCCTTCTTCAGATTTAGCAAGTTTTTCTTCCAACCATTTGATATTCAAGAGATCAATAACATGATCTTTTTCTAATAATTTTGCTTGAGAAAGACTAGTACTTACTTTGTCTTCAAGACTTTGTAAGTTTTGAGAAACATTCTCCCCCAACCTTTCGAGATCTTGACAAAGCCTTTCATATTCAGTAGTCTTTGATTGTAAATCATCCATGAGGATTTTTTTCCCTATCAATAGACATACTTAGGTGATTGTTGGAAGAAAGCAATCACTCACAGGCTTGTTCCATCTTGGAGGTTAACATATCCACAAGACTTGCAACATACCTTGAAGAATCTTTAAATAAGTCATTGGACATGTCTACAAGACTTAAATTTAACACAACATGTTAGAGAATATGTCTTCCATCATGTGAATCACTTGAATGCACTGTCAGGTGTTACATGTGTTAGTTAGTTATTGGTGTTAGTACACCGACAGGTGTTAGTTTGCTATTGGTTGGTTACTAATTACAACTGTAATGAGTCGGTTTGTCAGTAGCTTTAAATATATGTTTCTCTTTCCTGTGTCTGTAATGAAAAACAAGAATCAAGAAAATCATGAATCAGATATTCATCTTCTCTAAGAGATTTGTTTAATGACATTCTTCTCTCTGACATGGTATCAGATACCTGTTTCAAACCCTAAATTTCTTCAAATCAAACCATTACTTCATCAAAAACAACAACATCAACAATAGTTGAAACTGAAAAACATATCCCACTTACCTTCAAACCACCATGAAAACTATCATCAACCAATTATACCTTATGGAAATCTCAAATTGTATCTTTATTGCGAAGCTATAATCTCTTCAAATTTGTCGATGGATCGTTTTTATGTCCGTTTAAGTTCTTTCGCAAATCTACTCCTGCTGGTGAAGCAGTTCTTGCAGCTACATCTTTGCCAGATCCTGATCCAGACAATAATTTTGTCTGCAATCCGATCTACAATTACTGGATTAATCAAGATCAAGCTATTCTATCTTGGTTGTTTAGTGCCTCCACCGAATAAACTCATTCATATGCAATCGATTGTACCTTCTCTCATGAGATCTGGACTATATTAGAACATAATTTTAATGCTTATACTAAATCAAGATTGATGCAGCTTAAATCTGATTTGGTGAATCTCAAGAAAAGTAGTGAATCAATGATTGTCTACTTCAATAAGGATATATCTTTATCCTATCAGTTAGCACAGATTGGTAAAGTAATTTCTGATAAGGATCTTGTATTTCATATCTTATAAGGCCTACCTCCTGAATTCAATGCTTTCAAAACCTCTGTAACCACTCAACAATTAAAGAATGATAATCCCATCACCTCTTATGAGTTACTAGGATTATTACTTTCTGAAGAAGTGCATGTGAATTCTGAGTCTAAATCTGATCTAACATCAGTTTCTGCAAATGTAACCACACAACAATAAATTTCTCAAATACACTTTCTTATTCATCCTTTGATTCTCAATATCCTGGTTACTCGCATTCACCTACAGCTTATTATCAACATTACTTTGGTCCTCCACAATATGCACCTTCAAAATTTTCTCATAGAGGTTCATTTAATCGATTTAATACGAATAGAGGTAATAGAGATGGTGGAGGTTATAGAGGTGGTTTTCGTGGTGGTCGATCAGATTTTGGTGGTAGAACTGGAAGGTTTGAGCATGGTGGTCGATCTAATCGCAAGAATTTCTTCCCACCACAATCTCAAGCTCCATATAACAACTATTCTCCTCCTTGTCAAATCTGCAAGAAAGATGGTCATTTGGCACCCAATTGTAAATATAGATATAGTGATAACTCCAATGCTCAGGATTATAACACCAGTTATGATTACTATGGAGAAGATTCTGATGAGTTTTGGTGTCCAGAACCAGAAGCATTTGTTGTTTATGATAACTTAAATTCCACAACTTCTTTTAGTTCTGCTTGGGTACCAAACTCGGGGGATACACATCACATTACTCCCGATCTTTCTAACATGAATCTCCACTCAGAGTATCAAGGTCATGATCAAGTGAAAGTTGGAAATTGATCAGGTTTGCATATTACTCATGTTGGTACTTCTATTTTTCAACATGACAATGTTCAATTTACTCTGTCTAATGTCCTTCATGTACACGAAATTACAAAGAATCTTATTTTTGTGCATCAATTTACAAAGGAGAATCAATGGTTCTTTGAATTTCATCCTGATTTATTCTTTGTGAAGGATTTGGTTACTCACAAGGTTCTTCTCAGTGGCCCTGTTAAAGATGGACTATATCATTTGGAATTCTCTGCAGCTCAACTCAAGCAAGCTCTTTCTACTACAAGATCAGCTGGCACAATAAGCTAGGTCATCCTGCCTATAACACTTTGAAGCATGTTTTATCTTCTGTAGATGAAGTCATTGATACACATTTATCTTCTCAAGTTTGTTCTGCATGTCAAATTGCTAAAAGTCATGCTTTACCATATCTTACCAATACAAATAAAGTGTATCTTTAGACCTTATTCACTCAGATGTATGGGTTTCTCCCATTTGCTCTATCAATGGATATAAGTACTATGTCTCCTTTATTGACTCTTATAGCAGATTTACATGGATTTATCCTTTAGCATATAAGTCAGAGGTTCATGACATATTCATCAAATTCAAATCTCATTTTGAAAATCTACTGAGCAGAAAGATAAAGTTTGTATAATCTGACTGGGGAGGAGAGTACATAAATATGTCTACATATTTGGATAATTGTGGCATAGGACATAGAGTTTCCTGTCCTCATGCTCATGCTCAAAATGGAACCGCTGAGATAAAACATAGACACATAGTAGAAACTTGACTTCCTCTATTGTCTCATGCTTCTCTTTTCATTTCTTATTGGAGTTATGTTTTTGAGACTGCCAATTACTTAATCAATAGACTTCCAACATCTACACTACAAAAAATTTCACCACTTGAGTTCCTTTTTCATATCAAACTTGATTATCAATTACTGCATACCTTTGGTTGTGCATGTTTTCCTTGTCTCAGACCCTTCAATACTCATAAATTGGAACCAATATCAGTTAAATGTATATTATTGGTTACAGTAAAATGCATAAAGGATATAGATGCCTCAATCCTTTCACCAACAAAACATTATTTCTAGGGATGTTAAATTTGCTGAATCAGAGTTTTCCTACAATCAACTACTTCAAGCTATTTCTTCTGACACTGCTTCTGCTTCAACTGCGGAGAGTTTACCATCTACAGTTACTTCTGCTGCTATTTCTAATGAGGTAGATTTTGTCCTGTCAACTACACCTACTGCTTATTGTTCGGTGCCTGCATCTTCACCTGCTCCCATTATTAATGATCATTCTATGACCACTAAAGGAAAGAAATGAATTTCTAAACCAAAAGTGTTTGCCTCAAAAGTACAAACTGTTTGTGAAGACATTACAGTTCCTACCTGTTACTCTGAAGCTTGCAAAGATCCAAAGTGGAGAGATGCTATGGATGAAGAGATTAATGTATTAATGCAAAATGGGACTTGGAAATTGGTGTTACCCTAGTTCAGATGACAATGTCATTGGTTGTAAATGGATTTTTAGAATAAAAAAAATGTTGATGGTACCATTGAGAGATATAAGGCTAGATTAGTAGCCAAAGGATTTAATCAGGTTGAAGGAATAGATTATCAAGATACATTTAGTCCTGTTGTCAAACCAACAACAGTCAGAATGATACTTTCTATTTATCTCTACAAGGGTTGGAAAATCAGGCATCTTGATGTTAAAAATACATTTTTGCATGGTCATTTGTCAGAAAATTTGTTTATGGTTCAACCTCCAGGGTACACTGATAAGATTTTTCCAAATCATGTTTGTAAACTACAAAAATCCTTATATGGATTGAAGCAAGCTCCAAGAGCTTGGTTTTCCAGGCTTCGTCAGTTTCTATTACAATGTGGATTTCATCCTTCAAAGACATATACTTCTTTGTTCTTCAGAGTCGCATCTTCTGCAGCAATATATGTACTTGTTTATGTTGATGATATCCTTGTCAGAGAAGTTCCCCTGCTGCAATTGATAAATTACTTGTTGATCTTGGTAGAGAATTTGCAATCAAAGATTTGGGAGAATTACATTTTTTCCTTGGAACTCAAGCTACAAGAAACAATGAAGGTATTTTACTTTCTCAATAGCAGTATATATCCAATCTATTACTCAAGACCAAAATGTCCTTTGCTCATCCTTCATCTACTTCTATTGCTACCACTCATTCTACTGCCACTGCTGCACCATTTAGTGATCCATCTTTGTATAAAAGTGTAGTTGGAGTTTTACAATATGCCACAATCACCAGACAAGATATAGCATTTGCAGTTAACAAGTCTTTCCAGTTTATGCAGTCTCCCACTGAAGTTCATTGGACTGCAGTTGAGCTCATTCTCAGGTACTTGCAGGGCACACTTGGCTATGGACTGCAGTTTAAGCAACCTAGTTCTCTGCAACTTCAAGTATTCTCTAATGCAGACTGGGATGGAGATATTACTGACAGACGTTCTACAAGTGGAATGGCCATCTTTATGGGTCCTAATATCATTTCTTGGTGTTCTAGAAAGCAGAAACAGTTTCCCAATCAATCACTGAGGCTGAGTATCACGCTCTGGCTGATGCTACTTTAGAGATCATTTGGATACAATCTCTCATGTCAGAGCTTCATTTTTCTTCACTAAGACCTCCTGTTCTTTGGTGTGACAATATGGATGCAACCTACCTGACTGCAAATCCCATTTTTCACAATCGTATGAAACACATCGAGATTGCTTTCCACTATGTTCGAGAACTGGTTGCCTCTAAATCCTTAGAGGTTCGTTTTATCTACACACAGGATCAAATTGCACATATTTTCACCAAATGTTTAGCTATCAGACACTGCACTTGCGAGGGGGGGGGGGTTAGAGAATATGTCTTCCAGCGTGTGAATCACTTGAGTGCACTGTCAGGTGTTAGTTGGTTATTGGTGTTAGTGCACTGAAAGGTGTTAGTTTGTTATTGGTTGGTTACTAGTTACAGTTGCAATGAGTCGGTTTGTCAGTAGCTTTAAATATATGTTCTCTTTCCTGTGTCTGTAATGAAAATCAAGAAATTCATGAATCAGAAATTCATCTTCACTGAGAGATTTGTTTAACGACATTCTTCTCTCTGACACATCATGAGATCCATCAGACTCATTCAAGATAATATCAGAAGAACATTTCGATCTTGATTGAGATGAGAAAGAACCATTACCACTGCTTACAATCTCTGACTCGGAGAGTGTTTTAGCAACCTCTTCTGATACGTTAATTGTGTATTTTCTTTGCTTTGCTTTGCTTTCCTTTAATTTTATTTTGACCCATGTCTTATAAGTTGGATCGTACCAAACACAGATTGTTAGATGTTTTTGTGTTTGCCTGCTTTGATACAAATTGAAATGACGAGGGTACCAAGTACACCATAATCTTTTCGATATCAACTTATAAGTCATATACTCTGTGTGATCTAATGTAGACAGAGACCGTCAAGAAGATAACAACCATAAGGTATACACTTGGTATAGTTACTAGTTCGATTTTTTTTTTTACTTTATTTATTGTTATGTGCTTTTACTAGTTCGACACCGAACCTAAAACTATAGGGATCAACCAAAGTGTTTGGGATTAACGTACAAGTGCAATTATTTTAATTATAACTTAAGCAAATTATAATGCGGAAAGTAAAGTAAAAGCACACAACAAGATTTTGTAGATGAGGAAATTTGAGGTTACCAGAGTCTGTTGTTACTTTACCGTTAGTGATATATGATTCTAGCGATAAATAGATAAGTATGTTGATTGAGTTAGTGCATTCTCTAATGCAAATTAACATCATCTCTTCTATTGTTTATTGTTGTTTACATCCTCTAATGCTAATGATTGACTCTTATCTTGTGGATGAGTGAAAAAAAAGACTTATCTTGTGGATAATTTGAATGTCTCTCCCTATAAATGCGAAGTTAATATTGTCTCGTATTATTTATAGTTATTTACATTCTCGAATGTCAATGATCGACTCTTATCTTGTGCATGAGTGCACAAAATAACAAAACGTTATCACGTGGATTCTTTGAATTTCTCTCTCTATAGATGCAAAATTAACATTATCTCTCATATTGTTTATTGTTGTTTACATTCTCCAGTGGACTTGTATCTTGTGTATGGGTGCACAACAACAACAAACTAAGCTTTTGGTCTCAAACATGTTGTGGTAGGCTAGAAATGAAACCCAAATCACAAACCATCTTTCTCATGTTATGGTTCTGGTATGTGGATCGTAGAATTCCATGCACTCTTGTCTAAGACTGGCTGACCTCTACCTTTCTTTGTGTCTACGACGCGAGTTGTAACTCCAATGCGCACTGGTGCCACTGTTGGAGATGTCCAAACCCTTTCAAGCGACACTGAACAAGCTTTTTCTTGATGGGGACTACTCCAAGTATAATACGTATATCATCGTTCCTAATTCGGTCATGTATCGTGTTGCCACAACTTCACCGCAGGATATGCATTTCTGCTGCACTTATCTTTTAAACGTGTTGCCTTTTGGTAGCCAAACATTCCACACCATAGAGCATAATTGGCCTGATCGCGGTCCTATAAAACTTTATTTTTTGTTTTTGCATAACTTTTTTTATCACATAGGATGCCAGATGCCTGTCGCCGTTTTATCCATCCCAGTTGAATCCTATAGCTAACATCCTCTTCAATCTCACCTTCATTATGCAGCATCGTATCTAAATATCGTAAGATATCCTTTTCAGGCACTCCTCGTCCTGCCGAAGTGACTTCCCCATCCTCCGATCTAGTAAAATAAATGTAAGAGGAACACAAGCATCAATTGACACTACTTACAACTGATATATTGGGATTATGCAAAAATTAGAGATTACAACGGGACAATAAAAGCGCAAAAGAATTGATAATAACCTATAACTACTCGGCCATAGGAGGCCTGCATAGGGAAGGTTATTATAAAATAATAAAGGGAGGAATACATATGGAGACTACTGAAAATTGTGGAAACAATGTCCTCCTATTCTGAATCCCTGAGGTTATCGTTTGTTAACCACAATGCCTTTTGAATCACAAACACGACCTCGTCTTCATCTTGGTCTGAATCTGACTCACCTTCAGCTGTTGCAACAGCTTCCCAACGCAATGCCGGTAAATACTTCTTAATTGACTCCACCAGTGGTCGCTTGTCCCTGATTATAATGAAACCAGTGGGCCTGAGCAGTCTATCCATCTCCAGCAGTAGATCTTCGACACTGCATCCCTTCGTATCAATGTCAGATAGTACAGTCCAAGCATGAAGGAGATCATAGGTTCTAGGGTAGGTTGAGAAGGCTTCACACCTGTTAAGCAACACATACAAATTCAGCAACATGGTAAGCTTTTCAGTTACATCTCTACTACTCCAACGTCAAATTCTTTAATTTGTTTACATACCAGCTATGTACAGTTCCAATCAGGCCTCTGTCATATATTAATTTTAGTGTGTTTGCACCATCCTCTGGCACAACATTCATAACCCAGACATCCTTCTCCTTCAGAGCAGCTGCAAATGAACCCATGTTTGTTTTCATATCCATCAAGTTTCTCAAAGAATCTGGCTTCATTTTTTGACTCAAGAGATTCCAATAAGTTTCTACCCTTCGGCTCCAAACGTCCTGCAGCACATAATTGATATCATTCACTCGTGTTTTAGCATGCACACATGATTGAATCGTATATACATATATAGAAGAATAGTTGCTTTATCTTACCGTGTCTTTTTCAAAAGCCTCACTAGAATAACCAAAATCAGCAAGACGTGGAGGAGGAGCTGTTAATCTAGCTGGCCAAGGAGCTAACCCGCTCCCTCTGGATATGTGGCTCTCTGGTAAAATGAAACAAAAGTTCAGTTTTAACATAGTCCCACAAGTTATCATAATTTTACACAATAATTCAGCTGGAAGTCAAAACAAATGGTGAAGGAGGCTAGTTACATGTATGCAGTTTATTTATTTCTCTACCACCCACCAATCTTCAGGCGTTAATTTGCTAGGTAGTTGGAACTTGGAAATATATCACCAAGAAGAGTCTTTTGGGTGCAAAGGAAAAGGTTCATATTCCTATCCTAAAAAAGACACAGAATTTGAGTACTATTATACCTGATTGTATTTCTGGCTGTATATTTCTATAAACTAACGGTTGAACTTAAAATCTTTAATCCTATCAACAATACGTCAAAACTTCTTTTTTTGGCGTATCAATACGTATTGTATGGATACGTGTATCCAATACGTCCAATACGGCCAATACCAACTATATAATCCTTTTTTTCAGTTAAAATACCAAAAGTTGGATAAGAAGCAACAGCTGTCCATATATTTCTTTAATACTAATAAAAGTTACATATTTATCACCAGCTGTCATCACCCCCTCCAGTCAATACTTATCCCAAACTTTCTCCTCCTCCTCTTAATCTCAACACTTATCTGATTACCTCTAACTCTCTCTGTTTTATCTCCTCCAAAACCAGTAGAATACCAAAACCCTATTTATCCCAGATACTGATATACAACTATGAGCAAGAAAAGAAAAGACACAAATCTCAACACCCCCCTTTGGAATTATGTTGAAAAACAAGGAAAAAGATGTATGTATTTTGTTATGTTTCTATCTCATATATGATATATATATATTTTAAGACTACAGATTAATATTGAGTATTCCGTATCGCCGTATTACCATTTTTTTGTTGGTGTATCCTAGTAACGTATTGGTATCCTGTATCGGATACCGTATCCGTATCGTTGCAACACAGAATTCCTATGGTATAATCCCAAAAAATAGATAGTAACATAAATATCAAAAATTTAAAAGGGAGAGTGCGCGGATGCACCAAATTAGGTTACTCACGTTCAGAATAAGGTGTGATGCAAGCTTCCATCGGAACACCCCAAACTGCATCTGGATCATCATCAGATCTGCAGAGAGGAGGTTGAGTGCCAGGCTCTCTTTCCATGTAACAGTCATTTGTTAGAGGTTTGACCCAAATAACAGTTTGATTTTGTTTGGCAGTAATTTTCCAACACATACGGTCTACAAGGGCACTCATTTCTTTCCAAATTCTTAGATCTTCTTCATCCTGTGCATATGCTTCGGGAGATGAATAGGCAAAATAACCTCCTGGTCTAAGAAGCCTATCCAACTCAAGAAGAAGTAGTCCATCTCTTTGAAGCCAATCAATTCTACAACGTGAACAGTGGGCTAGTTCAAACGACCTGCTTGGGTACGGGAGCCTCTTTGTTCCCAAAACACCAAGATATGCTGGGATCCCTCTCTCAAGGGCAAATTGAATTTGGTTTTGGTGCACGTCATTGGGCGCCAAAGACATTGCAATGACGTCAGATGAAAGAAGATATGCTCCAAAACTTGCAACTCCACAGCCCACATCAAGGACTGTTCGAACCCTTCCCTCATTGTTTATATTATTGTTTGAAAAGTTGAGCATCTGTACAGCCAAGCGAAGAAGAAAAATACCGTGTTACTCGAGTAGTTCAAGGAAGGTCTCCTAAAAAAGAATCTTAACATAAAATGGGAGATACCCGATAGCTATAGAGAAATAAGTGCATGACAATATTTTTAGTTCCTAATACAATCAGAATCTGAGAAGTAACTCATGAAATGGCGACAGTTTGTACCATAAAAAGAACTTTATGTTATTCAGCTTAGCATATTGTTAAAAGGGAAAAACTCTTACATTCGCTAATGAGGCAATATATTTATCTGCTCCATAATGGAAATGAGTGCCTCCTCCAGGAAATACAATTTTTTCACCTCTGACAACCATCCAGTTCTGGTCAGATTTCTCCGAGGCAAGGTGAGTATGTGGTATATTTGCTTTCCATACCTCATCTCTGCTTCTTGGCCACTTTATTGGGACCTGTGACAAAACACAACCAAACAGTTAAGCTAACCTAAACTGAAGTGACTAGACAGAAACACTGAGAATCCTGAACTGAATTCTCACTTTGCCAGCATATAAAGTAAGCATGATACAATATTAATCAGAGAAGTATGAACCTTGTAGCCAGGTGGTGGAGGAATCAAGCAGTTGTAGCGCCTCTCTGCCGGGGGACAATGTCTCTCATAATGTTCCATCAAAGACAAATCCAACTTTAACCTCAACTGGTATATAAGATGCCTGTCTAAGCATGGAATCAACTCCGAATGTCGGTCATCGCATACCTTTGAAGGAGGATGTAAAGGCACATAACATTGTTACTAATACAAATCAGATAAAGATAAATCTAATGCAAGTACATGAAATTTACAGTTAACATATGCCATGAAGAAAAAAAAAATCAAGCTTGTTTAAGAATAACTAACAGGAAAGCTCTTCAGTGCGATATCAATATCTCCATCTTCTTGGACCAATGCAGTGGAAGATTCATTTTGCTTACTGTCAGCATCTTCATTGCCACCCAAGTAGGGTGATCCAAGACGTCTTAAAGTTGACGTGCCACGTTGAACTCGAGAGCCAAAAAAGGATCCATAGTATACAAATACAAAACAGATCACAATTCCCACAAGGCACAAGGATGTGATCAACCTCCTCTTTTGAACTTCATCTGTTCTTCCTCTCATCTTTCCAGTGCCAAGCTCTTTTTATTTATTTTTCTACTTTCTATAGAAATAAGAATATCACAAAGTGAATACCATGTACTTCTCCCGGTTTATGTAAAACGAATCACAAACTACTTAAAAGAATTGCTTCAAATAAGCATCAGGAATGGAGAGCACTCCTATTGTCAGATTTGCATAGGCAAGCAAGGTCCGTCTAACATATATGCCCTTTCCTCATAACACGTTACAGTCGCAATCTGTAAAAACACAACAAATATCAGTCAAACCCAACAATCTAAGAAACAAGCAAAAGTTAGAAGCAACATTCACAAGAAGATAGCATAGCATCAGTGGTTCCAAGGAATTAGTGTGTATACAATATTCTCATCATTAACCAAAGGGCTGCACTAGTATATTGTGGACATATAAGAACAGCCAGGTCCAAAATGCAAGTGTGAATGAGTAGCTTAACCTCGGCCTTCACCGCTTACCCTTACCTACTAGTTACTGTTTACTAAGCATGAGAAAAATAACTGTTTAATTTAACTAAAAGTCCAAAAAATTCCCAGTAAAAGTCTAAAAGCGCAGAGACACCAAGAACAGCCAACAATTAGACACAACAAGGAAACAAATTCTACCCAATTCAAGAAATAAAGAAAGATGCAAAATCAACACCACAAACCACAAATAAAAACATAAGGTGGAAAAACTACCAGATACGCAAATTAGCTCAGTAGTCTAAAAAATATAAAGACCAGAAAGTTAGCATTGTCCTGGATCATGTACATTTTGTCAGAAATACAAAAAAAAGTTCAATACATAATTAACGAGACACAAAACCAAAATGTTAAGGAATGTATGTCCGCAGTGAAATCACATCAAATATTGGATCCGAATGATAATAGTAATAGCTCTCTCATATTGTAGAAACAATCAGATCTACGTACACAAAATTCAGCAAACTTCAGATCCATAACAAAATTACTTGTACACTAATATAAATAAGCAATTATTCATTCTACCGCGCATCTAGAAAAACAGAATAGAACTTAACTAAACTTACTGGTAGAAAGAGATATTGGAATTCAGATCTCAACTTGATTCACTCTTCAATGCAATTCTTATCAAAAAAAAACCTTAGATTAACTAAAGAAGTATATCCTGTTGAAAAGAATGCCAGGACCATATGGCGAGAGTGATTAAGTTATGGAGAGAGAGAGTGTGTGTTAATGCAGATCTAAGAAGTTTGCAAACAATTTTCTGTCATGATGATTATTACGATGAAGAAGACGAGTAATGTGAGATTCTGTTAAATGGATTTTTTATATCTAACGGTTCATGTTTCATTAACAAACTCAAATAATAAGTGTCGGCGAAAATTAATGATACTATTTTTCCTTCGCTATTTCCCCGGGAAGTAAGAAAAGGAAGGCAACAAGTGGGAGTGGGACCCACACAATTGCCAAGAGCCTAATCTTACTCTTCACATAGACCCAACTTAAGGTTGGATTTGGATAAGTGAAAAACATGGACAAACCCATTTTTTAGAATTTTTCCACTATCAAACTCACGCTCAGAAAAAATCACGCTCGCACCCATATTTTGTGAGAAAATTTCTCTCACATCCATAATTCTTAAAATTAGTTGTCGCTTCTTCTTTTTCTTTTATTTCATGTGCTTTCCTTCTTCAGATCACCTCCGCTCAGGTTTATGAGTCCTCTCAAAATCAAAATCCTCTCATTACCATCTAGCTTCACCCACCAATTCTGATCATCATCGATAACATTTACTCCCGAAGAAGCTCTAAAGCAGCAAGTAGAAGAACAAACCCTAAAATGGTTGGATTCTAAATACAATGGAATGCTCATGGAGGCCACCTTCTATCAAGAACTTTTCAGCCCCTCTCCAATCGAAACCAGAAGTTACTAGACATCTTCGACCTTCACCGTTAGAGGTACTCCGAGATTGTTTAGATGATTAAGGATTGAAACTTTTGTATTGATTTATATTGAATTTGGTGAATAAAGTTTGAAAAACAAAAAATTCGGGTGAAATTTTTGATGAATAAAGTTAGGGTTTTAGCTCAATTTGGTTAAAATTGAGTAGGTGAAAGGAATGGGTATCAACAAAGGAATTGGTTTGAGTCAATGGCAACAGAGAAACGATACATGTAATGTTGATTCAATTCTTTTAATGTGCAACGATAATTGAGACTATTGAACTCATATTAGTAGAACTGACTTGATGAAAAGGAACCCATTTGCTGTTTTGGATAAAACTTACTGTAATAAATTTGCTCAGTATAATGGGGTCACTGGGATCTTGTTACTGATTTTCGTGGTGGTGGTATTCATGGTGGTGTTGGTGGTGGTGATATGATATTATTGCCTTTTATCTTGTTGGTTGGTGCTTTGATATTTGCTCATTTAATTTACTGGACATAGCAGTATTTTGCTGGTGGTGAGTTACTGATGAGCTTTTCTTTTTCTATTTTCCTTTTTTAGTTTTCTTTTCAGTGATATATTGTGGACAGATTTTGAATTTATTTCATGGTGTATTGATCTTTTGTTAGTTTTTACTAAAAACAAATTAAACAGATATGAAATGTATATTGAGGTTGATTAAAGGCTTTAAAGTGGAGTTGTTCATGACTAGGTAGTTGTTGAACTAGGTGGGACTCATCAGTACCCGAACCACTAAAATCATGGTGGGGAACATCTCTGTAAGGTCACAGATTACAATCTGATAGGAACATTGAGGTGTGAATAGTGATGCATAACAGGTTATGCATCTACAAAATTTGTTGCATAACTTGTTATGCATTCTCGAAATTGGTTGCATAACACGTTCTGCAACTTTTGTTTTTTTGCGTAACTAGTTATGCAGTCCAGAAAAAAGTTGCATAACACGTTATGCAGCTACTTTTTTCTTAGTATTGAAACCAACAAAAAATAAGGCTGCATAACTTGTCATGCACCTATAATAATATCTACATAACATGTTATGCAGTCGTGAAAATGGATACATAACCTGTTATGCATCCGAAAATATGACTGCATAATGCATTATACATCGAGAAAATTGTTGCCCAATCTTTTATGCATCGAGAAAATAAATGCATAACATGATATGCATCCGTAAATATGGATATATACTGCATTATGCATCAATTTTTTATACTCAAGAAGGGTGTGAAAACAATGGGTACATGACTTGTTATAGATGCATAACTTTGTTATGCAGATGCATAATTTGTTATGCAGTTGAGAAAATGGTTGCATTATTCGTTATGCGTCTGCATAATGCGTTATACATCCTTTTTGGTGGCTGCATAATGGTTATGTATCAAGTTTTCGAAAACTTTGCCTAAAACGATGATCACCTCTGATTTTTTTCATGAAAAACAAAAATTTGATATTGTTGTTTGTACTCGTTGCGTAGCTATCTTTAAAAGATTTCCAACCATATAAAATTTGTAAATTTCTAAGGTGCGGATTTTTAGATATGTTATGTCCAAGTTGAGTTGCCAATTATACCCCTGATGCATAACTCAGTCATGCAGATGCATAATCCGTCATGCAGAAGTTTTTAATAATTTCATATAATTATGGGTGTCACGGAAATAATTATGGGCGTCACAGTACCCAAAATTAATTGTGGGCCTGAGAATGAGAATATTTTTTTTTTGGGTCTCCCCCTAATTTCCCCTTTGGATAACCTGGATTGATTTTTTTTTCTTTTTTTTGTTTACCTTTTTTTTCAAAAAAGAGGAAAAACCTCATTCATTGACTGGAATCTCCGACTCCTCGTAATAAAGAGTATCCGACTCCTCGTAATAAAGAGTAGCAGAGTTAGTTACATTAACATTCCAGCTCCGAAGCTCAGGATTGTTTAAATAGGCTACACAATTTCACCTAACCCTAAATAGTTTGTAGCTAAACGATTACAATAGGCAATAGACTGAATTACTTCATCTTTCCAAAATTGGAAGTGAAGATTGATTAAAAGTACCCTAAGATTTTCACATGTCCATATGTAATTTACATCTAGACGGTTACAGTAAGTAGATATATGTGCTGCTTCTACAATATGAAATTTACTTTTCAAGACAAATCCTTGTGCTTTGAAGTTTATGCAATCTGTAGCTTCATAGTCAAAGTCTTGGCTGATAGTATACCTTTTTTCCCTTGCTCTGGCATACATTCCCATCAAAAGCAAAAGAGTAGGTTCGGAATCGCTTTGAAAGATGACGTTGTGGCCACTCCATTGTGTTGCCCACTTAAAAGCTTCTTCAGCCCCTCTCGGTTCGACCTCTTCTCTGGTACTACAATCTGCAGGGTATCCTCTTGCTTCTGTTGCGTTTCCTGCATAATCAATGAGTGTCAAGCCTATCCCATATCTAGTAATAGAATCAAGCATGGCAATAGCAACATTGATCCTAACAGACATAAACACTTTATCCATTTCAGGGTCTTCATAATTTATTCTCAAGTTTTCATCATTCATTGGGTTGCAATAAAGTGTTTGCATGTTGTCATAATCTGTTGTACTTATGTTCATGATGTTATTTATAAACTTGACTATTGTCTTAGCAGTTTGGGCACTATTTTGCTTAGATTTTTGAAACACCAGCTCACACCTTGCTTTCCAAATATTCCAACTAACAATATTACAAAGAACAACCCAATCCATAGCTCATCCATTTCTATTATGGTCGATAAACCAGGTGTTAAGCCAATCATGGAAATCAGTAGTGCCATTAGTAACAAAATGCATATCAAAGTTTAAATGCATCCATACCTGAGAAGCAAAGTTGCATTGAAGAAAAAGATGTGTAAGGGTTTCCTCATCATTTTTACAAAGAGTACAAGTGGTATTTATATCTGGTAGGATGGCTGTTATTCTCATACTATTGGGAAGAATAACATGAGCAGCTTTCCATACAAAAGTTTTAATCGAAGGCGTTACTTTCATGTTCCATATTCTGCTCCAATCCTTCGAGTTTGTACCGATGGTACCACTAGAGTTAATAGAATTATACAGAGAATTAACAGAGAACATACCCTGTTTTATTTAATGTCCAATGTGGTTTATCTTCTAATCTTCTAGTTGGGATTTAAATTCCCAAAACCTTGTGAATGGTACTTTGGCTAAAACAAATTGAGAGTTTTGAATGGTCCCAAGTATGCATATTTGTTATTAATTAACTAACCTTTTTAAAATCTTCAGCTCCTGCAGAGTTTTTGACAAGAGGAGGTTTGAGGCCTGGTATCCAGTAATCATTCCATATATCAATCTTATCTCCATCTCCAACCTCCTAGAATAAGTTTTTCTTGATCTGTTGGACACCTGTCAACATTTCTTTCCAAATCCAACTATCTTTATGTTTAGATTTAGAGTTAACATGGAAAATATTACAGTTTGGGTAATATTTAGATTTCAGTGAAGTTGAACAAAGAGAATTTGGGTTCTCTTTAAGTCTTCAACCCATTTTAGCTATCATTGCAAGATTGAAATTCTGCATGTTTTGAAGACCCAATCCTCCCTCACTAACAGGTTTACAAACAGAAATGCCTTAAGACACACTCCCTTCTTCCCATTTTTATTTTTTCCCTTTTCATTTTTGCCCCATCAAAAGTCTCTTTGCATTTTAGTGATAGTGTTGCAGATTTTTACAGGGATTTTGAAACAATTCATTTGATAAACACACAAGGAAGAGGTAACCTTTTTTTATCATGACAGTCCTACCAGTTGTGTTTAGGTTTTTACCACTCCAACTCAACAATCTTTTGCTCATCTTATCTACTAGTGGCTCAAAACATTCAATCTTAGATCTATTAGTGAACAGTGGGGAACCTAAATACCTATCGTTTAAGGGTATTACCTTAACTCCAAGAATGGCTTGAATATCTTCCCTAATCCTAGGGTTCGTTTTAGGACTAAAGAAAACACCGGACTCACTGAGGTTGATCAATTGAACAGAGGCTAAGCCAAACTCTTTAAACAGTTTTACCAAATTATGACTAGTTGTAATATTAACATCACAAAAGATTAAGAAGTCATCAGCAAAAAGTAAATGACTTACAGAGGGAGTACGAGTTGTAATTTTTATACCTTTTATGTGGCCCAAGGAATCAACATGCAAAATTTTTCTAGACAAGGCTTCCATACAAAAAAGAAACAGATAAGGAGATAATGGGTCTCCTTGTTTCAACCCTCTAGTAGGTTTGAAAAATTCAGTTGGATACTCATTGATCAAAACAACCAAAGTAGTGGTGGATATGCATTCATAAATCAAATTACACCATTTTTCATTGAATCCTAACTTATCCATAATTTTAATTAAGAAATTCCACTCTACTTTGTCAAAAGCTTTTGACATATCTATCTTTAGACCCATCAACCCATTTTTTCCTTTTTTATTTCTCATTTTATGAATTAGTTCATAAGCTATTGTAATATTATCAGAGATCTGCCTTCCAGGGATGAAGGCAGATTGGAAGGGAGATATTATCTTGTGTATCAGACCTTTCATCCTTCCAGACATCAGTTTAGAGATGATTTTATAAGTGGTGTTTTCTAGTGCTATAGGTCTAAATTCAGCTGGAGTAACATGATTCAGAGTTTTAGGTATGAGGGATATGAAAGAGACATTCATTTCCTTAGAAATATGCCCATATTCAAAGAACTTTTGTATCATTAGAGTTAAGTCAGTCCCTATTGTTTCCCAATTTTGTTGAAAAAAATATTTGGGCGGAAACCATCGAGACCAGGGCTCTTGTCAGGTTCCATGGAGAAAACAATTTTCTTTATCTCAAGCATACAAGGTATGGCACATAGAATAACATTATCAATATCAGTTATACATCTAGGAATAAAGTCAATCATTTTTTCGTCAATGTCAGGATTCACAGTAGTAGCAATGTTGTGGAAATGATTGGTAATGCAAGAGACAATTTACTCTCTACTGTTAACCCATTCACCATTATCTTTTTGAAGTGTCACTATTCTGTTTCTTCTAAATCTTTGTTTTGCTTTGCTATGAAAGTATCTAGTATTTCTATCTCCTAGAGCTAGATTTTGTTCCCTACTTTTATCTTTCCAAAACTTTTCCAAAATGGCATACCAACTATTTAGCTCAGCAGTTAAAGTAGCTAGATCCTTTGATTTATCAATGTAATAATTTTTCTTATTGGTTTGATCCAGCTTATTTTTAATTAGATCTATATTATTTCTTATGTTGCCAAATGTGGATTTATTCCATAATCTAAGAATGGTCTTGATATAATAAAGCTTTTTTCGTGAAAGTATAAGCAGGGGATCCCTGAATATCCTTTCTCCAACATTCTTGTATGAGGGGCTTGCATTGTTCATGTTTCATCCAATCACCAAAATATTTAAATGGGGTAGGCCCATCTCTCCAAGTATTATGAGTATTCAAGCAAATGGGCACATGGTCAGAATATAAAGGACTCAAGTGTTTTAGGTTAGAGTTAGGGAAGCAAGTTTTCCAAAAGGATTTTACCAAGGATCTATCTAGTCTTTGTTCTAAAGTCTGAATTAGTTTTCTTGTTATTCCAAGTAAAGGTATATCCAATAAAACCAAGGTCCATTAATCCACAATTACTAATTAAATTTTTGAAAGTTCTAGCTTCTGATTCCTTAAATGGAAATCTACTTCTCTTTTCTTCTCTATGCAAAACAACATTTCAATCACCTATTATAATCTAAGGTTTATCAATATGTGGCGCCATATGTTTAATGATATTCCAGGATTCCAACTTTTGTGGTCTATATGGACTACCATAAAAGCAAGTTAAGATCCAGGCAGGTTTATTATTACTAGCATGGACATTCACATTTATGTGGTTATGATGATTGTCAATTATGTCAAGTTTCATGTTATCCTTCCAAATAAGACAAAGGCCTCCAGCAGAACCTATAGGAGGTACAAGCCAAAAATTACTAACATTTACTTTTCTCATGATCTTACACATTTCCTCACTTTTTTGTTTTGTTTCCGAAATGAACATATATCAGGGTTATCTTTGTTCAAAGTATCATTAAGACTATTCATGGTAGCAATTTTACCTAATCCCTGACAATTCCATGCTATTACACTAATAAATTGCCAAAAATAAGATACAATTGGGTATTCTAAGTTATACATGAATGGTTGATCGTGTGTGCTAATATTTATGGTGATATATTCATGATGCATCAGGATAATAATGTTCACTGCTTTGTAAAGCATAAAATTGTAAATCATATTTATCACCCAATCAAAGTCATGTAACTGAAGTTTGCAATAAGCAATTATGTTACTATGTTTATCAACTTTAGTTATCAAAAATACGTACATGGAGATGAGTTTTAGGCTTACCTCATTGGAGTCCTTTGAGAAAGTCTTGTTATGACATGAATCCAAATCACTCGAAGTGTAATTAGGAGACTTACGAAACAATTTATGCTCAAAGTAGTTTGACAAGGCTTTCATAGAGTGATTCAAATTACCCGCATACTTTATTGAAATACAACATCTGGAATCTGGTTCCTTTTCCTCCAAAATTGTAGGATTTACCTTATAGTTGGTCAGAAGAAATGTTTGTAAATTTCCTTGAATTCTTTGATTTCCCCGGAGTTCTCTTTTTTCCAGTTATAACAAAAGGTACCCGGGATTTGACGAGTACACATTAGCTTTGAGATAGAAGTGAAACGTTCTTTGCAGAAATTAATTAGCTTCATATAAATACGTTAAAACAATACACAGGATTAAAAGCAGGGGAAAACAAGTTGCGGAAAGATCAACAAGAAATTATTGTAATTAAATCAAAAACGATTAGAAAGAAGAAGGAAATAAATCATAAAACAGAAAGTTTATATGCGGGATTCGAATCCAGAATGATTTGGATTTTCCAGATCGAAACTTTAGATAGATAAATAAAGGGACTTGAGCTGATTCTTCAGAAATTTTGAATCTCAGTGACTTTGTGTCTTTGTAAGTTGTTTCAATCTTTAGTGTCTATGAATATTTGTAACTTGGTGTCTTGGAGCCTCTGTGTCATCGGATCTTTGAGTCTTGGTGTCTTAGGATCTTAAAAAACAGATGGAATCAGATCTCAGAAGTAACAATCGATTGGGATTTAGTAACTAGAACAGGTAGATCTGTAAAGGGTTTGATTTGCTGACATGGGTAGAGGTTTTTAATAAAATTAAAAACTGACTCATGGAAATAATTTTCTTTTCCTTTTCTCATAAATAAGGCAAGCGTCAAAAGTTGATTAATGAAACCGATTTGAGATCGGAATCGTTACAGAGTTTACAAGGATCGGGTACAATCATTAAATATTTTATCCACCAGTTCTTGACTGTCACTCCTACCATTACACACATTACATCCAAATCAGAATTCTCAACTGTTCTAGAGGACAAATCCACATCAGGTGGCCAATATTGTTTTGTTTGAAACCAAACTAAACATTGCATCACTGCCAAAAGCAGCCATGGAATCTTGTGACACAGGAAATTCCTGATGTCTACATTGCCGACGGTTTGAATCAAATTGATTGAAGAAAAATAATCGTTACATAGAGTCCCGGAGATAAAATGTACTCGACTCTACAGACACGATGCCTCTCCTACACTTCTCACTTGCCACACACACTCACAATTATATTTCTCACACACTTTCACTCACACAGACACATACACGACCCATTTATGCTATTACCTTCCCTCAATCTCAAGGAGGCTTAGCCAACTAGAGATTGCACACTTTCACTCACACATATTGAGACATTCACGAATATAAGTCATTAAAGCAAGGCATAGCAGGATCTGTCGCTGCAGTGAACTTTTGTAGAATTGGAAGGAGGTGATGCAGAGTATGATCAATCAACCAAATAACAACTGCTGGAGATGTAGTCGAAGTAGTTGATGTTGACTGTAGCCATACTAGACAGTTGGTGACTTGAAAAACTGTCATTCTGAAGAGATAACCAAGATGAAAAACGTTGACTAAGTTGTACAACAATTAAATATAAACACAAGCAGTACTAGCAATCTAAATCCACTCCAGATGTTGCAGAATTTATTGATGATGCAAGATGGAATCTGAAGTGAAACATGCTGGCAGTTGATGTTGTAGCAGTAGTCGGAGCACGTATAAGTATCAACAACGGTATTGCCAAAAGTATAATATTGTGAGTAGGATAAGATGCCGCAGCAACAGCTGATGCATATAGAAGAAGCAGTGTTGGCATTTGATATAGCAGGGTGATATGAGGTATAGTATGGCAGAATATATATATATATATATATAACTGATTGCAGAGTTTAACAAGAGGAAATAACCACTTACTGCAATATCGTAGTACCCCAGTCACACTACGACTATCAACACTTCTGCCACTTAGTACCCATCAACATAATTGAACCAACTAAATTTGGAGCTCACACACAACAACAAATATTCACGAGGAATAAGAAGGAAATACAGTCGCAATAGTTGGCTCTTATTTAGACAAGCACCAAAAATGATTGATGCAGCTTCAGTAAAATGTAAAGAAAAATCACTACTGCCATATGAAACAATTAATACCCGGAACCTAGCGAATACCAACATGAATCATAGTATCATACTGCCATAGAATAATTCATTAGCGCCACTTATTCGCAATAGTATTCCAGCAGATGGAAAATATTTAAATGTTTCTGAAATATTACACTGGATAACCAACACATGAACTAGAACTTTAATTGGACGTTACTCTAGTGGTGTATACTCTTGAACTTCAACACATATACCAAACAGAGGCAAGAACTGAACCTTCTTATCTACACTGGCAGCAGCAGCCTTTCTTTGTATGATCAAATCATTAGTACCATCAACACAAGAAGTATATCAAACATGAATAGCAGAGGCTGTAGAAATATATATAGTGCAGATCGATCAACACCAAGAATAGTATGAGCCTTGAGAGTTGAATATCCCAGTTGAAGTGCCTTGAGAGCAGGGAATATCTCATTTGAAGTAACTTATTTCTAAACCTATGAAATTGCCAGCAACAAAGAAGAAAAAGATCAAACAAACCAACACAAACTAAAAACATATTCAAGAATTGAATCTTTTTATTGTCACCATTGAAGATAAACTTCAACTGAATTATTCTAAGAGCATGCAAAGTAGAAGAACCATAAGTTGCACATTGAACACATATGCAAGCTGAAAACTAGGTTGCATACTGAGTGTATACAAACTCAACAAAATAACTCCAATCTACACTTAATGTAACTCACCAACGCAAATCTCATAATATCATCTTCAGTTTCATCATTAAACTTGCAAGCCAACTCACTCATAAAAAGAGGACTGTACCAAAGCCAGTACAAATGGGATGAACTGATAATAAGCTAATTAAGCACATACAGTGCTGCAAACTTTCATTCCATACACACATCACTACACATCTGTGATTTAAGAGGAGATTTTCCTCACTTTCAAGTGGAACAACTTTAAGCTTCTCTCTTATCTAGACAAGGTGTAGAGGAGATATGCATGCTCAGACTTAAAAGCTCTAGGTATCAGCACAAGTAGGACTTGATGAAAAAACTAGGTGCCATAAACTAGTTATGATGAAAAATCTTTTGAAGAAAGAATCGTCTATTATTGAGCTAGTGATGTAGAAATTGAACACATGAGATCAAATCTAAAGTAATCTATAGATGAAATTGGAGATTACCAGCAAGGACTCAAATTTTAGTTGATGAGGTGAGAGATTTCAATCCAAACACCAACCAGGAAATTGAAATAACCAAGAGCTCAAACCCTAAAACTGAGTTTTAGACCTAAAATACATGCTTAATTATGTTTGTTGACGTAACAGGGGTATCGAACCAAATCAAAACCCTGATTACTATCAGAAAACACCATTAATGGAGGTGGATGAAGAAAATTACCTACTGATGTTGTTGATATAGATAGAAACACATAGATCCGTCAAATTAGTCGCAAATCTGAGATGATTCAATCAAATGAGCCTTCGAATTTCGATTTATAGTAGCAGCAGCAGAAGATGATGGACTAAGGGTGGTGATAATTGTTGAAGATGGAAGTAATGGTGGTGATGGTGAATAAACACAGGCTAGGATCGGTACCCTCAGAAATTGATTTCTGAGTCTGATACCATAGTAACACAGGAAATTCCTGATGTCTACATTGCTGACGGTTTGAATCAAATTGATTGAAGAAAGATAATCGTTACAGAGAGTCCCAGAGAGTATATGTACTCGAATCTACAGACACGATGCCTCTCTTACACTTCTCACTTGCCACACACACTCACAATTATACTGCTCAC
Organism: Papaver somniferum; assembly: GCF_003573695.1. NCBI lineage: Eukaryota > Viridiplantae > Streptophyta > Magnoliopsida > Ranunculales > Papaveraceae > Papaver > Papaver somniferum. The sequence continues at coordinate 180,041,092 of NC_039359.1, forward strand.
ACACTTTCACTCACACAGACACATACATGACACATTTATGCTATTAGAATCTTCAAAAGATCCGGCCAGGTTTTTTTAACACCTTGTAAATCAAGGTAATCTAAAGTATCAAAGTAACATAAACTAAATCTAAAACTAAGTAACCGGATTCTTCGGTGTAGGTTGAAATCGGTCTGAAACTGTCTGAATCGGCCTTGGGGTCTTGGTACATATTGTTGCAGTTGATGAGATTGTTGATGATGATCTTGAGGTTGTTGTTGTTGATTCCATTGATAGAGTTGAAGCCGTTGTTGTTGCAGTTGATATGTCACCATAGAAACACATGTTCTTACACTTGAGCAAATTCTTCACATGAATGAAGGAAAACAAGCACAAACCCTAAGAAAAAAACCCAAATATAAAAAGAGATTTACAGACTTGCTACTGAATCTAAGAGAGTTTCGAACTCTAAAATAGTTGCAGACTTTGTAGATCTAAAAATTGGAAAACAATAAAGCTAAATCAAGTATTACAATTTAACAGACAAGCAAAGGAATGGAATAGAAGAGATTATCATATTGGAGCAGCGGCGCTTTAGGGTTTTTGTATTTCTCTTATCGCAAGAGAGGTGGAAGGAAGGAGAAAGAGGGACTAGTTTTGGGGACTCACTCATGAAAACAATGAATGTTAGGAAGGTATAAAGAAATCAGTTGTTGCTAGTCGCAGTTTCCCAATTACAAATGAGCGTACACAATGAGTAGCCTTCAAAAAGAATGCAAAGACCAATTAAACAGAGTACATTTGACAGCCACAATCAACTAATCATTCTTTTGTTGTTAAAAAACCATGGAGTTCTGCTCTCTCCAGATCGTCCACCAAATTGCGAAAGGTAGGATGCTCCAAATTTTCTTTATCATATTTATATTCTTCTTAACTTTCCATTCTCACATATTGGATTTAATGTTCTCGGAAAACACCCACTTCATTCCAAAACTATCCAGATTTTTTTTACACCCACTTCATTCCAAAACTATCCAGATTTTTTTTCTTGAACGATAAAAAATATTTTATAGATCAAAAAAGGGGAGTACAAAAAAATTATACACAGCCAAACTGGGGAGAAAGAAAAGAGAAAAGAGAAAAAAAGTGATCTTGATCAAATCAACGGGAGATCATACTCTTAACAAAAACTAGGGAGGATCAGAATATACTGAGTACCAATTCTCTATCACAACTTTGAAAGAAACATCTTCAAAGTCTTTAAATCCCAGAGACCATTGAAATAGGGCATACTTGGTCATTCGAATAGTATGAACTGTGGTGTGAGCTTCGTTGTAAAGATACGAGGGTTCCTTTCTTTCTAAGTACACCACAAAATAGCCGCTGCTAACAGATTCTAAATCTCCTTCCTTTGGATATCAAAATGATTAAGTTGCCAAGACAATAATGTAGCCGGGACATCACGGGGAACAATGAAAAGAAGCTACATCCGTTTAATAAATGCATCCAAATCTCTTTCACATAACTACAGTGCAACAAAAAAAATGATTGGTGGTTTCATCTTCAGTATAAAAGACACAATTTACTTGAGTACTGATGCCTTTTCTTATCTAGGAATTTCTGGTGGCTAATCTTTTGTGGAAGATGCACCAGATGAAAAAAAGGCACTTTTGGTTGATATTTTCGCTGCCAAATGAATTAAAAAATTCCTGAGTTACTCACCTCCAAAGAAGAAGCATTTTCAACCCATTTTTCATAACTTGAATTGACTGTGAAATGTTTCTTTGGAGTTATAACCCACTGAATCACATCATCACTTTAACTCTGAATAGAAAAATCCATTAGACTGTTGGAGATGATTTCTAATTCACCCTCAACAATATGCGACAATCTTCTAGGTACCTGCAACTTACCCAAAATCTCAGTAGAGGAGCCATTACATATAGCAGCAATAGATTGAGACTCGGATCTAACTACTATATATAAGTTAGGAAATAAAATTCACAAAGGCTCATTTAGAATCCAACGGTCATCTCAAAATCTTCTTTTAACACCATCATTAACTATGAGAGTAATATTTTTAAGGGATATTTTGATTTTGGGTCGTAAAAAAGTGACCAATGTTGACCAGTGTTGACCGTAGAATTTGGGTCCCAGGAAGTTTTAAATCAGAGTTTGGGTCCCAGGAACTTTGGATCCTAGAAAGTTTTAAATCAGAATTTGGGTACCAGGACCATAGTTGACCGTTTTGACAGTTAGAAAATCTGGTTAAATAAGAAAATTACTAACTTAAACTTGGATTTGTGTTTATTTACTAACTATGTCATTCTTCTTCTCCGTTTCCATTCTCTTCCGTTTCTCTTCGAGTCTACTACCGAATCTACGAATCAATAAAGGTGATGAATAAGTACCAGTATGAAATCCCAAATCAATCCAAACAAAAGAATTCAATTTTGATTCTATCAGCAAGACAAGAAAATAAAGAAATAAAAGAAAAAGATTTCTCATTTTTCATTCGATAGCAATAACATTTCGCATTCATCAACCTAATCTTCAAGAACATTTGAAACCATATCCTCAAATCCTTAACAACACATCTTATTTATTCATAATTCAAACCACTGATGCCTTTTTCGTAAAGAATCAGTTACTTTTCAATCCAAACAAGAGACTCCAATACTTTTTCCCCTTCCTTTTCTTCACGATATCTCCACTTAATATTGTCAATTTTAACCAGTCTCTCTAAGACCCTAATTGATTGAAACAAAATATAATCTTCGATTTTAGAAAGGAAAATGTTTGAAGAGAGAAAATGGTGAGAATGGATAATTGATTAATCTCTTTACACGAAGATTTTAATCGATCAATTCAAGCAGATGCAACAATTTGACAAACCAACTTTTTCTAGATCTAGATGAAATTGACCACGTAAATGATGACCATTACTACTTTTAATTAAAATCTTTCCATGGTTCTAACTTCTGCTCTTCTTCACTGCCGTTGGTTCGATTCTTCCTATTTTTCTAGGATTTCCGTTCTTTTCTATTACTGAGAGACAGAGAAAGAAGAAGAAAAACAGATGGAAGAAGTTAGGAAGCTGAGATTTTAAGCTACCCGACTCACGTGCTAACGGTGATGGCGTTAATTAAATAAAAATTAATTTACTAACAGTCAAGACGGTTAACTATAGTCCAGGATCCAAACTCTAATTTGAAGCTTTCTAGGACCCAAATGCTACACTGGTCACTTTTTTGAAACCCAAAATCAAAATATCCCTATTTTTAATGAAAAAGTCATTCCTTTGCATACCACCTTTCCAGATTAAAGAACCAAAAGCACCTTTTGGAGACTTAGATAACCAATACATAACATTTGAACCATATTTTTCATGAATAATCTTCCTCCAAAGCACATCATTTTCATTAGCAAACCTCCATAATCATTTACTAGTAAAGCATCATTTATGCTCTTTAGTTTTTTGACACCAAGCCCACCATTTTGTTTCCTTTTGCAAACTGCATTCTATTTGACTAGATTAATTTTTCAATTTTCTTTGTTATTATTCCATAGAAAACGCTTCATAATTCTTTCAAGTTTTATCTCAACTGATTTTGGCATTTCAAATAAAGACATGTAATAAATTGGGAGGCTTGAGAGAACATGCTTGATTAATACTATCTTACCGGCTCCATTGAGGAGAGATCTTTTCTAACCAGAGAGCGTTAACATTGAATCTGTCGACTATCTTGTCCCATTTATGTATTTATCACCAAGAGGAAGACCAAGATAAGTGGTTGGCAGCACGGAATTATAACAGCCTAGTTGAGAAGTAAATTGGGACATGTCACCTGAATAACCCACTCCATACATATGGATCTTATTAAAATTAATATGAAGACCCATAAGAAGTTCAAAACAAAGCAAAAGTATCCCCAAGAACTTAACCTGCTCAATATCGTCATTGAGAAAGAAAAGAGTATCGTCCGCAAATTGCAGGTGATTCACCATTATGCCATTTGTGGAGCTTGAAAACCACTGGGATACCCATCAACCTGAGCTTTATGCATCATCACCGTCAAAGCTTCACCAACAATAAAAAATAAAAAAGGTGAGAGAGGATCACCTTATCGAATGCCCTTATTGCATTTGAAATAATCTTCCGAGCTGCCATTAATGAGAACTGAAAACCTTACATGTTCTACACAACATTGTACCCAGCTTCTCCACCTTGAACCATAACCTATCTTCTCAAGATCCTTATCTAGAAACATCCAATTAACATGATCGAAAGATTTTTCGAAAACGATATTACATAATAAGCCAGAAATTCCACTCTTCAACCTCGAATCTATAAGCTCATTCGTAATAAAAACACCGTCTAGAATTTGTCTCTCCTTAATAAAGGCTGATTGTTGTTGAGAAATTACATGAGGAATATAAGTTTTAAATCTTTCAGCTAGTACTTTGAATAGTATCTTGTAAACACCATTTATAAGGCTGATAGGTCTTAAATACTTTATTTCTCCTATAGTCTCTTCCTTGGTTATAAGAGCTATAAAGGTATTCTTTAGTCTCCAATCAAGAAAGCCTTTACTATGAAGATCCGCGAACACATTCATGACATTACACCTAATGATGCTCCAAGTTTGTTGATAAAAAATAATAGGATACCCATCAGGGCCAAGTGCCTTATTTTTACCAAGTAATTTGATGACATTGATAACTTCTTCCTCATCGATATCTCTTTCCAGCAATTCACACAATTCGCATAGGATTGACTTAAAATTTAGACCATCCATAGAGGGTATAGAATGATTCTGCTCATGAAAATTATTTTTGAAATAATCCACAATGCCCGCCTTAATTTTTTTTTGGTCATCAGTCATTTGACCATTGACATTGATTTTAGCAATGTAGATTCTCCTCCTCCTATCTGTAGCAATCTTGTGAAAATATTTAGTATTCTTGTCTCCAAATTGCAGATTATGAATATTAGCTCTACTTTTCCATTTTTCGGATTCCACAGTAACCAAATTATAATAGTCGTGCCTAGCTTTTAATCTTAGGTGAGCTTCAGAAAGACCATTGTTTGCATATTCTTCTGCGTTTAACTAACTTTACAAAAGTTTATTCCATATCTTCTAGCTGCCTATCAATTTGTCCAAACTCCTCCTTACACCAAGCTTTCAATTTCAATTTTAAGCTATATAGTTTCTTTTAAAAAATAAAACAGCGCTACCTGCAAAAGAAAAAGAGTCCCACCAAGTCTTCATAAGTCAAAAGAACATACGATGAGTGAGCCATAATACCTCAAAGCGAAAAGGGCTATGTCCTCCACGAACACCTTCGCACAACAGGGAAATTGGACAGTGATCATAACAGGGTCTTGCTAAAGCAATTTGAGTCACATTTGGAAAATGAGCCTCCCAATCGGCAGAAAATAAATACCTGTGAATTCTATTTCTGATGTTTTGCAGTTGATTATTATTCCACATATAAGTGGCACCATTAAGAGGCAAGTCAATAAGTTCATGATTAACAATGAATTTATTGAATATAGCCATACCACTAGTTGTATCACCAAAGGATGATCTTTCATGACTGAACCTGACCTCATTAAAGTCTCCGCCAAGGACCCAAGGTAAAGTCTACAAACATCTAACTTCTTCTAATTCCCTCCAACATAATTTCCTTTCAGATGGATCAGGGTGTGCATACACACCGGTGAACATCCATTCGAAATTGCTAGAAGAGAAACAAACATATAGACTAATCGAATACCATCCAATCAGATGATCAATTACATTAATTTTATTAGCACCCCACATACAAAGAATGCCTCCATATCTCCCTTGAGATCGAGCATCAACCCATTTTACATTATTGTTTCCCCAGATTTGAGAAACAATTGTTTCTCTACATTCTTGAAGTTTTGTCTCACAGAGTACTAAAATAATTGGTTTCTGTTAGAGCACTGTTCGGTCGAACTCGCATGTGTTTCTATCTCACTCATGTTTGTCAATGTTAGTGATCAAAACTATAAGTCTTGATTTCTAGTATATTATAGCTAAGTCTCGGATTAAGATAGAAAGTGTAGTTGAGCTCAAGACTCCATGGCGATCATCATACAAAGACGAAGAACTACTCAAGGACTGGTGGAACTTCATCAACTAAAAGGTATGTAGAGACTTGAACTTATCTATCACTCAAAAGTCTATCTACTCTATCTCCTATCTTGAGACAAAAGTCGTTTTGCTATATAGACTTTGATTATACACATTTGCTATTTCGAGCCGAGTTTATCCCGCTTATCTATTTCTCGAAATATGTGTTGGTAAGCTTTCGCTTTTGCCAAGTTCATCTTTATTATTGACAAAATTAATATTGAGTTTCAATTACTTGAAAATTGCTTTTTGAAAAAAAATAGTGTGTGAACAACAACTATATAACGTCCTCTAATAATGTTTCAATGATTGAAATGAGAGTTTGGATTATATAACCATTGTTGGATATAAGCATTGTGTGGTAACTCATACATGTATAAGTCCTTGTTCCTTGAAACAAAGTATGCGTACTTTGCTTCTCTGGAAAACCGGAACAGAGTCCGCGAACCCAGTCCGTGTACTGTCAGAGGTTCTCTTCCCGAGAAAATCTACTGGAGTTTGTGAACTGTTTACAAACTTATTACGGGTACTTAAGTCCACGTACCAGTCCGCATACTTAAGTTGGTTATTTTCTAAAAACGATTATTCGTGAACTTAAACTTATATAAACTAAGGAATGCAAGTTTGCAAACCGTGTCTATAGAGTTCATGAATCGATTCGAGTGAATCAAATCGTTTTTGCTTCGATTGTGTCTTGTATACTTCTATAAGATCTAAACAATTGAACAACTCTCTAACTAGTTAATTTGAGTCATTTGAACTAGTTATGGTAAAGAAGAATATGGTTGATATGAAAGTGCTCATATGGCTAACTATTTGGTTAACTACTGTTGAACCAACTAAACGTACATGTTTGGGTATGGTTACACAAACCTAAATAAACGTGCATTTCATTTGTGTGTAACAAGCTAAGTTTCGATCTAACGGTTGAAAGATATTAGCTTGAATCTAATCAGGTTTTCATCTAACGGTGAATATTGAATGCTTTGTTACTAAGCTAACATTGATTGCAAACCCTGATTTGAAAGACTATATAAGGGAGAACTATAGCAACTGGGAAACCTATTCCCCACACCTCCTGTGTGATACTAGTTGTATTAGCTAGAGTCGATTCTCCTTTAACCTTAGGTTTCTACCGAGACCCTGTAGGTTAACGACTTTAAGACTTCATTGGGATTGTGAAGCCATACCGATACTACTTTTCTTGTTGTTGTGTGACCTGATCTTGTTGTTTCTATCGTACTAAGTACAATCGTAAGATTGGCTTGAGATTGATTTCTCCGATAGGAAAGATATAAAAGAAGTCACAAAAATCTTCGTCTCATCGTTTATGATTCCAGAATATCTTCTTTCGCTAGTCGATTAAGATTATTGTTAGGTGATTGATAATACTGAGCTGTTCTTCGGGAATATAAGTCTGGTTTATCAATTGGTTCATGTTCACCTTGATTTATCAAAAGACGGAACAAAAACTCGTAGGTATTTCTGTGGGAGACGGATTTATCTATTGCCGTAGACTTTTTTGTGTGATACAAATTTGTTTATTAAAGTCTTCGACTTTGGGTCGTAGCAACTCTTAGTTGTGGGTGAGATCAGCTAAAGAAATCATGTTAGAGCATTGCTCGGTCGAACTCGTATTCGTTGCTATCTCAAGCATGTTTGTCAATGTTAGTGATCAAAACTATAAGTATTGATTTCTAGTCTATTATAGCTAAGTGTCGGAATAGGATAGAAAGTACAGTTGAGCTCAAGGACTTCATGGCGATTCATCATACAAGTAGAAGAACTACTCAAGGAACCGGTGGAACTTCTCGACAAAAAGGTATGTGAAGACTTGAACTTATCTATCACTCAAAAGTCTATCTACTCTATCTCCTACTCTAAGACAAGTCGTATGATATATATATAGACTTTGATTATACACATTTGGTATTTCGATCCGAGTATACCTCGCCTATCTATATCTCGAAATATGTGTTGGTAAGCTTTTCGCTTCGATCGAGTTTATCTTTACCTAGTGACGAAAGTCATGATATGTTTCAATCATCTAGAAAATTTCTTTGACGCGAAATAGTGTAACAACTATATAACGTCCTCTAAGAATGTTTCAATGATTGAAATGAGAGTTTAGATTACATAACCAATGGTGGACATAAGCATTGTTGTGGAAACACATTTATGTATAAGTCATATTCCTTGAACCAAAGTTTGCGAACTTTGTTGATCAAGAAAACCGGAAGAATGGCGTGAGCCAAGTCCGCGAACTCCCGAAGTTCTCAAACACGAGAATTTCTGCTGGAGTTGACAAACTACTTGCGTGAAGCTAAGTCCACGAACTCAGTCCGATTACCGGCGAAGTTCTCATACCCGAGAATTTCTGGTGGAGTTTGTAAACTTTGACCGGTAACTTAAGTCCGCGAACCTAGTCTGCGAACTTGAGAAGGTTATATATCTGAATATGATTTCTGAACTTAAACTGAAAAAGACTAAGGAATGCAGTTTGCAAACCGTGGCTATAAAAGTTCATGAACCGATTCAAGTGAATCAAATCATCTTTGCTTCAACTGTGTCTTGTGTAGTACATAAGATTTCCTTGTAATTGAACAACTCTCTAACTAGTTCATTTGAAGTCATTTGAACTAGTTATGGTGAAGAAGAACATGGTTGATATGGAATGCTCATATGGCTAACCATTTGGTTTACTACTGTTGAACCAACAAGTGCATACGTTTGGGTACGATTAACAAACCTAGAAGCGTGCATTGTCAAGTGTGTGTAACAAGCTAAGTTTTCGATCTAACGGTTGAGAAATATTAGCTTGAATCTAAATCAGGTTTTCATCTAAGGGTGAATATTGAATGCTTTGTTACTAAGCTAACATTGATTGCAAACCCTGATTTGAAAGACTATATAAAGGAGACATCTAGTATTGTGCAAAACTAATCCCCACACCTTACGTGTGATACTAGTTTGCATACTATAGTCGGTTCTCCTTTAACCTTTGGTTTTCTTCTTCTAAAACCAGGTTAACGACTTAAAAACTTCATTGGGATTGTGAAGCCATACCGATACTACTTTTATCATAGTTGTGTGATCTGATCTTGCATCTTCTATCGTACGAGTACAATCAGATTGATTGGATTGAGATTGATATCTCCGATAGGCAAGATATAAAAAGTAATCACAAACATCTTCGTCTCATTGTTTGTGATTCCGCAACATCTTGTTTCGCTACCATACGGTTAAGATTGTTGTGAGGTGATTGATAACTCTAGGCTGTTCTTCGGGAATATAAGACCGTATTATCAATTGGTTCCTGTTCACCTTGATTATTATCAAAAGACGGAACAAAACCTTTAGGGTTTATCTGTAGGAGACAGATTGATCCTTTGATAGACTTGTCTATGCGAGACAGATATGTTTATTGTCAAAGCCTGCGATTTTGGGTGGTAGCAACTCTTAGTTGTGGGTGAGATCAGCTAAGGGAATCAAGTGCGCAGTATCATGCTGGGATCAGAGGCGTAGGGAGTACAACTGTACCTTAGATCAGTGGGAGACTGATTGGGGTTCAAATACAGTCCAGTCCGAAGTTAGCTTGGAGTAGACTAGTGTCTGTAGTGGCTTAATACAATGTGTGTTCAATCTGGACTAGGTCCCGCGGTTTTTCTGCATTTGCGGTTTCCTCGTTAACAAAATTTCTGGTGTCTGTGTTATTTCAATTTCAGCATTATATTGTTTTATCTTTATGATTGAAATAATACAGGTTGTGCGTTAGATCATCAATTAGAGTAATCCAACCTTTGGTTGTTGATTGTCATTGATTGATCCTTGGATATTGGTCTTTGACACCATCCAAGTTATTCCTTGTATTTGATTAGAACTCGCAGTTCTTGCTTGAGTAAATCAAATCAAGAAGAGAGATATAAACTGTTGATATACTTTTAATTGATTGAGTCTTGGTGATTCTCTTAAAAGTATATTTGAGTTTGTCCATACAGGTTGCTAAGCGAAATATTGGGTGGTGTTGTTAGACCCCCGCATTTTCAAATCAAGTGTGTAGTATCCTTCTGGGATCAGAGACGTAGGAGCGTAACTGTACCTTGGATCAGTGTGAGATTGATTGGGGGTTCAACTACAGTCCAGACCGAAGTTAGTTTGTAATAGGCTAGTGTCTGTAGCGACTCAATACAGTGTGTGTCCAATCTGGACTAGGTCCCGGGATTTTTCTGCATTTGCGGTTTTCTCGTTAACAAAACTTCTGGTGTTTGTGTTATTTCTTTTCCGCATTATATTTTGTTATCTAATTGAAATATCACAGGTCGCGCGTTTAATCAATCAATTGGGAAATCCAACCTTTGGTTGTTGATTGAAATTGATTGATACTTGAACATTGGTCTTTGGTACTATTCAAGTGATTTATCTTGTATTCAATTAGACTCGCATATTTCTATTTGCTTGAGTAAGTATTGAATCGAGAAAGAGAGATATAACTCTTTGATATACTTTTATTGAGTCTGACTGTCTAGTTGATTCTCTTAAAAGTATATTGGAGTTAGTCCATACAGATTGCTAATCAAAATATTTGGTGTGGTTGTTAGACCCCCGCTTTTTCAATTGGCATCAGAGCAGGCAAACACGTTTAAATACCTTACAAGTCTGTGTTTGTAGCGATCTGACTCTATGGACAGAAATTATATCTCCATAAACGTTCCACTAGTCTTCGATGGCTCAAACTACCTATGGTGGGAAATTGATATGCGTGCTTTTCTTCAAGCTCGTGATTTTCAAACATGGGTACGTGTTGTTAATGGCTATGATCCTCCGGTTAATACAGAAGGCGATGTATCTATACCTAATGATATTGGTAGATATAGTCTAGAATAAATCCTTTCTGCAAAGCAAAATTATGATGGCTTAAATGCTATCATACATGCCATTACCCCAGATTTTCAGCACCATGTGACTACGTGCGCTAAGTCTAAAGAAGCCTGAGATATCTTAGAAACCGTATTTAAAGGAAATACCAGTGAGAAAGAAGCTAGACTTCAAAATCTAAATTCTGATTGGGAAAACCTTCATATGGCAGATGAAGAAACATTTGATGAGTTTAATCACAAAGTGTCTGAAATTGTTAATGCATCTTTTGCATTGGGTAAGACCATTCCTAAAAAGGACATTGTGATGAAAATTCTCAGATCGTTGCCATCTAGATACGATTCTAAGAAGCATGCCATCGTTGAAGGAAATAATATCGCAACGCTGTCCAAAAATACTCTGGTTGGGAAGCTAAAGATCTTGGATCATGAGCACACGTCCAAGTCCAGTTAGGATGTTGCTTTCAAAAGACTAAAGAACACTAAATTACTTGACAAAAGTAAAAGTATTTACATCTCTGAAGATGATCTTTCTGAGGATGACTCATCATATGAAAATCTTGATAAGTCAGTCTCGTTGATCACAAGACAGTTTAGGGATCTTATTTTGAAGAGATGTTAACGGTTCTCAGGAGATAAATCCAAGTCATCAGATAAACCACATAATCGTGTTCCTCCTAAAAACAGGGATAATGATGAAACTGATGACGAGGATATGCCTCAGTGATTTAAGTGTAACACCCTGTGTTTTTAGCAAGATGAAGCTTCATCTAAACCTTCTGTTGCGTGGAACGCGGTAGATTGTCTTAAAGCCAATGTCGCGCCAAATGCCGCATTATGTTTGACATTTGGCCAAGAGTCAATGTTGCATCATCATGATGCATTAGGCCAGTTGGGTAGGTGGCCTTGAGCTTGCAGCGTAACAATTGCGCATTACGAAAGTTATTGGCCTAGAGCCAATATCGCACAATCATTATGCGACAGCAAGAACCAGTGTTGCACAATCATTGTGCCACAACCAATACGAATAACCAGAACGAGTGGTGCGCAATCATTGCGATGAATAGTGAAGCAAGCATGTCAATCTCCTCCTCTTTTCTAACTTGTAGAAATTCCATTAAGACATATATAGGGAGGGGTAGTTGGTTGAAGGTGCATATGCGGACTATGTACCAAGTAAGCTTCATAGCTTAGACGGAAGAGTATAAATGATGCCTAAGACTCATTTTTAGTTGCGTAGCCTTTCGAAGAGAGAATTTGATGCTTAGGCATCACCATGCCATGCCGCAGACCCGATGATGATAATCATTGTGCATCTTGACGAAATGGCCTAAAGACCAGGCCATTACCATTTTTTCTAGGCTACGGCCTTGCAAACGAGTTGGTTAAGTTTCTGTCCCTTCGAGGATGAACTACGGTATGTGCTTGATCCCTTTAGAGTAGGGAAAGGTACATAAGCATCCGCAATGAGTTGCAGCGTTGCCGATCCAGTACGTTGGGATGAACTACGGTCTGTGCTTGATCCCTTTAGAGTAGGGAATGATACGTAGGAAGCCGCAATGAGTTGCAGCATTTCCGGTCCAGCACGTTGGCACCTCATATCATCTAAGATCGGTAGCTTGATGAAAGAGATGATTGCGGCCATGCTTGATGAGGCTTAGTTGCATGCCAACAAGTGGATGCTCATACTTCCTATCAAGCTACGTAGAGTTGGTAAATGAGATAAGGTAAGGAATGACAAGGGATTGGTGCGGCCTGTGCCAAAGTCCAAGGCTCACGCCTGGACAAGACTCTGCAGTATAACGGTTGGTCAGCTAGATAGGAAATTCAGTGATGAATTCCCTACGTTGAGGCAGAGCTAGAGATGCATGCAATATGCATCAGCCTTGGCCTTATGGCCCTAGACCCTTTAGAGGACAAGGGTAAAGTTTGGAACGGTATAGAAGCTAAATTAGCTGCATCATGCTCCACGGGCATGCTTGCAAAGGGGCAAATGGACGTGCATTTTGCTAGATGCAAGGTCCGTATCGTAGCTTCATCATGGCGCACTGGGGGAGTTACGACATGCGGGGAAACGCGCCAAAAGCGTAATTTTCCGGTCCGTAACAGTTGGTATCAGAGAAAGTTCCAAGAAAACTTTAGGGACTTGTGCGGAGTGGACTCATTGACGAGTAGGCCAACTTTTGCGCAGAAAGAGTTTGTAACTGCTTAGCCAGTTACTATGAGAATCGAGTTGAGCTTGTTCAAGTAATGTGAGTTTTCCTAGCCTAAGTGGAACCCCACTTACGAGTGGATATCCATAAGACCGCCTGGTACAATGGGTAGACAATGGGACTGATCATCCCCACACATTGACAATTGGACAATGGTGTGCGTTGTCAGGCCCGGCTAGCATCCCACTTACGAGTGGCAACCTGGATGACCATTAGGGACGGTGGGCAACTGGAAACTGTTCCACACAGTACTGTGCTAAAGTATTGTCATTTCAATGACATCTTTAAACTTGTGCACCTTAGGGATTCCTGGGTGGTAGTATGGGTTACCATCTAGGATACCTGGTCGAGATATCCTCTTGGCACTGGCCAATTGTGATTCTTGGTATTGTTGTGGACTCTTTTTAGATTCCTGAGTATGAAGTATGGGATGTTTGCTCAGAAGGTTTAAACTGTTTTTCACGATAACTTGAAGAAAATCGTAATTTCTGAGCATCTGGTATGAGACTTTTTCTCAGGAAATCCAAACCGAAGAGATTGTCCATAATAGTTTTTAGTTTTGAATTTCGGGGACGAAATTCTTTAAAGGGGTGAAGAGTGTAACACCCTGTGTTTTTAGCATGGCGCATGCTAAAAGATGCGCCATGGCCTGAGATGAAGCTTCATCTAAAGCTTCTATCGCGTGGTACGCGGTAGATTGGCTTAACGACAATGTCGCGCCAAAATGGCGCATTATGTTTGGAATTTTTCCAAGGGTCAATGTTGCATCATCATGATGCATTAGGACAGTTGGGTAGGTGGCCTTGATCTTGCAGCGTAACAATTTCGCATTACGAAAGTTATTGGTCTAGAGCGAATATAGCACAATCATTATGCGACAGCAAGAACCAGTGTTGCACAATCATTTTGCCACAACCAGTACGAATAATCATAACGAGTGGTGCGCAATCATTGCGATGAATAGTGAAGCAAGCATGTCAATCTCCTCCCCTTTTCTAACTCGTAGAAATTCCATTAAGACATATATAGGGAGGGGTAGTTGATTGAAGGTGCATATGCGGACTATGTACCAAGTAAGCTTCATAGCTTAGTCGGAAGAGAATAAATGATGCCTAAGACTCATTTATAGTTGCGCAGCCATTCGAAGAGAGCATTTGATGCTTAGGCATCACTATGCCATGTCGCGGACCCGATGATGATAATTATTGTTCATCTTGACGGAATGGCCTACGAACCAGGCAATTACCATTTTTGCTAGGCTACGGCCTTGCAAACGAGTTGGTTAAGCTTCCGTCCCTTCGAGGATGAACTACGGTCTGTGCTTGATCCCTTTAGAGGAAGGAAGGGTATGTAGGCATCCGCAATGAGTTGTCGCATTGCCGATCCAGCACGTTGGGATGAAATACGGTCTGTGCTTGATCCCTTTAGAGTAGGGAAGGGTACGAAGGCAGCCGCAATGAGTTGCAGCATTGCCGGTCCAGCACGTTGGACCCTCTTATCATCTAAGCTCGGTAGATCGATGCAAGAGATGATTGCGGCCATGCTTGACGAGGCTTAGTTGCATGCCAACAAGTGGATGCTCATACTTCATATCAAGCTATGTAGAGTTGGTAAACGAGATAAGGTAGGGAATGGCAAGGGCTTGGTGCGGACTGTGCCAAATTCCAAGGCTCACGCCTGGACAAGACTCTGCAATATGACGGTTGGTCAGCTAGATAGGAAATTCAGGGATGAATTCCCTACGTTGAGGCAGAGCTAGAGATGCATGCAATATGCATCAACTTTGGACTTATGGCCCTAGACCCTTTAGCGGACAAGGGTAAAGTTTGGAGCAGTGTGGAAGCTAAATTAGTTGCATCATGCTCCACGAGCATGCTTGCAAAGGGGCAAATGGACGTGCATTTGCCTAGCTGCAAGGCCCGCATCGTAGCTTCATCATGGCGCACCAGGGGAGTTACGGCCTGTGGGGCAACGCGCCAAAGAAATATTTTCCGGTCCGTCACATTAAGTGTAAAGGCTTTGTTCATTTTTCAAATGAGTTTCCAATTCTAAAGAAATACACTAGGAACAAAGGTCTTGCTGCAACTCTTGATGAAATGTCTGACAACTATTATTCTAATGAAGACGAAAAATCAAGTGTTGCAGTTCTTTGTGAAAATATTGATTTTGATAATTGTAGCAATACATACATCAATCTTGATATTCTTTCAGAAGAAAACTCAACCAATCTGGAAGATAAAACTGACCTTTCTATTGGAAACTCTGTGAATAATGTTTCAGGTTCAACTACGTGTCTAGAAGCTTGCACATCTCAGATGCCTGAGTTATATTCAAGGTTGAAGAGCTAATATTGTTCTCTGAAAGGTCATGAACTATCAAAGTGTTACAAGTACAAGCACAAATTGAGACATATCAACAAATTTCAACGAAGAGCAATCGATTAGCAAACAAGCTCAAACTTGTTCAAAAGACTGCTGAGGTATGTAAGATTTTGTCTTCGTCAAATAAGTTAGTTTCCAAGGATAAAACAAGACCATTAGAGAAGAAATATGGTCCATTTGTTTTGATAGACAGAGGTCTATGGATTCCTCTCAAGAGGAACATGGTGGACAAATTGTTGTTCACCACAACACAACTTGATTATGTTGTTTTGTAGATCTTGTCTCATGTGGCTGATCAAAAGAGACAAGTTTGTGCACCTCTCAGGATTTAGGAAAAGTTTATTTTCATCTTTTCTTAGTTTTGTGTTTTGGAATTCCTTGTATATCAATAAAGGAGGGTTATTCTAGACATTTCTACTCTCTCTAGGGTTCAAAATTGTGCGTGCACGAACCTATTAAAGGTTGTGTAACCCTACATTCCTTTTTTCTTGAAACTTATTTTATCTTAAGACTACTTGTTGAGTTGAATTGTGATTTCCTCTCACAAACCCATACTCTTACGGATACTCCATATGTATTCTGATGGAAAAGATGTTAATATGATTGTCAAGCCATCGATCATGAAGGAAAAAGAGAAATCTCTGTTGCCTCCAACTTTGAAAAGGAAAAGAAGGAATGTGAGGAAACCAAGAGATGTTCCTTCAAATGCTCAAAAGTTTTCTGATGTTCTTGAAGTATTGAAGGAGAAACGAAAAGAGATTCAACAGATTAAGGTTGTTGTGGTCAAGAATCTGGAGATTCAGAAGGCCCTGGTTCGACATCAGTCAATAAGGTTTATTGATATTAACTCTTATATTCATGAACCTTATGTCCCAATGGCTGTTGACGACAAGGAGTTCGGGGACGATAAAGAAATCTTCAAAGGTCTTAATGTCTAGTAAATCTTCTTATGAAAATTTTATTCTTGTGTTTTTAAGAAGATTATATAGAATTTAGAATAACCATTATTGTGATTACACATAGCTATGTCCAACGTTTTCATCTTTATTGTTTTTAGCTTTATTTGCTTAAATTCTAAAAATTTGTTTGGAAGATGATTTTTGCAGTATTAATCTTTATAGTTTTATATATTGCAAACTTATTATGGGATATGTGTGTTTGCGTCCGTGAACTATGATTGTCTCATACCTTGTCAAAAGTTAAGTCTTTCATATACCGATATGCATGTATTGATAAAAGAATGAATGAACTTTTGACATTACAAAAGTTTTAAGCCTGTTATATGGCATTATGCAAATATTGATGGAAGATATACATCATTGTGCAAATAGTGATGGAGAATAGAATGAATCCTTGTCTATTCCGCAGTATTGATCTTCCCTGATCCATTTTTTTATGTATATACTGTGCGGATCCGTAAGTTTTCTTATGTCAAGCATGACCAATTGAATTGATCACACTCTTGTGGTAATTTAGTTGTGTATTCCGATTTAATTAATCATGGTTTTCTTGTGGTTAATTTAATTGAGTATTTTTGGATTCAAATTCATATTCGTATGTGATTTGTAACGTCCAAATAAATCCTTCTTTTCTTGTGAAAGTAAGGTCGCTCTTGTTGTTCTTTCGGGAATGAAATCTTGTGGGGGAGAGTTATTAATTGAACTTGTGCTTAATTTCCAAATCTTTATGGGGAGTGCGGCGGTGGAATATTATAAGGGTTATCTTGTATCTTTATAAACTCCTTGATGAATGCATTTAGCTTCGGCTATATGATGGCATTTAAAAAGTTGATATGTGCTTTCTTTTGGTCATGAAATGTCTTTATGGAAATTTCATTGGGATCCCACTAGTTTTCGTACCTTTGCCAATTTTATTGACAAAAAAGGGGGAGAATTAATGTGTAGTTCACACTACAAATACATATGGTTTTAGGATCATTATGTAAGGGGGAGTGGTTTCCATGTGATATGGAGTATTTACTAAGAGTGAGTGATACATATCACCATAGTATTGTTGTCGAAGTTGTGATACAATTGAACTTTGATGCTGTGTAATAATACTATGAAACTGTATAACAATGATTGAGAATTCTTGTTTTCTCATTGTTATGACTACGGATTTTCAGCAGTGGTGATACTAAACTTACAACCTTTGGGATCATTGGAGTACTTGGAAGTGACGAAGATTTCGAGTAATGTTGAAGAACCAAGAAGATCAGGCATGTGAAGAGAAGCTACAAAAGTTTATTTATCTATTTTTGTATTCCATGTGTATTGATAGTTTTGTCACTAAAATTGAAAAAGGGGGAGATTGTTAGAGCACTGCTCGGTCGAACTCGCATGCATTGTTATCTCAAGAATGTTTTTCAATGTTAGTGATCAAAACTATAAGTCTTGATTTCTAGTATACTTGTAGCTAAGTCTCGGACTAGGATAGAATGTGTAGTTGAGCTCAAGACTCCATGGCGATCATCATACAAAGACGAAGAACTACTCAAGGACCTGGTGGAACTTCATCGACTAAAAGGTATGTGGAGACTTGAACTTATCTATCACTCAAAAGTATATCTACTCTATCTCCTATCTTGAGACAGAAGTCGTTTTGCTATATAGACTTTGATTATACACATTTGCTATTTCGAGCCGAGTTTATATCGCTTATCTATTTCTCGAAATATATGTTGGTAAGCTTTCGTTTTTTCCAAGTTCATCTTTACTAGTGACAAAAGTCATATTGAGTTTCAATTACTTGAAAATTGCTTTGACGAAAAATAGTGTGTGAACAACAACTATATAACGTCCTCTAAGAATGTTTCAATGATTGAAATGAGAGTTTAGATTATATAACCATTGTTGGCTATAAGCATTGTGTGGTAACTCATACATGTATAAGTCCTTATTTCTTGAACCAAAGTATGCGTACTTTGCTGCTCAGGAAAACCGTAACAAAGTCCGGAACCCAGTCCGCGTACTGTCAGAGGTTCTCTTCCCGAGAAAATCTGTTGGAGTTTGTGAACTGCTTACAAACTTATTCCGGGTACTTAAGTCCGCGTACCAGTCCGCGTAATTAATTTGGTTATTTTCTAAAAACGATTATTCATGAACTTAAACTTATATAAACTAAGGAATGCAAGTTTTCAAACCGTGGCTATAAAGTTCATGAATCGATTCGAGTGAATCAAATCTTTTTTGCTTCGATTGTGTCTTGTATACTTTTATAAGATCTAAGCAATTGAAAAACTCTCTAACTAGTTAATTTGAGTCATTTTAACTAGTTATGGTAAAGAACAATATGGTTGATATGAAAGTGTTCATATGGATAACCATTTGGTTAACTACTGTTGAACCAACTAGATGTACATATTTGGGTACGATTACACAAACCTAAATAAACGTGAATTTCATTTGTGTGTAACAAGCTAAGTTTCGATCTAACGGTTGAAAGATATTAGCTTGAATCTAATCAGGTTTTCATCTAACGGTGAATATTGAATGATATGCTACTAAGCTAACATTGATTGCAAACCCTGATTTGAAAGACTATATAAGGGAGAAATCCAGCAACTGGGAAACCTAATCCCCACACCTCCTGTGTGATACTAGTTATATTAGCTAGAGTCGGTTCTCCTTTAACCTTAGGTTTCTACCGAGACCCTGTAGGTTAACGACTTGAAGACTTCATTGGGATTGTGAAGCCAGACCGATACTATTTTTCTTGTAGTTGTGTGATCTGATCTTGTTGTTTCTATCATACTAATTACAATCGTTAGATTGGCTTGAGATTGATTCCTCCGATAGGAAAGATATAAAAGAAGTCACAAACATCTTCATCTCATCGTTTGTGATTCCAGAATATCTTCTTTCGCTAGTCGATTAAGATTATTGTGAGGTGATAGATAATACTGAGATGTTCTTCGGGAATGTAAGTCTGGTTTATCAATTGGTTCTTGTTCACCTTGATTTATGAAAAGACGGAACAAAAACTCGTAGGTATTTCTGTGGGAGACCGATTTATCTATTACCGTAGACTTTTCTGTGTGATACAGATTTGTTTATTAAAGTCTTCGACTTTGGGTCGTAGTAACTCTTAGTTGTGGGTGAGATCAGCTAAGGGAATCAAGTGCGTAGTATCCTGCTGGGATCAGAGACGTAGGAGCGCAACTGTACCTTGGATCAGCGTGAGATTGATTAGGGTTCAACTACGGTCCATACAGAAGTTAGTTTGTAGTATGCTAGTGTCTATAGAGACTTAATACAGTATGTGTTCAATCTGGCCTAGGTCCCGGGGTTTTTCTGCATTTGCGGTTTCCTCGTTAAAAAAACTTCTGGTATCTGTGTTATTTCTTTTCCGCATTATATTTTGTTATATATTTGAAATATCACAGGTTGTACGTTTAATCAATCAATTGGGAAAATCCAACCTTTGGTTGTTGATTGAAATTGATTGATACTTGAACATTGGTCTTTGAAACCATTCAAGTGATTTCTCTTGTATTCAATTAGACTCACAGATTTCTATTTGCTTGAGTAAGTATTGAATAGAGAAAGAGAGATATAACTCTTTGTTATACTTTTATTAAGAGTGAGTATGACTATCTAGTTGATTCTCTTAAAAGTATATTGGAGTTAGTCCATACAGATTTCTAATCGAAATATTGGGTGTGGTTGTTATACCCACGCTTTTTCAGTTTTCATTCCCTCACTTTTTTCTTTATAATATATCTTCTATGCAGATCGTTAAGACCACGAACATTCCAACAAACAAAATTGTTATCCATTAAAAATCAAACAATACCCCAAATAGAACCAGAAAACATATCATGTATCTTTTTCAAAAGAAAAGAGATGTATTTTAATTGAATCATCATTCATATCACAACCTGAATTTTGAAATCACAAACCCAATTTTGGTGTTACTTCATTGATTTGAATGAATATGGAATCAAACTGTTTTCTTACCTGTGGATCCACTTTATTACGCAACAAACTCCATCTTGCTTTGAAATTGGGATCCAATCTGGAAATACTTATAGAAGTATGAGAGTTTGAAGAGCCCTCATTCATCGTTTCTTTGTCCAATTGCACCAAGTTCTCAAACGAGACCGCTTCTTTCAAAAAATTATTTATATCGTCTTGATTATTAAAGGAAATATCATTGGAATTAGAACTAGATATTTCGTTTTCCAAATTTGTTATCCTGTTCTCAAAACCTTGATTAGGAAGAATAAAACCCATAACCGGAGTGGGAAGAATTAGTTCTAATACCATATTATCAAAGACCTGTTTGAGTCTGAGTCAACATCGTTATGAACCGATTCATCAATATTAACATGTCAATCTTTATTTTGACCCGAGCGCAGTGAAACCCGATTATTTGATTTTGAATTTGAAGTATTACTGTTTGAACTGCTATTATCGCGCCCTGACTTATTCTTTCCTTCTTTAACAGGTTGAGGTGGTTGCGAATCTCCAGCAAAAGGTTTTTAATGATGATTCTCAATAAAAGGAAAATCCTTAGAGGGATGAAAATCTTGCAAAAATAAAGGACCTTTCTTAGATGGAGGAATCATGATTGTTTTATTGATTGGGTCAACATCTCCATTGATAAAAATCATAGGACAAATCTTGATTGTAAAGGATAAACCATTGAAATGAAAAAGTGAAATTCCTATAAGTAGGTACTTGACCTTAATAGGATAGCAAATATATCTTCCAATTGTGATGTACTAGGATGAACCTCCAGAAACCATCACATCTCTGACCTAGAGCTTCAAAACGTTTGAGACTCCAAATGTTAAAAGGAACCCCTTTAATCTCCACCCATTCACCTTCCTCAGTAGATATATAATGGAAAAGACTCCATAGCATTAACAGCTGACCACCACGGGTCCAACCTTAGAGAACAAGAATTATACATCCAAAAACAGTTGGATAGCATGGGATTTTTGGCTGACAAAGATGGTGCAAAAAATAAAGCCATGTGATCATCTATAGGATAAATAATGAAAGTTTCTCTAAAATTGAAACAAGTAGCAATTTCTTTCCCAATTCTGTTCCAAAGATTAACAGAAGAAGAAAAATCAATTATCACTTCCTTGGCCCAAAAATCATCAAAAATATGTTCAGAAATCACGGCTTCATCTTCAACCATATTAAATGTATGAATGACCTGTTTCTTAATAGGTTTCTTAGACATGGATATGAATTGATCATAACCCACAACAAATCTTTTCCAAAGATCCTCATTGTTTTCAGTAGGGAAAAACATTGATTTACCCCTTTTACCATCTCCATGGAAAACCAACTTAAGATATTCACCAGCTCTGTTGTAAGAACGATATAAAGTGATTAATTGATCACCTTTTCCATGATCCCAGTACCAATTTCCGTAAGAAATCTTATTAGACTATTTCTTCATAATAGAAAATAACCACTGAGATATAGCTTTTGAGAGATAAAAACTCTGATCACTTCCTGAATTTCTGATTTCTTCCTTAATTAACATACCTCTTATGTTTCTTTTCACTGCATTGGATAGAATAAAAGCTTTATATTCACTATCAATCCTGATATAAATATAATTATCTCTCTTATGAGAAACCAAGTTCTAATTCTGATCCGATTCAGAATCAGAAGAAGAAGAAAACCCACGAACTGTATCAACCCAAGACTTCTGCATAAACCCATTTCTAACTTCAGAACCCTGACAAAACCTTGCTTCTTGATCACTGCCCCTGTACCCTGAAATGCTCTGTTGCTCCTGAAAAACCTTTCCCTCTATCACCTTGCCTTCATTAACCCTCTCAATATGTTTCCCATGATTGATCATGCGATGCCAATTGGCTAGAAAATTCTCCATTTTTCGAAAAATTAAGATATGAAAATCGCCTCTTACAATCGCGAACACTCTCTCTCCTAAATATTTATGCTGCCCCCTTTTTATCCAGAAAATAATGTCATAATTTTTTTTGTTTCTGAGAAATGCAAGAACAAATGACTTTGTATTTCCTGCTCTGTATTACAAAGTAAACAAATATCGATTTTACCTTACCAACTCGCTGCAGAAACTCCAAAAGAAGGTGCTCCATCATGACACAAAGTCCAAGCCAAAATTGACACTTTTAATGAAATTTTTGGTTTTAAGATTTGTTTATGTGGAAAAGTCAAAAATCCATCAACTTCTAAAAAGGAATAGCAGCTTGCGACAGTGAAATCATGTGCAAACTTCCATTTTCTGTCATCATCATTCTCATTATTATGCACAATTATAGAAAAATCATCAAGCAACTGGAGCATGAGAGCCGTATCTCCTATCTCTCTTTCATTTAAATTTCTCTTGAAATTGAAATTCCATACTCCTTGTAATGGGATCATATCCTTTATACAAGAACGTTTATGATGAAAGACCTTGAAAATGGATGGAAATATGTCCTTAAGATTATAATTTTCCACCCACTTATCAGTCCAAATTGGATTGTTGAGATACTCTTCAAAATGAGATCAATATTATATTTCACATAATTACTTACTTTGAGAATCCTTACCCATAAACTATGTCCAACTGATTTAGAATATGAGTTAGTTAAAAAAGAATAGATGTTGCCTCCAAACTTCTCATGAATGATCTCCCTCCATAAGGAATTTTTCTCCTTCCATACCTCCAAATCTATTTGCAACATAAAGATTTATTTACGATTTTCAGCTTTTAACCGTTGCGAGACACTTGCAATGATAAAAAATAAAAAAACTATATATATATATACACACACATATATATGAGATAATTTATCTAAAATTTTGAGATATTTAACCGTTGGTTGACAGTAGTCAAACATAAACTTATACTAACTCTAAACTCTTCTATGTTAGATTTTTTATTTACCCGACCATATTTTTTTATAAACTAAAACTAAAGAAAAAAACAACAACTATGCGACTGTATTGTAGGGGTATGGAGGATTTGTTGATGATCATAGATCAATTGGACTAAAATCTAGCATATTAAGGTAAGATTTTATATCATGCTGGCTTCCATATTACTTTAAACTGTAGTTTAATTATTTTTAAAAAAAAATTAAACATGCTGGAATGAAATTTATTTGGTCCCATAGCATATCAGTCATGGCTCTGTCCCAGAGTTTGATGTCTTTACATCTCATAGTGTGTAGCCTATTTTAGCTCCCCCAACCCTAGTTTCCTAGGTTTACTATTGAAGATGATAATTTTGACGATGAAGTTGAGAGAGAAAAAATGAACTGAAACTGTAAGAGATGTTATGATGGTGGTTGTCATGCACAGAGATGTGGGGAAGATGAAGTAATGAAGGGGGATGAAGGAGCTGAAGGCTCTGTGAATGAAGAGATAAAGGTAGCATTTGGTTCTGTCCATGAAGGGAAAAGAATAAGGGAGCTAAAGTGTTGAGTGATTGCATCAGATGTTGATGTATCGGGAGTGAAAACGGGTTAAGGGATGTCTTGACTTCTTCCAAGACGGTTTCTTCCTTTGATCCCACTTCTAGGTTTAGTTGCCAACAGATTGCAACAGGAGCACAAGCGGATTGCAACAAGAGCGCAAGCGGACTGTAACAACCTTTCTGTGTGATATTTCTACTACACTTCTCGTAATCCTTTAGCGCGGATCTTGCTTTCTGCCCCGCCACCAATTTCCCGCTCTATAAGAATCCAAGCGTTGTTTACTACCTTAAAGAACAAATTAAATAAGTAAAAGTAATTATACTTGAAAATAAAAAAATACAGAATTCGGGATAAAATGGAGAATTAAAGCACATGAAATGGGATAAAGCCAATAAGATGATATAGAATTATTATATTTGGCAACTATAAAATACCCCAAACCTGAATTTTACTTTCCCTCAAGTGAAACAGAAATTAAATAAAAACTAATTATACCACTATCACTAGTCTCTCGATTGCATGTGGCGAATGAAAAAAGCCTTAAAACCCGCAGGTGACCCTAATGGACGAGTTGTAGTTTCGTGAGGGTTTTCTTAGAAAACACCCACATAGTTTTAGGTCAAAGAATAAACTCATCTTCAATGAAGTGTAACACCTGCATTTCAGTTTTAGCTCACAACAAGGGATATGTCAAACTAGCTTTCAAAGGCACAATTCTAGCACTTGGACAACTATAAACATGTGATAAGAGTGTAATGTGCATCTACACATATAGAGAATGATTATGACTGCCAATTGCTAAGAGATATTATATTTGCTAAGAACCAAATTCAAAAACAAGCTAGCTATTTGGCTTTACGAGAATTGTGAATGTTCACCTTAAGAGTTGGTGATATTTCAGTTTACCCATGTTGTACATCGACAGGTACACCCTTCCTTACTTTTTATAAGACTATTTACAACATATAACAAAGCATGACTCTTTATTCTTAACCACCTCTCAAGAACAATTGTGAACTAATCAATTAAATAGTTTTCAGATATCTATCTTGAGGAATCACAAAGTCTGAGACGAAGTGAACTTTGATATTTCTACCAATCTCATTCCTAAAAGATATTACTAAAACCTCGATAATAGAAAGAAAAACATCAGGATATATGAATTATTGAGGTAAAGATAGTCTGACCTGGCTTCACGAATCCCTATGCGAAGTCTTTCGGTCGTAAACTTAATTATGTTTCTCGAGAACGACTCTAGCAATAAACAAGGACGTAAGTGTTAGGGATTAGTTTTCCAGTTGAATAAGTATTTCTATTTATAGATTTTTAATACTGGGGGTTGCTTATAGTTCAAGCTAAGATAACTTGACAATCAAGACACTTTCTTCGTTTAGATGAAACTCTAGTTAGGGTTTCAAGTAAGCATGTGAGAAACCTATCTTAAATTCACGTAGAAGAATATTCATTGTGGTCCAGGTTCCGGAACCATGTGTAATGATAGTTCTTAGAAAATATGTCTTTCGAACTTGTAAGCAATATTGTGTTCGTTTAAACACTTAAGATTCGAATCATGATGGACATACACAAGGTGTTTTATAGTGATCAAAGATATCTTAGAGATGTTTATGAGAGCCATAGAAATGCTAAACATTTTTATAAAAATAGCCTTTGAGCATTTGCTAATACGTACCGGGACGGTTTGTTAAAAAGTTCGTGAACTGTTATCCAGTTTGTGAATTCAGGGTGCTACCGTTCGTAAGCTGTTCTGCTATTCTCGAACTCAGATGTCTACGGCTCGTGAACTGTAATCGTGAACCATTGGATATTTCACAAATTCAGATCACCCACAGTTCGTGAACTATCTCATTTAGAACTCTATAATCCGCGAACTAGGTTTATGAACCTACCTTTATTCCGGAACTTCAGATATCCGTGGTTTGAAAAATGGTTCGCCAACTTACCTAAGATCCAGATTCCAGTAGTTCTGATAAATTCTGTTTTGATGTTGAATCATTCTCATTTGCCATAAATATAAAAAATATCATTGTTTGGTCATCCTTCAAATGATCCACAAAAATAGTTTTTGAACAATAAATTATTTCGAACTAAGAATTTTAAGGACCAATGAACATGCATTGCTTAAAACCATATTTCGAGATGTTTAACAAGGCAAGCTTGCCTCAAAATTTCTTCGTTATAATATTAATCTACTACAAGTCAAACGACATAGTCTCATAAAGATAAAATGGTAATGTTGTGAGTAAATAGAATGGTTCAGTCTTCATATCCTTTTCTGTTGATGAAGTTCTCCAAATATCTTCGTCGATCTTCAATCTTCGTGGGTTACTAATTGATGTCTGATACTAAACTACCAATATCTATACCTAGTCTAAAACTTGACATCTAACTTGTACATCTAACATTGACAACAATCTTGAGATAGAAAAACTTGCGAGTTCTACCGAGCAGTGCTCTAACATTCTCCCCCTTTGTCAATTTTAGTGATAAAACTATTAATACATATGGATTCAAAATTGATATTTCAGCTCAGAACATATCATGCTTGATTTCCATGGTCCTTCAACATCGTCTTGAATTTTTCGTACTTTTATGGTTCTGCATGTGTTCGTTCAGCGCCTTTGTTGTTGAAGATTCGTAGCAATAACAGATTATGAGAATACTCAATTAGAGCTTTATTAGAATGAAAAATCACTCTACATAGTATTATTACCTTCCTCAAAGATAAATTGCACTACAACTTTGAAGCAACACTATGGTGATATGTTCCCCCTTTCGTCAATACTTACTTCTTTTGCATAATAGGTATAACATGTAGTTCATGATCCACTCCCTCTTACATAATGCTCCGAAAAGCCGTATGTTGTAGCGAAAAACAGGAATCATAATGAATTAAACAAAAGAGTTATCAAGACTATAGAACACATATCAGATTTTATTAAGATGATTTCACCAAGTAAAATTAGCGTCTTCATCAAGAGATCTTTATATATAATAAGGGACCCAAATTGCCACATGTCGACACCATAATCATTCTTAATTTTGGTGAAGCCAAGTCATCCATTCATGATAAGTTATCGCCATGTCATCATCCTAGGTGTAACCATCCAATGTTTACACGAAAAGTCACGTCCATTCACCTAAAAGACATATCCAATCAAGCATAATCTTTCACTCATCGAGGGAAACAACCTTTCGTTCTTTGAGATACTCACTCTTCGTAACACAAAGTTTAAATATTTCTCATGCCGGGTAGAGACAGATGATCTCTTACTTATCAAAAAGAATTACAAGCATGTAGCTAATTAACAATCCTCTGTTTTTCATTACATTGACAGCACCGTGTCATCACAAACCTATTCACATAATCGCAAATAACATGTGTATGTTTTATTTTCCCTTTTCAAGTTGAAAGGTTACATTCGGTTAAGAGACACTTACTCACGCAGTAATTTTGATCCTAGATGAAAGCCACCTCACTTCCCAAGCTCGCTTCCCAAACGTCTTCTTGGTTGGGATGTATATAGAAAACACGTTGTAGTTCGGATGGGCAAGAATGCGAAGATGGTGTTGGAGGGGTTACAGCAGAACCTTTTAATTTCAGATTGTTAATTCCATGATATTCTCTAATGATAATCATTTCAAGTAATATCAAGTTGTCAACATATCTCTCTGGCTAAAAAATAGCCATCTACAAAATTAGATTTTTGTTGCATAATTTCTTTTGGCTTCTGTAGAAGGTGATCTTTCATGGTGATTAATTAATTGCTATGAGACGAAGATATATAATTCCTGCACATAACAAATCAAATTTTTAACAAGTAACAACTTTTATAATTAAAATCAGGTGATTGTCATGATCTACGGGATACTGATGCCTTGGTCCTTTGGATACATAGATTTGCTGAAAGTAATGCAGTGAGTAATAAGGATAATTCAGTGAAGAGAATAGAGGAACTAGAACAGAGAGAGTCCGCAAGGAAGGGCGAATCGTGAGATCGATCATATTGTTGTTTATTTAGTGGCAAAAAAGAGAATATAATTAGGAGTATTTGATCTACAAGAGATCGGCAGGTTTGAATTCTTTAGATGCTTCCCTTCAACGTTCAACAAGTACATGAGAAGCGGTCGTGAATTCCCTTGGTAAAAGAAATTGAGATCATTCATGAAGCTGGAAGTTGGCAAATTTATAGAAAAAAAAAGCTTTTACCAATCAAATTCTATTTCTCTTTACTAATAGAGTTCTGATGTATAGGCAAGGAAGACGATGAAGATGCTTTTAAGATTCACTAGGGTTGTTCCAAAAAATTATCGATGCCAATGTTGAACGATATATGCGTTGGCCATTGGAACTCCTACTGCTAATCAGTGAATTGATTTGACGAGGGAGTGGTAAACAAGGATTTGGACCAGCCTTATTAGTTTAGTAAGGTTTTGCTTCAAAAATAGTTTTCTATAAGGTTTAAGGTTCATTGACATGTGATTAGGATTCTACATTTCAAAATCATATATAGATAATTAGATTCTCCCTTAAGGATCATTGAACTGTTGTTTATCAGTTTCATATTTGACCCACTCCCTTTATTTATTTTTCTTGCATGATAAAGTAACAAGAAGCATAAAATGCAGTACATTGATGAAACCGTACGTGACACAACTGCAAGGTGAAATGGTGAATGATATGGTACGTAGGAATGTTTAAAGCTATGTTTCGTAGAAAAATGTATAGCTATATTTTATCCGGCATTCAGAATGAAAACCAATCTACTATCATTGGTTTAATATTTCCAGGTGTAACAGCACTGTAACTTCGTAATTAGTATACTGTTGAAATTTGGAAACGGAAACCTCTCAACAGTACAGTGGATGATAACGATTGGATGGCACAAATTAAATGAGATCAAAGTTAAACTAAAACCGCATACTAAAAGGAAATTCATCTCATCATACAACTCGGTAATGGCGGTGCGTATGCACCGGGTTTGAAACTTGTATATAAGTATAAGCATCTCCTATAATTTTACAGCCGCACTCCCCACAAAGATATAACAATTACGCACAAGTTTAAATTGAATTCTCCACCATTTGATGTCATTCCCGAAAGAACAATATTAAAAAGAATTCTTGTCATTTACGAACAAAATAGATTTGAATCCCCAATAGTTGTCTCTCTTCTCGCTACTTACGAACAAAGAAGGTGAAAATAACGATCTTAATATTAGAGGCACTAAGACACAATATTTTCCCGAGAAAATAATCATCGACAAAAATTATTCTCTAGGCCACTTACGAACAAAAAGGAAAATTTATATGATATGACTCAACATAAGATTTATATCTTCTATATCCATGTACGAACGCCGAGACTAAAGTTCTTGAACTTATTCCCTGGCCGTTAGGCATTCAAGGTGGAAAGCCGATTACTAGATACCATCTTACATAGTCTTAAGAAGTAATTCACAAAGTGTAATCATGAGAGATCAATACTACAATTATCAAAATAGTTTACTCCTCTTTTAGTCGGTGAAGCACACAAAGAGTTAATAGATTAACTTATGAGAACGTATTACCAGAAATTTGATAACAAAGAAAAAATCTCACAAAATAAGCAATATAATCCATAAAGATTAGGTATTGCCAGTCATCTTTCAAAATAACATTTAATTAAATAAACTTTACACCTATACAAGATGATATTGTTCGAAACAGCTAGTGTAATCACATAATATGCTACCTCGGACTCTAGTTACCCTCCTTAAACAATAAGAATAAATCCTTACAAGAAGTTACTTAGTAACTCACCAAATCACTCATGAGAGCTTGAATGGAGAATTCCCTCCCATTATTAAAGAACTCATTGATGATTGGACCATTCAGTTCTTCAAGGTCCTCAAAGATGTTAGTTAACTCACTAAGTTTTTCCTTAAGATCTTTCAAGGTGTTTTTCCACATATTAAGCTTTTGTTCATAGTAATTTACCTCCTTCGGAGAGTGGTTGATCCTGATATTCATATCATTCCTCCTGGTTACGAAGTACTCCACTGTAGCTCGAAAACCATTGTCACGATGAAAGGTTGATAATAAACATGGAGATGTAGGGGCTTAGGCATCTTCTGATGATTTCTCCTTCTTGACTCGATCTTGATGACTTGATACTTTCACAAAGAAAACCATTGACAATTTATATTGGATCCATAATTCTAAACCTTCTTACAAAGAGTTTGTATGATATATATATATATATATATATATATATATATATATATTATAGAGGGGAGATACATGGACACTCTTAGATGGACAAGGTCAGACATGATTAGCGTCATTTCTCCGCAAAACCAAAATGGTAATGAATTTAAGTCTAATATTTTGATGATATGTTCCTCTTATAAGACCTTGCATTCCTAGAAAGAGCACAATTCGAGATGTATAAAACCATCATCTACCCCTTTGAATATCAGACTAACAGTTGAAATTAAGATCGGTAGATGGTGAGGTTTGCTATCTCGAATTGCGTTCATTTTTTGTAGGAATATAAATTCTTATAAGAGGAACTTATCACCAAAATATTAGATATAAATTCATTGTCGTTTGGGTTTTGCGGAGAAAATAGCGCAAATCATGTCTGACCTTGTCCATATCCATGGATCCTCCCTCATATATATATATATACATATATAGAGGAGAGTCCTCAAGATGAGTATTTCATGAAAATAAGAAAACTGGTCTTTTTAAACATTTCATATAGGAGTTCGTAAACCACTACGACACGGGCTGGAGAACCAAACCATTAGTGATACTTTGATATCAAGACTAGTACAAATGCTGACAGTCTCACATTGATATTGGATCGTACCAATTGTTGAATGTCTATCCATAAAAGGAGAAACTTTCTCAGATAACTTATACTGAGTATAAATATCAACGTTAGGTTAAGATGATTGATCTTAGCCCATAATTCATCTTAGCTAATTAACTAGCAATTCCCTTAGATCTTGTTCTCATCTCTTGTTTAGGAGTCAGATAGTCAAGGAGAATTCAAAATTAAGAGCACAAGAGTTGTTGATACCCATATCAAGTCATTACATTTTGGACTATATATTAGGAAATGTGATAGAACCTAGTCAGGTAGACTAATTTATGGTGCGAAGAGGATAATGAAGGTTGAAATAGTCATCATGCACACGGTTTGTTAAGACTTGTAGTTTAATTTCTTGGAGCGATAGCTCAACAAAAGAACTAAACCTTTAGCTACCATATTTTATATATAGAGAGTTTCATAAATGGATTTCAAACAACAATCAGGAAAAAAAATTGCACATAAGAATAAAGCAATAAAAACACTTGAGCAACCTTGTCATCAGAAAACATAGTTTTCATGATGAAATTTTGTGCAATCCTCATATTCCCGAGTTAATATTTTTGAGGTTGCACACATTACTATATTTAAGTAGTGACGGGGTGAGTATAAAACTCACCACTTGTATCACAGGTGGACACAACAAGGTCATCTGTATATTTAGGATGATCAAATAATTTCTTACCTTTTTGGCATTCATTCTTCTTTTCTCTCGATGTGGCTCAGAAAAACTTGTGAAGTTCTTCAAAGCTTGACTCATCCTTTGCATGTCATTCTGAAGCTTTACAAGGATCTTGTTATTCTTCTTAGATTTCTGACATTTTTTTTATTGTGTCCACTACTTCCACAAAAAGAGCAGTATTTAGAGAGAACGTCTCCTTGAGGTACGAATCCTTTGTTTTCACCATAAATTTTCAAATCATCCTTATTAGATTTTTCAAGAATGAAGGTATTATTTTTGGTGAAAGTGGTACTACTCTTAAACCTTATACCACTAGTGTTACCAAAAGACTTTTGACCAAACAACATAGTTGAGATCTTATTAGAATTTATAGAGAGCCTTTGTAAATCACACTTAAGTGTATCAATCTATTTCCTTTTAGAGATAATATTTTTGTGGAATTCTCATTGAGTTTGTCTAACCCTATATTTTTTACACGAAGAGATGTTTCTGTTTTTTTAAGTTTTTGTTCAGTCGAAAGTTTTCACGATGAATTTCTTCATTTTTACTCAAGAATTCGAGAATCTCTTTATCTGACTCGTCATCTGAATCAGAGTTAGAATTCAAGAATCTCCTTATTTGACTCGTCATCTGAATCAGAGTTGGGATCTACAAATATTTATGTTGAAAGAGTTGAAATTTCTGTATAATCTCCAGGAAAAAATGCTTATTCGGCATATTATCAAGAGAAACTATGATAACATTATTTCCTTGATAGTATTCCTTACTTGGGAGTTCCTTTGCATATGTCCAAATCCACGATATTTAAGGAACTAAAGAGAATTTTTTATCTTGTGGAGAAGATCTTCTTGAAGGTTGGATCTATAGAGCCGTTTTCCAGATCGTCTTTCTCTCCGTTTATTGAGTAGATCTCTGACATGCTACGTGATCATAGATATGGCGGTGTATGTAATTCATCGTGATCTTCATAACGCTTGTCATCCCAAATTAATCCAACCTTTATAGGATACAAACTTGATTTAGCCACAGCTTCAGAGGCAGAAGCCTTCTCCTTAGCCGTGAGTTGCTCGTGATCAAATATCTTTAACTTTCCAATAAGACTGTTTCTAGAAAGTTAGTAAGATTATTTCCTTAAGTAATAGTATATTTCTTAGGTTCATATCGAGTTGGTATTTATCTTAGAATTTTTATCACAATATCCCTTTCAGGAATTGTCCTTCATAGCGCATGACAAGCATTTACTATTTGTGGTTAAATTTCTCAAACGAATATTCGTCAGTCATATGAAGGTTTTCCTAGTCAGAAGTTAGGTTTCGAAACCTTGCTTCATTTTTTGCGATGTTCCCGTAAAATACGGTTGCTAAGATATCCCAAGCTTACTCCGACATAGTGCACATAGACACATGATGATGAAGGTCTTGGCTTATGGCATGAACGATAGCATTCAGTCCATCAAACTTGTATTTAGCATTATTTATTTTGTCTTTGGTATATTCGTCTATGTCTTTCAGAATAATTATTGCGCCCTCATGCAAATATTGGAGCATTTTGAAATTACGAGGTTGTAAAAATGAGCGCATAAATTTTTTCCACCATAAGTAATTTGTTCCATCGAAGGCTCGTGGTACGTTAATAGAGATTGCACTCTTGTCTATAGATTCAGATGGCCACAAACACATATTTATTAGGTCTAAAAGTATTTTCCTACTTTGATACCAATTGAAAAGAAGAGGGTACCAACTACACCACCAACTTTTTCGTTCGGTAACCTGTATGAACACCTAATAAATTGCAAGTAGACCAACTTAATGATCCTTGAGAATATGTATGTGGAGTTTATATCACTATTTGTTCTCAATCAGAAAGTCTAGACGCAAGAGACCGTGAACCTGATTTTTAAGAAGAGTACTTGGGTGATCTCAAAAATCAATATCCAAGATCAATCTAGTCGTATCCAAATAATTGAACCGGAGTTCTACCAGTATGAAACTTTGTTAGAGCACTGCTCGGTCGAACTCGAAAGCGTTGTTATCTCAAGCTTATTTGTCAAGTTTAGTTGATCAAAATTATATAATTGATTTCTAATCTACTTATAGCTATGTCTCGGATTAGGATAGAATGTGTAGTGGAGCTTTAGACTTCAAGGCACTCACCAATTGAAGACGAAGATCTACCGAGGAGCTTGGAGGAACTTCATCGACAAAAGGTATGTGGAGACTAAAACTTATCTATCACTCAGAAGTCTATTCTATTCTATCTTCTAATGAGACTAAGTGGTATAGCTATATAGAATTTTACACCTTTGTTATTTCGATCCGAGTTTATCTCTTTTATCTATTTATCGAAATTTGTGTTAGAAGCTTTTTTCTTTAGCTATGTTCATCATATTCTCGACGAGTTTAGTTGGAAACAATTTATTTGTTATAAACTAAATATTAAGTCAAAAGATGATCATGTAAAAATTACCTTGAACATCTTATATGATTTGTGTGAGACTGTCATTTGATGTCAGCTCGGGAAGTTTGTATTGGTCATTCAATCACTTAAAAATTACTTGAAGCTAATGATATGTGCGACATTACCATTGTCGTCTTCCAAGGATGTTTCAATGATTGAAATGATAGTTTAGTACAATTACCCATGTTTGGATACAACATGGTATGCATACCTAAAATGCGAACTGTATTGTGATGATTCAGGTCCGGAACTCTTGTTTGCGTACTAGTATGCGAACGGATTTACCTGAGAAGTTCCGGAACTCTTGTTTGCGTACCTAGTATGCGAACGGGTTTACCTGAGTTGGGCCCGGAACGGTTGTTCACGAACCGGGTTTGCGAACGGCTTGACTAGGCCAAGGTCCAGAGGTGTTGTTCGCGTACCTGGTTGGCTAACACAGTGTTGAAGTTCTAAAATAGGTTATGTATGATTCCCATACTCATGAACTAAAACATTTATGATTTAAGGAATGAAATCTTTGCAAATCGTGGCTTAATGTTCATGAATTGATTCTTGTATAAGTACTTTGTACGATTACGAATCAAGACGATTTCGATTCAATTTGTTCATATATATTTCTATGAGATAGTGAAAAATTGAACAACTTTATTTGAAACACAGTTAGATTCATTTGATTATCTTTCATGATTGATTGATCATCATGTTTGATCTAGAAGTGTTAGATGAATATGGTTAAGAAAAAAATGTCCATATGGCTAACTTCGGTTAACTGTTATTGAGCCAACTCAATACATGTTTAGGTGCGGTTACTGAAAAAACAGGGGTCTAACAACCACACCCAATATTTCGCTTAGCAATCTGTATGGACTAACTTCAATATACTTTCAAGAGAATCAACTAGACAGTCAGACTCAATATTTAGAAAAGTATATCAAAGAGTTATATCTCTATTTCTCAATTCAATCCGTAATCAAACAAATAGGAATTTGCGAGCCCGGCTGAATATAATAAACAACTTGGACGGTATCAAAAACCAATATCCAAGTGTCAATCAATTTAATCAACAACCAAAGGTTGGATTCACAATTGATTGAACTTACGCACAACCTGTGATATTTCAATTATATAAACAAATATAATACAGAAAAGAAATAACGCAAACACCAGAACTTTTGTTAACGAGGAAACCGCAAATGCAGAAAAACCCTAGGACCTAGTCCATATTTGAACACCATACTGTATTAAGCCGCTACAGACACTAGCCTACTCCAAGTTAACTTCGGACTAGAATGTAGTTGAGCCCTAACCAATCTCACACTGATCAAGGTACAGTCGTGTTCCTTACGCCTCTAGAACCACGCCAAATTCTGCGCACTTGATTCCCTTAGCTGATCTCACCCACAACTAAGAGTTTCTACGACCCAAAGTCGAAGACTTGATAAACCAATTTATCTCACATAGAAAAGTCTATTGAATAGATAAATCTGTCTCCCCACAGATAAACCTATGAGTAGTGTTCCGTCTTTTGATAAATCAAGGTGAACAGGAACCAATTGATATACCGAACTTATATTGCCGAAGAACATCCTAGAAATATCAATCACCTCACAATAATCTTAAGCGTATGGTAGCGAAATAAGATATTGTAGAATCACAAACGATGAGACGAACATGTTTGTGACTACTTTTTATATTGCCTATCGGAGATTAAATCTCGAGAAAATCTTAAAGAAGATAGTACTTAATCACGATAGAAAACAACAAGATCAGAACATGCAACTATAGAGAAAATAGTTGGGTCTGCCTTCATAATCCCAATGAAGTCTTCAAGTCGTTAACCTAAAGGGTTTCGTGAAAAACCTAAGATTAAAGGAGAATCGACTCTAGTCGCAATTAGTATCACAAAGGAGGTGTGGGGATTCGGTTTCCCAGTTGCTAGAGTTCTCCTTTATATAGTCTTCAAACCGAAGTTATCCATATGAACACTTTCATATCAACCTCATTCATCTTAACCATTACTAGTTCAAATGACTCAAATGAAACTAGTTCTAGAGTTGTTCAATTGTTTATATTCTCATAGAAGTATACAAGACACAATTGAAGCAAAATCGATTTTGATTCACTTGAATCAAGTCATGAAAAATATAGCCACGGTTTGCAAAATATTGTATTCCTTATTATATAAATGTATTAGTTCATGAACAAATCGATTTTAGAACTTAACTTACTCAGGTATGCATACATGTACACATACCTAAGTACCCGGACAAAGTTTGGTTCGCAAGTATGCGAACGGGTACGCATACCTTCCAAACTCAGCAGAAATTCCCAGACCTGAACCTCACGCCATTATGCGTACAAGGTTCCTGGACTTTCACTAAACCAACCAGTACGCATACGGGTTTGCATACTATGGTTCATGGAATTGGATTATATATATGAAAGTATGCATACTATGCTTATACCCAACTGTTCTAACTCCATTTCAATCATTAAAACATTCTCGGAAGACGACAATAATTCTCTCACACAAACTATTAGCTTCAAAGCAATTTTCAAGTGATCGAATGATCAATACGAAACATCCCGAGTCTACATCAAATGACTGTCTCACACAAATCATGTAAGATGTTACAAGGCGATTTGCACATGATCATCTTTTGACTTTCGTCAAGAATATAAGATGAACTTGGTTAAAGAGAAAGCTTACCAACACATATTTCGAGAAATATGTAAGCGAGTTAAGCTTAGATCGAAGTATCAAATGTGCATAATTGAAGTCTATATAGCTATATGACTTTTGTCTCAAATAGGAGATAGAGTAGATAGATGTTTGAGTGATAGATGAGTTCAAGTATCCACATACCTTTTGTTGATGAAGTTCCACAAGCTACCCTTAGTAGTTCTTCGTCTTCAATCGATAAACGCCGTGAAGTCTAATGCTCAACTACACTTTCTATTTTCATCCGAGACTTAGCTATAAGTATACTAGAAATCAAGACTAAATTTTGGCAACTAAACTTGACAAACAAGCTTGAGATAGCAACGGTTGCAAGTTCGAATGAGCAGTGCTCTAACAATCTCCTCGTTTATCAATTTTAGTGACAAAACTATCAATACATATGGATTACAAAATAAATAAAATTTGTAGCTGTCAATCCAAATTTTTGATTTACTTGGTTCTTCAATATTACTCGAAATCTTCATCACTTCCAAGTACCCCAGTGATTATGAGCGTGTTCAACTCAGCATCATCGTTGTTGAAGATCCGCAGCTATAACAATGAGAAAACAGTTGCTCTCAATCATTGTTATACAGTGTCATAGTATTATTACACAGCATCAAAGTCCAATTGTATCACAACTTTGACAACAATACTATGGTGATATGTATCACTCCCCCTTAATCAATACTTCATCTCACATGAAAACCACCCCCCCTACATAATGATCCATAAACCATATGTATTGGTAGTGTGAACTACACATTAATTCTCCCCTTTTTTTCAATATAAATTGGCAAATGTACGAAAACTAGTGGGATCCTAATGAAATTTCCATAGAGATACTTCATGACCAAAAGAGAACATTTCAACTTTGTTTCGATGATTTCACATAGCCGAAACTAGTGTATTCATCAAGGAGTTTATAAAGATACAATAAAACTCCTATAATATTCCACAACCGCACTCCCCACAAAAATTTGGCAATTAAGCACAAAAGGTCAAATAAGAACTCTATAAAATGTCATTCCCGAAAGAACAACAAGAGCGACCTTACTTTCACAAGAAAAGAAGGATTTCTTTAGACATTAACAAATCACATGAAACATGAATTTGTATCCAAAATACTCAATTAAATTAACCACAAGAGAACCCATGATTAACTTAATCGGAAATGCTCAACATAAGAGAACTTATGAAGACGCACATTATTTACACAAAGATGTAGATCAGGGAAAGACCAATACTGCGGAACATTCAAAGATTCATTCTATTTGCATAAAGACGTAATAGACTTAATCTTTGCAGACAAAAGTTCATCCTATCTTCCATCAATATTTGCATAATGACATAATAGGCTTAAATTTTGTTTTACAAAAGTTCATTTTATCTTTTTATCAATAAAGACATATGATAGACTTAACTTTTGAGCAAATATGGGACAATCATGGTTCACGGACGCAAACACACATATCCCATAACAAGTTGCAATATATAAAACCATAAAGATTAATACTGCAAAATCATCTTACAAATAAACTTTAGAATTTAAATAAATATATCTAAAAACATTGCAAGATGAAAAACGTTGGAAATAGCTATGTGTACTCACAATAATTGCTATTCCAAACCCTAGTTATCCTTCTTAAAACACAAGAATAAATTATCACAAGAAGTTTCCTAGATAAAATAAATACAATATACAATAACTCCTAGACCAACAAGAAAAACGATCACGAACGTAAATCAAGGATCACTTCGGGAACCCTCACGAGTCTTGAGTCCTTTGAGCTTGTGATCGACAACATCCACTGCTTCTTCATAGAAAATATCCTTATTGAGAAGATCTTTAACATGCGTCTTCATGAGAACAAGGTCTAAATTAACCTTTTTCAACTCAGTTCTTAACACATCAAGACCCTTCATAGTATCAACAAGTTGCAGTCTTGCTTCCTCAAAGTATTCAAGAAAGTCATGAACCACTTCAGCATAAACCATATCCTCATTCTCAACATCTTGATGATTATATGCATAGTAGCATGAGGCATTAGGGTGTTGATCATCATATTCTTCTAGGGTTATTTTCTTCCTCCCTTTGGACTCGAAACCAATACCTTTATCAAGAAAACCTTTTGCAAAACCACTAGTGCGAGAACGAGAAGACATTCTTGACAAAACCACAAAATCCTAGAGTATGCGTACGTGACTCAATAGGTTTGGTATTTAAATGGTTTCTTAGGGAAGGAAACTTTTAGGGTTTCTAAAGATAGATCGTGACAAGTAAGTCATGGGTACCCGTACGAACATAATCCGAAGCCAAACGGAAAAACTAACTAACACGGAGCAAACTTTAAGAATCAACAGTAAAATTTTGCTACGTGAAGATTTTCTTTCACAAAAAAATTGGATCAATAAATTTTATATCTCCATAGAGAACAAATTTAGAGCACAAGAGTAGCAGGGAACATAGTTGCAACAAAACTTCTTCAAATAGAGAAAAATTCGAAGAGAGACACAACTAATATGTAGGCACATCTGTCTGTGGACAGTTTAACTATGGACGATAGGAAGATAGATCAACTAGTCATAAAGATTTTTTCCGAAAGTATACCTAATTATTAACACATTTTACTCAACAAGATTTTATGAGTAAGCATTCAATCCTTGTGATTAATTAGTACAAGTATGACCCCTAAGCTCATTAAACGAATGTTGTTCACGATTGAGTTTTTTCTTTCTATCAGTTCTAGGATAAAATCCTTTTTTATGTGAACAATTATCATAAAACTTCCTGTCATCAAAAAATGAGACTAAGTTAGAGACCTTACCAGAAAAAGATTGAAAAAGCGTGGGTCTAACAACACCACCCAATATTTCGCTTAGCAATCTGTATGGACAAACTCGAATATACTTTTAAGAGAATCAACAAGACTCAATCAATTAAAAGTATATCAACGAGTTTATATCTCTCTTCTTGATTTGATTTACTCAAGCAGGAACTGCGAGTTCTAATCAAATGCAAGGAATAACTTGGATGGTACAAAAGACCGATATCCAAGGATCAATCAATGACAACCAACAACCAAAGGTTGGATTACTCTAATTGATGATCTAATGCACAAACTATATTATTTCAATTATAAAGATAAACAATAT
Organism: Papaver somniferum; assembly: GCF_003573695.1. Classification (NCBI taxonomy): domain Eukaryota; kingdom Viridiplantae; phylum Streptophyta; class Magnoliopsida; order Ranunculales; family Papaveraceae; genus Papaver; species Papaver somniferum. The sequence goes on from NC_039359.1 coordinate 180,081,010, forward strand.
AATGCGGAAATTGAAATAACACAGACACCAGAAAATTTGTTAACGAGGAAACTGCAAATGCAGAAAAACCCCGGGACCTGGTCCAGATTGAACACACACTGTATTAAGCCGCTACAGACACTAGCCTACTCCAAGCTAACTTCGGACTGGACTGTAAATGAACCCCAATCAATCTCCCACTTATCCAAGGTACAGTTATGCTCATACGCCTCTGATCCCAGCAGGAAACTGCGCACTTGATTCCCTTAGCTGATCTCACACAAAACTAAGAGTTGTTACGACCCAAAATCGTATCTTTGACAATAAACAAATCTGTCTCACATAGACAAGTCTATCAAAGGATAAATCTGTCTCCCACAGATAAACCCTAAAGGTTTTGTTCCGTATTTTAATAATAATCAAGGTGAACAGGAACCAATTGATAATCCAGTCTTATATTTACAAAGAACAACCTAGAGTTATCAATCACCTCACAACAATCTTAATCGTATGGTAGCGAAACAAGATGTTGCGGAATCACAAACAATGAGACGAAGATGTTTGTGATTACTTTTTATATCTTACCTATCGGAGATATCAATCTCAAGCCAATCAATCTGATTGTACTCGTACAATAGAAGATGCAAGATCAGATCACACAACTACGATAAAAGTAGTATCGGTCTGGATTCACAATCCCAATGAAGTATTTAGGTCGTTAACCTATTTTTAGAATAAGAAAACCAAAGGTTAAAGGAGAATCGACTCTAGCATGCAAACGAGTATCACGCGTAAGGTGTGGGGATTAGTTTTGCACAATACTAGATGTCTCCTTTATATAGTCTTTCAAATAAGGGTTTGCAATCAATGTTAGCTTAATAACAAAGCATTCAATATTCACCGTTGGATGAAAACCTGATTTAGATTCAAGCTAATATTTCTCAACCGTTAGATCGAAAACTTAGCTTGTTACACACACTTGACAATGCACACTTTTAGGTTTGTTAACCGTACCCAAACGTATGCACTTGTTGGTTCAACAATAGTTAAACAAAAGGTTAGCCATATGAGCATTTAATATCAACCATGTTCTTCTTAACCATAACTAGTTCAAATGACTTAGACAACGTCAAAGTTCAATTGTATCACAACTTCAACAATAATACTGTGGTGATATGTATCACTCCCCCTTAGTCAATACTTCATCTCACATGGAAACCACTCCCCCTTACATAATGATCCGAAAACCATATGTATTTGTAGTATGAACTACATATTAATTCTCTCCATTTTTGTCAATAAAATTGGAAAAGGTACAAGAACGGGATCATGATGAAATTTCCGAGAGAGACATTTCATGACAAAAGGAAAAAAATACATACCAACTAATTTAGACGCAATCATTAAGCCAAAGCTAAATGCATTCATCAAGGAGTTTTAAGATACAAGATAACCCCTCTAAAATTCCACAGCCGCACACCCCTCAAGATATGACCATTAAGCACAAGTTCAAAAGAACTCTCCCCCATTTGATGTCATTCCCGAAAGAACAACAAGAGCGACCTTAATTTCAAAGAAAATAATGATTTTATTAGACACCGAAAACCATAAGAATGATTTTCTATATCCAAAAACTCAATCAAATTAATCACAAGTAAACCCATGATTAATTTAAATGGAATACGCAATCAAATTAAACACAAAACGTGATCAATTCAATTGATTATGCTCAACATAAGAGAACTTATGGAGACACGAAAAATACTCAACTAGATTAATTACAAGAGAACCCATAATTAATCTAATTGGAATACACAACCAAACTAATCACAAAAGTAATCAATTTAATTATCATTTGTTTTGCTCGACATAAGAAAACTTACGGAGCAATAACTAAATAACCAAACAAGATGATTAATTTAGTTCAATATGCTCGACATGACATATCTCACGGAACACCAACTAAGCTAAAATATCAACTTGGTTGTAAAGTGCTCAACATAAGATACATTACGGAGCCTCATAGTAATACATAAAATATGGATCAGGGATGATCAATACTGCGGAATACACAAGGATTCATTCTATCTTCAATCACTATTTGCATAACGACAATTAATAGACATAATCCTTGAAAAAAAAAGGTATTAACCTATCTTCCATCAAATGTTTGACAATATAGGCTTAAGTTTTGTATTTGTCAAAATTCTATTCATTCTTTTACCAGTACGTGAATACCGATCACAAACGACTTTACTTTTGACAAAGTATGGTACAAACATAGTTCACGGATGTAAACACCAATCCCATAAAAAATTGCAATATAACAAATCATGAAGATTAATACTGCAAAAACATCATCCTCCAAATATTTTTAGAATTTAATACCAATAAACCTAAAAGAGAACAAGAATATGAAAATAATAGCTATGTGTAGTCACAATCATTGCTATTCAAAGCACTAGTTATTCTTCCAACTAAATCAAAAAGAAGACATACTAGGCAACAAACAAACTTATATGATGCATTTCATTGCTTTGAAAATTCTTCGCATATTCCCTATATTCGTCAAGCTCATCTTCGATTAGATCAGACATGGATTCAAGATTATCCACCTTTTCTTCAAGTCTTTTGGAGGAAACTTCGAGTTCACTTTTCAAGGCACATACTTGATCCAATACAAGATTCATGGTTAAAGAAAGCTTATCAAATTGTGATACTGAAGGATTCTCATCATATGATGAAGTACGCTTGTCATAACATATCTCGTTATCGGAAGAATCAAAACGAATCTTCTTAGAGAGAAACAAAACTTTTCATACATCACTTTCTTTTCTTGAAAGACTAGAGGAGGACATGATAGAGAACATAAATGAAATGATCATCCAGAAGAGGATAAACTTCATTTTAAAAGAATGAAGATGAAGAATTTCCTAAAACGACCTTTTACCAAACCCTAACAGAATTAGGTTATCACCAGAAAAAGTCTTTTAAAGAGTCAGAAACCGTACATGAACAATAACGGTACAAACAGAGAATAAACAAAAGCTAAAAAACTCCTAGAGAATTAACAGACACATTCCAATACAACCCTCTCGAAAATCATGATTCTTGCCTAAGAGGGATAGATGAAAGAATCATGAATAACAATATTACAAATCATAATCATTCCAATCCAATATAGGACTGGGATGTATCTCGTGAGGGGAGGAATTATTTGTTAATCCAAGTTTTTGCTTATTCTTTAGAAAAGAAGAGTTATGCACATCATTCTTTTCCCTTTTAATCACAATTTTAAAGAACTTGATTGTTGATTTGCGCAAATCCTGCACCGTTCTAGAAATCACTTTTTGAGGGAAAAAGGATTTCACAGGAGATTTCTTCTTCTTCTTCTGCACACAATGTTTAGTAGAGCAGGATTGCTTTTGATCATTCGTGCTAAGATGATCCTGATTTTTACACAAGGAAACCGAGAGTTTTGGTAGCATCTTATGTTTTTCTGTATCACCTTTGTTGTCAAGATGACTGGAGAGTGATACATAATTGGGTGATATTTGCTGACACGGCTTACGAGACACAGTCGGAGTTATTCGACATGTCGTATAAGAATCACGATTGTGATTTTCAGCAAAGAGATTAAGAGAACAATCACATATTTCATCCTCGTGATAATAATCAAGAGTATTCATCCATGCTTTAGTTATCTTATTCACCTCAGTATCTGGACCTTTGGAAGTATGAACATTTCTACAGCACACGAGACCAGTTTCGCTAGAATGGTTTTTCTGGACTCTCTTATCCTCTTTTTTGATTGATCGAACTCCTTTTTGAGACTTTCTTTTACTTCGTCTAAGAATTTTCTTAGGCTGTTGTATAAACCGAGACAACGTAGACACAAAGCAATTCTCAAGTTTCTTATCAATCAATTTAGGACAATGAGATTTTCTATCAGGAGTAGTAACATGTCCACTAGACCAGTGATGTTTATCTCTTGATTTAAGTTCGCGATCGAAAATTTTAAGCTTCCCAATAAGCGTGTTTCGCGAAAGAGTATCAAGGTTATTTCCCTCAAAAATGGCATGTTTTTTAGATTCGTATTCAGATGGCAGCGATCTGAGAATTTTCATCACATTTTCCCTTTCAGGAATAGTCCTACCCAATGCACAAGATGCATTAACAATTTCAGACATTTTGTGATAAAATTCGTCAAATGACTCTTCTTCTGCCATATGAAGGTTTTCCCAATTGGAGTTAAGATTTTGAAACCTAGCTTCCTTTTCGCTGGTGTTACCTTCAAATACAGTTTCTAAAGTATCCCAAACATCTTTAGACGTGGAGCATAAAGCCACATGGTGTCGAAGATTCGGGGTAATGGCATGCATGATGGCATTCAAACCGTCGGAGTTTTGCTTTACATCAAGTGACTCAGCAGCAGTATATGTGCCGATGTTTTTAGGCATGGTAACATTTTCAACTATAACAACGGGAACCTCATAGCCATTGACAACATATACCCATGATTGGAAATCACGCGATTGAAGAAAATTACGCATAACAATTTTCCACCATAAATAGTTTGATCCATCGAAGACTGGTGGTACGTTTACTGAGATAACACAACTGTCCATAGAGTCAGATCGCTACAAACACAGACTTGTAAGGTCTTGAACGTGTTTTCCTGCTCTGATACCAATTGAAAAAGCGGGGGTCTAACAACACCACCTAATATTTCGCTTAGCAATCTGTATGGACAAACTCGAATATACTTTTAAGAGAATCAGCAAGACTCAATCAATTAAAAGTATATCAACGAGTTTATATCTCTCTTCTTGATTTGATTTACTCAAACAGGAACTGCGAGTTATAATCAAATGCAATGAATAACTTGGATGGTACCAAAGACCAATATACAAAAATCAATCATTGGAAACCAACAATCAAAGGTTGGATTACTCTAATTGATGATCTAACGCACAACCTGTATTATTTCAATTATAAAGATAAAACAATATAATGCGGAAATTGAAATAACACAGAAACCATAAATTTTGTTAACGAGGAAACCGAAAATGCAGAAAAACCCCGGGACCTAGTCCAGATTGAACACACTGTATTAAGCCGCTACAGATACTAGCCTACTCCAATCTAACTTCGGAATGGGTTGTAGTTGAACCCCAATCAATCTCCCACTGATCCAAGGTAAAGTCATGCTCCTACATCTCTGATACCAGCAGGAAACTGCGCACTTGATTCCCTTAGATGATCTCACCCACAACTAAGAGTTGCTACGACCCAAAATCGCAGGCTTTGACAATAAACAAATCTGTCTCACACAGACAAGTCTATCAAAGGATCAATCTGTCTCCCACAGATAAACCCTAAAGGTTTTGTTCTGTCTTTTGATAATAATCAAGGTGAACAGGAACCAATTGATAATCCGGTCTTATATTCCCGAAGAACAACCTTGAGTTATCAACCACCTCACAACAATCTTAATCGTATGGTAGCGAAACAAGATGTTACGGAATCACAAACAATGAGACGAAGATGTTTGTGATTACTTTTTATATCTTGCCTATCAGAGATATCAATCTCAAGTCAATCAATATGATTGTACTCATACGATAGAAGATGCAAGATCAGATCACACAACTACGATAAAAGTAGTATCGGTCTGGCTTCACAATCCTAATGAAGTCTGTAAGTCGTTAACCTGGTTTTAGAAGAAGAAAACCAAAGGTTAAAGGAGAATCGACTCTAGCACGCAAACTAGTATCACACGTAAGGTGTGGGGATTAGTTTTGCACAATACTAGATGTCTTCTTTATATAGTCTTTCAAATTAGGGTTTGCAATCAATGTTAGCTTAGTAACAAAGCATTCAATATTCACCGTTAGATGAAAACCTGATTTAGATTCAAGCTAATATTTCTCAACCGTTAGATCGAAAACTTAGCTTGTTACACACACTTGAAAATGCACGCTTCTAGGTTTGTTAACCATACCCAAACGTATGTACTTGTTGGTTCAACAATAATTAACCAAAAGGTTAGCCATATGAGCATTTCATATCAACCATGTTCTTCTTCACCATAACTAGTTCAAATGACTTCAAATGAACTAGTTAGAGAGTTGTTCAATTGCAAGGAAATCTTATGTACTACAAAAGACACAATTGAAGCAAAGATGATTTGATTCACTTGAATCGGTTCATGAACTTTTATAGCCACGGTTTGCAAACTGCATTCCTTAGTCTTTTTAAGTTTAAGTTCAGAAATCATCTTCAGATATATAACCTTCTCAAGTTCGCAGACTAGGTTCGCGGACTTAAGTTACCGGGCAGAGTTTATAAACTCCAGCAGAAATTTTCGGGTATGAGAACTTCGCCGATTCGCGGACTTAGCTTCACGCAAGTAGTTTTTCAACTCCAGCAGAAATTATCGGGTCTGAGAACTTCGGCAGTTCGCGGACTGAGTTTGCGGAATTTGCTCACGCCATTCTTCCGGTTCTCTTGATCAAAAAAGTTCGCAAACTTTGGTTCAAGGAATAGGACTTATACATAAATGTGTTTCCACAACAATGCTTATGTCCACCATTGGTTATGTAATCTAAACTCTCATTTCAATCATTAAAACATTCTTAGAGGACGTTATATAGTTGCTACACCATTTCGCGTCAAAGAAATTTTCAAGATGATTGAAACATATCATGACTCTCGACACATGGTAAAAATAAACTTTGATCGAAGCGAAAAACTTAACAACACATATTTCGAGATATAGATAGGCGAGGTATACTCGGCTCAAAATACCAAATGTGTATAATCCAAGTATATATATATAGCATACGACTTCTTGTCTCAAAGAGTAGGTGATAGAGTAGATAGACTTTTGAGTGATAGATAAGTTCAAGTCTTCATATATATTTTTGTCGAGAAGTTCCACCGGTTCCTTGAGTAGTTCTTCTACTTGTATGATGAATCGCCATGAAGTCCTTGAGCTCAACTACACTTTATATCCTAGTCCGAGAGTTAGCTATAATAGACTAGAAATCAAGACTTATAGTTTTGATCACTAACATTGACAAATATGCTTGAGATAGCAACGCATGCGAGTTCGACCGAGCAATGCTCTAACAAAGCTTGTGTGGAGGAATTTGACAGCCTGTTGATAAAATCCTTGTATCCTTCAATTATCAGATTAAGGTTGTCCTTCATATCTCCACTATTGTTTCCATCTAAAGGAACCTTTTTCACATCTTGGACATCATTCTTCCCATTATGTTGAGGGGGACCTTTATGAAATCTCCTTGACCGAATTGTATTAGAGTTACAATTTGTCTGATCATTTGTTAAGCAAATAGAACTAACTTTCCTGGAAGAATTCGCAGGGTGAGTACTAAAACCAATTGGTTTAGACATCCGAATGTCAGTTACACCTTTGAGAATTAAATCTAAGGTGTGTTGAAGATGAACAATAGATTTTTCATTCAACCTAAATTTGTTTTTTCGTTCAACATGTCCTTCTTAATCACAAAAGAGACACACCTTTCGATCACCTGAGTGATTAGAGTGAACAGACTTAACAACATTGTTAGGAGATTTCTTTCTTCCGAGTGATGTGAGGTTTTCTTGATTATAGGAAGATACAAGTACATCATTTTTAATCGGAAGAGATTGCGATTTAGCTTCTGGAACTGAATTTTCAGTTGGGATAGAAGCGATTGGTATAGTGGACTCTCCAGAACATCCACGAATAGAGAGTTTACTCAAAAGATGTTCAATTTGCAAGGCATCCTTTTTGAGTTTAACCTCGAGTGAGGAGAAAACTTTGCTATTTTCCTCGCTAAGAGCCTTTAAATTAGAGTCACGGTATTTTTACTATACCCATAAGTGCATTGACATTATTTTTCAACCGATTGATTCTATCAGCCTGGATTCTAACAAGATTTAGAATCAGTTTACTCCTTCGGCTGCATCCCTTTCTTCACCAGAGTTAGACTCGTTTGAAAGGCAATCGGGAAAACACTTATCAGTGCAATCCTATTTCGTTGGAACATAATGTTCTTCTATATTCGAGGTAGACGAATCTTTCTCCTTAATAGATTTCATCGAAACAAAACTTTTGCCTTTGGTGATGCGTTTATCAGAGATGGTACTTCTGTCCATAGAGTCAGATCGCTACAAACACAGACTTATAAGGTCTTAAACGTGTTTTCTTGCTCTGATACCAATTGAAAAAACGGGGGTCTAACAACCACACCGGATATTTCTCTTAGCAATCTGTATGGACTAACTCCAATATACTTTCAAGAGAATCAACTAGACAATCAGACTTAATCTTAAGAAAAGTATATCAAAGAGTTATATCTCTATTTCTCAATTCAACCCGCAATCAAACAAATAGGAATTTGCGAGCCCTATTGAACATAAGAAACAACTTGGACGGTATCAAAAACCAATATCCAAGTGGCAATCAAACTAATCAACAACCAAAGGTTGGATCCACTACTGATTGAAATTATGCACAACATGTGATATTTCAATTATATAAAAAAATATAATGCGGAAAAGAAATAACACACGCACCAGAAGTTTTGTTAACAAGGAAACCACAAATGTAGAAAAAACCTGGGACCTAGTCCAGATTTGAACGCCACACTGTATTAAGCTGCTACAGACACTAGCCTACTCCAAGTTAACTTCAGACTGGAATGTAGTTGAGCCCTAACCAATCTCACACTGATCAAGGTACAGTCGCGTTCTTTACGACTCTAGAACCACGCCGGATTCTACGCACTTGATTCCCTTAGCTGATCTCACCCACAACTAAGAGTTGTTACGACCCAAAGTCGAAGACTTGATAAACCAATCTGTCTCACACAGAAAATTCTATTGAATAGATAAATATGTCTCCCACAGATAAACCTATGAGTTTTGTTACGTCTTTTGATAAATCAAGGTGAACAGGAACCAATTGATATACCGAACTTATATTCCCGAAGAACAACCTAGAAATATCAATCACCTCACAATAATCTTAATCGTATGGTAGCAAAACAAGATATTGTGGAATCACAAATGATGAGAGGAAGATGTTTGTGACTACTTTTTATCTTGCCTATCGGAGATTAAATCTCGAGAAAATCTTAGAGAAGATAATACTCAATCACGATAGAAAACAACAAGATCAAAACATGTTAGAGCATTGCTCGGTCGAACTCACATGCGTTGCTATCCCAAGTATGTTTGTCAATGTTAGTGATCAAAACTATAAGTCTTGAATTCTAGTCTACTATAGCTAAGGTCTCGGACTAGGATGAAAAGTGTAGTTGAGCTCAAGAACTCCATGGCAATCATCATACAAGACAAATGACTACTCAAGGAACTGGTGGATCTTCATCGACTAAAAGGTATGTGGTGACTTGAACTTATCTATCACTCAAAAGTCTATTTCTCCCTTATTTTGAGACAAAAGTCGTTTTGCTATATAGACTTAGATTATACACATTTGGTATTTCGAGCCGAGTTAATCTCGCCTATCTATTTCTCTAAATATGTGTTGGTAAAGCTTTCGCTTTAGCCAAGTTCATCTTTACCTAGTGACGAAAGTCAAGTTACGTTTCAATCACTTTGAAAATTGCTCTGACGAAAAATGGTTTGTGAATAACAACTATATAACGTCCTCTGAGAATGTTTCAATGATTGAAATGAGAGTTTAGACTATATAACCATTTGGAGGATATAAGCATTGTTGTGGAAACACATATATGTATAAGTCCTTATTGCTTGAACCAAAGTTTGCGAAATTTGTTGATCAAGTGAATCGGAGAAGTGCGTGAGCTAAGTCCGCGAACTCAGTCCGCGAACTGGCAAAGTTCTCAAACCCGAGAATTTCTGCTGGAGTTTGTGAACTCCATCCGGAACTTAAGTCCGAGAACCCAGTACGCGAACTTGAGTAGGTTATGTCTAAAAACGATATTTAGTGAACTTATCTTTATAAACTGAGGAATGTAATTGCAAATCGTGGATATAGAGTTCATGAACCGATTCATGTGAATCAAATCGTTTTTGCTTCAATTGTGTCTTGTGTAGTACATGAGATTTCCTTGTAATTGAACAACTCTCTAACTAGTTCATTTGAGTCATTTGAACTAGTTATGGTAAAGAAGAATATGGTTGATATGAAAGTGATCATATGGCTAACCATTTGGTTAACTACTGTTGAACCAACTAATGTGCAAGTTTGGGTATCCACCTTGTGTCCTAATCAAATAGCATATTCCTAGGTTGAGTTGAGCCCTATGCATATAATAGAAAGGAAAGAAAAACAGCTTGCTAACAGAAATACCCCTAGTATTGACTGTCTTTTGACAGCACAATCAATCACAAGCAATCATAGCACTGCTTTCTTCCCAATGCACAAGAAAAACAAGCATATGACATCCTATCCTAGCAATTTACCATTTGACAGTGCACCAAGGCTTCATCAAAGCCTTAGCTTGTTTCTAATTAGCTCATACTACACATGATAATAACAATAACATTCATAATATATGATAAATTAAACACAATAATCAACATTCAAGATAAAAATCAAAACATGCACAACTTTCACTGTTAACTGCATAGATGAACTGAAATTTGGAATTGCATGAATTTTGTTTCAATTTTCTACTGGCTAGTCCAGAGATCATCCCCCTCAATTCACAACCCTTAACACCTATTTATACAAATAAACAAAATCCCCAAAAATCAGGACCACATCAGTCCAATTAGGGTTTGGTGAAAATACAAAATAAATCAAAGAAAATCCTACCTAACTATGATAACAACCCTAATAGACTAACCCATGCTTCAATTAGACGTACAATTGATTTCCCCAAAAAGTTCCCAAATCAGAAAAATTAGGTTTCTTATAAAAATTATTAAAACTTACCTAATCACTGTTGACACTGGTAGATGTCGACCCATGCCTCCAATCCTTCTCCTGATGCTTATCTTGTTCTTCCCATGCCCTAATTGCTTTTCTAGCTCATCTATTTCATCAACCCCTAACCTAGGGTTCCTGTGAGAGGAAAAGATCGAGGAATTGATGTTATAGAAAGCTAGAGGAGTAGGGGAATGATGGATCGAATGGTGATGGTTGAATGATTTGGGGGGGAGAAGAAGGTGGAGTGATTTGTGGGAGAAGATGGTGGAGTGATTTGTGGGGAGCGTCACTGTTGCAGAAGAGGGGAAGAAGATGGATTCGATGGTTTTGGGAGAAGGGTGTGTTTGGATAATGGGTATAGAATGGGGTATTAGGGTGTTGAGCGGGTTCAGCGAGGTTTGATGATCTGCGACAAGAAGCGATGGATGGGAAGATGGTAGGTGGATCCAACGGCGATACGGAGGTAAGCGTGGAGCGACCGTCGGATGATGGGATGTAGCAAAACGGACGACCCAAGATGGAGATGGGTGTTGCGATGTAAAGCGGGAGCTTCGGAGTTTGATGTGCGATGATGGAGCGACCGTTGGATGATGATATGGATCCAATATGACGGCTACATGAGAAACGGGTATGGATATAGGAAATGGACTTGGGTGAGGGTTTTGGGCATTGGGTATGCCAAGCCCATATCTTCTTTAAGAACAATTCTTCCTTCTTGAGCCCATTCCTAGCTTTTTGGACGTGCGCTCCATTCTTTGCGGCTTCCTTGCGTAATTCTTCCCGTCTTTTCACTACTTTTCTGCTCTATTCCGCTCCGCAATTCATCCAAACTTTATTTATTACCTAAAAATGCAAAATTAAGTAAGAAAAATATTTATTCTTGAAAACAATGAAAATACAGAATATGGGATAAAATGTAGAATTAATGCGCAAAAGATGAGTTAAATGCCAACAAAAAGGGATAAATATATACATTATTTGGCACCCATCAAATACCCCCAAACCTGAATTTTACTTGTCCTCAAGTAAAACAAAACTAAGGAAATCCTACCTATACCACTGTCGCTGGTCTCTCGAATGCATTTAGCGTATGCACTAAGCCTTTTAAACCACTAAGTGTCCCTAGTGGACGAGTTAAGTCTCGTGAAGGTTTGCTTAGAACGTACCTACAAAGTTCTAAGTCAAAATATAAGCTCAGATTCCATCAAATGTGACATGTGCAAGTCAGTTAAGCTCACAGCAAAATGGAGATGTCAATCTAGCTATCAAGGCACAATCCTAGCACTGATAACAAATAAAGACATGTGATAAGAGTGTAAAGTGTATCTACACATGTGTAAAGAAAGATCTGAAGTTATGACTACTAATCACCAAGAGATAGTTTCTCAGGCTAAGAACCAAGGTCGAAATCTAGCTAGCTGTCCGGACTTTACGAGAATTGTGAATGAGTTGGAGGTATTTCACAATTACTCGCGTTGTACATCAATGGCATACACCCTTCCTTGCTTATTACAATGAAACAACAAAATGACTCTTTACATGACTCTTATTTACATTGACTACTCTCTTTTTATTTTTGGAACAAGAGATGATGGAATTGATAAATACTTGATTTTTTTTTTTTTTTTTATTTTTTTTTAAGAACTTGAAATTGATTTTTACATATGGTAGCTCTTTTGATACATAACAAAAAGAAACAAAAAATTACATGACACTTTGCAAGAGGTAGCCCTTTTTGATGCACCCAGTTAAATTCGATGGTTGTCTTTCTTAATGTAACCTCCACCTTCTATCCCAACCAACCAAAGAACAATCTAGTCAAGTTTCGTTCAGTATTCTAAAGTGATTGGCAATCGTGACTTCCTATCAAACACCTTGAAGATCGAGGCTATACATGTATTGGTAGATCGTGCGCGTGCAAATTTCTTATCACTATGTGAATTGTGCTAGAATCAGGGTGCCTAAATATCTAGACTAAGATTCCTAATAATTACATATTTGCACAAGAGTCAACATTTCAAGGTAAATGAGCTCCATTTTTATGATTTTTCATTTTTTTAATTTTTTTGAATTTTTTCGATTTTTTCAAAAGAAGAAGGAGTTCGTTTTCAATTATAGCATATTATCGTGGTATCTACTCTATACCCCCAAACCTAAACTAAACATTGTCCTCAATGTTTAAAAATATGGAAAGAATTAAAATGCAACATATGGAAAGGGACATGCTGAGTAGAGTAAAAGGAGAGAGAATACCCGATTTCGGCGAAAGCAGAATTAAAACTCCGTTATCCAAGGCAAAACTCCAACTTATTCGGAGTCACAATGGATGAGCACAAAATATATACAAAAGGAAATTTAACTAACACATTATCTACAAGAAAATTTGGTTTTTAATGGGATTGGACTTTTTGGGAAAAATTTGGTTTTGTCGGGAGACATTTGGAAACTTTTGGTTTTTTTTTTTTTTTTTTTTTTAAAAAGAAAATAAAATTTGGTTTTTGAATGGGAGCAAGCCCACTGTTGGTTTTGTGTTTGCTTTGGCTCAGCTGGTTTGAAAACGTTTGGTGAAACTGAGTCCAAAATCTCGGTCTAGAATTTGGGTACTCGGCCCACTAACGAGTTAACCTAGCGTGATCGGTTACAAGCTCAGCTGGGTTTAAAAACCCAGAATACAAAATACAAGTCCAAATTAAACAAGCTCACAAAAATTAAATACAAGCCCACAAATTAAACAAACAAGCCCACAAAAATTAATTACAAACCCAACAGAAAATAAAAAGCCCAAAAATTGGCTTTAATATTACAAGCCCACAATTAAAAATTGGAAGCCCACAATTCGGGTTCTCTTAAATGGGTTACCTTTTAAGCACAGCCCAGCTGCTCTGATATTGTTGCAAAAACCCAGTTGGGCTTTGGTTCTTTTCCTTGGTAGCGTCCCAGCAGAGGAAAAACTGGTTCAGAACAGCAGGACCAACAGCAAATGAAGTGAAGCAGATGCAGATGCAAGTGCGATGAAGTGAAATGCAAAATAGCCAAGAAAACTACAAGAAAAACACAGCACCAATCCCCGGCAACGGCGCCAAAAACTTGGTGGACCCGGGAAAGCGTATAAAATTGAAGTGAAATGAAAACGGGCCTACAGTAATACCGCAAGTGCACGGTCGTCAGTTGTAGCTCGTGCAAGTACGGGTCGATCCACAGAGACCGGGTGTGTTTGGAGTTTCTAGCTATTTGGGCTCTAAATTTGCTATTGGGCTTCTAATTGTGCTTTGGGCTTAGTGGGTTTGTTTGTAATGGTGAAGTGCTTTAGGCCTTGGGCCTTTGAATGATGTTGGAATGAACTGTGAACTTGGCTTTGGATTCAGTCAAGGATCTGGGCCTTTGGAAATGTAATGAATTTGGGTTCAAGTGAACTGAACTGAGCCTTGAACTCAGTTGGCTTGTAAACCAAACAGTGGCTGGATTTGGGCTTTTGGGCTTTGTTCCTGGGCTTAGCTTTTGACCTGAGAGTAACTAGGCCTTTGGAGTTAACTGTGGACTGAACTGGGCTTGTGCTGTGAGCCAAGCTCAGTTGCAGCAGCAGCAGTGGAAACCAGGTTGCAGCAGCAGTGGTGGCTGGCACAGCAGGAGCAGGTGCACAGCAAGGGAAAGGAAAGAAAGCAGCAATGGTGACAGTGCAAGCCAAGTAATAACAAAACAGAGATAGTTGCAAACCAAGGCTACAAGCCAAGGGAAGGAGTGTGGAGATAAGCTGACAATGAAGTAAAAAAAAGGAAAAAAAAAAAGCAAAGCCAAGGCAATGGCTTTAGGCATTCATCTAGAGTGGGAAGAGAACCAGCTTGCTCACAGTCACTAGTGAGCACTAGTTTCTCCCCACTGCTCAATCAACTCAATGCTCTAAGGCTCTAACCTAGCATTGACACACAACAGTAAACTAATCCTAACATTTGAGAAGCTAACAATTGACAAAACAAGTGAACTAACATTAAACACAAAACTAAACATTAAACACAAAACTAACAGTAAACTATCAGTGAACTATTGAGAAAACAGCAACGAAGGGAGACAGTAAACAAGAGTGATGAAAGAACACTAGGATGTTGAATCCACCATTAACCTAAGGGATATTCTACTCACAGCTAAGAAAATTACCAAAGTGCTAATTGTCTGATTAAAGCACAACTAGTCTAAGGGCTTAGCAACACTGAACATGAGCTGCACATGATGAAGACTATCTCAGCTGGTTCATAATTTCATCTAGTCCTAGCATTTGGGATTCAGAACATTCATAACAGAAACAGTACAGAACATTACATCAAATGGAGAAACTGAACAATACACAGAACATAGAAAAACATGGATAGCAAAACATGGATAGCAAAACATGAATTGAAACAAGAGAAACTAAAACTGAATTTGGAATTAAAATTGAATCTACAAATACAAAACAGGGAAGAAAAAATCTACCCAAGAGGAACTGGCTAGTCCAACCCTCATGGGGATACACTGGCTAGTCCAGAGATCCTCTCTCATCCTCCCACACATCCCCTATTTATACATATAAGAATAATCCCCAAAAATCAGTGAAGTTAGGGTGTACCCAAAAATCCAAAATTCACTCACCTAACACACTGATAGCAACCCAATCAACCAACCCATGCTTCAATTAGACGTACAATTGATTTCCCCCAAAAAGTTCCCAAATCAGAAAAATTAGGGTTCTTATAAAAATTATTAAAATTTACCTAATCACTGTTGACACTGGTAGATGTCGACCCATGCCTCCAATCCTTCTCCTGATGCTTCTCTTGTTCTTCCCATGCCCTAATTGCTTTTCTAGCTCATTTATTTCATCAACCCCTAACCTAGGGTTCCTGTGAGAGGAAAAGATCGAGGAATTGATGTTATAGAAAGCTAGAGGAGTAGGGGAATGATGGCTCGAATGGTGATGGTTGAATGATTTGGTGGGGAGAATATGGTGGAGTGATTTGTGGGAGAAGATGGTGGAGTGATTTGTGGGGAGCGTCACTGTTGCAGAAGAGGGGAAGAAGATGGATTCGATGGTTTTGGGAGAAGGGTGTGTTTGGCTAATGGGTATAGAATGGGGTATTAGGGTGTTGAGCGGGTTCAGCGAGGTTTGATGATCTGCGACAAGAAGCGATGGATGGGAAGATGGTAGGTGGATCCAACGGCGATACGGAGGTAAGCGTGGAGCGACCGTCGGATGAAGGGATGTAGCAAAACGGACGACCCAAGATGGAGATGGGTGTTGCGATGTAAAGCGGGAGCTTCGGAGTTTGATGTGCGATGATGGAGCGACCGTTGGATGATGATATGGATCCAATATGACGGCTACATGAGAAACGGGTATGGATATAGGAAATGGACTTGGGTGAGGGTTTTGGGCATTGGGTATGCCAAGCCCATATCTTCTTTAAGAACAATTCTTCCTTCTTGAGCCCATTCCTAGCTTTTTGGACGTGCGCTCCATTCTTTGCGGCTTCCTTGCGTAATTCTTCCCGTCTTTTCACTACTTTTCTGCTCTATTCCGCTCCGCAATTCATCCAAACTTTATTTATTACCTAAAAATGCAAAATTAAGTAAGAAAAATATTTATTCTTGAAAACAATGAAAATACAGAATATGGGATAAAATGTAGAATTAATGCGCAAAAGATGAGTTAAATGCCAACAAAAAGGGATAAATATATACATTATTTGGCACCCATCAAATACCCCCAAACCTGAATTTTACATGTCCTCAAGTAAAACAAAACTAAGGAAATCCTACCTATACCACTGTCGCTGGTCTCTCGAATGCATTTAGCGTATGCACTAAGCCTTTTAAACCACTAAGTGTCCCTAGTGGACGAGTTGAAGTCTCGTGAAGGTTTGCTTAGAACGTACCTACAAAGTTCTAGGTCAAAATATAAGCTCAGATTCCATCAAATGTGACATGTGCAAGACAGTTTAAGCTCACAGCAAAATGGAGATGTCAATCTAGCTATCAAAGGCACGATCCTAGCACTGATAACAAATAAAGACATGTGATAAGAGTGTAAAGTGTATCTACACATGTGTAAAGAAAGATCTGAAGTTATGACTACTAATCACCAAGAGATAGTTTCTCAGGCTAAGAACCAAGGTCGAAATCTAGCTAGCTGTCCGGACTTTACGAGAATTGTGAATGAGTTGGAGGTATTTCACAATTACTCGCGTTTTACATCAATGGCATACACCCTCCTTGCTTATTACAATAAAACACAAAAGATGACTCTTATTTACATTGACTACTCTCTTTTTATTTTTGGAACAAGAGATGATGGAATTGATAAAATACTTGACTTTTTTTTTTGTATTTTTCTGATATTTTCTTTTTTTTTTGAATATACATCGTTTTTTTTTTTTGAAGATAAACACTTTTGATACATATACAAAAGGAAACAAAAGATTACATGACACTTTGCAAGAGGTAGCCCTTTTTGATGCACCCAGTTAAATTCGATGGTTGTCTTTCTTAATGTAACCTCCACCTTCTATCCCAACCAACCAAAGAACAAGCTAGTCAAGTTTCGTTCAGTATTCTAAAGTGATTGGCAATCGTAACTTCCTATCAAACACCTTGAAGATCGAGGCCATACATGTATTGGTAGATCGTGCGCGTGCAAATTTCTTATCACTATGTGAATTGTGCTAGAATCAGGGTGCCTAAATATCTAGACTAAGACTCCTAATAATTACATATTTGCACAAGAGTCAACATTTCAAGGTAAATGAGCTCCATTTTTTTATGTTTTTTTAATTTTTTAATTTTTTAATTTTTTAATTTTTTTCGATTTTTTCAAAAGAAGAAGGAGTTCGTTTTCAATTATGGCAAATTATCGTGGTATCTACTCTATACCCCCAAACCTAAACTAAACATTGTCCTCAATGTTTCAAAATATGGAAAGAATTATAAAACAATATATGAAGAGGAACATGCTGAGTAGAGTAAAAGGAGAGAGAATACCCGATTGTACAGCGAAAGCTCGATTAAAACTCCGTTATTCAAGGCAAAAATCCATCATATTAGGAGTCACAATGGATGAGCACAATATATACAAAAGGAAATTTAACTAACACATTATCTACAAGAAAATTTTGGTTTTTTAATGGGATTGGACTTTTTGGGAAAAATTTGGTTTTGTTGGGAGACATTTGGTTTTGATGGGAAAACGAAAATTTTTGGTTTTTAGGGAAAGATTTGGAAAACTTTTTGGTTATTTAGGGAAAGAGTGGACCAGTTTAGTCCACATAGACTGGGTCCTCCAGGTTGGTTGTTTCAATGTCGGGTGGAAATGGCTCAAGGAATGGCTTTAATCTCTGCCCGTTGACTTTGAAAACGTTCTTGTTGGAGACATCCTCCAGCTCCATGAGGAAAAACTGTGCGTACTAGGTACGGACCCTTCCATCTGGAACGCAGTTTTCCTGGAAAAAGATGTAATCGGGAGTCATACAGCAAGACTTTCTGACCAGGAGTGAAGGATTTGCGTAGAATACGCTTATCATGAAATATCTTCATCTTTTGCTTGTACAGCTTGGCACTGTCATAAGCCTCATTTCTCAATTCTTCCAACTCGTTGAGTTGAAGTTTCCTTTGAATTCCAGCTTCGTCCAGAGAGAAGTTCAGCTCTTTGATTGCCCAGTAGGCACGATGTTCTAATTCCACAGGTAGATGACACGGCTTTCCATACACTAGACGATAGGGGGACATGCCAATTGGTGTCTTATAAGCTGTTCTATAGGCCCACAAAGCATCATTCAATCTCAATGACCAATCTTTCCTGGACGGGTTGACCGTCTTCTCCAGAATGTGCTTAATCTCCCTATTAGAAACTTCCACTTGTCCACTAGTCTGAGGGTGGTACGGAGTAGCAACCTTGTGAGTTATGCCATACTTGCGTACTAAAAACTCGAAGTGCCTATTGCAGAAATGTGAGCCACCATCACTGATGATAGCTCTCGGGGTACCAAAACGTGAAAATATGTTTTCCTTTAAAAAGGAAAGTACCACCTTGTGGTCATTTGTTCTGGTTGCGATGGCTTCTACCCACTTAGAAACGTAGTCAACGGCGACTAAGATGTACAACTTGCTGTCAGACATGGGAAATGGACCCATGAAGTCTATCCCCCAAACATCAAAAATCTCCACAATCAAAATGGGGTTCAATGGCATCATGTTTCTCCTCGAAATGCTTCCTAGCTTTTGACAGCGTTCACAAGCAACACAATAATCATGGCAATCCTTGAACAATGATGGCCAATAGAATCCACACTGCAAGATCTTTGCAGCGTTTTTCTTGGCATTGAAATGGCCTCCACATGCTTGGTCATGACAGAAAGATATCACATCTTTCTGTTCAGTGTTGGGGACACATTTCCTAATGATTTGGTCTGGGCAGTACTTAAACAAATATGGGTCATCCCAAAGGAAATGTTTGACTTCAGCCAGGAATTTAGAGCGGTCTTGTCTCGACCAACGTGAGGGAATCCTACCTGTAGCGAGGTAGTTAACAATATCAGCAAACCAAGGAAGGTCTGAGATAGACATCAGCTGTTCATCTGGGAATGATTCTCTAATCAGCTCAAATTCATCAATAGACTCTAAAGTTAATCTAGACAAATAATCAGCAACCACATTCTCACAACCTTTCTTATCACGGATTTCGAGATCGAATTCCTGTAATAAGAGTATCCATCGAATAAGGCGAGCTTTAGCATCCTTCTTGGAAAGAAGATACTTCAAAGCCGCATGGTCAGTGTATATGATGATCTTAGATCCAATGAGATAAGATCTAAACTTGTCTAATGCGAAAACGACGGCAAGCAATTCCTTCTCGGTAGTTGAATAATTGAGTTGGGCATCATTAAGGGTTTTGCTAGCATAGTATATCACATATGGTAGTCTATCAACTCGCTGTCCTAAAACAGCACCAACAGCATAATCAGAGGCATCACACATGAGTTCAAACGGTAGTTTCCAATCGGGTGGTCGGACTATAGGAGCGGTGGTGAGAAGGGTTTTTAATTCCTCCCATGCCTTCACACAAGCAACATCGAAATTGAAGGCAACATCTTTGGAGAGAAGACTGCACAGAGGTCTGGAGATTTTGCTGAAATCTTTGATGAATCGCCGGTAAAAACCAGCATGACCTAAAAATGATCGGATTTCCCTTACAGAGTGGGGTTTTGGTAAATGTCGGATGAGGTCTACTTTAGCTTTATCTACTTCAATGCCTTTTTCCGAGATGATGTGTCCTAGAACTATTCCTGAATTCACCATAAAATGGCACTTTTCCCAATTTAGAACAAGGTTCCTTTTCTTACATCTGGACAGCACAAGGGTAAGATGTCTTAAACATTTATCAAACGAAGAACCGAACACGGAGAAATCATCCATGAAGATCTCGAGAAAACTATCTATCATGTCAGAAAAAATGCTCATCATGCATCGCTGAAAAGTAGCAGGTGCATTACACAACCCAAAGGGCATACGTCTATAAGCAAACGTCCCAAATGGACACGTGAATGTAGTTTTTTCCTGATCTTCTGGAGCAATGTGAATTTGGTTATAACCGGAAAAGCCATCTAGAAAACAGTAGTGACTGTGTCCAGACACACGTTCTAGCATTTGGTCAATGAAAGGGAGCGGGAAGTGATCTTTCCTTGTTACTGTGTTCAACTTCATGTAGTCGATGCATACTCGCCATCCTGTGGTTGTACGAGTAGGGACTAATTCATTCTTGTCGTTCTGAACTACAGTAATGCCTGACTTCTTAGGCACAACTTGAATGGGACTAACCCATTTGCTATCAGGTATCGGGTATATGATACCCGCATCAAGTAGTTTCAGGATCTCTCCTTTGACTACATCTCTCATGTTAGGATTAAGTCTCCTTTGCATTTCCCTAGATGGTTTGGCATTCTCTTCGAGATTAATGTGGTGCATGCAAATGGTGGGACTAATTCCTTTGAGATCTGAGATGGTCCATCCTAAGGACTCTTTGTGTTCCTTAAGTACTTCTAAGAGCTTAATTTCCTGTTCTGTGTCTAAACATGATGAAATAATGACAGGTAAAGTATCAGAAGAACCTAGGAATGCGTACTTCAACGTACTAGGCAATGTTTTCAATTCAAGCTTGGGTGGCTCAACAATGGATGGAATAAGCTTGGAATCAGAGAGTAAGGGTGGTTCCACTTCATATTTCCTTTCAGTGATGTCCATTTGAGGTACAGATTCGAGCAGAGATAGGACGTCACTACAGTATGCATCATCATAGGAATCTGGGTTAAAGTTCTCCATACATGCTTGAAAGGGGTCGACGGATAGAATGTTAGTCAACGAATCTTGCATTAATCCTTCAATCATATTAACTTCATGCACATCATCATCATCAAGATTCACAGGTTGTTGACTAATATCGAACACATTCAATTCTACCGTCATGTTGCCAAAAGACAGTTTCAACACTCCATTACGACAATTAATGATCGCGTTGGACGTAGCCAAGAAAGGACGTCCTAAGATGACAGGAATGTGACAGTATGGGTTTTGTACAGGTTGAGTGTCTAAGACAATGAAGTCTACGGGAAAATAGAATTTGTCAACATTGATCAAAACGTCTTCGACCACTCCACGAGGAATCTTGACAGATCGGTCTGCCAGTTGTAGAGTGATAGATGTTGGCTTCAACTCCCCAAGACCTAACTGCTCATAAACAGAATATGGCACTAGGTTAACACTTGCACCTAGGTCTAATAACGCTTTATTGACCGTGTGTTCTCCTATAGTGCAAGAAATTGTTGGACATCCTGGATCCCTAAACTTGGGTGGAGTTTTGTTCAGAATGATGGAACTCACCTGCTCAGCTAAGAAAGCACGTTTTTGCACATTGAGCTTGCGCTTTTGAGTACACAAGTCTTTGAGGAATTTGGCATAAGCAGGGATTTGCTTGATTGCTTCAAGAAAAGGAATGTTGATGTTGACTCTCTTGAACAGATCTAACATCTCATTATAATGGGTACTTTTCTGTTGATAGATCAATCTTTGAGGAAATGGGGCAACATGAGAATGAGTTGGCAAAGGGACATTCACAGCAGTAGAATTGTCAGGCTTTCCAACTTGCTCAGATTCTTTGGTTTTCTGGGGTTGTGGAGACAGCGTGGAATTTGTATCAGATTCATTAGGTTCGCCCACGTTGTTCTCGATGACTTTACCACTTCGGAGGGTGGTAATGGCATGGACTTGATCGGGTGAGGTTTCAGTGCAGGATGTTGTGCCTGTTTGAAATATCCTCTTTGGATTTTGTTGGGGTTGGCTAGGAAGTTTACCCTTTTCTCTCTCACACATTTGATCCATCTTTTGATCTAGATTTTTCTGACTTTGCATCAAACTCTGGAACATTTCCTCTAGGGTGGATAATCTCTTGTCGGTATTGTGTTGAGGATATGATTGTTGTTGGGAGTTTGATTGTTGTTGAGGGTTTCTCGGGTGTTGATAACCTTGATTGTTCTGATATCCCTGATTGTTTTGATAGCTCTGATTGGGTTGAGATGGTCCTCCCTGAGTGGGTCCTTTTGACCATGAAAAGTTAGGGTGGTTTCTCCATCCTGGATTGTAGGTCTGTGAATAAGGGTTATGCTCTGGTTTTTGAAACATGGCATGTGCCTGTTCAAGCCTAGATTCCTGGACTGCAAGCAAATCGGGACAATTTTGGAATTGATGGTTGGGATCGTTACAAGCAGCACAAACAGACGAAGCGACATGTTCTCGGAGAGTAGTGGTGGAAGGTTTTGAATTTTTATGCAGTTCTAACTCTTCTAATCTCCTAACTATTGATGCCATGTTTGCTCTTCCCTCGAAATCCGCTTCAATCCTAAAAGCCTTTGCTTCGGATGTAGTCTTTCTGGTTTCACGGATGGATTCCCACTGTTGCGTCTTTTCAGCTACTTCAATCAAGAAGTCCCAAGACGCATCAGCAGTTTTGTCTACGAATAGACCATTACACATCGACTCAACCGTTGTTCGGGTGGACACATCTAGACCTTCATACAAAATTTGCACAAGTCTCCATTTTTCAAAACCATGATGGGGACATTGGAGCAATAATTCATTGAATCTCTCCAAGTATCTAGCTAAGGTCTCACCTTCTAATTGCACAAAGCTATTCAGACTTTGACGAATTGTCGCAGTCTTGTGGTTCGGGAAAAACTTTTTGAAAAACTCCTTTATGAGGTCATCCCATGTCATGATGGATTGAGGCTGTAAAGCATAAAACCAGGCCTTTGCTTTATCTTTCAGGGAGAAAGGAAAGAGCCTTAACTTTAGGGTTTCGTCGGACATTTGAGTGAAACGGAGAGTTCCACAAATTTCCTCGAATTCTCTCACGTGGTGGTACGGGTTTTCATTCTCAACACCTCTAAAAATAGGAAGCATCTGTATTATGCTTGATTTCAGCTCATAATGGCCATTAGCCTCGGGTAGCACAATACAAGAAGGTTGACTGGCTCTAGTTGGGTACATATAATCCTTGAGGGTACGAGGTTCTCCCATTGTTTCTGGTTGATCTGGACTGTCTCCCTCAGAACTTAGAATTTCGATAGGTTCGTCTGGGTTAATTCTAACAAGTCTGTTTGTCTGGTCTCTGTAGGTCACAATCATGTCCTAGTAGGTACCTTAACTAACATGTTGGTCAGACAGAGCAATCGGAAACAATTTGGCCCACAAGGGTTATGAAGATTTGGTTTTGAATGGGTGTTGGACTAACAAGGGATTTGGTTTTTGGTTTAAAATTGGGCTTTGGAAAATTTTTTGAACTAAACCTAGCATAAATTAGCACAACAACTCATAAAAGAAAATAAAAACAATAATAATAATTAAGACAAGCCCATAAAAGAAAAAAGAAAAAAAAAAAAAAACAAAAAAAAAACAAAAAAATAATTACAGTCCCAAATATAAAAAAAAAAAAGAAAATAAATAAAAATTATTACAATCCCAAATAAATAATTAAATTAATTATTACAAGCCCGAATTTGAATTTAAATGAGGCCCAAGTGGGTTGACTCATGGGTTAGGCTTACTTGTTTTTTGGAGGGAAGCCCAAAAATAGGCTTTTAGTCCCCTTTTAGTTGCACAACCCAGTTGGGCTTTAGGATCGTCCTAAGCAGCTCACGCTCAAGCCCAGCAATAGTTGAAGTGACTCAGCAAAACAGACCCAGCAGAAAAGGCAAGCCCAGGAGCAGAAGTTGCAAGCCCAGCGAAATTAAGGTTACTAAGCCCAGCTCAGTTGGTTCAAGCCCAGCACCAGCACCTTTGGCAGGAGCAGCAACACAACACAGCTTGGCAGAGAAGGCACCAGCAGCAGCAGCACAGCCAAGGTGGTACCTGCAATGATCACAGAGTGCAAAGATAGTCAGGCCAACCCTGCAATGATCACAGTGCAATCATTGCAGTGCAATGATTGCAGGCAAGTATGCAATGATCTGCTGCAATGATTGCAAGCAGAGGGTGGCAATGATATTGAAGCAGGCCTGCAATGATTGCAAGGCAGAGATGCTAATGGAACTCAGCAGTGGCAACACCACTCCCCGGCAGCGGCGCCAAAAACTTGGTGTGCCAATGGAAAACACACATAAACTTGCAAGTATACAAGGCCAAGTTTATAGAATAGAAGGAAAGCAGGGGAAAGTCCACAGGGAGTGGGAGCACTATAAGAGAAACCTAAGCTAACAATGGAGACAGTGAGCAAGACAAAGTAATATGGCATACAAAGTGGCAGAAGTAAAGAACCAAAGCAGCAAGGTAAAGCAAAGCAGCAAAGAAAACAGCTAAGAACCAAGGCTGTGAGCCAAGGGCAGAGGTGAGATTGTGCACTGACTTCAGTGCACACAGCTTCAAAATGCAAGAACTAAGCAAAACAGTAAAGGAATGTAACTAAGCAGTGAATAAAAGCAGAGCAGGAATTGTAAATGACTGAAGAAAGGAATTGTGGCTAAGCTAAGGCTTAGATTCCACCTTGTGTCCTAATCAAATAGCATATTCCTAGGTTGAGTTGAGTCCTATGCATACAATAGAAAGGAAAGAAAAACAACTTGCTAACAGAAATACCCCTAGTATTGACTGTCTTTTGACAACACAATCAATCACAAGCAATCATAGCACTGCTTTCTTCCCAATGCACAAGAAAAACAAGCATATGGCATCCTATCCTAGCAATTTACCATTTGACAGTGCACCAAGGCTTCATCAAAGCCTTAGCTTGTTGCTAATTAGCTCATACTACACATGATAATAACAATAACATTCATAATATATGATAAATTAAACACAATATTCAACATTCAAGATAAAAATCAAAACATGCACAACTTTCACTGTTAACTGCATAGATGAACTGAAATTTGGAATTGCATGAATTTTGTTTCAATTTTCTACTGGCTAGTCCAGAGATCATCCCCCTCAATTCACAACCCTTAACACCTATTTATACAAATAAACAAAATCCCCAAAAATCAGGACCACATCAGTCCAATTAGGGTTTGGTGAAAATACAAAATAAATCAAAGAAAATCCTATCTAACTATGATAACAACCCTAATAGACTAACCCATGCTTCAATTAGACGTACAATTGATTTCCCCAAAAAGTTCCCAAATCAGAAAAATTAGGGTTCTTATAAAAATTATTAAAATTTACCTAATCACTGTTGACACTGGTAGATGTCGACCCATGCCTCCAATCCTTCTCCTGATGCTTCTCTTGTTCTTCCCATGCCCTAATTGCTTTTCTAGCTCATCTATTTCATCAACCCCTAACCTAGGGTTCCTGTGAGAGGAAAAGATCGAGGAATTGATGTTATAGAAAGCTAGAGGAGTAGGGGAATGATGGCTCGAATGGTGATGGTTGAATGATTTGGGGGGGAGAAGAAGGTGGAGTGATTTGTGGGAGAAGATGGTGGAGTGATTTGTGGGGAGCGTCACTGTTGCAGAAGAGGGGAAGAAGATGGATTCGATGGTTTTGGGAGAAGGGTGTGTTTGGCTAATGGGTATAGAATGGGGTATTAGGGTGTTGAGCGGGTTCAGCGAGGTTTGATGATCTGCGACAAGAAGCGATGGATGGGAAGATGGTAGGTGGATCCAACGGCGATACGGAGGTAAGCGTGGAGCGACCGTCGGATGATGGGATGTAGCAAAACGGACGACCCAAGATGGAGATGGGTGTTGCGATGTAAAGCGGGAGCTTCGGAGTTTGATGTGCGATGATGGAGCGACCGTTGGATGATGATATGGATCCAATCTGACGGCTACATGAGAAACGGGTATGGATATAGGAAATGGACTTGGGTGAGGGTTTTGGGCATTGGGTATGCCAAGCCCATATCTTCTTTAAGAACAATTCTTCCTTCTTGAGCCCATTCCTAGCTTTTTGGACGTGCGCTCCATTCTTTGCGGCTTCCTTGCGTAATTCTTCCCGTCTTTTCACTACTTTTCTGCTCTATTCCGCTCCGCAATTCATCCAAACTTTATTTATTACCTAAAAATGCAAAATTAAGTAAGAAAAATATTTATTCTTGAAAACAATGAAAATACAGAATATGGGATAAAATGTAGAATTAATGCGCAAAAGATGAGTTAAATGCCAACAAAAAGGGATAAATATATACATTATTTGGCACCCATCAGATACTAGTTGTGCTAAGCTAGAGTCGATTCTCCTTTAACCTTTGGTTTTTTCTTTTAAACCAGGTTAACGACTTAAAGACTTCATTGAGATTTTGAAGCCAAACCGATACTACTTTTTTTTGTAGTTGTGTGATCTGATCTTGGTATTTCTATCTTACGAGTACAATTGTAATAATTGTCTTGAGATTTGTATCTCCGATAGGCAAGATAAAAAGTAATCACAAACATCTTCGTCTCATCGTTTGTGATTCCACAATATATGTTTTTCGCTGCATCGATTAAGACTATTGTGAGGTGATTGATAATACTAGAATGTTCTTCGGGAATATAAGTCCGGTTTATCAATTAGTTCAAGTTCACCTTGATTTATCAAAAGATGGAACAAAAATCGTAGGTATATTAGTGGGAGACAGATTTATCTTTTATCGTACACTTTTCTATGTAATACAGATTTGTTTATTAAAGTATTCGACTTTGGGTCGTAGCAACTCTTAGTTGTGGGTGAGATCAGCTAAGGGAATCAAGTACGTATTATCCTGCTGGGATCAGAGACGTAGGAGCATAACTGTACCTTGGGTCAGTGTGAGATTGGTTGGGGTTCAGCTACAGTCCAGACCAAAGTTAGTTTGGAGTAGGTTAGTGTTTGTAGTGGCTTAATACAATGTGTGTTCAATTTGGACTAGGTCCCGGGGTTTTTATGCATTTGCGGTTTCCTCGTTAACAAAATTTCATGTGTCTGTGTTATTTGTTTTCCGCATTATATTTGTTTATATAATTGAAATAATACAGGTTGTGCGTTGTTCAATCAATTAGAATATCCGACCTTTTGATTGTTGATTTAAATTGATTGGCACTTGGATATTGGTCTTTGGTACCATCCAATTTTATCTCTCTTGTATTTAATCGAGACTCGCAGTTTGCTTGAGTAAGATTTAAATCGAGAGATAGAGATTTAAACTCTTTGATATACTTTTCTATTGATTGAATCTAACTGTCTAGTTGATTCTATAGAAAGTATATTGGAGTTTTTCCATACAGATTGCTAAGCGAAATATTGGGTGTGGTTGTTAGACCCTCGCTTTATCAATTGGTATCAGAGCAGGCAAACACATTTAAGACCTGATAAGTATGTGTTTGTGGAAATCTGAGTCTGAGGACAAAGTCTCTCTTACGCATACCCAGATGTCTCCTAAAGCTTTCGATTACGCCAAGTGTCTTGGAAACACCTCAAATAGTTACTCCTTAGTTGATTCTTCCGAATCCCGAGGTAGAAAGATTGTTCCATCTGATGTTGACATGTCTTCTTCTCATGAGGCATGTGACACTCTGGCAAAGGCTGAAAAGGAGCTCACCAGAATCTCAAAAAACTCTACTGATTTTATTGATTTTGAGAATCATGATCAGCTTATTGATGAATCTGAAAAGTCTCTTGATCGAGAACATGATCTCTACAGCATCATTGAGTCCTTCTCTAAGAATATTGAAAAACTTCTCCAAGAAACTACTCTACAGCGTGAAAAGATTAGTGTTCTTGAGGATATTGTTAA
This sequence comes from Papaver somniferum, assembly GCF_003573695.1. Classification (NCBI taxonomy): domain Eukaryota; kingdom Viridiplantae; phylum Streptophyta; class Magnoliopsida; order Ranunculales; family Papaveraceae; genus Papaver; species Papaver somniferum. Next base: position 180,109,185 of record NC_039359.1, read on the forward strand.
GGAAGACTAAAGTAGAGAAAAACGTTTGTTCGAGATACATTCATCAACTCTTAACAGACTTCGCATCGAAAAAGAGAAACTAGAAGCATCCCTTAATCTAGCCCATGAACAGTGCAGATCCTTGGAAAAGTAAAACTCTGTCTTAAGGAGAAATTCTTTTGTACAAACTAATTCTCATGAATTATAGTACATGACGAAATTTTCTCCAGAAGAAGATTGTGTCAAGAAAAGTTTATATAACTTACAATCTTCTCATATGGCTATGAAGTTAAAAAAGGTGCCAATTATTGCTTCTCCTCCACGAACCTGTACCTTCTGTGGAAAAAGAATCACTATGCTATCCATTGTTTTGCGAAAAGGAAACAAATTTCTAAACTTCATACTTTTCTTCTCTCCACTGTCAATGGAACAAATAGTCGATCGACTACTGTTGTGAATTGCATGCCCACAGAAAACTTATAAATATGATCCCCTTCCTAGAAATCATCACATGGCTTGAGTGCATTCTAGCATAAATTCTTGTGTTGCTAATGAGAGCATTCCATGTATTTATAAGATTGTTTCTAGTTTATCTAAATCTAGAAAATGGGTCCCTATCTATTATGATCCTCTTGTGCCAGTTGAAAAAGGTCCTAGATTTAGTCCTCAGAGAAAACCTTCTGACGGATATGTTAAACATGCCATGTCTTACTTCTCTGGGACAAAAGAACACCGAAGAAAGGCGAAGAAAACAAAGATCAAACTGTCAGATGATATATACAATTTATTTCTCGATGATCATAGTGGGATTAAATTCCACTCTACCACCTGACTCCAGGTATGTGTTTCCTTGTTTCTAACTTGAGAGGTACAAGGAAATTAATTGGGAAATACTCAAGTATGTTGTATATTATTTCTGTTTTTGTTTTTGTGTTGACGGTCCACAAACGTCCGTGTCCTCCTCTCACGAGCTCCCAGGGTTTTCAAAACTAGAGTTTCCAACTCTTGTTTACAAACACATATATATTATATATATTGTGTTTCTCCTTCCCTAAAAGTTTATGGAGAACTCTGCAAAATCTCAAGTGATTGTGCATCTTAATATGGAGGAAGACAATCAGGAACGTGAATCAATTCAGGAGCTGGTTCTAAAGAAGATGCTTGAAAGAAAGGATCACAACTCCTGGATTGATGATTCTGCCAAGGATTTAACTCGTTTTCAGAACGACTCAAAGTTCGAGTTTGCGAATCTTCAATTGCAAATAAACCAACTTCTAGATGGTCAGGACAGAATTATTGCTAATCAGAATATTGTGGTACGGAATCAAAAGAAGCTCATCATGGACTGCGTCAAAGCTAGACAGCTTTCTCGGGTTGTTAATCGCAAAGTTAGTGTTCTAACTCACGAACATGGTGTGTCTATGGTCAAGAGAATAAAGGAAATCAGTGACACATTCTTTGATGGATTCATTGAAAGATATGATATTCTCAATGAACTCTGATTTGTTTTTATTTGCCTAGTAAATCTTCTATTTTTCTTGTTTTTCCTTAGAAGAATAACTAGAGTTTGGAATAGCCATTATTGTGATTACACATAGTTATGTCCAATGTTTTCGTCTTCATGTTTTTAGATTTATTGGTTTAAATTTTAAATTTGTTTGGAAGATGATTTTTGCAGTATTAATATTTATGGTTTTATATGTTACAATGTGTTATGGTATATGTGTGTTTGCATCGTGAACTATGATTTTACCATACCTTGTCAAAAGTAAAGTCTTTCATAAGTCGATATTCACGTATTGATAAAAGAATGATTGGAAAGTTAAACCTATTATGTCAATTTTTGATGGAAGATAGGTTAAAATCTTTTGTGTTCAAGGATTATGTCTATTGGATGTCATTGAGAAAATGGTGATGGAAATAGAATGAGTCCTTGATTATTCCACGGTATTAGGTCGATCTCCGATCCACAATTTGTGTACATACTGTGTTGTTCCATAAGGTGTCTTATGTTGAGCTCTATCGACTGAGTCATTGTTTTGGCATAGTTGTTGTTCCATGAGATACTTCGTGTCGAGCATAACCAATTAAATTGATTAATTTTTGATTAGTTTGGTTGTGCATTTCGATTAGATTAATTATGGGTTTTCTTGTGATTAATCGAATTGAGTGTTTCTAAGTCTCCATAAGTTTACTTGTGTTGAGCATTTCCGATTAAGTTAATCATGAGTTCTCTTATGATTAATTTAATTGAGTATTTTGGATTCGAATTCATACTTGTATGTGATTTGTGATGTCCAAAGAAATCCTTCTTTTCTTTTTTGAAATTAAGGTCGCTCTTGTTGTTCTTTCGGGAATGACATATTATGGGGGAGAGTTCTTTTGAACTTGTGCTTAATTGCCAAATATTTGTGGGGAGTGCGGTTGTGGAATATTATAGGGGTTATCTTGTATCTTTAAACTCCTTGATGTATGCATTTAGCTTCGGATTTATGATTACATCTAAATAAGATGATATATGCTTTCTTTTGGTCATGAAATGTCTCTTTTGGAAATTTCATTAGGATCCCGTTCTTGTAACTTTGCCAATTTTATTGAAAAAAAGGGGGAAAATTAATATGTAGTTCACATTACAAATACATATAGTTTTCGGATCATTATGTAAGGGGGAATGGTTTCCATGTGAGATGGAGTATTGACTAAGGGGGAGTGACATATCACCATAGTATTATTGTTAAAGTTGTGATACAATTGAACTTTGACGCTGTGTAATGATACTATGACACTGTATAACAATGATTGAGAACTCTTGTTTTCTCGTTGATATAGCTACGGATTTTCAACAACGATGATGCTAAACTTACAACCTTTGGGATCATTGGAGTACTTGGAAGTGACGAATATTTCAAGTAATGTTGAAGATTAGGCATGTGGAATAGGAGATACAAAAGTTTATTAATATATTTTTTTGTATTCCATATGTATTGATAGTTTTGTCACTTAAATTGACAAAGGGGGAGATTGTTAGAGCATTGCTCGGTCGAACTCGCATGGTTGCTATCTCAAGCATGTTTGTCAATGTTAGTGATCAAAACTATAAGTCTTGATTTCTAGTCTACTATATCTAAGGTCTTGGACTATGATAGAAAGTGTAGTTGAGCTCAAGAACTCCATGGCAATCATCATACAAGACGAAGGACTACTCAAGGAACTGGTGGATCTTCACCGATGACTAAAAGGTATGTGGAGACTTGAACTTATCTATCACTCAAAAGTCTATTTATCTCCTATCTTGAGACAAAAATCGTTTTGCTATATAGACTTAGATTATACACATTTGGTATTTCGAGCTGAGTTATCCTCGCCTATCTATTTTTCGAAATATGTGTTGGTAAAGCTTTCGCTTTATCCAAGTTCATCTTTACCTAATGACGAAAGTCATGTTATGTTTTGATCACTTTGAAAATTGCTCTGACGAAAAATAGTTTGTGAATAACAACTATATAACGTCCTCTGAGAATGTTTCAATGATTGAAATGAGAGTTTAGACTATATAACCATTTGGAGGATATAAGCATTGTTGTGGAAACACATATATGTATAAGTCCTTATCGCTTGAACCAAAGTTTGCGAACTTTGTTGATCAAGTGAACCGGAGAAGTGCGTGAGCTAAGTCCGCGAACTGGCGAAGTTCTCAAACCCGAGAATTTCTGCTGGAGTTTGTGAACTCCATCTGGGAACTTAAGTCCACGAACCCAGTCCGCGAACTTGAGTAGGTTATATCTAAAAACGATGTTTAGTGAACTTATATGTATAAACTAAGGAATGTAATTGCAAACCGTGGCTATATAGTTCATGAACAGATTCATGTGAATCAAATCGTTTTTGCTTAAATTGTGTCTTGTGTAGTACATGAGATTTTCTTGCAATTGAAAAACTCTCAAACTAGTTCATTTGAGTCATTTGAACTAGTTATGGTGAAGAAGAATATGGTTGATATGAAAGTGTTCATATGGATAATCATTTGGTTAAATATTGTTGAACCAACTAATGTACAAGTTTTGGTACGGTTGCAAAAGCCCAGGAACGTGCATTTAATTTGTGTGTAACAAGCTATGTTTTCGATCTAACGGTTGATAAATATTAGCTTGAATCAAATCAGGTTTTTATCTTACGGTGAATATTGAATGCTTTGTTACTAAGCTAACATTGATTGCAAACCCTGATTTGAAAGACTATATAAGGGAGAACTCTAGCAACTGGGAAACCTAATCCCCACACATTCTGTGTGATACTAGTTGTGCTAAGCTAGAGTCGATTCTCCTTTAACCTTTGGTTTCTTCTTCTAAACCAGGTTAACGACTTAAAGACTTCATTGGGATTGTGAATCTAGACCGATACTACTTTTCTTGTAGTTGTGTGATCTGATCTTGTTGTTTCTATCGTACAAGTACAATTGTAATAATTTTCTTGAGATTTCTATCTCCGATATGCAAGATAAAAAGTAATCACAAACATCTTCGTCTCATCGTTTGTGATTCCACAATATCTTTTTTCGTGGGAGACGGATTTATCTATTATCGTAGACTTTTCTGTGTGATACAGATTTATTTATTAAAGTCTTCGACTTTGGGTCGTATCAACCCTTAGTTGTGGGTGAGATATGCTAAGGGAATCAAGTACATAGTATCTTGCTGGGATCAGAGACCTAGGAGTATAACTGTACCTTGGATCAGTGTGAGATTGGTTGTGGTTCAACTACAGTCCAGACCGAAGTTAGTTTGGAGTAGGCTAGTGTCTGTAGCGGCGTAATACAATGTGTGTTCAATCTGGACTAGATCCCGGGGTTTTTTTGCATTTGAGGTTTCCTCGTTAACAAAATCTCTAGTGTCTGTGTTATTTCTTTTCCGCATTATATTTGTTTATATAATTGAAATAATACAGGTTGTGCGTTGTTCAATCAATTAGAATATCCGACCTTTTTGTTGTTGATTTAAATTGATTGACACTTGGATATTGGTCTTCGGTACCATCCAAGTTTATCTCTCTTGTATTTAATCGAGACTCGCAGTTTGCTTGAGTAAGATTTAAATCGAGAGATAGAGATTTAAACTCTTTGATATACTTTTCTATTGATTGAGTCTAACTGTCTAGTTGATTCTATAGAAAGTATATTGGAGTTTGTCCATACAGATTGCTAAGCGAAATATTGGGTATGGTTGTTAGACCCCCGCTTTATCAGAACATGCAACTACAAAGAAAATAGTTAGGTCTGGATTCACAATCCCAATGAAGTCTTCAAGTCGTTAAACTACATGGTTTCGTGAAAAACCTAAGGTTAAAGGAGAATCGACTCTAGTCGCAACTAGTATCACACAGGAGGTGTGGGGATTCAGTTTCCCAGTTGCTAGAGTTCTCCTTTATATAGTCTTCCAATCAGGGTTTGCAATCAATGCTACCTTGGTAATAAAGCATTCAATATTCACCGTTAGATGAAAACCTGATTAGACTCAAGCTAATATCTTTCAACTGTTAGATCGAACTAAGATTGTTACACACAAATGAAAAGTGACTTCATTTAGATATGAGTAACCGTACCTAAACATGTACACCTTGTTGGCTCAACAATAGTTAACCGAAGTTAGCCATATGACACTTTCATATCAACCTCATTCATCTTAACCATAACTAGTTCAGATGACTCAAATGAAACTAGTTCTAGAGTTGTTCAATTGTTTATATTCTCATAGAAGTATACACGACACAATTGAAGAAAAATCAATTTTGATTCACACGAATCAACTCATGAACATTATAACCACGGTTTTCAAAATATTGATTCCTTATTATATAAATGTATTAGTTCATGAACAAACCGATTTTAGAACTTAACTTACTCAGGTATGCATACGGGTACGCATACATAAGTACCCAGACTAAGTTTTGGTTCGCCAATATGCGAACGGGAACGCATACCTTCCAAACTCAGCAGAAATTCCCGGACCTGAACCTCACGCCAGTATGCGTATAAGGTTCCCAGACTTTCACTAAACCAACCAGTATGTATACATGTATGCATACTATGGTTCCTGGACTTGTATTGCATATATGCATACTATGCTTATATCTAACTGTTCTAAACTCCATTTCAATCATTGAAACATTCTCGGAAGACGACAATAGATGTCTCACATAAACTATTAGTTTCAAAGCAATTTTCAAGTGATCGAGTTATCAATACGAAACATTCCGAGTCTACATCAAATGACTGTCTCACACAAATCATGTAAGATGTTACAAGGCGATTTTCGCATGATCATCTTTTAACTTTCGTCAAGAATATAAGGTGAACTTGGTTAAAGAGAGAACCTACCAACACATATTTCGAGAAATATGTAAGCGAGTTAAACTCAACTCGAAATATCAAATGTGCATAGTTGAAGTCTATATAGCTAAACGACTTTTGTCTCAAATAGGAGATAGAGTAGATAGATTTTTGAGTGATACATGAGTTCAAGTCTCCACATAACTTTTATTGATGAAGTTCCACAAGATCCCCTTAGTAGTTCTTCGTCTTCAGTCGATGAATGCCTTGAAGTCTAATGCTCAACTACACTTACTATCCTAATCCGAGACTTAGCTATAAGTAGACAAGAAATCAAGACTTATAGTTTTGGAAACTAAATTTGACAAACAAGATTGAGATAGCAACGCTTGCGAGTTCGACCGAGCAGTGCTCTAACAGTTACCCATATCTAAATATAAGTATATTTCATTTGTGTGTAACAAGCTAAGACCATCTAACGGTAGAGATTGATTGTTTAATTTCTAATCATACTTAGCTTGAATCTTAAATCAGGAGTTCATCTAACGGTGAATATTGAATGCTTTGTTACTAAGCTATCTTAGCTTTGATTGAAAGCAACCCTGATTTGAAAGCCTATATAAGGGAGAACTCTAGCAACTGGAAAACCTAATCCCGGTACATTCGTGTGTCCTAGTTGCAAATTAGAGTTGATTCTATTTTAACCTAGGATTTTCCAAAACAATTATTAAGTTAACGACTTGAATACTTCATTTGGGATTCGTGAAGCTAGATCCAACTATTTTCTCTGTAGTTGCGTATTCCGATCTTACTTGTTTTATCGTATTGAGTTTTATCTTCTCTAAGATTTACTCGAGAATTATCTCTGATAGGTAAGATATAAAAAGTAATAACAACAGTTCTTCGTCTCAGACTCTTGTGATTCCGCAATAACTTTTCCTGATAATCAATTGGGTTATTGTGAGGTGGCTAATATTTCTAGGCTACTCTTTGGGAGTATAAGACCGGATTATTAGGTGGTTCATGTTTAGCTTGATCTTTGTATCAAAAGACGGAACAAAAACCAAATAAAGAATAAACATATCCGTGAGAGACTGATTTGTTTATAAATCTTCGACTTTGGATCGTAGCAATTCTTAGTTGTGGGTGAGATCAGCTAAAGGAATCAAGTGCGCAGAATCCGGCGTGGTTCTAGAGGCGTAAGGAACGCGACTGTACCTTAATCGGTATGAGTCTTTGTTAGAGATCAACTACATTCCAGTCCAAAGTTAACTTGTAGTAGGCTAGAGTCTGTAGCGGCTTAATACACTGTGGTGTTCAAATCTGGACTAGGTTTTTCTACATTTGTGGTTTCCTCGTTAACAAAATTTCTGGTGTCTGTGTTATTTATTTTCCCCATTATATTTTTATATAATTAAAATATCACAGGTTATGCGTAGTTCAATCAGTTGATAAATCCGTCCTTGTTTGTTGGATAAAACTTGATTGACAGTTGGGCATTAGTCTTTGGTACCGTCCAAGTTATTTCTCATATCAATCTGGGTCGCAGATTTCTATCTGCTTGATTTGTTGATTGTATTGAAAAAGAGATAAAAACTCTTTGATATAATTCTTGATTGAATCTCACTTTTTAGTTGGTGCTCTCGGAATTAAATTGGAGGTTAGTCCATACAGATTGCCGAACGAATTATTGGGTGCGGTTTGTTATACCCCCGCTTTTTCAAACTTGTTATTTATCTTTCAAGATATGAATTCTACAAGAACAAGTCTCGTAATCGATCACAGTTAATAAGGACTTATCTACTACAATTGGTTACGTACTACTTGTGGTATTTCTATTATAAAGATAAACAATATAATGCGGAAAAAGAAAACACCCAAGGCACCAGAAGTTTTGTTAACGAGGAAACTATAATCGCAGAAAAGCCCCAGGACCTAGTCCAGATTTGAACACCTACTTGTATTAAGCTGCTAGAAACACTAGCCTACTATCATACTTTGGAATGGAATGCAGTTGAGGTGAATTCACTCTCCAAGCAACTCAACTGCACTCGCGCTCCTTGTGTCTCTTGAACCTCGCAAGGCTCTACACAATTGATTCCTTTAGATAACGTCCTTTACAACCTAAGAGTTGTTAAAGGCGGATTGGATCAAGAGTCTTCACTTAAGATGAAGCAACTCTTTACAATCTAAGAGTCGTTTCATCCTAAGTGAAGACTTTTGATTCAATCCGCCTATAACAGATAAGCCTGTTGGATTTTTTTCTTAGATGAGAAGCATGGATTATTAACCACCTCTCAAGAAAAACCATGAACTAATCAATTAAGAATAGTTTTCAAATATTTGTATTTAGGAATCACAAATTTTGATACGGAGAGAACCTTGCGATTTCTGATTATCTCGTTCCTGGAAGATATTACTGAAACCTATGAAAAGACGAGGGTAACCAAATATACCTCAATCTAAAACTTTTCAACGTGTAAGTCCTTTATTTGAAAGTGATTGTCTATGGACTGAGTCGAGACAATACAACTAATCGGTTCACAACTCGTATGATCGTCTATGGATACGAAATCGAGACAATACGACAACAAGATAACTTGTGTGATTGACTATGGATACTAGATAGAGACAATACAACAATGAAGTATGTTTACTTGATAAAAGGTTCGGACTTAACCAAACACAATAGGATTACTATCAAGTAAATAGGAATTAACGTTTGTGTAATTTACTTTAAATTATAATAACAACAATTATAATTGCGGAAAATAAAAGTAAATGACACAGCAAGATTTTGTTAACGAGTAAATCGCAAATGTATAAAAACCCCGGGACTTTTTCCAGAATTGAATACTCTCAAGATTAAGACGCTATACAAAATCTAAACCAACTTCACCTAGTTCACCTAGTTCTGTCTGCATCCATGCGCCTCCAACTTGCAACAAGTCACGCACTTGGAACAATTCCTTTGGTTCGTATTCCAAGCAGTAAAGGAACAACAAATTTGTTCGGTAACAACTCTTTTCAAACAACGTGATATGAGTTTGACAAAAGGCTCTTCTGTTTATCCCAATAAACTCCTTTTTCGGGTCCTTAGATTTATCTTTTCAACAACTACCGAAGTAATTGTTAAGATTATGCAATCAGTACTTTAAATCACAAAGAAATGTATTGATGCCGATCTACTCAACTAATCAATCAAATCTATCACAAAGATAAACCGATTATAGTTAGATCCTTTTCCAGCCGAAACAAGTTTTGCGCACAACAAAGATTATGAACCCAAATATCTTCTTTATCTTCAAATCTTCTTTGATCTTCAATAAACACCTGCACACAATCAACTTGAATCTCATGTGATCAATCACACACAAAACGGAGTCTGTTAACAATGGATTATCACAAGACGTCTTTAGATCTACAAACAGTCTAAAGATCCCCGTCGAAACTTCGATCTAGTTTAAGTGAATCTTATATCAGAAGAGAATATTATCAAGCATAAACAAACCAGGTGCAATCCAAGTTCAACAACCGCTAGTCAATCAAATCAATCGAAAACTAATAATAAACTGCAATTATCTAGTTTCCCACCAACGGTACTCGTAGAGCTTCCCAATCCCAAAGAAGTATTTAAAACGAGCGGTCATAAGAGATTTCGCCCAATTAGGGTACTTTCCTCTCTAAATAGACGGCTCCACCAGTAACAACACAACTAGGTAGTTTTGCTGGCTTTGAGGATTAGTTTTCTCGAAATGCAAACTTCAAGATTTATAGACCAAGGAAGTTTGGACACCATGGAATTTCCAAAACCGAATATTCTCAAAGATATGCAATAAAGCAAAAATTGGTTTTCATAATTCCTAGAAATGCTTTGTCTAAATAATGACCAAAATCTCAGTAGAAAATCTCCAACTAGTAAATGCACATTACTAATTTTTATTTTCTAAAGATATGCATTTTGATTGCTGGAAATTAAAAGCATATAAAAACTAAAAACCTTAATTAAAAGATTCTCAATTTATTTCGATCCGGGATTCTCCTTTAGATATTAAGGAATATCTTTGAACAATAAAAGATAAGAGTTACTGCACATGTACAAAGTATGTCGACATCTTTACTTTGTAAATCCTTTTTCATATTTACAATCTTGGAACCGATTTGCCACACTTCCAAACAAGTTTATAATTGGTTCATCTGACTTCCAAGAACTATGTGATTGATTATCCTATGAAATCACCATTGATGGGTTTCATGGTTCTACCTCAACATAAAGTTTCGGTTCTACCTCCAATTGGGTACTAGGATCGCTTACACTAGTTACCATAAAATGACCAACTAAGTACTAGGATCGGTTACCACTTCTTATGGTAAAACTTGTGATCGGTTGACCAAGTTATAGGATCGGTTACACCAACTTACTAAAACTTGTTAAACCTCTTACAAGGATCGATTACTATCTCTTGGGATTGGTCATACCTATTACTGGGATCGGTTATCCAATGACTAGTTTTTAGTCACACCAAATTCAAGATATCGATCTTACCATCTTAGGTGATTACTTAAGATCGGTTTCACTAATAAAAGTCATACCAATACAAAAGTCAGGCCTTGTGAATAGTTTTACCAAGATACATAAACAAGTTATGAGCGGTTATACTAACCACACATATTTGTAATTCAAAAGATTTGCAATGAATAACAATACCAATAAGCCTAGCGATTTCCCTTTCGATTCACAAAACAAGTTTGTGAATTTACTTCCTTTAAATGAATGTAAAACATTGTTTCCTAGGACGAAATCTTCACCCATACCGATACATAATCACAATAGCATTCATACAATTATGTCGATGTCTTATATACGAAGTTCAAAATATAAACGTTATACTTCGTATTGTAATTCCTTAATATTATGTCTAACTAGAGTATAACATCACAGCTTCGCAGTTATGTTTTCAATATGCACGCCTTGAAAGATACGTTAGGGAATGAAACAGTTCAAGTCAAATATTACTAACCTCAAATGGAAGGATGATGTCGTCATTGTAGCTCCTTACTTCTTTACATTCTTCAAGTCTTCACGTAATACTTGTAATGTCTCATATCCTAATACTTTCAAGCAAACCTATACGAAGTTGACTCTAGTAAATAATCAAGCGACTCTTTAAATGAGTTTTGGTTCACTAAAATATGACAACCAATCTTGACATACCAACGCTTGGTGGGTTCAACCGAGCTATGCTCTAACAATCTCCCTGTTTGTCAATTTTAGTGACAAAACTCTTACATCATATGGATAAACAAATTACAAGGCTAATACTCCCCCTAAGGTGAGATAGGTAGATTTTCAATCCGCACGTCTTTGTTATTCCCTTTGTAGTTAAGATAACCAAAAGTATCAATATGATATGCTACTCCCCCTTAGTCCATGATTTACTCTTTCGTTAGATATAACGTTTAAGCATTATTGTCCTTTCCCTTAGTGATATCAACTCAATATCAAATCACTTGTTTACTCCATATATTTCTCCCCCTTTTTGTCACAAAATGACAAAGGTACGAGCAAATAAATGACAAACCGAAAGGATCTTACAAATATTACAAAGACACTTGCAACCTATAAGATTTAAGCACGAGGGTTCCACACACCATTTTAGATAACTAATATCAAAACCGAAACTATAAAGGAATTTTGTTTTGATATGTTACCAAGGAAACAATTTCCCGAAGCAATTTTCCCTAATAGTTTAGCAAACCAAAAATCGACTAAGCACCTTAAATCTTTTGCTAAACCGATTGCACAAATACAATCGCTTGTTCGATAAGACCAAAATAAAGATCAGAATTAACTCTATTTTTCTCATCAGGCTCTAGTTATTCTCATCAATAATTTAGACCTTTCACTTTTAAACAAGACAGCTACTAGTTTAGTTAACTAGCATTTCTTGTTAAGGCATTCGATTAGACCTGAATAACCGAAACCTCCACTTTGATAAGTCTAACTAAGATCAGAATCAACTTAGTTTCTGTTATCCGGAATAGAATTCAACTAAACAATTCATCCCGAAGAACTTTTCTTTTGTTAATCCATAAACAATTCATACAAACCAAATAAATCAACTTGCATAATTATTTACCTCAACCGGAAGCAATTGAAACAACATAGACATTAAAGTACCACAATTGCACCGAAATTTCGTAATCCTAAACAATTGATACCAAAAGAAAGATAACAATAGTTTTTCTTAACCGGAAACAATTGAATCACACACACATCCATACACAAATAATGGAATAAAACATCAATTGTACCGAAATTTTGTTAAGCAAAAGCAATAAATATATGCAATAAAATCAAGCTTTTCTTAAACAAGAAAATGATTAACTAACAAATTCGTCACCTCAAGTTTCGCATCCTCTTCTCCCCTTAAGATATATCATTAAGCGCAAGTTCAAGATAGAACTCTCCCCCTTTATGTTGTCATCCTCTCGCAAAACAAAAGAACAACAACAAAGAGCAACCTTTACCAGAGAAAGGCTGAAAACCGGTTTTAACTATTGCAATGCAAACGTTGAAACCCCGAAACACATATGCTTTTATGCTAAACTAAACGATTCAACATATTGTGACTTTTTCACATATTGTTTCAATCAGAACCCCTCATGATCCTTTGATAAAGCCTGCCAACATGGGCTAGAACTCAATCCCTCTAAATCAAAAAGTCACCCAAACCATAAGGGTTCACACATATGAGATCGAATATTAAGGCCATGAAAACCGAAATCAAACATCCCATAAACATACATAGCAATAAGATAAAGCATTCTAGCACATGCTATGTAATCAAATACTACCACAAGAAAAATTATAAAATAATAATTTTATTCATAAATAATATGATAGTTTTATTCAAATATAGACTTTATTGTAATAATCAAAACTAATGTTTATTTTTATTGAAGATAAATATTAGTCTTCGTTTGTTTGCTCGTCAGATTCTTCTTCAAAGTCTTGATCTTTTTCGCCTCTTAAAAACTCATCATTAATCTCTAGGATTCCCTTAAGAATTTCTGGATCATTTCTGGAGGCAAAGGCTAACTGTTTCTGAATACAGTCTAATTGTCTTCCAAGACGTAAGATATGGAACATGCGATCTCCATTGCTATAGATTTGATCATTTGAGATACTAGATCCTCTTTTAGAACACTCACCTACTTGATAATTCCTTGAGAGACAGTTTTAGTGAGTTTCTCATCTCCGGCGTTATTCCCCATTGTACACAACTTGGTGATAAGGCATGGGTATCCAAGATTTCTATGGAAAGTTGTGGTATTGATAGATTCGATGATCTTAATCATTTGATTGATAACCATTCCACAAATATCAATTTTCTTTTTACCTTCAAGAAGGTAGTATACAAGCTCAACAAATTCTTTATCCCATTGTGAAGAATCTCTTGTGCAAGCAAACAGAGTTTCTATAGCAAGTTTACCGAAAACCCTTAAGTAGAAGGGTACATCTTTGGTTAGCATATTTCCCTTTTTCCATTCAACAGTTTTTCCAGTGATAAGTTTTGAAATGTTATCGTGCTCAATTTCAGAACTGGTAATCATGTGATTTCCCTTCACTTTGTAATTGATGATCTTTGATATCATCTTTCTGTCGACATGATGGAAAGTACTGAAAGTAAGTTTTTCATGATCAATATTATGAATATTAGCATAAAAATTCTTACTATATCAGGTGAATATTTCTCAAATTCGAACATATTTCCCCGGATTCGGTCTTGAACGAACTTCACATAATTGGTTTCTGAAACATTTGGATCGAATCTCTTCTTAGCAATGAACCTTACTTCCTTTAAAGCTTGATATCTTTCAAAGCATGTACTATCCACGAAATTGTACGATCATGTTTGTTTTTGATCAAGTGAGGATACTTGATTTTCTCAATATCTCCAGGAGGATTCGAATCCAGTTTGTCTGCTTTACTGTCTTCCTCTCTTGATTTCCTTTTTATCATACTTGCAAAAATATGAAAAACCCTAATTACGGTTTCGATCAATCTTCCCCAATATGTTTGTAAACATAGTAAGAGGTTATCTTTTATAGGAATAATTGATATCAAAATCCGGAAATAACTAGCTTTAGGAAATTCTACCAAAATCGGAAACCGAAGCTTGTGGGAAAACAATTCCGATTTTATATCTAGGTATTTCTTTTGGAAAACCCTTTTTTCATGTCTGGATCTTTATCTCTGATTGATTCCATGTTTTTGTCCAAAAATCTGTTTACTCTTTTATTACCAGAATTTGATAACATCATTTGAAATTCACTCAAGAATTTTCTACCAGATTATGCAGAGATAAATTTGAACAAAATATGATATTTGCTAAAAATACCATTAGAATAAAAAATCATGTAATATTTCAAAAGATCACTTGCTTCATTAAAACAGTTATGAGGTGTATGAAGCAATCCATTGTTAATAGAATTATTAACTGAAAATTCGTTCCTTGTAAGGTTACACGGTTTCCAAAATCGCATCCTAGGTAGTGATACATTGACAGTCTTCGATATGAAAATGTACATATATATACTTTGGTAGGAAATCCAAAATATATTTAAGATTCCAAACTTTTCAAGAACACAATCATGGTTCATATAATAATGAAATTTTTTGAGAGGAATCTTATGCATTTTCAAGATACATCCTGTCTCATAGAGAATTGTATCATTGTCACAATTAGTATCAAACACAATGATAGTCAACCCTATCAGATCCAAAGGATCATGTAAGTCACTCAAGACATACATGGGCATAATATCGATTCCTAAAACATTTAGGAATAATAGTATCACATACTTCATTTGTGTCTTCCACCACGAGTTTTTGAAGTAGTCAAATCCTGCCGTTACGTTAACTGAATCATTCATTAGATCCAATTTCTTATAGGTTGGATCGCACCAAACAAAGATTGTTAGATCTTTTCGTGTTTTACGTCTCTAATACCAATTGAAAAGACGAGGGTACCCAACTATACCTCAATCTAAAACTTTTCCACCTGTAAGTCCTTTCTCCGAAAGTGATTGTCTATGGACTGAGTCGAGACAATACAACTAATCGGTTCACACTTCGTGTGATCGTCTATGGATACGAGATCGAGACAATACGATAACAAGATAACTTGTGTGATTGACTATGGATACAAGATAGAGACAATACAACAAAGAAGTATGTTTACTTGATAAAAGGTTCAGACTTAAGAAAACACTATAGGATTGCTATCAAGTAAATAGGAATTAATGTTTGTGTAATTTACTTTAAATTATAATAACAAAAATTACAATTACGGAAAATAAAAGTAAATGACACAGCAAGATTTTGTTAACGAGGAACCCGCAAATGCAGAAAAACCCCGGGACTTTTTCCAGAATTGAATACTCTCAAGATTAAGCCGCTATACAAAATCTAAACCAACTTTGTATTGTTGAGACCAAGCAACTAAACCTATAGTTCACCTAGTTCTGTCTGCATCCATGCGCCTCCAACTTGCAATAAGTCACGCACTTGGAACAATTCCTTTGGTTCGTATTCCAAACAGTAAAGGAACAACAAGTTTGTTCGGTAACAACTCTTTTCAAACAACGTGATATGAGTTTGATAAAAGGCTCTTCCATTTATCCCAATAAACTCCTTCGTCAGCTCCTTAGATCTATCTTTTCAACAACTACCAAAGTAATTGTTAAGATTATGCAATCAACACTTTGAATCATAAAGAAACGTATTGATGCCGATCTACTCAACTAATCAATCAAATCTATCACAAAGATAAACCGATTATAGTTGGATCCTTTTCCAGCCGAAACAAGTTTTGTGCACACCAAAGATTATGAACCCAAATATCTTCTTTGTCTCCAAATCTTCTTTGATCTTCAATAAACACCTGCACACAATCAAATTGAATCTCTTGTGATCAATCACACATAAAACGGAGTCTATTAACAATGGATTATCACAAGACGCATTTAGCTTTACAAACAGTCTAAAGATCCTCGTCGAAACTTCGATCTAGTTTGAGTGAATCTTATATCAGAAGAGAAGATTCTCAAGCATAAACAAAATAGGTGCAATCAAAGTTCAACAACCGTTAGTCAATCAAATCAATCGAAAACTAATAATAAACTGCATAGTTTCCCACCAACGGTACTCGTAGAGCTTCCCAATCCCAAAGAAGTCTTTAAAACGAGCGGTCGTAAGATATTTCTCCTGATTAGGGTATTTTCCTCTCCGAATAGACGGCTCCACCAGTAACAACACAACTAGGTAATTTTGCTGGCTCTGAGGATTAGTTTGCTCGAAATGCAAACTTCAATATTTATAGACCAAGGAAGTTTGCACACCAAGGAATTTCCAAAACCGAATATTCTCAAAGATATGCAATAAAGCCAAAATCGGTTTTCATAATTCCTGGAAATGCTTTGCCCAAATATTGACCGAAATCTCCGTAGAAAA
Source organism: Papaver somniferum (assembly GCF_003573695.1). NCBI lineage: Eukaryota > Viridiplantae > Streptophyta > Magnoliopsida > Ranunculales > Papaveraceae > Papaver > Papaver somniferum. The sequence goes on from NC_039359.1 coordinate 180,126,008, forward strand.
TCTCCAACTAGTAAATGCACATTACTAATTTTTATTTCCTAAAGATATGCATTTTAATTGCTGGAAATTAAAATCATATTAAAACTAAAAACCTTAATTAAAAGATTCTCAATTAATTTCGATCCGGGAATCTCCTTTAGCTATTAAGGAATATCTTTGAACAATAAAAGATAAGAGTTACTGCACATGTACGAAGTATGTCGACATCTTTACTTTGTAAATCATTTTTCATATTTACAATCTTGCTTCCAAGAACTATGTGATTGATTATCCTATCAAATAACCATTAATGGGTTTCACGGTTCTACCTCAACATAAAGTTTCGGTTCTACCTCCAAGTGGGTACTAGGATCGATTACACTAGTTACCATAAAATGGCTAATTACATACTAGGATCGGTTACCACTTCTTATGGTAAAACTTGTGATCGGTTGACCAAGTTATAGGACCGGTTACACCAACTTACTAAAACTTGTGAAACCTCTTACAAGGATCGATTACACTCTCTCTCTTATGATTGGTCACACCTCTTACTAGGATCGGTTAACCAATGACTAGTATTTAGTCACACCAAATTCAAGATATCGATCTTACCATCTTTGGTGATTACTTAAGATCGGTTTCACTAATAAAAGTCATACCAATACAAAAGTTAGGCCTTGTGAATAGTTTTACCAACATACATAAACAAGTTATGAGCGGTTATACTAAACACACATATTGGTAATTCAAAAGATTTGCAATGAATAACAATACCAATAAGCCTAGCAATTTCCCTTTCGATTCACAAAACAAGTTTATGAATTTACTTCTTTTAAACGATTGTAAAACATTGTTTCCTAGGACAAAATCTTCACCCATACCCATACATAATCACAATAGTATTCATACGATTATGTCGATGTCTTATATACAAAGTTCAAAAGATAGACGTTATACTTCGTATTGTAATTCCTTAATACTATGTCTAACTAGAGTATAATATCACAGCTTCGCATTTATGTTTTCAATATGCACGACATGAAAGATACGTTAGGGAATGAAACAGTTCAATTCAAATATTACTAACCTCAAGTGGAAGGATGATGTCGTCGTTGTAGCTCCTTACTTCTTCACATTCTTCAAGTCTTCACGTAATACTTGTAATGTCCCATATCCTATACTTTCAAGCTAACCTATACAAAGTTGACTCTATTAAATAATCAAGCGACTCTTTAAATGAGTTTTGGTTCACTAAAATATGACAACCAATCTTGACATACCAACGCTTGGTGGGTTCAACCGAGCTATGCTCTAACAACCTCTATAACATAAAGAATAAGATTAGGATGCGCGAACCATAAAGGTAAAGATAGTCAGGCCTGTCTTGATGAATCCCTAAGTGAAGTATTTCGGTTATAGACCTAATTATGTTTCTTGAGGAAATCTAGGTCAACAGAGGCCGACTCTAGCAATCAACAAGGACAGAAGTATCAGGGATTAATTTTCCAGTTGAACGAATCTCTCTATTTATAAATTTTCAAGACTAGGGATTGCTTATAATTCAAGCTATGGTAATTTGAGAAATCACATAGAAGAATATACATTGTGGTCCGGGATCCAGAACCGTGTAAAATAATAGTTCTTGGAAAATATGCCTTTCGAACTTGTAAGCAATATTGTGTTCATTTAAACACTTAGAACTTGAATCATGATGCACATACACAAGGTGTTTTAGTAATCAAAAATATCTTAGAGATGTTTATGAGAGTAATAGCAATGCTAAACATATTTATAAAAATAGTCTTTGAGTATCTACTAACACGTACAGGGACGTTTGTGAAATGGTTCGTGAAACGTCAGCCAGTTCGTGAATTCAGCACGCTACGATTCGTGAATCGTTGTGTTATTCCCGAACTCAGATGTATACGGTTCGCGAAATGGTTTCAGGAACCCTTGGGTATTTCACAAATTCATATTATTAATGTTCGTAAACTGTCACCTTCGGAACTCTACGGTTCGCAGACCTACCTTATTCTGGAACTTCATATATCCATGGTTTGCAAAATGGTTCGCCAACCTTCCCTGAATCCTCCAGATTTCAATAGTTATCATAAACTCTCTTTTGATGTTGAAACATTCCCTTTTTCCATATAAAATATCATTGCTTGGAAAATTTTCAATTGATCCACACAATTAGTTGGTAAACAATAAATTGTTTCGAATTAAGATTGCTAAGGACCAATGGACAAATGAACATCCATTGCTTAAATCATATTTCGAGATGTTCAACAAGAAAAGCTTGACTCGAAACTTCTTATTTGTATATTAAATCTACTAGAAGTCGTACGACATAGTCTCATAAAGAAAGAATAATAATACGTGTAAGTAAATAGAATGGTTCAATATTTAAATACCTCTTTTGTTGATGAAGTAATATCTTCGTCGATTTTCAGTCTTTGGGGTTATTCACTGATGTATGGTACTCAACTACCAACCTCTATACCTAGCCCGAGACTTGACTTTAGTAGACTACAAATCAAAATATAGTTTTGTACATCTAACATTGACAACAAGCTTGAGATAACAAAACTTGCGAATTTGATCGAGCAGTGCTCTAACAAGAATGATAAAGATAATTCGCAAGATGCAGGTGGTCCTTTTGTCAAGACCTCAAATATGTTTGAGGTTTTAGTGGAGCAAGATTTGAGTATATCTTATCATGCTGACTAGTAATGGAGTTTTTAAGGATATAGGGTTTGGTTCTTTTTTACCTCGCGTTTCAGGGGCCACTCAAAAGGATTTAGGGGCCATCAATTTATACCCATCCAAAGACTCTAGTTAAGGGGTACCCTATATGATATTGAAGTTACATAAATGCCCTTCTGGTAAAACCGTATAAAACCAAATCAAAAAAAATTCTAGTCATTTCAACTCTTCTTCTTCCAGTTTCATATCTTCCGATTGTGGAAGAAAAAAAACTTTCCCTCGTTCAATCGAAATATCGCCGCGAATCGTAAAATCAAAACATCGTCGATTCGTTTATAAAACAATGGATAAGGGAAATGAAACCCACAGACCTAGAACCAAAAATGTTGTTCGGGGTATCGATCCAAAGATTGGGATTTTAGCAAGAAATAAAGAAATTTTTGCTGCAAATGAAGAAGAACGCGAAGAACAAGTACCCGACAATGTAGTCGGTGGTGGCGATTCCGATAGTCAAACACTTCGTCAACTTCAAATGGCCCCAATTAGGTAAGAATCTATCATTTTTGGTGTTTATTTCGCTTTAATTCGACGAATCGAGAAAAAAAAATTCTAGGGTTTTCGGTTTTTTATCCAGATTCGGGCGATATTCATGCTTATTTACTTCCGAATGTAGTCGTGTTCTTTGTTTCTCAAGAACATCGACAGTATTCGGGAGATATATTTGTTGGTTATCTGCCGAATATTGTTGGCCATATCTTCCTGGATACAAACTGGTAATAATCGGTAGTTTGATGAATTTTTTGGCTTCCGAATATATTTAAGTAGACACACAGTATTCGGAAGTACACTCACTACCGAATATATATATTGAAAAATCTCAAAATTTCTGATATAGGAAAAATCCCATTTTGGGGCCAGTATTTATTCGGAAGACAATATAATGTTTTATACCTCCGATTGTGTAGGATAAAATTTTAGAGTTTCTGAACTCCAGTTGATGAATATTCGGTTGTAAACATGTTTAGTTATATTCCGATTGTTTTTCATTCGGGAAAAATATGTGTCTTCTTACTTCCGAATTTGTTTATTCGGGTTATAGTTTTGTACTTTTTCTTCTGATTGTGTAGGATGAAAAATTTAGAGCTTCTGAACTCCAATTGATGCATATTCGGTTGTAAATATGTTTAGTTAGCTTTCGATTATTTTGTATTCGGGAACAATATGTGTCTTTTTACGTCTGAATGTGTACATTCAGGTTATATTTCCATACTTTGTCTTCCGATTGTATAGTTTGTAAATATTGTTCCTTTATTTGTTGTTTAGACAAAGTCGAGAAAGGAGGAAGAAAGTGACAGCTAGTGCTAGGAGGGAAAGGAGCGCCAAAGATAATTCAAGTGCTCAACAAAGCTTACAAGAACAAAGCAGTCAACAAGGAGTGCAACCAAGTGCTGAACAAAGTGTAGAACAACAAGGCAGTGAACAAGGGGTGCAACCAAGTGTTGAACAAGCCTCTCAACAAAGTGCAGAACCAACTGCTCCACAAGTTACACCCCACCATGAAATTGAACCAGTTGATCCAGTGCCAAGAGTAGAAGAAGAAGGACAACCAAGTGGTACCCAAAAAGCCAAAAAAGAAAAAGATGGTGTAAAGAAGGATATTGCTAAGAAAGCATCACATCTTGTCCCTCAGCACTTGAAGAAGAAGGGTATTCTAGCAGGCACAATCCTTGGGCTCCCGGCGGATGAAGGAAAATTGCTATTTGGATACAAAGACTCATGGGCCAGAGAAATATACGAAACCGAGGTAATAAAATTACTATTTTTTATTAATGTATTGTCTATGTGTTATATCGTAATATTTGTATTAAGGATTTTTTTATGTACTTTAATAGGATCATCAAGATGCGGTCCGTCTACTCAAACCTACCGCCTCACCAACAAAAATGCTTACGTGGCATTTATCCGGTGAATGTGAAAGGTTCAAGTCAATTGTTGCCAACTCGGGGTTAGATAATGCCGCCGAGAATTCATTGTTGGAACATGATCGTGTGGCCATATCGGTGTTCGTGGAGAGAATGTATCCTGAGACCGATATTTTCCATATGCCGTTTGGGGAGATGACGATTACTCCGGATGATGTTGTGCAGATTCTTAACCTTCCCGACCAAGGAACATCTGTGAAGTTTAACTACACAAAGCAGTTAAGTTGGGCACAACTTTATGCTCTAACTAAAAAGTGCTTAGGTTGGGATGAAGAGACAACAGAGTTTAGGAGGCATGCAAGTTACAGAACAAGACAGATCAACATTACAGCTTTGATGAATATGTTTCGAGGCACCTTGGAGAAGGAAAAAAATGGAACGTTAACTGATGAGCAAGTGAACCACGCTGCCACCGCACATCTCCTTTGTGTATTGGGATGTGTCATATTCCCCAATACTTCTGGCAACCGGATCGACGCCAACCTTACACAACTTTTGGATCCTCTCCATGAAGTCGGTGACTATTCTTGGGGCACGGCATGCCTAGCATTCTTGATGGAAGAGTTGAGAAAGGCTTCGAGGCTAGGAACCTGCCAAGTTGCCGGGAACGTGGCTCTATTGCAGGTTTTTTCTTTAACTCTATAACTCACTCTATTGTTATTCGGTAGACAATACATATGATGCATATCCATAACTCCAAATGACGCATATTCGGTAGGAAATGATCCATCTCTTTTTCCGAATGTTGGTTATTCGGTGGTTAGGTACTTATTTTGTTTTCCGATTATATACAATCGGAAATATTCTTTTGATATTAGAACCGAATATACAGGCCAGAAAAGCTATAGGTTACTGAACTCCAAATGACGCATATTCGGTAGGACATTATCCATCTCTTTTCCCGAATGTTGGTTATTCGGTGGTTAGGTACTTACTTTGTTTTCCGATTATATACAATCGGAAATATTCTTTTGATATTAGAACCGAATATACAGGCTAGAAAAGCTATAGGTTACTGAACTCCAAATGACGCATATTCGGTAGGACATTATCCATCTCTTTTCCCGAATGTTGGTTATTCGGTGGTTAGGTACTTACTTTGTTTTCCGATTATATACAATCGGAAATATTCTTTTGATATTAGAACCGAATATACAGGCCAGAAAAACTATAGGTTACTGAACTCCAAATGACGCATATTCGGTAGGAAATGATCCATCTCTATTTTCGAATGTTTGGTATTCGGTGGATAGGTACTCAGTTGTATTTCCGATTATATATAATCGGAAATAATGTTTGGAAATTACTACCGAATATACACAATCTATTTACTAAAACTTGGTTTCTTATGTATATAGGCATGGATCTATGACCACTTCCCTATCCTGAAGTTGGCCGGAGAGAACCCGGGGTGGTGCAAAGGTACTCCTAGAGGAACAAAGTATATATTTGAAGACAACCGTTCTAGGAAAAAAGAGCAGCAGTTGATCCGCATGAGGGAGATTTTGGACCAATTGAAGGCCTCGGACGTATGCTTTGATCCATACAAGGAAGATCGAGCCAGTGGGCATATAAATGTTCGGTCGGACTTGTCCCTTTATTTTGGACCATTGTGGCACCCCACAAGATATGTGATGTATAACCCCTCTAGGGTGATGCGACAACACGGGTATATACAACAGAAACCTGTGGAGAAAATGGGGGATTACTACAAATTGGAGTTGGAGTTGCGCTCTTCTAGTGGTGATAATCTCACGATTGTTCACACAGGCCCACCTACTGTTCTTGATAACTGGGATAAGAGGAATGACTTCATTATCGACACTGGTAGACGAACCACCCGAGGTGATGAAAATTCTCCAGACTATATGAGTTGGTATAATAAGGTATCACATCCTTTGGTTATCCGTGAAATCAAATCCAACACTACTGCGGAGGGTTCAAGTTATAATTGTATCATCAAAGACAAACCAGCTGGTTATGATAGACTGGTGCGTGTTCTTATATTTTTGTTCATTGTATATTATTCCTATAAATCTTAGGTAATTACCGTTTGATGTTATGTCATTACGTATAAAAAACAGGTGAATAGGTTCAAGCGTGTTTCCAAAATGTTAACTGCATGCCTGAAGAGCGGAGATCCCATGCCAGCTGAGAAGATCAAAGAGGCTAGAGATCTAGTTGATAATATGGATAACGAAGATTATGCTGCCCAGTTTGGGGAGAAAGTCACGAAGAGGCATCAACCCAAGGTGGCAGTATCAAAGACGGGTAAAAGAACTCGAGCTTCATCGAGCGCTGAAGCTGCTCCAACTGAAGGTGCTCAAACCCGTGGTCGTGCAGGACTGGGAGGTAGTCACGGTCGTAAAGTAAAGAAGAGCAGATAAATAACAATGATTTGTGTTGTACATTCGGAAGTTTGGGTAACTAAGTTAGACAAGTTCAAATGACAATGATTTGTGTGGTACATTCGAAAATTTTGGTAACTAAGTTAACTTCCGATTATTTGAAGTTCAAAATTTGAAAAGTATCAGTTTTTCCCAAATTCTGATTTTTGGGCCATCGTACATTCAGAACTTTACAAAAAAGATTATCCTCCGAATATTACAAGTTCAAAACAAACCATGCCATGGCTCTAGGTGGTTCCAAGGGCAAATATAGAAGGTTAGACACCCCATATTCGGAAGTTTTGGTAACTGTGTTAACTTCCGATTATGGGGTGTTCAAAATTTGAAAACTATCAGTTTTTCCCAAATTCTGATTTTTGGGCCATCGTACATTCGAAACTTTACAAAAAAGATTATCCTCCGAATATTACAAGTTCAAAACAAACCATGCCATGGCTCTAGGTGGTTCCAAGGGCCAATATAGAAGGTTAGACACCCCATATTCGGAAGTTTTGGTAACTGAGTTAACTTCCGATTATGGGGTGTTCAAAATTTGAAAACTATCAGTTTTTCCCAAATTCTGATTTTTAGGCCATCGTACATTCGGAACTTTATAAAAAAAATTATCCTCCGAATGTTTTATTCGGAGGGAATACGTGTATCGTTAGCAACAGATTGTAGTGCATCATTGGTACGAAACCTCAACGGCCATATTTTCAGAAACCTCAACGGCCATATTTTCAAAAATTAGAGCCGTTGGAACTCTAATCTATATAAGGAGGGTAACCCCTCTCAGTTATTATTAAGTAAAAAATCTGAATGAAAAACCTTTTCAATGGCAAGTCCATCATCAATCGACAACATACTTCGAAGATGCAAGCGAACAACTACATCAATTGCAGCAATGGAAGAAGAAATACAAAAAAGGAACAAACAACCCAAAAAAATTAAACCATCGTTAGTGGCAACGAAGGAGGAGGAAGAGGAAATCAAGGCTAAGAAGCGAGGTGAAGAACAATTCCATCATAGAGAAAGATTAAAACAAGTTGAGGAAGAGACCGAACGGATAAAAAATTATTACATTGTGAAAGATCTACCCAAAGAACAGCATGACGATCGTATATTTTGGATTAACGTTTCATTGGGTCCTTTTGTTGGTAAGTACAAGAAGCCACGCCACAATTATGAACCATCCCATGTTTCTTCAAAGGTGCACCATGTTATAAAATTGTGCACCGAGTACAACCGTATTCTTGCTAGGCACAGAGACGACAGGTTTGCGGCACAAGATGCTTATTCCAAGTGGAGAGGAGAGTCGTTTCTACATTTCGAAGCCGCGTTGATTGTTGCATCTCGGACTGGGAAAAAAGAATAACATGTGATGTTTGAGTGCTGTAAATTCAAATTTTTAATATTAATCGGCGGTTTGATAAAATATGGAATTCTCGAATATGATTAATCGGATTGAAGTGTTATAATATTGTTGTTCCGATTACTGATTAATATTCGTAATCAAAACGTGTATCAAAGAGCCCGATTCCTACATTCGGGAGACAACATTGTATTATTTGCGACCGATTAAATCGTATATCTTCACAAAAAAGTTTCCAAAAAACTTGTACAAATTACATGTTCGAAAAAAAAAAGATCAAACATCGTCATCATCCGAGGGGATCAATTCGAGTAACTCAGCGGGAAAGTTGTGGTCCATAACGCGATCCCAATCAACCATGGTGGACTCATATTGTTTCACCCAATCCTTGCAATGGTTCATCGGGAAGTAATCGTGCCACTTACTCAACGGAGGTAACGGACAATCTTTCTTTACTCTTAAACCGATAAAATGCATTTCATTCACAAATGCCATTACGATTCTTCTATCTTTAACCGACTCGTCGCAAGCCGTTCTTGTGGGTGCAAACGTCATGCTAAGTCCATACATAGGAGGAACAAAGAAATGTACCACGCAATTCAAAACGTCCGCTAGGAGATATCCAAATTTAGGCATTGTCATCCAATACTTGGATCCGATTGTCTTCAATCCCTTTCGGCACTTCACACGCGCAACTAAGTCTTTGAACTCTTGTTCTTTGTCGTATCTATCTCCTCGCCTCATCATCTCCATATAAAAACCCTTGTCCTTCACTAGTTGTACCGCCATCTTATTTCTTAAATATTGGCATTGGGTGACATCTTCGATATCCGCCTCTCTAAAGTAACCCATTTGTTCCGTAGCAACGTGAAACCCACAATTTCCATCCCCATCAACCTCGTCGGTCGACAAAACAAATGGAATGATAAGTGGAGGGAGTTGTTCCAAATACTCTTTGTATATTGTATATGTGGATCGATTTGGTCTTCCATTAAGATCTCTAGGGCAACGAAGAGTACCTTTGTCCTCTTTTATAGTAAGAATTTCCATTGATTGGGTTTGTTGCGAGGCGTTCATTTGCTCAACAACTTCTTCGACAACATTGGGTTGACTTACTTGAGAAGGCTCTGTAGAGATCTTTGGCCTTACTTGTCGGGTGGTTGGTCCACTTTGATCATTTCTTGGACGACCTCTTTTCTTAGGTTCCGGCTCATCTTCAAATTCGGCTTCCGAACGCTCGTGCCTAGACAATATTCTTTTATTAGACAAATACTCCTTCAACTCTTTTCTTTGGATGGTCCTCGACACTTCGGTGTTCGGCCTACCGGTGTTCTTTTGCTTAATAGGTTCATCAACCTCCCTTAAACAAGGGTGAAGGGCTTCCTCCAAATTATGCATCAATATTTGCTTTTGGTGCCGTTTGATGTAGCGTAACGCTCGGCTATTCGTGCACACAATTCCGACTCCAAGAAAGACGGACCATCAACTACCGGGGTGTTCGGAGTGAAATTTAATTGCTTCCAAAATGGGTGAATATCATCGATGTCAATCACTTCAACATACCTACCCAACTTATGACGACACGGGAGTCCAATACCTATCATATCCTTGCAAACACAAACCGTATTCTCGTCATCATAAGTTTTATATAACTTCAATTGTTTCATCATGCGATTTATTCCCATCTTGAAACTTTATGAACAACTCCCCTTAGAAGCAATTTTTCCTTAATATGTTCCATCGGGAATTGGTGTACACTAAATTGCATACATTTCCTAATCTTTACGAGATCACGATTGGTGAATTCATGGATTGCTTCTTGGATCGACACAACTCCATTTTGACTACCAATTAGTATTTTCTTTAGTCGACCATGAGACCCCTCCGCAATGCTTGTCGCCTCGTTCTTGAAGTTACGATATTCATATGTCCATGCAAACACAAACCTCTCCTTAATCGTTAACCATTGTTTTTTACAATACTCAACCGGTTTTGGGTAGTCCGTGCCGTATTCATCCTCAAATTTCTTCAAGTTACATTCGTAAATTTCCTCGGTCATCGACCAAACGATTTTGTCCCATGCTTTCATGAACATTTTCCAAATAATTCCATCCTCCTTCCACTTTTCTTCAAATAGCCTATCCTCTTCCTTACGTTCTTCCACGGTTAATTTACTAATGCGCTCATCCTCTTCCTTTGACCTCTTGGTACCCTTCCTTGGTCTTTTAGCTTGGAAATGATGATGGCAATTGGTTTTGAGATTGCATTGAATGTGCCACGTACATTGCAAGTTTTGGGCTTCCGGAAACACTACCGCTATTGCATGCATTAAGGCTTGATCGTTATCCGTTACAATAACCCTTGGAAAATTATCACCGTTATAAATGGACCTCAACGTCTCCAACATCCAAATGAAACTCACATTGTTCTCATGATCCATTAAACCCCATGCAATCGTAAACGTGTTTTTGTCCGAAGTATGGCAAGCAATGTTCAACAACGGCATGTTATACTTGTTTGTCTTATAAGTAGCATCTATCAACAAAATTTGATGAAAGCATTGAGCCAATTGGATCATTTCGGGATGTGCCAAGAAAATACGAACCACTATACCATCCTTTTCTTCCCTTCTCAAGGTGTAGCCGTGTAACTCCGCTAACCACTCCGATTGTTGCATGACCGTTCTACCATCCCATTCAGTCCTTTTGATCGTAGCTAGGGCCGACTTAATTGTAGACAAAGAAGACAAGTTGTCGGGGTCGTCCGCCTTTATTTTACTTAAGATCGCACTCGCTTTTTGGATCCGCATAGACCTCACCGTCTGCATTTGATGTGGTTTTAACTTGGCAACCATTACATGTCCAATTAAATCCAACGGATCATCATGGTTGTGACAACCGTTATCAACTTTATACATTTTATACTCTTTACCTTATAATACCATCGGGCTTATAGAAGACAATCTTAAATGGGCATCCTATCTTCTTGGTATTGCTTCGGTATTTCCTATTCGTCTTCCGTACGTACTTACTATTCTTTCCCTCGTGACTCTTTCGCGTCCCACCTTGCTCGCAAATCATTTCAAATCGAGTGTCACTAACATGATTTTTGAACTACCACGCACATGTTATTTTTTGCCTTGTTCATAACCATTCCTTTGCCTCCTTCTTACTTCCAAATGTCTAAACGTGCATAAAACAAAACAAATAAGCATAACCATTAAGATATAAATTTTGAAGAAAAAAAAGTATGAGTATACCAAATCGTTTGCAGCATAGGGAAGTGTCGGGCCTCAAATAGAAATCATCAACAAACTCTTCAATGGCCTGCATATGAAAGCAACAGATTATTATACAAATAATCGGAGGTTTAATAAGTCAACTGCCAAATATATATTTCGGATCCTATCGGTTACCCAAAACACCCGATTTATACAAATGAATGTACACAGTTTACTGAGTGCAAAAAATGATATAATCGGAAGCTAAAATATATAGTAAAACAGCCGAATATAAATAACCGGGAGATAACTTCAATCGATAAATCCGATTTTCAAGTTTTCGGAAATTTTATTTTGAGGCCACTGTTATTCGGCAGTCAAATAATGTTAAACTATTACCGATTGTAAGGATAAGAATACTGAGTTTTGAAATTTTTTGGGGAATTCGTTTTTGGGGCCATTCGGGGTAAATAACTCTACATAACTACCGAATGAAGATTTTTTTGGAAAACCAGTTTGGGATTTTTTCTCATATTCGGCAGTAAACTACTATCTTGGAACTACCGAATATACATATTTGGTACTCAGTGTGTTATATTCGTAAGTTTATTCGAGAAATTATCTACCGAATCTGGATAGTTCATGGCATTCAATGCATGCAATAATCGGTTTTTCTTGTTTACAAAAGCACACAAACGCATGCAAATCGAGTATTTGAGTTTCTTAACACAATACCTGTGTTTTACATGCATCGTTAGCTTCAATATCAGGCGATTCTCCATTTTCTTCCATGAAAGGGTCGTCTAGGTTTTCCTCTCCACAAAAGTTTGGATCATTCAACATATACCCCAAATCGTCTTCTCTAAACGGTCGTGAACCCTCAACATTTTGTTCTTCGCCATGATTCTCACCTTCTTCTTCATATCCATCCATTTTTGTAGTGATAAAATGGGTTTTCCCTTTTTTCCTTCACATTCTTCTCTATAACTAAATGAAAAAGAAATGGAAAAAATGAAACAGAGATCATTCTAATACTGCACCGACTACAATCGGAAGTCTGGGTAATATTTTGGCTTCCGATTACAATCGGAGGATAACAATGTTATCATATCCTCCGAATATATAAGGGTAATTTCGCCATTATGAAGTACGCGAGATAAGGGCTGGCTACATTTTCCCTTTGGGTGACCTTTTTTGTTTTATTGTTGGCCCCTAAATCCTTTTGAGTGGTCCCTAAAAACGGGAGGCTTTTTTAACTAGCTGAAGTGCTTGTGCTAAAGTTCATTTCATTCAATGGTCTTTTATGGTTGGGAGCTCTAAACAAATTTTAGATTTTAAGTATTGGCTTAAAGAAAGAGGCAAGAAACCAAGTAGAGTTAAGAATTATAAATTAATGAAATATAAATTTCATTCGTAATGTTTAAAATTGTTTGTCAGAACACTAAATGGTTGAATGACCCTTCTGAAACAAGTAGAATTAGATTCTACTATTAAGAGTAATGATTTATCTTTAACATGCCGTTGAACCACATGTTTCACAGAATAACGCTGGTAGAATTAAGAATCAGAGTAATGATTTATCTTTAACATGTGGTTGAAACACATGTTTCACTGAATAACGCTGGTAGAATTAAGAATCAAATTATGCCTCCTAATAGGTACTTGATGCTTTTACGGGTCTAAGGCAATGTCTTGTTTGTGTTGGTAATGAAATTATTGAGTGTTATTCTCTAATCTCAGATTACTAGTGGGAAGTTTGGTCTCCATCATATGTGTTGTTAGGGCATGGTTCTGCCGAATTCATGAGTTTTGAGAAGCTTATCAGTATTAGTAGCACAAAACTATATCTTGATTTCTAACTTACTAAAATTAAGCCTCGGACTGGGTTTAGAGGCTGGGAGTTGATCTCCTTAACCCAACTTGCCGTGTCAATATTAAAAAAAAATTAGCTATTTTGTGATTTTTCCTAATATTCTGTAATTATTATAGAATTGGCCATTGTACTTTAAACTTCTAAATTTCAGTTTTTCAGTTTTATGCAACAATGGCCTGCAATTTTAGCAGGCTCACAGGTCAGGCGACCATGTTAGCACTTATCACCCACATCGTGCATGCCCAACAATCATGATAAAACAAACATGGTCTGAGAATAGGAATACAAGGAAAATAGCAAATAACTATTGTTCCTCTTACGTGTGTAGAAAATGCCCCACCTATCAGGGTACCAGTAGAAGTAAACTCGGGTTGCTGTAAACCTTACAATATACACTTTAATCATGTCAGTCCCATGTGGGATTAATGTTCAAAACGGGATACATAGTGCGACAGGAACAAAAGAGCTGCAAGAAAATTGAAGAGGAAGTTTGAAACAGTGGTCTACTTGTTGCAGATTCACTTGTGTAGGACACTCTTCTTTGATTGCTTTTGCTTCTTATAAGATTGCTGCTGCAATGAAATAGAATCTATAATGTGAGTACTCTAAAGATTATACTGTAATGAAAATATGAAAAGAAAATCCTTTAGAGACGAATCTGTATTACCTTCTGTTTTTCCAAGGCCTCCATATCTGTCCTCTCCTTCCAGCTGCTCTTCCGCAATTTTATAGGACGATTTCCGACATACTTGCCTGCAAAATTGTGTCAGATTCAAGGATAAAAGCTGGGTGAACAATAAGTCTTAACTTAATAGTGAGATTTGTTCTACTGTCATTTTATTGGCATGACAGTGTTTGTGTTTTAATCCATACCAAAGATGGGTTATTAAGTAGAGAATTGTGGTGCAATGCAGATTTTGAAATAATAAAATCTTAGTCTGAAATAATAAGTACAGATTTTGAATGCAGCATTCATAAACCGAACTGCTTCCTAATTATAACTAAAAAGGTAGTTCCTAACTGATGACACCCAGAGTCAAATACTAACCATCAGATAACTGCTTCCTAATTACATCCTAAACGGATAGTTCATAATTGGCGACACCCTGAGTCAAATACTTCAATTCATAATCACGACAAATCGAAACCTAAAAATTAAATAAAAAAGCTAGCATGTGTTTACTTACCATTCATTTCTTTCAAGGCAGCGGCAAGGTCTAAAGGATTGCCAAAACTAACAAATCCAAAACCTCGAGTCTTTCCGGTCCTCTTATCTCTTACAACCTAGAACATTGTTAACCAGTATTGGTAAGCCATCAAGTAACAATTGACTAGAACAAGAAGTACAGAAGACAAATTGCAAATTGGTGCCAAACTTGAAAATGAACACGAAGTAAAATATAAAAGTTAAGTGTGGCTGGTGGAGACTACACAAGTGGACGGGCAGAGAAAGAGAATATAGATTAATCCCTCTAACAAGACTGCTTTTAGACAAAGGACATCAAAAATGATGTTGCGAGTCGTTAACCTTGAAAAGTTCAACGTAAAAGTGATAGACATAACCATAAATTACGCGAACATTGGTGTGAAGATAAAAAGTTCATCTGTGCAGATATTTGTGACATTTAGGAGACAAAACATATTGGTGAAAATCACCGAACAAATTTCACCAGCTAAGAAAAACAAAACCCAAATTTTCAAAATCTATCTCATGTTACTTGCCTAAATTCTTTATTTTGTATGTAAGAGCACATCCCACATGACAATACTCTGCAAAATCAACAAATAAATTACTTAAACATTGTCAGATTTCTCATTTTGTCCTACATACACCTATTATGTCTCATGGACAGCTAGAGTATATAATTTGGGTGGCTTTGTGCAGAGAGCCTTCTCTAAATTCAACTAATATAAGAGTTTATGAGCCTTAACCACACACCTGAAAAAACTGCACAGTCGAGAAAGAAACAGAAAACAACAGAATATGAGAGTCAAGGACATAGTTTTGAAACTTACTCTTGCCATGTTAAAGGTAGGAAATCTTGTAAAGGCTTTCGAAAGCACCTCATCATTCACTTCATTCCCGAGATCCCCACAAAATAAGCGATAATCATCTGCAAATCACTTTCAATCAGTTATACATAGACATAATATGACCAACAAAAGAATATAGTTTTACATCAAAAATGAAGTGTGCCTTGATTCATTCTAAAAGACATAACATTAGGTTATCTATCCATTCATGAATAGATACACAGATGACAATATTTCATCAGCAAAAGACAATAAATTTGGTATCAGAAATTGATTTGGGTATCCTTTCCAAAAATATAGATTATCTATTCATCCATTCATATGTCATCAACCCATTATTTCTACATGCAAAGAACACTAATAATTAATTTCATTACCATCTCTATGAGCCACAAAATGTGATAAGAATAAAAGTGAAAATGGAAAAGGCAGAGATCATACTTTCTGGCCACTCAGCAAGTGTTGGATCCTCCCAAGTCTGTCCAGCAGCTTTACGAGGAATTGCCCTCTTTTTGGTCTCTGCTTTGTGTTCAGTTTCACTGCTTGCTAATGCAGCTTTTACACTTTCTAGTGCTTCTGGTGTAATTGACAATGCATCTCTCTGGAACAATTGTTGAGCCTGTGAATTCACCGAAAAACAGATTGAATTAGTATTATACTTCCATCCATCAAATAAAGAAACCCCTGAAACAGCAAAAGATACAGCAAGGAACATAAAAATTGAATCTTTCACTAGCCTGTTGATATTGTGGCAAAGTATAACCAGTGGTTGCTGGGGCAGGAGTGGCATAAACAGAAGGATGCATAGGTGGAGGCATTAGAATTTTAGATGGTGCGGGAGGAGGGATTTGATAAGTAGGTGTTGGAGGGATATGTGAATTAGGGTATTGATAGGCAGCCATTGGGTCAGGTTGTTGTTGCTGCTGCTGTTGAAGATGAAAAGGAAGAGGGAAATATGAACCATTTGAATACGTGAATTGTGAAGAAGTCGAACCATCATTCGCCATACTTGTTTTATCAAGATTTTATGAGATTTTTAGGGTTTGGGGAATTCTTAATTAATAGAATTTTAATGAGCAAGATAGGGTATATGAAATTAGGGTTTTCAATGAGCAAGAGAAGATGATTGAGAGGAAAATCGAATTGGGGATGAGCGAGAGAAGACGATAAATCGAATTGGGGGTTTCCAGAGAGAGAGACGGAGAGAGACAGAGTTTTAATGTGTTAATCGGATCGGAAATTACTAGAAAGATAGTATTATGTAATCTCAGTGTGTTTCCGTGAGTATACTATATACCCAGGCAAACAAATTGTAAAATCAAACGTTTCCTTATTTTGGTTCTTACTCTTCTAATCTAGCAGCTAGACTGGCAATCCACGTCGGCTAGGACAATCTCCTAAATCTTATGGGATGACTAATCTAGCAGCTACGTCGTCTGGGACCACAATATAATGTTGTTTGGTTCAGCGCCAGCGCTGAACGGTTCAATGTTTTAAATCTCAGCCGTTATATCAGAAAATTAATCTCCCAACGATGAACCGTTCAGCGTTTGTATCATTTTTTGAGCGCTGAATCATTCAGCGTTTCAATCTCGCTACCAGTTGAACTGCGAGCAGTTGTTAGGAGAGAGAAGTATCCAGAAGTAGTGTTAACTTTTTTCCCACACTTTTTTCTTAATTTGCAACATTTTTTAACCGATCTAATAGTTCAATCTAGTCCATAGGGATTAGCCTTATATCGGCAGATGTGTTCGGAAACTATCTGAACCAAAGAAGCTGTTGAAATTACTCCTCGAAGCTAATAAGACTACAATCTGAATTATCATTTGGTAGTTATGTTTATTGTATTTGCTTTTTTGCATTAGTATACTGCTAATTGGCAGTTATATGAATATTTAAGCATGAGTGCCCCAATCATGTCTACATTTATATCCAAGTGATTAAGCAATATGTTTGAGATGGGGACCCAAAAGGTTGTCAAAGCCAGGACCAGCCGGCTCAGTGGTAGTCTTGAGAAGCTTATCTAGTCGGGGAAAATACGGTTTAGTCCAAAACCATATCTAAATATACTAGTTAGTCCATACCCATTCGACTAGGTACAAATTAGTCCATTATTCATTTGAAATATGAAAAGTACACTAATAACCTTTATTATTACAACTTAGTCCAAATGTTTGAAGTTTAGTCCACAGTGACTTATGATGATGTCATCAATTTTAAAAATTATAAAAATAATTTAAAAACGATTTATCTTTCGAACCGCTCATCCAAAATTCATGAACTTTATATATTCGGAAAGCTCTTTCCAATAGCTACAAAAAGAGTACCCATATGACTATATAATTTTCATTTTTTAAAAAATTTAATTTTCGCTTCAAAAAGTGCACATGCACGAAATTTTCAGAAGTTTTTCAGTCAATTTTTAACATGTGTACCGCGTTGTACACGCCTACAAAACATACATGAAATTGTTCATTCATATCCACACACAAATTTACCTTTTCATGGAAAAATACACTGGTGCATCGATATGTACACCCCTGCAAAACATGCATAAAATCGATCATTCATAACCACACCTAACCTTCTTTTTCATGGGAATTACATTGGTACACCAATATGTGCATCATTCGAAACATGCATGAAACCGTTTATTTATAACCACACACAAATTTACTTTTTCATGGAAAAATACACTGGTGTATCAATATGCACATGCATGAAATGGTCATTCAATCCACTCTCTTACCGACTTTTTCATGGGAATTACATCGGTGCACCTATATGTGTACACCCCTGCAACACATGCATGAAACCGTTTATTCATAATCACACACAAATTTATTTTCTCAAGGAAAATTACATTGGTGCATCAATATGCACATCCCTGCAAAACATGCATAAAATCAATCATTCGTAAACACACACATACCTACTTTTTCATGGGAATTACACAGGTGCACCAATATGTACACTGATAATATTTTTAAATGATGTTGTAGTAATGAGGTTCAAACTCTCGGACTTGTGAAGATTAAATTTAAAGATTTAATAAAATTATATACAAAAATATTAACAAAGTGGGCGAGAGGTAACCAAGACACTAGATTCCACTATGACGCAAAATTGAATGATACATGTTTCAAAACTCTAATTATCTCTTAAGACTCTTATTTCTTAATTCACAAATAACCTGGAAAATTCTCAAAAATTAATTGTATCCCCTAAGCATAGATTATCTAAACGAAACATAACCTATCTAATTGAATCACAACTAATGAAGAAATTTTTTGCAAACAATTAAAAACTCTGCAAAAGCAGTGATTGAGTGAATTATAAATTATAAATTAGAGAGAATAAATAATTACCAATTATTCATGCGTAAATAGATTCCTCATTGCCTTGGTTGTGAGAGAATTAACCGCTCATCATGTTGGAAAACCTCTCAAAGAATTTCATTGATGCTCAAAAATGGTTTACAAATGATGAGAATATGAGAAATACAATAAAACCGGCTTTGTAACAGTTATAAGTGTTACAAACCAGCTGTTATAGAAAACGACAGACAGTAAGTGCTGTAAACACTGTGCTGCGACCCTCGCCTCTGTGTCGCTGACACTGTTAAAAAACGACTGTCTTTGCAGGTCCGTTCTTCGTGTTCTTCATGTTCATCATCATCAGCAGCAGCAGAAACCGAGTTTGGGAAAACTCGAATTTCTTCTTCTCTGGCTCTCCTCAGCCCCCCAGACTCTCGACCCCCTTCTAGGACACCCAGGGAACCTATTTATACCCAACATCGACAAGAAATCACGCTCATTAACTCTCCATGATCCTCCATTACTCGGTGTTAAAAGAAAATATTTTCCGAATATTTTCTTCCCTGAAATGATTCTCCACACGTAAACAGCTTCTGATACTCCCTTATTTAGCTTCTACACGCATCTTCATGACTAAGTTTCATCCAAACACGAGCAGCACACATCAAACTTGCTGAAAATCCGTGAATATCATTTTCAAACCCGTGTTGCCCTGATTTCTTCCACGTGATTATCCAGCCAAATTCAGTCGAAACAATCACCCATACCAGCTCTGTTCTGATATATTACATCTTTCCACAAAGTTTCAGCGATTGAATCGCACAAAATCACATCCAAATGCAATCGAGAAAATCTGCCAGTGAAGAGCAAATATTTTCCCGCCAAAATATTTTTTTGAATTTGTGAAGAAGGTTACCCCTTATCCAGTGGTCGCCCCCTTATCCGTTGCTGGAGCTCGAATAACACATGTCCCTTGTGGTGCCTTTAGTAATTTTTCTGGGGTGTTTCCAACACTTTTTCTGGGTTCCTCCGGTGCATTTCTGGGGTGTCTTTAGTACTCTATCCTAGGGTGTAAAACACCACTTTTCGAGCCAATTTCGCTGCAAGAGCTTATTTTTCCAAAAACATCTACAAAAACATTAAATAACACAATAAGTATTTAACCGAGTCTAACAATACAGAACATTGAGGACAAATTAGACACAAAAATGTGTTTATCATACACCCCTCCAAAACATGCATAAAATTAACCATTCATAATTCCATACCCTACGCCGACTTATTTTTAATGGAAAATACACTGGTGCAAAAAATGTACACCCATACAAAACATGGAACAAATCAACCATATTCACGTACAAGCAAATCCATTTCATTGGATTTACATAGGTGCACTAGTATGTACCCACCTACCCATATTGTATAAACATAACAAGGAAACTCAGATGTATTTGAACCATCAACCTCCGCAAACCTTGTGATAGGATTGGGCGCTCTACCATTTTGAGCTTGTGAGTCCTTAAATTAGATGCATAAAACGAAGAAAAAAAATTGATGTCAAAGGTACATCAGAGTACAATATACTTTCGTATCATTAATATTCAGCAGGTGTACAACTATATAGACAATAACAATCAACAGGTGTACAACTATGTACACATGAATAATCAAAAAGTGTACAACTACGTAAACATGAACAATCAACATGTGTCCGACTATGTGAACAGGAGGTTAAATTATTCAACCTGAACTAGTAAAATATTCAACGTATACAAAATGAAAACATAATGAACATAGATAAATATATCTAAAGGAGCTAAAAAAAAATCAAAAATAGGTGTACAACTATGTACTCGTTAACAATAAACATGTGTATAATTATGTACACATTAAGATTCAACAGGTGTACAACTATGTACACATTAAGAATCAACATGTGTACAACTATGTACACATTAACAATTCAATAACAAAATATGCACAAACTGGTAAATCAAGTGTTTAAAGTATCACATACGGAGTAGTATTCTAGATATTTTCATTCACAAATACTATTATGTTGATAAAATATAGCTACAAAGATCATGTAACCAAATAAAATGGTCCTATAAGACAATATCCATGCATATGCTTGTGAACCAGCTTGGCTTCTCTTCCCATAAAATTTATACCATTAACCAAACTTATGTTTTCATCTTTATAAGGAAACAAAAATTAGTTTAGGCGGAAGGCTTAAACAACCATTCAGTCTAATTTTAATCAGAAACAACAAACCCAACCCATATATACAACAAGTACATTACCTGACAGTCTGCAAGCAATTGCTCAAGTTCCCTAGGGAGGTAGGCAAAAACAGCTGCTCTTACCATATAGTGAGAAAATTACGTGACCTGCATAGAGAATCATAATAACATCATTACATCGTACGTGTTAGGATGAGACCACCATGCCTTCTTAGCTATAGATAATTCGATATGTCCATAAAATACTCTGAAGTTAGATTCAAACATTTTAATTTAAATTAATATTACTATCCAAATATGAATAACCATCTCACTAAGTGTTGCCACAGAAATGGTGTAGCTAGTATGAGAACTGTTGATGTTTTCAGCCCAACCCGGTATATGCTGTTAAATTTGAAACTGTTCATTTACGTGTGTATTTTGATGTGAATATGAAAGTACAGACATACTAACTAGAATAGAAAAAAAATTATACCCATTTACAAATTTCATGTGAGCCGACTACAAAATCACTTGTTAGAATTCATGCTTATATTACATTTTCAAAAATATTACGACTAACACAACGAATCTAACCAGGGAAAGCATAAATGAGTTAAAGACTATGCACCTCCATAATATTTCTCTCTCACATTCAAACAAGGAATCATGCCTACATGGATATCTATTGTAAACTGTATACTAGTTTGATTCATTATCAATGTAGTAAAACAAAGTATGGATGATTATTTTAACATCCTGATACATATGGGTGGAGATTGTCCTATGACAACCACAATACAATAATGTAATGCCTACATGGTACGTGTTAGGATGTCGATTTCTAATCAACTAATCACCTAATTGTCAATGTATTCCATCTTAGAAATTATACACAATTTTCTCTCTGCAAATTATTGCGTCAATAATCAATTTATCTCTAACAACAACAAAATATTAAATAACCACTTACTGAATCCAAAAGAAAAAAAACACATTACAGTTAGGTAAAATTCAAACAAAACAAAGAGATTAAGAGATGGAATTAAGATTTTTGAACTTGTTTAACAAAAGAGTCGGTGATTTTATATTTATTAAATGTAGAAGAACAGGGAAAGAAAGATGCAATCGAGTTTTCTAATCCCATCTTTAAATCGATCAGATTATCATGAGTCTTCATCATCTTTAGTTCTTAGAATCATCAAACAAAAACTTAGGGCAGGAATCAAAAGAATCCCTAAAATTTTAAGAAAAAAATGGGAAAAAAGAGGCTAGAATTACCTGAGATCTGGTAGATTTTGTGGAGAGATTCGATCATCTAACTTGGATCTCATATACCAATTAAAATTGATGAAAAGCTTCGATAATCGATCTGAAACGTGATAATTAACTAAAACCTAAATCATTTTTGTTGCAGAACTTTGTCGTCACAGGACGATGAATAAATGAATTAGAAATACACTGGCACTCCGGGTTTCTACATGAAGGTTAATTTTGTCATCGAAAAAGAAATTTTTTGACTAAATCATTCAAATAAGGACCGACTCGTTTGAGATTTGGTAAATTTGGATCAGAGAGCACCAGGCTTGAGAAGGGTGGACTAAAGCGTCCAAAACCCACAAACTTTGGGACTAAACATCAATTTCTACTATCTGGGAAGGTGTTGGCCGGAAAATGGCTGTAGGCATGGCACTCTATCCGACTTCATCACGACACGAGGTAATGGAAGTATGAAATGGGTGTGGTATCTGCTACTTCTTTAGGGCACTCGAGAACAATAATAATAATTGCAAAAGAAAAATAGTGATAAAGAACTGGATAGATAAAACAAAAATTGCAAAAGAAAAATACAAAAAAGAATTACCACGATAGGGAGGGCTGACCGAAGAAAAACGAAACAGCATTGTATAACGCGTTATACATCCTTTTTTTATTTGGAATTTTTTTTGATGAATATATATTGTTTTAGTGGTTGCATAACCAAATTAGTGGATGCATAAACCAAAATACGACGGTAGAAACTGTTATGCATCCTTTGCGGTGGCTCCATAATTCGTTATGCATTTTTTTTTGGTTGAAATGAAATTTTTAAGCATATAATGTACTACTTTCGTTTCATAAAAAAAGATACTTTCACATTTTCATTTTTGCCCAGAATATGGGCATCCAACTCAAAACCAATTGGCATTGAGTGGAGAGGCCCTTAGGATTATAAACCGCAGGATCTTAGGTAACCCACACAATGTGGGACTAATAATCTCAACACGCCCCCTCACGTGTAGCCTCGTTGGGTCTAACACGTGGACAATTAAATCGGGTGACGCAGAGTAACGATGCGGTAACTTTTCCTCAAACGGGGCGAAAGTATCACTTTTTCTGAAACTGGAAAATATCACTTTTCCAGAAACGGGGCGAAAGTATCACTTTTCTAGAAACGGGGTGAAAGTAACACTTTTTCTAAAACGGGGCGAAAGTATCATTTTTCGGAACGGGGCGAAAGTTTCATTCTTCCTGAAACCGAGTGAGTGTATCACTTTTCCTGATTGCACAATGGTTATGCCTCTGAAAAATATGATACTTAAAGAATTATAGTAATTGGATTAAGGGGAAGGGACAATTTTATCTAGTGAAAAACTAACCAAAAAAATCACACGATGGGAATACTTTATGAATATTCTATCCAATCTTTTTATCAAATTGTACACTTGTGTTAGGTTTAATTTATTTAATTTTACAAAAAAATGGTCATAAAAGAGACTCCCTCCCTTCGGACCCTCTGATCGGTCGATCCAAATATATAGTTTTGGGAGTGATTTGGTTCGGTCATCTGCTGCGAAAGGGCGAGCCTCGGCCCAGTACGAGAACTATGAGCTTCATATCCGGCTAGTACTCGGAATGTCTCAGTTTACTGATAGGCACATTCAAAAAGGTCACGCACCAGCCTTATTTTTAATGACAACATGGCAAAACATACTCAGTTTCTGGCTTCACCCAGTCCCCAAATAGAAATAGTCCTTCCCCAAAGATTGAGTTCCAACTTGTTATACAAGAATTTGTTTATGGGCTTATAACGATACACAATTGGGGAAAGGTTTTATACAAAGTCAAGTATTGTGTAAACCCACAAACACACTAGGCAAAGGCTTGCGTGACTTGAGTTCAGAAAAATCTTTAGACCAAAATGGAAGTAACCCTAAACAAAACACCTTAGTACCTTATTCCACGTCGATTCCAGTTGACCATATGACTTTGTATCGCGCCAAAATTCAAGTTCAAATCAGGTACAGGTAACCATCACTAGGTTGCCACCTGTTAGACAATCCGTTATTTCCCGTACTCGATAGACTAATTATCCACTCTTTTCTCAATCATTTCATGCTTAATTCTTCTCTCGTTATTCTTGGAATCACTTTCCAGTTCTTCAAGTAAGTTAGTTTCCATGTTTACAAAGGATGTTTATGAATTACACCATACAAATAAACCAGATAATAATGATTCGCGTTCGTAATAACTCTGTACAAAACGTATAGTATATTTTTAGTTTTATAAGGTACAGTATATTTGATTTCACAATCAAATGATATAATCCTTATTGTCACGATTTATAAAAGGGATACTAGTCCTACTAAATGCTGATACCATTTTATCGAATCGGTGTCCTATATGAAACGGTATCAGCACTTAGTAGAACTTGTATTCTCTTTATAAATCATGTTGTTAATAGCTTCCTGCTTTTTGAAGATAGCTAGCCCCAGGGGAATCTTAGGCTTCTTAAATCAAAATTCTCCATCTTTATCTCTATTATGATAGTGATAACACAAAATAATTTTTTCAGTCAGTGTTTTTGTTTCTGCTGATGATAAGGATCCCCTAATCAAGGCCTGCGTGTCCCTAGCTAGCTATGGTTTTCGCTTTTAAGTAATAGTCACTCAGCCAATCTAGTAAACACTAAACATACTTACGCAATCTAGAAAAAATCTTTCTAAAAGGTGATAATTTTCTCTCTCTCTCTTTTGCCCCTTGTAAATTGTTAGTACTTTATAATAAGTAAGATCTGGGTTAGCAATTCGGAATATCATACTTCCCGTGCCACTGAAACTCCGTCCTTCATTCGTGGCTTCTGCGAGGTTCCGTGAATAGAGCACAAATTATTCGGCTGATTAGTTTGGGACAAATTTACCCGACCGTACCGATTCCCCCGTTTCCATGTTTTCTTCAAAAATAATGGTGAGAGGATTCAAACCCATGATTACTTACATACTAGAAATAGTGCTAAGCTATTAAACCACTGTAGTTGCTAAAAATACTAGACAACATATGCGGGTAGATAACTCACAAACTCTAAGTTAATAAATCAACTCACGTAACTTAAATCTGACCGAGTTAACATCGATTCTCTCATTTCCACATTTTCTTCAAAAAATTACTTGTGCGTGAATTCCAACCCATGACTACTTACATGCTAGGGGCAGTGCTAACGTACTAAACCATTGTGGTTGCACAAAATACGAGACGACACATCCTAGAAGAGAACTCATAAATACCAAGTGAAACAAAATAACAAAAAGAACTTTCACTTTATTGAATATAAGAAAGAGAGCAGTAAAACTAATTAATAGCATCCAAGGGTCCTTTCACTTCGAGGTCAAAGGACTCAATTTAATGGATCAAGAGACAACTCATTCAGGGAGTAGTCTGGCTAAGTTACGTAGGTTCCCATACATAGACTTGGGTTTTCCGCTCACTACATTTTTTTCTTTCTTTTTGGAAGCATGAATATATTAGAAAAACAACTAAATTGTTATTATACGTGGGAAAGTGACTCCTCTAGAGTCGCTTAATAGAATTTCGTTAATAAAAGTCAGGTTCGCCTGGTTCCATATTGTCATTGAGTAGTTTTCGGATTGGCTACTATCTGCCGCATAGTTTGCTACACCGTCTGCTGCTTGGTTTCCTTCCCTATAATTGTGTTGAACAGCACAGAAAGGAATTTGACTCATTCTGTGTTTAATTTCTGCGATCATTTCTGAAATATACCAAGGGGTTTCTGTTGGAGTTTTGATGAAGTGCATGAGATTCTTTGAGTCCGTCTCAAATAACACTTTAGTCCATCTTCTTGCAGTCGCGGTTCTGGTTGCTAGCACCGTTGCCATGTCTCTGCTGTGAGCACTGTGGTTACTCCGAGAGGTTGAGCAAGAGCCATTACCGTTTGCGCGTTCGAATCTCTGCAAATGAATCCTGCTCCCGCCATACCCGGGTGGCCTCTAGCTGGCCCATCCGTGTTCACTTTAATCCAATCTGTTGCTGGATGGCACCAACCTACCTGAATGGTTGTAGTCGTCTTGGTTATGTTTGCTGTAATTCTGGAAGGCAGTTCCCATGGGAGAACTGGTGGGGAAATATTCTTTACCCATTCAAATTCTTGTTGTTGTGCTAATGATCTTGCCAGGATGACTGTATGAGTGGATTGCTCTTGATTGAACACGAGATCATTTCTTGATGTCCATAGTGACCATAGTAGAAAACAACATGAAGTGACAGAAGAGGTATTTCCTTGTGTTTGTAGTATTCGTGAAATTTTTGTTTGAGGGTTTAAGGTAATTGGTTTGTTGCCTTGTGATTGGCTTGTTGATATGCGATTAGAAAGGCTGCTCCAAGCCAACATAGCCTCTGGGAAATGGATAAGCATGTGTTGAGCTGTTTCTGGCTCGGAGTTGCATCGGGGGCAAAGGTTGGAAGTGGAGAGACTGATGTAATGTAGCATAGACAAGGTTGGCAAACTGATGAGTGCTAAAAAGTGCATATTTCTATATATTTTTCTTGGCATTTAACTCATCTTTTGTGCATTAATTCTATATTTTATCCCATATTCTGTATTTTCATTGTTTTCAAGAATAAATATTTTTATTAATTAATTTTGCATTTTTAGGTATTAAATAAAGCCTGGTTAATTCACGGAGCAAAAAGAGCAAAGAAACGGCAAAGACTCCCGCAGAAAGGCAGCGAAGAATGATGTTTGCAAGAGCCGGATCAATTAGAAGTGGGCTTGAAGAGGAAGAACTGTTCTTAAAGAAGATATGGGCTTGGCATACCCAAGCCCCAAAACCCTTACCCAAATCCATTATCCATACCCATTTCCATGAGAGCCGTCAGATTGGATCCATCTCATCATCCAACGGCCACCTCATCATTGTGCATCAAAATCCAAAGCTCCTGTCAAACACCATAGTACCTAGCTCCATCTGTAGCCATCGGTTTCGTTGTATCGAATCATCCAACGGTCTCTACATACCTCTTCATCTTAGCCGTTCGAGTCAATCTATATGGGATAATCCAACGGATTCTCGTCCCCGTACATCAACTCTTAATGTCTCCGCCTCACACCCTAGCATCAGAAACCTATACCCTCAACCAAACGAACCCTAATCCCATTTCCATCGACTTCTCCCCCATCTCCTCATTTCTCTGCAACTGCTCCACCCCCATACCCTGCCATCGCCACCACCTCCACTGTCTCCTCTGGCGCAACCACTTCCCCTGCCACAACCATCCTATCTCACCATACCCCAAACCATCATTACCACCTAGCCCCTATCCTCCTAGCCGAGTTGTTCCATCAATCTCACACTCTTCCTCTCTGAACCCTAGAGTGTGCAGTTGATGACACAAATCAAGCTAGAAACGTAGCAGGAGCAGGAGGAAGAGAAGATAAAGCATGGGTCGAGCTGAATTCGCAAATGGGTGAGAGAAATTGAAAATCCCCAAATTTTAGGGTTTAGAAATTAGGGATTTGATGTAAGCTATAAATAGAAACTGATGTAGAATGTTTAAGGTGTTCTTGGGTCATCCGAGATACCCCCTAATTGGGTTAATTTCATGTTTAATTTCAATTTCAATTCCATAATACTGTCAGTACATGTTCTTCACTGTTAAATTTTGTTCTTATGTTCTAAATTTTGTTCTGATGTTATGTTCATGTTCTTGTGTACGTTAATTTTCATGTAATTCCCCTGTTTGACTCACATGTTCTTGTTTTGAGTCTTAATGCTTGACAAACATGAAAACTCCTAACTTCAGCATGTTCTAATTCACCACTAGGGTGAGAAGACCATTGAACCATGTTGGTTAGCCATTTGGGTTAGACCCTGTTGAGCTCAAAACACTTAGGTTAGTGACATTCCAAGGGTTCACTGGCTTGTGATTAGTGGTGCTTTAAACATACCATTAATGCTAGGAGTTAGTAATAATCTAAGGGATGAACAAACCATATTAGTTAGAAACCTAGGAACCTAAATGACCTGTGATTGTTTATGCCTTAATCAGATAGGAAATGCTAGGGGTTAATCTAAGGATTTTAGGTAGTTAACTATCCACATGACAAGGATTTATCCTAGGCTAACTAGCTAGGTGAAAGAGAATTCTCATCCATCTCCATACACTTCCATTCCCACTGTTTTCATTTTCTTCACTACTTTTTCCACTTTGTTTCTTTGTCACTGCCTTTGGCTCACTGCAACTGAATTTTCTTGTTCACTGTCACTTGTTTCATCACTTCAATTCACACCCAAGTCTCTGTGGTTCGACCCTTCCTTGCACACTCACTACAACAGACCCTGTGCACTTGCAGGTATCATTTCTATGACTCTTTTAGAGAGCCACCAAGTTTTTGGCGCCGTTGCCGGGGACTTGGCATTGTGTGGTTGCTGTTTTTCCTTGCTTTCTTTTGCTGCTATTCACTTGCATATCTTGCATTTAGTATAATCATTTAGTGTAAGAATTTATCTCATCATAACTTGCATTCATTACTGCATATATTCATCTTTGCATTGCATACTCATTGCATCTTGCTGTCCTGATTGCATATCATATTTGCATATTAGTCATCTTTACATTCTTGCAGTCAATCTTACGTTACGGTTCTTGTTCACTGCCTTTCTTTGCTGTCCTTGACATTTTTGTTGAGTGACCAGGTACTGTGACCTTGCTGTGAGTCTGAGAACAAACCTCTGGTGCTGTTGTGCTGCTGTGAAGCCCAAATAGATCTGCTACTGCCAAGCCTGCAACATTGCCCCTGTTCAGCTACTGCTTGTGGTGCTGCTGTTGCTGCCGAGCTGCTTCTCCTGCTGCTGCTCCTGGTCCTGCTGATGTGCCTCAGTTGTTGCTGCTGTGCAAAGGCAAGCTGATGCTACCTCCTGCTGGAGCTGCTGTTGTTGTGATCCAAAGCCCAACTGGGCTTTTGCAACCAAACTGAACAGCTGGGATGTGCTTCAAAGGTAAGTCTAAACCCATTAAGAGAACCCAAACTGTGGGCTTCCATTTTTCTTGTGGCCTGTAATATTAAACCCAATATTTGGGTGTATATTTTCTGTTGGGTTTGTAATTAATTACCTGTGGGCTTGACCCAACAACATTTGTAAAACGTTTTCAAAAGCCCAAGTGGGCCTTGTCCTTCAACAAACTGAGAGCCCAACAGCCAAAAACCCAGTTGGGCCTCACACTTCAGTCACTGAAAACCCAGAACCCAGCTGAACTCAGCTGGGCTTCGTTAGTTTCTGGGCTTGCTGAAGTCGTTAGTGGGCCGTGTACCCAAACTCTAGGCCGAGAGTTGGGCTTTGTTTCACAACAATTTTTCCAAAACCCAACAGTGGGCTTGGCCTTTTATCCCATAAAACCAAAGTTTTTAAAACCCAATAAACCAAAGTGTTTTCTTTTCCCATTAAGTCCAAATTTTCTAAAACCCATTAAAAACCAAATTTCTTTTTCAAACCCGACAAAACCAAATGTTACCCATAAAAACCAAAATTTTCCCAAAAATCCAAACCCATTAAAAACCAAATTTTGGGCTTTGTAATATAGTTACTTAGCTTTTGAGCCCAATCATGTCTAGATCTTGGTCTACAGTTGGGGAATACAACAAATCCCTTAGAGAACTTGCGTATGGACATACTCTACGTCATGATCCTCCCATAAACCATGATGTCAATAGTCATAGGAATTATTATGGACATTTTCAAAGTCCCGAGCCTCAATACATGAACCCTAATGACTATTCACACATGCATCATTCATCACAACGTGAAAATGAACATTTTTCTAATGCCTCACTCACACAATCATCTCTTGTGGATCAATTAGAAGCTCGAATCGCAGCTTTAGAAATGCAATCACATGAGGAATCTGTGACATCTAATTTTCTTAGGCAACCTGAAATCTATGCATGTCCCGCATGTGGTAGTTTAGACCCCCCTGTTGAGAATTGTTATATTTTGCATAATTTTAGGCAATCTAGAGAAAATCCAAGGTATGAAATGTCCATAAATTGTGAGGCTGGTAGTCATTGGGACCATAATCAAACCTTTGAGGGTTGCGATCAATCTTTTATAAACCCTAATGACCATGCACACATGTACCAATCACCACAATTTGAACATGAAGAATTTTGTACTCCCATGAACTTAGATTCCACCATAGAAGCACTTAGTGAGCAAAACTTCGATAGATCTACATCACGAATTCAGGCATATTTAGATCAGATTTTGCTTCACCTACAAAAGGAGGAAATTCATGAGGAAATGTATGTTGTCCCTAATGAAGTGTCTAGTCCCATTCATGTAAATGATGTTGAATATGAACCTAATTTAGAGGAACATGAATCGACTAATGACACCACCACTGTTAATGAGGACCAATATGCATGCTACCATGATGATGAGTATGATAATTACGATGATATGTTAGAAGAACATGAAAATATTGTGGAACCTGTTGGTTCAATAACATATGGCTTCTCGCCCTCGACCTTCATGAATGTTGTTTTTTCTAATACTCATTGTAATTCATATGATTTTGATATTGACATGGGATTCGTACAATTATTCTGTGAAGATGAGCATGACATAGGAATAGTTGAATCTTCTGTAGACACTAATGTTATTATGCATGAAAATATGATTGATGTGTCTGATTCTCTACCTAGGTCACATTGTGATATTTCTCCTGATTTGCTGATGCATGAGAATAATTCTTCTGATGATGATGATTCTGATTGTGGACTTGATAATTTGTTTGATGATTGTGAGCATGTTGTGACACGTGTAGAAGACTTAGGAGATGTTGATGTGATTAATAATGATGTGCCTATCGTCCTACACAAGTCACAATCTGATGGCCTTCCACCCAACCTAGATTTGGTTTGTACCCATATTGTCAAACCGACTTTTCTGAGAGTCCCTAATCTAGGCCTGGAACTGTGTGCCTCTCAAGTCCTCTTGGACTATTTTGCATCTAAATACAATACTTTCGAGGAGCCACAGTTAGGATATGCATGTTTGCCCGTCCCTAGCAAAGTTCACTTTGAGTTAGACCTTGTACATGATGAACCCCCAAAACTGCGAGATTTTGTTTCCAAAATTTTATCCGTTGAAAAATCCAGGTTTGGGGGTAGCTCATTTTGTTTCACAGCTTCACTTGCATGCCTATCATATTATTATTGTGTAAAGCTGTTGAAATGTCTACACTTCGTCTTTTGGGTTGATCCTCAACTCTTTAGATTGTTAGTGTATGGTGAATTTTTTGTATATAATCCAGTAGATAAAAATTTTAAAAACCCTTTTGTTCCTTTTGTATATCCAATATGATCTCGGCTGAAATATGTTGGATTTTTGCCTTGAATAACGGAGTTCTAATCTTGCTTTCGCCGACATCCGGGTATTCTCTTTCCTTTTTCTCTACTCAGCATGATCCTCTTGTATGTTGTAGTATAATTTTGTTCATATTTTGAAACATTGAGGACAATGTTTAGTTTAGGTTTGGGGGTATAGAGTAGATACCACGATCACATGTTATAATTGAAAACAAGAACTCCTTCTTTTTGAAAAAATTGAAAAATTGAAAATTAAAAATTAAAAAATTGAAAAATCATAAAAATGGAGCTCATTTACCTTGAAATATTGACTCTTGTGCAAATATGTAAATTTTAGGAGTCTTAATCTAGATATTTAGGCACCCTGATTCTAGCACAATTCACATGTGATAAGAAACTTGCACGCGCACGATCTACCAATACATGTATAGCCTCGATCTTCAAGGTGTTTGATAGGAAGTTAGATTGCTAATCACTTTAGAATACTGAATGAGGCTTGACTAGCTTGTTCTTTGGTTGGCTGGGATAGAAGTTGGAGGATACGTTAAGAAAAGCAACCATAGAATTTGACCGGATGCATTCGATAAGGGCCACCTCTTGCTAAGAGTCATGTAATTATGTTTTTATTTTTGTTCATGTATCAAAAGTGTCACTATGTTGTAAAGATCAAAGTTATTTCGTCAAAAAAAAAAAAATCAGAAAAATTCAGAAAAATCAAAAAAAATATCAGGAAAAAAATTAAAAAAAAATCAAGTATTTATTTATTCCATGTTTTGTCATGTTAAATACAATAGTTCTCTCTTGTTCCAAAAATAAAAGAGAGTAATCAATGTAAATAAGAGTCATGTAAATAGTCATCTTTTTGTTGTAAATAGTCTTGTAATAAGCAAGGAGGGTGCAGCCATCGATGTATAACGCGGGTAAACTGAAATATCACCAACTCATTGGGTGAACATTCACAATTCTCGTAAAGCCGGACAACTAGCTTGGCTTAGAATCGGTTCTTAGCCTAAAAACTATCTCTAGGTGATTAGTAGTCATAACTTCAGGTCATTCTAGAAACATGTGTACATACACTTTACACTCTTATCACGTGTCTTTAGTTGTTATCAGTGCTAGGATTGTGCCTTTGATAGCTAGATTGACATATCCATTTTGCTGTGAGCTTAAACTGTCTTGCACATGTCACATTTGATGGAATATGAGCTTATATTTTGTCCTAGAACTTTGTAGGTACGTTCTAAGCAAACCTTCACGAGACTTCACTCGTCCACTAGGGACACTTAGTGGTTTAAAAGGCTTATTGCATTCGCTAAATGCAATCGAGAGACCAGCGACAGTGGTATATGTAGGATTTCCTTAGTTTTGTTTTACTTGAGGACAAGTAAAATTCAGGTTTGGGGGTATTTGATGAGTGCTAAAAAGTGCATATTTCTATATATTTTTCTTGGCATTTAACTCATCTTTTGTGCATTAATTCTATATTTTATCCCATATTCTGTATTTTCATTGTTTTCAAGAATAAATATTTTTATTAATTAATTTTGCATTTTTAGGTACTAAATAAAGCCTGGTTAATTCACGGAGCAAAAAGAGCAAAGAAACGGCAAAGACTCCCGCAGAAAGGCAGCGAAGAATGATGTTTGCAAGAGCCGGATCAATTAGAAGTGGGCTTGAAGAGGAAGAACTGTTCTTAAAGAAGATATTGGCTTGGCATACCCAAGGCCCAAAACCCTTACCCAAATCCATTTCCATTATCCATACCCATTTCCATGAGAGCCGTCAGATTGGATCCATCTCATCATCCAACGGCCACCTCATCATTGTGCATCAAAATCCAAAGCTCCTGTCAAACACCATAGTACCTAGCTCCATCTGTAGCCATCGGTTTCGTTGTATCGAATCATCCAACGGTCTCTACATACCTCTTCATCTTAGACGTTCGAGTCAATCTATATGGGATAATCCAACGGATTCTCGTCCCCGTACATCAACTCTTGATGTCTCCGCCTCACACCCTAGCATCAGAAACCTATACCCTCAACCAAACGAACCCTAATCCCATTTCCATCGACTTCTCCCCCATCTCCTCATTTCTCTGCAACTGCTCCACCCCCATACCCTGCCATCGCCACCACCTCTACTGTCTCCTCTGGCGCAACCACTTCCCATGCCACAACCATCCTATCTCACCATACCCCAAACGATCATTACCACCTAGACCCCTATCCTCCTAGCCGAGTTGTTCCATCAATCTCACACTCTTCCTCTCTGAACCCTAGAGTGTGCAGTTGATGACACAAATCAAGCTAGAAACGTAGCAGGAGCAGGAGGAAGAGAAGATAAAGCATGGGTCGAGCTGAATTCGCAAATGGGTGAGAGAAATTGAAAATCCCCAAATTTTAGGGTTTAGAAATTAGGGATTTGATGTAAGCTATAAATAGAAACTGATGTAGAATGTTTAAGGTGTTCTTGGGTCATCCGAGATACCCCCTAATTGGGTTAATTTCATGTTTAATTTCAATTTCAATTCCATAATACTATCAGTACATGTTCTTCACTGTTAAATTTTGTTCTTATGTTCTAAATTTTGTTCTGATGTTATGTTCATGTTCTTGTGTACGTTAATTTTCATGTAATTCCCCTGTTTGACTCACATGTTCTTGTTTTGAGTCTTAATGCTTGACAAACATGAAAACTCCTAACTTCAGCATGTTCTAATTCACCACTACGGTGAGAAGACCATTGAACCATGTTGGTTAGCCATTTGGGTTAGACCCTGTTGAGCTCAAAACACTTAGGTTAGTGACATTCCAAGGGTTCACTGGCTTGTGATTAGTGGTGCTTTAAACAGACCATTAA
The DNA here is from genome assembly GCF_003573695.1 of Papaver somniferum. NCBI lineage: Eukaryota > Viridiplantae > Streptophyta > Magnoliopsida > Ranunculales > Papaveraceae > Papaver > Papaver somniferum. The sequence goes on from NC_039359.1 coordinate 180,160,607, forward strand.
TGCTAGGAGTTAGTAATAATCTAAGGGATGAACAAACCATATTAGTTAGAAACCTAGGAACCTAAATGACCTGTGATTGTTTATGCTTTAATCAGATAGGAAATTCTAGGGGTCAATCTAAGGATTTTATGTAGTTAACTAGACACATGACAAGGATTTATCCTAGGCTAACTAGCTAGGTGAAAGAGAATTCTCATCCATCTCCATACACTTCCATTCCCACTGTTTTCATTTTCTTCACTACTTTTTCCACTTTGTTTCTTTGTCACTGCCTTTGGCTCACTGCCACTGAATTTTCTTGTTCACTGTCACTTGTTTCATCACTTCAATTCACACCCAAGTCTCTGTGGTTCGACCTTGCCTTGCACACTCACTACAACAGACCCTGTGCACTTGCATGTATCATTTCTGTGACTCTTTTAGAGAGCCACCACAAACCTTCATTTATAGTTTTCCACAAGAAAAGCTGAATTTTTGGAGGACATGGTAAGGTCCAAAAAAATTTGGTTGTTGGTAGGGGGTTTGGGTGTGCGAGGTTATCTTGTTGTGTTAAGCAACTATACCCGGAAGCGGTTGTGTATCTTCCTGATTTAGAGTGGGGCCAGATTATTTTCTCTGGAATGCTGTCAGGAGGAAGGTGAATATTTATAATGTGTTGGATGATATTAGGTGGGAGGTTGTTTAGCTGATCATGTCTCCAATATTGAGAAAATGGGTCAATTAAATCAGCTACATATTGTATAGAGTAGCATTGGGCAGGATCAAGGTTTTGAAAGTGGGGTATCTAATTAGCTTGGATAGGTGTATCTGAACCATTTCCTATTTGTGAAATAAATGTTGTTTTAAAAAAGGAATAAGAAACGCCATTTGTTTCCATTGGGGGCTAGCGTTAGAAGGAATCGTAATTGTACCTTGGAATATGGTTGATGTTGGAGGTATTTCTCGTTGAACAAGCCGGTGCAAATGGACTGCGGCTGGTCGTAAATGTTCCTGATCCTTTTCATGAACAAAGCTTTATTGTGATGGCTACTATTTCTGATTCCGAGTCCTCCTTCCGCTATCGGTTTGTTTAGCTTATTCCACCCTATTGGGTGAAGCTTTTTAACAGATGAATCATGTCCCCAGAAAAATTTTCTAGCGATCCGATCAATTTTTTTGTGCACATGGGTGGAAAAAATCTGGGTTTGCATAAGGTGATTGCAGGTTGGTGTTAAAGAGGTTTTAATGAGAACAAGTCTTCCTGCAGGGGTAAGGCATTTTTTCATCCATCCTTGAGCTTTACGAGCCAGTCGTTGGAGTAGTGGTTCGAATATGTGTCTAGAGTTTCTCCCGTGTTTGAATTGAACTCCTAAATATATCGGTGGGATTGATGTGGTTGGCATGTCGAAGATATGGTGTAGAGAGTCTATATTCTGCGGTTGTAGCCTCGGGTGATGAATGATTATTGATTTCGATGTGTTGATTATTTACCCTGCCGATAAGATGTATGATTGAAGTATCCTTTTTAGGTGAGTGCTACCTTCTTGGGTCGCCCTGTAAGTGACGAGGAGATCGTCTGCATACATTAGATGTAGAATGGGAGGTGCTTTTTTTCATATTCGGAGATCCCGAACCATATTGTTTGTTTCGAGATTTCCAAGATTTGTTGACAGAATTTCCACACAAATAATGAAAATGTAGGAAGATATGGGATCTCTCTGTCTGATTCCCCTGGTAGGTGAGATGAATCCATGTGGTGTACCATTGATGTTGACTGAGTAAGTGACTGATTTGACACATAACATGATATATTCCACAAATATTGATGGAAAACCCAATTTTGTGAAATCTTTTTGATGAATCCCCAATCAAGGCTATCATAAACTTTCTGAATATCTAGCTTCAGAGCTATTTTGGGGGCTTTAGTGATTGAAGATGTTTTGATGTGGTGGAATAACTCTCTTGCAATAGCTATATTATCATGTATTGATCTTTAAGGAACGAATGCACTCTGATACGGGCTTATTAAGAATGAGAGAAGGGGGCGTACCCAGTTGACTAGGATTTTGGATATGACTTTGTAAATGACATTGCATAGGCTGATAGGTCTAAATTGGGATGGTTTTGTTGGGTTGTCGACTTTTGGGATTAATGTTATGTTTGTGTGGTTCATGAGAGGATGAATGTTTAAATAACTGAAAAAACTCTGTAACATAGCTATAAGTTGATGGTGAGTGGTTTCCCAGAAAGCTTTAAAAAAGTTACTAGTGTATCCGTCAGTTCCAGGAGCGCTTTCAGAATTAATGGAGAACAGAACTTGCTTGATTTCTTTCACCGTTACCTCGGCCAAAAGCATGTCACATTATGCTGATGTCAATCTTGGAGTGATATCCTTAAAGAGATCCTCATCTATTATTGTATTTGGGGCCGTGTATTGAGAAGTGAAATGATCCAGAATGATCTGGATAACCTGATCTTTATCGCTGACCCAATTGTTTTGTTGATCTTGTAATTGTTTTAGGTTGTTACGTCTTTGGTGAATGGTTGCTTCGGTATGGAAGAAAGTCATATTATTATCCCCTGATTGGAGAATAGAGATACATAAGGTTTTTGTTAATGATATTTCTTCTTTATCCCTTCGTTGCAGCTCTTGTTGTGTTGTTCGCGGTTCTTCGTATCCTTCGGAAATGCTTGGTGATTGGATGGTGCGCTCTTGTTCCGACTATGTGTCTTTCATCGGATTTTCGGAGGTATTACTTGTTGTTTTTCATTTTTTTTTCTTTCCGCGACTTTATCTTGCTGTCCAGTAGGTGCTTTCGGATCAATTCGCAGTTAATATTCGGAAAAGGTTCCAACTTTTAAGGAGGAGGCGTATAGGCGTGAAATGAGATACGAGCTTGGTGCTGAGAAATAGTTATATTCTACTGTGGATGCTTTTGCGGATAATGATGGTGGAGATTCGCTTCCTGCACCCAGTGAGAATCCTGGTTATTCTAATATTGAGTAGATTATGATGAATGTGAATCAATATTTTTTCGATATTGTTTGCAAGTCTCTTGTCTGTAATTGTTGTTGGTTGGAGATGTTTAATCACTGCGTTATCCTTCAGAATCTCCATTAGCTCTGTTTTTATCTCTTTAGGTTTTTGCTTCAATCGACTATCTTTGCATCTTTACTCCTTAGCTTTGTACATGGAAGATCGTTAATGAGTATACTTTTATGTTTCCCGGATTTTATATTTCTTTGCTTATTTAATGAACATTACTTCGTTCTTTCGATTTAATTATGTCAAGTAGAGCACCATGAATAGAAGGATCTTCATCAGAACACGAGACATCAATTGCGCTGACAGCTTTTGCAACAGTTTTGTTAAAAGAGTTGATGAAATTTTCGTTCAACTGTCTTCTAAGGGTGGATGGAGATATGCTCTATAGTACACCTAAAAAAATTGAATTACCGGAGAGAAAAATCTTCTTACCAGCGGTATTCTTAAATCTGGGTAGTACGTACAACGAGTCTTTTCTTGCCAGATGAAAAACCATGTTTTAACTCACTGAAGACAGGTTTAGAACGACGTCAAGCACAAACTGATTAAGTCTATTAGTGCATGCCTGCTCTGATACCAATTAAAAAGGAGAGGGTACCAAGTACACCAATTAACTTTTTGGTTTGGAAACCTGTATGGATAAAACCTAATATAATTGCAAGTAGACCAACATAATGATCCTTGAAAATATATCTATTGAGTTTATATCTCTATCTCTTCATAATCAGAAAGTTCAGACAATAGAGTTCGTAAACCTGATTGTTTAGAAGAGTACTTGGACTATCTCAAAAATCGATATTCAAGATCAATCTAGTCATATACAAATAATTGAATCTGAATTCTGCTACATATGAAACTTGTTATCTATCTTTCAAGATACGAACTCTACAAGAATGAGTCTCGTAATCGATCACAATTAATATGGACTTATCTACTAGATTTAATTTCGTACTACCTGTGCTATTCCTATCATAAAGATAAAACAACATAAAGCGAAAAAGGAAAACACGCAAGACACCAGAAGTTATGTTAACGAGGAAAGTTACACCAGCAGAAAAACTCTGTAACCTCGTCCAGATTTGAACATCGAACTGTATTAAGCCGCTACAGACAGTAGCATACTTTTAGAGTATTGCTCGGTTGAACCCACAAGTTTTGATATCTCAAGCTTTTTTCAATGTTAGGTGATCAAAACTATATCCTGATTTCTAGTCTACTAAGTCAAGTATCAGATTAGGTTAGAATTTTAGTTGAGTATCAGATATCACCCTTGAAGACTGAAGATCGACGAAGAATTTTGGACAACTTCTGTATCAGATATGTGAAGACTGAAGCATTATATCTTACTCATTATACCGTCATTCTATCTATTGAGGCTATGTCGTATGACTTCTAGTAGAGTTATAAAGAAGAAGTTTCGAGTCAAGCTTGTCTTGTGAAAAATCTCAAAATATGATTTAGAAAATAAGATGTTCAATGGTCCTTAATAATAACATATAGTTCTTTGAATTAATTTGTGGATCAATTGAAAACCACCCATGCAAATGACTATATCACTTGGGAATGTTTCAAAAATCATAAAAGAGAAATATGAACTCATTATATTTCTACTCAAGGTAGGTTGGCGAACCAGTTCACGAACCATAGATATATGAGTTACATAAATACAGGAAGGTTGGCGAACCATCTTGCAAGACGCAAGTTCAGTTGGGAACAGTTCACAAACCCGGTTGACGAACCATGGTAAATTGAATTTTGTAAGTTGGATAAATAGGATGGCAGGTAATGAACCCGGTTCACGAATTGTGGTCAACTGAGTTCGGTATTCTAGTAGGGTTGGAAAACCTGTTCACGAACTGTACCACCCTGACTCGTGAACAATCCCTTCGGTTCACGAACTGTTGTACCAACTGTCCCAGTATTATTTAATGAAGTATTTATAGACCAAGGTTGTTTGGACAACAAGGAAATTTCAAAACCTAAAATATTCTTAAGATACGCATTAAAGTACCTAATTTCAGTTTTCCTATTTCCAATTAAATGTCAAACAATATTTCTAAAATCTCTCTTAGAAAATTTCTATTTGTTTAGCACATTAACTAATAAAAATTTTCCAGAGGATATAATTTAATTGCTGGTAACTAAAACATATATATTTGAAAATCATAATTAAATGTTTTTCAATATTTCGTTTGGGATCACCTTGAGTATCATGGAATATCTTTGAACAATTAATGATAAGATTTTTTCACATGTTCAAATAATGTCGACATCTAAAAGTTTCCTACTTAGCAAACCCTAATTCCAAAATCACAAAAAACATAAAGAAATATGTAAATATTGGAAACTCGGTTTTACTCTTGGGACCGGTTATACCATGACTCACAATATAGGTTGTGATCGGTTATACCATGCTTCCAAGTGTAGGTTGTGACCAGTTACACCTTGCTTCCAAAGTAGGTTGTGATCGGTTACACGATGCTTCCCAATGTAGGTTGTGGTCGGTTACACCTTGCTTCTCAAAGCTAGTTAGGATCACTTACACCTTGTCACACAATATATGCTATGACCGGTTATACCTTTATTCTCAGCATAAGTTAAGATCGGATCTACCTTGTCATCTTGGATTGGTCATACAAATATTATTCAATGAAGAACCGGACCAATACACTTATGATTTCCCTTTCGATTATGAAACATGTTCATACATCTACTTAATGTAATAATAGATAGTTTCCTAGGATGAAATCACACCTATACCCCACACATAAGTAACTAAATACATAGATTATGTTGATGTTGTATTTACGAATTTCAAAAGATAAGCGTTATACTCCGTAATTCAATATAATTCCTTGATACTTTGATCATAATGCTATGACCAAGTCTAATCACTAGAATGTCATAAATACATCTTCGGCATGTTATATTTTCAATATAAAGCGACTTGAAAGATACATTAGGAATGGAAACAAGATCAAGACAATATTACTAACCACGAGTGGACGGATAATGTCTTCATTGCAGTCGTTACTTCTTCACATTCTTCAGGTCTTCAAAGTAATACTTATAATTCTCAACATTCCTAGAATTTTTAGTCTAACCTAAACGAAGTTGACTCTAGTGATTAATCAAGGGAATCTAGATGAGTTTTGATACTAAAGTATGACAAACAAATTTGACATACCAGCGCTTGGTGTGTTGAACCTAGCTATGCTCTAACAATCTCCCACTTTGTCAATTTTAGTGACAAAACTGTATTATATATGGAGATAAATGAATTTCGAAATAATTCATTCTTCGTATGCTTGATTCCAACTTTCAACAGCACAATATCCTGCATATATTCAAAAAATACGTTGTTGACATTTGAATGACAAAAGCTTTACTACCCCTAAAGGAAAGCTGGGTAAATATTCAAATCGAACATTTTGTTATTCCTATTTTGTAGTATGAAATACTACACAACATGATGATGTGTTTATCCCCCTTAGTCTATGCTTTACTCTTTCGTTAGATATAACATTTTAAGCATATATGTCCTTTCCTAGTGATTATAAATCACTTGTTTACTCCATATATTTCTCCCCCTTTTTTTTCAAAAAAATGACAAAGAAATGAAAAAACAAAAGAGCAAATCGAAAGGATCTTACAAATCCATAAGACTTGTACAACCTATGAGAGTTAAGCACGGAGTTATCACATACCATTTTAGATAACCAATACTAAAACCGAAACTACAAAAGTAATCTTCTCTTAGTATGTTATCAAGGAAACAATCACCCGAAGCAATTTTTTCTTAGTCCGATAAATCAACTAAGATAACTTAGTTCTTAATCGAACCGATTGTGTATGTACAATCGCTTTTTTTGATAACTTAATTTATCTTATCAACCTCTAATTATTTGTAAAATAACTTAGACATTCTTTTAGACAAGGCAAACACTAGGTTAGTTAACTAGTTTTTCTTGTCAGGGACTTCGGTTAGACTTGAATAATTGAATCCTACATTTGATAAGCCTAAACTAAGATCAGAATTAAATTAGTTTTTCTCATACGGAATCAAAATGGACTAAACAAATGACCCCGTAACTTTTGTTAAGCAAAAACAATAGACACGAATCAAATCATTGAATTGTCATAATTTTTCTCAACCGGAAGCAATTGAAACAAAAATAATCCAATGAAAATATAACAATTGCATCGAATTTCGTTAAGCAAAAAAATTTGATACCAAACAATAAAGAAAATATCAAATCAATAACGGGCAAATTAGCAAACTGACCAGCTTCCTATCATATATTTAATAAACCGGCCAACAAATTTAAAACTTTTATAAACTGGCCTTTCCGTTAGTTTCTCACATGGTCCCACCAAAATGGTCCAACGAGTGGACTTAGTCAATTTTTGTACCTAAAATTACTACTATATCCTTAATAATATATTCTCTTCCTCCATTAACCTATCTTGCTTCTTCCTTTAAAAAAAAACGTATCTTGCTTCTATAGTTCTATAGTTGTTCTTACAGGAAACCTTTTCTTATTCTCTGTTCCTTTGGGTTTTCTAAGTTTGTTGGTTTATATTGTAATTGAACAAGGTTTTGGATCTGTTTTTATCAGGAAGAAATGATGACGAACAAGTGTTGATGTTGCCATGGTTGAATATGTGGTTGAGTAGAAACCAGATTTAATTGCGGAAGAAGCTGAGCTCGATTTCAAGAATTGGAAGAGGGTTTCTAATGGATTCGATTCTACAACATGTGTGGATGATTTTCAAGGGTTTTGATTTAACTATTGATTCTGGTATTTATGAAGATTGAATTAGGATTATCTGAAATCAGAGTCAGGTCAGTTCTTGAGTTGAATTAGAAGGAGGAATCGGATCTAATGGTGATTTTGGGTTATTAACAGAAGGAGGAAAGTTGGGTTGTGTATGATTTCGATTTTGAGAATGAAATTTGAGTTGCAGCTGGTTACGTTGTGGTAGTGGTTTCTGTTGCAGATGAATAAGGAGATTGATTAATGAATACTGGAAAGCTGATCAATTTGATTAAGTTTTTCAATTGTCTTTTTTATAGATTGTTGATTTGTTCTTCGTTTTATCAGTTAGGGTTCATAATTGTTCATATCTCAAATGATCGTTTTTTTTTCCAAATTAAATAGGTTAATTTGGGAGATGTAAATAAATTTTGGGTAATGATTCATTGGATTTCTGTTGAATTTGGTTTGATTCATATAATTTGTTAGGATTCCATGGAAATGAAAATTACAGGAGAAGAACATGAGTATTTCTCTCTAACATGACTGAGTCACGAGTTGACTAAGATGTAAAAGGTCTAAAATACCCTTGACTCGTGTTAATTTAACTGCCGTTACTGTTTTTTTTGAAAAAAACGGGATGGAAAAATTCTATTTCGGCCATTTTATAAAAGGATTTGAAAAAATGACCACTTTCTTAATTATGTATCGAAAAGGTGGCCACTTTATTAAAAATCCCATCAATAAATCAAATAGAATTGATACAATTTTTCTTAATCGGAAATAATTGAATCACAATAATCAATCCATACAACATAATGGAAAATATCAATTGCACTGAAAATTTGTTAAGCAAAAGAAAAATATATGCAATAAAATCAAGTTTTTCTTAAACATGAAAAAAGATTTACTAACAATAAAAGAATTGTTACCTCGATTTCCGTAACCACTTCTCCCCATGAAGATATATCATTTAAGCACAAGTTCGATAAGAACTCTCCCCCTGTTTGTTGTCATTATCTCGCAAGAACAAAAGAACAACAACAAGAGCAACCTTTACCAGAGAAAGGTTGAAGCGGTTTTAACCATTGCGTGCCAATAGCAAAAGTTTAAATCCAAAACTCATATATTATGCTAAATACAACTTATGTAAACATAAATTGATATCAACATCATTGTGACTTTCACACATGAGTTTTAATCATATCTCCTTATGATCAAAAAGTCTACCTAAAAAGACTGGAATTTAGTCCCGCTAAATCAAAAAGTCACACAAACCATAAGGGATAACACAATATGAGATCGAGAATTATGTTAACAAAAACCGAAACTAACATCTCATAAGCCGAAAGCAATAGCATAAAATATAACCATTCAAAGCAAGCTTATGCAATCGGAACTATCAAATAATGAAACAAAAATTATAAAATAAAATTTATTCATTCCTAATAATTGATAGTTTATTCGAATAGACTTTATTCAAAACATTGAACTAAATCAATAATTTGATTAGTATATTCCTAAATAAGAACTTACCTTATTTCTCTTTCATGGGCAACTTAATTCTTCATATCAGCACATGAAGAAGGTGGGTTATTATTCTCAATCTTGAGATTGTGGATTTCCTCAGGAAGATTACCTTGTTGCTTGACAGAAATCTCTTGCAGTTCAGAAGTTTTGGTGAAGGACTCTGCAAGAGCATGTAATTCTGTCTTAGATTAAACACAGAATTGTGTCAATATCTCAATACACTGATCTTTCTTCAGTATATTTTCTCTTTCCTTCTTGCCAAGCCAATCTCTCTTTTTGATATTTTTCTTCGGTTTCTTAGCATCAAGGGATTGTGCAGACTTATTCGTAAAGAACTATTATAGATCAAGCACCTTTGAGAGAGAAGACATCGGATCCTGACTCATAGTTCAGACAAAGAATGACCAGAGAACGAGGATAATCTTTATAAATTCCGAAGGATATTTCCAGAATATCATACTACCGAAAAATATAATATTCCTACAAATAAAAATATATTTAAATATACTTTTCAATTACTAGATTTTATTCCCATAATTTACACATAAGTGCATTCATTTTGCTTCTTCACTCACAAATGGAACACAAGATGAGGATGCAATCTAATACCGATCAGGCGACATTAGCATGAGAATTTCTCTCATTATGGGATTTAGAATATACAGAATATTCTTGATCTAGTAAAGTATGATTCTTAGTTCTTCTCCTGTTACCTCGGTACATCGAAGTTTCGGAGATTGGTCAAGACAATATTGATCAACTTGATGATTCTTGGAATTACGCAAGTACATCTTAACAATTCTTGGATTCGATACAGTTGTGCACTTTGTCTTATTTTCCCTTGTACCATTAGTAGGATTTTCGACATCGAAAGATGTATCCATTTTCAAAATGGTTAAATTACTTATGTATCAAGACGAAATTAAATTAATAATTAGTGCAATATTAGAGTTGTATGAATCTGAGGTCTCATCCATAGTGACAACTAATGCCTTACTTCCAGTGTATTTCCTTATATTAGGGCATTCTTAGCCAAATGACCAAAACCTTTACCCTTGAAGCACTGAGGCTGATATTCATCATCTTCTTTTTGACTGGAACACGATCGTGAAGACGAGAAGTACGGTGTTTATCTTTTATGAATCTTTTATTTCTTTTCTTTAAGAGATATCGAAACTCTCTGGTAATCAATGACAATGTTAATTCAATATCATCGTCTGAATCTTCTGCAATCAATTCATTAGAATCATCTACCAAACTATTTTTCTCTACAGGAGCTTTTGGAATTTTTTCATCTTTAAAAGCGATTCCTTTAGCTTGAATAGATTGGTATTAATTATCAAAGATATGTAACTTTCCAACAAGTGTGCTTCGAGAGAGAGATGAAAGATCATTTGCTTCCATGATTGCATGTTTCTTAGATTCGTATCTAGATGGAAACGATCTGAGAATTTGCATACCATATCTTTTTCAAAAATAGTCTTCCAAGAGAGAAAAAATCATTAACTATCTCACAGAATTTGAAATGAAACTCTTCACAAGTATCGTTATCATCCATACGAAGGTTTTCCCAATCAGAAGTAAGGTTTTGAAGTCTAGCTTCCTTTTTATGACGTATGACCTTCGAATACAATCTTAACATTATCCCAAGCTTCCTTTTGAAGTTTGGCATGCAGATACATGATGTTGCAGATCTCTACTTACATCATGTATGATAGCATCCAAACCATCTGAATTCTGCTTTGTAAAAGCCTTTTTCTTCATTTTTAAAATCAAATAAGTGTTTAAACTCATTTTTCGATCCTTATATTTTCGGACGATTATATCCATCCCCGACTAACAACCAAGTATTAAAATCACGTGATTGAAGAAAAGGTTTCATAGCATATTTCCACCAAATATAGTTAGTTACGTCAAATCTTGGCGGTACGTTAACATAAATCGATTCATGTGAATTCGAATTCATTCTTATAGGTTCGATCGCACCAAACACTGATTGTTAGATATTTTCGTGTTTTCCTTTTCTAATACCAATTGAAAAGACGAGTGTACCCCAAATACACCACAATATTATAATATCAACCTATAAGTCTGATACCATGTGTGATCGTCTATGGACAATAATCGAGACAATACGACAACTTGATATTCACTTCATAATAGTTACGATAATAAAACCGATTGACTGTAGGATCAAAGTCAAGTGATTAGGATTAAGGCACAATAATATTATTTATTTAATTATAATAACGATTATAATGCGGAGATAAAGTTAACACACACAAGATTTTGTTAACGAGGAAACCACAAATGCAGAAAAACCCCGGAACCTAGTCCAGTTTTGAATACTCATAGAATTAAACCGCTACACAAAGAACAAAAGCCAACTTTGTATATTTGAGACCAAGTAAACTACCCCTAGTTACTTAGTTCCCTTAGTATCCCCGCGTCTTCGAACTTTTGGTCACGCGCGTGAATCTCAAGACAGAAATCACCATCTCAAGTTACTTTATTCCTTTTGATCGTATTCCAAACAACAAAGGAATGAAACTGTTTGGTAACAACTCTATTCAATCTTTGGTAAAAGATATGTTTGAGTCGTTGACAAAGACTCTTCTGTTTAATCTAGTAAAATCCTTTGTCTGGTTAGATCAATCAAAAATTTAATTACCGAAATAATCAATTTCCGGATTCGAAATCAAACAATATAGAACTCAAATAGTAACTATAAAGTGATGCCGATCTTACACAACTAGATAATCCCAAGTATGTCAAAGATATACAAGATCTAGTTGGATCTCAGCCGATCAAGATGTGTGCACAAAATTCACAAGATACAAAAACCAATAAGAAAATCTTCTTCGTCTTCAAATCTTTAATTGCATTCTTAATAACCTACACAACACAAACTTGAATCCTTTTATGATCAATCACACACAAAATGAAGTCTGTTAACAATGGATTATCACAAGATATCTTTAGATCTAACAATAGTTGTAAAGATCCCGTCAATACTTTTATCTAGTTTGAGTGACCCTTATGTCAAAAGATAAGGCTCTCAAGAATAATCATACTAGGTGCAATCAAAGTTTCAACAACCATTAGTCAATCAAATCAATAATCGAAAACTAAAATAACAATGTAATTATCTAGTTTCCCAACAACAGTACTCGTATAGGTTATTGATCCCACAAAAGTCTTTAAACGAGCGGTCGTAAGAGATTTCGCCTAATTAGGGTACTTTCCTCTCCGGATAGAAGGCCCCACCAGAAACAACACGAATGAAGTTTTCCCGGATCTTTGGATAGTTTGCAAGAAATTCAAACTCAAGTGTTTATAAACAAGTTTGTTTGGACGTCAAGGAAATTCCAAAACCGAAAATATTCTTAAGATATGCATTAAAGTACTTAATTTCGGTTTTCCTATTTCCAATTAAATTTCAAACAATATTTCTGAAATCTCTCTTTGAAAATTTCTATTATCTGTTTAGAACATTATGTTAGAGCACTGCTCGGTCAAAATCGCAAGCGTTCTTATCTCAAGCTTGTTTGTCAATGTTAGTGATCAAAAATATAAGTCTTGATTTCTAGTCTACTTATAGTAATGTCTCGGACTAGGATATATTGTGTAGTTGAGCATTAGACTTCACGACCTTCATCATTTGAAGACTAAGAACTACTAAGAAGAGCTTGTGGAACTTCATCAACAAAAGTTATGTGGAGACTAAAACTCATCTATCACTTGGAAAGTCTATTTATACTCTATCTCCTATATTGAGACAAAAGTCGTATTACTATATAGTATTCGATTATGCACATTTGAGATTTCGAGTTGAGTTTAACTCGCTTACATATTTCTCGAAATATGTGTTACTAAGCTTTAGCTTCAACCAAGTTCATCTTATATTCTTGATGAAAGTCAAAAAATGATCACGTGAAAATTGCCAAGTAACATCTTACATGGTTTGTGTGATACAATCATTTGGTGTAGACTTGAAATGTTTTGTAATGATTACTTCAATAACTTGAAAATTGCTTTGATGCTAATAGTTCGTGAAAACTGAAAAAGCGTGGGTCTAACAACCATACCTAATATTTCGATTAGCAATCTGTATGGACTAACTCCAATATACTTTTAAGAGAATCAACTAGACAGTCAGACTCAATCTTAATAAAAGTATATCAAAGAGTTATATCTCTCTTTCTCAATTCAATACGTACTCAAGCAAGTAGAAGTCTATGAGTCTAATTTAATACAAGAGAAATCACTTGAATAGTACCAAAGACCAATGTTCAAGTATCAATCAACAACCAAAGGTTGGATTTCCCAATTGATTGATTCAACGCACAACCTGTGATATTTCAATTATATAACAAAATTGAAAAAGCGGGGGTCTAACAACCATACCCAATATTTCGACTAGCAATCTGTATGGACTAACTCCAATATACTTTCTAGAGAATCAACTAGAAAGTCAGACTCAATCTAGAGAAAAGTATATTGAGGAGTTAATATCTCTCTCACTTGATTTGATCTTTACTCAATCAAATAGAAATATGCGAGTCTTTATCAAATCAAGGATAATAACTTGGATGGTACCAAAGACCAATATCCAAGTGTCAATCAATTTAAATCAACAACCAAAGGTTGGATATTCTAATTGATTGATCTTAACGCACAACCTGTGATATTTCAATTATATAACAAAATATAATGCGGAATAGAAATAACACAGACACCAAAAATTTTGTTAACGAGGAAATCACAAATGCATAAAAACCCCGTGACCTAGTCCAGATTGAACACCACATTGTATTAAGCCGCTACAAACACTAGCCTACTAAAAACTAACTTCTGTCAGGACTGTAGTTGCACCCTAATCAATCTCACACTGATTCAAGGTACAGTTGCGCTCCTTACGTCTCTGATCCCAGCAGGATACTACCCACTTGATTCCCTTAGATGATCTCACCCACAACCAAGAGTTACTACGACCCAAAGTTGAAGAATTTAATAAACAAATCTATATCACACAGAAAAGTCTATAATAATAGATAAATCTGTCTCCCACATACAAACCTAGAGTTTTTGTTCCGTTTTTTGATAAAATCAAGGTGAACAGGAACTAATTGATAATCCAGACTTATATTCCCGAAGAACAGACTAGAAATATCAATCATCTCACAACAATCTTAATCGTATGGTAGCGAAACAAGATGTTGCGGAATCACAAACGATGAGACGAAGATGTTTGTGATTTCTTTTTATCTTGCCCTATCGGAGATAAATCTCAAGCCAATTATTCAATTGAACTCGTACGATAGAAACTGGCAAGATCAGATCGATTAACTACAAGAGAAGTAGTTTCGTGTGGCTTCACAATTCCAATGAAGTCTTTCAGTCGTTAACCTATAGGGTCTCGATAAGAAATCTAAGGTTAAGGGAGAACCGACTCTAGAAAACCAACTAGTATCACATAGGAGGTATGGGGATTAGTTTTTCCAATTGCTAGATGTCTCCTTTATATAGTTTTCAAATCAGGGTTTGCAATCTAAGTTACCTTGGTAACAAAGCATTCAATATTCATCGTTAAATGAAAAACCTGATTTCTCCAAGCTAATATCTTTCAACCGCTAGATCGAATCTTAGCTTGTCATACACAAATGAAATGTGTTTCATTTAGGTTTGAGTAACCGTACCTAAAAGTGTACACTTAGTTGGTTCACAAATAGTTAACCAATGGTTAGCCATATCAGCTCTTTCATATTAATCGTATTCATCTTTCTCATAACTAGTTCAAATGACTCATAAGAACTAGTTGATAGAGTTGTTCAATTGCTTAGGTCTTTATTCATAGCCACAATTGAAACAAAATTGGATTGATCCAATTGAATCAATTCATGAACAATATACCCACGGTTTACAAAGATTGCATTCCTTATAATTTATTGTTTTAAGTTCATGAACTACCGATTTGAGAAATAACCAGCTTGGGTACGCGTACGGGTACGTGTACCTTAGCTACCGGATTTGAGTTTGGAAACTCAACAAAAATTTTTGGCTCGAAAACTTCCATGAGTACGCGTACGGGTACGCGTACCTAAGGTGACTGGTTTTCCGATTTGTAAACTACAAACTCCTGCAGAAATTTTCGGTTAGAAAACTTCCGCCAGTATGCGTACGGGTACGCGTACCCAACCTGTCTCCTTTACCAACGCCGCATGCACAAGTGCGCACAATTGGTTTCTGTCACATGGATTTGTACACTATATATGTTTATATCCATAGTTGGTTACATAATCTGAACTCCACATTTCAATCATTTAACCATTCTTCTATAATCTTATAACAATCTTTATTCACAACTATCGTCATCAAAGATAATTTCAAGATTGAAACGTCATCATGACTTTCATCACGGATAAAGATGAAAAGTGGTTAAAGCGAAAGTTTACCAGCACGTATTTTGAGAAAAAGATAGGCGAGTAAACTCAGCTCGAAATAGCAAATGTGTATGTATGAAAACTATCATACTTATACGACTTTGTCTCAAGAGTAGGAGATAGAGAGATAGACTTTTGAGTGATATATATGTTTAAGTTTCCATATACCTTTTAGTCGGATGAAGTTCCACTGGTTCCTTGAGTAGTTCTTCGTCTTCGTAAGATGATCGCCATGGAGTCTGGAGCTCAACTACACTTAACTATCCTAGACCGAGACTTAGTCATAAGTAGACTAGAAATTAAGACATATAGTTTTGACAACTAAATTTGACAAACATGCTTGAGATAGCAATGCATGCGAGTTCGACCGAGCAGTGCTCTAACAATCTCCCCCTTTGTCAATTTTAGTGACAAAACTATCAATACATATAGATTACAAAATAAATAAAACTTTGTAGCTTCTCGTCCACATGCTTGATCTCCTTGGTGCTTCAACATTACTTGAAAACTTCGTCTTTTCCAAGTACTCCCATGATTCCATATATGTTCAATTCAGCATCATAGTTGTTGAAGATCCGTAGTCATAACAATGAGAAAACAAAAGCTCTCGATCATTGTTATACATTGTCATAGTATTATTACACAGTATCAAAGTTCTTGTATCACAACTTCGACAACAATACTATGGTGATATGTATCACTCCCCCTTAGTCAATACTTTCATCTCAACAAGAAAACCACTCCCTCTTACATAATGATCCGAAAACCATATGTATTTGTAGTATGAACTAACATTAATTCTCCCCCTTTTTGTCAATAAAATTGGTAAAGGTACGAAAACTAGTGGGATCCTAATGAAATTTCCACGGATATGCTTCAAGACCAAAGAAATGTACATATCAACTTGTTTAGATGCAATCATATAGCCGAGGCTAAATGCATTCATCAAGGAGTTTATAAAGATACAAGATAACCCCTAAAAATTCCACAGCTGCACTCCCCACAAAGATATGGAAATTAAGCGCAAGTTCAAAAGAACTCTCCCCCATTTGATATCATTCCCGAAAGAACAACAAGAGCGACCTTACTTTTACGAGAAAAGAAGGATTTCTTTGGGCACCAAACACCACAAAATGATTTTGCTATCCAAAAATTCTCAATTAAATTAACCATAAGAGCACCCATGATTAATTTAATTGGAATACACGACCAAATAAATCACAAACGAATCTATGATTAGTTTAGTTGGAAATGCTCACACAAGAAGACTTATGGATCCGCAAAGTATACACATAAAATATGGATCAGGGAAAGATCAATACTGTGGAATATACAAGGATTCATTCTATTTTCCATCACTATTTTCACAATGACATACAATAGACATAATCCTCGTAAACAAAAGATTTTAACCTATCTTCCATCAATGAATTCACAATATAGGCTTAACTTTTGTATGTCAAGAGTTCATCGATCTTGTATCAATATTTGCATATCGACATTTGAAAGAGTTAACTTTTGACATCGTATGGGACAATAATAGTTCACGGTCGCAAACACACATATCCCATAACATATTGCAATATATAAAACCATAAAGATTAATACTTCAAAAATCATCTTCCAAACCAACTTTAGAATTTAAACAAATAAATCTAAAAACAAGAAGATGAAAACGTTGGACATAGCTATGTGTACTCACAATAATGGCTATTCCAAACCCTAGTTATCCTTCTTAAACAAAAACAAGAATAAAATTCTTTTAAGAAGTTTCCAAGACAAAAGTCAAAACAAAATTTTTATTACCAATATAAAGAGGCACGAGAGACTACTCATCATCTTCATCTTCGGAGACCATGAAGGTGGAACAAACCTTGTCCATGTCTTCTTTAATATCGGGATATTTGGTAGCAATCACAAGTAATTGTTCTTGAACACAACTTACTTTGGTATTCAATTTACGAACACTTTTGTAACTTTGGCGAAGAAGCTTCGTAGAAGGATCACTCGAGCCATCAGTTGTGTCATGCCTTTGTCTCTTGCAAGCATATTCCTTCATTCGATTGAAGTTACACGTCCGAACAAGCTTGGGGGTTCCAATGGATTTCCCAATAGGTTCAATGGAGAAGTTGCGACAAATACGCTCAATCAAGCATGTATAGCCTAACTTCTTGTCAACGGATGTCATGTCTAAAATTTGAAAAATAATGAATCCAAAAATGTCAAGACCTTTGGTTTCCATCACAAGGCAATATACTAATTCCGCAAACTCACGACTCCGACGAGAGTTCTCAACCGTGGAAGGACAAAGGTTAGAAATACCCAATTTTCCAAAAGACTTTAGAGGAAAATCTAATTGATTAGTAGGAAATTTTCCTCCACTCCACACAACACTTTTACCACAAAGACCTTTTGAAATGGTTTCTTGTGAAGGTCGTTCATCGCTTGTTCTAGGGAGGCGAAAATTACCCAAAGAAATTCCGGTAATTTTCGAAATCAATTCTCTATTAACTAAAATCCTCACTCTATTAACCACGGTCTTGAATTCTATGTCCCCGGGGACAACATCATAAATTTTGGCATAGAAGATTCTAGTAAGAGTATCAAAACCTTCACCAAGGCCATCAAAGATGTTTCCAAGCTTGAATTTTTCAAAACAAGATAAATCCTCCTTATACCCATTTGTATTATCCAATTTCTTTTCTAAAATAAACCCAGAAGAAGAAATATTTTCAAATACTTTGCTACAGGATTCATCCACAAATCTAATCCTAATAGAATTTTGTTCAATAGAAATATTCATTGAAGAGGATGAAGAACCTAGGTTATTTGAAAAACCTTTTGAACCCGTAACATTCTTCATGATTCTAGAAGGAAATAATGGTGTGGGCAAGAGATTACTTACTTGACTTTTATCTTGAGAAATCCCTTCACAAGTTGTTCTCCAACAAGCTTTAATGGACAAAAAAAAAAATTGAACCCTAAAAATTTAACGAACGCGGACAGATGAGAGAGGAAAGAGGGTTTTTTAGAGGTACACGTACTGGGATAAAAATACCAGTATGAAGAAGGAATACCTGCACAAACTTTTTGAAAAGCTTTTGTCACAAGGACAATAAAAAAAAATCATAAGCAAAGTGAACCAGTTACTTGCCCCATTTCAAGTTATATACAAATGGGGTGACGCCATTCCTGAAATCAGGTGGTGTAGAATGCAGAGAATTTCTCATACAAATTCTTTGGTTGACATTTGTGGCCAGAATTAGGAGTAAAATTATAGTGATAAAACTCAGAATCCATTGGTCTCTTTTTCTTATGACATAGAGATGACTTTTTCTTATAAATGGTTTCTTTACCAACCTTACAAGAAATCTTTTTATCAACTTCAAGAGAGTTGGTAGTAGGAACAATTTGTACATCATTAGAACATGATTTTACTGGTACAAAACTTCTAACAGAACGATTCAAATCTTCTATGGAATTAAGCTTTTCTAAGAATTTTAAAACATTTTCAAACGCTCTAAATAGATCCTTGTAAATCGACCCTTTATGGTAGTATTCCTCAAAGAGATTAAGAGTAATTCTTGTGAGGATCCACACCTTTAAGAATTTATCATGTTTTCTTTGACGATTCTCATTAGAGAAATTTTTAATTTTTCATTTAGACTGTTTCTCCACATATAGATTTTCCAATATTCTAGATGGCACAAGATTAACATGAGAGACCGTCGGTCTGAAAAATAATCTCGAGCAGTCTTTAAGGAACTCTGGTATGCGTTACAGATACCATGAGCAATCCTCCCCAAAAGATTTCCTATAGGGATAGACTTTTGAGGATCGAACAAACACAAACTTATAAGGTTTAACGTGTTTGCCTGCTCTGATACCAATTGAAAAAGCGGGGGTCTAATAACCACACCCAATATTTCGATTAGCAATCTGTATGGACTAACTCCAATATACTTTCTAGAGAATCAATTAGACAGTCATACTCAATCTAGAGAAAAGTATATCGAGGAGTTAATATCTCTCTCACTTGATTTGATCTTTACTCAAGCAAATAGAAATCTGCGAGTCTTTATCAAATACAAGGATAATAACTTGGATGGTACCAAAGACCAATATCCAAGTGTCAATCAATTTAAATCAACAACCAAAGGTTGGATATTCTAATTGATTGATCTTAACGCACAACCTATGATATTTCAATTATATAACAAAATATAATGCGGAATAGAAATAACACAGACACCAGAAATTTTGTTAACGAAGAAACCGCAAATGCAAAAAAACCCCGGGACCTAGTCCAGATTGAATACCACACTATATTAAGCCACTACAGACACTAGCCTACTACAAACTAACTTTGGTCTGGACTGTAGTTGAACCCTAATCAATCTCACACCGATTCAAGGTACAGTTGCGCTCCTTACGTCTCTGATCCCAGCAGGATACTACGCACTTGATTCCCTTAGCTGATTTCACCCACAACCAAGAATTCCTACGACCAAAGTCGAACAAACAAATCTGTATCACACAGAAAAGTCTATGATAATAGATAAATCTGTCTCCCATAGATAAACCTAGAGTTTTTGTTCCGTATTTTGATAAAATAAAGGTGAACATGAACTAATTGATAAACCGGACTTATATTCCCGAAGAACAACCTAGAAATATCAATCACCTCACAACAATCTTAGTCGTATGGTAGTGAAACAAGATGTTGCAGAATCACAAACGATGAGACGAAGATGTTTGTGATTTCTGTTTATCTTTCCCTATCGGAGATAAATCTCAAGACAAATATTCAATTGAACTCGTACCATAGAAAATGGAAATATTAGATCGCTCAACTACAAGAGAAGTAGTTTCGTCTGGCTTCACAATCCCAATGAAGTATTTCAGTCGTTAACCTACAGTGTCTCGATAAGAAACCTAAGGTTAAAGGAGAGCCGACTCTAGCAAACCAACTAGTATCACACATGAGGTGTGGGGATTAGTTTTTCCAATTGCTAGATGTATTCTTTATATAGTTTTAAAATCAAGGTTTGCAATCTAGTTACCTTGGTAACAAAGCATTCAATATTCACCGTTAGATGAAAATCCTGATTTCTCCAAGCTAATATATTTCAACTGTTAGGTCGAATCTTAGCTTTTCATACATAAATGGAATGTGTTTCATTTAGGTTTCAGAAACCGTACCTAAATGTGTACACTTAGTTGGTTCACAAATAGTTAACCAATGGTTAGCCATATGAGCTCTTTCATATTAATTTTATTCATCTTTCTCATAACTAGTTCAAATGACTCATAAGAACTAGTTGATAGAGTTGTTCAATTGCTTAGGTCTTTATTTATAGACACAGTTGAAACAAAATCAGATTGATCCACTTGAATCAATTCATGAACAATATACCCACGGTTTGCAAAGATTGCATTCCTTATAATTTATTGTTTTAAGTTCATGAACTAACGATTTGAGAAATAACTAGCTTGGGTACGCGTACGGGTACGTGTACCTTAGCTACCGGATTTGAGTTTGGAAACTCAGTAGAAATTTTCGGTTCGAAAACTTCTGTGAGTACGCGTACCTAAGGTGACTGGTTTCTGGTTTGTAAACTACAAACTCCAGCAGAAATTTTCAGTTAGAAAACTTCCGCCAATGCGCGTACGGGTACGCG
This sequence comes from Papaver somniferum, assembly GCF_003573695.1. Taxonomy (NCBI): domain Eukaryota; kingdom Viridiplantae; phylum Streptophyta; class Magnoliopsida; order Ranunculales; family Papaveraceae; genus Papaver; species Papaver somniferum. The sequence goes on from NC_039359.1 coordinate 180,182,043, forward strand.
TACCCAACCTGTCTCCTTTACCAATGTCGCATGCACAAGTGCACACAATTGATTTCCGGCACATGGATTTTATACACTAATGTCATCATGACTTTCGTCATGGATAAAGATGAAAAGTGGTTAAAGCGAAATCTTACCAACACGTATTTCGAGAAAAAGATAGGCGAGTAAACTCGGCTCGAAACAGCAAATGTGTATGCATGAAAAATATCATACTTATACGACTTTGTCTCAAGAGTAGGAGATAGAGAGATAGACTTTTGATAGATAGATAAGTTCAAGTCTCCACATACCTTTTAGTCGGATGAAGTTCCACTAGTTCCTTGAGTAGTTCTTCGTCTTCGTGAGATGATCGCCACAGGGTCTGGAGCTCAACTACACTTAGCTATCCTAGACCGAAACTTAGTCATAAGTAACGCATGCGAGTTCGACCGAGCAGTGCTCTAACAAAAATATAATGCAGAAAATAAATAACAGAGACACCAGAAGTTTTGTTAACGAGGAAACCGCATATGCAGAAAAATCCTGGGACCTAGTCCAGATTGAACACACACTGTATTAAGCCGCTGCAGACACTAGCCTACTACTAACTAACTTCGGTCTGGAATGTAGTTGAACCCCAATCAATCTCACACTGATCCAAGGTACAGTTGTGCTACTACGTATCTGATCCCAGCAGGATACTACGTACTTGATTCCCTTAGCTGATCTCACCCACAACTAAGAGTTGCTACGACCCGAAGTAGAATACTTTATAAACAAATTTGTATCACACAAAAAATTATACGGTAATAGATAAATCTGTCTTCCACAGAGTTACCTACGAGTTTTTGTTCCGTCTTTTGATAAATCAAGGTGAACAAGAACCAATTGATAAACCAGACTTATATTCCCGAAGAACATCTTAGTATTATCAATCACCTCACAATAATCTAAATCGTATGATGGCGAAACTAGATATTGTGGAATCACAAACGAGGAGACGACGATGTTTGTGACTACTTTTATATCTTGCCTATCGGAGAAATCAATCTCAAGCCAATCTTAAGATTGTACTTAGTACGATAGAAACATCAAGATCAGATCACAGAACTACGAGAAAGTAGTATCGGTCTTGCTTCACAATCCCAATGAAGTATTCAAGTAGTTAACCTACAAGGTCTTAGTAGAAACCTAAGGTTAAAGGAGAATCGACTCTAGCTAATAGAACTAGTATCACACAGGAGGTGTGGGGATTAGGTTTCCCAGTTGCTAGAGTTCTCCCTTATATAGTCTTTCAAATCAGGTTTTGCAATCAATGTTAGCTTAGTAACAAAGCATTCAATATTCACCGTTAGATGAAAACCTGATTAGATTTAAGCTAATATCTTTCAACCGTTAGATCGAAACTTAGCTTGTTACACACAAATGAAATGCACGTTTATCTAGGTTTGTGTAACTGTACCCAAACATTTACATCTATTTGGTTCTACAGGAGTTAACCAAATGGTTAGCCATATGAGCAGTTTCATATCAACCATATTCTTCTTTACCGCAACTAGTTCAAATGACTCAAATGAACTAGTTAGAGAGTTATTCAATTCCTTAGATCTTTATAATATACACAATTGAAACAAAAACGATTTGGTTCACTCGAATCGATTCACGAACTTTATAGCCGCGGTTTAAAAACTTGCATTCCTTAGTTTATATAAGTTTAAGTTCACGAATAATCGTTTTTAGAAAATAACCATCTTAAGTATGCGGACTAGTACGCAGACTTAAGTACCCGGAATAAGTTTGCAAACAGTTCACGAGCTCTATCAGATTTTCTCGAGAACAGAACCTCTGACAATACGCAGACTGGGTACGCGGACTGGGTTCGCGGACTCTGTTCCGGTTTTCCTGAGCATCAAAGTACGCATACTTTGGTTCAAGGAATAAGGACTTATACATGTATGACTTACCACAAAATTCTTATATCCAACCATGGTTATATAATCTAAACTCTCATTTCAATCATTGAAACATTCTTAGAGGACGTTATATAGTTGTTGTTCACACACTATTTTTCGTCAAAGTAATTTTCGAGTAATTGAAACTTAATGGCTTTCGTCATTAGTAAAGATGAACTTGGCCAAAGCGAAATATTACCAACGCATATTTCGAGAAATAGATAAGCGAGATAAACTCGGCTCGAAATAGCAAATGTGTATAATCAAAGTCTATATAGCAAAACGACTTTTGTCTCAAGATAAGAGATAGAGTAGATAAACTTTTGAGTGACAGATAAGTTCAAGTCTCCACATACCTTTTAGTCGATGAAGTTCCACCAGTTCCTTGAGTAGTTCTTCGTCTTTGTATGATGATCGCCATGGAGTCTTGAGCACAACTACACTTTCTATCCTAGTCCGAGACTTAGCTAATAGTAGACTATAAATCAAGACCTATAGTTTTGATCACTAACATTGACAAACATGCTTGAGATAGCAAAACATGCGAGTTCGACCGAGCAGTGCTCTAACAATCTCCCCATATGTCAATTTTAGTGACAAAACTATTAATACATATGGAATACAAAAATAGATAAATAAAATTTTGTAGCTTCTCTTCCACATGCATGATCTTCTTGGTTCTTCAACATTACTCGAAATATTTGTCCCTTCCAAGTACTCTAATGATCCCAAAGGTTGTAAGTTTAGTATCACCGTTGTTGAAAATCCGTAGTCATAACAATGAGAAAACAAGAATTCTCAAACATTGTTATACAATGTCATAGTATTATTACACAATATCAAAGTTCAATTGTATCACAACTTCGACAAAAATACTATGGTGATATGTATTACTCCCCTTTAGTCAATACTCCATCTCACATGGAAACTACTCCCCCTTACATAATGATCCAAAAACCATATGTATTTGTAGTGTGAACTACACATTAATTCCCCCTTTTTGTCAATAAAATTGACAAAGGTACGAAAACTAGTGGGATCCTAATGAAATTTCCATAGAGAGATTTCATGACCAAAACAAAGTACATATCAACTTTTTAGATGTCATCATATAGCCGAAGCTAAATGTATTCATCAAGGAGTTTATAAAGATACAAGATAACCCCTATAATATTCCACGGCCGAACTCCCCACAAAGATTTGGCAATTAAGCACAAGTTCAATTAAGAACTTTCCCTCATAAAATGTCATTCCCGAAAGAACAACAAGAGCGGTCTTGCTTTCACAAAAAAAAAGAAGGATTTCTTTGGATCTTTACAGTAAGAAACATGACCGAAAATCAACCTACTGAAACAAATGCAGAATTGAAGTACACTTACTGGAGTTCCAAACTCAATTGCCCAAAAGATCGAGATAAGCACATGGGCAAAAGTTTTAGAAATAGCTAATAAACCAAAACAACACCAATAAACTGCCGTAAGTGTTGAAATGTTGCAGTGTCTAATGGTTTGGTAAGAATATCAGCCAATTTTTGTTCGGAAGGCACAAATTCCATATTTATGATACCATTTTCATAGATATCTCGAATAAAATGGTACCTTATATCAATGTGCTTTGTTCTTGAGTGCTCAAAAAGATTCTCAGTGATTCGAATCGCGCTGGAGTTATCACAAAATATCTTCATTACTCCAGTATTAATTCCATAATCAGCCAACATTTATTTCATCCATAGAAGTTGAGTACAACATGAGGCGGCAGCAATATATTCTGCTTCACATGTGGACATGGACTGTGAATTTTGTTTCTTGCTATGAGAAGCCACAAGATTCAGTCCTACGTAGTAGAAACCCCCTGATGTAGTTTTTCTGTCTTATACACATCCTGTCCAATCAATATCATAATAAGCAGAAAGGTCAGTGTTAGTATCAAAAGTGTAAGATAGACCATAGCCGACCATGTGATTCACATATCGTATGATCCTTTTTGGAGCTGCAAGATGAGATTCTTTTGGGTTAGCCTTAAATCTAGCACAACAACCAATACTAAAAGCAATATCAGGTCTAGTAGCTATATGATATAAAAGGCTACCAATAATAGATCGATACATTTTTTGATCCACATTTACTCATTTATCATCTCGGTGTAGTTTACCAGTAGTGGGCATAGGTGTCAGTTTTGGAGTTGGCTTATCCAGACCGAACCTTGAGGCAAGATCCTTGCATATTTTTCTTGGGATAAGTAAATTCCATCCTTATGTTGCTGAGTTTGTAATCCTAAGAAGAACTTTAATTCACCAACATTGCTCATTTCAAATTCTTTGCCAAGAGAGACTTGGAAATCTTTTGCAAATTTCTCAGAAGTTGAACCATAGTTGATATCATCTACATAGATTTGAGCAATGACAACGTCTTTCCCACTCCATTTGGTAAACAAGATTTTATCAGCTCCGCCTCTCGGAAAACCTTTCCTAAGAAGAGAAGTAGTAAGTTTTTCGAACTAGGCTCTAGGTGCTTGTTTTAACCCATATAATGCCTTTTTAAGCTTAAGAACATGATCTGGGAAATCAGGGTTTTCAAAACCCTTTGGTTGAGCGACATAGACTTATTTCTTCAGAATTCCGTTTAGGAACGCGGATTTTCTGTCCATTTGAAACAACTTAACCTTAAGAAAACAAACATGAGCTAATAATAACCGAATGGACTCAAGACGTGCCATAGGAGCAAAGGTTTCGTCAAATTCGATACCTTCATCTGTGAATATCCTTGAGCGACAAGTCTGGCTTTATTTCTGACAATTGTGCCAAGTTCATCAGACTTATTTATGAATATCCATTTAGTACCAACAATATTGATATTGGAGGGACAAGTACTAGTTCCCATACTTCTTGTCTTTGAAATTGATTTAACTCTTCATGCATTGCATTTACCCAAAAGGAATCGCCAAGAGCTTCATCAATATTTCTCGGTTCTACTTGAGAAAGATAACAACCAAAATTACAAATATTTTGAAGTTGTCGCCTTGTCTTAGCAGTAGAATCTATTCCTCCAATAATACTCTTAGGATCATGATTTCTTTGAACCCAGAGGTTTCGTGGAGGGACACGTTCTTGTTCGACAGGAGTAGCCTGATCAGTGTTCTTCTCCTTGTCACTAGAAATATCAGGATCAATAACAGTTGGGGTAACTTCAACTGAATATGGGATTTTTTGACTTTCTAAATTGTCTCAGTTGGAGGCAATTCAGTAGGAGGATTATCATGATGAAAATTACTAATATCATCGATGATAACATTAGCAGATTCCGTCATGACCTGGGTTCTGAGATTAAACACTCGAAATCCGAGACTATCATAAACATAGCCAAGGAAGATACCTTCATCACTTTTGGTATCAAATGTCCCTCTCTGTTCTCGATATTTTAGAATGTAACACTTACTTATGAACACTCTAAGATAGTGCAAGTTTGGTTTTCTACCGTACCACAACTCATAATGAGTGTTTAGGGTTTTGGATCGTAGGTAGACACGGTTGATCAAATAGCATGCTGTAAAGACAGCTTCTCCCCAAAACCTTAATGGTAAGTTTTTTTTATGAAGCATTACCCTGGCCATTTCCTGAATGTTCCTGTTTTTTTTCTGTAACCCCATTGGCTTGAGGAGTGATGGGTGGTGAATATTGTTGAATAATCCCTAGTTCATCACAAAATTCAAACACCTTAGTGTCCTTGAATTCAGTTCCACGGTCGCTTCTAATTTTCTTTAGCTTGCGACCTTGTTCGTTCTGGATTCTTTTAACAATAATCTTGAATTCATCAAGGGTTTCATTCTTATGATATAGAAATGCAACCCAAGTGAATTTGGAATAATCATCTACCATAACTAAAGCATACTTCTTACCATCAACCGTGGGTTGTTGAATTGGTCCGAAGAGATCCATATGAATTAAATCAAGTGGATCTTTAGTGAAAATATCTCGAGATGATTTATGGTGAACTTTCGTTTGTTTACCCTTTTGACAGGCACCACATACACCATCAACTTTGCATTGATTTTGGGAACGCCTCTAACAATTTCTTTGTTAATAATCTTAGTTAGAAGACGATAATTGATGTGACCAAAACACTCATACCAAAGATGTGTAGATTCCACCTTAGTCAAGTTGCAACAATTGCTGAACTGAGTATCCAGAAGATAACAGTTGTTTTTACCACGAGTTCCTTGAAAAATTACTTTCCCAGTTTTGTCTACGATGTCACATCCATTTTCATTAAAGAAAACTCTATGGCCTTTGTCACAAATTTGACTAATAGAAAGAAGATTTGCAGTCATACCTTTTACGTATACTACATCATGGATTTCAGGTACGCTGAGAAGTTTGATAGTCCCCTTCTTGCTTATGTAGCAGAAACTCCCATCTCCAAATGTCACCGGACCTCCTCCATAGTCGTTTGAAGAAACAAACCATGTGAGATCACTTGTCAAGAAACCATTGAAAGGGTGATGTTGATTTTAAAGCAAAAGCTCCCATACTAACACTACTTTCCTGTTTAGGATTTCTTGTTAGTTTTGTATATCCTTTTAGAGAAGCAACCATTTGTTCAGTTTTCTTATGAAGATTAATTACTTGCAACTTCCAGTCTATTTTGGAAAAACATACAAGCATGTTGAAAGTGATTGGAGGAATCACAAAACAAACATGGACCAACATCTTTAAGCTCGTATGAGCAGTTTTGAGTCATGTCAGTCTCCACAACGTCTGGGCATTTTTTATCATCTGACTTACGACTGTTCTTCATAGAATAAAAACTAGAGTTATTCCAATCCATCAAAGGAGTTTTGACAGATTTCAAATCCTTAAGCATTGTAATTTCCTCAACAAGATCAGAATTGATCCGGATTTGTTCATCCAACTTTTTCTGGAGAATAACCAGTTTATTAGAACTTTTTCTACGATTGGTTCTTAATACCGGGGAAGAGTTTCTAGAGACTTTACTGTCCATATAGTCAGGTCTCTACAAACACTGACTTACCAGGTCTATAAAGGTGTTTGCTTGCTCTAATACCAATTGAAAAAACGGGGGTACAACAATCACACCCAATATTTCGCTTAGAAATCTGTGTGGACTAATTCCAATATACTTTCAAGAGAATCAACTAGACTCAATCTTAATAAAGTATATCAAAGATTTATATCTCTCTTTCTCGATTTAATTCTTACTCAAGCAAATAGAAATCTACGAGTCTAATTGAATACAATACAAATCACTTGAACGGTACAAAGACCAATGTTCAAGGATCAATCAATTTCAATCAACAACCAAAGGTTGGATTTCCCAGACAATATAATGCGGAAAAGAAATAACGCAGACTCCAGAAGTTTTGTTAACGAGGAAACCGCAAATGCAGAAAAACCTCGAGACATAGTCCAGATTGAACACACAATGTATTAAGCCGCTACAGACACTAGCCTACTACAGGCTAACTTCGGTCTGGACTTTAGTTGAACCCCAATCAATCTCACACTGATCCAAGGTACAATTGTGCTCCTTAAGTCTCTGATCCTAGCAGGATACTACGCACTTGATTCCCTTAGTTGATCTCACCCACAACTAGGAGTTGCTACGACCCAAAGTCGAAGACTTTAATAAAAAAATCTGTATCACACAAAAAAGTCTACGGTAATAGATAAATCTGTCTCCCACAGAAATACCGGCGAGTTTTTGTTCCGTATTTTGATAAATCAAGGTGAACAAGAACAAATTGATAAACCAGACTTATATTCCTGAAGAACAACTCAGTATTATCAATCACCTCATGGTAATCTAAATTGTATGATGGAGAAACTAGATATTGTGGAATCACAAATGATGAGACGAAGATGTTTGTGACTACTTTTATAACTTGCCTATCGGAGAAATCAATCTCAAGCCAATCTTACGATTGTACTTAGTACGCTAGAAACAACAAGAGCATATCACACAACTACGAGAAAGTAGTATCGGTCTGGATTCACAATCTCAATGAAGTCTTCAAGTCGTTAATCTACATGGTCTCGGTATAAACCTAAGGTTAAAGGATAATGGACTCTATCTAATGCAACTAGTATCACACAGGAGGTGTGGGGATTAGGTTTCCCAGTTGCTAGAGTTCTCCCTTGTATAGTATTTCAAATTAGGGTTTGGGACCAATGTTAGCTTAGTAACAAAACATTCAATATTCACCGTGATATGAAAACCTGATTAGATTCAAGCTAATATATTTCACCGTTAGATCGAAACTTAGCTTTTTACACACAAATGAAATGCACGTTTATCTAGTTTGTGTAACCGTACCCAAACATGTACATCTAGTTGGTTCAACAGTAGTTAACCAAATGGTTAGCCATATGAGCACTTTCATATCAATCATATTCTTCTTTACCACAACTAGTTCAAATGACTCAAATGAACTAGTTTCGAGAGTTTTTCAATTGCTTAGATCTTTATAATAGACACAAATGAAACAAAAACGATTTGATTCACTCGAATCGATTCATGAACTTTATAGCCACGGTTTGGAAACTTGCATTCCTTAGTTTATATAAGTTTAAGTTCACGAATAATCGTTTTTAGAAAATAACCAATTTAAGTACGCGGACTGGTGGCGGACTTAAGTACCCGGAATAAGTTTGTAAACAGTTCACAAACTCCAGCATATTTTCTCGGGAAGAGAACCTCCGACAATACGCGGACTGGGTTCGCGGACTCTTTTCCGGTTTTCCTGAGCAGCAAAGTACGCATACTTTGGTTCAAGGAATAAGGACTTATACATGTATGAGTTACCACACAATGCTTATATCCAACCATGGTTATATAATGTAAACTCTCATTTCAATCATTGAAACATTCTTAGAGGACGTTATATAGTTGTTGTTCACACACTATTGTTCGTCAAAGCGATTTTCAGGTAATTGAAACTTAATGACTAGTAAATATGAACTTGGCCAAAGCGAAAGCTTACCAATACATATTTCGAGAAATATATAAGCGAGATAAACTCGGCTCGAAATAGCAAATGTGTATAATCAAAGTCTATATAGCGAAACGACTTTTGTCTCAAGATAGGAGATAGAGTAGATAGACTTTTGAGTGATTGATAAATAAGTTCAAGTCTCCACATACCTTTTAGTCGATGAAGTTCCACCAGTTCCTTGAGCAGTTCTTCGACTTTGTATGATGATCTCCATGGGGTCTTGAGCACAACTACATTTTCTATCCTAGTCCGAGACTTAGCCAATAGTAGACTAGAAATCAAGACTTATAGTTTTGATCACTAACATTGACAAACATGCCTAAGATAGCAATGCATGCGAGTTCGACCGAGAAGTACTCTAACAAAAATAGTTGTTGTCATCCTCTAAGAATGTTTCAATGATTGAAATAGAGTTTAGAACGCTTAACCATCATTGGGTTATGAACATAGTATGCGTGCTTGCTTATATGTGATCCATGACCGGAACTATAGTATGCATACCCATATGCGTACCTGTTAGTTGTGAAATTCCGGGAGCCTAAGTACATGTACGCGTACTGGCGAAGGGTTTGGGTCTGGGAATTTATGCTGTGTTTGGAAGTATGCATACCCGTTTGCATACCGGCGAATGCAAACTGGTGTGGTTTTAAAAGAACCTACAACTTATACCTGCAAGTATACAGGGTCAGTTGTAGCGAGTGAGGTAAGAAGGGGTTTATCCTCAGGGACAAGGTGGGTGTTAAAGTGCTTCTAATGGTCTTTACTAACTGATTCTATGCAAGAGTAACATAATTGTTGTTTGGTTGGGTGTCGATACGACGAAGGTGATTGATAGTAACAGAAACAGTAAAGTAATATGCAAAGCAAGTAAATAGAGCAAATGATGAGAATGGTACTAGGGCCTTTGAGTCCACCACTAACTTATACTAGTTAATCTGCTCATAACACTAACCTTGTCTTTATATCTGATAACAAAAGGGATGTCAATCCTCTGTATATCTAAGGTCACCTTGATATGAATGATTCAATCACAACTAAGGTATTTCTCCTAAGCATTAACTGTCTTTTCAGGGAACAACTAATCAAAAGATCAATATATGGGATTAAGTATGAGTTGTAGTTCTTCAGCACAGTATTATTCTAACTACAATGGATACATGGCATACACTGTGAAAGTAAAGTACTGAAGTCCTAAGATTGAATTTTATTCTAAAACAATTAAGCACAACAAGGTTACTGCCATTAACAAGAATAACTAGTAACAAACTAGGGCTTCATCTAAACACTAGCAGGTGAATTTATAACAAGATGAAGATGATGAAATCAAACATGAACTACTGCTTGGTGCACCGGCTAATCCGGGCATCCCCACACACACACAATACCATCTTCTATTTATAGTGCAGAATCCCCAAATTTCTAAACCCTAATTTTTGAAAACCTAAAATTTGATTTGGGGATTTTCAATTTGACGTACCCACTTGCGATTTCACCTCGACCCATACCTTCTTCTGTTCTTCCCACTTGTTCTGCTGCTTTTGCTGCTCTTTTTTGTGAACTGTGAACCCTAGCTCGAGTCGTCTCATCAACTCCACACCCTAGGTCAGTGGGATGTGAATTTGATGAAACACCTAGGCTAGGTAGAGAGATGGTGGAGTTGTCGGGTGGTTGTGGTGGTGGTGTGGTTCGAGGTCTGGTGGTGGCAGTGATGGCAGGAGATGGTGGTGGCGGAAGTTGCAGGTGATGGAAGAGAGGAATTTGGGGAGAAGAGGAGAAGAACCCGATGGAGAATGGGTGAAGATATTTGGTGCTAGGGTGTTGAGCGGGTGTATCAAAATTTGATAATCGGTGATGAAAAGCGTAGGATGAAAAGGTGATGGAGTGATCCAACGACGCGATTGAATAGACGTGGAGCGACCGTTGGATGATGAGATACATCAAAATTGACGGCGAAGATCGGGGTTAGGTGCTATGATGTTAGACAGGGACTTCAGAGTTCGATGTACTCTGATGAAGCGACCGTTGGATGATGTAATGGATCCAATCTGACGGCCAAAGAGAGAAGCGGGTTTGGATATTGGAAATGGATTTGGGTAAGGGTTTTGGGCCTTGGGTATGCCAAGCCCATATCTTCTTTAAGGACAATTCTTCCTCTTCAAGCCCACTTCTAGTTGATCCGGCTCTTGCAAACATCAATCTTCGCTGCCTTTCTGCGGGAGTCTTTGTCGTTTCTTTGCTCTTTTCGCTCCGTGAGTTAACCAGGCTTTATTTAGTACCTAAAAATGCAAAATTAATTGAGAAAAGTATTTATTCTTGAAAAAAACGAAAACACAGAATATGGGATAAAATGGAGCGTTAGTGCACAAATGATGAGTTAAATGCCAATAAAAAGGTGCAAATATATACAATATTTGGTACTCATCAAAAACTCAGTCCGACTACTTTAAGTATGCGTACCCGTTTGCATAATTGAGTGGTTAAAGTTCTAAAATTGATTTGTTTATGAATTAATACATTTATATAATAAGGGACGCATTCTATGCAAACCGTGGCTATAATGTTCATGAAGTGATTCGAGTGAATCAAACCGATTTTGCTTCAATTGTGTTCTTATATACTTCTATGAAAATATAACAATTGAACAACTCTATAACTAGTTTCATTTGAGTCATTTGAACTATTTGTGGTTAAGACGAATAAGGTTGATATGAATGTGTCCATATAGCTAACTTTGGTTAACTACTATTGATCCAACCTAGTGTACACATTTAGGTATGGTTACTCAAACCTAAATGAAGGTACATTTCATTTATTTATAACAAGCTATGTTTGATCTAATGGTTGAAAGATATTATCTTGAATCTAATCACGTTTTCATCTAATGGTGAATATTGAATGCTTTGTTACCAAGGTAACTTAGACTGCAAACCCTGATTTGAAAACTATAAAAGGGAGAACTCTAGAAACTGGGAAACCTAATCCTCACACCTCCTGTGTGGTACTAGTTGCGACTAGAGACGATTCTCCTTTAACCTTAGGTTTTTCACGAAACCCTGTAGGTTAACGAGTTGAAGACTTCATTGGGATTGTGAAGCCAGACCCAATTATTTTCTCTATAGTTGCGTGTTCTGATCTTACTTTTACTATCATGATTGAGTATTATCTTTGCTAAGATTTGCTTGAGATTTATCTCCGATAGGTAAGATTAAAAATAGTCACAAACATCTTCGTCTCATCGTTAGTGATTCCACAATATCTTGTTTCGCTTCCATACGATAAAGATTATTGTGAGGTGATTGATAATACTAGGCTGTTCTTCGGGAATATAAGTCCGGTTTATTAATTGGTTCTTGTGCACCTTGATTAATCAAAAGACGGAACAAAACTCATAGGTATTTCTGTGGGAGACATATTTATCTATTCCAACAGACTTTTCTGTGTGAGACAGATTTGTTTATCAAGTTTTGGACTTTGGGTCGTAGAAACTGTTGGTTGTGGGTGAGATCAGCTAAGGGAATCAAGTGCGTAGAATCCTGCCGGGTTTCAGAGACGTAAGGAGCGAAGCTGTACCTTGATCAGTGTGAGATTGATTAGGGCTCAACTACATTCCAGTCCGAAGTTCATTTGTAGTAGGCTAGTGTCTGTAGCGGCTTAATACAGTATGGTGTTCAAAGCTGGACTAGGTCCCGAGGTTTTTCTGCATCTGCAGTTTCCTCGTTAAAAAAATTTCCGGTGTATGTGTTATTTCCTTTCCGCATTATATTTTGTTATGTAATAGAAATATCACAGGTTGTGCGTTAAGTACAATCAGTTCTTGAATCCGACCTTCGGGTTTTTGATTGAATTGATTGACACTTGGATATTGGTTTGTGATACCGTCCAAGTTATTTCTCTTATTCAATCGGGTTCGCAAATTCCTATTTTTTTGATTGCAAATTGAATTGAGAAATTTAGATATAACTCTTTGATATACTTTTCTATAGATTGAGTCTGACTGTCTAGTTGATTCTCTTGAAAGTATATTGGAGTTTGTCTATTCAGATTGCTGAACGAAATATTGGGTGTGGTTGTTAAACCCCCGCTATTTTTACATTAACTAATAAACCTTTTCCAGAGGATATGCTTTAATTGATGGTAACTAAAACATATATATTTGAAAATCATAATTAAATGTTTTTCAAAATTTCGATTTGAGGTCACCTTGAGCATCAAGGAATGTCTATGAACAATTAATGATAAGATTTATGCACATGTTCAAATAATGTCGACATCTAGAAGTTTCCTACTTTAGAAAACCCTAATTCCAAAATCACATAAAACATAAAGAAATATGTAAATATTATAAACTAGGTTTTTCTCTTGGGACCGGTTATACCATGAGTCACAATATAGGTTGTGACCGTTTACACCTTGTTTCCCAAAGTAGGTTATGATCGGTTACACCATGCTTCCCAATGTAGGTTGTGATCGGTTACACCTTGCTTCCTAAAGCTAGTTAGGATCGGTTACACCTTGTCACACAATATAGGCTATGATCGGTTATACCTTGATTCTAAAGAAAAGTTAAGATCGGGTCTACCTTGTCATCTTGCATTGGTCATCCAAATGTTATTCAATGGAGAACCAGACCAACACATTTATGATTTCCCTTTTTATTATGAAACAAGTTCATACATCTACTTCCTTAAATCAATGTGATAATAGATAGTTTCCTAGAATGAAATCACACCTATATCCCACACATAATCAAGTAACTAAATACATAGATTATGTTGATGTCGTATTTACGAAGTTCAAAAAATAAGTGTTATACTTCGTAATTCAATATAATTTCTTGATACTTTGATCATAATGCTATGACCAAGTCTAATTACTATAATGTCATAAATATAGCTTCGCATGTTATGTTTTCAATATAAAGTGACTTGAAATATATCTTCGCAAGATCAAGTTAATATTACTAACCTCAAGTGAAAGGATGATGTCTTCGTTGCATTCATTACTTCTTCACATTCTTCAGGTCTTCAGAGTAATACTTATAAGTCTCAACATTCCTAGACTTTTTATTCTAACCTAAACAAAGTTGACTATAGTAATTAAGCAAGTGACTCTATATGAGGTTTGATACAAAAATATGACAACCGAACTTGACATACCAACGCTTGGTGGGTTCAACTGAGCTATGCTCTAACATATTAGGAGACTTATTTCTTGTAGATTTCATATCTTAAAAGATAGATAGCATATTTAACCAGTTGGAAGAATTATGATTAGATTACTTGGATACGAATAAATTGATCTTGGACATTGATTTTTAAGATCGTCCAAGTGCTATGCTTAAAAATCAGGTTCGCAGACCTTGTGTCTATATGCATACTGATTGAGTAGAGGTTGAGATATAAAATCTCTATATATATATACATATTGTTAAGGATCATTCAGTTGTTCTACTTGCTATTGTATGAAGTTTTTTTTATACAGGTTTCCAAACGAAAAAGTTAGGTATATTTGGTGTCCCCTGCGTTTTCACATACTGGAATATAGTTGACAACGAATTTACCCTCCAAGCAATTAAGCTATAGTTAAGCTCTTTTTATATCTTGAGCCTCATAAGGTTCTATTAGCTGGCTTCCTTTACATCCTAAGAGTTGTTTCAGCATAAGTGAAGATTTTTTATAACAACCTGCCTCTAACAAATAAGATTTTTTGATTTCCCTTTAGATCAATAGATCAAGTCTTGGAAATCTGTAATAGACTAAGCTTGCAAACCTCACAAATCCGAAAAATTACACTCAGTTAGCTGAGAAGCCTGGATTATTAACTATCTCTCGAGAACAATCTTATACCGATCAATAAATAAGAGTCTTATATATCTATCATGAGGAATCACAAAGTCTGAAACGAAGAGAACTTTATGATTTCTATCTATTTCGTTCATAAAGGATACCTCAATAACATAATTGACAAGATCAGGATACACAAAAAAGATAGTCGGACCTGGATTCACGAATCCCTAAGTGAAGTCTTTAAGTCCTAAACCCAATTATGTTTCTCAGATGAAATATAGGTTTATAGAGGACGACTCTAGTAAATAACTAGGACTCAAAAGTGTCAGGTATTAAATTTCTGGTTGTTTGAGTCTCTATATTCATAGATTTTCAAGACTAAAGGTTTCCTAGAATTCAAGGTAAGATAACTTGAGATTTAAGCAAACACTTTCTTTGTTTATATGAAACTTTTGCTAGGAATCCATGTAAGCATTTGAGAAATATATCTTGAATTCACGTAAAAGAATATACACTATGACGGGTACCGGAACCGTGTACAATGACAGTTCTGGGAAAATGTCTTTCGAACTTAAAAGCAACACCGTGTTCATTTAAACACTTAATATTTAAATCATGATTATCAACACAAAAGGTTTTAGTGTCCAATGATGTTTTGGAGGTGTTTATGAGAGTCATAATAATGCTAAACATATTTAGGAAAATAGTCTATAAGCATCCACAATCTAGGGCTGTCAATGAGTACCCATTTACCCAGAACCAACTTATTCGGGTCTAGTTCCGGGTCCTCATATTGCACTCATCAATAGAATTAGTACCCGTCCGGTATACCCAATAAGGAACTTCTTAGTATCGGATTCTTATCGGGTATACCCGACAGGTACCCGACAAAATGTACAAACCCTTGGAAAATAATTAAGTATCTTGAAAATTCCCTTTGTTGTTGTCCACATATGTGAGTCCCAAAATCTTACGTATTTCTATCTTAGTATGAATTTCTTTCTGTATTTTAGTTATGATCAAATCTTTCCTCCAAGCTCATATTATAATCAAATGTTTCAAATTGTTAGTTGTGTTTGTGAGAGCAATGCTCAGTTGAACCCACAAGTTTTTCAATCTCAAGTTTGTTGTCATATTAGATGATCAAAACTATATCTTGATTTCTAGTCTACTAAGTCAAGTCTCAGACCAGATTAGAATTTGGTAGTTGAGTATCAGACATCACCCTCGAAAACTGAAATTCAATGAAGATATTTGAAGAACTTCATCAATCGGGTATGTGAAGACTGAACCATTCTATTTTATTCACTATCTTATCATTCGATCTTATGAAACTATGTCGTATGACTTCTAGTAGATTTATTGCAAAGAAGAAATTCCGAGTAAGGCTTGTCTTGTTAAATGTCTTGAAACATGATTCAAGCATAGATGTCTAAAGGTCCTTAACAATATTAGTTCGAAACAATTTATTGTTCAAGAATTAATTTGGGGATCAATTGAAAAATACCCATGCAAATGATTTTATTATTTGGGAATGTTTCAAACATCAAAAGAGAGAAATTCAGAACTTCTGATATTTTAGCTCTGGGTTGGTTGGCGAACCACTTCAGAAATTATAGATATCCGAGTTTCAAAAATACATAAAAGGTTGGCGAACCCGGTTCTCAAACCGCAATTTCGGTTGAGCACAGTTCACGAACCGTGGTGATCTAAATTTTTTATGGTAGTAGAAAAAGCTAACAGTTGGTGACCCGGTTCAAGAACCGTAGCACCTTGACTCATGAACTTGACTTACAGTTCACGAACTGTTTCACCAATGGTCAAGGTAGAATTTAACAGTTGCTCAAAGACTTTTTTGTCAAATATGTTTAGCATTGCTATGACTCTCTTAAACACCTATAATACATCATGTATCACTAAAACACTTTTGTATGTGCATCATAATTGAATTCTTAAGTGTTTAAATGAACATCAAATTGCTTATAGTTTATAAGGCATATCTGCCAAAAAGAACAATCATTATACACGGTTCCGTAATCGGACCACTGTTATATTCTTATATTTGATTTCACGAAAAACTTCTCACATGCTTACTAGAATTCCTAATTAGATTTTCATCTAAACAAAGAAAGAGTTTGCTTGAATCTCAAGTTATCTTAGCTTGAATTCTAAGCAACCTTCAGCCTTGAAAAACCATAAATAAATATGCTCTTTCAACCTACAAATTTAATCCCTGACATTTTGTATCCTATTTGATATCTAAAGTCGTCCTCTATTAACTTATTAGTTTTACGACTAAAATACTTAGCTTTAGGGATTCGTGAACCTAGGTCCGACTATATTTTATCTTGATAATTCGTGTATCCTGATCTTTTTTTTTATCGGAAAAGAACAGATTTATTGGTAAAAAGAGGGTATAAAAGATTTATACCACCCTCAACCAATTACAAAGAAAATAAAAGGAAACAAAAGACCAAAAAAGAAAAAACTCACAAACAGGCTTATGCTAAAATGAGAACTAAGATAGTAGCCTAAAGAAAGACTCAAACCAACACCTTACTTCCTGTTACCGCAACTCAAAAAACGTTGTATGCCAGTTATTCATAACATCAGTAGCAGAAAGATGTTCAAACTCTTTGATTTCCATAGACCAGGAATATAAGAAGTAAATTGCTTTATTTGTGACTGCAACTTCATTAGAGACCTTATCAGTAAACACTCTTGCATTCTTCTCTTGCCATATGGACCAAAGAATTGTTGTAGGAATTAAATTCCATACCGATGTTATTGCTGGAGAAGAATGACTCAATTTCCAGGATTGCAGGACAGTAGGAATGTGATCAAGGATTGAAAAAAACGAGTTAAGCTTTTCCAGGAACTTATTCCAAACCTTCTTAGCAAAAGTACAATGCAACAACAAATGGGAAGGACTTTCAACTTCAGTACAAAAATGACACTCAGCTGGGACATCCATACCTTTCCTTCTCAGGGAGTCTCTTATTGTCAATCTTCCACGAGCAAGTAACCAAATGAAAAAACCAATTTTAGGAGGGTATTTCGTGTATCCTGATCTTGGTCTTCTGTTATCGAGGTTATCATAATATCTTTCAGGCAAGATAGATAGTACAAAGTTTTCTTCGTCTCAGATTTTGTGATTCCTCAAGATAGATATCTGAAAACTATTCTTAATTGATAAGTTGAAGATTGTTCTAGAGAGGTGGTAAAAGATTCAGGCTTCTCATCTAAGTGAGTGTAAGTGTTTCGAATTTGTAGGGTCTAATAACTTTGTTTATTGTAAACATATTTCCAAACCCTGATCTTTGATCTAAAGTAAAATCAAATAGACTTATCTGTTAGAGGCAGATTGATAACAAAATTATTCACTGAGGTTGAAGCAACTCTTAAGTTGTAAAGGACGTCAGATAAGGGAATCAATTGAGTGGAGCCTTACGAGGTTCAAGATATGTAAGGAGCGCGATTGTAACCGAATCTATTAGAGGGTGGATTAGGTTTCAACTTTATGCTAGTCCGAAATCTGATAGTCGGATAATGCCTATAGAGGCTTAATACAATACGGTGTTCAATCTAGACGAGGTCCCGAGGTTTTTATGCTATTGCGGTTTCCTCTTTAACAAAACTTCTGGTGTCTTGTGTTTTTCTCTCTCTGCATTATATTATTTATCTTTATAATAGGATTTACACAAGTAGTACATATTCAATCTTAGTAGATGTGTCCATATAATTGTAATCGATTACGAGACTTGTTTCTTGTAGAATTCGTATCTTAAAAGATAGACAACAAGTTTTTTACTTGGCAGAATTCTAATTTTACTATTTGGATACAACAAGATTGATCTCGGATATTGATTTTTGAGATCGTCAAAGTACTCTTGTTAGCAATCAGGTTTGCAGACTCTTTGGTTTATACGTATTGATTGCGAAGATATAGATATATAAACTCTACATACATAACAGGTTGTCGAACGAAAAAGTTGGTGGTGTACTTGGTAACCTCTCCTTTTCAATTGGTATCAGAACAGGAAAACACCTTAGACCTAACAAGTATGTGTTTTTAATTGATCGTTAAAGCATATATTTATAAGGAATTGCTTTAGAGGGCTTCCGTCGTTCACCTGTAACGTACACTAAAGCTCCTTAAAGATTTTTCAAAATTTCTTGTTTAGAAAATAGTCATCGATTTTTCAAGATACTCTCAATATATCTGAGACCTCCGATCTCTCTGTTGAGAATAAAAAATCTATAGGAAAAATAAATGTTTCCTTGGCAAGGACAAAAGACAAGAATACGTCCGTCAAGAGTATCAAGTTACGCAGTCTTAAAAAATTACCCATCAATTTGGTTAAGGAATGCAAAAAAAGTAGATCTATAGAAGAAGATCTCTTTGTATCCATTAAAGATACTCTTAATTTCTTGCAACGTTTTGCAGTGATCACGAACAAAGCTAATACCTTGCACTGTTCCGACTCTAACAAGTTTTGTTTTAGCTGTGGAAAAATTGGACATATCAAGAAATTTTGCACATTCCCTAAAAAGAAAACTGCAAATATTTTGGTATCCTCTATAAGTCAAGGGACTCTACTAGTTGATCACTTCAACAAAAGAAGGGAACTGAACAAAGGATTTCAAGCATGATTGAGAATGCTCGCTTCTTTGATTATATGTCAGGCGCGAAAGATGATAACTATCATTCTGAAATGGTTTATGAGCATCCTATTGATCACCCAACTTCTTGGTGACAAGAAATTGGAACCACCCTATCATGTAAATAGCTTGAGATGGGACAAGTAACAGATATGTAGTTATTTACCTTTTGTATTATTGATTTAATTGTGATTCTTCCATATATATGTCTTATTAGATGGTTCATCTGAGTTATGAATACCTTCTGTTGCTACACTGAATAATGAAGAAAATTTCCTTCAGTTAAAAGAGACTTTAAAGACTCGCTCATATTATGATCAGCATTGCTCCATAATTTTGAATTGTCTCCATGACGTAAAGTATGATCTGTAGTCATGATTATCTGTTTTGCATCGTGATTTAATTGAATGCACTTTGAAAAATACATATTCCATTTAATAAAACGTATATATCGGATTTTTAGAGCATAGCTCGGTCGAACTCACAAGTGTTGTTATCTCAAGATTGTTGTCAAATTTGGTTGATCAAAACTATATATTTATTTCTAGTCTACATTTTAGTCATGTATCGGACTAAGTTAGAAGTGTGTAGTTGAGTACCATACTTCACAGCGTTCACCATTTGAAGACGGAGATCAACTGAATACTTTTGGAGGATTTCATCGAAAAAAGGTATTTGAAGACGGAACCATTCCTATTTACTCAAGTATTCATAATTCTATCTATGATACTAAGTCATATGACTAGGTGGACTTTAAATTATAGCACAATAGAAATTTCGACCCAAGTTTATCTTATTGATTATTTTTATCGAAATATGAATTAAGATATAAGTCAATCATCTACTCGATGAATTTAGTTAAGAACAATTTATTGTTTATGAACTAGATTATGATTCGAGTTAATCACTTGAAAATAACCTGGAACAATGATATGTGTAAGATTATCATTGATATTATTCGAGAATGTTTCATATTGATTATTGAGAGTTTCTAGAACTACAGAAATCTGGGTACAGGGACAGTACACGTACCTAGTACACGTACTGGCATAAATGTTTGGTTCCGGATCGTCGATACACATACTCAGTACACGTACTGGTGTAGGTCTACGTTCGGTAATGACTTGCTGGTATACATACCCTGTATGTATACAAAAAAATAAACTGTTGCTCGCGAACACAAGTGTGGTACACATACCAGTATGCGTACTAAAATGCCCTGAATTTTAACTTCCTTAAGGGTACACATACCCGGTCCACGTACCTTGGCAGAGTGTCTCACGAACTGGAAGAGATACATGTACCTGGTAAACGTACTTACCCAGTCGAATAGTTTCAGATGCACTTCAAAGTATTGCTATGAAATATTTGGCATTTGAACAACTCTCTAAAACACGTATAAGATATAATTTATCACCTATTAAGTTATGGTTGTTTGTCAAGTTAAGTCTAAAGTGTTTGATGAAAATGGCTAAGCTTATTATTTTCGTATGGCTAACTTTGGTTAACCGTTGTTGAAAAAATTCATTGTACATGGTTTGGTTATGGTTCATCCTTATCCAAGTGTATATTCTATCTATGTTTGTCTTAAGCTAAACCATCTAACTGCGGAGAATGATCACTTCATTTTAGCTTGAATCTCAAGTAGAATTTCATATAACTGTGAAAAAGTGTTTGCTTGATTACAAATTTATCTTAACTTAGATCATAAGCAACCTTCGATCTTAAAAGTATATACAAAGAGAAGCTCGAGTAGCTAGGAAAACTTCATCCCGACACTTTTGTGTGTCCTAGTTGCTAACTAGAGTCGATTCTCTCTTAACCTAGTTTTCCAGTGTTTCTGAGAAACATAATTAGGTTTATTGACTTAAAGACTTCTCTTAGGGATTCGTGAAGCCAACTCCGACTATCTTATCTTTGATAGTTCGTGTATCTTTATTTTGCTACTGATTATTTGAGCTTTCGCTCCAACGGGTAAGATTGATAGAAATCACAAAGTTCTTCGTCTTAGACTTTGTGATTCCACACGAAATTACAACTAAAAAATTCTTCATTAGTATCTAGTTGTTGTTTTTCTTTTGAGGTGAATAATAATCTAGGATGCTCTTCGGGAGTGGTACATACCGTATTTTGAGGTTTGATGGACCTAGTCTACTGCAAACAAAAATCAAAATAGGCTTATCCATGGGAGACATATTGGTTTATAAAGTCTCCGCTTAGGTTGAAGCAACTCTTAGGCTGTAAAGGACGTCAGCTAAGGGAATCATTTACACAGAGTCTTGCGAAATTCAAGAAGCGTAAGGAGCTTGACTGTAACTGAATATTTGTGAAGGTAGGTTCGGTCTCAACTACATTCCAGTCTGAAGTTATTGACAGTAGGCTAGAGTCTATAGCGGCTTAATAAAATTTGGTGTTCAAATTTGGACAAGGTCCCGAGGTTTTTCTGCAGTTGCAGTTTCCTCGTTAACAAATCTTCTGGTGACTGTGTTATTTCTTTTCCGCATTATATATATATATATATATATATATATATCTATGGTATCATAGTTAGTACACTAATTAATTAAAGTAGATATATCCATCCTTGTTTGTTGGACACGACTTGAGTGATCTTGGATATTGATCTTTGGAATCGTCCAAGTACTCTCACGGTATAATTAGGTTCACAGACTTGTTTCTGTTTTACTATAGATTGTGAGAGAAAGAGATAAAGACTCTTATATTATTCCTTGATTGAGATTCATTAAGTTGTAACTCTCGGATTTGTTTTAGAGTTTAGTCCATACAGGTTTCCGAACGAAAAAGTTGGTGGTGTACTTGTACCCCTGTTCCTTTTCACGGATTATGTATCGGTTATCGATTGAATTTATTTTCATCAATAAAGTCTTATCAGTGAATCCTAGGATTATAATCTAACAAACCACTTGATAGATAACTAATTAGTAGTGTCATGTAGAATAGTCTTTGTTAATAAAGATTTTTCTTAAGCCTATGACAAATTTTTTCAAGAGGTTTCATCCTTGAAAATAAGTTGGTCAAGGATCAATTGCATGCTAATGAACTATCTTATTTTGAAAAGTATAACCTTGGTGACATATTTGATGGTCATGGTGAATGATTTGATGTTCTTACAAGAGTGTTCTATACAAAAGTCCATGATGTTGATCTTGAGATTTTTTTTAGAATCATGGTTGGTACAAGATTTTTGAAGTTGATAGACATTTGTTGGCTACTCTCACAAGTATTCCTATGGAGAATTTTGAGTTTCATAGACCAAGAGATGAGAAACCATCATGTGAGATAATCTTAAATCAACTTAGTGGGAGAAGTATTAGTTGGGAAAATTGGAAATTTCCAACAAAGGATCTTTCTATGGCCTTTAAAGTCTTTGGAAAACTTGGAATCCCTAACTTATGTCCTTCTACTATTGAACACAATCGTTGGATCCGAGAATTTGCGGACTTGCTTGAGATTGAAGTTCAAGGTCTTGATGTGTGTGGTTGGATTATCCAGAAAATGGCCACAATTAAACTTTGTGACAAGAAGTTTTGATTTCCATGTCTTGTTGTGTCAATTCTATGATATTTCTCATGTTAGATCTTCAATTGGATCTTCCAGTATCATTCTCAAGACTTCCTTAAACCGTATGAAGTCCAATGATCTCAAAAGAAGAAGAACTCCATCTCTATCCTCAATCGGTACTTGTGATCCTACCTTCTTAGATCTTTTACACAAGATTCTAAAAAGGTAACCAACAAGGTGTATGTGAACAAATTTTCCCCAGACTAAAGACGAAAAGAAGAAAATTCAAGCTTCCTGAAATGAGTCGGAGAGTGAAGATGAATATGTTGCTTAGATCCTTCATTATTTTTATAATTAACTCCTTGTAGGAATTTTATTCTTATTGTTTAAGGAGGAAAACTAGATTTTGGAGTAATTTATATGTGTTACATTAGTTATTCCAAATACTATCATCTTGCATGTTTAAAGTTCGTTTAATTAAATTTTATTTTGGATGATGACCCGCAATACCTAATTTTCATGGATTATATATACATATACATATGTATTGCTTACTTTGTGAGATTTGTTCTTTGCTATCATAATCTGGTAATTAGAACAGATATCTCATATTTTCTCATAGGTTAAGCTCTTAACTTTTGAAAAAGAGGAGTAAGCTGTTTTGATAATTGCAGTATTGATATCTCCACGATTACACTTTTGTGAATATACTGCTACAGGATTCTGTAAGATAATCTCTAGGAATCTGTTTATCTCCTTAATTGCATAACCGTCAGGGAATAAGTGGTGAACTTTAATCTCTGTGTCCGTACATGGCTAGGGAAGTTATAATTCTTATGTTGAGTCATATCACTTTCTTCTTTGTTCACAACTAGCGAAAAGAATCGTTTTTGATGACGATTATTTTTCTCATGAAAATTTTGTGTCTTAGTGCCTCTAACATTTAGATCGTTATTTTTAACTTTTTTGTTCGTAAATGGCCAGAAGAGAGAAAAATATTTAGATGCAAATCTACTTTGTTCATAACTGACGAGTAAATATGTTATTGTCCAAGAAAATCCTTGTCTTATGATCAGAATCAAGGTCGCTCATGTTGTTCTTTCGGGAATGACATCACGTGGGAGAGAGTTCTTTTGAATTTGTGGTTAAACGTCATATCTTTGTGGGAGAGAGAATGTGGAATTATAGGAGATGCTTGTACCTATATGTCTCTTTGATGAAAATGCAAGTTTTTTTGGTAAAATCATCTAAACTAGAAGCTGGTATGTGTTCTCTAGTCTTGACACTCTTTTGTTTAATTCATTGTGATCCCTGTTTTTCGCATTTGCCAATTTTGTTGATAAAAAGGGGGATAACTACTAAGTAGTATCTTACTACAATAATGACTTCTCGGAGCATTATATGAGGGGAAGTGGATTATGATCTATAAGTTTTATCTATTTTGAAAAAGATGGAAGTATTGACTAAGGGGGAGTACATATCACCGTAGTGTAGCTTCAAAGTTGTGGTTCAATTGAACTTTGAGCTAGGAAGATAACAATACTTGGGAAATAGAGTCCTTATCCAAGAAATCAAGGTCGCTCATGGTGTTCTTTCGGGAACGAGATGACGTAGGAGAGAGTTATTTTGAATTTGTAGTTGAACGTCATATCTTTGTGGGAGATCGGATGTGGAATTATAGGAGATGCTTGTACCTATATATCTCTTTGATAGAAATGCCAAGTTTTCTTGGTGATATCGTCTAAACTAAAATATGGTATGTGTTATCTAGTTTTGACACTCTTTTTTTTAATTCATTGTGAATTTGTGATCCCTGTTTTTCGTCTTTGCCAATTTTGTTGCAAAAGATGGAAGTATTGACTAAGGGGGAGAACATATCATCGTAGTATAGCTTCAAAGTTGTGGTGCAATCTAACTTTGAGCTAGGAAGATAACAATACTATGTTTCTATATAACAACAATTGGATTGAGTGATTTTTCATTCTAACTAAGCTCTTTTAAAGTATTCACATAAGTTTTTATCGCTACAGATCTTCAATAACAAAGATGTTGAACGAACACATGCAGAACCATAGAAGAACGTGAAGTACGACGAATTCAAGACGATTGTGACTAATAATTTTCCCATAGTCTACGTAATATTAACATCTCAGAGGATCATATACTAAGTAGTATGGACGCTTCAGTTGAACTGATATTGTTGAGTAAGTAAAAGGTACGTGCGAAATGAGATCTACTCAGAAGATCATATACTAAGTAAGTAAAGATACTTTGCAAGAGCAGATGCTAAGAAAACAAAGGTGTCTCTGTTTTACAGAGATAAGCAAGCAAATAAGCTAAATAAAGAGATATCTCACATGAACAGATAACTCAGAAAACAGAGATAGTTCAGAATACAGAGATAACTCAGAAAACAGAGGTAACTCAGTAAGTAAATCTCTAAAGAGAAGATAATGTAAGTGCATCTAAGTTATTAACACACAAGAGATTACGTGGTTCGGTTAATCTTAACCTACGTCCACGGTAAATATGATATGTTTATTGATCTTGTTACATTTAGGTGGAAGAACTCCATTAAAGAAAGTATGAAGCTCTAGAAAATAAGAGAGAAAGTAGAGAGAGAAAGTGAGTCTATTCCCTAATCCTAGCTAACCCAATTGTACCCCTTTCTCTTGTGGTAAGGATGGGTATTTATAGATCCACATTCTTCACGGATATCTTTGATGTCTTATGTTCCATCGAGATTTGATGGTCCTTGGTCAATCTAGTACCTTTGTTGGCCGCCCACCATCTCCAATCAGACAATGCACCTTAGCTTCTTTCACATGCTATCGCGAACTGTGAAACCTCCGTACAAGTTGTACCTTCGTTGGCCCCGTACCTTCGCCATTAATAGGATGCCACATACTCTGAGCCCACGTGGTTAAAAACTGCGCCTTCGTAAGAAAAGATGTGCAGACTGCTCAGCTACCTCTGACAGACAGACACACCCATGTGCCTATAATACAACCTATTGCTTAATAACTAAGCAATCTTGGTAGTGATTTAGTGTACTCTGTTGTAGCGTATTGATACTCCAACCTTTAACATTGCGCCACACGCTGATAGAGATAACTTCATAACTTAGCATCCCAAGGAGAGATATAGTGTGCGCTGTTGTAACATAATAAGTTACTCCACCTTTAATGTTGTGCCGGGGAACGACAGATTTTTGGTACTCACAGTTTGCCCCTTTTATTGAGGGTTGTTCGAAGAATGACCCTTAAGGAAAAAACTTGATCCTTCTTCATTATTTCGTTGAAGATTTTCATTACAGTATCAAATAAGTTTGCTGAGATACCTTCGAAGCAGCTTGTTGGGGTATCCTTGAAGTAAATCCGCCGAGGTACCATTGAAGTAAATTCACTGAGGTATAACTGAAGTATTGAACTAAATTTCCGAGGTACTCTCGAAGTATAGAAGTATCGAAGTAATTTGTTGAGGTACCCTCGAAGTATAGAAGTATCGAAGTAATTTGTTGAGGTACCCTCGAAGTATAGAAGTATTGAATTATATTATTAAGGTACCTTCGAAGTACTGAAGTAGTTTACTGAGGTACCATAGAAGTATCGAACAAGGTTTTGATGCTAATATTATCACAAAAATATTTGTATGTATGCAAGCATGTATATATGTATGTGTGTATGTATGTATGTATGTATGTATGTATTTGTTTACGAAGTCCACGTCTTCGTTAATGAAAGCTTGGACTTAGATGGTGGTTATCACCCTTTTTAAAGCGGAGCCTTCGCTCACTGCTTAGGTATTTTTGCTACCTCTTAGACCAGCCGTCGCCGGAGCAAGATATAATTAGGCTAGAAGGTACCCCCTCATAGCACGCAACTAAGTTTTATCTGAGTTTGAGGTTATTGCTTAGGCGTATATTATTTACCTTTTAGTTTTTCTTTCGGCTAAGGTGACTCTAAGATGTCTCTTTACTTGCCTGGTATGGAGTTATCTCCTGGTGTACCTTCGTTGTTGTAACTTCACTCTTTTGTATTAGAAGTATACCTTTTGGAACCTTTGTCGTTGGTTAAGCTTTTCGCGTATTGTTGTACCTGCGTAAATAAAATACGTACATACGCCATTTAGTACTTTTTCACCTTTTGGTAATGTGTGTTATAGCATTTTGCTTGCTCTGTTGCACGATATTGATGACATAGTATGTCCAGTTTTTTGCACAATCTAGCCATCGCTTGGTGCTAAGGTATGATTAACCTTGGTGGAACATTCAACGTCCTACCAGAGTGTCCTTTGGCCATAAGGTACCCTGGTGGCGAGGGTCCCTACATGGGAAATAATTTTCCTGTAACTCTACGCGTTCAGCGCGAAGGCTGCGTTACTTCGACATAGTATCTCTATAGGGGATATCTTATTTTTTTCTTATGCCTCAAAAGGAGCAATCGCCCCGAGGATCCGAAATTGACATATGCGTAGTTATGCCTTGCCTTGCCTCATTTTCAATTCTTACGGTGGGTGTCATTGCTAACCCTTCGTTTTTGTCGTCAATTCTGACGGTGGGTGTCAGTTCTAACCCTTTGTTTTTGCATGTTTTTTTTATTTCACACGCGTTAAAATCTATATTCGAAATCCAAGCTTTATATTGATTGTTGAGGCTTATAATACCTCTTTCCAGGGGTATATCACAATTACATATATAATTATATCATATAAAGATAGCATACCTTAAAGTTGTATTACCTTCAACATGTATTTGTTGTCTTTGATTGATGTTGTAGAGGCGCCATGATTGATGTATGTTTGCCTCATTTTTCTTTTGAAAGATGGTTCTTGTAGGTTTTGAAAGGAAAAGTATTTGAATTTATGGAGCCTTCGTCCGTGAGGTTGCCTCTTTGTTTGTATCAGCTACATGTTCGTCCTAGGTGTCACATGGTACTTTGCTTGTAGCAAGATGCTCCTTGTAGGATTCGTTATGGTTGTAGTGAGTTGCTCTTGTAGGCTTGGTTACCTTGCACCAATCTTTGTCACTTCATAGGTTCCTCAGAAGAGAGAGTCGGGGTATTGCTGAGGCTTGGGGTATGCGTATGTATACAGACTTTGTTCTTCGTTGCGTCTGAGTTGTGCACTTGTGGGTATACAAATGTATACAGGCTTCATGCATTTCTAGGCCGGGAGCATTGCAATAGTGGTGGTTGATAGGTTGATCTTCTTATGCGTCGTTGTGTGACTCCTTGTGGCTGAGTATGAATTGTAGCCTCGTTGAGTATGCATACACCTATGCACACGGGCTTTGTTGACTTGTACATTCATAGCTTTGGATTGAACAACATTTTTTGTAATGGTAAGTATGCCTTTAACAGGCTTCTCTCACATGTATGCCTGAAGGTGGTGAGTCTGCCTTTAAGGTGCTTCGCTCCCATACATACCTTCGGATTCAGACTTAAGTTGTAAACTACAACCATTGTTGATGTCTTTGGATCCAATTATTATGATGTTGACCTTCATTGATGATGTTGATGCTACATAACTTCCTTTGCCCCCGGAAATTCGTAAAGCGATAAGCTTAAGAATTTCAGACAAACGAAGCTTTGTCCTTCCATGCGAGTTGTATTTTGAACCTTCGTCCTTACACTTCATATTCGTCCTTAATTGCTCACACTTAGATATGTACGATCCAAGGACAATCTTCCGATGACCTTCCGTTTATGTATTGTCATTTGGTGGATCTATCACCCTCCGAAGCATTATTAGTGCTTGTATCCTTAGGATAAGGGGCTTCGGGAACCTTGAAGTCTTTGTTGGTATTCTCCCTTCTATTTTTCCTTCCATGTTGCTGTTCGGAGGCTCTTTATTCGTTCAGCCTTACCTCCGCTAGATTGCATAGCCTTGCATCCTGTAGATCTCCCTTGATTTTCATATGAATATACTCGAGCCAAAGATAAGCTCCGCTATTTCCCCTGGATGCTCTTACTTAGATATGTACGAGCCAACGACAACCTTTTTAATTGTCTTTGGCTATTGAGAATGTGTATAGATACATTCGAGCCAAAGATAAGCTCCGTCTTTTCCCCTGTATACTCGTACTTAGATACGTACGAGCCAAGGGCAGCCTTCGTAATTGTCTTTGGCTGTTGAGAATGTATATAAATACATTGGAGCCAAAGATAGGCTCCATCTTTGCCCCTAGATGCTCGTACTTGGGTACGTATGATCCAAAGACAACCTTCGTAATTGTCTTTGGCTGTTGAGAATGTATATGAATACATTCGAACCATAAATAAGCTTCGTATTTGCCATTGGCTGCTCGTACTTAGATATATACGAGCCAAAGGCAGTCTTCGTAATTGTATTTGGATGTTGAGAATGTATATAAATACATTCGATCCAAAGATAAGATGCATCTTTGCCCATGGATGCTCGTACTTAGGTACGTATAATCCAAAGACAGCCTTCGTAATTGTCTTTGGATGTTGAGAACATATATAAATACAAACGAGCCAAAGATAAGCTCCATCTTTTCCCCTGTATACTCGTACTTAGACATGTACGAGCCAAGAACATATATAAATACATTCGAACCAAAGATAAGCTTCGTATTTGCCCTCGGCTGCTCGTACTTAGATATGTACGATCCAAAGGCAGCCTTTGTAATTGTATTTGGATGTTGAGAATGTATATAAATACATTCGAGCCAAATATAAGCTCCATCTTTGCCCCCAGATGCTCGTACTTAGGTAAGTATGATCCAAAGACGCCTTCGTAATTGTCTTTAGATGTTGAGAACGAATATGGATAAGTTCGATCCAAACCTTCGTCGAGAACCTTCCTTTTTTTCCCCTCGTAGTTCGTACTTAGGTATGTAAAAACCAAGGACAATCTTCGTAATAATATTTGGCTGTTAAGAATGTGTATGAATACACACGAGCCAAAGATAAGCTTCATCTTTTCCTCTGTGTACTCGTACTTAGACATGTACGAGCCAAGGGAAACCTTCGTAATTGTCTTTGGCTGTTGAGAATGTGTATAGATACATTCGAGCCAAAGATAATCTCTGTCTTTTCCCCTGTATACTCGTACTTAGATACGTACGAGCCAAGGGCAGCCTTCGTTATTGGCTTTGGATGTTGAGAATTATATGAATACATTCGAACCAAAGATAAGCTTCGTATTTGCCCTTGGCTTCTCGTACTTAGATATGTACGAGCCAATGGCAGTCTTCGTAATTGTCTTTGGTTGTTGAGAATGTATATAAATACATTCTAGCCAAAGATAAGCTTTATTTTCGCTCCAAGGTTTCATAATTTTGACCTTTGTATTTTCATTTCCTGGGAGTAAAGAGAAAAGGGGGGAGGGTAAGTTCCTAGTAGCCTCATTACGGAAATAAAAAAAATAAAAAATTAAAAGTTTAGTATAAAACTTAACAGAGATATGTTTGCTGAGTTCGTATTTAATAGAACTGTCCAATGTTTGAGACTTAGTTCCTAAATGAACCCCAGATTCAAAAACGACAGAGAGTACTGCAAGCTGAGTATAAGAAGGCGTATGCTAAAGAAAACGACCCTCATCTCATAAATAACCTTAGGGATTTTACCCCAAAACTTTTACAGAGGTTCCTTCGGAAACAGAGGTATCCAGATCCAAAGAAGGTTTGCTCAGATATTAAAAAATGACAGAGAATACCGCAAGCTGAGTAAAAGAAGGCGTATGGGAAAGAAAACGACCCTCAACTCATAAATAACCTTAGGGATTTTACTCCAAAACTTTTACTGAGATTCCTTCAGAAACAGAGGTATCCAGATTCAGAGAAGGTTTAACAGCTTTTTAAGCTTTGAAAAGTGTTTTAATGGTGTTTCAACACCACTTTTTGTAGATCCGTAAGATTTCAAGCTTCTTTCAAGGTTTAATACTTTAAAAACTTGTCAAAGAATGATAAATCTTTCCTAGAAAGTAATATCCAACTCTCTTATTCTTAGATACGATCTTCCAACGAAGATCTAAAGAAAAAATATGATGAAATAGCAAAAATAGAGAAAATCGAGAGCTTTTCGGTCCAACTCGTTTCTAGCGCCAAACTGTGACTACTAATTTTCCCATAGTCTACATAATATGAGCAACTCATAGGATCATATACTAAGTAGTATGGATGCCTCAGTTGAACAGATATTGTTGAGTAAGTAAAAGGTATGTTCGAAATGAGATCTACTCAGAAGATCATATACTAAGTAAGTAATGATACTTCGCAAGAGCGGATGCTAAGAAAACAAAGGTATCTCTGTAAAACAGAGATAAGTAAGCAAATAAGTTAAATAAAGAGATATCTCAGATGAACAGATAACTCCGAAAACATAGATAGTTCAGAATACAGAGAAACTCAGAAAACAGAGGTAACTCAGTAAGTAAATCTCTAAAAGAGAAGATAATGTAGGTGCATCTAAGTTATCAACACACAAGGGATTACGTGGTTCTAATAATATTAACATACGTCAACGGGTAAGGATGATATGTTTATTGATCTTGTTACATTTGGGTGGACGAACTCCATTAAAGAAAGTATGAAGCTCTAGAAAATAAGAGAGAAAGTAGAGAGACAAAGTGAGTCTATTCCCTAATCCTAGCTAACCCAATTGTCCCTTTTTCTCTTGTGGTAAGGATGGGTATTTATAAATCTACGTGCATCATGGATATCTTTGATGTATTATGTTCCATAGAGATCTGATGGTCCTTGGTCAATCTAATACCTTCGTTGGCCGCCCCCCATCTCCAATCAGACAATGCCATCTTAGCTTATTCCACGTGCCATCATGAACTGTGAAACCTCCGTACAAGTTGTACCTACGTTGGTTGGTACCTTCACCAGTCAGAGGATGCCACGTACTCTGAGACCACGTGGTTGACAACTGTGCCTTCATATGAAAAGATGTGCAGACTGCTCAGCTACCTCTGACAGACAGACACACCCATGTGGCTATACTACAACCTATTGCTTAATAAGTAAGCAATCTTGGTAGTGATTTGGTGTACTTCGTTGTAGCATATTTTAATACTCCAACATTTAACATTGCGCTACACGTTGTTAGAGATAACTTCATAACTTAGGATCCTAAGGAGAGATGTAGTGTGCGTTATTGTAACATAATAAGTTACTCCACCTCTAATGTTGTGCCACGGGGCACAACAGATTTTTGGTACTCACAACGATTGTTGAAGAACCAAGAAAATCAAGCATAGTGGAATTTCAGTTGAAATATTATTTTATTTTGAATCTATATGTATTGAATAGTTTAGTCACTAAAATTGACAATAGGGGAGACTGTTAGATCAATGCTCGCTTGAACCCACAAGGTTTGGTATCTCAATCTTGTTGTAAATGTTAGATGATTAAAAATATATCTTGATTTCTAGTATACTAAGTCAAGTCTCGGACTAGGTTAGAATTTTGCGATTGAGTATCAGACATCACCCACGAAGACTGAATATCTACGAACATATTTGAAGAACTTCATCAATCAGGTATGTGAAGATTGAACCATTTTATTTTACTCACTATATTACCATTCTATCTTATGAGACTATTCGTATGACTTCCATTAGATTTATTGCAAAGAAGAAATTTCGAGTCAAGTCTGTCTTGTTAAATATCTCGAAATATGATTCAAGCATAGATGTTCGAAGGTCCTTAACAATATTTTTTCGAAACAATTTATTGTTCCAGAATTAAATTGTGGATCTATTGATAATTTCCCATGCAAATGATTTTATCATTTGGGAATGTTTCAAACACCAAAAGAGAGAAATTCAGAACTTCTGTAATTTCGACTCAGGGTAGGTTGGTGAACCATTTCGCAAACCATAAAAATATAAATTTCTGAAATACAGGAAAGGTTGGAGAAACAGTTCGCAAACCACTAGTTCAGTATAGGACTAGGTTTCCTCTGTTAAACATAATTAGGTATACGACCAAAAGACTTTGCTTCGGGGATTCATGAATCCGGGTCCAACTATCTTTACCATGATAGTTCGTGAATCTTGATCTTTCTTTTCTGTTATCGAAGTTTTCCTAATCTCTTTCACGTAAGATAAATAGTAATCGCAAAGTTCTTTTCGTCTCAGACTTTGTGATTCCTCAAGATAGATATCTGAAAACTGATCTTAGTTGATCTTTTGAAGATTGTTCCTGAGAGGTGGTTAAGAATCTAGATTGCTCTTCAGGAGTCGTAAGATTTCCACACATTGATCTAAACGGGAATCAAATAGGCTTATTTGTTAGAGGAATATTGGTATCAAAAGTCTTCACTTCGGCTTAAGAAACTCTTAGGTTGTAAAGGACGTCAGCTAAGGGAATCAAGGGCGTAGAAGCTTGCAAGGTTCAAGAGAAGTAATGAACGCGACTGTAACTAAATTGCGTGGAGGGTGAGTTCGGTCCCAACTGTATTCCAGTCCGAAGTCTGATAGTAGGCTAGTGTCGGTAGCGTATTAATACAGTGTGGTGCTTAATCTGGACGAGGTCCCGGTGTTTTTCCTGCTATTGCGGTTTCCTCGTTAACAAAATTTCTGGTGTCTTATATTTTTCTTTTTCTGCATTATATTGTTTATATTTTTAATTGGATTTACACTGGTTAGTATGTACTAAATCTAAGTAAATACGTCCATTTAATTGTAATCGATTACGAGACTTGTTTCGTATAAAATTCGTATCTTGAAAGATAGATAACAAGTTTAATCACTTGGCAGAATTCCGATTAAATTATTTAGATACGACTAGATTGATCTTGGATATTGATTTTTGAGATCGTCCAATTACTCTGCTTAACAATCAAGTTCACAGACTCCAAGTCTATATACGTACTGATTGAGTAGAAGTTGAGATATAAACTCTATATACATATTGTCAAGGATCATTCAGTTTTTCTGCTTGCTGTTATATTGAGTTTTATCTATACAGGTTACCAAACGAAAAAGTTGGGTGTATTTGGTATCCCATGCGTTTTCATTATTTCAACAGGGAAAATCAATCCCTGACACTTTGTCCTAGTTGATAGCTAGAGTCCTTCTCTATTGATCTATGTTTTTTTTTGAGAAACGTAACAGGTCTACGGCTAAAAGACTTCGCTTAGGGATTCATGACGCCAGGTCCGATTATATTTTATCTTTATAGTTCGTGTATCCTAATATTGCTTTTCGGGGTTTTCGTAATCTCTTTCAGGCAAGATAAATAGTAATCGCAAAGTTCTTTTTGTCTCAGATATTGTGATTCCTCAAGATAGATATCTTGAAACTAAGAATCCAGGCTTCTCAACTAACTGAGTGTAAGTATTCCGAAATTGTGGGTTTTCTATCTTTGTCTATTGCAAACAGATTTCCAAGCCTTGATCTTTGATCTAAAGGGAAATCAAATAGGCTTATCTGTTAAAGGAAGATTAGTATCAAAAGTCTTCACTTAGGTTGAAGCAACTCTTAGACTGTAAAGGACGTCAGCTAAGGAATTAATTGCGTAGAGCCTTGCGAGGTTCAAGAGACGTAAGGAGCGTGATTCTAACTACATCACTTGGAGAGTGGATTTGATGTCAAATACATTCCAGTTGGAAGTCTTATAGTAGGCTAGTGTCTATAGCGGCTTAATACAGCTTGGTGTTCAAATCTAAACAAGGTCCCAAGGTTTTTCTGCTATTGCGGTTTCCTCGTTAACAAAACTTCTAGTGTCTTATGTTTTTCTATCTCCGCATTATGTTCTTTATCTTTATAATAGGATTTAACAAGTAGTACATATTCAATCTTAATAGACTCGTCCATATAATTAAGATCAATTATGAGACTTGTTTCTTGTTGAATTCGTATATTGAAAGATAGGTAACAAGTTTCTTACTTGGAAGGGTTCAAATTTTAATATTTACATACGCCTAGGTTGATCTTGGGCATTGACTTTTGGGATCTTCCAAGTACTCTTCTTAACAATCAGGTTTACAGACGCCATTTTCTAGACTTTCTGATTGAGAAGAGATAAATATATAAACTCTATATACATATTGTCAAGTGTCATTAAGTTGGTCTACCTGCAAATATAATAGGTTTTTTCCGTCCCCGCTATTCCCTCAGTTTTTACTTGTAAAACCATCCCCCGACCTATCTTCAATTTGGTTTTGAACCGCCTCGATTTGGGTCGGTCGGGTTCGGGTTACATTGTGGTTTTAACCAATTACAGTTCTATGCAAATATTTATAGCGGTGACTAACTGAATCAACGAAGAAGAATTGAAGATGAAAAGAATCTGGTGACACTTTGAGAGTGAGATCAGACTCGAGAGATTGAAAAACAGAGCCGAGAAAAAAGAAATGAAGAAGATAAGAAAGATAAAGTCTTTTAGTTTTTAGGTATTGATAATTGGAGGGATATGATTAACTTTAATCAACGATCGTAGCAATCCGGTTAAAACCGGTCGGTTTTCACACCAAAACCATAAATCAGACCATTTATATCGAGGTTTTAGATTTAGAACCGCAAACCAAAACGCTACGGTCGGTTTCAGGTTAAAAATCTGCGGTTGCACCGGGTTAGTAAGTGTTCGGTTAGCTGGGTCGATTCTTGTACAACTGTATATATCAGGTCCAGATTTAATTTACCGTCAAATATAAATGAGAAACACATGGGAAAACTTATTCATATTAAAACAAGATTACAAAAGATAGACCTTTGCATACACATGATATACAAGATATACAAATGACGAGAAAATAAAATAATCTTTCACAGAGGTATGACTTATACAACAAAGACTATACGAAGGAAAGATTGAGTAGTCTTGACTTAATAAGTCATGCCTGTCATATATCCAGTACTTTAGTCAAATTTCGTCACTCCAAGCTTAAGAAACTTGTCTCGGGCATGGACCCTCCGTCAAGATTGACTATACTGATTTTTATCTCATATTTTCTTGTCTTGTTTTTATTTTAGAAATGGGATATTTGTTTAGAAATAACCATAGGGTTGTGGTGCCTTCTTTACCACCAAAATCTTCCTCCTCAAAGGCCTTGACAAAATAAGTTCTCACGTTGAACGGTGATGAAACTCTCGTTTCCTATTGGCTAAAATAGGTCTTTTCTAATGCAGAAGTTATGGTGAGGACATTTGGCAAAACTCTATTAGTTGAAATATAAAAAATTAGGTTACACTTCGTTTACATCAAGTATTTAACCGGCCGTTAGTAACATCGTCATCCCAATGATGTGTAGACAATAATGTCAAAGTTTACACCTAACTAATTTGATTACACTTTGTTTACACCAACTAATTAACTGTACTTTAGTGACGCCGTCTATTGTAGACAATACTTACGTCAAATTTCTGATTTCCGGAAACAAAGAGGAAAAAAAAAACTTTATTCTACTCCCTCCATCCCTATTATATAGGCGGAGAAGTTAAAATCCGTAGAATAAGAAATTGTTTGGTTTTCATAAATTTTCATGCTTTTTCCTGTTTTTATCCTTTGTCTTATTCTCAGTACAATTTCTAATACAACATAAATAAGGTTATATGGGTCAAAAGGTATCTTGAAATTAGATTTCCGCCTATTTAGTGGGACTAGGAAAATTCAATATTCTGCCTATATAATAGTGACGGAGGGAGTATATACGTAAAAAAAAAAAAAAAAAAGTTAAATAACCTAAACACAGTTTAATAAGGAAATTTTTATACACACAACCATGGATTCCTAATCCGTGTAGTCTATATACGGAAAGAGTTAACCATCTGTTTCATTGAAGAAGGAGAAGCACCTCATAATGCGCAAGTGATGCCATGGAAACTGTTCATCGACAAGTGATTCTGATCTACGCCTGGAGCTTTGGAGCTTATAACTTGGACGGACAACATAAACCCAGAGTGATTATTAATCATCCCGTACAGTAATCACCATACCTATCTCAAAATACGGTGAGATGATTCATCAATGTAAAGCCTCCTATTAGGAAACATCGCTTCATGGTAGCCTTTTACTACATGTGTTATTTTCCATGAATTTTGATTCATATTCAGTAGGCTTACAAAAACCATATGCATCTCTTAAATTTTTGTTTGATATGGTTAATTCTTATATGCAATTGTTCTCGGATTGAGGAGTGGTAATGAAATTGCTTAGAAGTAGTCTGTTAGCTCGGGGGTCATATGAAGAGTCTTTAATCTCTTTTCTTTATTTGTTGCTCTTTACTGCTTTGAATAAGTTAGGTCTTTAACCTTGGATAATAGTGGTTTCACCTTCGTGAGGGCTTCCACTGTAATTACTTTAGAGGTATACTTGACCTAGCGATTTATGCATTATGAGGTTGGTCTTTTACTTAACTATGTTATTTTTTCTGTGTTTACTCTAAATCCACCCGGTGAAAACTATTGTTTTTGATAAAACAGGTACTCTTGACGGTAGGAAAATTATTGTTGTAAGCATGAAGTTTTTCTCCGCATGTTAATCCAAGAGTTCTGCGATATAGCTCAGCAGCAGAGGTATATATATCAAATTCCAAGTACTTTACTTGGCTGTATTTTTTGTTAACATGATGAAGTGTTTTACAGAAAACATTTATCCTTGGCAAGAAAATAGTAAGCATCCGCTAGCTATGGCTATCATACAACATGCTAAGAAGCTGGGGCAGATGTCTGCACCCAGTCTAGAACACATATCAGGAGTGGACGGGGAATTCTCAGGATTTTTACTCACGAAGAAGATCTTAATTTGAGGTAATTATTCCTCTTTAAATCCTGTTTTTTCTCATTCTATTACGCTGCTTCAATAACACTTTATTCTTAGATTAAATGTGTTGTCTTCGATCTAACCATTCGACCAACGAAAACTTTCAAGTATTGTGAAATAAAAATATAACCCTAAAACATCATCTAAAATGGAACGCAGGGAGTATGATTTAGTTCACGTGACTGGCCAAATAAAAAATGTATCTCCCAGGTGCGGGGAGAAATCCTGCCCAACCAAGTCAAAAATGCATTCACAAGGCTGGGAGAAGCCCCGCACACAACAAGTTTAAAAAAAGAAAAATGCCCAGTGCTTTTATCCAAATTATAAATGAAAAAAAAAACCCCATATTTTATAAGGATCCTGACGCGGCAACGTAAACACATATATGTATATGGTTATGTACTTAAAAAGAATACGAGACAATAAGAATCTTACTGAATTCTTCGAAGAATTTGGGGCTGGAAGAGAACCCGTATTAAAAGGCCAGCAGTGAGCAATTAAGTTGAAGGCTTGAATACTATCAATAAGCAATTTTAGTTGTGCCAACATTTCATGGAATGCCATCACTACCTGCATGTCCTGTGCCAACATTCCATGGAATGACAACATCTCCCTTTTCTGTGCCAACTGCACTACCTGAAATACCAACCCATACAGCTATGATTATTTTGATGACTGATTTTATGGAGGGTAATTAAGATTTACTGTCCAATTATGTAGATATTTTGTTACTATGTTGTTTTTGTTGTTCTAACGGGTTTTTCTATTATGTCATTATCTCCACGTACAGAGCCTCAATGTTTTTCATCTTATGTTTTCTCTTTTATATTTGGTCTCGCTGTCTTAGCTCAAATAGAAAAGCACATGATTTTCAACCATGTAGATGTGTGGTTCAACTCCGACATATGTATTATTTACTTACATGATTCCAATCTATCACAATATGAACTCTTAATTAAAAGGGATGTCATATATCATTTTTGGTCATTATTCATTGGATTAATTAGAGTTGCACCTGAATTGTTGCTTCTCCTTTTTAATATATAAAAGGAGGTCCTTTTTTTTTT
Source organism: Papaver somniferum (assembly GCF_003573695.1). Lineage (NCBI taxonomy): Eukaryota > Viridiplantae > Streptophyta > Magnoliopsida > Ranunculales > Papaveraceae > Papaver > Papaver somniferum. Next base: position 180,220,759 of record NC_039359.1, read on the forward strand.
CTTTTTTTTTTCTTTTTTTTTTCTTTTTTTTTTTCTAAACCATATTTTCTTGGTTTGATGATGGGTATACTGAAGTGGTGAATTATATCAGGTCTTTTTGCACACTATTAATAGATTATTTCCTTCCTAGAATGTAAAAAGGCCTGAATGAATGACCTTTTAGAGCTCATATCACGGATCCTATAATCAAGGTTTAGTGCAACGCCACAGGCACACCGAATCAAGGTTTAGTGTATCGTGACGGGATGGGGTGAAGTCTGCCACACCAAATCAAGGTTTGATGTATTTTTCTCCGCCGTACTGAATCAAGGTTTAATGCACCATGACGGAGTGGGACAACACCCCGCCACAACAAATCAAGGTTTAATGCATCGTGACGGGAGGGGCGAACACCTTTTAGAGATGACATCAAAAAGTCTGCAATCAAGGTTTAGTATATCCCGACAGGACGGTGCATAGAACGGGTTACATGCCAGTTTTGGTAAAACAAAATCTTAGTATAAAAATATGAGAAGAGAAATATGCGCGCTGCGTAGCACGGACATTAATCTAGTAATAATAATAATATAATGCAAGACTACTAATGAGTTGAAACAAAGAGAAAATATGTTCTCATTTTTGTGAGTGAGCTCTCAATTCTAGAACTTATGGGGGCACCAGTTTAGTAGGGACAATTTCAAATTCCATATAAGAAAAATGATGAAGTGTTCTATCTTGTACTCCCTCCATTCTTTTTTAATAGGTCGATTTTGTTTTTAGCGAAATTTAAGGAAATTAAGAGAACTAATGATTGATAGTGGCCCTCATGACACTTGTCAGTAAAAGAAGTGAAGTGAAATGGTCCCCGTGACACTTGTTAGCAAAAGAAGTAAAGTGAAGTGGTCCACATGACACTTGTCACCAAAAGAAGTTAAGAGAAAAGTGGTCCCAAAAAATTAAAGGTTATTTTGTACCCTGTTATTAGCAATTTGTACAACAATGAACGATCGATAATCAAAGCTGAGTATTAAATGCACTGCACATGGTCACATCCGCGATGCTAACATCTATTATTTTACATAAAAACAGATGTAATTAAACCTCGCGTTTTTAGGGGCCACCCGAAAGGATTTAGGGGCCATCAATTTATACCCAGCCAAAGACTCTAGTTAAGGGGTACCCTATATGATATTGAAATTACATAAATACCCTTCTGGTAAAACTGTATAAAAACCAAATCAAAAAAAATTCTACTCATTTCAACTCTTCTTCTTCCAGTTTCATATTATCTTCCGATTGTGGAAGAAAAAAAACTTTCCCTCGTTCAACCGAAACATCGCCGCGAATCGTAAAATCAAAACATCGTCGATTAGTTTATAAAACAATGGATAATGGAAATGAAACCCACAGACCTAGAACCAAAAACGTTGCTCGGGGTATCGATCCAAAGATTGGGATTTTAGCAAGAAATAAAGAAATTGTTGCTGCAAATGAAGAAGAACGCGAAGAACAAGTACCCGTCGATGTAGTCGGTGGTGGCGATTCCGATAGTCAAACACTTCGTCAACTTCAAATGGCCCCAATTAGGTAAGAATCTATCATTTTTGGGGTTTATTTCGCTTTAATTCGACGAATCGAGAAAAAGAATTTCAAGGGTTTTCGGTTATTTATCCAGATTCGGGCGATATTCATGCTCATTTACTTCCGAATGTAGTCGTGTTCTTCATTTCTCAAGAACATCGACAGTATTCGGGAGAAATATTTGATGGTTATCGGCCGAATATTATTGGCCATATCTTCCTGGATACAAACTGGTAATAATCGGTAGTTTAATGAATTTGTTGGCTTCCGAATATATTTAAGTAGACACACAGTATTCGGAAGTACAGTCACTACCGAATATATATATATATATATATATATATATATATATATATATATATATATATATATATATATATATATATATATATATTCTGGAGAAATATTTGATGGTTATCGGCCGAATATTATTGGCCATATCTTCCTGGATACAAACTGGTAATAATCGGTAGTTTAATGAATTTGTTGGCTTCCGAATATATTTAAGTAGACACACAGTATTCGGAAGTACAGTCACTACCGAATATATATATATATATATATATATATTGAAAAAATCTCAAAATTCTAATATAGTAAAAATCCCATTTTGGGGCCAGTATTTATTCGGAAGACAATATAATGTTTTATACCTCCGATTGTGTAGGATAAAATTTTAGAGTTTCTGAACTCCAGTTGATGAATATTCGGTTGTAAACATGTTAGTTATATTCCGATTGTTTTTCATTCGGAAAAATATGTGTCTTCTTACTTCCGAATTTGTCATTCGGGTTATAGTTGTGCACTTTGTCTTCCGATTGTGTAGGATGAAAAATTTAGAGCTTCTGAACTCCAATTGATGCATATTCGGTTGTAAATATGTTAGTTAGCTTCGATTGTTTGTATTCGGGAACAATATGTGTCTTCTTACGTCCGAATGTGTACATTCGGGTTATATTTCCATACTTTGTCTTCCGATTGTATAGTTTGTAAATATTGTTCCTTTCTTTGTTGTTTAGACAAAGTCGAGAAGGAGGAAGAAAGTGACAGCTAGTGCTAGGAGGGAAAGGAGTGCCAAAGATAATTCAAGTGCTCAACAAAGCTTACAAGAACAAAGCAGTCAACAAGGAGTGCAACCAAGTTGAACAAAGTGAACAACAAGGCAGTGAACAAGGGGTGCGACCAAGTGTTGAACAAGCCGCTCAACAAAGTGCAGAACCAAGTGTTGAACCAGTTGATCCAGTGCCAAGAGTAGAAGAAGAAGGACAACCAAGTGGTACCCAAAAAGCCAAAAAAGGAAAAGATGGTGTAAAGAAGGATATTGCTAAGAAAGCATCACATCTTGTCCCTCAGCACTTGAAGAAGAAGGGTATTCCAGCAGGCACAATCCTTGGGCTACCAGCGGATGGAGGAAAATTGCTATTTGGATACAAAGACTCATGGGCCAGAGAAATATACGAAACCGAGGTAATAAAATTACTATTTTTATTAATGTATTGTCTATGTGTTATATCGTAATATTTGTATTAAGGATTTTTTATGTACTTTAATAGGATCATCAAGATGCGGTCCGTCTACTCAAACCTACCGCCGCACCAACAAAAATGCTTGCGTGGCCTTTATCCGGTGAATGTGAAAGGTTCAAGTCAATTGTTGCCAACTCGGGGTTAGCTAATGCCGCCGAGAATTCATTGTTGGAACATGATCGTGTGGCCATATCGGCGTTCGTGGAGAGAATGTATCCTGAGACCGATACTTTCCATATGCCGTTTGGGGAGATGACGATTACCCGGATGATGTTGTGCAGATTCTTAACCTTCCCGACCAAGGCACACTGTGAAGTTTAACTACACAAAGCAGTTAAGTTGGGCACAACTTTATGCTCTAACTAAAAAGTGCTTAGGTTGGGATGAAGAGACAACAAAGCAGAGTTTAGGAGGCATGCAAGTTACAGAACAAGACAGATCAACATTACAGCTTTGATGAATATGTTCGAGGCACCTTGGAGAAGGAAAAGAATGGAACGTTAACTGATGAGCAAGTGAACCACGCTGCCACCGCATATCTCCTTTGTGTATTGGGATGTGTCATATTCCCCAATACTTCTGGCAACCGGATCGACGCCAACCTTATACAACTTTTGGATCCTCTCCATGAAGTCGGTGACTATTCTTGGGGCACGGCATGCCTAGCATTCTTGATGGAAGAGTTGAGAAAGGCTTCGAGGCTAGGAACCTGCCAAGTTGCCGGGAACGTGGCTCTATTGCAGGTTTTTTCTTTAACTCTATAACTCACTCTATAGTTATTCGGTAGACAATACATATGATGCATTCATAACTCCAAATGACGCATATTCGGTAGGAATGATCCATCTCTTTTCCGAATGTTGGTTATTCGGTGGCTAGGTACTTTTTTTTTCCGATTATATAATCGGAAATATTCTTTTGATATTAGAACCGAATATACAGGCCAAAAACTATAGGTTACTGAACTCCAAATGACGCATATTCGGTAGGAAATGATCCATCTCTTTTCCGAATGTTGGTTATTCGGTGGCTAGGTACTTATTTGTTTTTCCGATTATATAATCGGAAATATTCATTTGATATTAGACCGAATATACAGGCCAGAAAAACTATAGGTTACTGAACTCCAAATGACGCATATTCGTAGGAAATGATCCATCTCTTTTTCGAATGTTGGTATTCGGTGGATAGGTACTCAGTTTTATTTCCGATTATATATAATCGGAAATAATGTTTGGAAATTACTACCGAATATACACAATCTATTTACTAAAACTTGGTTTCTTATGTATATAGGCATGGATCTATGACGACTTCCCTATCCTGAAGTTGGCCGGAGAGAACCCGGGGTGGTGCAAAGGTACTCCTAGAGGAACAAAGTATATATTTGAAGACAACCGTTCTAGAACAAAAGAGCAGCAATTGATTCGCATGAGGGATATTTTGGACCAATTGAAGGCCTCGAACGTATGCTTTGATCCATACAAGGAAGATCGAGCCAGTGGGCATATAAATGTCCGGTCGGACTTGTCCCTTTATTTTGGACCATTGTGGCACCCCACAGGATATGTGATGTATAACCCCTCTAGGGTGATGCGACAACACGGGTATATACAACATCAACCTGTGGAGAAAATGGGGGATTACTACAAATTGGAGTTGGAGTTGTGCTCTTCTAGTGGTGATAATCTCACGATTGTTCACACAGGCCCACCTACTGTTCTTGATAACTGGGATAAGAGGAATGACTTCATTATCGACACTGGTAGACGAACCACCCGAGGTGATGAAAATTCTCCAGACTATATGAGTTGGTATAACAAGGTATCACATCCTTTGGTTATCCGTGAAATAAAATCCAACACTACTGCGGCGGGTTCAAGTTATAATTGTATCATCAAAGACAAACCAGCTGGTTATGATAGACTGGTGCGTGTTCTTATATTTTTGTTCATTTTATATTATTCCTATAAATCTTAGGTAATTACCGTTTGATGTTATGTCATTACGTATAAAAAACTAGTGAATAGGTTCAAGCGTGTTTCCAAAATGTTAACTGCATGCCTGAAGAGCGGAGATCCCATGCCAGCTGAGAAGATCAAAGAGGATAGAAATCTAGTTGATAATATGGATAACGAAGATTATGTTGCCCAGTTTGGGGAGAAAGTCACGAAGAGGCATCCGCCCAAGGTGGCAGTATCAAAGACGGGTAAAAGAACTCGAGCTTCATCGAGCGCTGAAGCTGCTCCAACTGAAGCTGCTCCAACTGAAGGTGCTCAAACCCGTGGTCGTGCAGGACTGGGAGGTAGTCACGGTCGTAAAGTAAAGAAGAGCAGATAAATGACAATGATTTTTGTTGTACATTCGGAAGTTTGGGTAACTAAGTTAGACAAGTTCAAATGACAATGATTTGTGTGATACATTCGTAAGTTTTGGTAACTAAGTTAACTTCCGATTATTTCAATTTCAAAATTTGAAAAGTATCAGGTTTTTCCCAAATTCTGATTTTTGGGCCATCGTACATTCGGGACTTTACAAAAAACATTATCCTCCGAATATTACAAGTTCAAAACAAACCATGCCATTGCTCTAGGTGGTTCCAAGGGCCAATATAGAAGGTTAGACAGCCCATATTCAGAAGTTTTGGTAACTAAGTTAACTTCCGATTATTTCAAGTTCAAAATTTGAAAAGTATCAGTTTTTTCCCAAATTCTGATTTTTGGGCCATCGTATATTCGGGACTTTACAAAAAACATTATCCTCCGAATATTGCAAGTTCAAAACAAACCATGCCATGGCTCTAGGTGGTTCCAAGGGCCAATATAGAAGGTTAGACAGCCCATATTCGGAAGTTTTGGTAACTAACTTAACTCCCGATTATTTCAATTTCAAAATTTGAAAAGTATTAGTTTTTCCCAAATTCTGATTTTTGGGCCATCGTACATTCGGGACTTTACAAAAAACATTATCCTCTGAATATTACAAGTTCAAAACAAACCATGCCATGGCTCTAGGTGGTTCCAAGGGCCAATATAGAAGGTTAGACAGCCCATATTCGGAAGTTTTGGTAACTAAGTTAACTTCCGATTATTTCAATTTCAAAATTTGAAAAGTATCAGTTTTTTTCCCAAATTCTGATTTTTCGGCCATCGTACATTCGGAACTTTACAAAAAACATTATCCTCTGAATATTACAAGTTCAAAACAAACCATGCCATGGCTCTAGGTGGTTCCAAGGGCCAATATAGAAGGTTAGACAGCCCATATTCGGAAGTTTTGGTAACTAAGTAACTTCCGATTATTTCAATTTCAAAATTTAAAAAGTATCAGTTTTTCCCAAATTCTGATTTTTGGGTCATCGTACATTCGGGACTTTACAAAAAACATTATCCTCCGAATATTACAAGTTCAAAACAAACCATGCCATGGCTCTAGGTGGTTCCAAGGGCCAATATAGAAGGTTAGACATCCCTTATTCGGAAGTTTTGGTAACTAAGTTAACTTCCGATTATTTCAAGTTCAAAATTTGAAAAGTATCAGTTTTTCCCAAATTCTGATTTTTGGGCCATCGTACATTCGGGACTTTACAAAAAACATTATCCTCCGAATAATATAGTCGTGTTTAGAAATACCAACTTAATCGGTAGATAAAAATTTAAGTTTGCCACCGAATGTTTTATTCGGGGGGAATACGTGTATCGTTAGCAACAGATTGTAGTGCATCATTGATACGAAACCTCAACGGCCATATTTTCAAAAATTAGATCAGTTGGAACTCTAATCTATATAAGGAGGGTAACCCCTCTCAGTTATTATTGAGTAAAAAATCGGAATGAAAAACCTTTTCAATGGCAAGTCCATCATCAATCGACAACATACTTCGAAGATGCAAGCGAACAACTACATCAATTGCAGCAATGGAAGAAGAAATACAAAAAAGAAACAAACAACCCAAAAAAAATTAAACCATCGTTAGTGGCAACAGAGGAGGAGGAAGAGGAAATCAAGGCTAAGAATCGAGGTCAAAAACAATTCCATCATAGAGAAAGATTAAAACAAATTGAGGAAGAGACCGAATGGATAAAAAATTATTACATTGTGAAAGATCTACCCAAAGAACAGCAGGACGATCGTATATTTTGGATTAACGTTTCATTGGGTCCTTTTGTTGGTAAGTACAAGAAGCCACGCCACAATTATGAACCATCCCATGTTTCTTCAAGGGTGCACCATGTTATAAAATTGTGCACCGAGTACAACCGTATTCTTGCTAGGTACAGAGACGACAGGTTTGCGGCACAAGATACTTATTCCAAGTGGAGAGGAGAGTCGTTTCTACATTTCGAAGCCGCGTTGATTGTTGCATCTCGGACTGGGAAAAAAGAATAACATGTGATGTTTGAGTGCTGTAAATTCAAATTTTTAATATTAATCGGCGGTTTGATAAAATATGGAATTCCCGAATATGATTAATCAGATTGAAGTGTTATAATACTGTTGTTCCGATTACATAGTTTCAAAAAAAATTATAGCCGTGCCTCGAAAAAAAACGATCAAACATCGTCATCATCCGAGGGGATCAATTCGAGTAACTCAGCGGGAAAGTTGTTGTCCATAACACGATCCCAATCAACCATGTTGGACTCATATTATTTCACCCAATCCTTGCAATGGTTCATCGGGAAGTAATCGTGCCACTTACTCAACGGAGGTAACGGACAATCTTTCTTTACTCTTAAACCGATAAAATGCATTTCATTCACAAATTCCATTACGATTCTTCTATCTTTAACCGACTCGTCTCCAATACTATAAATGGACCTCAACGTCTCCAACATCCAAATGAAACTCACATTGTTCTCATGATCCATTAAACCCCATGCAATCGTAAACGTGTTTTTGTCCGAAGTATGGCAAGCAATGTTCAACAACGGCATGTTATACTTGTTTGTCTTATAAGTAGCATCTATCAACAAAATTTGATGAAAGCATTGAGCCAATTGGATCATTTCGGGATGTGCCAAGAAAATACGAACCACTATACCATCCTTTTCTTCCCTTCTCAAGGTGTATCCGTGTAACTCCGCTAACCACTTTGATTGTTGCATGACCGTTCTACCATCCCATTCAGTCCTTTTGATCGTAGCTAGGGCCGACTTAATTGTAGACAAAGAAGACAAGTTGTCGGGGTCGTCCGCCTTTATTTTACTTAAGATCGCACTCGCTTTTTGGATCCGCATAGACCTCACCGTCTGCATTTGATGTGGTTTTAACTTGGCAACCATTACATGTCCAATTAAATCCAACGGATCATCATGGTTGTGACAACCGTTATCAACTTTATACATTTTATACTCTTTACCTTTAATACCATCGGGCTTATAGAAGACAATCTTAAATGGGCATCCTATCTTCTTGGTATTGCGTCGGTATTTCCTATTCGTCTTCCGTACGTACTTACTATTCTTTCCCTCGTGACTCTTTCGCGTCCCACCTCGCTCACAAATCATTTCAAATCGAGTGTCACTAACATGATTATTTTGAACTACCACGCACATGTTATCTTTTGCCTTGTTTATAAGCCATTCCTTTGCCTCCTTCTTACTTCCAAATGTCTAAACGTGCATAAAACAAAACAAATCTAATAAGCATAACCATTTAACATATAAATTTTGAAAAAAAAAAGTAGTAATGAGTATACCAAATCGTTTGTATAGTATAGGGAAGTGTCGGGCCTCAAATAGAAATCATCAACAAACTCTTCAACAGCCTGCATATGAAAGCAACAAATTATTATACAATAATCGGAGGTTATTAAATAAGTCAAACTGCCGAATATACTATATTCGGAATCCTATCGGTTATCCAAAACACCCGATTTATGCAAATGAATGTACACAGTTTACTGAGTGCAAAAAAATGATATAATCGGAAGCTAAAATATATAGTAAAATAGCCGAATATAAATAACCGGGAGATAACTTTAATCGATAAACATCCGATTTTCAAGTTTTCGGAAATTTTATTTTGAGGCCACTGTTATATTCGGCAGTCAAATAATGTTAAACTATTACCGATTGTAAAGGATAAGAATACTGAGTTTTGAAATTTTTTGAGGAATTCGTTTTTGGGGACATTCGGGGATAAATAACTCTACATAACTACCGAATGTATATTTTTTTGGAAAACCAGTTTGGGGTTTTTTCTCGTATTCGGCAGTAAACTACTATCTTGGAACTACCGAATATACATATTTGGTACTCAGTGTGTTATATTCGTAAGTTTATTCGAGAAATTATCTACCGAATCTGGGTAGTTCATGGCATTCAATGCATGCAATAATCGGTTTTTCTTGTTTACAAAAGCACACAAACGCATGCAAATCGAGTATTTGAGATTCTTAACACAATACCTGTGTTTTACATGCATCGTTAGCTTCAATATCAGGCGATTCTCCATTTTCTTCCATGAAAGGGTCGTCTAGGTTTTCCTCTCCACAAAAGTTTGGATCATTCAACATATACCCCAAATCTTCTTCTCTAAACGGTCGTGAACCCTCAACATTTTGTTCTTCGCCATGATTCTCACCTTCTTCTTCATATCCATCCATTTTTGTAGTGATAAAATGGGTTTTCCCTTTTTTCCTTCACCTTCTTCTCTATAACTCTAACAACTCAAAAATGAAAAACAAATGGAAAAAATGAAACATAAATCATTCTAATACTGCACCGACTATAATCGGAAGTCTGGGTAATATTTTGGCTTCCGATTGCAATCGGAGGATAACAATGTTATCATATCTTCCGAATATATAAGAGTAATTTCGCCATTACGAATTACGCGAGATAAGGGCTGGCTACATTTTCCCTTTGGATGACCTTTTTTGTTTTGTTGTTGACCCCTAAATCCTTTTGAGTGGCCCCTAAAAACGCGAGGTAATTAAAGCCTCGTTACAAAACTTTCGATCTGACTGATCATGACAAATGACAAAAGAAAAACTAAAGAAATCAATACTGTAGAAAATAGAGAAAGGTCAAAGGAAATCAAGAATTTATTTTATTGGTGGCTCAAATCTATGTTTTACGGACGCAATCAGGCTGAGTCAAGATTTGGTCAACACTATTTATATTCAAATTCCGCCATTTCAGTGTCAATACTTGTCGAAACATAACGTGTGCTATAGTAACAATTATATGCATTTTTTCTGTATCCTATCATTGGGTCTTAAAAGAGGATTTTCTTTCGGCTATATAGGGTCACTAAATATAAATATATAGGGTCACTAAATAATATGATTTTCTTTGAGCGTCCCCTATCTAAATATTTATATAATGACTAATATGATATGATTTGAGATAATAAATTTGATTAACATCATTAATCATAATTAGCTAATTAATTAACACTAATTCATTTCTTTAAGATAAGTGATGAAGATGAAAATCAAAACAAGGAGGAAAAGAATGATTCAAGCAAAACTTTTGATGTAGATGAACCATCATCTTCAAAATACGATAACATATTAATACCCATCAACAACGATCAGTTCTTTGTTGATTTTTCAGAAAATCATGAATTTTTTTCTCAAACTCAAAATAACCCTTATGAACCTTACTATGATTTCGAAGGACCAACCGAAGAAGAAGAAGAAATCGAAGGAACAAATGCTCAAGATTACCAGGTATAACTCTATTCTAACTCCAATTACAGTTTTTAAGCTCAGAGAGGCAAGAAGTTTCGATTTTTTACTTCCGAAAACCCTAGGTTTCCAGTCACCAGGTATAATCGGCTGGGAACCCATGAACTCCTGGCCGTTATTCTGTTTTACGGCTCAATCTTGATGAACTCCCAGCGTTACCAAAAGATTACGGATGGAACGATGAATATTCCTGGCCGTAATTGACAAATTATGGCCAGGTTTTTTCTACGTGCATGGGAAGTATTAAATAGCATTTAATACTGTCGGCGGTGATTAGGTTTCCTGACCGAAAACATTATATGCTATTTAATGTTGTCAGTGCCGGTTGGGTTACCCAGCCCTATCTACTTTTTACGGCTCGTTTTCTCGGTCGTAAGTTGTCTCATCCAAATACATCGCAACTAATGGCCCGAAACTCCTAGACGCAAGTTGTTTACGGTTGGGAAATATGACTAGTCGATCCAGCCGTGTACATTTTGACGGCTGGAATATCCTGGTCGACCCAGCTGTGTAGGTTATTACGGCTGGATATTTACTTTTCGACCAAGTCGCATACCTAATGACGGATGGGTATTCAATTTCGACCCAGTCGTTTCTGTGTGTTTAAAAAATATTTTTTGACAAGCGATGTGATATGTTTCATTTTATTATAGATTGTACCGTACATTCCGGTGGAAGACCAAGAGGTGGTTATGGAAGATCAAGAGGTGGTTATGGAAGATCAGACTCCACCTGTGCAAGTTTCCGAGGACATAAGTGCTCACTATGCAAACAACTATGAGTGGAAAGATAAGGAAGATGCAAAGAAGGTGGCTCGATCACAAGGCTTGAAAAAGATGTGCATCATATTCCAGAATAAACAAGTTACAGCCACCACCTTTCATATGGTTTGCGAGTGTAGTGGAAAATATGAGAGCCATTGGAAAAGGCGTAGTGAGTATAAACCAAAAACCACAAGGAAGAAGGGACGTTATAATACGAAGAATGTGGATGCCCTTTTAAAATTCAATTTAAATATAACGATGATAAGAAACTGTGGTTTATGGTGAAAGTCGACTCGGGTTATCATAGTCATCCTATTCCGGAGAGTTTGGTCAACCATCCTTATTCGGCAAGGCTCAACCCCTTAGAAAAGGAGTTAGTACGCGTGTTGAGTAAAAGACGCACAAGACCTATTGATATTCTTAGTGGCGTGAAGGTGTTAAACCCCTAAAACTCATCCTCACTGGAAACAACTATCTATAACGAAAGACAAAATTAGAAATGAGACATGGCAAGAGAGAGTGCTTATGCAACAATTATTGTTTTTGTTTGAGGAGGCAAAGTACTCTACCGCCTATGACACAAATGAAGTAAAGGAAGTGGAATATCTTTTCATCGCGAATCCGGAATGTGTACAATTGACAAGATGCTTTCATGAAGTTCTCTTTATGGATTGCACGTATAAAACTAACAAGTACAACATGCCGATATTGAACTTTGTTGGGCAAACATCTACCAAGTCGACATTTACCGTTGCATTTTGTTTCTTGAAAGACGAGACGAAGGAAAGTTATATGTGGGCATTGGAAAAGGTGAAGTTATCGTATCAATAAGGTTATACTCCTAAGGTGTTGATTACGGATAAGGATCAATCATTGATGTGGGCATACCACGTGTTTTCCCCTACGCGCTTCATTATCTTTGCACGTTTCATCTATGGAACAATGTGAAAACTAATTGCAACAAGGTTATTTGGCCAGCAAAAAAGACCAAGATGGAGAGGATTAAAAAACTACTGTTGGAGAAACAACAAGAAGAGAAAGATAAGTTTGAGATCAATGAAAAAATAGCTGAGGTGCTTTGGGTGGATTTTCAAGGTGATTGGGAACAACTAATTGGTCGCTCACAGAAGAATTTTATTTCCTAAGGGAGCGTTTTGTAATGGAAAAATGGTCAACCTACCCGGATGTTATAACATATTTGAAGAACGAATTATTGGATCCCCACAAATAAAAGTTAGTTAGTGCATGGGTAAACCGTTATAGACATTATGACAATCAAGCTACAAGCACGGTGGAGTCAGCCCACTATCAGTTCAAGAGTAAGTTAAATGGTTGTGATGGTGGATTCATTGTTATTTTTAAAGCTATGGTCGAATATTTCAAGCGTGATCTCGATAGAATTAAAGGGGATTTTTAAAAGAGATCTAGAAAACTTGTCGATTACAGGGATATCCCTTGGCTCCGGGGAATAAGTTTATATGTTTCTCAATGTGAAATCCTAAAAATTATAATGGAAGTGGAGTCTTGTGAGGAAAATAATTTTCCACTGGGAATGAGATGTAATTGTCTCATCAAGTCATCTTTGGAGCTCCCATGTAGGCATGCGGTAGCATATTATTCCACAAGGATGATTCCGATCGAAGATATAGATCCATTTTGGAAACAAATATTTAGCCATCCATTATCAAATCAAGGTCTTGGGGACGTGTTTTGCGACACGGATGCACACAAGGAACTTTTTGAGAAGTATGCTTCTTTACTACCGGCACAAAGACAACTTTGGTTGTATGAATTGCGGAAATTCAACCGTCCATTCACTAGAGAAGATATTTTTGAACCTACCAAGGGGAAAGGAAAGGGTAGGCCTTCGAACAAAATAACAAAGAAAAAGAAAATGGCATAAGCTAAGAGAAAGGTTCAAGAGGGTCCACAATTGAGTCCTTCAATGCAAAGAGATCTTTCGGGTTTTGAGAAGTTGAACGAGTTGTACAACAAGTCGAAAAATACGGCTACAAACAAACTTAAACGAAAGGAAATGGAAAAAGGCGTACCAAGCCGAGCTAGTGAAGTGAAGGTAAAAGGCCCCAAGAAGAAGGTGGTTGTTGCATCCCAACAAAATTCAAAAAGAAAAGTTGATAGTGGAGTCAAAATTAAAGACCCGGTTGTTCCATCCCAATAAGGTTCAACAACAAAAGAAGCTAGTAGAGTCCAGAGAAAAGTTGGTTGTGCAGTTGGTATTAAGCATTTAGCGAGAAGCCGAGGTAATGATGTCAAAGGAAAAGCACCGACGGTCGAACCATCGCAAATTACCCCACAAAGAGTTGTTAGTGGTGAGAAAGAGACGGTTTTTTTTGGATGTAGGTCCGATGAAATCGCCCCCTGTAGATGAGGAAGGTAATTATATCCGACCTTCTTACACAATATACAACAATTACATGCACTTTTTACCACATTTTATTCATGAGTACGTCAAGTCCATCGACGATTTTGAGGGCGACGGAAATTGTGGTTGCCATGTATTCGTGGATCAACTTGGACCTTTTGAGGAGGCAAAAGAATGGGGTGACGACCAAATTACTCATGTAAGGAAAAAGTGTTTGCTTGAACTACGTGGTTTCCCCTATTTCTACAAGCCAATGATGAGATTCGAAATATATGACAAGGAGGCGGAGCTAAATGAGGGGTTGAAAGCATTTGAACGACGTTTAATGGGAAACACTACATTGACAAGTGAATATTGGATTAGAATGCCAATATGCGGGTATCTACTCGCCAACTCATTCCATTGCATTATTCATTCCATATCCTATGGACATATTGTTACATACGCACAAACAAGACGTATTTTTACCAAAGAAGAATCACCAAAGATAGCCATCATGAGGTTTGTGAACATGAACCATTATATCGGCCTCCAATTGAAAGATGGATGCCCATTACCTCCATTAAGGAAGGGAGACGGAGGTGACGGCGAAATACCATTCGGTTGGAGTCATAGGTTCGAGGAAATATTTCAATTGTGGGATGCATTACAATTTTCGAGGGATGGCCCTGTGTACTAATGAGTTCCGATGAGGATGACTATGAGTAAATGTGGTGTGAAGGTTAGTGATAATACGATAACAATGTTTTTTGTAGGGTGGAAATTAAAATGATAATATGATAACAATGTGGTGTGAACCTATGTATTTTGAATCACTCATTGTATATGAACAATCTAATTTTACTCTTATTATGTGTTTGCAATAATAATATGATAAAAATGTGGTTATATAGAGGTGCTTGCGGCCAGGTTATACGCTGACACGACCTAGCCATAATGACCCAAGTGAGATTTTCGTAGAATTACGGCTGAAACACCAAACCATGAACATGTTTACGGCTAGGAATCCTACCCGTATTTGTAGGTACTGTCAGATTTACGGCTGGTAATCTTGGCGGTAACTCTCCCTGGAATGTCAGTATCAGATTTTACTCCGTTACGGATGAAACACCTAACCGTAAACCCAATTTTGGATAGGAATCCTACCCGTATTTCTGGGTACTGTCAGATTTACGGCTGGTAATCCTGGCCATAAATCGCCCTGGAATGTCAGTATCAGATTATGCTTAAACAAAAATATGATATACTAAGAATCAAAACATTAGTATCCATTCATTCAAGGTAAATTACTATCCCATTACTTAAAACAAACGAAATCACCCAAATCCATAACCTAAAACGTGCTAAAAGTAAGTCTATATAATGAAAAGATGGATGACTTAAACAAGTACATAAAACAATCATCCACTACGACGAACAATCTTGAGAACATCCTCAGAAGATGATGAAGAACTGTGGGGATTTGGGAACCACTCATCCAATCATCCTCGTCGTTATTATAGAGATCATCCATCGTTAGATTATGTAACTCCTGAAGCCTGAGAAGCAGTGTTTTTTGTTGGTCGCAATCCAAATATAAAGCCTCCTCAATATTACGGATCAGTCCTCTGGTAATCTACTTAGCTCACTTGACCTATTTTCACATCATTCAATTAGTAGTGGTACATAATCTATCTTACAAAAACAAATGGTTTTTGTCAAATCCGACGGCTTTAAATATGCCATTTTAAGCGATGGACGGTTTCAATTGCTTTCGAAGTTCTAAAGATAAATCACGGCTGAAAAGTGCTACCCCTTTTCACGACCTAATCCAACGTCCCATATAAGATTTATTCATTCTGTTTTCAATACTCATACGTTACATAATTTTCTATTCAATCACCTTGATTCCAATAACCAAAAATAGGGTTCATCTCTTCATCAATTTTTCATACGTTACGGGAAAATAAGCGCCACCATTGACAGCTCACTAATTTCTTCTAATCAATCCTTTCATATGTTAGGTCCTCTTTAAAGCCATCGGACAGAGAGCACATGACTGGCTAAATAGAAAGAAGAAGATTTAAGTTAGTTTGCCCATACTTCTCCTTAATTGCAACAGTAGGTACTGTGTCAAGATGGTATCAACTGTTTCTTCTGTGGGCTGGTACTACACCGTGCAAGGAGGTTCCTTTTTATGTTGTTCGCATGGGACTCTATATAGAGTTTATAGAGGCGTACTTATACGAATATGACAACTAACAGTCTGTTTCTAATTCTCACATTTTAATTGTATACTAAAGTCTGGGTTTGTGCTGTTAGCATGAAGTATCCCAATCTTAGTTAATATGACCTCAGTTGTGTTTTTTAATTGTTTTGAAGGGTGTTTATCTGTTCATGAGGTGATTGCTTCTCAAGACTTTCCAGTTTCAATGCGAATGATATCATTCTTCTCCAGCAAGGACCCCTCAGTCCATTTAAGGGGGCGTTTTCGAGATTCTTATGGATTTCACCACTGGGTGCCTGCACGGAAGGCAATGAAAAAAAAGTGAAGAGCGGTTTTTTTTTAGGCAAAGGTAAATTCATTCATATGGAGTGGTTACACAATTAGCATGAGGGCCGATAATGATTTATCATGGAAGACATGTCTACATTTAACTCATACTATGGTCTTTATAGACTTGAGAGATTCCAGAGTGGAAGATGATGTGTAGATGGACTTCCTTTGAGATAATGCACATGAACTTCAAGGATGTTTTGTATGAATATAGTTGTTTGTCTATTTTTTCCTATAAATAGGACTCTTTGCTATGCTTTCTTAGGTATATATTTTGCTTCCGCAATCGGTATATACGCTACGTAAACTCTGAAATCTGCACGGATGGATGGATGCCTAAAAATTTGCATCTTATTGTTGTTAGGCACTATATTTCTTTTTATAGTGATTTACATTGTCAATGCCAACATATTAATTCTCATTCGCCTAACTGAAAGTAGCGGATTGTTGTATCTTTAGCCTCACACCAAATGTTTTCTTTTCCGATTTAACCAGGCCCTCTCGACCATACTAGGAATATAAAACAGAATACTACGAACCCGATCCAGTTAAATCTAGATTTTGCTATTTCTGTATTGGTGGATATTTTGGATTGACTTTACAATCTAGCTATATAATGCTGAACATACATGAAGTATGCGGCAGGGTAATGCAAATCTAGATTTTGCTACTTCTATATTGGTGGATATTTTAGATTGACTTTACAATCTAGCTATATAATGCTGAACATACATGCAGTATGCGGCAGGGTAATGCAGGGGGGAACGGATTTTTTTGAAGCAAAATAATCAAAAAAGAATGTCCAAGTGTTAAAACTTTGGTAAATTCCTTTCTTAATTTTATTCATAGTAGTTCTATAGATATTTATACATGACCGATAACTTGAGACTCAAAACTTTCCTAAGACACGGATTTGAGACTTTCCTTATAAGTCTCAAAATCATGACTTACATGGACAATCCTTTCCTAGTATATGACCACACTTTCCTAAAATATCACTTACCTTATCAGTCTCACATTAATGACTTACATGGACAATACTTTCCATAGACTGACCACTACGGTCTTGGAAAGTATTACACTTTCCTTAATACCCCCCTCAAGACGGAGCATGCAGGTCTCAAATGCCCATCTTGGACAAAAGACCTTGAAACTGAACTCGTCCTAATGATTTGGTGAAGATATCCGCCAACTGCAACCCCGTAGGCGTATAAGAGGGAGAAATAATTTTCTGTACTATCGCATCCCTAATGAGATGACAATCCACTTCTATATGTTTAGTTCTTTCGTGAAAAACGGGATTCTGAGCAATATACAATGCCGACTGACTATCACAAAGAAGACTCATTCCCTGTGTATGACAAACTCCCAAATCACCTAGTAATTGCTTCAACCACTTCAATTCACAAGTAGCTGCAGCCATAGATCTGTATTCTGCTTCAGCTGAACTTCGAGAAACTGTGTACTGCTTTTTGGTCTTCCAAGACACTGGTGAATCTCCAAGAAGCACAAACCATCCTGTCAACGATCGTCTAGTCAAAGGACAGCTTGCCCAATCTGAATCACACCAGCCTTTTAAACTTAGACTACTATCAGAGCGCAACAAAATTCCTTGCCCAGGATTCTTTTTCAAATATCTAACTACCCGAAGTGCAGCTTCCCAATGTTCTTGTCTTGGATGCTGCATAAACTGTGACAAAATATGCACAGAATAAGCTAGATCTGGTCTAGTCACAGCCAGATAAATCAAACTTCCAATCAGTCGTCGATACCTTTCAGCATCAATCAGCAACGGCCCTGTTTCCAAAGCTAGACGATGATTAGTTTCCATTGGAAACTCTGCTGGTTTTGCTCCCAATAACCCCGTCTCCATAATAATGTCCAATGCATATTTCCGTTGACAAACATAAATGCCTTGCTTACTGCGAGCTATCTCCAAGCCCAGAAAATATTTTAATTTTCCCAAATCTTTCATCTTGAAACACTGTCCCAAATATGTTTTAAATTTATTTAGCTCCACTATATTATCTCCTGCAACAATCAAATCATCCACATACACCAAAACATTAAGCTGCATCTTTCCTTTGATCATAGTGAAGAGAGAATAGTCTGAATAAGATTGCCGAAAACCATAATTCTTCAAAGCTGTTGATAGTTTTGCGAACCAACAACGTGGAGCCTGTTTCAAACCATACAATGATTTCTTCATTCTACATACCATATTAGGATTACCTCTCGCAAATCCAGGTGGTATTTTCATATACACCTCTTCCTCCAAATCTCCATGTAGAAATGCATTGTGCACATCCATCTGATGTACTTCCCAATTTTTAACAGCTGCAACAGCTAGAAAAGTGCGCACTGTTGTCATTTTTGCTACAGGTGCAAAGGTCTCTTTGTAATCTAAGCCTTCCACCTGATGATTTCCAAAGATCACCAATCTTGCTTTTAAACGAACCAAATTCCCATTTTCATCATACTTTTGTATATATCCATTTACTTCCTAGTGCTCTCTTGCCCTCCGGTAATTCTTGCAAAACCCAGGTATCTTGTTCTTCTAGTGCTCGTATTTCTTCCTCCATGGCTTTCCTCCATCCTGGATGTTTCATTGCTTCTTTAAAGTTGCGAGGTGCAGAACTCGCAGTTATAGCTGCAAGAAATTTCTTATACGGTCTAGAAAATTTATCACAACTAACATAATATGTCAAAGGATACGGTGTACCTGAGGAGGATGATTGTGATGAATGAAGATGAGATGGACTGTTTTCTCGAGTGGTGTGCGTCACAAATCCCTTAAGCCTACTCGATGGAATTTTCGTACGCTTTCCTTTACCCATATCACCTTCTACTGCAACATCATTGCCCGGACTCATAATGTCAGATCTCTCTTGAACTGCTACATTCTTCTTCCGTTGCAGTCACATCTTGAACTGCTACACCTTCTCCTTGTGTCACAGTTACGCCCGGTATGCCTACAGCTACAGCGTCTCCTGCTGTCGCAGTTACGCCTGGTACTGCCACACTTTCTCCTGTTGTCGCTGTTACGTCTTCATCATCACTCCAGTCAAACGCTGGATTCAGCTGATCAGTCTCAGCTGATACACCAGTCACCTCGGTCTCAAAATCATGACCAGGCTGAACACTCTCGTTGCGAGTCGAAACTGTTGGCTGCTGCAACACAGATGTTTCATTCTTATATGGGAAACTATTCTCACAAAACTGGACGTCTCTTGACACAAGAAATTTTCTTTCATCCAAGTCATATACTTGCCATGCCTTTTTACCAAACGGATATCCAAGAAAAACACACCTCCTTCCTCTACTTGCAAATTTATCACCTTTATTACTTTGATCATGCACATAACACAGGCATCCAAACACTTTCAACTGATTATACGGAGGTTGCTTTCCAAACAATATTTCATACGGCGTTTTATTTTCCAGAATAGGTGTAGGAGTACGATTAATCAAATACGCAGCTGTCAATGCGCATTCTCCCCAAAACCGTATTGGCAAGTTGGCTTGAAATCTCAAAGCCCTTGCCACATTCAATATATGTTGATGCTTTCTCTCCACTCTTCCATTTTGTTGCGGAGTGCCTACACACGATGTTTCAAAAACTATCCCATTAGTCTTAAAATATCCACGTAATGAATTAAACTCGGTACCATTATCACTTCTAACAACTTTGATATCTTTATCAAATTGTCGTTTCACAAGAGCAATGAAATCAAGAAACGTTCGTTCAACTGCCGTTTTATTTGGAAGTAAATGAATCCACACACCTCTTGAAAAATCATCTACTATTGTTAAAAAATATTGTGCTCCACAAGACGGTGTAGCCCTATAAGGACCCCATAAATCTATATGAATCAACTCAAAAATACAACTGGATTTACTTAGACTACTAGTAAAGCTACTCCTATGTTGTTTCGCTCTTGGGCAAATATCACAAACTTCATTATGCTTCTTCAATCTACTCACACCCGGCAACCTTTGCAATACTTTTTCTGATGGATGTCCCATTCGTCGATGCCACAGCTCGTATGATTCTCCACTGACTGCCATAACTTCAACTCGAGGCACACCACAGAAAATATACAGTCCACCTTGTCGTTCACCCATTCCAATCACCTTCCTCGTCAACCGGTCCTGTATAAGACATAAACTGTTAGTACATTGTACCGTACACATTAATTCATCAATAAGTTGTGTGACTGAAATTAGGTTACAAGTTATTTGAGGCACATAAAGCACATTATTAAGTCTCAAACCGCCCTGCAGAATAATAGTCCCTATTTTCTCAGATTGTGCATATTTTCCATCTGGGAGTCCAACAGTACACTCCACAATATCTTTCACATCAATCATGTCATCTCTTCTACACGTGACATGATTTGTAGCTCCCGTGTCAATAATCCAATTCGGTTTAGTTTGCTTACCTTGAAGTTGGGACGTATTTTTCTTTGCATTCAAAAACTCAAGCACCTGTCTGAGTTGTGTTGCGGTTACTCCCATCAAATCTGAGCCGTCTGAGGAATATGGACCATTTGACTGCTTTGTCTCTGATATATTTAGATTATGTGCTCGAACCTGATTTCCCGTTCCTTGTCCTCTACCACCTCTTCCATTCGCAAATCCTAGGTGATATACTAGATTCTTCTTTTGCGTATCATAATCTATATTCTTGTCTTTGCTTGATTCTCCATCTCCACCCATTCTCAACGATTTTTTTTTTTTTCAGTTTTCAACCGGCTCGTGATGCCATGTTAAAACTTTGGTAAATTCCTTTCTTAATTTTATTCATAGTAGTTCTATAGATATTTATACATGACCGATAACTTGAGACTCAAAACTTTCCTAAGACACGGATTTGAGACTTTCCTTATAAGTCTCAAAATCATGACTTACATGGACAATCCTTTCCTAGTATATGACCACACTTTCCTAAAATATCACTTACCTTATCAGTCTCACATTAATGACTTACATGGACAATACTTTCCATAGACTGACCACTACGGTCTTGGAAAGTATTACACTTTCCTTAATACCAAGTATTAGTAACAACAGTGCCAAGAAGGAAAAAAAAGGAACATTATTTAAATACCGCTCAAAATTCGTCCATTAAAATATGATGTTATTCAACTAGCACGAGTTAGATTTCATAAATGGACACAACTTTATACAAGTTAGCTTCCAAAAAGTGGAAGCAATTTTCTCGAGTTGATTCTAAAAATATAATTTTTATCCCTCGGAGGTATTTGTGTAAGGTCAACAAAAATGAAGGGTATTTATAACTTTCCCACAAAAAAAAGATCATAGATCTTTACTCTCGACATCATGCCAAAACCCGAGCCGTTATGGCACGGGTCATATCCTAGTTTGAGAAACATATACAAAAAAATAATCATATACTTAGCATACATACCATCATCGTAGCAATATCACACATTTGTAGTTCCTGGGATTCTTTCTCCTTTTCAGTGTTCCTAAAAATGGTGAAAAACATATCAGAAGATATGACCAATTCACTCAAATTATACGTATTACACAATATCGGCTGGGGAATGTGAGACTTCCTAACCGTAAACATAGTCTCGGCTAAGAAACATGCATACGACCCATCCGTTTGACACAATTGCGGCCAGGAAGTGTGACACCATCTAACCGTAAAAATAGTATCGGCTAGGTAATATAATAACGGTTAGGAAATTTTGGTAACAGTTAGGAAATTCCCAGCCGAAACATTCATCACCCAAATTTTTTTCCTGCAAACACGGGACAACTTACGGCTGAGAAAGTCCCATCGTAAAACTATCATGGTTGGGATCTCGAATTTTCCTAACCGCATGAGACATTAACGGCTGGGAGTTCTTGATGTCCCAAACGTTAGGTATATATTACGGCCAGGACGATATGATATCCTAACCGTAAACGCTTCAGAATACCATTTTTAAAAACCCTGAAATCATCAATCGAACCTATTTTTCAATCTAATGGTAAAACAACTAGTGGGTTTTTCGATTCTTACCTAGTAGGAGTTATTTTTGGAGGATTCGCAGGTGTTTGAACATTATTGGTTCACCACATCTCCATTAAAAGGAACATCAATAACTTGCCCTGTTTCAGAATCAGGGTTCCATCGGCCGGATCTTGTCACTCTTGATCTTGCTGCCATCTTGAGAATCAAGAAGAAGAAATCAAATCACGTTGAGTTGCTTCAAAAATCAAAGGAGAAGAGAAGGAGATATTATTAGGTTTTGGAGAGTGTTTTTGAGAAGAAGAAGAGAGAAAACGAAAGAATTTTGATTTTGGTTTTGAATTAGGATTAGATTTTGATTATATAAGGTTTGATTTTAAAATTGATTTATTAGGGAGGGGTAAATCTGACTTTTTAATCACTTAAGATCTTCCCTGTCCATATTTTGGCTACCCAAAGCACATTAAGCCCCTAAATTCCTATTGGGTTCAAGCCCCAATAATAGGATTTTTTTTTCTTTCGACAAAAAATGGCAAAGTTTATATAAAAATGACTCTTAGTCACCAAGAAGGACCAGAACAAAGGATTATAGGGATGTGTGAAGCACAACATACCAATTACACATCAAAATTGATATAAATATACCATCAAAAATGCCAGAACAAGCTGAATGTACAATTTGTACTCCATAATATGGCCAGTGGTGCCGATTTATACGACGCCTTCGGTTCTTACCTCCTTCTGTTCTTTACGTACGAGCACTTAGCACGCACTAAAAGTGCACCGTTACTAATTCTTGTTCATAATGCCGGTCTGATCGAACAAACTAAACTAGAACACCACTGTCACGGTGGGGAGAGCCGATCGAAGAAAAACGAAACACCGTTGCTATGTGGCTGTAAAACAAAATTTGTGAACCCCGACATTTTCTAAAAATATGCCAAATTGAAAAAGTGAAAGTATTAGTTTTCCTGAAATAGAGGGAGTACATCGTTTTATTATTTTATTAGTTGCAACATAAAATTTGTTAATGCATAGACCAAAATTGTGCATCATGCTTATACATTCAATTTTCGAAAAACTGTGCCTAAAAGGATAAATAGTTCCGAATTTTTCATAAAAACCCTAAATTTGATATTGTTGTTTGTACTCAGTGTAGATTTCTTTAAAATCTTTCCAACGAGATAAATTTGTAAAATTCCAAAACACAGATTTTTAAATATGTTATATTCTAGTTTGCTTACCAAATATACCCCTGAAAAAATAGGATACATAAAGATTTATAGTAATTGGACTAAAGGGAAAGGATAATCTTGTCCAGTGAAAAAATAACCAAAATTTTGATCACACCAACTCATTTGCAATCTTTTTATCAAATTGCACATTTATGTTAGGTTCCATTTTACAAAAGTGTGGCTATAAAATGGGCTCCCTTCCTTCGGACATCCGTTCGGTTGGCCCAAATATGGTGTCGGCTGGTTTGTAGGATTATCAACACATCATGCACATAGACAACCCAACCATTCTGTACGTACATATGATCCTTGGCAAGGAATTTGGCCTAGCTCACAAATGAAAAATTTGTAAGTTGTTACCACTAGCTTGAAGAGGGCACCCTGGCATAAATTCGATTGATTAAGCTGGCACATGCCTAATGTGTTTTCTTTAGGCCATACCCTTCCTTCAAAAACGAAAAGCCTACCATGAGCAAAAAGGAAAGATGATCGAGACATGACGAACCAAATACATTATATCAAAGGATGGTAGGGAAGACTAGACTAAACCGATCTTTTCCTACTAAAGTTCTTAAGAAAGAGTTACGGTGAAACATGCCACATGCAAAAACCAGAAAGGGACCTCATACTTGGCCAAAGCATCAACACGCATGCATTGTCTTTCCATAGGCTCATGTGAAAAAGGAAAAATTAGACAATTCAAAACGCTGCAAGCCGTTTCCAAACAGATACGTAGTTACTACGACACGGGGAAATAAAGGCCCCGTAAAGTTGGACAAGAAGCGATGGAAATTTCAGTCCAAAAATCCTCCTCCACCAGTTGTAATGAATGGCAATCAAACGAGTTTTGATTCCAAACCTCTCTCGGCCAGTAATCGATACTAACTAAGAATTAAGTATTGCAACGAGTTCGTGCATGTAATTCAAAACCAACTTTCCTGTTTTTGCCTAAACATAATTTGTTTCTGAAATGACTCACTACGCTACAGTATGTTAAAGGATCTGGCACATCAGTATCGGGACATCACTACGCCGTGAAATCATCTACTCCATAAACCATATGGAGTATTATTTTCTTTCTCCATAAACCATATGGATGCAGGGGTGGAGATAAAATCTAGCTATGGGGGAGCAAAATATTATTAGGGGTAGGAAGTATGCTAAATTAGGCTTGCAAGTCCATTTTCGTTAAAAAACTTATTGAAAAATAGACCAGTTGTTTATCTAATTCACTATGAATAAAAGTTATTTTTCCCTCAAAAAACAAGAAGAAGATAATAATTGAATCTATACGTTCAGTATAGAGAATTAGAAATTCGGTTATTATATTGGCGATCACCTGGCGAGAGGTAATATATGAATCTTAATGCGGGCGATTGTGATAGTGATACATAATAATAAATAAATTGTATTTCATTTCTCATCATTCTCACGTCAAAATTCGTTTCATTAAGAAATATAACATGTAGATTTTCCACATAAATTAGTTTTTTTAATTTAATGTCGATAATAATAAAAACAAAATGTTGGAATTCTTGGCGGTTGATACTGTTGTTGTTCCCTTACTTACGACACACGATATTATGCGATACAACGTCACGCCTCCATTAACACGTCACGCCTCCATTAACGAATCCTTTAATTTAAGGTCCCATGTCAGTGCGAGGACAGACCTGGATTATCTAAGAAAAAATATTATCCATTTTTCATGTTTGTGTTGTACTCATCATATCCATATCCAATCACCATTTTTACTTACTTCCTACACCTAATTTCCACTAACACTCTTCTTACACCCCTTGTGGTTTTTAGTCTGATTTCTCCACCGATCGATTCTAACCAATGCAAACAATCTTCTGCGTTATTAATATATATAGCAATCTCCACAGGACAAGTGTTGGCTACGATTATACTTTGGGACTGCATGGTCATTATACGTTGGGACTGCATCTGCATGATCAAGTGTTATTAAAGAGTTTTTGCCACTCTCTCACTTAGGAAAATCCGAATCATTCTTTTTTTTTTTTCTTTTGGAAAATAAGAAATTAATATAGAGTGGATATTAAAATTTCAATACACTGCAATGATTGTGTTATTGAAGGGACCTTAACTTGTTCGAGTGAATAAAAGAAGAGGAAGAAAAGATCAAAGCTTGAAAGAGAATGAATGACAAGTAATTGGGTTTTGAGAGATAGCAGTATCAAGCCGTGACACTTTCTTCAACCTCGTCCTTTTCCATCTCTGCTTAGCTCTTTACCTAACAAATTTACCCTACACATAAAATTGAAACCCTAACTCTTCGAAACCACATCTTCTAAATACAAGAATACTAACAAAATTAGTGATTAAACTAATTTTTTTAAATTATTATTATAAGTTATATAACTATCAAATACACAATCTCTCATATATACAATAATTGAAATGGATTTTTTTTTTGATCGATAAGAATAATTGAAATGGATTTGTATTATATTTTTGAGAAAATTAGTATCATACAGGCTTATACGTGTTAAACGACGAATAGACGGCATGTCGTCTTGCTCTGATAATTATTGCCCGTGAATTATGCGATACAACGTCACGCCTCCATTAACGAATCCTTTAATTTAAGGTCCCATGTCAGTGCGAGGACAGACCTGGATTATCTAAGAAAAAATATTATCCATTTTTCATGTTTGTGTTGTATTCTTTACGAAATTCAGTAAACATATGCGCCTTTGCCAGTACACATTGCCACTGTTTAACATGCATGATTTGTAAAGCCACGAACATATGCAAATAGAAAAGCATAAATTCATGACTATTTAAGTCATGGTTGCCAGTCTCCATAGTTCATATTGGAAACATGCAAAGCCACTTGGTTAATTAGCCTCAATTGCCAAAACAGCAAATTATGTCAATGGAATTTGAGGCTTCTCACATGTCAGATGACCACCACCTGACAGCAGTTTGCCTTAGCCTGGTCCAAATAGCATCACTAGCTAGTTACTGTTACATGACAGCTGCAGTTTGCCCTAGCCTGGTCCAAATAGCATCACTAGCTAGTTACTGTTACATGACAGCTGCAGTTTGCCCGAAGCTGATTAACCTGCTGCATAGTATTGTTTCACAGTGTCAACATCCAAGGTATAAACTCAAGGACCTCTATTATTAATTTGCAGCTATTCTACAAATCATATATGAGAAATCATAGTCACTGCCAAGCCCCTCTTCACATTAATTTCTCATAATATATCTAGTTAAGTCGTCGTCATCGTAACAACAAGAACGCGTACTATATAGCTTGTCATATCATCCTCATCACATTCCTTGACAAAATTTCTATTAGAATGATCAATATCCTTCCAGGCAGGCGTATCAAAATTATACGTAGCATGCTGACAGAGTGACAGTACTACTGATCCCTCCCCAACTCGGTCCATGCATATAGAACTGGCAACACAAGAAAATTAACCACGTTCTGTGTACGCATCAGTGAGATCCAAGTATTATTCATCCCCACATAATATTGTTTGCAAGTCTGCAAAAAAATTTTTGAAGGATATATACAGCAACCGGGATAAAGAAAACTCCTAACTAATTAATTGGAATGGTTTTTACTTTAATGGAATTATTAAATAAAAAAAATAAGAAATCTTCGGCAGGTAAGAATGCTAGGCCTAGGTAGTTAATTAGGCCGTTAAAATGAGTATCTAATTAGATTAAATGGTCTTAGTTAGGAAAAAGTACAAAATGAACAAATAATGCTTGGACTAATAGTGATGAGTTGGTAGAATAATATTTGTATTATCCTAGATTAATTAATTATACTCATCAAATCACCTTTGGTAATTATTTGTATTTTACGCGGTCTTTGCTAATCATTTCTTGGTGGAAATTCAAGTAGATTTTCACACGTATTCGACTCTTCTCGTAAAACCCCGGCTAACTAGCTATATTGTCAACTTTCACTGTCAGTAGAACTACTCAAGCAATTCCATGAATACAAAGGGGGCCATATATAACTTACGAGTTGACACTGGATATAATCAAAAGGGCTAATATGCTGACAACATATAATGTACAAAAAAAATTCTGATCGATTAGTTTAGCCGAATGATGAATCATGTTAGCTAGACGAGTAAGATAAATCCATAAATATATAGTCTAATAGTAGATCGATGGCTTTGCGGTATTAACACCATAAGTTTGGAGTCGCTTGATTAACGGCATATAAATCCGAACAAAAAATCACATACAAGCTAGCAAAGATGTTTATAACGACACGCGATCGATGTGGCATAACATGTATTATGAGCATGAGTCAATCATTAAAAACTTAATGGATTTATGTGTAAATTACATCTATTGTGGTATTTATGCACATACTTGTTGAATTATTTAAGATGATTAATCTATATGATGAAGATTTCTTGTGATAATAGATTTTCTTGAAGTCTCTATCAAGCTTATATACAAGAAGTACATAATTTAAATTCCTATAAATATGGAGTAATAATGGTTTATGATGAGATCGAGACTTACAATGTCAATTATCATAACCTAGCTAGCTAATAACTACTTCTTTCCTTGATCTACTTACCTAGTACTCTCTCTTAAGAAAGTAGAAAAAGTACAAGCTATATATATAGCTAGGGAGCCAAGAAATCTGGGCTTTCTAGTAGCTAGATCTCAAACTCTGCACAACAAATAACCTGTTTCCATTTGTTCACTTCCAACAAAGATTTCTTATATAGGAGATTGATTTTGTTAGTCTAAAAAACATATACACTGTTAGAGTTTTCATTTTGTAGGAGAAAAAAAGAAGATGGGGTTGAGAGATATCGAAGCAACACTGCCACCGGGGTTTAGGTTTTACCCAAACGATGAGGAGTTAGTTTGCCACTATCTATACCAAAAGATTAATGGATCATCAAAAGGGTCGTCGTTAATGGTGGAAGTCGATTTGCATGCTTGTGAACCTTGGCAGCTACCAGGTATTGCCAGTTGCCTCTCTCTCTCTCTCTCTCTCTCTTTATCTCTTTATCTCTCCCTCGGCACAAATCTGAGTTCTAGAAATGCAATTTCAGGGTATAAAAACAGAATTACAAGAAGATAGTTTTTGTTGGTTTCTTTTAGATAGCTTTTGTTGTTTCTCGAATGAAAATCTATAATAGCTTATTATTATTATCTGCTTCATACTAAGATATTCACTAAAAGAAAACTCTTGATGTATATCGAACCTAGTTTTCAGACAAAAAGACATTCTTAGCTTTTCATTATTTTCTCAATAATTTGTTCTTTTGGACATCAGACACTTTGACTTGAAGTCTTCAACCGACCATGAACTTTGCAAAACAGGAATTCAAACTAAATTTCATCAAAAAAGGAAAATACCCTGGCTCAATCCTACCTTTTCTCCTCCACCTTGTTTTATTATTATTTCATGTGTATCTTTTTTCTTGTTTATTCAGATAAAATCATATGTGGAAATTGCTAATTAATATACCTTCAAACACTTAGCTTCTTCAATCATGCTTATTCTCTTTGATCTGTTATATTACAAGAAAGAATAGAGATTATATTTACCTTCTTTCGTTGAATGATTTTTAATGGCTTAGTACAGAGTTAATTAATTAATTAATTAAACTCATCAGTTGTCATGGAGATTTGTTTTGGTTTTTATATATGTAGCCTTGAGTTAACTACGTGTAGACACAAGATCTTCATATACCACAGCATGAAAGCCATGGCGATTTTAGAGAGAGAGAGAGATACTAACTTATAATCGATTTGGCTTATGTATATGAAGACAGGAGAAGATAGGTGAATACTAGTTAGTGATTGGTCTGGTACCAATTATTTGAGACTAGAGATAAATCCAAAATGTATGCTGATAAATACAATAGGAAAAAGTTAAAAACATACATAATGATGAAACGATGTCACTCTACAAACCGTATTCATTTTGATTATATACAGAACATACCAAAACTATAATTGGGTCCCACTTTTCATCTTCATCCCATGTTCTTATTCATCATTCTTGAAATTTCTTCTGCTTAATATCATCATCGAGTTGCCTACTTTCTAGGAAACACAAAATTAATCAGGTTCTTTTAATGGTGCCCACTGCCCACAATTTACACAATACAATTGGCTTGTCATCCATCACACCCACCCAAAACAACATAACCAAATGTGAATTTAAGAAGAGTTTGCATATACAGATATAGATGATGACACATCTTAGAATGGAGATATAGAATGATGAAATGATGACAATTATAACGGTTGGTATATCTTCTGTCAGTCAGTCAGTCAGTAAGTCAGTAGTAGATGACAATCTAATATTTAGACCATATTCACTTTTTTTGGTAGTCATGGAGGCTGCGAGTTCCTTTCAAACGATAAATAGTCGGTAAATTTTTGACAGTACAGGCACATACTATTGTGTTTTGGTTAGTGTTGGACTTGAATGTCTGGAAAAGCTGTGAAGCTATTAACCACCGGCATCACCATCTAATATCTAGTTTTTTGAATTTTCAGACGTAGCGAAGCTTGGTGCAACCGAATGGTACTTTTTCAGTTATCGTGAAAGGAAATATTCGACTGGTTTTCGAACTAATCGAGCTACTGCATCTGGGTACTGGAAAGCCACTGGAAAAGATAAGCCAGTTTATGATCCAACTACCCACGCAATTGTGGGAATGAGAAAGACGTTAGTGTTTTATCGTGACAGAGCTCCTAATGGCATCAAAACTGAATGGGTCATGCATGAGTTTCGGTTGGAGAATCAACATATGCCTCCTAAGGTACGTTCTTTCTTCATATTGGTCAATATATACCTAGACATCGATTGGCCCATGCATATATACTACTTGCTAGAAATTGAAAGATGCCTAACAAATACAGTTTGTATATGATTTACAGGATTGGGTTCTATGCAGAGTATTCCACAAAAGCAAAGGAGAATTAAATACAGAAATTGGGTCCGAAAAGGATAACATTTTCGGCATTACTTCTTATTATCCTAAGCTATTGGCTTCACCATCTGCAATGGATTGTTGTCATCATAGTATAACCATGCAACCAGGTGAACAACAACTAGTTACCTCATCATTCTCATCATCAGAAATACCACACTTTCACCAGTACGAAAACAGTAATCCAAATAATTCCCTGGTAAATTTATCGGATGCAAACTTTAATCCTAACTCACCAGTACTCGAGTTTCTTACTTCTGAAGAGAATAACATACCGATGATCAATATGACTATCCCTAGAAATTGCGATGATCAATATGGGTTTCTTTGTGATAAGTACTTTGAAGATAATAACTTTGTGGATTGAGGTATAATAGTGATGCTCACATGTCATACGTTCGAAAGAGATTATCATCAAGTTTGTGCATTATAAATATAGTGTTGTTATTGTTTGGGTTTTGGGAGATCGAATAATAGGGTTTTAGAGTGTAGAAGATTGATATTGTGGAATATATATATATTGTAAATTCAAGTAAGAAGTATAGAATATTGAATATGTTTGTACTAAATAAATTATTCAGTTACTCTTTCTGCATTTCTTCGGTCAAAATCAGCTATATTTGTATATATTGATCATAAGCATTTACATGAACAGCGACTTCCTCTCCACACTATATGTGCATTAGGCCCCTTCCTATGGGTGTGGAAAACCTAATAGTTTGCCATTTAAGCACCCACTATGGAGGGGCAAACTGGTAATTTTTCACTTAGCCAGGCCAGGTCAAGTTTCCACCGAGCGGTCGAGTCTCGACCGCTCGGTCCATTCTACACCGCTGGCGGCTCTTTTAAGACCGGCCGGTTTAGTTTGTACCGCTGAGTATAATCTGATCCAACGGCCATAATTTCTCCCCCCTATAAATACCATATCCCTCTACCATTTTAACTCACACCTTCTCTTCGATACTCTTCACATTTGTTAATCTAAAACAAATTTCATCATCTAACTATTTCATTCACTTGTACTGTACAATTTCTTTAATACGTCTCAGTCTGATACTCAATCTAAACAACAAAAGAAGAAGATTAGGGGTCCAAAATTTACCGTAGCCGAAGATGAAAGCATTTGCAGAAACTATGTGTTCTTTACACAAGATAGTATCGATGGTGCCAGTCAACAATCTACCAAGTTGTGGGATAACATATTTGTTAACTTTCGAAACGAAACTATGAACATCAACGAGTGTGATGCAAATGGATTGTACGGTCGCTTTGTTACAATCAACGCCCGAGTTTCCTTGTATGTCGCTGCTCAAATGCAAGCTACTCGTGGTCGAGAGAGCGGTCTTGTCGATGTTGATGTCGAACGAAAGTGCGGAACTGATTGGCACCATAAACATGGGAACAATTTTTCTTATGAAAGTTGTTATCATATTTTGAAAGTGTTGCCTAAATATAATCCAGAAGTGTTAGCAAACATGCAGAATGTACTTGCAAGTTCACCGTACACTTCTTCACCTTCAACGCCAGCTTCACAACCATCTCAATCATCTCATCCCCCTTCAGATAGTCTTATGCATTTCACGAGCACTTAAACCACGATAAGGACCACAAACGATTGCGAACTTCCGCTTCAGAATTCCAAAAGCCCATTCCACATCCTTTCTCAGATTCATTTGTTTACTATTGAAATACGAGTATGAACGACCCATTTCACCGGCTGGAAACTGACGGTAACATTGAACTAAAGTTGACTATTTTGGATAAATTCCATCTGCAAGATAATAACCATGACTGTAGTGATTCCCGTTGATACTGAAATTTACCTGAGGAGAAATTCCATACTTTAAATTTTCAAACAAAGGCGATTTGTGTAAAACATTTATATCGTTTTGAGATTCCGGGAGACCACAAAAAGCGTGCCATATCCAACAATCATAAGAAGCAGCAGCCTCAAGGATCACTGTTGGTTTTGCGTGGTGACCCTTATACTGACCGGCCCAATAGGTAGGGCATCCGGTCCATATCCAATGCATGCAGTCAAGACTACCCAACATTCCAGGAAATCCCCTTTCCTGATTCTGCTTTATTATTTCTCTAACATCTGCATCAGTTGGTTTTCGTAAATAGGTAGGACAAAAATGATTAATCATTGTTTCGCAAAACAACGCAAGTGATTAATGATTTTCTGGGTTGTAGTAATGAAGGTTCGAACTCTAAGACTTGTGAAGGTGAAGGATTTTTAGATTTAATAAAAATATATACAAAAATATTGACAAATTGGTAGAGAGGTACTGGGACTAGGATTCCGCCAAATTCATTTCTTAAGGTTCAAATAATAATTCTTTTATCAATAATAGCTCGAAAAATATATTAAATATATCGACTCTAATTTATTGCCAAGATAGATTCTCAAAATATTAGATGTAAATGTTAAGCATGGGACATCAAATCATCTAAGCTAAGCATGACCCATCAAATCAAATCACAACTAATTAATTTAAATCATAATTTCAATTAAAATTAATGCAAAAGTCATGAAAAGAATTAATAAAATTACCCATGTATGAAGCCCGGCCTCCTCCGTCGTCCCAGTGTTGGGGTTTAACTCATCATAATAAAAATACTCTGAAAATAATTTATTATGGCTCAAAAATGGTTTACAAATGATGAGAATATGAGAAATACAATAAAACCAGAGACCTACGACCCTCAGTGACAAAATAAGACTGTCGCCGATGTGTCGCAAACGCTGTGGAAAATAAGACTGCCTGATGTACGACCCACAGGTGTGAGTCGTTATTACTGTAGATAAACGACTGCTGTTGCAGGTCCGTTCTTCGTGTTCTTGGTGTTCTTCATCATCATCAGCAGCAGCAACAGAGTTTCATCAACTCTTGATTTCTGCTTCTCTGGACCTCCTCTCGACCCCAAACTCTCGACAACCTTCTATGCTAACCCAAGAGTTATATTTATACACCTTTGGACCAAGAATAACTTCTCATTAATCCAAAAATTCTTCCCATTACTCGGCAGTGAATGAAAATATTCCCGATATCTTTTTTCTTTAATTCTCTGATTTGTTACGGATTGTTCCCTGTTTTATCTCTTCTCACGCGTCATCCTTGAGCTGTAGGGATTGTTTCCAGCCAATAGAATCAACCCATGCACGTCTCTTCCATCCAAGAATTCCAAGAATAGAATATTTTTCCTATTTTAGAATATCTTCCCTGATTTGATTACCACCGGTTATCTAACCAATTTTGACCGAATCCAACACCCATACCAGCTCTATCTAGGCCCTAGGAACAAACCCATTTAATTTGGGCCATTGAATCTCACTGGAACACCTTCAAATCCTCAATCCTAGTCACGGCAGTTCAAGAACAGTTTTTCCCGCAAATTTTTGGTTTTTGAATTTGGGAAGAAGATGTCCTCCCCCTAACCATAACTGGGGTGCGAATAGCAGCTGCCTTGGGGGTGACCTTTGGGTGCCCCTTAGTAATTAGGTTACCTCTTATCCAAAAGCGAGAGTCCGAATAACACTTGTCCTCCGGGGGTGCCAAAATCAACTTTTCAAGACGAATTTTCCAAAAATGTTTATTTCCTAAAAATACATAAAAACACAATATTAGTACAAAAATAGAGTTCCAACAATACAGACATTGAGGACAAATTAGACACAAAAATGTTTCTATCAAATACCCCCAAACTTATTATTTGCTAGTCCTCGAGCAAATCTAATCTAGAAAGTAAAATGACTACACTTAGCACGTGCAAAAAGCCGTTA
This sequence comes from Papaver somniferum, assembly GCF_003573695.1. Classification (NCBI taxonomy): domain Eukaryota; kingdom Viridiplantae; phylum Streptophyta; class Magnoliopsida; order Ranunculales; family Papaveraceae; genus Papaver; species Papaver somniferum. The sequence continues at coordinate 180,255,200 of NC_039359.1, forward strand.
AACCACTAGGTGGCCCTAGTGGCAGAGTGTTGTCTCCGGAGGGTTTACCAGAGGTGTACCCACAATACCTTTATACTCCAGACCCTATCTATCTACAACGAACCTTGGAAGGCACTAAAGAATCTCCTTGGTTGGCATACTTATTGACTACAAGAGGAAGTACCCTGATGCGAAATTCCAATTGATGTACACGAGTTTGCACTCAAGCATACTAAAATTCATATATAAGTGACAGAGCTCTACTCAGATAGTTGCACTATGGACATCATATTCGGAGTCAAACTAATCACATGGAAAGATTAAGAGATGGATATAGAAAAACATAGATGGTTTTGATGTTTACTAAGTGAACGGCGTTTCCCATATCTGTCTGAAGGCCACTGCCAGAATGAACCTATCCTAATGGACTGAGATACCGGTCTGACTAATATCAACACAACTGGCATATACAAGGGAACCAGTGGTTAATAACTTAAATCTAGATCAACAAACTGGCAAATACAAGGGAACCAGCAGTTGACTATACAGAACAATAACCATTTTTTTTAACGACATGAATAGATCTTTTTGATCCAAGCGCATGCTTCTTGTCAGCAGATTACACGATAGTTCCCACGGGTCCTGCATTCCACGCTTGCTTAGGCGACGGAAACAGGGAGAACACACGCATATTGCTATCCAAGTGTTAATATTTATTCCGACTGGTCTAATTGGTCCGGTCTCAACTTTTTTTTTTTTTTTATATAGTAACTCAATCACTCTAATTCACCCTAGCAGTGGTAACAACTTGAATCGTGTGCCCCACCTAATCACTTAGAGAAACATAGTTTAAAATGAAAATAAAAATAAAAATAGAAGTGAAAAGGACTCAACGAAATATGGTGAAACTATCATGTTATTTCTAACACCTGAGCTCTGTGCTTTTATGAATAGACTCTTTAGATGTTTCCATCTATTCAGATTGGTTCCTCAACTCCTATAACCAAGATGTTCCCATCCACTTAGATTGGTTAGTGCAAACCTGAATACGCATAAATTTCTAGGCTCTGGAGTTTAGTAATTGCAACTAAAAAGTTTCTCCCATACCCCCAAACTTAAATCTAACATTGTCCTCAATGTTCTAAAGATGAAACTAAAAGCATGAACAAGGAGAAACTGTTACCATTTGAAGCGAAAGAGTTAAGGAAAGATATTACCGTGTTGCATGAGATTGGGTTACCTACGAAGAAGTGCTAAGTTTAAAGTCTTCAGCCAGACTTAGGAAAGGATTAGTTAACTCGAACCATAAAGTAACAGTCGAAATAAATGTGGGTCTTCAAAAAGAAATAGAGCTGACCAAAGGAAACTGCAATAAACCAAGAAAGTGGACAAGAATAGCATTCCCTTACCTAGTTTCCTGAAAACTATCGCTAATTTCGGTTCAGGTTCAGGTTCTATGAAAGGGTCTAAATAGAATATTTTCATTTGCTGCGTTTCTTCATAGATGGGATCCGAATCACTAGGTCTTAGAGTCTGTAAAAACTCAAATACGAACTTAGAATCACGAAGTAATAACCTAAATAATTGAGGATCCTCTAAGTCAATAAGATTTGACTTACAATATTGACCAAAATGAGAGTAGTGGTCATTCTTAAGCAAATGTGTCGATTCTAATTTCCTAAAGCATTTAGGTTTAGCCTCACAACTTAATATTCGACACATTTGAAATATAAACGTTCCCACATTTGGAAGAAAACTATTTGGTGGGAAAACAAAGTCAATCTGGGTATCATAGCCTGGGAAAACCACATCAACCATAGGATGGGTTTCTAACGACTGAACTTCTTCCTGGACATCATTAGGTTCGGGAAAACGAGTATGAAGGTAATCTTGCAAAATGGTCGAGGCAGAGATATCAAGTCCTAAGTGTGGGGACTTTCTGAGAGTTAAAGGTAAGGCACTAGGAAAAGTGATAATCACCCCCAAACTTAGAGTTTTCAGTGTCTCTAGATAGACCTCTAATTATTTCTTGAATTTTCGTATCTTCAGAGTCCTTAAAATATTCAAGAGATTCTTCTAAGTTATTATCAGGTAGTGCATATTTACTCATCTCTACGGGTCTATCTTCTTCTTCCAAGACTATTGTTTCTAAGTCGCTAGACTCTAAAACAGTATTTTCGAAATGAACCCGTTCCTCTAAACCACTATCGGCTTCGTAATCAAAAGGAAAAACTACATCGTCTAAAGCGGTGGTATCCCTAATCAAATCCTCGTCCTTTTGAATAGGTGAATAATCATAAAAATTATTTGGATTTGAACTAGAAATAATATAATCACTATAAAACTCAATTGGATTACTAGACTCCTGATCACTATGCCTACATATTTCAGATTCTTCATTACTGCTATCCTCATCATCATAGTACGAAGATGATTGAACCTTATCTAAATAATTAGTGTCTTTTATTCTAACCTCGTCCTCTAGATTAGGCAAATATTCACTATTTACATCAAGAGTAAAATTGGAAACACTATTTTGGAAATTTAGATCTTTTAGAGAAGTTCTATTCTGGGTCTCTAACAAAAGCTTTTGGGCCGACTCACATGAATTCCTGACGTAATCTAGGAAATCAGGTAAAGAAAGTTCACTCATTGCATTATTTTCGTCCATAACTAAGTTATTCATTTCAGCGAACTTACGTGTTGTCTCAGCTAACTTACGTGTCGACTCAAGTAAAGAGGAATTAACAGAATTTTTCTCGTATGACTGATGGTTGTGAGGATAGTGATTGGGCTCACCATGGTATGAACCATAACCTTGAAAGGTTTGGCGTTCCCAACCACTATTCCCACCATGGTAATAAAACTGATGATGTCCATATTCAAATTCAGGTCGATATTAATTGTATTGGCTTCTATCATACCAGCTCGACATTCTTAATTGCAAGGGAATTCTACACAATCACAAACTAGGCTGACTCGACCAAATCAAACCTATAAAATCTAGCAAACAAAAAGCATGATGGCTCCACTTAGATTGTTTCTAGACCAGCTTCTATCTTTCGAAAGGGAATTCATTACAATTTAAGCAAACCCCTTTGGAATCAATCCGAGTCAAAGTAAGTTGAATTGAGGTGAAGGAAGCTCAGTGGAGCTTTGATACCCAAGGCCTCACCGCTATCACAAGGCGGCGCAGTCACGCATTCAACTCACAGAAACCATCATGAACTTTGGAGTGTGCTTAAACAACAACCAATATTTTTAGAAATTTTTTCCTAATAAGCGCGTTACCCTATCGGTCTCGTTCTAGTCAAGTTTTAAGCTTGGGTTCGCGTTAGGTTTAGTTTTCCTAAGGCGGGCAAGAAGGGAGCGGTGATGAAATCCGAACCCTTATCTTGTATTGGCCAGGCCTTGCCCTTTACTAGGAATTTAAAAACAGTCTGGTTCGTCCTCAAACAATTATCACCTTAAGGAAGACAGTAACCCGCTTGCAGGAGATTCGCGGGTGTTTCGATTGGACTTACCTCCCGTACCAGACGGGCGATGAACCGTTGTCGTCGACTCGGGCCATGACTCCTATGCCGTGTACGAACCCGAGGGGCCGAGACGATATAATAATCGTCGTCCTTCCCTGCACACAGTTTATATTTTTTTTTTTTTTTATAATACCCTTCCGTAGGGTCAAAAAAAAAAATAAAGTCCAATTGTCCAGAATAAAGTCCAAATAAAAAGTCCAAAAATTACAAAAAATTATGAAAAATAAAGCCTATTTACAAATTCTAAAAATAAATAAATAAATAAAAGCTATATACAAAAAATAATAATAATAATAATAATAATAATAAATAAATCCTAAAAAGAAAAAAAATTATGTCTTTTTTTTCTTCTCTTTTAGCTTTTAGCTTTTAGCTTTTTGTTCCCAAGTCCTTAGTATTCCACTTCGAACCTGTAAATCAAAGACACAAAAAGAAACGTAAAAAGGAACAAATAATAGTAAAATAAAAATAAACCTAAAAATTCTACCTAAGCACAAATCCGCGTCGGCGGCGCCAAAATGATTAATGATTTTCTGGGTTGTAATAATGAAGGTTCGAACTCTAAGACTTGTGAAGGTGAAGGATTTTTAGATTTAATAAAAATATATACAAAAATATTGACAAATTGGTAGAGAGGTACTGGGACTAGGATTCCGCCAAATTCATTTCTTAAGGTTCAAATAATAATTCTTTTATCAATAATAGCTCGAAAAATATATTAAATATATCGACTCTAATTTATTGCCAAGATAGATTCTCAAAATATTAGGTGTAAATGTTAAGCATGGGACATCAAATCATCTAAGCTAAGCGTGACCCATCAAATCAAATCACAACTAATTAATTTAAATCATAATTTCAATTAAAATTAATGCAAAAGTCATGAAAAGAAGTAATAAAATTACCCATGTATGAAGCCCGGCCTCCTCCGTCGTCCCAGTGTTGGGGTTTAACTCATCATAATAAAAATACTCTGAAAATAATTTATTATGGCTCAAAAATGGTTTACAAATGATGAGAATATGAGAAATACAATAAAACCAGAGACCTACGACCCTCAGTGACAAAATAAGACTGCCGCCGCTGTGTCGCAAACGCTGTGGAAAATAAGACTGCATGATGTACGACCCACAGGTGTGAGTCGTTATTACTGTAGATAAACGACTGCTGTTGCAGGTCCGTTCTTCGTGTTCTTGGTGTTCTTCATCATCAGCAGCAGCAACAACAGAGTTTCATCAACTCTTGATTTCTGCTTATCTGGACCTCCTCTCGACCCCAAACTCTCGACAACCTTCTATGCTAACCCAAGAGTTATATTTATACACCTTTGGACCAAGAATAACTTCTCATTAATCCAAAAATTCTTCCCATTACTCGGCAGTGAATGAAAATATTCCCGATATCTTTTTTCTTTAATTCTCTGATTTGTTACGGATTGTTCCCTGTTTTATCTCTTCTCACGCGTCATCCTTGAGCTGTAGGGATTGTTTCCAGCCAATAGAATCAACCCATGCACGTCTCTTCCATCCAAGAATTCCAAGAATAGAATATTTTTCCTATTTTAGAGTATCTTCCCTGATTTGATTACCACCGGTTATCTAACCAATTTTGACCGAATCCAACACCCATACCAGCTCTATCTAGGCCCTAGGAACAAACCCATTTAATTTGGGCCATTGAATCTCACTGGAACACCTTCAAATCCTCAACCCTAGTCACGGCAGTTCAAGAACAGTTTTTCCCGCAAATTTTTGGTTTTTGAATTTGGGAAGAAGATGTCCTCCCCCTAACCATAACTGGGGTGCGAATAGCAGCTGCCTTGGGGGTGACCTTTGGGTGCCCCTTAGTAATTAGGTTACCCCTTATCCAAAAGCGAGAGTCCGAATAACACTTGTCCTCCGGGGGTGCCAAAATCAACTTTTCGAGCCGAATTTTCCAAAAATGTTTATTTCATAAAAATACATAAAAACACAATACTAGTACAAAAATAGAGTTCCAACAATACGGACATTGAGGACAAATTAGACACAAAAATGTGTCTATCAGCAAGATACTTGTATGCAGTTGTTTTTCCAATGTGAAGGTACTCATCATTAGAATCTAGAGGTCTGCCATATCCTAAAATCCTCAAACCCGAAGTAACCTTTTGTTCAGGGCTATGACCCCTAATATTCAGTGCATCATACTGATAATTAAATTGAGATTCTACCTGACAAATCTCACCAATAATCTTTAGCACCAAATGTCTGGGCATGCGGAATCGGCCTTGAAAATTTTGATCAGAGAACACACAGTCAGGAAGAAAATAATTGTGCATCAGCTTCTCGTGCCATTCATCCCGACCCCGGTACATATATCTTCTTGTGAAGACTTCTCTTGGCTCTGGATCTCTAGGTATTTTCCCCGATGAATATAGCCGCATCAAGTTGTTGGTTAGTTCTTTATCTTCATCTGACTCAACATCAATTTGATTCAACGCCTGAACGAATATTCGTTGTTGTTCTTCAAATCGATCCATATGAATACGCACTTCTTCGTCAGAAGAATCCATATCCATTGAGTTAAGAAAAAAAATTAAACAAGTGATTAAGGTACAAAAGAGTGAGTAAGATAGATTTAGTGAGAAAATTAGGTGTGATTAAATTGAATTGAATGGGGTGAATTTATAGGGAAACGTGGGGGGTTCATAGCCATTGTTTCACTATTTGATATCGACGATTACAAGACCGATCGGTGTTAAAAATACCGCTAGCGGTCGAGTCTCGACCCCTAGCGGTCTTCTTGAGGCCGGTCGGTCTTTTATCAACCATTCGGTGGAGACTCGATCGCTTATGTTTTCTCCCATAGTGGCTCGGACAGTTTTCCAGGCCAGCTGGCATGGCAAATGGAGGTTTTAGCCTGTTGCCATAGGAACCGGCCTTAGTGCATATATGTTTCCTGCGAACCCCCAACCCCGACCCTTGCTTCGTAACTAGCTCTTTGGGTATCTTGGTACATTGTGTTTGTAGCACCGTGTACGGTTATCTTTGAGTTAATTGAGTTTTTTTTATTTTCTTGATGATGATACATTAGTACAGCTTTGGGGTGTACTTTGCTTTGTCAATAAAATTTTTTATAATTTTGCTGATCAAAATAAAATAAAATAAACAACGTCCCTGAAATGTTAAACAAAATATTTACCAGCAAAGAGGAAAATAGTATTGGTTTTTACCCTCCATATCTTCTATCATGTCAATCAGATTCCATCTTTTTATTAACAATTATTCTTTTCAGCTCATCGGTCAATCCCACCGTCAAGGCCACTGCTGATGTGGTGCTGACATGGGTTGAATTTTCTATTTTCATAGGTTTTATCTTTCTTATGACGTGTTTTTCGGATTTCTTTTCTCGTTCAGCGTTGTGGGGTTAACGGGGAGATATCCTTAGTAGGAGAGAGAGCGCGTGGATCGGGCATCGAATTGTTTCATAAATCGGCTTCGAGTTTCAAAATTCAAGCTTCGGATCTATGATTCTCAATCATGGATAATATGGAAAAAGCTCTAATGGAAGGAGCTGTTGAGCCCGGTGGATCTAAACTCAATCTTAATTTAAATTCTGTTCAAAGTGATGTCCAAATGGAGGAGATTCAGGACCGTATAAGGAAGGATGGTATGGAAAGGAATACAGAGGTGAATCCTGCGAAAGCTCAATTTTTTTATAAATATGCATTTCTCAACTCAACAGAGAGATGGAGTAATTGTTTTCAAGAGTGGGGTATTGATGATTTAGAATCAAATACAGATGATTTAAACATGGAAGAGGAGAATCTAATTGAAGACAGTGATGATATTCCATATATTGAAATCGATTTACAGACAAAGAAAAGGATTATTCAACCATGGAAGTTTTGTCTAATTGGGAAGGTTGTAGGGAAAACTGTAAGATACAAGTATATTTCTGCTAAAACAAGGGAGATGTGAAAATTGGTCGGAAAGATCCAGGTTCTGGATATGGGATGTGATTTTTTCATGTTGAAATTTGAAAAACCCGAAGATTTCAAGCATCACTACAAGAAAATGGAGGTTTAGTGCCAAAAACATTTGTCAGGAAATCCCCCTTTTTTGTCTCGAAATATTTTTTGAGATGGAATCTATTTTGTCACGAAGTTGTCTCAAATACCCCGTCTGGGAATGTATATCGCGACAAAATTACGGACGATCACGAGAAAAATTAATTAAAAACTAAAAATTTATTGTCAACAAAAGTCTCTTTCACCAACGAAATAAAGTTGTTTGCGAAAGTTATTTTAATGACGAAAAAATTCGACACCAAAAACATTCTTTTGCGAGCGAGATTTTTGTCGCAAAAATGTAAATTCCAGGACAAACTAATTTATATTTAATGATAACTATTTAAGACCAAAATATTTGTCTAAAAAATTAAAATTTTGTGTCAATTTAATTTGTCTTTAGTTATAACTATTTAAGACCAAAAAAATTGTCTCAAAGCAAAAGTTTTGTGTCAATTTAATTTGTCTTTAATAGTAATTATCTGAACAAAAATGTTTGTCTCTAGTTAATTTAATTAGAGACAAAATCAATAGCCCTTAAATATCAAATTTTAAAGACTAACTTGATGGTCTCTAAATATTTTATTAGTGACCAATTTTCTTGTCTTAGAAAGAATTTTGGTAGACAAAATTCATCCTTTTCAAAAAATTCATTTTTGTCTCTAAATTATTTATCAAAGACAATTCGCTTTTCCAATGCTTTGTTCAAAAACAAATACTTTGCGTCTAAAAAATCACCTCTAAACATCATAATCAGTGATAATTAATTTTTCCCGGACAACTTTCTTCCTCTAAACATCATAATCACCTCTTAGAGCAACTGCAATGGACGAGTAAACCCAAATTTTCAGTCGAGTGGGCTGGCGTAGTGGGACGGACCATCGATCAAAATTTGATCAAAGAGTAAAATCCAGACCAAATTTGATCTGCGATCAGGACCAAATCCAAATATAGTCGGGCGTTGATATAATCTCCGCTACACATCGGGCGTTGATATAATCTCCGCCATTCATCGGGCGTTGATATAATGTACGCATGAAACGGGGCGTTGATATAATGTACGCCCGATGGGGCGTTAATATAATGTACGCATGAAACGGGGCGTTGATATACTTAACGCCCCACTTTCACAAATTTTCAAAACTTACATGGGGCGGGCTTTATACCTCCGCCCCATTTTTTTCTTTTCTTTTTTTTTTTTTTTTGTTTCTGAAGCGTATACTATACCAACGCCCCACTCGCGCGTTATCTTTACCAACGTCCCATTCGGGCGTTATCTTTACCAACGCCTGATCCCAGGCGTAATGTTTATCAACGCGCGACCAAATATACTCTTTTCCCACTACGCCACATGACGGACTAAACCCAAATTTGGTCTTTTTTTTTTAGTCTTTGGTCTTTGGTTATACTCGCACCACTGTGGACGCTCTAAAGACTTTATTGACTACTTGTTTCCCTTAGAAGAGAATTTTAAAGACAAAATTATTCTTCTCTACAAACTTTTTATGAACGGCATTTTTTTTCGAAAATTCACTCAATTTTCTTTATTTGTTTTTTTTCTTCTATTACAATCATAAAATCATAATAGATAGGGGCACAAAAGACTTAAGTTTTGTTAAATCAAAAATTTAAATATGAGATTACCATTACTATGGAAAACCTAAAAACAATAAAACCAGCATAAATTAAAATTCATCTAGAAATGAAATCTCTTGTGTATTATTCTAAACACTAAAAGTTTGAAATACTAAATTCATAACTTGAAACCTTTCATCCAGGTCCATTTGGATGGATATATCTCGTTGGAAAATTCGTAATCTGCTTGCATCTTCCAGATTCTGTTTCCAGAAGGCATAATATCATGTCTCTTTCTTTTAAATCTTATTCCAAGAACCTCATTGTATATATCAGTTTCGTCTCTTTACTTTCCTTCAATGATGCTTTTTTGTTGGAGCTGAATCATCTTATCCTATATAAAAATTACATGTCAGTTTACAGGTACATGAAATCTAAGAAAAAGAATTAGACAAGATGATATAACTTTGTGTTGCTTACAAATTTTATTCGGTATTCGTCTTTAAGCTAATGAAACGGAAGCACATGGCCTCTCTTTGGCTGCAACAAAAGGAGAGCAAGTGAGAGAAGGATAAAAATGGGCCTAAAATTGTTGTTTCTTATTATAGTACATTCATGTTAACTTAAAAACAGGCCTTGGTGTTGTGTTCAATAAGGTAGAAGATTACTACCACTTTAATCCAGTTGTTAAGATAAATGTAAGTTGGCAACTTGACAATTAATGCATGGAAGTAAATCTTTAGGCCAAACAGTAATAAATGTAATTACAAAACTTGGTTCTGGACCCTATCCCATGCCATCTACAATCAACTTGGTTTGTCTAATGGTGATTAGTTAAGACAAAATGGGTGATAACAAAATGTCAGTAAGGCAGTAGAGATGAAAGCATATAGAACCTGTTCGACCATAGCACGTCAGCAGTTCTATTGTGCTAGTTATACATCTGTATATTAAGTGATGTATAGTTATGTCTTATGTTCCACCAAATCGAAAATAATAACCGAATACTGCAAGTAAAATTTTTTTCGTTTACCTCATTTGAAAGGTCATTTGCTGTTCCCATAACCCCCATCAGTGATTTTCCATCTGGTGCAACCATTTTCAACTATTTGTTCAATCCCACGGTTCAATGATTCAACTGGCATAAGAAATCAAGAAACACTCTACCGGAAACTCTAATGCCTCGCACTGGCACGCCAGAATTATTCTGATTCTTGGAATTATGAATTTCTACGAACTTTCTGCAGAAAATTGAACATATGAAATTTATGTAATGAAATTCGGCTGTGATAGAGTTCAATAAAAATTGAAACAGACATATACATATAAGTGTTCACGCAACGCATTTAAATTGTTGTTATACAGTTGCCGATTCGAGTAAAGAAGCTTCTTCTCCAAGTAGTATGAATACTTCAAGATCACAGTCATTCTTGGCATGCAAATAACTAAAAAGGAAAATAATACAAACAGTCAAACAAATATGAGTCTGTCTGATGATTCGCTCCTTCCTGAAAATGATGATGATATACCTTTGCGCATTGCAAGTACATCTTAAAACCAGTTCCGGAGCTGGGATAGGTGATGGAGCCCGATTGTATGATATGTACTAAAAAATTGACCGATTATTAAATGTACACAAAATGAACAACATTATTAAGTGCACTGACAAACTGTCACATTAAGTCATACCTCATACAAGTATGATATGCGTAGTCAATTGCTATCCAGAGCTGGGACACAAAGATCAACATATCATCATGAGACAACCAAGAAAACTTCCAAGGCTCACAAGAAAAAAATTACCTGATGCAACAGCTTAATGATTTTGTTAGGTGTTGCAACCGACTCTTCTCCAACTACATCCCCATCCCGATCTCGCAGCCATTTAACCAACTAGAATCAGTTGAATTTTTGATTAAGTCTACAAAAAGCATGTCTAAGGAAACGAGAAATGCATAGCACCCAACCTACATGAAGCATAAATTTTAGAAATAATAACTGATTGACACACAGGTAAAAGCAGAACAAAGCTCGAGTGCAACTGATATTTGAGGGGAACAGTGAAAGGAAGCCTTTGTGGTCCTATCTGAAACTCACCACCAGATTGAGCTGGCTTTAAAGATGGTCATAGAGCTTTCTCTTTCTTTGGTGACTGAATTAAAAAAAAAATACACAAAATTAGTAAAACAAAACCAATAAAACAAACAAATTGAAAATATGCACAAACGCACAATACCAACCATCAAATTGCAGTGATGAAGTCATGTACTCTGAAAACCTAACCCCAAGGAAGAAATCAAAACCCTTAGTAGAAATCGGCATTGGCATTCTAATTAGAAATCAAAACCCTAATTATAAATCAAAGCCGTAATTATAAATTGAATCCCTAAGGAAGAAATCGACAGAAGATGAGATAACGGGTAGAAATCAAAACATCTTTCCGAATTTTGGTTGAAGACCTAGAGACAGACAACTCTAGTGAAAATTCTAATTCCCCTGTGTATGTCAATCAGTATGAGTCTAATTTTAAAGGTGATGAAGAGCAAAAATCTGAAAGCTTGGTGATGGTACCGAGATCTGCGCCAACAAAGAACCAACTAGCACCCGAGCAGGAGATGGATTCCATGGTAACCCTTTGTTAATTTAGTCAATCATTTCTGTCAACATTTTTTCTCGCTATTAATCTTGCAACATCTTAAATTGATATTTGTGTTCTTCCGTTAGCCAATAGAATTGGACAGTAATGATTGGTGCCTTATCTTATATCATTCACATAATCGAAAACAATTTGCACCTGAGATTAGAACAAAATAGATAAGTTCACATCTAGGGTTCAAAATTAGGAATTTCATTGTTTTTTAGGAAGAAATTTGAAACATGGGTCCTGAGCTTTACTTGGCATAATCTAGTTCTTGATTAATTAAATTTTCAGGCTCCTAGGTTCAATATTCAACAAACTTACTAAGTTCAAGCTACCTGTCTTTCACTTTTGATTTATTTGCTTATCTATTACCTCTTGCTTTACCATTTTTCAAATTCATTTTCACTGCTTATTTTCATTGCTTTGTTTAGTCACGGAATTTCCGTTATTTCGTTCTTGATTATCATTATCTCCTTTGTTTACTTCATCACCCAATTATTATACGAAATTACGTTTTATTCTCATTGAAATTGCTTTACTCTTAGTATTGCTTTATTCTCATTAATTTATTCGTCATTTCAATAGCTTGTAACCTTATATCTTATAGTCTCGCTAGGGTAATTTATAATCTCTCTTTTGCTTACATTTGTTTACATTCTTAGTAGTTTATAATCATCATTTCACCTTTTTGCTTGGCCCTGATTAGTGATAGTTTCCTCTCGCCGAGTATCTCTAATTCCTTCTCCAGCTTTTAACCATCTTCCGACTGTTGGTTGTACCAGTCTCTTGACCATTAGAGTCTCGTGGTCTTAACTCTTAACTTAGTATCCTGGTAGGTCGTTATTGACTGGAAGTTCTAGTTCTGCGATTCCCATCCGTCTTCAAGTTAGTTCTGAAATTAATCTGTGGTGCCGAATTTAATATGCTCTGCCATATTAAGTGTGCTGAAACTCTAAAGAGTATCACCATGAATATCTTGTCTTGGAACTGCCAAGGAATTGGTTCAAACACCACTTCTTCCCATTTAGGCAAACTTTGTATATCTCTTAAACCAGACATTCTATTTCTTTCAAAAACCAGATGTAAGGATGACAAGGTAGAAAAAGTGTTGTTAGGTTGTGGCTACAAAAACTTCTCTCCGGTATCTCCCTTAGGACTATCAGGAGGTCTAGGTTTAGCTTGGGGAGATCATATGCAGGTAGAAATAAAAAGAAAAACTAAACAAATGATTCATACCGTTGTTACAACCATGGAAAATGGTATAGAAATAGCAAATGAGTACACCTTCCTCTATGGGAACCCAAAGAAGGGTGAACGCATAAAGGATTGGTTATGCTTAGAGGAAATGTCAGTAGTAATAGATAGTCCGTGGGTAATAATCGGAGACTTAAACATCACCTTAGCAAGCTCAGAAAAACAAAGTGGGAAACTTTTTGATGAAGCTCAAATACAGAATATAAAAGAAATCATAGAATATTTAGGTCTCATCGACTTAGGTTTTATTGGACCAACCCATACATGGTCTAACTAACAGAAAATTCCCAAACTATTTAAGGCAAGGCTTGACAGAGCCTTAGCCAATGCTGAGTGGTTAGCTAATTACCAGCAGGGGACGGTTACTCATTTCCCAGCTGTTGGGTCGGACCACTCTCCCATTCTCCTCAATTATAAACCTCTAGCTCAATCTCAAGCAATTCCTTATAAATTTTTTAGTCTCTGGCTAGATTATCCTGAAGTGCTCCAAATAATCAAGGGAATGTTGGGAAACACCAGTCATAGGATCCCCCCCCCCCCCCCCCTTTTAGAGTCATTCCTATGACTGGTGTTTCCCAACATTCCCTTGATTATTTGGAGCACTTCAGGATAATCTAGCCAGAGACTAAAAAATTTATAAGGAATTGCTTGAGATTGAGCTAGAGGTTTATAATTGAGGAGAATGGGAGAGTGGTCCGACCCAACAGCTGGGAAATGAGTAACCGTCCCCTGCTGGTAATTAGCTAACCACTCAGCATTGGCTAAGGCTCTGTCAAGCCTTGCCTTAAATAGTTTGGGAATTTTCTGTTAGTTAGACCATGTATGGGTTGGTCCAATAAAACCTAAGTCGATGAGACCTAAATATTCTATGATTTCTTTTATATTCTGTATTTGAGCTTCATCAAAAAGTTTCCCACTTTGTTTTTCTGAGCTTGCTAAGGTGATGTTTAAGTCTCCGATTATTACCCACGGACTATCTATTACTACTGACATTTCCTCTAAGCATAACCAATCCTTTATGCGTTCACCCTTCTTTGGGTTCCCATAGAGGAAGGTGTACTCATTTGCTATTTCTATACCATTTTCCATGCGTTCACCCTTCTGAGCTTGCTCCAAATAATCAAGGGAATGTTGGGAAACACCAGTCATAGGATCCCCCCCCCCCCCCCCCCCTTTTAGAGTCATTTCCAAGTTGCAACTAGTTAAGAAAAATCTGTCCAAATGGAATAAGGAGGTTTTGGTTTGGTTCAACATAAAATTGGACTCTCTCTAGAGACAATTAACTTAGTCCATGCTTCAAATCAGGATGGTAGCAAAGATGGACTTTTAGCGACACACATAAATGAGCTAGAACGGTTATATGACCAAGACGAAAAAATCTGGAAAGAGAAGTGTAAGGAAAATAATCTGCGATTTGGAGATAGAAACACTAGGTTCTTTCACTCGTGCACCTTGAATAGGAGAAGAAGAATTAGAATTTCTTCTTTAGTGGATAAAAATGGAGTGACTCACAACTCACACGCTGGAATCTCAGACACTCTTACTCGTCACTTCAAAGATTTCTTCAATGAACCTTCTGCCTTGCTTCTGAACCCGGTTACATAATTGTTTTCTACAGAGGTTTCAGCTGCAGAAAACGCCTCTCTAATTGCTATTCCCTCTTCTTCTGAAATCGAAAAGGTGGTAAAATCTCTGGCTATAGATAAGTCCCCGGGACCAGATGGTTTTAATGTTAAATTCTTGTCTCACCAATGGCCAATCATTGGTAATGACATTGTGAACATGGTCCAACATTTCTTTCGAACCAAACACATTCTTAAGGAAATAAACACTACTTTCATTGCTTTGATTCCTAAGAAAGAAAATCCTTCTAATCCCTCAGACTTTAGACCAATTAGTCTTTGCAACACAACTTATAAAATTATCTCTAAACTACTAGCTAATAGACTAAGACCAATATCATCCAGGATTATTTCCCCTTTCCAGTCGTCCTTCATGGCCAATAGGAAGATAATCGATAACATCATTATGGCTTAAGAGGTAGTTCACTCGATGCAGAAAAGTAAATCCAAAGTAGGAATGATGGGAATTAAACTCGTTATGAGTAAAGCTTTCGATAGGGTCAGTTGGACCTATCTCTTAGAAGTAATGAAAAAGTTAGGCTTCTCGGAGACTTGGTGCACTCTAATTCAGCAGTGCATCAGCACCCCTGCCATTGCAATCTTGTGTAATGGGTCTCCCGGAAAATTTTTCCATCCTTTGAAAGGAATTAGGTAAGGGGATCCTCTGTCCCCTTGCCTTTTCCTGATTTTTATGGAAGGGCTCACTAGGATTTTAAGGAAAAAAGAATCTGAAGGTAAGATTACAGGAATTGGTGTAGCTAGGAATAGCATCCATATCTCCCACTTTTTATGCGCAGATGACTGCATTCTGTTTTCTAAGGCTACTCTATTAGATGCAAAGAACATTCTAGAAGTAATCAATACCTTTAGTACTGCCTCTGGGCAGATGATAAATTTCCAGAAATCTGGAATTTTTTTCAGCCGTAAGTTTCCTAATAAGTTTGGTAAAATGATAATGAAAACCCTGAAAATTCAAAAGATTAACATTTCTGATTCTTATTTGGGTACTCCTCTTTTCATTTCTGGCTCAAAAATCCAATGCTTTGACTCGATGGTTGCTAGGTTTAGAAGTATATTGCAAAATTGGAGAGGAAGAACACTCTCTCAAGCGGCAAGGACCGTAGTAGTCAAATGCATTCTTGAAACTCTCCCCATTTATCAAATGGGATGTTATAAGATTCCTAAGAATATTACCGACCAACTCATTTCCCTGCAAAGAGACTTTTGGTGGGGAAAGAAGGAAGGTAAAAAAGTCTTTTTTCCTATAGCCTGGATAGCTCTTTGCAAGTCTATTAATGAAGGTGGTCTAGGTTTTAGAGAAATTGAAGCTAATAACTTGGCACAACTAGGTAGATTAGCCTGGAATTTGTTGGTAAATCAAAATGCTCCTTGGGCAGTTGCGCTTAAAGCAAAATACTTCAGGAAATTTAGACATGCCCTTGATGCAAAAAATACCAAAACAGGGTCTTGGATGTGGAATTGTATCCAAAAGGGTTTAACTCAAATTAAACCTTACTGTTTTGGGGAAACAGGGGATGGCAGCTCCGTCCACATCATCGAAGATAACTGGATTCACATGGACAAGGAATTGGCTCCAACTGTCTTACCTCTTAATGTTTACTTGGTCTCCCATCTTCTCCTCCCTAATTCTTGTTCTTGGAACATTAACTTACTCCAAAGCATTTTTGACCTTCATACAGTAAATGCAATCCTAATGGTTATTGTGAATAGGTCTAAGAAGGACATAATTAGATGGACACAAAGAAGAGATGGCAGTTTCTCAACGAAGTCCTTGTACAATGCGATTAGAAACCAACAAGAAATTCAGAACTCGATATGGGATCAAATATGGAGGATAGATTCTTCACCTAGAACCGTTTTATTTGTTTACAAATGTAGGCAAAACATGGTAGTTACGACAGATAGGCTTGCAAGGTATCTAGATATCCAAAATATTTGTGCTTTATGTTCGCAATAGGGGGAAACACTTGAGCATATTCTTGTTAACGGTCCGTTTGCAAGAAGTGTGTGGTTTGCTTCTAATTCAAACCCATTCCCGCCTGGATACTCCTTACATTGAGTGAATAAATGGATAGATAGTTGGCACAATGCTCCTACAGGTTGGTGTACAGACAAGGGGTTTTGGAGTTCTTTTTGCGCTTCAATGGTGTGGCATACATGGAAGGCAAGGTGCGATAAGACTTTTGAAAGAATTCAACAAGATCTAAGACAAGTTCATCGTAACGCAATTCGCTTCTGGGAAGAAAATAGTCAAGCAAGGAAAGTGGAGCACCAACCAAATCACTCTAGCCACATCAATGTGGTTAAGTAAAGGACTGGACCCCCCTATGCCTGGGGCGGTTAAAATGAACATTGCCTCTTATTGGGATATCAATACTAACACTTCTATTTATACTATTGTTTTACGTGATCATTTGGGTATGTGCAGGAAGGTGATGCGGAAAACAGCGCAAACACAAACTAGCGAGGAAGGTGAGGTGTTAGCAGCAGTGGAAGCTTGGAGTTGGGGGGTACATCTCAAAGCTACAAACATCCAAATAGAAACCAGCTGCAACAACCTCTATAGGATGATAAGTGGAGCTCCAAACAACATTTCTTGGCAAGCTTTCGCGAGATGGGATGCTAGTAAACAAACAGTCATCAAAGCGAATTTCTTTATATGCGATAAATCTTTCTTTTATTAAGTATTGTAACTAAGAAAGCCAATCAGACAGCTATTGATTTGGGGCAGATGCCCAAAGCAACAGCAACCTGGGATAGGTTGCATTTTAGCGAATGCAACCAAACCCAAACAATTTGTATCTTTCCATGATCTATTTATTTACTAGATCTTTATTACCCAAAAAAAAAAAAGACGAGAGAGAAGAAAAGTTAGAAGTGAGAGGAAAAAGAAAATGTTTTTATAAAAGATATCGATAGCGGTCTTGGTCAAACGTGTAGTCTAATATGCACTGAGAGGTGGATATTACTCGTGGACTTCTCCTACGGATTAAGGCAATCCGGCCCGTCAACTGAAATTATTTGACTCATCTCAATCAAAAATATGTGATTTACTAGTATAACTGTTGCCACGGTGGGAGGGAAGACCGAATCTGAAGATGAGATTTGTCAGCGATTACTTTCGCCCCGTTTCAAAAAAAAGTGATACTAACACCTTATTTTGAAAAAAATTGATACTTTCGCTTCGTTTCAGAAAAAATGATACTTTCACCCCGTTTTAGAAAAATTGATACTATCGCCATGTTTCATAAAAGGTGATACTTTCGCTCCATTTCAGAAAAGTGATACTTTCGCCTTGTTTTAAAGAAATTGATACTTTCGCTCCGTTTCAGAAAAAATGAAACTTTCCCCTCGTTTCAGAAAAAGTGATACTTTCGCACTGTTTCAGAAAAAGTGATACTTTTGCCCCGTTCCAGAAACGGAGCGAAAGTATCACTTTTTCTGAAATAGAGCGAAAATATCACTTTTTCTGAAACCGGGCGAAAGTATTACTTTTCCTGAACTTTATAACCTTTCGAACGCGATAAAATTTGTAAAATTCCAAGCCACGGATTTTTAGATATGTTATATAAAAGTTTGGTGGTCAATTATACCCCTAAAAAATAGGATACACAAGGAATTATAATACAATTTGACACTTATATCTATTTGCCTTTCCTTTTTGGTTTACTTACGAAATTGTCTAATATCTTGTTGCCCTTCCTCTTTGGTTTATTTACGAAAATGTTTATACATGTTGCCCTTCCTCTTGGGTTTATTTACGAAAATGTCTAAAGGAAAAAAAGAAAAAATTGATTTAGAGGGTCATTTTTGGTTTTCGGCCCGGACCATTTTCAATCTTTTTGTGTCAATTGATCACTTAGATTTTACAAAAAAAAGTGGTCATATAAAGTCCTCTCTCGCTTCGCTCGGTCGGCCCAAAAAACTTGGTCTCGTGAGTTAGGGACATTTCATTCCATGATTTAAAAAGGTCTGAATCAGACATTAGGTTTGATTCAGGTCGCGAGTCAACAAAGAACGAACACAATGTAAATGTACGTGTAAGAAGCACGAATTCAAATGAGATCAAATGAATTCATGAATCAGATTCAATCTTGGAGTCAGACTTATACAAATCATTAAATTGATTTTCATAGCTAGAGAGCAGTTAAAGGTTTCCACAGTACCCAAATATGCATAATGTCCGTAATGAGAAGATATAGCACACTCACATTTGTGTATCAAATAAAATGAAATTAAATTGGGATCAAATTGACACATAGCTGATCTTGTTTCTAGGTCATCCATCAAATTAACACATACACCCTTTATGTATTTATCTTAACCAATATCGCTCGACCTCAGTTAATTTCTCATGAATCCCATGGTTACCTATTATTAATTTATTCAAAATTTTCATCCAATTGACTTCATGTTCTTTGTCGTCAGTCAATTTTACCAATTCTAGTCACCTCACTCGATTTCAATCTGATCCGCCAGTTTTTTCCAATTATCCATAATTTTAACCAAATGTCCATTGACTTAACCAAACCGGTTTCTCTTCCCGTTTACTTAATTTCATTTGTTATCGTTAAGAGCAAGTTTTATGGTGGAATCCAAACTATTCCAAGTGTGGAAAAATCATGGAATGTCAAGTCTAATGGCTTCCAAGTTGGGGTCTTTCCCAGAAAATCCAAGCAAGGTTCCACAGTTTCGTGGAATTCATCTGAACTCCAATAAGAATAGCGTTAAACGCAATTAAGAATTGCGTTTTTTTTATCCGTAGATTTAAAATGAGTTGTTGAAATCTAACGGCTGAAAAAAAACTCCATTCTTAATTGCGTTTTTTTTTATCCGTAGATTTAAAATGAGTTGTTGAAATCTAACGGCTGAAAAAAAAGCTCTATTCTTAATTGCGTTTTTTTTAGCTCCATTCTTAATTGAGATTTTTTAGCTCCATTAAGAATAGCGTTTCTACTATTCCACCATTACACTTGCGATTCCATCCAAAGTTCCAAGTGCTGAGGTAGCGTGGAAGATGGAAGATGGATGGATTCCACCGTAAGACTTGTTCTAATCTTACATTATGTCGGTAGGCCACGCCTAATTTCTCTCAGACTATCAATTTTTGATGTTATCGATCTTTTTAACCTTACCAATTTAGGTCGCCTCACTCAGTCTATTCAACGGTTTTTTTTCTTCTAATTATCCATCACATTTAACCTAATGTCCACCGACTTTAGTCAATTTCACCCATTATCTATCAGCTTGATATGGCTCGACCTTACTCGATTTTCCCAAGATTTTCATGGGTTTATATGGTTAATTATTGAATCAAACAGGATATCCATGTAGTCTACTTGATTTCATTTCTTATCCATTAACATTACCTTATGCCGGTCGGCCTCGCTCAATTTCTCTCGTATGCAATCATTTTTACATGATATCCATCATTTTAACCGATTTTCCATACAATTTAGTCAAATTCAACCGTTACAAGTGAATTTTATCTAATATCGCTCGACCTCCCTTTATTTTTTTGGACTTCCATGGGTTTATGAGTTATATGGTTGCGTATTAATTCAGACCGAATTTCTATTCACTTCACTCAATTTAGTTATCCGACAGTCTATCAGTCAGGTCACCTCACTCTGTTTCAAAAGAATTTCATCAGTTTTTTTTCCCAGTTATCCATCATTTTCACCGAATGCTCATTTATTTAGTCCATCTCATCCGTCAACTCAATTTTATCCTCTACTGCTCGACCTTATTCGATTTTTCTTGATTCCCCTTTATATGCTTACTTATTAATCCAAACCGGATATCGCTATAGTTCACTTGATTTCGGTTTTTTATCAATCAATCATGCCCTATGTCGGTCGGCCACACACAGTTTCTCTCGGATTCCATTGGTTTTTCCGGTAATCATTAAAATTTCCACAAATTTCAGTCATCCACCCGTTATATGTTAATGTTATCCAATATTGATCGATCCGTATGATTTTTATTTTGGTCAATGGGAAACCAAAGACTGAAAATCCATATGATATTAATATAGACAAGAATAGTTATAGACATACAACATTGTAGACAACACTAAAACAACCTAATCCAATGATATTAATATAGACAAGAATATTTTGGCCAATGGGAAACTACCATTTTGATGATCCGTATGATTTCCATGTGGCAAATAGAAATCCACTAATAGATGCAAACACAATATGTCACACGGATTGCAACCTTGTTTTCCCTCCACGCAAAGATTGATGAGCGGGAAAAAGCTAGTTTTGGGCAAAGTTTCCCACCAAAAATTCCACCAAACTTGCTTTTCCCTCCGAGCGATATCCTAGCGCGTTTTGGCATGTAGAAATTAACATTTAATCCCATATTAGTTGGGCTGCAGACACTTTAGTCCAGCGTTCTCAGGCCTAATACTCCCTAGTCCAAATTTACAAAACCAGGAACAATTTAGTCCATTTTTAGACGAGTTAGTCCAAATCAGAACCGATCCAAGTTTCTTCACTACCTGAAATACCCTCTAATTGTTATCATACATGACGAATCTATTTTTCATTTTTTTAGATTGGAAGGTATGAACTTGGATGAGATTTTCAAAGAAAGAGAGGCGATTTACGGTGAAGATTAATGTTTAAGAACAACATTTACTTACGAATTCCAATTTGTTCTTCTTTTTCATTGTCGATTAAGTTTTCTGCTTCTACATCTTTGAGTTCTCATTTTAATTGAAGTGACTGATATAGAAACCATGAGATGCGTACACGAATAATCTTTCTCCCTCCTTGTAAATAAATCGTTTGTACCATTGAGCCTTTTAGGTTTAAATCCATTTTGCAGGGAGAAAAATCAATGTTTAATCATCGTTTTTAGATTAGATCTAAGAGGTACGAAGTTGGAAGAAATTTGCATAGAGAAAGAGAGGTGATTCATCAATGAGCCTTTTAGGCAATTCTAAATCGTTGTTACGATTGAGCCTTTCAGGTTTAAATCAATTTTTGATTTTTCTTTTCGGTTGCGTCAAGGAAAGTCGTCGGAATCATTAGAGTAAGTTGTATTTCTTCAATTGTTATTTTACTACTTTGAGATCATATTTATATACGAGAAGATCAATTTGACATATTATTATATGTGGATTTGCTGGTGTGTGATTAATTTTTTGTTCATTTTAATTTAGGTTTTCGTTTGTCCATAATTGTTTGCTTTGGAGAAGGATTAATTTTTATTATTATGACTAAATCAATGAAATTTCATTCTGTAAGGTCTTTTTGATAATATGTTTTTGTTGTTTGAAATGTCAGTTTATTTGATTTTTACAGGCTCTTAGTGGTGGGTCCGTTGGTACAAGCCAATAATTTTGCAGTGATGATCGACGTTAACGCTGGTATATCTTCCGTTACGAAAAGAATTAGAGGGAAAGAGGATGTTTAAACTAGGTAAACAACCTATTAACCCACTGTTAACCTAATTTTTGGACCGATTAAAAACTAGAAAAACATATATTTTTGTCGAAAGTATTATTACGCATTGGAATTAGGTGGACTTCGATTGAGAAGTCTCGCAGGTGTTTAAAAGATGGTAACGGTGAAGTTTTACAAGTGATTCATGTAGACATCCAACATGTAAATAGACACACTGAATTCATTTAAAGGATTTCTGTGTTGCCCAATGTTATACCAAGTTATGGTGCTCACTGGAAGTTATTGGGGGGTCCACGATTTGCTAGTGATTGACAGTTAAACTGAATTTATTTATTTTTCTTCTTGAGAAAATATAAATGTGGGTCATCATCTTGAAACACATAATTGAATGAAAGGATACATTTTGCAGAATAGCCTCGTATCAGAGATGATCATATTTTCATGTTGTCTCATTTCTGAAAAACTTAGCAGGTAAAAATCTTTAGTCTTTACGATTAATATCTATAAAACAGGATGATTTAAATTTATTAAATAGTATACGGTCATGCATAACCCATTTTCTTGACTCTCCGGTCGAACATATATAGATAGTTCAAGGATATGACTGTTTATTTCTCTTTCAGTTTTGTAGCATGATATTGTGATAGTGCTAATAAGTGAAGTCACTGATATCAGCATTTTTTCTAATGTGTACATAGTTGTATACATCTTGATTCTTAATGTGTACATAATTATACACATGCAGATTGTTGATGTGCACATAGTTGTATACTTGTTGATTCTTAATGTCTACATAGTTGTACACATGTTGATCGTTAATGTGCACATAGTTGTACACCTATTAGTTAACATGCACATAGATTTAAACACTTGTTTATCGTTAATGTGCACATGGTATTACACCTGTTAGTTGACGTGTACATATTTTTACACATGTTGATCGTTAATCATCACATTGTTCTACACATCTTGATGATTAAAATGCACATAATTGTACACTTGTTGATCGTTATGTGCACATGAATTTACACATGTTGATTGTTAATATGCACATAATTGTACACCTGTGGGTTATTGTTTAGCAATGTTTCAAATAAATGTATTTGTGCCCATTATTTTGTTATGGTGGATAATTTTCATCTTTCAAGGTTGAGTTCATCCAAATAAGGCTAATTCTTTGGTTTATAACAGTGAAGTATTAAGGAATACATGTTTTACTGTAGTTTTTTGTTGTATTCAGTGTCGTGTCTTCCTATAACTTTATTACTTAGACTTGAACAAACACATTATATGTTGGTATCTCTAAGTTCTCAACTTTTTTCATATCTCAATTACACGTATGATGAAGGTCCAAGATGATAAAGATGCCCAACTTATGTTGCTATGCTTGCAGTCCAAGATGTTGCAACACGGTGCAAGGTATTTGTTCTAGTTGTATACTTTGGTTCTTTTGATGATGCATACCTTAATATTGGTCCTAACTGATAACATGATTGTGTGCTTTAGGTTTTCTTATTTGAATTTGATAAGTACAATCTTCGTTTAATAAAATAACATATTGATTCTTAATGTGTACATAATTATACACATGTAGATTGTTAACGTGTACATAGTGGTACACTTTTTGATTGTTAAAATGAATAGTCGGTGTTGCGCATGTTTTACAGGGGTGTACATATTGACACACTTGTGTAAATATTATGAAAAGTAGGTTTCCCATGTTTTACAACGGTGTACATATTGGTGCATTTGTGGGAAGTAACTCCCATGAAAAAATAGGTTTGTGTGCGGTTGTGAATGAATAAATTTATGCATATTTTGAAGCGGTGTACGTATTGGTGCACGTCTGTAATTCCCATGAAAAAGTAGGTTTGCGTATGGTTATGAATGATCATTTTTCTGCATGTTTTGGAGGGGTGTACACATTGGTACACCTATATAATCCCTATGAAAAAGTATGTCCCAGTGTGAGTATGAATGGTCGGTTTTAGGAATGTTTTGCAGGGATGTACGCATTGGTGCACCAGTGTATTTTCAATGAAAATTAAGGTTATTCGTGGCTACGAAGGATCATGACACTTCTCAATTACTAAAATACAGATTTTTTACATTTACAGGCACAAAAGCCATGAATCAGTATTAAAACAAGCATCCAAAACATTTCAAGAAACACTAGGAATCAATTGGGAAAACTGGAGCAGTCCACTAGACTAGCACTCTGCACTTATCAATTGTAACCCAGGGCTAAGCAATATCGAGATTGATAAGTCAAACAGGGATATAAATTTGAAGTATCAATTGTGCAGAAAGCTCTGGGTCATATTTGCTTAATATTTTCACAGATTCTGGCATTTTTCCGAAACTTGTCTGAATACACTGTCAGATATGTGATGGAAGAAATAATGTCAGTTAAGGTGATGAAAACAATTAACACGTCTTCAACCATAAACTGCAACAATGTACTTCTCATGAAAAAGTTGGTCTGGGTGTAAGTATAATTGATCTGTAGTGCATGTTAGTAATCTTTTTTCGGTAAAGTGCAATGAATCACTGTACTGAGATGTTTCGAAGCCATATTAAGTTTTTTTAGTAATCTCCGCATGGATTTTGTCTCTAAACATAAACTGACTAACCTTTTACTTTGATCGTTTTCTTGCTTTGTTTTAAATGTGGATGTTGGTGAAAGGATAATCATTTTTTTCCCCAAGGTGCGATCTCTTATGCTCATTGTTTTGTCTTCAATGCAGGTTATTTGCTAAACTTACCACTGCAAATCCGTATGTTATCCAACTGGAGCTTGGCGTGGTTGATATTTTTCTAAGTCTGTGCATACCAGAATGGCAGTCTGGCTATCATGGATTTTGGATTTTCTGTTTTTTTTGCAGCGATGTACGTAATTGTACACACTAGCGTAAATTAAAAAAAAAATTAAAATGAAAATTTTATAGTCATATTGGTACTCTTTTTGTAGATCTCGGAAAATTCTTTCCAAGTATATAAAGTTTGTCAATTTTGGACGAGCGGCTCAAAAGATAAACTGTTTTTTCATTTATTTATTATTATTCAAAATTGTTGACATCATCATGAGTTGATGTGGACTAAATAATAAATAGTAAGAGTTATTAGTGTATTTTCCATATTTTTGGACTAATTTGAACTTCGTTGACTCCGACCGGACTAAATTGTACCTTTGGATTGATTTTTGGACTAAACGTATTTTTCCCTCTTGGCATTGGCTGCTTTCTTTAAACTCAAAAGTCTCAAACCCTTGCCCTGCCGTTTACTCTCCTTATTCTCTCTCTTCAACACTCTGAAATTTCATCCAAATTTATCTGCTCCATATGTCACATGACTTACATCACAGCATATAATCCCTAGACGAAATTAATGGTCTCAATTTCTTGTTCTCCATCTCTAATATCAACAGTGATGAATGTTAATTCTTGAGTTAATATATGAGATTTCAAGGTATGATTTGATTCTTTTTTTTCCTCATTCGTTTTATGAGAATTCATGAATTATAAAAGGGTTTTAATTTTGATTTTTAAGATTTCAGTTCTATTCTGCTAAGTGGTAAATTAAAATTGGGGCTTGTACAAATCTATGTTAAAATTAGAGATCTTAGAGTTATTTTTTCTATGTATCTCCGCAATCTCTGGCAATCTCTTCCTCCCCTGTCTTCTACTTATTTCCGTTCCGTGGGTTTGTACAGATACTTTGGTTGTGAAATTTGGGTTTATCCGTACCAAAGTTAGTATCTCTTATGGTTTAATTAAGTTTATTTTCTCAATTTTTATTCTGATGACAATTGTGTTCAATTTGGGGTTTATTTTTCTTAAGAGTTCAGAACTAATTTTGGGTTTATTTTTTCATTCAGTTATCTGGGTATCCATGAATTGGATGTTTTAATTTGTAGTTTTGTCTGTATCTCTACATGAGTTATAGATGGCGTTCATTGAATAACTCTCTGAAGCTAACCAACTATTCCTTGGTGTTTTGTGCCATGAATTTTATTGAAATTTCGGATTGTCTATCATTAGCACCATTTTGGTTGATTAAAATTAGTGTGATTGTGGTGAGCAATGAGAATCCTTGTTCAAAATCGCTTTGACTACTAAAATTTACTAATTGCAGGTATAAACTAATTGTATTTATTTACTAAGACTAGCACTAGAACTAACCCCTAAATGTGTCAATCATGAAGTAGATTCAAGCATTTCAGCTACTGTTGAGAAGGGTGGTTAGACAGTCTTCCCTGATTCAAAGGTAAAATAGAGTTCTATGATTAGCAAACTTTGGTTTTTTTTGTTCATTGTGCTAACTACAGAACATTCTTTGTATTCTTGGGGAAGGCGTGTCAAGCAAAGGATGGGTCTTGGTCTAACTGTGCCAAAAAAAAAAGATTGATGTAGTGGGGTTTTCATGTATGTTGGTTTTCTAATTTGTTGTTTTTTGTTACTGCAGGTATTGTTGAGATGGAACTGGAGATGAATTAAAATGCTCATTACAAGAAGCCATGGTTCTATACGTAAGCTGAGCGTTACTGGACTTTTGGGTGAGTGCATGTTTTCCTTCAGTACTACTCTCATAATGGCCGCCTTTTTAGCATACACTTTACAATAGTTTAAGGAAAATATGTGTATTTCCAATTAGTAGAGGAATTGGCGGATTTGTAGGAACGTGGAGGCTTGTAGGTCTAAAAAGTCACGATTGCCAAGTTCTATTGGAACATTTGTTACGGATAGCAATTTGTTGAAATTTGCCAGATGATGTGTGTGAAGCAGTGACTGAGTTATGTATGTTTTTGAAAGTGTTGTGTGCTAGGGTCCTTAATATGACTGATTTAGACAAACTGCAGGACAAAATTGCAGTCACACTTACCAAGTTAGGATATTCCGTGCATATTTTTTTGTT
The DNA here is from genome assembly GCF_003573695.1 of Papaver somniferum. Lineage (NCBI taxonomy): Eukaryota > Viridiplantae > Streptophyta > Magnoliopsida > Ranunculales > Papaveraceae > Papaver > Papaver somniferum. Next base: position 180,282,208 of record NC_039359.1, read on the forward strand.
GTGATGACGCGCTTGCCCATTCATCTAGAAAAACTATCAAAGGTTGGTGGTTCGGTGCAGTATGGTTGGATGTATTCCATTGAGAGGTATGAGAATATCAATGTATTGTATTCTTAGAATTCTTCCTTTAACATGGGATCCTATTTATGAACACCATTTTTCTAGTGCCACAATCAATCGATCAAAATGATATAGCAATATGAAAAATAAGAGGTAATTAGGAAATAACAAACAAGATATAAATATAAGAAGACGTAAACACAAATGATTTACGTGGTTCGGCTATGCCTACATCCACGGGTCAATGATAGTAACAAATTTATTAGGTTTGGGCTTGATTACAGAGGTTATGAAGTTCCATTAGAAAGGAAGTTCAGTGAAAGTTTCTGATAACGAAGATAAAACGAATGTATCACAAAGGTAGCAGAACCACGCAACTAATATTCCTCTCTTCATAGGTAGTGGATTTCTTCCTTCCCCTCTTTCAAACCCCAAAAATCTGTCCTCTTCTCTTCCTTATCTTCTCTCATTTTATAGGAAAAAGGGGATACCTCTTTATTACAAAAATGACATTAGCTTAGTTTCTAAGCACTCTTGGAATTGATGTAGTGTATCGCGCTGCTCTGTTATTATCTTGCTCCTGCTTCTAATCTCCGTCCATGTGTCAAGGTGTTTTATGGTGTACACACTATTGTGAGAAATTTTTTGATGGGGGCGTTTTTAGAAGGGGGCGTGGGGGACCAATGATATGTTGACATGTGTACTTGATATTAATGCATTATGTTTCCAAAAATATAAAAGAAGTGTATTTTTGGAGAGAAAATTTGTTTTCTTTATTGGTGTTGGTATTTTTGAAAACATAATTCATTAATATCAAGTGCACATGTCAACATATCATTGGTCCCCCATACCCTTTCAAAAAACGCCCCCATCAAAAAATTTCTCCACTATTGTAGTGTATTCTTTCAATGTGCATTGCATAAGCAAATTAAGTTATTGCCGAAATCAGTTGGTATATTTTTGTAGTTGTGAAGTTCTCCCAAGTATAAAATATTTGCTTGTAGTATCATGCAACTAAAGGGACACATAAAGCTTGATTTCGTATAATTATGCACCTGGTTATAGCCAATAAATTCCCCTTGATTGTGTGGGAAGTATTTCCCAAGGGTGTAAATTGGACCTGTCTTCAAATAAATATCTATGAGAGGAAAGAGAAAAAACCGATACTATTACATTCATTTTGCGTGCATACAAAATTTACTAGCGCTGTTCACTAAAGATTTGAGTTGTGGATAATTGTTTATACTGAAGAATGTTGATCGATCAGCAAAAAAAGACAATGCAGATGATCTTCTGGCCAATTCAACAAAACGAAGACAATTCAGGTTCTCTTTGTTTACACCAAAGATTTAGTTGTTTAAATTGGGTATTATTCTTTCTCATCTGTAAAACAGGACAAGTCAATAAAAGGTTTATTAAAAGACTTAAAAGGCTTAATCCAGAAGGGAGCAATGATCAAATACAATCATCATATTTGCATCACTAGCAGTCAGCGATTATTTTGTAAAGGGTCATAGTTTGAGTCACGGAATATTTGGATTTGCATACCACAATTTGTTTCGTCTCTAACAAAGTTTTAACGTCAAAATTTCAGATTTGCTTCGAATTCATTTAGATGACGAATTAATTTTTGTCTGCATAAATAGATATAGGGACAAAAGTTACACGTTGCGGGAAATGGTTTTCTCGGAGATAAATTGTTTTTCTGTCAGTAAAAAACTATCCATTTGCGAAAACAATTTGTTTGGATACTAATAATTCTAACGACAAAATCCTTATTTGAGGGGCATTCATTTCGGCAACAAACTAATTTTGTCAGTATAAGATACATTCAGGGACAAAAGTCTTGGATTGTTAGCAATAATATGTTTGGAGACTATAATTTTCCTTTGTCGCTAGAAACCAATTCAGTGACCGAAATAATTTGTCACAAAGAAAAATTTAGAGGCGGAGACAAGATTGGTCACTATATTTGGTCACAAAAAAAATATTTAGAGACGGAGACAGGCTTGGTCACCATATTTGGTCACAAAATGTTTCAGTGACAACTTTAAAGACTAAATTTACCATTTGTCGCGAAAAAATATATACCGTGACCAAAAAAATATTCCTCCCTAAACACTAGATTTGTAGACAGAATTTAATTGGTCATATAAAATTTTGTCACTAAACGTGTGTTTTGTTGTAGTGTGCATGCTTTGCTTGAAGGTCCTTGGTTCATCAATGGAGGCATTTATCTATGAGAAGATGGACTACTAATTTTAGACCACCAACAACATTAATTCATAAAACGGTTGTTTGGGTAAGATTACCAGAGTTTCCTTTAGAGTATTTCGACAAAGAAGTGTTATACAAAGTTGATGGGAAACTAGGAACCCCGATTAAAATTGATAATACTACGAAATTTGTCTTAAGGGAAAGATTTGCTAGAATCTGCGTTGAAGTATATATTGATAATCCATTGAAGCATGCTGTGAAGATAGGCGGAATGTTACAAAAATTGAGCATGAGGGTGTGGGGGCTGATTTGCCTCAAATGTGGTAAAATGTACCATGGGAAAGATCAATGTCCTTTGAATGGTCATACTGATAATGTTGTTCATGTTGATGCAGGTGCTAATGCGCCAAGTGATAAGGCTGATACTTATGGCCCATGGATGCTGGTAACGAAGAAGAGTCAGAAAGGTAACATCAAGGCAGGTACTCAGGCTAGTGGTCAGATTAGTCAAGCTGCAAGATATGGGAATATGAAAGGTCAGAATATGTTTCTTGCCAATAGTTTCTCTATGTTACAGAATGTTGAGGGTGATTTTAATCATGAGGATAATAATGGTGATATTATTAGGAATAATGGAAATGCTTTTTCTTTAAGACATAGTGGAGAATCTTCTCCTAGTGGTTCCCAATTTGTAGTTAAGGAGAGAAATAATTATCCTTTAAGTGCAAATCAAAAGAGTGTGAAGAACTTTCAGTTACAGAGTTCCAGGATTAATAGAAGGAATAATTATTTGCATGATAAGGAAATGTTCACTAATTTAGTGGGAGTTACAGATAAAGGTAAAGGAGTTAATCCTGAGCATGAAAGGAGGAATAACAATAATGAGTTGCTGAGAATAAATAGTAGTGGTAATGGGTAGAGAGTTATCATATTACAATCAAAGAAAGATAACAATGGAGCACCAAGTGGAAGTTCTGAACATCTTCTCACAAGAGTCAATTCAGACCTTAGTGGAGAATGGAGAGTAAGGGATTTGTTAGTGCACATAGCTCAAATGGAGCTAAATGCAATGGAGGAGGATCTAATGGAGCTAATAATGGAGAAATTTCTAGAGGAAGAACAAGTACTTCACTTGAGAGAGGAAGTAGCGGGCCTGCACAACCAACTCAAAGCATTAATGCCGGAGTTAGTATACAACCCAATACAGAACCTAAATGGACTTTTGGAGCAGGCCAGCAGAGTCTTGAGGCCAGTCAGACTTTCAAGGTCCAATTAGGAACGCCAAGATCCAGTGGAATTTCTAAGAGAAGGGAGGGAAGAGGTAGAATGCGACTCAAGGAGAAGGTCAGAAGCAACAATTTTGGAAGTAATCATGACACCACTTGTGGAGACTCCGACCCTAGTAAAAATCCCAAAAGGTCTCTAGCAGTTCGAGATGTGGATTACTACCCGATTGGATTTGGATGTCAACAATCAGAGGATGTTCAAAAAGAGGCTCATCCCATTGATGACAATGGATCAACAGGCTGTGGAGAATTTGAGGGATTTTCAAAAGCCCATGAAGCCACCACATATGCTTAATCCTAGTTTATGCCTTCCATCTGATTTTAATATGTAGATTCTGTCATGGAACTATATAGGCATTGCCAGACCTTCTTTTGTGATGGTAATGAAGAAGTTGATCAAGAGGCATAATCCGTTTATTGTTGCTTTAATGGAAACCAGAGTTCTAGAGGATAATGTTTCTGAGATTGTGAGCAAGCTTGGTTTCTCCCACTCCATCTTTGTGGATCCTCAAGAGTTTTTAGGGGGTCTTTGTCTTCTTTGGAATGATAATGAGATTGATATCCAGGCAACCAGGAAATCTAGATAGGCAGTTCATGCTGTTGTAACTGCTAAAATTTTAACAACCATGGATTTTTTTTCATCTGTTTATGGTAGTACTAATAAGGTTAACAGGAAAAGGATGTGGAATGAGCTTAAAGCAATTTATGACATTCCTAATACTGATTGGATGCTGATTGGTGATTTGAACACCATTAGTAGCAGACATGAGAAGTTAGGGGGTAAAAGTCCTACCTATAGTCAAGTCTCTGAGCTGAAGGAGATTTTGAATAAGTGTGGGCTAATTGATCTTGGTGCCAATGGTCCAAGGTTCACTTGGAACAACAAAAGAGTTGGTGCTGCTAATATCAAGGAAAGAATTGACAGAGCTGTGGAAAATTCTGGATGGAAAAACATGTTCCACAAAGCTCAGGTATATCATCTTCCTTATTACAATTCTGACCATCGTGTTTTGATTGTTTATCTTGAATCCATTTGGGCAGAAGACCCAAGATAAGAGTTTGTTGTCGAAAAATGCTGGTCTCACAATAATTCTAATTCTTCTAGTATCCAGTTCTTATCTAATGTAACTAGGGTTCAGGTGGAGTCTAGGAAATGGAAGAAGCATGTGTTTGGAAATTTGTTTAGGCAAATTGATGAAGCTCATGAGAATCTTAGGTTTGCTCAAAACGAGTTTGATAATTGGGCCTCTGATGATGCTAGGAATAATATGACTAATTGTCTTATTGAGTACCTGAGACTTCTTAGACTTGAAGAGACTTTTTGGAGGAAAAATCCAGAGTCTCTTGGCTTAAAGAAGGGGACCTCAATACGAGGTTTTTTCATACTTCGACTATGGTTAGAAGGAAAAGAAACTTTGTAGTGATGCTTAAAAATGAAAGAGGGGAATGGGTTACTTCTGAAAACGATATTGAGTCTCATATTGTGGGTCACTTTAGTGACATTTTCAACTCTTCTAGTACTATAGCTCTTGACAATGAGATTACTTCTTTGTTTTCTTCTGTGATTACTAATGATGAAAATGCTCAGCTTACTAGAGATGTTGGTGATGGATATTCATCAAATGAGATACCATAAAGCCCCAGGACCAGATGGTCTTCAAGGTTTTTTTATAGTAAGTATTGGAAGTATGTTGGTTCAAGTGTCATTGCTCTTGTCAAGGATTTTTTTGCTACTGGTGCTTTGGATGCTAGACTAGATAAAACTTTCATTGTTTTAATTCCTAAAGTGAGCAACCCTAATTGCATAAAAGAATATAGGTCTATTAGCTTATGTAATTTTAGCATGAAGATCATTACTAAGATAATTACCAATAGAATTAGGCCCCGAATTGGTAAAATTGTGTCGCATAATCAACATGCGTTTATCCCTGGTAGTAATTTGTTTGACTCGGCTATCTTCTGTAATGAGATCATACATTCTTTCAAGTCTAAGAAGGGTAATAAAAGTTGGATGGCATTAAAACTCGATTTTGATAAGGCTTACGATAGGATAAAATAGGATTTCATTGAAATATTTTAATATGTAATAGGTTTGATCAGAAATTTGTTGGATGTATTATGAATTGTATTTCATCTGTCTCTTTTCAAGTGTTCATTAATGGATCTCCAAGCACTAGTTTCACTCCTTAAAATGGTCTTAGACAGGGGATCCTTTATCCCCCTTTTTTTAATCCTTTTCCTGGAAACTTTGACCAGACTTATTAATGTCGGTATTGATATAAGTCTATTTCAGGTTTCAGAATTACCAGAGGAGCTCTTATGATTACTCATTCGTTATTTGCTGACTATAGTATCATTTTTCTTCAGGCCAATTATATGAATGCTCTCAATCTTAAAGCTTTGTTGGATAAATTTTGCTCTTGGACAGTTCAAAGAATCAATGTTAACAAATCAACATTGCTTACTTCTGCCAATCTGGGAAGGAGCTTTACTAAAGGTATGGCTAATGCTCTTCAGGTTCAAATGGCCACTAGTCCTGGTAAGTACTTAGGTATTCCTCTTCAATGGGGAAGGATTAGTGAAAAACTTATGTTGATATTGCTGATAAAATGAGTAACAGAATGCAGGGATGGAAGTATAGGAGTCTTAGCATAGACGGTAGATTTACCTTGTCAAGTGCTTGCATTGGCCCTGTTTCTTACCATGTCATGTCTGTGGTTAAGCTTCCTAAAACTTTGTTAAGTAAACTTGATAAATACATGAGGAATTTTTTTTGGGGAGGGGACAACGATAGGAGATCTATGCATAATGTGAATTGGCCTACTGTCTCTATGACTAAGGATCTAGGAGGTGTGAATGTTAGAGACCTAGAGATTAGCAATTTATCTGTGCTTGCTAAAATGGGTTGGGAATTTTGTCTGAACCCGATAGCATTGTGACTAGGATTTTAAAGGAAAAGTACTACAAAGAGCATGATTTATGGAATGCCCAAGTTAAAAACAAATCTTCCAAAAGTTGGAGAAGCATTATAGGTGGTAGAGATGCCATTAAGAACTGTTTTAGGTGGGCAATTGGATACGGGACTAAGGTTGATTGCTGGAGAGATAGAGTGGATAGGTAATAAGTCTATTGCTTCATTATCTAACTTAGATACTTCTATTTTACTACATGAGACTGTGAGTTCCTACTTGGATCCTATTTCCAGAGAGTGGGATTATGACAAGATTGATAGTTGTGTAAGTCCTGACATAGCTTAGTCAATTAAATCCATTCCTGTTTGTAATAGTACCGAGGTTAGTGATAAACCCATATGGGATGCTAGTAAATCTGGAAATGTCACTGTAAGTGAAGCTTACAAATATTTGCAGATTGAAAAACATGGTTGTCAACAACAAGACATTAATTGAAAGTTTCTTTGGGCATTAAAATGCCCCGTTAAATATAAGTTTTTCATTTGGCAACTGCATGTGCCATAACATACTTCAAGTAAATGAGTCACTATACAGGAAAGGCATTAATGACCATCCTAGTTTTAACCTTTGCAATAGTGTTATAGAAACTTGTCTTCATTTATTTTTTGGTTGTTGTGTTGTTGCCCCTATATGGAGGAAATTGAGAGATTGGACTGGTATGCAGGTTAATTTAGATATGTTATCACCAAGGTTTCTCAAATATCTGTGTTCTTATGATGTTGTTGTTGGTAACCTGAACTGAAAGGATTTATCACGATTTATAAAGGGGGATACCAGTCCTACTAAGTGCTGATACCATTTCATCGATCCAACGCCCAGGATCAGTGGGATCTTTTGTCCTATATGAAACGGCATCAACACTTAGTAGAACTGGTATCCCCCTTTATAAATCATGGGATTATGTCCTTTTATTCTGTGGGGTATTTGGGTTCACAGGAACAAGTGTGTTTTTGATAATAAGAAGTTCAATGCTTTGAGGGTGTTGGCTATGGCTTTAAGAACGGCAAGAGAATATCACCAGATCAATAACAAGCCATCTCATGAAAGAATGCATACAGAGGAGATCTTCATTGCTTGGCAGACTCCACATTATAATTTCTTAAAGTTGAATACTGATGGATCTTCTGATGGGGATTATGCAGGGATTAGAGGAGTTATTCGAGACGAGTCTGGATCCTTTGTTGTTTGCTATGGGAAACACATTTTTAAGAACAACAACAATGTGGCTGAGGTTTGGGCAATCAGAGATGGTTTGCGTCTGGCTGTGCACTTGGGCATACATAACTTTGAAGTGGAGGGTGATTCGTGCTATGTTGTTCAACTATGCAAAGAAGAAGGTCAGCCTCAATGGGACACCTATGGGCTTGTCAAAAAGATCTCTGAACTCATGGCGTGTTTCAATCAAGTAAATTTTACTCAAAGATACAGAGAAGCCAACAACATTGTTGATAGGCTGGCTAAAGATGGAGCTTCCAGGAAGCATGAAGGCACTTGGATTGGAGTTTTACCAGATTTCTTTGTTGTTTAATTTAATTTTCATTTAATGGATGTTACTACACCTCTAGACTTTTTTTGAGTCCTGTTGTTTAGGTTTGTTTTCAGTCCGACTTATCAGAAAAAAAAATATGGGATTAACGGGTGGGCTGAATAGAATTATTCTAATTAATTATAAATTTCCTTTTGTGGTTTTTTTTTTGATAAAGTTCACCATTTTATTAAAAGAGGAAACTTGAGGTTACATTCCTAGGATATTTTGTTCCAATCCTATCATTAAAAACAATGTCCTGGATGAAGGATGGGCATGTGAATTTCCAGCTGGTTGTTGTTGTTGTTATGCTATGAGTTTGGTTTGAGACCGCTTTATTTGCCAGTCCATCAGCTGCTTGGTTTGCTTCTCTCCAAGTGTGTGTGATTTTGTAGTTTGGAATTTCACTTAGGAGTAAGTTGGTTTATGCCAGCATATTATTTAGGTACCATGGTGTTGATTTCTTTTTTTATATTAGACTGAGCAGTGCTTGAGAATCAACTTCAAATCAGATTCTCTGCCATTGGTGTTGAGTAGCTATCCTTGTTGCAAGTAGTAATCCCCATGTTTCCTCCTGGATTGATGTGGTTATCCCAAGTGGTGCCGCCATTGCCTTCCGTAGATTCCCTTCACTGTCTCTGCATATGATTCCTGCCCCTGCCGGTCCCGGGTTACCTTTGGATGCGCCATTTGTATTTACCTTGATCCAATTTATTTCCGGTGGAGTCCATCTTATGTAGATCGTTGAAGTAGTAGTTCTTTTCCTTTGTAATCTTGTGATTTTTGGTCTATTAGCCATGATAGGTGCCATGTACTTCTGTGCTCTTTGATGCTCTTCATACATCACCATTATGATGTGGAATGTTTGCATTGGATGTTGTCTTTGCCGTTTGTACACTATTGCATTTCTGGCCAGCCATATGTGCCATGCCGTGAAGCCGAGTAACACTCTTTCTGGTTCTGAGTATGTTTTGTTGAGTATGTCATGAATCTTGGCTGGGCATATGTGGTTGTTGGAGCTTGGTGTCCTTTGTTGGTGTTGTTATTGTTGTTGTAGATCCTGATGTGTTCATGCCTGTTGGTGTTGTTGTTGATGAGTATTGTTTGTCGCTGGAGATCTTGCTAGATGATTGAGTATTAGTTGCCATATTTCCTTTGAGTTGTTGCATTCAAAAAGTAAATGTTCTGTCGATTCTTCCTCGATGTTGCAATTTAGGCATTATCTGTTGCTGTTATGTGTAGTCGATGAAGTCGCTGGAATGTTGGTAATCCTTGATGTGTGACATTCCACAAGAAAAGTCTGATTTTAGGTGGATATCTTAGTTTCCATATGGATTTATAGTCCACAGGGTGTTGATTTTGTGTTTGGTTTGTTGGTAGATTGGTTGTTTGGGAGGTGAGTTTGTTGTAACCAGTTTTGGATTTGTAACTGCCAGTTTTTGAGTATGGCCATATCAGCTGATCAGATTTTGGTTTTTTGGGTAGGTGAATACTGATGATATTTTGGGCTATGGGTATTGGGAAGGTTGAGAAAATCAGGTTGTGGTTCCAAGTATTTGATGTTGGCTCAATGAAGTAGCTAACTGGTGTATCTGATGGGAGGTTGTGGTTTGGGTTTTGAATTGACAAAGGTTTTGAGTTTGGGATCCAATTTTGGTTGATCATTATATTCTTACCATCTTCAACCTGTGGAAAGACTAAACCCTTCAAAACAGTAGAAATGTTAGCTAAACTTTTCCAAAGTGGACTGGCTGGTGATTGAGGCTTTGGGAATGATAGTAAATTTGGGTTGGTTTTGAAATATTTTGGGGTGGAGATTGAGGTCCAAACTGATGTTTTTGATTGTTGTAACTGCCAGACTCGTCTCATCAGTAATGCTTGATTATGTTCTTTGCTTCTTATGATACCAAGACCCCCCTGTGATGATGGATTTGTTACTGTGTCCCATCCAATTGGGTGCATATTTTTGGTTTGTTTGTCGTGTCCCCAGAGAAAGTTTATGGTGATTCTATCTATCTTGTCTTGCACCGCATTAGGTAGTTGTTGTGCTTGCATGACATGGTTCACATTTGGAGTCAACGCTGTTTTTATCAAAAATATCCTTCCCGCTTGGTTGACATACTTGGTTATTCAGCCTTTTGCTTTTCGTTCCAACATGTTCAGTAATTCAACAAACAGAGTAGAGTTGTTCCTTCCATTCTTGAATTGGATTCCTAGGTATGTCGGTGGGGTTATTGTTGTGTTGATGTTGAAACAGAGTTTGAGTTGTTGTACCAGAGCCGGCTGTATTTTGGGGTGGTGTATGATCGAAAATTTATCTCTATTGATTGCTTTTCCAGCAGATGTTGAATACCGTATGAGGAGTTGTTGTAAGGTTTCACAGGACTTCATATCTGCCGCACATGTGATTAAGAGATCATCTGCGTACATCAGGTGCAAGATTGGTGGTGAGTTCCTTGCAATTTTTAGTCCTTTCAACTCTCCACTTTGTTGCAACACGCCCAAGTTTGTGGAGAGTACTTCTGCACAGAGGATAAAGATGTATGTGGAAAGGGGATCCGCTTGGCGTAATCCTGTTTTTGGTTTGATGAGTCCTTGTGCCGAGTCATTGAAGTTGATAGAGTATGTAACCGATGTAATGCAGTTCATGATGTATTGTATGAAGATTTGTGGAAAGCCCATTCTTTCAAGCGTGAGACGGATGAAACCCCAATCAAGACTATCATATGCCTTTTGAATATCAAGTTTCATAGCGATTTTTGGTGTTTTTGATGGTGTTGTGGTTCTGGTTGTGTCAAAGAGTTCTGTTGCAATGGCAATATTGTCGTGGATCGCTATGTTTGGCACAAATGCACTCTGGAATGGGCTGACCATGAATTGTAATAGAGGTTTTAATCGGTTAACAAGGATTTTTGTTATATCTTTGTAGGCCACATTACACAACCCAATTGGTCAGAAATGGTTTGGTTTGGTTGGGTTTTAGTTTTTTGGGATTAAGGTGATGTTTGTGTGGCTAAATGGTTGTTCAATATGGGAGTGTTCAAAGAAGTGCTGGACCATTGCTATTATTTGATATTTGATTGAAGGCCAGAAAGTGGTGTAGAACTTACTAGTGAACCGTCCGGCCCAGGAGCTTTGTTTGTTCCAATTGAGAATATGACCTTCTCAATATCCTCCGTGACTGGCTGGATTAGGCCGCTGCATTGTCTTGGAGTAAGCCTATTTGAGATACAAGTGAACAACTATAATTGTTGTTGGTGCTTCGTATTGATTTGTGAAGAACTGTTGAATCACTTTCAGAATGGTTTGCGGCTGTGTGTGCCATCTGCCCAGTTCATCTTGGATCTGTGAAATATGGTTAATACTCATGTGAATTTTTGCCTTAGTATGGAACAATGTTGTGTTTCAGTCGCCTTCTTGCAGCCATTGTACTCTCGATCGTTGTTTCCAGTATAGATCATTGCAGTTGACCAGCATCAAGTGTGTGTGCTTGTAGTCCTTTTCTTGTTGTAGCCAACCATCCAGTGTTGGGCCTGTTGATATGGCATAATATGTCGGGCTTGTTTAATGACTTTCTCCATTTTGGTGATCATTGTTGGTAGATGTCCAAAGGTGGCCTTGCTCCAATTTTGTAAGGCAGTGGTTGTGTTCCGCATCTTATCCAGCAGGTCAATGGGTGGTGAAGGCGAGAGAGATTGGTTCCAAGCTTCTAGCACTACTTCTTTCATTTGGGGGTGAATAAACCAGAGGTGTTCCATCCTAAAGTTTTTTGTTAGCCTTCGCCGGATGAATTTTTCTTGAAGCAGTAGGGGTGCATGATCAAAGGCTATTCTAGTTAGGTGTTTGATCGTCGTGTTGGGATGTAAGGTTATCCAGGTTTGGTTGCTCAGCCCACGGTCCAATCTTTCCATGATGATGTTGTTCCCCATTTGTTTGTTGGTCCAAGTATAAGTGTCTCCTTGAAAACCTAAATCGATGAGCCCATTTGTATCAATCACATCTTTAAAAATTTGGGCTTGGTTGCAGTGGATCGGGCGACCTTCCATTTTTTCTGATTGGTTTAGAACCTCGTTGAAATCTCCCATTAGCAGCCATGGTAAATTATGTTGAGGAATAATTGAGTTGAATTCTTTCCAAAAGTTCCATCTTGCTTGTGGTTGTGGAGGCCCATAGATCCCAGTAAATATCCACGGTTGTGAGTTTGAGGCAGGTTCAACATAGGCATGAACAACACTTTGATTAGCAAGCAAAATAGTAATCTTAACAGTGGAGTTCCACAAAATCCCTAGACCTCCTTTATGACCATTACAAGGCACAGCAAAACAGATATCATATCCTAGGGAAGTTTGCAAAAAAGATAAATGTTGCGCAGATGATAACGTTTCAGATAAAAACATAATAGAAGGTCTATAATTGCGTGTATACTCACGCAATTTTTGAATTGTCAAGGAATTTTGGTCACCTTGACAATTCCAGGCCAGGTAATTCATAATGGAGGCGAGCGTTGGCTCTGGCCAACATCTCGCAGAGGGGTAGCACTGGCAATGCCATCAGTCTCATCATCAAGAGATAGATGCCAAGCCGCTGTGGTTGGAGTTCCTTGGGTAGTGGTACTGGTTGTATAGAGCTCTGGTTCTTGTTGATTTTGGTGTTTACTCTGTGTGTCGTCACCTGGTTGAGCAGTGCGGCCAATATAGAGTGAATATCTTGGTTCTTTGTCCTTACAACTGGTACTTCATGAGATGGTTGGGAAGTTCTGCTGGATTCAACCCTCAGGTCAGATAAGGATATGAATTTTCTGGTTTTTGATGGCGGTGAGGAAGCTGCTGATGAGTGCCAAATATTGTATATATTTATCCCTTTTGTTGGCATTTTAACTCATCTTTTATGCATTAATTCTACATTTTATCCCATATTCTGTATTTTCATTGTTTTCAAGAATAAATATTTTTATTAATTAATTTTGCATTTTTAGGTAATAAATAAAGTTCGGATGAGTCGCGGAGCGAAAAGAGCAGAAAAGTAGTGAAAAGCCGGAAGAAATTACGCAAGGAAGCCGCGAAGAATGGTGCGCACAACCTCATTTTCTACACACAAAAGCGCCTCCGTTCTCAGCCATCAGATCATTTCTCAGAAGCATCCGACGGTCGCTCCTTCATAGAGCATCAAAATCTGAAGTCTCTGCCGAGCACCACAGCGCTGAAATTCCAAGCCTTCAGATTAGATGGTAGTTGAATCCAACGGTCGCTCCCTTGCTGTGCATCAAAGTTTGATATCTCCCCCTAACACTACAGTACCTAACTCCATCAAGTACCGTTCATTTTGTTGTATCATATAATCCAACGGTCGCTCATCGCTTACCTTCGCATCACCGTCCGATCTACCTACCAGCTTCGCATCTCGCAGCTCAGAGTCACAGAACATCATGACTCGATGCATTCGCCTTACACCCTAGTACCCGAGCCCATCCACCTAACCCAAACACACCCCCTACCCCAAACACAGTCGAGCCATACCCTCTCCACCATCTTCTCCACAGAACCGCCGTACACCACCACCTTCTCCACCTGCTCTGACTCCATCACCAACTCCTCTACCAACACCACACCTCCACCATCATCACCCCTACCTTCCTACAACTATTACCCATCTTTATAGCCCCCTAATTCGTCAATTTCTCCCCTGCCGAAACCCTAGGTGAATGGTTAACGAATTAGTGAAGCTAGAAAGAGAAATTGAAGGCATGGAGTGATACAGGGGAGTCAGAGAAGGGATGGGTCGGCATCAATTGGACTTTTAGGTGAGCTAATTTTAACTGTTGTAATTTGGGGAAGAACAAACCCTAATTTTGGGGGAATTAGGTAATTTAGGGAATTTGGGTCTGTGACTAAATAGCACCATGGGTTGTGTGTAATTTTCATGTTGGGATTAGCCCACATCCAGGACTCTCATGTCCTGTTAAATTTCAGTTACAACTTAATTTCAATTTCATGTTCAGTTCAATTTCCATGTTCTGTTAATGTTGATTTTTTTTTTAGTTCAATTTGTTGCTTAGTTTCATGTTCATGTTAGACTTGTCATATCCTGTTTGTTTCCTGATTAATGTTAATGTGTGATGTTCCTGTTAGTTAGACTCATTGTTTTGTCATGTTAGTTCATAGTTTAAATGCTCACTGTTAGTATCAATGTTCCTGTCATGTTTGTTTTACTGTCATTTGAAGGAATGCTAGGCTAGGTATCTGTGAAGCAATGTGCTGATTGTAATGGCAAGAAATCAGTGCTCATAGCAAGCTGATGTTCTTGCCATTCTCCTTGTATGCTTAGGTTGCAGTGTTGATTGTGCATTGGGAGAAGCTAGTGCTTATAGCAAGCTAGTTTTCAACCCATTCTATAGGAATGCCTGTATTCTTGCCTTAGTATTGCTTCTTGTCAGTTTCTTTATCACCCCTGCCCTTGGCTTAGGCCTTGGTTCATTTTTGTTCTTTGCTTTTGCCATGTGTTGCCCTGTTTGTGTTTCCTTTTGTTTATTTTGTTAGCCATCTTCTTTATTGCATTATCTTTCACTTCATTGTCATCTTTGCTTGCTGTTATCTTGGTTTGTTTTATCATTTTTCCATTGCTTTTCCCACTGTTCTGTTTTCCTTCCTTCCAGTGCCTTGCAGACTGCTGCTGCTACTTGCACTGCTTGTGCAGATGCTGTGCAGACTTGCAGTGCTGCTGTTGCTGCCACTTCTTCTTCTGTCTCTTGTGCTGCTGTGCACTGCTTGTGCAGCTGCAGCTGCTGCTGCCTTCCCTACTGCTGTTGTTGTTGTCTGCTGCAGCTCCTTTGCTGCATTCTATTGCTGTGCAGCACTTTTTTCACTGCATTGCACTGCTGCTGTGCATTGTTTGCCTCCCTTGCTGCTGCTGCCCCTGTGCTGTTCTGTTGCATTGCTGCTGATTGCTTTGCTTTCCAAAGCTCAATTCAAACTGAAGCCCAATTCAGTCAACTGTGGGCTTAACCAAAGCCCAGTTGTTCAACCCAAAAGCCCAAAACAAGGTTTAAGACCTAAAGCCCATAGTCCATATTTCTGAGCCCAAGCTCAGTTCAGCCCAACAGTTCCAAAGGGTATTCAAAGACCATTGATATTCAAGACCCCTTTGGTATTCAAAGCCCATTAGCAAATTTAGAACCCAAAATAGCTAGAAACTCCAAAACACACCCAGTCTCTGTGGATCGACCCGTACTTGCACATTTGCCACTTTCGACACCGTGCACTTGCGGTTATAATTTGTAGGACCTTTTAGAAGCCTACCAAGTTTTTGGCGCCGTTGCCGGGGATTGGTGCTGTGTTTTATCTGTGTTTTATTAGCTATTTTGTATTTCACTGCATAGCATTTGCATCTGCATCTGCTTCATTTCATTTGCTGTTGGACCTGCTGATTCTGAACCTGTTTTTCCTCTGCTGGGACGCCACCAAGGAAAAGAACCAAAACCCAACTGGGTTTTTGCAACAATATCAGAGCAGCTGGGCTGTGCTACAAAGGTAAGCCTAAACCCATTCATTGAGAGAACCCAACCTGTGGGCTTCCAATTTTTAATTGTGGGCTTGTAATAATTAACCCAATTTTTTTGGGCTTTTTATTTTTCTATTTTGGGTTTGTAATAATTTATTTGTGGGCTTGTATTTATTTTTTGTGGGCTTGTTTAAATTCTTTCATTGGACTTGTATTTTGAACTCTGGGTTTAAACCCAGCTGAGCTTGTAAGCATCAATTGGACTTGTATTCCACTCGAAAGTGGACCTCGAAACCAAAGTTTTAAAACAAACGTCGGGCCTTAACCAACTGGGCCAAATTAAACTTTCAAAATTAAAACTTAGTGTTTCGTGGGCCGCAGCCTTCCATCCATTTCATTAGAGGCTTGCACAGTGGGCTTGCTCCCATACAAAAACCAAATTAAAAAAAAAAAAAAAAAAAAAAAAAAAAAAAAAAAAAAAAAAATTTACTTTACTTTTTTCCCGTTTTTTTTAAAAAAAAAAAAAAAAAAAAAAAAAAAAAAAAAAAAAAAAAAAAACCTTTTGTTCCTTTTGTATATATTTTGCTAATCCAATTTGATCTCGGCTAAAATATGTTGGATTTTTGCCTTGAATAACGGAGTTTTAATTCTGCTTTCGCCGAAATCGGGTATTCTCTCTCCTTTTACTCTACTCAGCATGTCCCTTTCCATATGTTGCATTTTAATTCTTTCCATATTTTGAAACATTGAGGACAATGTTTAGTTTAGGTTTGGGGGTATAGAGTAGATACCATGATAATTTGCCATAATTGAAAACGAACTCCTTCTTTTTGAAAAAATTGAAAAATTCCAAAAAAAATTGAAAAATCAAAATTCTAAAAAAATTAAAAAATTGAAAAAAATCATAAAAATGGAGCTCATTTACCTTGAAATGTTGACTCTTGTGCAAATATGTATTTTTATTAGGAGTCTTAGTCTAGATATTTAGGCACCCTGATTCTAGCACAATTCACATAGTGATAAGAAATTTGCACGCGCACGATCTACCAATACATGTATGGCCTCGATCTTCAAGGTGTTGGATAGGAAGTTACGATTGCCAATCACTTTAGAATACTGAACGAAACTTGACTAGCTTGTTCTTTGGTTGGTTGGGATAGAAGGTGGAGGTTACATTAAGAAAGACAACCATCGAATTTAACTGGGTGCATCAAAAGGGCTACCTCTTGCAAAGTGTCATGTAATCTTTTGTTTCCTTTTGTTATGTATCAAAGTGTTTCCTTGTAAAAAAAAAAAAAAAAAAAAAAAAAAAAAAAAAAAAAAAAAAAAAAAAAAAAAAAAAAAAAATCGATGTATATATTCAGAAAAAAAAAAAAAAAAAAAAATATCAGAAAAATACAAAAAAATCAAGTATTTATCAATTCCATCCTCTTTGTTCCAAAATAAAAAGAGAGTAGTCAATGTAAATAAGAGTCATGTAAATAGTCATCTTTTGTTGTTTCGTTGTAATAAGCAAGGAGGGTGTATGCCATTGATGTACAACGCGAGAAATTGTGAAATACCTCCAACTCATTCACAATTCTCGTAAAGTCCGGACAGCTAGCTAGATTTCGACCTCAGTTCTTAGCCTGAGAAACTATCTCTTGGTGATTAGTAGTCATGACTTCAGATCTTTCTTTACACATGTAGATACACTTTACACTCTTATCACATGTCTTTTTTGTTATCAGTGCTAGGATTGTGCCTTCGATAGCTAGATTGACATCTCCATTTTGCTGTGAGCTTAACTGTTTGCACATGTCACGTTTGATGGAATCTGAGCTTATATTTTGTCCTTAGGTTTTGTAGGCACACCTCTGGTAAACCTTCACGAGACTTCAACTCGTCCACTAGGGACACTTAGTGGTTTAAAAGGCTTAGTGCATACGCTAAATGCATTCGAGAGAGACCAGCGACAGTGGTATAGTTAGGATTTCCTTAGTTTTGTTTTACTTGAGGACAAGTAAAATTCAGGTTTGGGGGTATTTGATGAGTGCCAAATATTGTATATATTTATCCCTTTTGTTGGCATTTTAACTCATCTTTTATGCATTAATTCTACATTTTATCCCATATTCTGTATTTTCATTGTTTTCAAGAATAAATATTTTTATTAATTAATTTTGCATTTTTAGGTAATAAATAAAGTTCGGATGAGTCGCGGAGCGAAAAGAGCAGAAAAGTAGTGAAAAGCCGGAAGAAATTACGCAAGGAAGCCGCGAAGAATGGTGCGCACAACCTCATTTTCTACACACAAAAGCGCCTCCGTTCTCAGCCATCAGATCATTTCTCAGAAGCATCCGACGGTCGCTCCTTCATAGAGCATCAAAATCTGAAGTCTCTGCCGAGCACCACAGCGCTGAAATTCCAAGCCTTCAGATTAGATGGTAGTTGAATCCAACGGTCGCTCCCTTGCTGTGCATCAAAGTTTGATATCTCCCCCTAACACTACAGTACCTAACTCCATCAAGTACCGTTCATTTTGTTGTATCATATAATCCAACGGTCGCTCATCGCTTACCTTCGCATCACCGTCCGATCTACCTACCAGCTTCGCATCTCGCAGCTCAGAGTCACAGAACATCATGACTCGATGCATTCGCCTTACACCCTAGTACCCGAGCCCATCCACCTAACCCAAACACACCCCCTACCCCAAACACAGTCGAGCCATACCCTCTCCACCATCTTCTCCACAGAACCGCCGTACACCACCACCTTCTCCACCTGCTCTGACTCCATCACCAACTCCTCTACCAACACCACACCTCCACCATCATCACCCCTACCTTCCTACAACTATTACCCATCTTTATAGCCCCCTAATTCGTCAATTTCTCCCCTGCCGAAACCCTAGGTGAATGGTTAACGAATTAGTGAAGCTAGAAAGAGAAATTGAAGGCATGGAGTGATACAGGGGAGTCAGAGAAGGGATGGGTCGGCATCAATTGGACTTTTAGGTGAGCTAATTTTAACTGTTGTAATTTGGGGAAGAACAAACCCTAATTTTGGGGGAATTAGGTAATTTAGGGAATTTGGGTCTGTGACTATAAATAGCACCATGGGTTGTGTGTAATTTTCATGTTGGGATTAGCCCACATCCAGGACTCTCATGTCCTGTTAAATTTCAGTTACAACTTAATTTCAATTTCATGTTCAGTTCAATTTCCATGTTCTGTTAATGTTGATTTTTTTTTTAGTTCAATTTGTTGCTTAGTTTCATGTTCATGTTAGACTTGTCATATCCTGTTTGTTTCCTGATTAATGTTAATGTGTGATGTTCCTGTTGTTAGTTAGACTCATTGTTTTGTCATGTTAGTTCATAGTTTAAATGCTCACTGTTAGTATCAATGTTCCTGTCATGTTTGTTTTACTGTCATCTGAAGGAATGCTAGGCTAGGTATCTGTGAAGCAATGTGCTGATTGTGTAATGGCAAGAAATCAGTGCTCATAGCAAGCTGATGTTCTTGCCATTCTCCTTGTATGCTTAGGTTGCAGTGTTGATTGTGCATTGGGAGAAGCTAGTGCTTATAGCAAGCTAGTTTTCAACCCATTCTATAGGAATGCCTGTATTCTTGCCTTAGTATTGCTTCTTGTCAGTTTCTTTATCACCCCTGCCCTTGGCTTAGGCCTTGGTTCATTTTTGTTCTTTGCTTTTGCCATGTGTTGCCCTGTTTGTGTTTCCTTTTGTTTATTTTGTTAGCCATCTTCTTTATTGCATTATCTTTCACTTCATTGTCATCTTTGCTTGCTGTTATCTTGGTTTGTTTTATCATTTTTCCATTGCTTTTCCCACTGTTCTGTTTTCCTTCCTTCCAGTGCCTTGCAGACTGCTGCTGCTACTTGCACTGCTTGTGCAGATGCTGTGCAGACTTGCAGTGCTGCTGTTGCTGCCACTTCTTCTTCTGTCTCTTGTGCTGCTGTGCACTGCTTGTGCAGCTGCAGCTGCTGCTGCCTTCCCTACTGCTGTTGTTGTTGTCTGCTGCAGCTCCTTTGCTGCATTCTATTGCTGTGCAGCACTTTTCTTTCACTGCATTGCACTGCTGCTGTGCATTGTTTGCCTCCCTTGCTGCTGCTGCCCCTGTGCTGTTCTGTTGCATTGCTGCTGATTGCTTTGCTTTCCAAAGCTCAATTCAAACTGAAGCCCAATTCAGTCAACTGTGGGCTTAACCAAAGCCCAGTTGTTCAACCCAAAAGCCCAAAACAAGGTTTAAGACCTAAAGCCCATAGTCCATATTTCTGAGCCCAAGCTCAGTTCAGCCCAACAGTTCCAAAGGGTATTCAAAGACCATTGATATTCAAGACCCCTTTGGTATTCAAAGCCCATTAGCAAATTTAGAACCCAAAATAGCTAGAAACTCCAAAACACACCCAGTCTCTGTGGATCGACCCGTACTTGCACATTTGCCACTTTCGACACCGTGCACTTGCGGTTATAATTTGTAGGACCTTTTAGAAGCCTACCAGCTGCAAACTCAGGAGTTGGTGGGATGAGTAGATGCTTTGGTAAGCTCTTCCTTGGCATTCTTTCTTTGCGCTTATATGTCTTCACTGGTGTACCCACTGTTGGTGCAGATTTTTGGCCAGTAGTTTGGACAGTTGGAGATGCATTTGTTGTTTCTATCTCTTCCATGTAACTGTGGGTCATCTTAACATGAGGGTTTCCATTCACAGTTGTGATTTGCAGGTTCACAGTGGCATCCTTTTTCTGCAAAAAGATCACCAATAATTGAGAGAAATTGAGCGAAAAATAAGTGGAGAGAGGAAATAATTGGATGGATGCGGGGCCTGGTACGGTTGGTTGTACTCGTTGCAGCTCTTTGATATGGAATGGCGAAGTTGTTGGGCTTGTAGAAGTTGCTTGGCCTTTTCCCTTATCTGTAGCTTTGTTGGTATCTCGATCAAGTCCAGGCCCAGGTTCGGATCGCTTTGTATCTGGTATAAATGTCGGTGTTGTTGTATTTGGTACCGGGTCTACGGGTTGATCGGGTCGGGTACAGACTTTACTTGTCGGCGGGTTCGGGTAAACCAGCCTGCTCCCGTGGGTCCTATCCATAGATCTTTCAGAGGAGACATTCTTTCGGCTAGCAGATTCCTTGGAACTTGGTGCAGAGATAGGAATAGTTGATGGTAAAGCTTCTACGTCAGAGACAGTGTCAGACTGTTGAGGTTCCTTGGATTTCGCTGGGAAACTAGCTGTAGTACCTTGTTTTTGTGGAACCGGATTCCAGTTGAGTCCTTGCTGGGTCATGACTGGGGATAATCTTATCGGGATCGGTCTCGAAACGGTGGTAAGCGGTGGTTGTGGTATTGAATTTTGTGCTGAAGTTTGGGCTAGGATGGGGTAGAGAGTGGGGAGGGCATCATGACTGGTAGAGAAGGATTGATGGTTAGATGCTGAATCTTTCGATGGTATGTTTGATGATGAGGATGTTAGCATATTTTGGGTTTTTGGTTGTGGGTTTTGAGCTTCCATCCTGCTGTTAAGGCTGTGGTATGGAAATTTAGGAAACTGGATATCCATCAGTGCATGGTCTGTGCTGACGAATTTGGAACATTCTCTCGCTATGTGGCCGAGAAACCCTCATCGATAACAGATCATGGGTAGGTACTCATAAGCCAGTTGGATCCAAGTTGTTCTTTCACAGTTTAGGAGAATACCTGGGGTAAAAGGCTTGTTGAGATCCATTTCTAGTTTTGCTCTTGGAGGAGAAGAAAGAAGATCAACTTCCAGTATTGTTCCAACATTCTGTAGTAGCTTTTCAATGGATAATCTGTCGACCCAGAACCTCGGAAGATGAAGAATCTGTAGCCAAAAAACAGCAACTAGAAAACTTTGATCAGGGTTAGCAATGAACTTTTCATAGTCTTAAAACAGTACCACATGTTCAGAGATAATCCAGGGTTTATCTTCTACTATCTTTTTTTATCAACTTCATGATGCATGATCAGTTTGAATGCCTCTGTATGAGGAATAGTTTCTAGGTATTTTATTTGCATGGGGCTCCGGTGATTTTTCAGCTCAATCTGTAAGGTAGAGTATGAAAAATTTCCTGACAGGACCTTTACATCTAAACAGTGCCGATGGTGGTCTTTCATGAGATCTTGCATCCTTTCAGTTAGTTGCAATAGGTGAGTATCTTTGTACTTTTTCTTTGATGATGATGGGTTGCTTAAAGTTAAGGATGAATAGGGGTTTTTTGTCTGATCTGGTAAAGTTTGCTGGAGTTCTTTTTGAAGATTCTCTTGAGTTGG
Organism: Papaver somniferum; assembly: GCF_003573695.1. Lineage (NCBI taxonomy): Eukaryota > Viridiplantae > Streptophyta > Magnoliopsida > Ranunculales > Papaveraceae > Papaver > Papaver somniferum. The sequence goes on from NC_039359.1 coordinate 180,304,059, forward strand.
GTGGTTGATGTATGTTTCTTTTTGGAGAGAAGGTGAGGATGAGAAAAAAGATGTAGAATTAGACGATGAAGATGCTGGGAAGGTGATGTTGTTGATGGTACCGATAGGGGTAAGTAAAGGGTTGAGCGGTTCGACGGCTACATCATGATTGCAGGGTCTTGGAATAGCTGAAAGTTGTGGGATGTTGTGAAGCTTTTCAGGCACGGTGAAGTCGGATGTCAGGGGAAATGATGGTTGTGTTGGGTTTGTTGGAGGGGAGTTATTGGGTGGTTTACGCGGTGGCTGAGGATTCATTGGTTCAACAGAAATTAATTAAAAAACCAGTAGGAGTAGTGGGTGATAGCAACGAAGTTTGATTTCTTAGTAGGAGCAACAAAATCCCAGTAAATCTAGCCTAGATTTCCTTCTTACGACCATAGCAAACTGACATGAAGGATTCTAACACTCCGCGTATAGAATGATTCTCGGGTATTGATATGAGTAAGAACAAGATGATATAGGTGATATGCGAATATTTGTTTAAGACTCAACTCGTGGTCAAAACTCGGCGGCCAGGGTCAAGGAGAGAGGGTGAATTTTTCTTTGAGAGTTTTGCTTTTCCTTTTGTGGTGATACAATGTACGTGTGCAAAGGAAAAAAAGAAAAAAAAGAATCATCTTGTCTGACTTTCCAATTAAGGCCATAAACTGATGATTAATGGGAAATCAACAGAAAGCCCTATTAATGAAATTTACTGTTTTAGGGAGGGCATGAAATCAAAATTCACCAAATTTCGATTATTAAACAACCATAAAAAAATTTGAATTTAAAATGTTAAATATTATGTAAGAAAGTCTATCCTCTATTATATCCACATTTGTTGCATTTTGTTTACTTATATTGAGAACTCATAGTCTTAGTCCATGGATCACGACTTGTTCTACAAATGTGACTGTGATCAAACTTTTGCATCAATGAGAGATCTAAACGGGCATTGGCTTGAACAACACCACCGGTTCTCTCGTCCTAGAAACAATACAAATCTTCTTAGTAACTTAAATAGGATACACTATGAAAATCAACTAAGAAGAATAAATGAGAGAAATAAGGCTTCTCGTTTTTATCTTCCAAAATTTCGGCAAAGGCGTGATAATGATAATCATCCTAGCTTGGTTGCATCAACTTCCCAAAATCCGCTAGGTATTGAGATAAAGGATTCTCCTTGCTCTCTTGAACTTTCACTGGTTGATCAGCCTCCTCATCCAAGTTCATTCGCATCAAGTTCGCGAAACAGGTTCGGAAAAATCGATGATACTCCTTGCTCTCTTGAGTTTTCACCGGCTGTTCAACCTCCTCGGATACTTGAACAAAATAAGATGATAGAACGCGAGAGGAAGAAACCTAGACCTCTTGATTATCATCTCTCCCTTTCTCTTGATAATGAGAAAAATAATAATGACGAATTTAAGATTAACCGGGGAGCACTTTTGCAGCTCGACCCAGAAGACATGCTCAACCCTGACATATCTTTCTTTGAGCAGATAGAGGTTGCACAGAAGCAAGGTAATGATAGCGAGATTGATGATGACCTAAATTTAAAACTCCGAAGAATTAGTATTATTGAGATTCATATATATATATATATATATGAGAAAATTTTTGATGGGGGGCGATTTTGGATGGGGTGATGGGGACCAATAGAAAATTGCCATTTGTCATTAAATTATCTAACTAATTAGTCTTTTAATTTTTAGAACAAAGGTATTTTAAGGAATATAATCGGTCTTAGTCATGTGATTAGTGCGATAATTATGTAATCTTAACTTTGTTTCCATACTTATATCTGATTCTTCTAAAACTCAAATCAACTTTGAATTTTTTATTCTCATAATTCATATGTTTTTGTGATTCTAATGTATCAGTGGGACATCCATTCTACAATTTCATGTTCAAAAACCAACTTCCCAACCTTCCTACCAATTTTGATCACAAACCAAAAATAATCAGTCAATCACGACTATAAGAAGCAAACCAAATATAAAAAACCTCGTGTTTATCCAAAAGCTGATTATCAGTAATCCTAATAGCAGAACGCAAACTAACAATTCGATCTCCCATTATGCAAAATATCACTACATCATACTCACATGTAAACTCAAAAATAGTATAATCAAAGAAAAATAGCGTCGTTAATACGAGAATCCCTTACGTTTTCTGGTATATATCGTGGTCCCAGTGTAGCTGTAAGGGAATGCAAATGTTAAGAAATCTATGAGTTCTTTTCATGGTCCTCTTGATGGATAAACTGCTTGAACTCTTACTTAGTTGAGTAATTATTTAGAAAAAAAAAAGATCTTGCTGATTAGAAGCATCGAGCATCAAGATCTATATTATTTCAATTAACATATTTGATTTTTCTGTTCGTGATTTTGGATCTTCATCGTAACAAATCATTTAATTCCAACGAAATCCTAACAATCATTAGTTTTGATTGTCGTTAAGATTAATATTTTTTGATCCTAATTTTTCTGAAAACACGTCAACGGTAGGTGGAAGATTAATTGGTGGAGAACTCCTAAAATACCCTTGCTTAGAAAATTAGTTAGTCACTTTCAGAATTAGCCAAGGGTATATAACTAGAGCTACTAACGCTTACTATATTGCAAGATCGGAAAAGAGCCAGGCCTCAAATATAGTATTGATCAGAAAAAACTTAATGTACTGTTTTGTTTTGGTTTTTAGAGGAGATGAGAGAGTCCATTATTAAGTCTCAATCCTCAAACAACTTTGCCTTACCTAAGTTACCTCTCTTGTCTTTTGCAGAGGGGTTTCTGGTTTATTTAGTTTAGTTACAGCCCTCATTGAGGTTTAGAGGGTCGCATAATATACAAACGCCCTATTATTTCTTCCCATAACAAATACTTATGCTCAATGTCTATCTTTTTTTGTTTCCAGTTTTATAAGCATGATACAATACAATTCCATGATTTTCATTTAATTAGAGTAATTAAGATTGTCACTAAGATCTCTTACTAAAGAGCAAAGACGCACCTTCAATTTTCAGGTTCAGTTAATATTTTGTTTCGTAGATTTTTCTTTAAAAAGTTCAAAGATTTGTTTCTAAAAGTTTCATATTTTTCCTATTTTGGAACATTTTTCTAATTAGCCAGATGAAGTTTATTTGGTCTTATAGCAGCCCAGTAAGGTGGTAAAAAGTTAAAGCACTAGCAGGAAACTTTAGTTTGTTTCATACAAGTGACACTTTACAAAATATTTCCTATACTGTTTATAAGCAAGATTCATACCTTCTAATTAAACTTTTACTAGCAATGAATACAAAAAACTAACCGGATCAGAATCTCGTAATCAAAAAACATTTACACGAATGCATTTGAATGCAGTTTTTACTGCAATGACGTTTTTGAATTAGCCATTTTGGCAAGTCTACTTAAAATTTAATTGAATTTGTCATGCGCTTATTTACGTTACCATTTTTGAGCAGCACATAGATCTCAGAATGCATCTGTCTGTAATCAATGAGAGATTGCAATAACAAACCATAATATGGAAATCCCTGGGTCATGTTTGAATTGACATCATGGAAATTAACCGAGAAATAGTGACCGTTTGATATGCAACGTGTTTTATCCGACAGCTAAGCCATTGGAGCGGATCTGAACCAAGCTATGGTGTGCATCTGATCATCCCACTATAAATCTGGCATAAGATGGGAAATACTGATTCCCAGAATTTTAGCCTGAGTCCCAGTCTTCATCTGTATTTTCGTTGGTTTTATTTAAGGTGTGTGCTAATATGGAGTCTAGCACGAGATCTCTTCAAATCAGGCAATTAGAGCAACAATATGATGAAAATCTTTATGAATGCCGCGTCTGTCATCAGCGCTTTTCTACCATGATCTCGTACTGGATGCACTTGGATTCACATGAGCGCAATCGAATTGGCGCTGCAAGGATCCGGAGTGTCGCACAGCATGCTGCAGATCATCTGTACCAGCAAAATTCGTGCACAGGATAGGATGGAAAGACCAGCGCAAATTGATGCCTCCGAGGATTGGACTGCTTCGTACACTAACGCCAAATGCAGGGAATGCTTTCATCCGCGGGGAAGACTCTCCAGCAGTTAACATACAAAATGTGGAAGGCACACAAAATGTTCCTGTACTGCCACTATCAGATCGGCCAGAGAGGCAAGTTGCAGAGGAGGATCTTCCACCTCAAGATAAGGCGTACCAGCAAATGCGTGCGCAGAATAGGATGGAAACAGCAGGGCAACTTGATGCCTCAAGAATTGCACTGCTTTGTAGACCAGCACCAAACGCAGGAAATGTTTTCACCCGTCGGGGAAACTCTCCAGCAGTTAACGGACAAAATGTTCCTGTACTGCCACTGTCAGATCAGCCAGAGAGGCGAGCTGCAGAGGAGGGTCTTCCACCTCAAGCTGATAACCAGCCAAATAACAATATTACTGTTCACAGGAGTGATGCCAGTAGAGGATCTGAAAACCCAGAGATAGACTTAACTCTTAGGCTTTGGTTCCAATAATAGATTTCATGGAAACACTGCCTTATGGTTCCTGAGTTTGTTGGGTACCAATAAATAAATTATAATGATAACGATACGTAGTTATCATTGGTTCGAATGAATAGCTAAAAAAGCTGAACGATTCAATTTTGTTTTGTTGTTTTGCTTCAAAGGTTTACAGTTTAGGGAGGAGTCAGCCTATTCGGCATTTGTTTTTTCTCTATATTTTGTGTTTCTAGGATTTGTAACTCTGGTTGTAACAGGCACACAAGGTTACAATAAAAATGTTCTTTTAAGTACTGTTAGCAAGTCTGCAGGGGTTTTATATGTGCATATATCTACTTCTAATCATAGTTCATAGTATCTGGCATCAGGTATCGGGCTGTATCAATGATATTGACAAATACCATTTGAGTATGCTGCTACACTAGAGAAGCAGGAAAGCTGATGACATAAAAGCTGGAATGCTAGGTGGTCGCAGCTCTCAAGCAAAAATTCCATGACCCAAGATCCAGTGATGACACACACGGTTAACCAAAACAAATTATCACTTGTTCGCTATCAAGTTATTGTGACAAAAAAATCCACCAATCACCGTTTTCAAAAACATTCAGTGAATCTGCACAAAAATGCATCCAATGACGATACATACTCTTGCATTAAAAGAAATGACTTATGGCCAGCCTTTTTGGTAACACAACAACCTGTTCACTATCATGCCTTTCTACCTACCACAGTTTTTCAGCAAAATTTCAGGAATATTATATAAGCATATGATGACACACACTTTCGTACGTATTATAATGAGTAATGGCCTAACTATTTAAGTTACCATAACCTGTTCATTACCAAGTTCATTTTATCTATCAGAGTCTTTGAGAAAGTTCTTTGGATTTACACGATATAGACACTCTTACATCAATAGAAATAAAGTATGGCTTAACCTTACAATGCCATATCCTGTTCATTACCAAGCTTATTCTATATGTCAAAGTTTCAAAGTGAAATTTTGTAAATCTAAGGGAATATCGATCCAATATTGACAAACACTCTTACGCAATAAAAATCATGGCTTAATTCTTGTGCAACAAAATCTGTTCACTATCGATTCACTTTTTACACATCAGTTTATACTATCCGGATATTTTACTGAAAATTTTAATGTGAGATTCAACTTAGATAAAGACAATAGAGTAATCAACATCTATTGTTAAATATCAATACAATCTTGCAGATATACTATGTTTTTCAAATTCTTTATAAGCTAGTAAAGTAACTTAGGATAACAGATCCCCATTCACATTAGGGAGATAAATACACAAAGAATAAAAAAATTAGAACAAACCATAATAGGATCTGGGTACAGTGTTTACAGACCTGCTGAGACTAATCCATGCAATGTGATGATACCAATTACAACATTTTGATGATTAACGACCGGCAGAAACTGCACCGGCGATGGTGGAGATTCCATCTTCTGCATTGCTTCCACTGCCATCGCCTCTGGATCAATAATTCTGGGGTTCCTGAACATCAAAGGATAGTTATATGCGTTTATGAAAAGGCAGAACATATCTTAAGTTAACAAAAAATTAAGAACCAATGTGTCTTTACCTGTTGCACATCTGCCCAACGGTAAGCTTGAAGATACCTTCACCACTGGCTTTGAGTGTTCGCCGCAAATCTCCATCAGTGAATGTGCCGACTAGATGGTGTTCTTCGTTGATAACTAGTAAACAGCCACATCCTTTACTCGTAAGTTCCACGAGTTGATCCATTATCATATCATCTTCCTTGCATAACGGAAGTTCTTCTTGCTTCTTCATAACATCCTTGACCTACACAACAATTAAATGGTCCACTAAATCAAATCTTCATTATCCCAAGGAATGGGTATCATCTAGGTCCATAGAACTGTAATCTATGGAAACAAAAATCAGTGATTATCCAAACATAACTTTACACTGAATTCAACAATATAAAGTCTTTTTCAGTTACGAGTGAACCAATAGTTAACAGAATAATTTGAATCATTTAGCATGATAAAAACCGAACTGACCAAATAGGAAAATTTAGATTTAATTCCTGAAGTTTCACAAATCAGTACTATCCGAAGAATGAAACCAAAATTGAGTAACCCATTCAATACGAAAAACTGGATATCACCCTTTTAATCATGTCTTAATGACATAGAGGTACCCAATATCTTTCTATCAACATGATTAAACAGAATCTTTTTCCTGTGCTCGTTATCCATTGGAATGAACTCTAATAACTTTCTACGTAACCCATACAAGAATTGTCAGTTCAATAGTATTGCTCGTTGACCGTAGACAATTTAGCACGAACTCTAATAATTTTCTACATAATCAACACGTGCATCATCAATTCAACAATGTTGTCCAATAACCTTTAGCAATGAATACACCATCTCGAGTCAATAATGTTGTTCGTTAACCGTTGGCAAGAACTCTAATGACTTTCTATTTAATCAACACACACATTATCTCAATCTTATCGCATTGTTCGTGAACAATTAGAATGAAATCTAATAACTGAGCAATTGTGTTAATGTATTGCTTTACCTTCAATTATTAACTCGATTCACATCATAATACCTATACACATAATACGTACACAACAACAAGATAATTTTTCTCATACCTACTTCTTCTAATTCCTATGTGATCAGAGAAACAGATCTAAATTATCTAGAATTCATTTATTCCAACAAAACACAGATTCAATACAAATAAAATAATTAGAAAACCCCCAAACCTTGAAAATGAGGCTTTTCCCAATCCTTCCAGCAGGATGATTAGCAGCATATTCATCTCTAGACAAATTCTTAGCACTCATCAAGGCAATCGCAACCGTATCACCAAAAACCATTTGAATGGCGGTACTAGTAACAGGAGCTAAATCAAAAGGACATAACTCCCTCTCCAAAGGTAAATGTACATTAAAATCACAAACAGCAGATAACAAATTCCCTTGATAACTAGTAACAGAAATCAAATAGGCTCCTTTAGCTTTGGCACAGGGTACTAATTTCATTAATTCTTCAGTGTTACCAGATTTACTAAATAACACAAGAATATCAGATCTTGATAATATACCAATATCTCCATGTAATGCATCTGTTGGTGATAAGAAACTAGATCTAATACCTAACGAAACTAAGGTTTGTGAGATCTTTTGTGATACAAATCCTGATTTACCAACACCGCTGAAGAAGATGGTTCCTTTCGAATTTAACAAGGTTTGTGTAAATGTTAAGGTTTGTGATAAATCCAGGTTTTGGAAAAAGTAGTTTAGGTATTTTTGTTGTGATTCGAAGAGAACTCGTAAATCTTTTGGGTTTACTGATGATTCTTCGGAGGAGGAATTTGTATAGAATGAGAGATCGTATGCGGATGATGATTGCGGTAGAGATCCCATTTTTCTTTTTCTTGTTTTTCCGAGAGAGAGTGATGTGAGAATGAAAAGGAAAGGAAGGAAATAAGAAACGGAAACTCGGTATGTTTCAGAATTGAGATAACGGTACGACTATAATGCGCTGAATGCGTTATTCATTACTAAAGAAATAAATTTACTAATCAGTGTTGACTGTCCAGTGAGTGAATAGTGATTGACAATTGGAGACGGTGTTTTGTCTGTAGTTGGGAAATTTGCTGGTTGGTCAATGCTAGGGTCTAGCGGGAAACATGATTTAACCGTAGGTCAAAAAATGATTCGGAACATGGAAAACACGCATTAAGCCCCTAACTACCAAGAAATCACCTCTTTTGACTTCTATCGTCTCACCTTTCTCTCCCTACCGTTAGAGCTTCTCCAGCAGAATGTGTGTGAGAAAACCTAATCCACATAGGATCCACAACCATATTTATAAAAAATCATTTCCAACCGATTGATGTGTCAAAAAAAAATTAAACATCCTCTAGGTGAACCTCTAATTTTAGACATTTACTTAGAGGATGTCTTCCCATCCTAGTCACACTTTTATCATTGAAAAAAAAATAGAAAGAATTTTAACCAATTGTATGCCTATAAATAAGTAAAAAAATAACTGAAAACTTTATGGGTTAGAGAGAAAACTTTATTTTTCCTAATATTTAGGATTTTATATTCAAATGATGTCTTAAAAATGATGCCACATATGAAACATCCATTTGAGTCATTTGAACTAGTTGTGGTTAAGATGAATACGGTTGATATGAAAGTGTTCATATGGCTAACTTTGGTTAACTATTGTTGAGCCAACAAGGTGTACATGTTTAGGTACCGTTACTCATATCTAAATGAAGGTACATTTCATTTGTGTGTAACAAGCTAAGTTTGATCTAACGGTTGAAAGATATTAGCTTGAGTCTAATCAGGTTTTCATCTAACAGTGAATATTGAATGCTTTGTTACCAAGGTAACATTGATTGCAAACCCCGATTTAAAAACTATATAAGGCAGAACTCTAGCAACTGGGAAACCTAATCCCCATACCTCTTTTTGATACTAGTTGCGACTAGAGTCGATTCTCCTTTAACCTTAGATTTTTTCCAAAACCCTGTAGGTTAACGACTTGAAGATTTCATTGGGATTATGAAGCCAGACCCAACTATTTTCTCTGTAGTTGCATGTTCTGATATTGTCGGTTTCTATCGTATTGAGTATTATCTTCTCTAAGATTTGCTCGAGATTTAATCTCCGATAGGCAAGATAAAAAGTAGTCACAAACATCTCCATCTCATCGTTTGTGATTGCACAATATCTTTTTTAGTTTCCATACGATTAAGATTATTGTGAGGTGATTGATAATACTAGGTTGTTCTTCGAGAATATGAGCCTGGTTTATCAATTGGTTCCTGTGCACCTTGATTTATCAAATGACGGAACAAAACTTATAGGTATTTCTTTAGGAGACAGATTTATCTATCTCAATAGACTTTTCTGTGTGAGACAAATTTGTTTATCAAGTCTTCAACTTTGGGTCATAGCAACTCTTAGTTATGGGTGAGATCATCTAAGGGAATCAAGTGCGTAGAATCCTGCTGGGGTTCAGAGACGTAAGGAGCGCAACTGTACCTTAATCAGTGTGAGATTCATTAGGGCTCAACTACATTCCAGTCCGAAGTTCATTGGTAGTAGGATAGTGTCTATAGCGGCTTAATACGGTGTGGTGTTCAAAGATGGACTAAGTCCCGACGTTTTCTGCATTTGTGTGGTTTCCTCGTTAACAAAATTTCTGGTGTCTGTGTTATTTCTTTTCCGCATTATATTTGTTTATATAATTGAAGTATCACAGGTTATGTGTTAAGATTAATCAGTTCTTGAATCCGGCCTTTGGATTGTTGATTGAATTGATTGACACTTGGATATTGGTTTGTGACATCGTCCAAGTTATTTCTCTTATTCAATCGGGCTCGCAAATTCCTATTTGTTTGGTTGCGGATTGAATTGAAAAATTGAGGTATAAACTCTTTGATATACTTTTCTAAAGATTGAGTCTGACTGTCTAGTTGATTTTCTTGAAAGTATATTGGAGTTTGTCCATACAGATTGCTAAGCGAAATATTGGGTGTGGTTGTTAGACCCCCGCTTTTTCAATTGGTATCAAAGCAGGCAAACAAGTTCAGGACCTCATAAGTCTGTGTTTATAGCCATCTGACTATATGGATAAGGCTATCTCTGATTAACGCATCATTGGAAATAAAAGTTTTGTTCCTATGAGATCTATTAAAGAGAAATATTTGTCAATCTCGAATATTGATGAACCTAGTGTTTCGACGAAACAGACTTGCATTGACAAGTGTTAACCTGATTACCTTACGACGAGTCTGATCTGAAGTAGAAAGGGAAGCAGCCAAAGAGAGTGCAGTGATTCTAAAACTTGTCGGAATCCAGGATGATAAAATCAATCGGTTAAAACACAAATTCAATTTTCTTGTTGGTATGGTAAATGAGAGTGACTCTCAATTAAAGGTCTTTCGAAAGGAAAACACCTTAGTCTGTTCTTCACAGACTCTGCTTGAGGAAAAACTTAAAGAGGATGTTTTGGAAACTGAACGTCTTTTGAGTAATCTCTCTATTCAAGGATGTTATAAAGATTCCACTATACCAATTACTTCTGACTCAACTGTAAGAAATTCAGTTCCAGGAGTAAAATCGAAATCCCTTCCTATGGAATCCCCACATCACATGGAAGGAAAAATTCTCCCAACGATGTTGTTAAGACTGTTCTCTCTAATCACTCAGGTCATCAGAAAGCGTGTCTATTTTGTGATTCAAAAGGACATATTGAGCAAAAGAGGAAATCTAGGTTGAATGACAACTCTATTGTTCAACTTCAACACACCTTAAATTTAATTCTCAAATGTGTGACTGACATTCGTATGTCTAAACCAATTGGCTTTAGGATCCACCCTGTGAATCCTACCAGGAAAGTCAGTTCGATGTGTTCCTCAAATGTTCAAGCGTGTAACAGTTTTCTTAACACAAATCGTCCAAGAAGAGTTCAAGGATCTTCTTCAGTTAAAAAGGGAGATAATGTTGTTCATGATGTGAAAAATGTACCAGAAGAAGGAAACAAAAATAGAGATATGGAGAACAACCTAAATATGATAATTGATGGGTACAAAGTGCTCCTCAACAAGTTGTCGAATTCTTCTAGACAAAATTCTTCAGGTAAGAATCCAAACTATGCGGCGTATCTTGATGATAGTAAGTTTTATGATAACTTTTCACATCAAAAAGTTTTTCCTCAAAGAATTAGGAGAAAGAGGTTTAACCATGAAAAACATTCATTTGATGAGCACAAAGCCCATACTTGTGCTAATCAATCACAAGGTTGAAATCTCACTCACAAAAATCCTGGTTGAGTAAGATATGATCAGCCATACTTGATGGCAAAATGTCTCTGATTATTTAGCTACTTTCCTATCATTCTTAGCCGGAGCGTCATTCGCAAACATCTTTGCACAAGTATTTGTGTTTGTCTGTGTCAAGTTTTTTTATTTTTAAATTTCTTTTTAAATTTTTATTATGCCAAAAATTCTACTCTTATGCTCTAGATTTTTCTCTCTAGAGAATATAAAATTTATTGAGCTAAGATTTGTGAAAATATTCACTGAGCAAAATATTGTTGAACAAACAGTTTTTCTTGTTTTGCTATTTTTTGTTGCTTGGGTATTTTACGCCTATGGGTCAAGTCTATGTTCATACGGGTACCCGTGTTACATATCATGAACTAACTTTGTAATCCCTAAAATTTGTTCCCCTGAGAAACCATTTAAATAACAAACCTTTTTAGGTGAGTACGCATACTCCAGGCTATTTCTTTTGTCAAGAATGGCATCACCTTCGGGAACTTGTCAGTTTGCAAAAGGTTTTCTTAATAAGGGTTTTAGTTTCGATGTCAAATAGGATGAGAAAATAAATCTTGTGGAAGTTAATAACATCTCTCCTCAATCTCCTGATCTCCTGATGACTATTCAGACATTGAGGACGATGAAGAGATTTATGCTGAAGTAGTTCATGATTTTATTAGTCAGTTTAATAAAGAAAAACTGCAGCTCGTTGATATTATGAAAGACCTTGATATGTTAAGGAATGAGTTGAAAAAGGTTAACTCTGACCTTGCTCTCATGAAGACACGTGTTAGGGATCGTCTCAATGAGAATATTTTCTCCGAAGAAGACGTTGATATTGTCAGTCACAAGCTCAAAGGTCTTGAAACCCGTGAAGCTTCCGAACATGGACTCTAATTTTAGCTTGTGATCGGTTATGTTTTCTTAGAGTTGTTTTTTTGGTTTTGTCTAGGAAAATTCTTATGAGAATTTATTCTTGTATTTTAAGAAGGATAACTAGGGTTCGGAATAGCAATTATTGTGAGTACACATAGCTATTGCCAACGGTTTTCATCTTGCATTGTTTTTAGATTCATTTATTTAAATTCTAAGTTATTTGGAAGATGATTTTGCAGTATTAATCTGTATTAGTTTCATATATTGCAAATTGTTATGGGATATGTGTGTCTACGTCTGTGAACTATAATTGTCCTATATTTGCTCAAAACTTAAGTCTATCATATGTCTTTATGCAAATATTGATGAAATATAGAATTAACTTTTGACACCAAAGATTAAGTCTATTATATGTCATTGTGCAAAGAGTGATCAAAAATAGAAAGAATCTTTAATTATTCCTTTGTATTGATCTTTCCCTGATCCACATGTTTGTGTAAGTATTATGTTGCTCCATAAGTTTTCTTATGTTGAGCACGGCCAATTGTATTAATCATTTCCTTTATGGTTAATTCAATTGAGATTTTTGTATACAAATTCATGGTTCATGTGATTTGATTATGTCCAAAGAAATCCTTCTTTTTTTTGTAAACGTAAGGTCGCTCGTGTTATTCTTTCGGGAATGACATTTTATGGGGGGAGTTCTTATTTGAACTTGTGCTTAATTGCCAAATCTTTGTGAGGAGTGCGGCTATGGAATATTGTGGGATTTTTCTTGTATCTTTAAAAACTCCTTGATGAATGGATTTAGTTTCGACTATATGATTGCATCTAAACAAAGTTGAGATGTTCTCTTTTGGTCATGAAGTATCTCTATGAAAATTTCATTAGGATCCCACTAGTTTTTGTACCTTTGCCAATTTATATTTACAAAAGGGGGGAGAATTAATGTGTAGTTCACACTACAAATACATATGGTTTACGGATCATTATGTAAGGGGAAGTGGTTTTCATTATGAGATGTAGTATTGACTAAGGGGTAGTGATACATATCACCATAGTATTGTTGTCAAAGTTGTGATACAATTGAACTTTGATGATGTGTAATAATACTATGACATTGTATAACAATGATTGAGAGCAACTGTTTTCTCATTGTTATGGCTACGGATCTTCAAAAACTATGATGCTGAGTTAAACACGTTCAGAATCACTGGAGTACCTGGAAGTGACGAAGATTTCGAGTAATGTTGAAGAACCAAGGAGGTCAAGCATTTGGATGAGAAGCTACAAAGTATTATTTATTTTGTAATCCATATGTATTAATAGTTTTGTCGCTAAAATTGACAAAGGGGGAGATTATTAGAGCAGTGCTCGGTTGAACTCGCAAGCGTTGCTATCTCAAGCTTGTTTTTCAGGTTTAGTGATCAAAACTATAAGTCTTGATTTCTAGTCTACTTATAGCGTTGTATCGGACTAGGATAGATTGTGCAGTTGATCTTTAGACTTCATGGCGTTCATCAATTGAAGACAAAGAACTACTAAGGAGAGCTTGTGGAACTTCATCAACAAAAGGTATGTGGAGACCGAAACTCATTTATCACTCAGAAAGTTTATTTCTACTTTATCTCCTATTTGAGACACACGTCGTATAACTATATAGTTTTTGATTTATAAATTTTTTATATTTCGAGCTGAGTTTAACTCGCTTACATATTTCTCGAAATATGTGTTGGTAAGCTTTCGCTTTAACCAAGTTCATCTTATATTCTTAACGAAAGTCAAAAGCTGATCATGTGAAAATCGCTTGGTAACATCTTACATGATTTGTGTGAGACAGTCATTTGATGTAGACTTGGAATGTTTCATATTGATCATTCGATCACTTGAAAATTGCTTCGAAGCTAATAGTTTGTGTGAGACAGCTATTGTCATCTTCTAAGAATGTTTCAATGATTGAAATGGAGTTTAGAACACTTAACCTTAATTGGATCATAGACATAGTATGCGTACTTACATATATGTTGATCCAAGACCGGTGTAGTATGCATACCCTTATGCATATGTTGATTCAAATGATGTTTGGATGCGTGACAGTATGCGTATCCGTTTGCGTACTGTCGAACACAGTCCAAGTCCGGATACTTAAGTATGGGTACCCATTTGCTTACTTGAGTGGGTTATGTTCTAAAATTGGTTATGTCATGAACCAATACATTAATGAAATAAGGAATGCAATCTTTTGCAAACCGTGGCTATAATGTTCATGAATCGATTCGAGTGAATCAAACCGATTTTGTCTCAATTGTGTCTTGTATACTTCTATGACAATATAAACAATTGAGCAACTCTAGAAATAGTTTTATTTGAGTCATTTGAACTAGTTGTGGTTAAAGATGAATACGGTTGATATGAAAGTGTTCATATGGATAACTTAGGTTAACTATTGTTGAGCCAACAAGGTGTACACGTTTAGGTACAATTACTCATATCTAAATGAAGGTACATTTCATTTGTGTATAACAAGCTAAGTTCGATCTAACGGTTGAAAGATATTAGCTTGAGTCTAATCAGGCTTTCATCTAACAGTAAATATTGAATGCTTTGTTACCAAGGTAACATTAATTGCAAACCCTGATTTGAAAACTATATAAGGGAGACTACAGCAACTGGGAAACCTAATCCCCACACCTCCTATATGATACTAGTTGCGACTAGAGTCGATTCTCCTTTAACCTTAGGTTTTTTCCAAAACCATGTAGGTTAACGACTTGAAGAATCCATTGGAATTGTGAAGCCAGACCCAACTATTTTCTTTGTAGTTGTGTGTTTTGGTCTTGCCGGTTTATATCATATTGAGTATTCTCTTCTCTAAGATTTTCTCGAGATTTAATCTTCGATAGGCAAGATAAAAAGTAGTCACAAACATATTCATCTCATCGTTTGTGATTCCACAATATCTTGTTTAGTTCCCATAAAATTATGATTATCGTGAGGTGATTGATAATACTAGGCTGTTCTTCGGGAATATAAGTCCTGTTTATCAATTGGTTCATGTGCACCTTGATTTATCAAAAGACAAAACAAAACTTATAGGTATTTCTGTGGGGCACAGATTTATCTATCTCAATAGACTTTTCTGTGTGAGACGAATTTTTTTATCAAGTCTTCGACTTTGGGTCGTAGAAACTCTTAGTTATGGGTGAGATCATCTAAGGGAATCAAGTGCGTAGAATCCTGCCGGGGTTCAGAGACGTAAGGAGCATAAATGTACCTTGATCAGTGTGGGATTGATTAGGGCTCAACCACATTCCAGTCCGAAGTTCATTAGTAGTATGATAGTGTCTGTAGTGGCTTAATAAAGTGTGGTGTTCAAAGCTGGACTAGGTCCCGGGGTTTCTCTGCATTTGCGGTTTCCTCGTTAACAAAATTTATGGTATCTGTGTTATTTCTTTTCTGCATTATATTTGTTTATATAATTGAAATGTCACAGGTTGTTCGTTAAGATCAATCAGTTCTTGAATCCGGCCTTTGGGTTGTTGATTAAATTGATTGACACTTGGATATTGGTTTGTGATACCGTCCAAGTTATTTATCTTATTCAATCGGGCTCGCAAATTCCTATTTGTTTGATTGCGGTTGAGAAATTGATATATAAACTCTTCGATATACTTTTCTAAAGATTGAGTCTGATTTTCTAGTTGATTCTCTTGTAAGTATATTGGAGTTTGTACATATAGATTGCTAAGCCAAATATTGGGTGTGGTTGTTAGACCCCCGTTTTTCAAAGAAGTACTAATTCCTCAACACTCATTACCGTGTTGCCAGGCATACTGCCTCAACACATCCTCATCTTACTGTTGAGACATACCAATTCCTCAACACTTATTACTGTGTTTTCAGGCATACTGCCTCAACACATTTTCATCTTAGTGTTGAGACGTAGAAATTCCTCAACACTCACTACTTTGTTGTCAGGCATACTGCCTCAACACATCCTCATCTTAGTGTTGAGACGTACTAATTCCTCAACACTCACTACTATGTTATCAGGCATACTGCCTCAACACATTTTCATCTGAGTGTTGAGACGTAGAAATTCCTTAACACTCATCACTGTGTGGTCAGGCATACTGCCTCAACCCATTTTCATCTTGGTGTTGAGACGTAACTATTCCTCAACACTCACTACTTTGTTGTCAGGCATACTTACTCAACAAATTTTCATCTTAATGTTGAGACGTAGAAATTTCTCAACACTCACTACTGTGCCAGGCATACTGCCTAAACACATCCCCATCTTAGTATTGAGATGTACCAATTCCTCAACACTCACTGCTGTATTGTCAGGCATACCTCCTCAAGACATTTTCATCTTAGTGTTGAGACGTAGCAATTCCTCAACACTCACTAATGTTTTGTCGGGCATACTTCCTCAACACATTTTCATCTTAGTGTTGAGACGTAGTAATTCCTCAATACTCACTATCGTGTTGCCAGGCATACTGCCTCAACACATCCTCATCTTAGTGTTGAGACGTACCAATTTTCTCAACACTCACTACTGTGTTGTTAGGCATACTGCCTCAACACATTTTCATCTTAGTGTTGAGACGTAGAAATTCCTCAACACTCACTATTGTGTTCTTAGGCATAGTGCCTCAACACATCCTCATCTTAGTGTTGAGACGTACTAATTCCTCAACACCCACTACTGTGTTTTCAGGCATACTGCCTCAACACATTTTCATCTTAATGTTGAGACGTAGAAATTCCTCAACACTCACTATTGTGTTGTCAGGAATACTGGCTCAATACATCCTCATCTTAGTGTTGAGACGTACCAATTCATCAACACTCACTAGTGTGTTGTCAGGCATAGTGCCTCGATACATTTTCATCTTAGTGTTGAGACGTAGAAATTCCTCAACAGTCACTATTGTGTTATCAGACATACTGCCTCAACACATTTTCATCTTAGTGTTGAGACGTAACAATTCCTTAACACCCACTACAGTGTTGTCAGGCATACTACCTCAACACATTTTCATATTAGTGTTGAGACGTACCAATTCCTCAACACTCACTACTGTGTCGTCAGGCATACTGCCTCAACACATCCTCATCTTAGTGTTGAGACGTACCAATTCCTCAACACTCACTACTGTGTTGTCAAGCATATTGCATCTGTGACTATTAATTTTCCCATATTCTACGTAATGTAAACAGCTCAAAGGATCGGAAACTATGTAGTAATGATACCTCTGTTGAACTGATGATACTAAGTAATAAACGATATATAAGATCATGATAATAACAAAGAATAATAATGTAACGTAAATAATTCTAAGTTATCATGAGACACAAGATATTACGTGGTTCGACTTTCGTCTACGTCCACGGGGTAATAAATGATTTGTTTGTATTAAGTTATGGTGGTTACAAAGATCTTAAATGCTTCCCAAAGTAATAGAGAGAACTCAAGTCGAAGTAAATACTTAAGTTCTAAACATTAAAGAGGTATAAGCTTAAGACTAGATATCCTTCTCCTAGATATTGAATTCCCTTAATTTGTTGGTGAGGCTTGGTATTTATAGCCCCCTCTTCTCCAGGTATATATTTGTTATCTTTGGATCCATCGTTTCCTGATATACCTTACGTGCAAATGGTACCTTCGTTCTCCGCGTGCTTTCTGCAGTCGAACTCTTCCACCTCAGCGGACCCACGTTCCTTCGGGAACTTCCCAGCCTCAGTACAGATTATACCTTCGTTCACCACTAACCTTTGCCAGTCAGATTCCGCCACGTCATTCTTCTTCATGTGCTTTGGTTATGCGTGTAGATAAGAAATTTATGTATTTAATGTTGATTAGATGCGTCATTTAACTCTGTCCCTTCGCCAGCTGCCCCTCCCTAGACTAGGCTTTACTTTTTCCATCTTGACCGTCGAGGTATCTATTCTTGGGATGAGAGAAAGTAGATGATCAAAGGTATCTTCTGCTACTCATGTTTCTCTGTATAGCGATGGCTACACATTTATCTTGTATGCGACCACTAATATTGTGACACGTGCTCGCGGAATATTGGTATTCACAACCTCAATACATTTTCATCTTAGTGCTGAGACGTAGCAATTCCTAAACACTCACTACTATGTTGTCAGGCATCACTGCCTCAACACATCTTTATCTTAGTGTTGAGACGCACAACCTCCTCAATACTCACTCGTATTGTCAAGCATCACCGCCTCAACAAATGCATAGTGCTGACGGCTCCACCACCTCAACACTCATCTTTGTATTCAAGGCTCAACTGCCTTAACACTCATCAGTTGAGGCTCCACTACTTAAATACATCATTTTAGTGTTTTTAGCATCAACGTGCTAGAAGGGTGATTGCTATTTGCCTCAACGTTTCATTAAACATGTCTTGTTCAAAGACCAAGTCGACCTCTATCCTGGTAACGTATGTCGAACTCTTCTCATGAATTTTCATCTGTCACCATCTAGTGCTTACCCCGCAACAATGTCATTGTTACGTGCTAAGCAGGGGACTTAATGTTGATGGTGGTTTTTAGTTCAGGGCTAACACCGTAAAACCCTAAATTTATGTACTCTTGTTTTGCAAAAAAAAATAGAGTCATTTTAACAATGATGAGTGCCTACACCTCTTTGCTTACATATGTATTGAGCAATTCAGTATACTTATATATATCAAATTTACTTTGAATAATGTTGGTTGCAAATTCCAGATATTCTGTAATTTTTATTAAACTCACACCTGCGTTATGCATTGACGCATGGCTTGCTGAGTATTTATCCAATGTTATGTTCCCCGACTGAACTCTTATTATTGACAGGATATGACAATTAATGTTCACTCGCAGCTGGGTAACATGAGTTTCCCAAAATGTCAAAATTAAGATGCGCATGAAGGTACTAAATCAGAAGCACACTGCGCTGCTCTCCGAGATAAAAAAAAATAGTGACTTTGTATCAACATGCAAAATTCACCAAATTTGATTAATTTTGTGTCAGCTCGCAAAATTCAATTTTTCTAACCTAATTTTATCAATTTGCAAAAATTAGGTTTTTGCGGTCTATATCTCGACCCCTATTGGTCGAGACTAAACCTAGGAAAACTAGGAAATCGATCCATCATGGAAAACAAGAATAAAAGGGAAACTGCGACAAGTGAGCACAACAGCCAAATGGGTGCGGACGCGCCACTTGGCCAACCGGTTTTCCCTAGCTTGCGCCGCCTATCACCGGCCGGTCATACCCCATGTTGCTGTCGACCAATCAAATCGCCTTAAAGCAGCATCTTAAGAGGGGAGCTAGGTCATGGCTGAAAACTGACAGAATTCCTCTTGAATTCTTCATGAGTTTTTACTGTCGAGATGTTGTCACCCCCTAAACGAGCTCAAAACCTAAATATTCCCTCGTGGGAAGATAAAAAATTCTTTCGATAAGAATAGAGGGGAGGATCATCAAAATCCGAGTTCGTATAAGAATTCTACAGCAGTTTTAGTACGGACCCTCTGTTATTTTAGCCAATCAGAATTCTCCTAGCCCGAAACCAGCATTCACAATTGCTAGCCAAAGTAGGCTAGTCGAGCAGCCTTGAAAGGGTCTTAATTAGGTCAAGACCACCCCTGGCAGTCTTAAATCAATCACGACCATCCAACTTGGCTAGCTTATTTAACCGGTTTAAATCTAATTTGGGCCGACCAATGGGATATCTAAATGGCTACCATCCATCATTCTCCTATAAGGACCCACCACCTCATCTTTAACTTACATGAATAGCTCCTGGAAGCTACTCAAAGATGGCTGGCCGCGCTTCTTTTAAGAACGTGAATTTCTGAACAACGATGCTACATGAGCATCGATTTTTTGAGATGCTTGATTAAAAGCGATGCTTTACGTGCATCGGTTACGAGAGATATTTTATAAATATCGATTTCACAAATAACTTAATTATTTAACCCAAAAGCATTATATGCTATTTTTCGCGGCAAGTCTCACTACTTGACTTATAACATATGACTGCCAGCCGCCTAGCTTGCGCGTGGTTGGTCGAAATAATTAGGTATTGCAAGCAAGACTCACTTAGAAACTACCATGTAGGACTTGTTCCAGTACTCATGTAACTTGCTACATATTTTTTACAAAATACTCGAGACATCAAACATGTCACAAACTGGGGGATGTTCATCAGGGTATTGGTCTGGCGATTCACAGCGTGCGGCGTGCAACATCCCCATTACGAGAAAGTGTCAGGAAAGGCAGACAGTTAGTGGTTGTAGAGAAGTAGTGGGAGTAAAACCAACCATTCTTCCCCTCATAGTAGGGACGTGGTTTTTACCATTCTACACGATCTCCACTTCTCCATCACTCAACTACTTCCACTTCATATGAGATCAGTGTGTGTTCGAATATGACTTCATTAACACAAGTATCCGAAAAACACCAAGAACACATAGCTTACATTCTGCAAGCAAGTTCTATATTCTGATACAAGTCATAAAACAACAACACTTTCATAGTCATCCCTCTAATCTCAACACCTCTTTGCTTCCCTCCCTAAGATCAACCCTTCTCATTCATTTTATGACCGAAGCAAGATTGGAATGGCCATTCACTAGTGGAAAATGGGTGTTTAGCAACCCACATCAGAGACCCTCGTTGACTGTAGTCAGACCATTTACCAAACGAAGCCGTCTCTGATATGATAAGAAAAATGGAAAATATCCGAGAGATTAATAAACCATCTCTGAATAACAAAATTTATTTACCATCTTATCCCTCTTTGAACTACCGATCTCGCGACCGCTGATCCTAGTCTGGGGATTGAAACTAATTGATCTAATGGCTGGGATTAAGATATCATATCCCTTTATTAAAATCAGAAAAAACTTATCCATTTTGTCTTCTCTACTCGCATCCCTTCACTATTTTTTCTCTGGTCTCTCCGCCTTCAACTTTTCTCTACTTCCATCACCACCACAGACAATAGATCAGCATCCTCTACTTCCATGACCACCACAACAATACCTTTTCCTTCATCTTCTCGATTGATTTAGTTTGTATGCTTATAATCAACGAAACGCACAAAAACCCGAGTATACAAATCTGTATTTTTTTCTCACTTCAGAAATTGAAACTCACTGTTAGAAATCAAAGCTTTATCTGAACCCATATCTGAAAACCAAAACCCATGTATCAGAAGAAATCAAGAGGAAGCTTTCTAACCCTAGATTTAGTATTTAGTTGTTTTTGAAATCATCTGGCTAATATCAATTGCTCTTGAAATCATCAGGGTAATGTCAATCTTGTTCTTGTTTCATAAATTTGATAAATTTTTAGCATTACAAACGATTTAAGTTCTCTTGATTTTGCAGTGAGCTGTTTATTTTTCTATTTTGTCTTACAAGAAAACTCATCAAGGAGGTAGAATATCTCTTCTCCTATTGTAAGAAAGAAAACCCCTAAATCTAATTTTGAACATAAAGTACAATTTTATTTTGATCTTTACCCTTAATTGACGGTTAGGTCTTTTTTTTTGTTCTGTTTTTATTTTTGAGTCTTATAGGTTCTGGAAATCCGCAAAGAAGGACTCAACCCCATCATAGAAAGGTATTAGTTTCATTATTCAGTAGTTATTAACCATATTGGTATTACTGGTGATGTTAGATGATTGCTTATGATGTTAGATTTGCTCGAATATTTGATGGATCTCCTTTTTCTGTTACAGGTATCCTACACCAGCAGAATTGATTATCCAAATTCAGATTCAAGGCTTATAATTGTCATAATATTGCAAGGATACTAACTCAAATCAAGTATTGTGTGTTTGGATTTCTCTTTCTCAATGGATTTCAGTTATTCAATTTCATGAAATTGTGGAAGTGTATATTGCTGATTTGGGCAAAGACATAAATTTGGGGATCTACAAGAGATTTTCTTTGATCCAAGATTTTAGTTCTTTTTATTAGGAGCCTTGACCTTGAAACATTATCTATTAAATATGTGGCCCTAACAGCGGAGATATTTTTTTTTGCAGCTTAAGGCTAGAGGGAAGTAGATGGAGTTATGCAAAGGCTTACAGAGATACAAACTAGCAGGATATTGGCTATACGCTGATCAATACATGGTATGTATTAGCTGGTCATATTTTTGTAGTTGGTTTTGCTTGTATCACACTTATAATTGGTATAAACGTTAATGTGTGGATTGGAATCTAAGATCTTGAAATGTTAGTTACAGAAACAAAACTATTGTAGTTTCCTTATGGAACGGTCTTGCCACCACCATGGGCCAAGAGTTGTTGGATGTTCTTGACAGCGATCCGATTATGGCAATCAAATCTCTAAAGGTTGGAGACCTCCAAGGTAACATTCTATAGTTTCTCACCCTGTTGGTGTATACTATCTGGTTTATATGTTGTAAAGGATAGTAGTATAACTTAGTATGATACTTCTGAATGGTGTTTGCAGGAGCACCTTTGTCATCTCTAGAAAAGAGCATTGTAGTGATCACAAATTGATGCGGAACTTTTAATTAGTCAATATTGTTTTAATTGAGTTAGTGGTATTTACTTAATTAGATGAGTCTAAGAAGCATGCAATCATAGAAGCAAATGATTTTTCAACTCTTTCACAAAGTACAGTTGTTGTAAAGTTAAAGATCTTCGATCATGAATCACAATCTATTCAAGCTAAAAGAATCACTTTTAAAGCTGAAAAATTTCCAAAAGCTCTTATGGAGAAAAATAGATTGCCGGATGATTCTGATGAACTGATTGCTGAAGATTCTGATGATGATATTGAACAATCATTATCACTAATTACTAGATAGTTTTAATATCTCTTAAAAAAGATAAATAAGAGATTTATAAAATATGTTATTCGATATTCTCGACCCCATGATTGAGTTCCTGTCAAGAACAGAAAGGATCAAGAAGAAGATGATGAATATCAGCCTCAGTGCTTCAAGTGTAAAGGTTTTGGTCATATGACTAAATATTGTCCTAATCTTAGGAAATACACCGGAAGCAAGGCATTAGATGTAACTCTAGACGAGACCTCTGACTCATATGATTCCGAAGAAGAGGAAACAACTAATATTGCACTAGTTGTTAACTTGATTCCCTCTTCCTCCATTAGTGCTTAACCATTAAAAATGGACATGTCTTATGATGTTGAAAAATCATCTAATGGTAAAGATAAAATTAAGACAAAGTGTGAAACTGTCTCAAGAACAGGAATTGCTAAGAAGTGCATATGCCCAACCAATCACAAGAAACTTCGTTAATTCAAGGTAACAAGAGAAGAGTTTTAAATCATACGATACTAGATCAAGAACACTATGTTTGTTCTAAATGCCATGATGAGAGAAAATCGCATACTAATAATACCTGATAGACATTAGAATTGCATCCTCACCCTGTGTGCCAATTTTGTGTGTGAGGAAGCAAAAATCAAGGCACATTATGTAGATTATGGGAATAAAATCTAGTAATTGAAAATATATTCTAAAGATTTTCGTAATTATAGAAATCTTATATTTTCGGAAGTATGAAAAATATAAAAGGATATTTATCATTCTCTGTTCATTCCTTGTCTGAACCATGAGTCAGGATCCGATGTCTTTTCTTGCAAAGGTGCTTGATCTGAAAGATTTCTTTAAGAATAAGTCTGCACCATCTCTTGATGCTAAGAGGCCTAAGAGGAAGATCAAAAAGAGAGATTGGCTTAACAACAAGGAAATAGAGAATATGTTGAAGAAAGATTAGTGTATTGAGATTTTGACACAATTCTGTGTTCAATCAAAGACATAATTACAAGTACTTGCAGAGTCCTTCACGAAAACATCTCAACTACAAGAAATTCTGGTCAAGCAACAAGGTTATCTTCTTGAAGAAATTCACAAGCTCAAGACTGAAAATAATAACCTGTCTTCCTCTAGTGATAGGATTAAGTTTCTCATGGAATAAAGTATAAGATTAAATACTTACTCCATAAAAATAGACATCAATATTTCGATTTGCTTCGATTATTGTATAAGGTCTATCTTTGAATAAAACTATCATTGGTTAAAAAATAAAATTATTTCTTTATAATTTTTCTTGTGATAGTTACCGATTAAATAGCCTGTGAATGAATGTTTATATTTTTGCTATGTGTATGCGGTTTATGGGATGTCTGATTTCGGTTTTCATAACCTTAATATTCAATCTCATTTGATGTAACCCTTATGGTTTGCGTGTCTTTTTGATTTAGCGGGATTAGGTTCTAGCCCATGTTGGTAGGCTTTATCAAAGGATCATAAGGTGTTCCGATTGAAACTCACATGTGAAAAGTCACAATATGTTGAATCAATTTATGTTTACATGAGTTGTCTTAAGCATAACATATGTGTTTCGGTCTTTCAACTTTTGTTATTGGCATGCATTAGTTAAAACCTTTCGACCTTTCTATGGTAAAGGTTGCTTTTGTTGTTGTTCTTTTGTTCTTGCGAGAGGATGACAACACACTGGGGAGAGTTCTTACTTGAACTTGCGCTTAATGATATATCTTTCTGGGGAGAAGAGGTTGCGGAATCTGAGGTAACGAATTTTTTAGTTAATTGTTTCCCTGTTTAAAAAAAGCCTGTTTATATTGCATATATTTTTCTTTTGATTAACAAAATTTCGGTACAATTGATATATTCCATTATTATGTATGGATGTGTGTATGTATGACTCAATTGTTTCTGGTTAATAAAAATTATGTCAATTTATTTGGCTTATTGTTTGGGATCTTCTTTATTGTTGGGTATCAAGTATTTGTTTCTTAACGAAATTTGGTGCAATTATGGTGCTATAATGTCTATGTTTGTTTCAATTGCTTCCGGTTAAGAAAATAATTGCGCAAGTCAATTTATTTTGGTTTGTATGTATTGATTATGGCTTAACGAAATACGAGATCATTTGTTTAGTCCAAATCGATTCCGGATAAGAGAAACTAAGTTAATTATGATCTTAGTTAGACTTATCAAATTGGAGGATTCGGTTATTCAAGTTTAACCGAATGCCTTGACAAGAAAAACTAGTTAACTAACCTAGTGTTTGTCTTGTCTAAAGGAAAAGGTCTAAGTTATTCTCTGAATAATTAGAGCCTGAGGAGAAAAATAAAGTTAATTCTGATCTTTATTTTGGTCTTATCAAAACAAGCGGTTGTACATACACAACCGGTTTAACAAGGGAATTAAATTTCTTAGTCGAATTGTTAAACTATTATGGAAAATTGCTTTAGGCAATTGTTTCCTTGATAATATACTAAAACCAAATTACTTGTAGTTTCGGTTTTAATATTCGTTATCTAAAGTGGTATGTGAAACCTTCGTGCTTAACTCTTATAGGTTGTTTACAAGTCCTTGTCCTTTATTTGCTCGAACCTTTGTCATTTTGTTATAAAAGGAGGAGAAATATATGGAGTAAACAAGTGATTTGCAATCACTAATGATAGGACAATTGTGCTTAAACGTTATATCTAACGAAAGACTAAAGTATTGACTAAGGGGGAGAACATATCATATTGTTGTGTAGTAATTCTGATTACAAAAGGGGAATACCAAAGATGTTAGGATTGAATATCCACCTAGCTTTCCTTTAAGAGGAGTATAAGCTTTGTTATTCAATGTCAACAATGACATTTATTGATTGAATATATGCAGGTTATTGTGCCTTTGAAACTTGGAATCAAGCGTATGTAAAATGAATTCTTGTAATTTGTTTATCCATATGTCTTAAGAGTTTTGTCGCTAAAGTTGACAGAGGGGGAGATTGTTAGAGCATAGCTCGGTTGAACCCACCAAGCGTTGGTATGTCAAGATTGGTTGTCATATTTTAGTGTGTCAAAACTCATCTAAAGTCGCCTGATTATATACTAGCGTAGACTTCGTTTAGGTTAGACCAGAAAGTCTAGGATTTTTGATACATACAAGCAATACTCTGAAGACCTGAAGAATGTAAATAGAAGCGGACTACAATGAAAACATCATCCTTCTTCTTAAGGTTAGTAATATTGACTTGAATTGTTTCATTCCTAGCATATCTTTCAAGTCGTGCTATATTAAAAGCATAACTGCGAGGCTATATATACTGTACATATTGTATAATATTCTAGTGATGTGACATGGTCATATTTGTATGATCATAGTATTAGGGAATTAGACTACGAAGTATAACGCTTATCTTTTAAAATTTGTAGATATAACAACGACATAATCTTGTATATAGTGTTATAATTATGTGAATGGGTTATGGTAAAGATTTCATCCTAGGAAACAATGTTTTACATTTGTTTAAAGGAAGTACATTCATGAACTTGTTTTATGAATCGAAAGGAAAATCGTTAGGCTTATTGGTACGGCTATTCATTGCAAACCTTTGGATTACCAATATGTGTGAGATGGTAGAACCGATCGTAACTTTGTTATGTATCTTGGTATAACTAATCATAATGCCTGACTTATGATTTGGTATGACTAGTTTTTATTAATTGGTGTAATCGATCCTAAGTAATCACCATGATATGGTATGATCGATATGTATAATTGGTGTGACTGATCCTAGTAATTGGTGTGATCGATCACATAGTGTTGTGTAATCGATCCTTATAATTGGTAACTGGTCCTGGTAATTGGTTTAACCGATCCTGGTAACTGGTGTGACCGATCACAAAAATAAATTGAGAATCTTTTAATTAAGGTTTTTGGTTTTATATGCTTTAATTACCAGCAATTAAATGCATATCTCTAGAGAATAAAAATTAGTAATGTGCATATACTAATTCGAAAATTTCTATTGAGAGATTTCGGAAATTTTGGACAATCATTTATTGGAATTAGGAAAACCAAATTTTGTTATTCATTGCATATCTTGAGAATATTTTTGATTTTGGAGATTCCTTGGTGTCCAAACATCCTTGGTCTATAAATACTTAAGTTTGCATTTCTAGCAAACTATCCTAAGAGCCAGGCAAACTTCATTATTGTTGTTTCTGGTGGAGCCGTCTAATCAGAGAGAAAAGTATCCTAACTAGGTGAAATCTCTTACAACCGCTCGTTTAAAGACTTTTGTGGGATCAAAAAATAGGATCAAGAAGCTCTACGAGTACCGTTGGTGGGAAACTAGATAATTGCAGTGCTATTAATTTTCGATTGATTTGATTGAGTAACGGTTGTTGAAACTTTGATTGCACCTAGTTTGTTTATTCTTGAGAATCTTCTCTTCTGATATAAGGTTCACTCAAACTAGATAGAATTATCGACGGGATATTTAGAATTGTTTGTAGATCTAAAGACATCTTGTGATAATCCATCGTTAATAGACTCCGTTCTGTGTGATTGATCAAAAGAGATTCAAGTGGTGTTGTGCAGGTGTTTATTGAAGATTAAAGAAGATTTGAAGACGAAGAATATTTCTTATTCGGTTCTCATATATTTGGGTGTACACAAACCTTGATCGGCTGGGATCCGACTAGAATCAGATTTATTCGATTGATTAGTTGCATGAGATCGGCATCACTTTATAGTTTCTTGTTGGAATTTATATCGATTGATTGTGAATCTAAACTTGACCACTTAGATAGTTATTGGATAGATTGACCTAACCATGCAAAGGAGTTTATTAGAGTAAACATAAGAGCCTTTGCATATGACTTGAGATATCTTTATCTTGAAAGAATAGAAAGGGTTGTTACTAAACAGATTTGTTGTTCTGTTTGGAATACGATTCAAAGGAATTGTTCTAGTGCATGCACTCATCGAAGTCGGAAGCGCATGGATACTGAGGAAACTAAGTGAACTAGGGATAGTTGCTTGGTATCAACTATACGAAGTTGGTTTAGATTTTGTATAACGGCTTAATTATGAGATTATTCAATTCTGGACTAGGTCCCGGGGTTTTTCTGCACTTGCAATTTTCCTCGTTAACAAAATCTTACTGTGTCTTTTACTTTTCTATTTTCGCAATTATAATTGATATTATATTAAAAGTAAAATACACAAACATTAACTCTGTATATACTTGATAATGATCTTATAATGTTTGGTTAAGTCATAATCTATTATCAAGTATCACACTTTGGTAGTCATATTGTCTCGATCTCGTATCCATAGACAACCACACAAAGTGTAAATGCCGATTTGTTGTATTGTGTCGGATCTGTCCATAGACGATCACTTTCAGTAAGAGGACTTATAGGTGGATAAATAAAAGATTGTGGTGTATTTGGGTACCCTCGTCTTTTCATATTGAACTATCAGATATTTCTAGTCAGGTAGATTGGCGTACCAATTCGGAAACCATAAATATCTGAGTTTCAGAAATACAGGAGGCTTGGAGAACCAGTTCGCAAACCGCATGTTCAGATGAGGACAGTTTGCGAATCCGGTTCACGAACCGTTGTGAACTGAATTTTGAAAGTTGGTATTATAGTCTAGAAGTTGACCAAATGGATTCACGAACCGCGGTCAACTGAGTTCGATAATCTTGTAGGGTTAGCGACTCCAGTTCACGAACCGTTTCACCCTGTCTCGTGAACAAGCTTAGTGGTTCACGAACCATTGTACAATCGTCCCCGTTTAAGATCTTATCAGATGCTCAAAGACTTATTTTTTGAATATAGCATTGCTAGAACTCTTTCAAACACTTCTCAAACTTCATTGATCACTCAAACACTTATGTGTGTGCATCATGATTAAAATCTTAGGTGTTTAAATGAACATCAAAATGCTTTAGTTCTTTGGCATACTTTCCAAACCGAACGATCATTATACACGGTTCCTGAATCGGTTCGTAGTGTATATTTTTCTATTATATTTTCAATACCTAAAAGTGTCTGATTGATTCTCAAGTTATCTAAGCTTAAATTCTAAGCAACCCATGGTCCTTGAAAATCTATAAATAGAGATGCTCTTTCAACTGGGAAACTCAATCCCTGATACTTTGTGTCCTAGTTTATTCTAGAGTCGTCTTCTATAGATAGGTTTCCTCTGAGAAACATAATTAGGTCTACGACTAAAAGACTTCGCATTGGGGATTCGTAAAGCCAGGACTGACTATCTTTACCTTGATAGTTCGTGTATCCTGATCTTTCTCTTCTGTTATCGAGTTTTTCGTAATCTCTTTCAGGAAAGATAAATAATAGTCATAAAGTTCTCTTCGTCTCAGAAAGTGTGATTCCTCAAGATAGATATCTGAAAACTGATTTTAGTTGATCTTTTGAAGATTGTTCTTGAGAAGTGGTTAATAATCTAGGCTGCTCTTTGGGAGTCGTAAGTTTCGTATTTGTGAGGTTTGCTAGCTTTGTCTATTGCAAACAAATTTCCTCATATTGATCTTTGATCTAAACGGAAATCAAATAGGCTTATCTATTAGAGGAAGATTGGTATCAAAATTCTTAACTCTGGATGAAGCAACTCTTAGGCTGTAAAAATGACGTCATCTAAGGGAATCAATTGCGTAGAGCCTTGCGAGGTTCAAGAGACGTAAGGAGAGCGAATGTAACTGAACCGCTAGGAGGGTAGATTCGGTCTCAACTACATTCCAGTCCAAAGTCTAATAGTAAGCTAGTGTTTGTAGCGGCTTAATACAGTTTGGTGTTCAAATCTGGACGAGGTCCGGGGTTTTTTCTGATATTTTGGTTTCCTTGTTAACAAAATTCTTGTGTGTGTGTGTGCGCGCTTTTACTTTTCCGCATCTTTTGATTGTTAAAAGTACTATACAAGTTCATACTCCAATCAAAACGAAAAAGTTGATGGTGTACTTGGTATCCCTGCGTTTTCAAGGAGGTTGTTGATGATGGATTTTTGAAAAAGGAAAAAATGATAAAATCGGCTCTACCAAGCAGTAGAAACTTAGAAACATCAAGATTTTGTATATTATTGGCCCAGAACTAATTCATATATTTTTATATTCCAAAAGAATTAAGAGTTAGACTCTACTAATGCAGGCATCCCATGTTGATCCTGTAGCCTCTCTGAAAAATGTATATTTATATATTATTAGATTCTCACCAGTTGATTTGTATACCAGTGTTGAAATGGCAAGTTTAACGGCAAGCACAGTTTTTAAATTTTGGAAAAAAAAATGGGAAGCAATTGAAGAACAGGTTCTAAGGTGAGGGCATATTTGTATATTTTCCATATATTAATGTTTATGATATATAACTCAATATTTATTTTTTTACTAAAAGCTCACTTTCTTAAGACCTCAAAACATTAATATTGGTGCTTGTTACAACACTTCCCGAATGTTCTCTAATTATAGAGAGTATACATTCAAAACTCGATATAGTGGTACCACTATCGTTTTCCATGTCTTCCAATACATATAATGTTTCTAGATAGATTTCTTACTACAATAAAACAACTTACAATATTCGTGCTATATTCTAGAACTTAATTCCTATAAATCATTTTATGTCCATCAAAAAAAATCACCAAGTTAATTTATAGCTTTTCTTGACTAAATTCTATAATTTATTATGAATATTTGTCTTTTCAAACATATAAGCTAACACCGGATAACCCCAAGAAAATAATACCCGGTTAAGCAACAAAATAGGTCTTAAGAACATTTGGGAAGGAAACAAAATTATAGTTAAAAAAAAGATGTGTAAGACCGGGTAGCCGCCGATCCGCTCCTTTTTCTTTTTCTTTATTTTTTATTAAAATATTACTATTATAATGTCTTCTTTACGTATCAGTATCGTATGACTCCTATCAGCAAATATTGTACGAATACCACCCGCTATTGACTGATACAAGATACGAAAAAACATGTAAAGATTACGTCGTGATACTGGATAACAAGGTCCAACATCTTTTATGGCGTCATAGATTAGCTTTATTAGCTAACTTTAATAGTTAAGATACTACATTGTTTTAGAACGAAAAATTAATAAATTTTTTATTAACATTCTTAATATTTATGCACAGCTGTCGTGATAGACGAAAAGGATCTTTAGGCCTATTTTTATGCACATGCCAAAAAAAGCTGTTTAGCATACCAGGTAGCATGGAAAACCAATTGCGCCACTATGAGAAAACCAATAAGCGATAGACTTTCTAGCGAACGATATTATGAATAACGCTGGCGATATTATGATTATCGCTGGCGTTATAAATTAAGTCGAGCTATTTAAATAGTATCGCTGGCGATATTAATATTATCGACCACTAGATATTTTGCAACGGATATTCCCCCTACTGGTTCCTATATACGTCCTCGTATTTCTCTAAAAAAAAAGATGTGTAAGACCGGGTAGCCGCCGATCCGCTCCTTTTTATTTTTCTTTATTTTTTATTAAAATATTACTATTATAATGTCTCCTTTACGTATCAGTATCGTATGACTCCTATCAGCAAATATTGTACGAATACCACCCGATATTGACTGATACAAGATACGAAAAAACATGTAAAAAATACGTCGTGATATTGGATAACAAGGTCCAACATATTTTATAACGTCATAGATTAGCTTTATTAGCTAACTTTAATAGTTAAGATACTACATTGTTTTAGAACTAAAAATTAATAAATTTTTTATTAACATTCTCA
This sequence comes from Papaver somniferum, assembly GCF_003573695.1. Lineage (NCBI taxonomy): Eukaryota > Viridiplantae > Streptophyta > Magnoliopsida > Ranunculales > Papaveraceae > Papaver > Papaver somniferum. The sequence goes on from NC_039359.1 coordinate 180,335,927, forward strand.
ATATCTATGCAAAGCTGTCGTGATGGACGAAAAGGATCCTTAGGCCTATTTTTATGCACATGCAAAAAAAAAACTGTTTGGCATACCAGGTGGCATGGCAAACCAATTGTGCCACTATGAGAAAACCAACAAGCGATAGACTTTCTAGCGAGCGATATTATGAATAACGCTGGCGATATTATGATTATCGCTGGCGTTAAAATTAAGTCGAGCGATTTAAATAGTATCGCTGGCGATATTAATATTATCGACCACTAGATATTTTGCAACGGCTATTTCCCCCTACTGGTTCCTATATATACGTCCTCGTATTTCTCCAAGGTACTCACACCTACTTCAACCTATATTTCACCAATTTCTCTATCTCTATTCTCATTTTAAATTTCATAATCATCAATGGCGAGATCCAATGAAGAGAGGAATGTTATTATGAATCGGTTTAGATTACAACAAGAAATGCATCGAAGGAGGTTGTAAGAACTTGATGATGAGGAAGCTGAAGATAATAAACTAATCGACACTTTGATGCTTGTACGTACAAGCCAAATACCTAGAGTTCCAGAGCCACAAGAAGTATTCTCAAGAAGGTATATGTATCGAGGGAGGGAATTTTACCATCAGAAGGTGATGCACGATTATTTTCTCCCCAATTGTGTACTCTGATCAAAATTTTCAAGATCGATTCCGTATGCCTCGTCATCTTGTGATAAAAATTATTGAAGAGCGTTTTCGAGTAGAACTCAATTTAATTATCAGTTTGATGCACTCAATATTAGAGGTCATAGTCCTGAACAAAAAGTTACTTCGGCTTTAAGGATTCTAGGTTATGGCACTCCAGCGGATGCGAATGATGAGTACCTTCGTATGGGTAAAACAACTTCATTCACTTACCTTTCATTGTTTTCTGAAGTAATCATTAATCATTTTGGTCCAACATATTTACGAAAACCAACAGAGGAAGATGTTAGAGAAATATTGAGGGAGAATGAGGAAAGGGGATTCCCAGGAATGCTAGGTAATCTCGATTGTATGCATTGGGTATGAAAAGGATGCGTTGTTTATTGGTCCGGTCAATATAAGGGTTATTATCCAAAGCCAATAGTTATCCTTGAAGCTACTGCTTCTTATGATTGTTGGATATGTCACACTTTTTTTGGTGTTCCGGGTTCACAAAATGATATCAATGTTTTGCATAAGTCGCCTCTATTTGAAGATTTGAAGCATGGAATTTGTCCCCAAGTCCGTTTCATGATCAACGGCCACCAGTACGCTCATGGCTATTATTTTACGGATGGTATCTACCCAAAATGGTCCACCTTTGTTCAATGCTACCGTCGGCCTCCTGGCGGTGCATTGAGCCGTTTATACCGGCATTTTAACGATGCCCAAATGGCATCGAGGAAGGATGTGGAACGCGCTTTTGGAATTTTAAAGAGGAAGTTCGCTATCATTTGTGGCCCATATCGTGGGTTAAGTCCTCGTGAACTGTACAAGACTATGCTCACTTGCATAATTCTTCATAACATGGTAATTCAGGAAGCCCGTCGTGATCCGGAGTGGACTAACTATGAAGATGAAGATTTGAGGCCGGAGATTCAAACAGAAAGAGGCGTCCCTGTAAGGAATTATGCTCAAATGACTAATTACATTCAGAACCGAAATTTGTATGACAGTTTAAGAGAAGATCTGAGATTGAATCTTTGGACAGAGCATGGAAGACAATGAGTTATGTATTTTAATTTAAGTTATTTATTTTAATTTAAGTTATGTACTTTTATTTAAGTTATGTATTTTTATTTAAGTTAATGAGCAATAGACTTATTTAAGTTAATGAGCAACTTCATTTCAAATTAATCAACTCATCATCAGTTCCATCGTCATCATCATCACCATTGTTGTTAGTAAATCCAGCTTGTTGTTCAATCTGTGCTTGAATTCTGTCAAATTCAATTTTCCACATATATTTTTGTTGGGCGTTCATAATTGAAGTGTTATCTTGAAGAATGTTATTCTTATCATATTCAAACCCAAATTTTTCTTGAGAAAGATGACTTTTTTTTACTCTCCCTGTTTTGAAAGTTCCTATCAACTGCTCTTTGCTTCTCGACGGTCTTTTAATGTTTCATAAACTCCACCATGTTAAATCCACTAAAACTCCCTCCTTCTTGAGATAATTTTCTATCTAGTATTGTATTGTTCCTCCCTGGCAGTTTTCTCTTACCATCATCGTAATTATTATAAACTAAGTTACCATTTGGGTTTCTTGCAGTATCTGGTGAAGAATTTGATGGACCTGGTGAAAATGGTGAAGAATTTGGTGTTGAGGGAGAATAATTATATGGTGATCTTTCAGGTACTTGTTGATTAGTTGATAAGAAATATGGATTATATTTGTTCAACCCCTTCAAAATATGATAACAACTTTCGTAAGCGAACTATTTACCATGTTTTCGCTGCCAATCTGTACGAACCTGTCTTTCAAAATCAACATCCACCTGACCACTCTCCTTGCCTGCTCTCTTGGCTTGCATTATCAATGCAACATAAGCGGCTACTTCCCTGTTGATTACAATGAAGTGTTATGCCAATCCTTTTGCATCACGACCATTGATGTTCATGTTTTGTTCCTCATATATAAGAAATATATTTTCCCACATGGTGTTACCATGTTGTTGTGCACCATCAATATAATATTGGGTAAAAAAACATAATTGCGACGCATGCATTCATCCTCTATCATGTTGTATTTTACACCATGGACTTTGTTATTTTTGTCTTTGCCTTGACTTTGAGATTGTGAATCCATATTACAAGAAATAAAGAATTGCAGAGAAGGTGTGATTGTTTTAGATTTTAAGAAGAAGATTGAGAAATTCTAGAGGGATTTAGAAATTCTGGTGTGAGTTGAAATGAGATTGAAATTAGGTATTTACAGAGGGGGAAAATAGCAACCGTTGGGTGAAGATATGATAACCGATGATCATTCCGGCGAGCGATAGCTTGACTAGCGCTGGCGCTTTAAATACCAGCGAGCGATGGACACTCTATCGCTCGCTGGAAACTCCATCGTGTATGCCTATATGTTATTCCTGGCATATAGGCATATGAGTTTGGCAGTTTGGAATACCTATAGTAGATACATATGCCAAATATCAGTTTTTGGCATGTGCATATAATTAGGCATTAGAAGTTTCATTTAGCTTTTACACATATTCTGAAAATGGGGTACTAGCTATAAGTCTAGTAGTTCATTATATCATTGTTTTTAATCTTAATAACAATATTTTCTTGTTTAGTTTCCCTGGTCACCCCCCTAGACAATTTTAACTATAGTTGCAATCAATCTAGCATAATCATGGAGATCCTTGCTTGGAATGTTCAGGGTATAGGCAGTAAAAACACTAGACAGCACCTTAGAGATTGCATATACAATTATAACCCTGACATAATTTTCCTTTCAGAGACTAAAAAAAAGGCATAAAAACTAGAAATTTCTTAATGCATTTGGGATATCCCAATATCAATTGTCAAAGTTCTGTAGGAAGGTCAGGGAGAATTGTTTTTCTTTGGAAAGATGGTTTAGGAATTGAAATATCTAGTGTTTCTAGTAATATTTGAGTGGGCCAGTGCAGTTTAGGTTCCTTGATTCTTATCTTTTCAACAACAACAACAGCAGTAGTGAACATTCCTTTCACATATGGAAACCTTTCTTGCACCCTGGAATTGCCAGTAACATTTGGAAGATAAAGCAAGGTGTTTACATGGATGATGAAAAGCTGGTAGATAAAGGTTATTCTCTAGCATCCAAATGAAGTATATGTCAACAAGATCAAGACAGCATGACACACCTCCTTTGGATATGCAGTTTTAGCACTCAGATATGGCAATGGTTAGTACCAATCTTTAGTTTTTCAATTCCTTCTTCACTAGATGGTATCCTTCAATTTGCTGAGCATAAAAATTCATTTGTTAAGCAAGTATGGATTACTGCATCATGTGCCATATTAAGGGAATTATGGTGTCAAAAAAATAAAGTGATCCATGAAGGTATTTGTCCAAACATGGAGTGCTTTAAAATAAGAATTCAGCAACTGGTTTTCTATGGAAGTTATATAATGAATGGAACAAAATGGAAGACAAACTATGATTCAAATATTCTGAAAATTTTCAAGCTGGACAATGCTAAAGTTAAGAATCAATCCTTGAAGGAGTGTAAGTGGAAGATTCCAGGGATTGGATATATGTTTTTCTATTGTGATGGTATGGAAAATGACAATCCTGGTGCAGCAGGATATGGAATTATTGCTAGAAATCATCAAAGTCAGGTCATTGGTACCATATCTGGAGGTGTTGGTTTAGCTACATGATTTATTGCTAAATTTGTATCTGTGATTTGTGCTACTGAGTGGGCTATAAAACTGCAATGCAGTAAAATCATAATTAGATCATCTGACAAAACAGTAATTGAAGCTTTCAGTAAGGGTATGGTTCCTTGGTATCTGAGAGCAAGATGGTTAACATCGACAAGCAGATTGTCTGACATTTAATTTGAAGATTGTCACAAAGAAACTAATTTCTCTGTTGAAATTTTAGCAAGGTATAAAACTGGATTATCTCAAGGTACAACTATAATTCATAATGGAAGGCCATCTTATTTAGTTCAAGTAGAAATACCTCATACTACATATTACAAAAATTGGTTGCTGAAAAAAGAGTTTGTTAATTCTCTTGGTCTGTTAAAAGGTAGCCTCGCACCTTTTTGTTGGGCTTTATCCTTATTGGGTCATGTTGGTCATTTTTAGTTCTTTTCCTTTTAGTTGGGTTTGTACTGTAATTTAGTGGGTCAGTCCTGTATTTTAATTTTGTTTTTCTATCAATAAAAAATTGTGATTCAGCAAAAAATTAGTAATATGACGAATGTTATTGTCAATGCTAATGTTAAAGATTGCAACTGTGAAAAGGCGAGGGTACCCAAATATACCTCAAGCCAAAACCTTTCATACCTATAAGTCCTTTATCCTAAAGTAATTGTCTATGGACTGAGTCGAGACAACACAACTAATCGGTTCACACTTCGTGTGATCGTCTATGGATACGAGATCCAGAAAATACAACAACGAATTATGTTTACTTGATACAAAGGTTCATACTTAACCAAACACAATAGGATTGCTTATCAAGTAAATAGGAATTAACTTTTGTGTAATTTACTTTAATTATAATAAAACAATTATAATGCGGAATATAAAAGTAAATCACACAGCAAGATTTTGTTAACGAGGAAACCGCAAATGCAGAAAAACCCCGGGACCTAGTCCATAATTGAATACTCTCAGGATTAATCCGCTACACAAAATTACACTAACTTCGTATAGTTGAGACCAAGTAACTAAACCTATAGTTCACCTAGTTCCTTCTGTATTCCCACGCCTCCAACTTATAAATAAGTCACGTACTTGGAAAAATTCCTTTGGTTTTTATTCCAAACAGTAAATGAACAACAAATCCGTTTGGTATCAACTCTATTCAACCAAGTGATATGAGTCGGACAAAGGCTCTTCCGTTTATCTCAACATAAACTCCTTCGTCAGGTTCTTAGATCTATCTTATGTTCAATCACCCAAAGGTAATCATTTAAGATTAAGCCAACAACACCTTTAATCCGAAGAATCGTGTTGACGCCGATCTACTCAATTAATCAATCCAATCTACCACAAGGATAAACCGATAATTAATTGGATCCACTTTTACCGAAACAAGTATTGTGCACACCAAAGATTATAAAACCCAAGTCAGATCTTCAATATATTCTTTGTCTTCAAATCTTCTTAAATCTTCAATAAAAACCTGCACACAATCACTTGAATCTCTTGTGATCAATCACGCACAGAACGGAGTCTGTTAACAATGGATTATCACAAGATCGTCTTTAGAACTAACAACAGTCTAAAGATCCCTGTTGAAACTCTGAACTAGTTTGAGTGAATCTTATATTAGAAGAGAATATTCTCAAGAATAAACAAACTAGGTGCAATCAGATTTCAACCACCGTTAGTCAATCAAATCAATCGAAAACAAAAGATAAACCATAATTATCTAGTTTCCCACCAACGGTACACGTTATAGCTTCTCAATCCCAAAGGAGACTTTAAACTGAGCGTCCGTAAGAGATTTCGCATAATTAGGGTACTCTCCTCTCCGAATAGGCGGCTACACCCGTAACAACAACAAAAGAGTAAATCTGTTATTACGAAGGATTGGTTTGATAGAAAGGCAAACTTCGAGTATTTATAGACAAGGAAGTTTGGACACCAAGGAATTTCCAAAACCGAAAATATTCTCAAGATATTCATTAAAGCACAGATTCGGTTTTCATAATTCCTGGAAATGCTCTGTCCAAAAATAACGATCGAAATCTCTCGGAAAATCTAATTAGTAAATGCACATTACTAATTCTGTAATTTCCCTACAAAATGAAATTAATAACCTTAATTAAAATATTCTTAACTTACTTATGTTTCGATCATGGGATTCTCTTCCCTTAGCCATTAATAAATATCTTTGAACAATTAGAGAAATAAACATTCACAGCACGTGTTCAAAGTTTGTCGGCATCTTTACTTTGTAAGTTCTCTTTCACACTTACAACCTTGAAACCGATTTGCCACACTTCCAAACAAGTTTAGAATTGGTTCATATGACTTTCAAGAACTATATGATTGATCAAACCAACATTCAATCACAATCATGGGTTACGGTTCTACCAAAACAAGTTTCGGTTCTACCTCCATGTGAGTATTGTGCATAGTCACACTAGCTTTCCAAAATTCGGTTGACTAGGTACTAGGATCGGTTCTCCACATATATATGGTATCTAACTTATATGTGTTTCACATGTCCACAGGATTGGTTCCCCTTTGCCTAAAAACGTGTTGCACATGTCCATAGGATCGGTTCCCCTTTCTGCTATAAACCTTGCTGCACCCCATACAAGGATCGGTTCCCTTTGATGTACTGCACCCCTTACAAGGATCGGTTCCCCTTTCCTTATAATTGGTCAGACATACAAAATCCGATCATACCACAGGTGATTACTTAAGATCGGTTTTACTAATAAAAGTTATACCAATACATAAGTCAGGCCTTTGTGAATAGTTCTACCAAGAACACAACAAGTTGTGAGCGGTTATACTCTATCACACATATTGGTTGTTCATAAGATATGCAATGAATAACAAAACCAATAACACCTGGAAATTTCCTTTTCGGTCCACAAACAAGTTTATGAACTTACTTCCTTAAAACACATGTAAACATTGTTCCCTAGGATGAAATCCTTACCTCATACCTGTACATAATCACAATAAAATTCAAATGATTATGGCGATGTCTTATCTACAAAGTTTAATGGTTAAGCAATAAACCTCGTATCGTATTCCTTAATACTATGTCTATCTAGAGTTAAAATATGCTTCGTAGTTATGTTTTCAATATGCACGACTTGAAAGATACGTTAGGGAATGAAACAGTTCAAGTCAAATATCACTAACCTCAAGTGGAAGGATGATTGTTTTCATTGTAGATCCTTGCTTCTTCACATCTTCAAGACTTCACAATACTTGTAATGTCTCATATCCTAATACTTTCAAGCAAACCTATACGAAGTTGACTCTAGTATATAATCAAGCGATTATTAACATGAGTTTTGATTCACTAAAATATGACAACCAAACTTGACATACCAACGCTTGGTGGGTTCAACCGAGCATCTAACAATATCCCCTTTGTCAATTTTAGTGACAAAACTCTTACATCATATGGATAAAAAAAATTACAAGAATTCATTACAATCCACTTGATTCCCGATTCAACAGCACCGTAAAACTGCTTACATTCAATCCTTGAAAATGCCGCTATTGACATTATTATAACGAAGCTAATACTCCCCCTAAGGAAGATAGGTAGATATTCAATCCGCACATCTTTGTTATACCAATTTATATGACATGTTACTCCCCCTTAGTCTGTGCTTTCACTCTTTCGTTAGATAAAACATTCAAGTACCAATGTTCTTTTCCCTAGCGATGCCAATCAATATAAAATCAATGCCAGCATCACCTGTTTACTCCATATATTTCTCCCCCTTTTGTCACAAAATGACAAAGAAACGAAAAAATAAAGGACAACACGAAAAGAATCTTACAAATCTCAGAATAGACTTGCAAACCTGTAGAGTTAGGCATGAGGGTTCCACACATCACGTTCTGATAACCAATATCAAAACCGAAACTACAAGTATTCTTATTTTGATATGTTACCAAGGAAACAATTGTCCGAAACAATTTTTCCAATTTAGTTTAGCAAACCAAAAACAACTAAACACATTAGTCCCGTTGCTAAACCGATTGTTCAAAAACAACCGCTTAATTCGATAAGACCAAAATAAAGATAAACTCCATTTTTCTCATCATGTTCTAATTATCCATAACTTAGACCTTTCAATTTCAAACAAGGCAAGTACTAGGTTAGTTAACTAGCATTCCTTGTTTTGGCATTCGATTAAACTTGAATAACCGAAACCTCACTTTGATAAGACAAACTAAGATCAGAATTAACTTAGTTTCTTATCCGGAATCGAATTGGACTAAAAAACTCATCCCGTACACAAATTATTTCGTTAAGCCATAAATAATTCATACAAACCAAAATAAATCAACTTGCATAATTATTCACCTCAACCGGAAGCAATTGAAACAACATGGACATTAAAAGCATCGCGATTGCACCGTAATTTTGTAAGCCTAAACAATTGATACCATACAAAAGCAAGATAACAATAGTTTTTCTTAACCGGAACCAATTGAAACACACATCCACACACACATCATGGAATAAATATCAATTGAACCGAAATTTTGTTAAGCAAAAACAACAAATATACATAATATAAACTCAGGCATTTCTTAAACAGGAAAACAATTAACTAACAAGATTGTTACCTCAAATTTCGCATTCACTTCTCCAATATGATAGCATCTTCGTCCAGGGAGAAATGATATCGAAATATTACCACGTTGTCATCCTTATACATAAACAAAAGAATAACAACACACCTCAACCTTTACCAGAGAAAGGTTGAAAACCGGTTTTAACAATTGCAAGCAAAAGTTGAAAACCGTCGAAACACATATGCTTTTATACTAAACCAAAACCGATTCAACATATTGTGACATTTTCACATATTGTTTCTACGAGAACCCCTCATGATCCTTTGATAAAGCCTACCTACTAGGGCTAGAACTTAATCCCGCTAAATTAAAAAGTCACCCAAACCATAAGGGTTCACAATATATGAGATCGAATATTAAGTTAGTAAAACCTAAATCAAATATCCCATAAACATACAGAGCAATAAGATAAAAGCAATTAAGCACAAGCTATGTAAACCGAAAACTATCACAAGAAAAATTACTAATCAAATAATTTTATTCATAATAGTTTTATTCATAATAGTTCATAATAGACCAATACAATCAATGAAAGAAATCAAAAATTGATGTCTATTTTTCCTTGCAACCTAGTCCTTCATGTCAGAACTGAATGAAGGTGGATTACTACTTTTCAGATTTTGAATTTCTTCAAGTAGAAAACCTTGTTGCTTGACCAGAATATCTTGCAGATGAGAAATTTTCATGAAGGATTCTGCAAGAGCATGTAATTCTATCTTTTATTGAACACAAAAATGTGTCAATGCCTCAACATACTGATCTTTCTTCAGAGTATTCTCTCATTCCTTCTTTCTAAGCCAATCTCCCTTTCTGATTTTACCCTTAATATCAAGAGATAATCCGGACTTAGTTTTAGGATGATATTTCTGATCCTGCATATTCTCCAGAGAAACCATTTGATCCAGACCCATAGTTCGGACAAGGAATGATCAAAATAAAAGAAGAATCTTTTTATATTTTTCATACTACCGAAAACATAATATTCCTAAAATACGAATATATCAAATATCTTCAAATACTAGATATTATTTCCATAATCTACACAAAAGTTCCTTGAATTTTCTTCTTCCTCACTCAAAATTTGGCACACGAGATGAGGAAAGAATTCTAATACCGATCAAGTGGCATTAGTATGAGATTTTCTCTCATTATGGAATTTTGAACAACCAAAGTGTTCTTGATCTAGTATAGTATGAAAAAATCTCTTTCTGTTACCTCGAACCAACGAAGTATCTTGGGATAGACTGAAATTGCAAACACAACTTTTAGCAATTCTGTTTTTAAGACAGTTTTTTCATTTTTTCTTATTTCTACCTTTACCATTATATGATTTAATAACATTGGAAGACATGTCCATTTTTAAAATGGGTAAATCACTAATGGCAAAGGAAGGAATAAGATTGACAACTAATCAACATCAGCTGTTTCCTCTCTTTTAGAATCATATGAATCGGAGGACTCGTCTAGAGTTATAGACAATGCCTTGCTTTTGTGTATTTCTTAAGATTGGGACAGTCTTTAAATATATGACCAAATCCTTTACACTTGAAGCACTGCGGCTGATATTCATTATCTTCTTCCTGATCCTTTTTGACAGGAACTCGATCATGCGGTCGAGAAGATCGATAAGTATCCTTAACAAATCTCTTGTTTATTTTCTTCAAGAGATCACGAAACTGTTTAGTAATTAATGACAATGATTGTTCAATTTTATCATCAGAATTTTCTGCAATCTGTTCATTTGAATCATCCAACTGTCTATTCCTTTAAATTTGAGCTTCTGGAATTTTTGCTTTAAAAGCGATTCATTTGGTTTGAATGGACTGTGATTCATGATCAAAGATATTTAACTTACCAAAGAGTGTGCTCCGTGTGAGAGTTGAAAGATCGTTTGCTTCAATGATTGCATGTTTCTTAGAATCGTATCTTGATGGCAACAATCTGAGAATCTTGCATACTATATCTTTTTCAGAAATAGTCTTTCCTAACGAGAAAGAAGCATTAATTATCTCAGAGAGTTTAATGTGAAACTCCTCAAAAGTGTCGTTGTCATTCATTCGAAGGTTTTCCCACTCGTAAGTGAGGGTTTGAAGTCTAGCTTCTTTCTCTGAAGAATTTCCTTCGAATACGATCTGAAGACTATCCCAAGCTTCTTTCGAAGTCTGACATGTTGACACATGATGTTGTAAATTACGACTTGCAGAATAAATAATAGCATTCAAACCATCTGAATTATGCTTTGCAAGTGCCTTTTCTTCGTCCGAAAACTCAGCTAAGCGTTTGAGCCCAGTTTCTGAATTTTTTCTCTTTGGAAGAGTATAACCATTGACGACTAATAACCAAGTATTAAAGTCTCGTGATTGAAGAAAAGATCTCATAAAATATTTCCACCATAGATAGTTTGTTCCATCAAATCTTAGCGGTACGTTAATTGAAGTCGATATATGAGAACTCGAGTTCATTCTTATAGGTTGGATCGCATCAAACACAGATTGTTAGATCTTTTCGTGTTTGCCTTCTCTGATACCAACTGAAAAGGCGAGGGTACCCAAATATACCTCAAGATAAAACTTTTCCTACATATAAGTCCTTTCTCCGAAAGTGATTGTCTATGGACTGAGTTGAGACAATACAACTAATCGGTTCACACTTCGTGTGATCGTCTATAGATACGAGATCAAGACAATACAACAACGAAGTACGTTTACTTGATACAAAGGTTCGGACTTAACCAAACACAATAGGATTTCTTATCAAGTAAATAGGAATTAACGTTTGTGTAATTCACTTTAATTATAATAAAACAATTATAACGCGGAATATAAAAGTAAATGACACAGCAAGATTTTGTTAACGAGGAAACCTCAAATGCAGAAAAATACCAGGACCTAGTCCAGAATTGAATACTCTCAGGATTAAGCAGCTACACAAAATTACACTAACTTCGTATAGTTGAGACCAAGTAACTAACCCTATATTTCACCTAGTTCCTTCTGTATTCCCACCTCTCCAACTTATAAATAAGTCACATACTTGGAACAATTCCTTTGGTTCGTACTCCAAACAGTAAAGTAACAACAAATATGTTTGGTATCAACTCTATTCAACCAAGTGATATGAGTCGGACAAAGGCTCTTCCGTTTATCTCAACATAAACTCCTTCGCTAGGTCCTTAGATCTATCTTATGTTCAGTCACCCAAATATAATCGTTTAAGATTAAGCCAACAACACCTTTAATCCGAGGAATCGTGTTGATGGCGATCTACTCAATTAATCAATCCAATCTACCACAAGGATAAATCGATTATTAATTGGATCCACTTTTACCGAAACAAGTATTGTGCACACTAAAGATTATAAAACCCAAGTCAGATCTTCAATATCTCCTTTGTTTTCAAATCTTCTTAAATCTTCAATAAAAACCTGCACACAATCACTTAAATCTCTTGTGGTCAATCACGCACAGAACGGAGTCTGTTAACAATGGATTATCACAAGATCGTCTTTAGAACTAACAACTGTCTAAAGATCCCTATCGAAACTCTGAACTAGTTTGAGTGAATCTTATATCAGAAGAGAAGATTCTCAAGAATAAACAAACTAGGTGCAATCATATTTCAACCACCGTTAGTCAATCAAATCAATCGAAAACAAAAGATAAACCGCAATTATCTAGCTTCCCACCAACGGTACACGCTAGAGATTCTCAATCCCAAATAATACTTTAAACTGAGCGGCCGTAAGAGATTTCGCCTAATTAGGTTACTCTCCTCTCCGAATAGGCGGCTACACCAGTAACAACAACAAAAGAGTAAATCTGTTGTTACGAAGGATTAGTTTGCTAGAAAGGAAAACTTCGAGTATTTATATACAAGGAAGTTTGGACACCAAGGAATTCCAAAACCGAAAACATTCTCAAGATATTCATTAAAGCACATATTCGGTTTTCATATTTCCTGGAAATGCTCTGTCCAAAAATAACGATCGAAATCTCTCGGAAAATCTAATTAGTAAATGCACATTACTAACTCTGTAATTTCCATACAAAATGAAATTAATAACCTTAATTAAAATATTCTTAACTTACTTATGTTTCGATCATGGGATTCTCTTCCCTTAGCCGTTAAGGAATATGTTTGAATAATTAAAGAAATAAACATTCACAACACATGTTAAAAGTTTGTCGACATCTTTACTTTGTAGGTTCTCTTTCACACTTACAACCTTGAAACCGATTTGCCACACTTCCAAACAAGTTTAGAATTGGTTCATATGACTTTCAAGAACTATGTGATTGATCAAACCAACATTCAATCACAATCATGAGTTGACGGTTCTACCAAAACAAGTTTCGGTTCTACCTCCATGTGAGTACTGTGCATAGTCACACTAGCTTTCCAAAAATTCAGTTTACTAGGTACTAGGATCGGTTCCCCACATATATATGGTATCTAACTTATATGTGTTGCACATGTCAATAGAATCGGTTCCCCTTTCTGCTATAAACCTTGCTGCACCCCATACAAGGATTGGTTCCCTTTGGTGTACTGCACCCCTTACAAGGATCAGTTCCCCTTTCCTTTTAATTGGTCACACATACAAAATCCGATCATACCACAGGTGATTACTTAAGATCGGTTTTACTAATAAAAGTTATACCAATACATAAGTCAGGCCTTTGTGAATAGTTCTACCAAGAACACAACAAGCTGTGAGCGGTTATACTTTATCACACATATTGGTTGTTCATAAGATATGCAATGAATAATAAAACCAATAACACCTGGAAATTTTCTTTTCGGTCCACAAACAAGTTTATGAACTTACTTTCTTAGAACACATGTAAACATTGTTCCCTAGGATGAAATCATCACCTCATACCCATGCATAATCGCAATAGCATTCAAATGATTATGACGATGTCTTATCTACAAAGTTTAATGGTTAAGCAATAAACCTCGTATTGTATTCCTTAATACTATGTCTATCTAGAGTTAAAATATGCTTCACAGTTATGTTTTCAATATGCACGACTTGAAAGATATGTTAGGGAATGAAACAGTTCAAGTCAAATATCACTAACCTCAAGTGGAAGGATGATTGTTGTCGTTGTAGCTCCTTGCTTCTTGACATCTTCAAGACTTCGCAATACTTGTAATGTCTCATATCCTAATACTTTCAATCTAACCTATACGAAGTTGACTCTAGTACATAATCAAGCGACTCTTAACATGAGTTTTGATTCACTAAAATATGACAACCAAACTTGAAATACCAACGCTTGGTTGGTTCAACCGTGCAATGCTCTAACAAGCTGGTTCCTAACATGTATTTATGGATCACATAAAAAGAATGATAGACAAAGTCAATGGAATTTCTTACATAAACTACGAGAAAATATGTCCATGCCATGGGTTATTCTTGGAGATCTCAACATCACTCTCCATACCTCAGAAAAGAAAAGTTTCTCTACTCATCCTTCCCCTTCTTATCAGTTTGTTTATGACACAATTGATTCTCATGGTTTAAGAGACATCCCCATTCACAGGAACTCCATTCACTTGGTCCAACCAAAGAAACCCCCAACAAAATATTCAAACCAGAATAGACAGAGCTTTAGAAAACCCAGAATGGTTTACCAAATTTCAAACTTCCATCATAAACAATCTTCTTCCTCATGGATCAGATCATGCACCAATTCTTTTTCATACCCATGCTCCAAAAAAAAAAAAACCCCAAGTATATTTTTTCAAGTCTGGCTGACAAACCCCACATGTAAAGAGGTGATTCAGGAAAGTTGGCAGAAGAACAACACAAGACAAGATAAGAAGAACTTGGTGGAAAAACTGGAAGCTACAACTGAATCTCTAAAGGAATGGAACCACAAGGTCTTTTGACATGTTAAAACAGAGATAAATAAAGCACAGAGAAAACTTCAACAAGAAAAGAATGCCAGAATCCAAGATAAGCTCTAGATCAAGCAAATAGAAGATCAACTAAATTCCATGTACAAAAAAAGAGACCTAATCAGCTACCAACAATCAAGAAAGTATAAAATCAAGTTTGATGACATGAACAATAAATATTTTCATTCAAGGGAAAACTACAGAAGGAAAAGAAACAATATAGATACCATACAAGATAAAGATGGGAAATGGACTTCAACTAGAGAAGCGCTAAAATAATTCCTTCTCCAGTACTACAATGGTCTATACACTACCTCCAATCATATCATTGATGAAGACATTATGCAGCTGATTGAACCATGTATAACAGAGGAAGCAAACAAACTTCTAATTCAAATTCCAACAGATAAAGAGATAAAAGAAGCAGTATACTCTATAAATTCTTGGGCAGCTCCTGGACCAGATGGTTATCAAGCAGGCTTTTATCAACAAGTTTGGGATATAGTCAATGAGGAAGTTACCCAGTTTATTAAATATTTCTTCAACACAGGTGAATTTCCTTCTAAAATAAATGGAACATTTCAAGTGTTGATACCAAAGAAAGAAGTTGTAACCAAACCAGATGAGATGAGACCAATTAGTCTATGCAATATATCTTACAAAATCATAAACAAGACATTATCCACAAGACTCAAGCCTCTATTACACAAAATGATTTCTCCATGGAAAGCAACATATGATCCAGGAAGGCATATACAAGACAATGTCATCATAGCACAAGAAATGGTCCATTTTATGAAGAAGACAAGAGCTTCTCAAGGAATTGTTGGGGTTAAACTAGATATGGCCAAAACTTTTGATAGAATAGAGTGGGGCTTCCTTATTTAAATCATGAAGCAGTTGGGTTTCTCTCCAAAATGGTGTGATCTCAACAAGCATTATATAAGCACTTCATCCATATCTCTTCTTCTAAATGGCACACCTACAAAAAAAATCTTCCCATCCAGAGGACTACGGCAAGGTGATTCCATTTCTCCATACTTATTCATATTATGCATGGAAGGCTTTAGCATATTAATTACCAAGGCAACACAAGATAAATTGATCATTCTAATCAAACCAGTCAAGTCAAAGGATTGTCCATCCATCTCTCATATGTTCTTTGCAGATGACTGTATTCTTTTCACCAAAGCTAGTAAGGAAGCTATCACAAATCTCGTACAGATTATCCAAAAGTTCACTTCATCTTCAAGCCAGGTGGTCAATTTGGGGAAGCCAAGTATTTTCTTAAGCAAGAATATGACACCTCAAGATGCCAAAGATATTTCTTCAATGTTCCAGATGAAGAAAATGGATCTTAACGAAAGATATTTGGGAATTAATCTCATTACTTCGAGAAACAGAGATCAAAGTGAAGATTATGTTGTGGAGAAAATGCAAAATATGCTTCAGGGATGGCAAGGAAAGCTTATAAGTCAGGCAGGAAGAAGTACAAAAATCCAATCTTCACTAAGTTCAGCTGCACAATATCAGACGAGTGTTTTTCTACTTCCAGATAAAACTCATGATAGAGTTAACATAATTCAAAGAAATTACTTCTTGAATAAGAAAAAGAAGAAGTATTACTGCCCAATTTCATGGGTTTCTATGAGCAAACCAAAGAGATGTGGAAGTATGTGGTTCAAAGACTCAAAAAAGTATAATTTAGCTATGCTTACTAAGCTATCTTGGAGGATAGTAACTAATCCAACAGAAAAATGGGCTCAACTGCGTAAGGTACTATACTTCCCAAACAAGGATCCTTTGGAGGATGATATCTCAAAAAGCTATAGCTCTTGGGTTTGGAACAACATACAACAGGGTCTCAAAATAGTTAAACAACACTACATATGGGAAATTGGTGATGACAGATCAGTCAAAGTGATCAAGCATAACTGGATAAGCAAAAAAAAGACAAGCCATTCGATGTTCTTAATTCTCAAGATGATCATATTCAAGGAAATGAAGATCTAATGGTGTTTGATCTCTTGGATGGAGAATCAAAGAACTGGAATGTTAACCTTCTCAATCAAATCTTCAATCAAAACCTGTCTCACAAGATAAGATCAATTAGAATACCAGGGGAAGGTCATGGTCTCTTAATAGATGTGGAAATTTCACTGTTAAATCTGTTTACAAATAACTAAGCATGAACAGAAATCAACTACCATCTTCACACAATATGAAAGAACAAGACTGGTTGAAGTTGTGGCACATGAATATACCATACAAACTACAACAATTCTTATGGAAGTGCATCCTTGATGTCTTTCCAGTTAACAAGGGCACCTACATAAAAGATATCAACAATATTTGTACAATGTGCAATAAAGAAGAAGAATCAAGCTCTCATCTTCTACTAACTATGAATTTGCATATGTGGTTTGGTTTGGAATGTCCTCATCTCTTCATCACTCAAAGAACAACAAAAAGTCTCTTCAACAATGGATAAACTCTTGGTTCTCAGATAGGAACTCTTTAGAAGCTAACAATCCTGATCTAGCTAACACAGCTGCTTGCATTCTTTGGCATTTGTGGAAAGTTAGATGTGATAGAGTTTTCCAAAACAAAATCCATCATCCTAGGGAAGTTATCCAGAAAATTAGGTCTTATATTAATGATAACATTATCACTAGGAGTATCTTAAGCAAGAAAATTGTCTGGAAATTTTTTTTTTGGCAAAAACCTCTTAGAGACTGGCTTAAGATTAACATTGATGCTTTTATGATTTCTGATTTCTCTACAGCAGGATTTGCTCTAATCATTCGCAATAGTACAGGAGGATTCATGGGGGCAATGGCCTTCTCAGCAGTAGATAGGAATGTGATGCAAGCTGAAGCTATGATCCTCTTGAAAGCTCTGCAATGGATTAAAGATCAGAATATTCAAAGAGTCATAGTTGAAGGTGATAACTTATCTGTCATCAATGGATGTAATGGTAACTTAGTAGGTGTTCCTTGAGAAGATCATAGTTTTATCCTAGAGTGTCAACAAGTCCTTAGTGGCTTGAGTCAGTGTGTAGTGTCTTTCGAAAGAAGGGATCGCAACCATGCAACAAACTGGCTTGCAAAACATGCGAAAAGGAGCATAAGAATGCAGTCTTGGTGGGAATCATCTCCAAAGATTATCAGTGAAATTCTCAGTCGAGAAGGCAACCATATTGCTCCAGAGTCAGTTTAGTTTTCTGTCAGTCTTTTTATTTGTTTCAGTTGTTCATGTCTGTTGAGAGTTCTTGTGAGTGTTCTAGTCACTGTTGTTTGTGTAATACTCATTTTATTTCAATGAATTTCCTTTTGCTCAAAAAAAAATAAAAAAAAATGAGAAAGGAATTAGGTCACTCGAACTTTGATTCATGGGTTGAGAGTGAGAATTGAGCTTCGTGAGCGTGAGCTCGAATTTCGTATGGGGGATAATGATTTATGCCCCAGTGTAATAATTTATTTGAATTACAAGTTTTGTCGGATCCTGAGTTGCATGGACGCTCCGTTTTTTGAGTCGTGTCCGCGTCCGACTCACGTCGGACACAGGATGTGTTGGACGCTGACACGACGCTTGTCCGAAGCACTAATATGTGCGTCCCACGCCCGTCTTGTTTGGACGCACCGATGACTCGGGTTTAAAGCATTTTTTTTTTCATTTTCATTTAAACTTCGGAAATGCTAGTTGCCTCCCTATTCTCCACCTCCCTATTCACCTCCCTATAATCTAAGCCCAACATCCATATCGAGATTCGCATTCAGGTTCAGGTGGGGTTCACTATTCCCCTAACATGGGGTTTAGATTGTAGGGAGGAAAATAGAGAGGTGGAGTAGGGAGCCAAATAACACTGTCGTTTAAACTTCTTCCTTTATTTTTACTATTATTAACCAAATAAAGAAAGACAAACATTTAGATCAATCATTTAAGTCTTTATTAAGGTTTTCTAATTGAAAATGACATCCCATATATCCTTGGTTGGGCATGTGTTGTTCTAAGAATGCATTTTGATTGTGCCATGTGTTTAATAGTGATTGATTGCTTGACCTTCGGCGTGTATAAACAAACGATCTCTCCTTTTCTTTTGAAATTTATACACATGTCGCATTATTGTCTAATTTTTAAGATCGAAACACTTGACTTTGGTGTATAAATACGTAATTGTATATATAAATAATATATAAATAAAATATGTATATACGTGTCCGCGTCCTAGTTTTTTGAGAATTTTGTAATGTCCGCGTCCACATCTGTGCAACCCAGGTCGGATCTAATAGTTCAATAAGCTTTATTTAACCAATCTATTTATTGTACCTAAAAGTGCATTTAGAGATCTAATGTATATGCAGGAGGATGACAATAACTTAATTAGACGGAAATCAATAATTTTAGTTTTGCTCATTATCAGCCAGTATCCCATTCCCATCAGAATCCCTACCACTGTATAGTATTTGTACCATTGAAGAACGATATAATACCGATGCCCGATATAGGGAACCATGCTGGAGAACGAAAGGACTACCAATAAAAGCACTCATGTTGAGTGAGCTGTTTTAGGGGTTCAGGAGTTAAGTTCACACATCATCGTCCTTCCGCTTAGAAGAATAACAGTGATGGTTATAATTACTTTCTTGGGGTCTGGTAGTGGTGGATTAGAGTTGCAAGTTAGATGTGCAAGTTTGTAGTGACACTTCGCTCATGATGCTACCTCACACTCACAGTCCTTCTAACCAAAGCTTCCCTCCTTAAATTTGGGAAATGGAGGAAATTGAGTAGAGAAATTATGATTTCAATTCTAAAAAGTTTGGTCCTAGTCTCCAAAATATACACAACAGACATTTAAGAAGTTCAAAATGAGAACTGGTGTTTTAAACATTGATACCGGGAAACTTCTTCCGCATGCAATATATTGGAGTTGAGCTAATGTGGTCATGCAGCAGTACCAGTGAGCAGTCTGATATAACTTTTGTCTCATTTTCCATTCCTTTCACTTTGGAGTTGAAGAATAGCTTGCTGCAGCATGTAAATGGGAAAACGGATAAGTCCCAACTCTTGAAGGGAAGAAATTTATGGAATAAGAAAGTTACAGTAAAATAATTGAATTATGACCTGAGTGCATGAAATTGCATATTGGACATCACTTTCTGTGATTTGATGGTGCAGCACAATCCGGATACTGAATTAACGAAAAATAAGTAAATAAGTTGAGACTTTCCTTGTAGAAATAACAAAAGAAAGATCGGAAAGTATTGGGGAAGGAGCCCAAAAGTTGTAGACATACCTTGATGTGCTTACTGGCATCATGAGCACACCGTGTTCTTTCAAAATCTTGCAAAGTTGGTCCACCATGATGTGGGAATCCTCTAATATATCGAAAAATACCTTGGCATTGAAGAAAGAAAGAAAATGATTCTAATCATGAAGCACTTAGAGTGTTGCTCGCTGAACTAGAGGACGGAGTAAATAGTAGCAAATGATGTTTCAACAAGTCTTAGAAATCTAATGAAGTGCTCAATTAGATACAACAAAAATAGAGAACATTGACGGTGAACCTCCTAAGGCAGAAAACTTGGATAGCATTTATATTGCTGTTAGCAAGACAAACTTACCATGTTGGTCTCCACTGAGGATTTATCCACTCGTAATCCACTGATTCGATTCAATCCATCTGTAGAAAATTAGAGTTCAGACGGGCGTAAACCCGAAAAAGTGCAGATAAACTTAAAACAAAGGAAATTTGAACGAAATATAACCTGCAAAAATCTTAGCTTTCTTGTGATCACCCTCAAGCTTTCGAACATTTTCCTGCAATGCGACATAAGCTGGAGCACATATAAATCCAACTTGACGCATCCCACCACCTAAGGTTTTCCTCAAAATTTTAGCCTAAAACAGTTGCACATGAATTAGTCTGCAATTCTCTGACAGAAAAGAGAATTCTGTGTTATTAATCGGAATGCTTTAGTATACCTTGGCGATAAAATTCTTTGAACCAACAATAACAGATCCAATAGGAGCACCCAGACCTTTGGAAAGACATATCTGGATCGCACATTCAAAGAGCATGTGATAAAGGAAGAAGATCTAACAACAAAAGGCGGATCAAAAATGGAAAAGAAAGTTTACGAAATAACACTCCTACAAGTTTATGAGTTTTAGTGCTGGAACCTTGCAGGAGTCGTTACTTATACAATAACTTGCAAAATGAAACGGAGAAATCACATACCGAAACAGAATCAGCAGCTTGTACAAGCCTGTGAACCGGAACTCCAAGAGCCTGATAGACAAAATATACTAAGAATTATGAACAAAGTAGTTAAACAAATACCAGTGTAAATTGGTGATAACAGCCAGCAAAATTAATGACAAACACGAACTCAAAATTTGAAATCGGATCCTCAAACAAAGATACTGCACAAGTAACAAAATCTCTTCAGTAATAAGGTTCTGAACCTTAAAAGAAGCTTAAACATGTACAGGTCCATCAAACAAAAATGTTGATCTAACATGCAGGTTAAAATATAATAAGCATTCAGTTGGAGTATGAAGATACCTCGCAGAGCGAGCTCTTTTTACTTACAGTTGATGCATTAAAGATGCGTGCCCCATCAATGTGGAGCTTCACCCCATGCTTCTTAGCTAGCTCTCCGACTTTATCTGTGTATTCAGCAGTGATGCATCTACCACCAACACTGCAATTATAATCAAGGTGACAACTAGTTGTCAGTGGAGGAATACTTGAGCGTGGGTTTGTATGCTACTAGCAATCACAAAATTGGTATAAATTTACGTGAGTACACAAGACATAGTGGCCGAATCCCAATGATCAAATGACGTTTCAAGGCCTTAGAATTATGCCATCCTCACAATTCCACAGCTTTAATCCTTTATAATACCAATACCTTTAATTACCAACCATGTACTAGATAAGAAAACTGTTGAAGTCCCTCATCATCTAAGTAAGATAAAGCAACTCTGAAATATACTAACTAATTAAACAGCTCTGATTCACCTCCTTGCTGATGGGATATATTCATTTTGGATAACAGAAAAATCCACCAGACTTCATCAGAGCCGACCACCGAAGTGGCGCCGCTCTCAGACGGGTATAACCAAATCCGAGAAATCATTTCATACGAGATATCCAATAGTCGCTCGGCAAACACCAGGCCCTATGGCGAGTCTCTATATGAGGTGCATATCAGTCCTACATACATCACATATGGTTGGCTTATCTAAAACTTTCATGCACACACTCACTGACTCTGTCTATTTAATCAAAGAACCCGTTCGTGACATAAATTCATTGAATACCCCCACAATCGAAACTCTACACTGTCCAGAGCATAACCATGCAAAAGAAGATGACATTGGTTTACCTAAAATTCTGTAGCACAAACACTAAAGAAATATATAATCGACGGTATGGAAATTACCACTCCCTCTAAAAGATTAAAGAAAGAAGATATGGTCCCAACAACGCAATATGGAAGACAAAATAGTCAACAATGAAAAGAATTGCTGCTCACAAACATAGCTTTCAAGGTGAGACTGAGATGAATATATGTCTACTTGAGTAAAATCAAATCAATGTAGTCACATAATGAAGAAGAAGCAAACCAACAAATAAACTATCAGTTAGTATGATCTAATTCATTCCAATTTAAAATCTAAAGACTTTAACTAGGATCTTACTTTGCATGAGTGTTCTCCAAGCAGATAAGCCTAGTGGAAGGGTAGTAAAGATCTCCTTGAGGATCTCTAATAGCAGCTTCAATCAAATCGATATCCATGGTTCCATCGCTATTATTCTTCACAGTTCTTGAATGAACATTTCCGATAGTTGAAATCCCACCATTCTCATAAATATTAATATGACAATTATCACCAAAAATTACTTCACTTCCTCGTACTTCGCAATGAACGAGCACACTAATTAAATTAGCCATTGTTCCTGATGGAACAAATAAAGCTGCTTCTTTGCCGCTGATTTTTGCCATTTCTGCTTCGAAACGAGAAGCAGTAGGATCATAACCTAGCACATCGTCATCTACATCAGCGTTAGCTGCAGCTGCTATCATTGCTTCAGTTGGTTTTGTAACTGTATCAGATCGCAAGTCGATAATTCTTTTAACCATTTTTCTTGAGCTGAAAATATAAATACCATGTCAAAAACTAAGAAACAATCACTCTATTCTTTCCAATTCAACTGCATTTTTGGCAACAAAGATAAGCTAGCAGAAAAAATCTCTGTTTCTTGAACCTCGTCTCTAGATCAGAAATATTAAGTATGAAATCAAAAGAACCAAAAGATTAATTCTAAAGAAGAGACCGAGAATTCAGCCTTGAAACTAGGCTATATCTTTGTACATGCAAAAACTCTCTCTACCTAACGCTACTGTCAGGCAGAAAGAACACTCGAATAGTACCAAAACAAACAAACAATATTTCACAAGTGTCAAAACTATTTAGGATCAAACAAAAATCACATACCCAGACCCAGTGGATGAAAACCAAGGAATGAACCCTAACAAAGAAATGATCTAGCACACTTGAAAGAAAAACTGATGAAGGTGTGCCAAATCAGAACAAGAAATTTGTACTCGCCTAATTCATTGTGGGTTCACGTGTCCAATTACCAAAAGCAAAAGAAAGATAACGATATGACGATGAGTTGATTCAGCAACTTTTATTCCATACTCATCCATTTTTCAGTCGTTGATCTTTCATAAGAGCAAGTATTACGGTGGAATCCAAACTATTTCAAGTGTGGAAAAATCATGGAATGTCAAGTTCAGTGGCTTCCAAGTTGGGGTCTTTCATGGAAAATCCAATCAAGATTCCACGGTTTCATGAAATCCGTCTGAACACCAATAAGAATAGCGTTAAACGCAATTAAGAATGGAGCTAAAAAAAACGCAATTAAGAATTGCGTTCTTTTTTATCTATAAATTTAAAATGAGTTGTTAAATCTAACGGCCAAAAAAAAAGCTTCATTCTTAATTGCGTTTTTTTAGCTCCATTAAAAATAACGTTTCTACTATTCCACCATTATATTTGCGCTTCCATCCACAGTTCCAAGTACTGAGATGGCACGAAAGATGGATGGATCCCACCATAAGACTTGTTCTAAATTGAGGAAATTAGGTCGGGCATTTATCTGCAGTTATTATTGGTTTAATCTTTATAGCTTGTGATAAATGATTTGGAATTGAAGAAGAGAAGTTTGTTTTGATTTCCACCATCTTTGGAGTCCTCTCTCTGTATACGGACATTTTGTTTCACGTGCTAAGACGTCTACGTAGATGTCCAACCTGCAGAGACGACACATAATTTTGGTACTGAACTAGGGCTGCACAAAACCGACTCAACCCACCAACCCAACCCACACCCACCTGAAATTACCCGTACCCGACCCAACCCACTAAGGAGCGGGTCGACTATGGGTCATAACATCAAAACCCATCGTATGGTGGGTCGACTGTGGGTGACAACTTCCCTCACCCGACCCAACCCACCCACCCACCTAAATATTTCTAAATTAATGCTAACCCTTAGATTACCTATCCTAGATGAACCACATCCATTGAAGTGATAATATATAATGTCTAAACCTAATCATCGGTAGTTTCTCTTCACTGAGGAGTCTTCAATCAGTTCCCTTCAATGGCAGTCTCGGAGGCTCAGTTTATTTTTTCATTTTCTCTTCGCTTTGTAAATCAAATCACAACATCACCAGCAGCAATCAATCAACATCGTCACCAGTAAACCAACAACCAAAGGTGAGTCTAGGAATCATTGTAATTTGTAAATACGAATTAGGGTTTTGTTTCCTAAGATTGATTTTGGGTTGGCTTATTTCAATTGGATTCTTAATGTAATGTTCATTGTATTTTATGGTGGGTAACCCACCACCCACCCGATCCAACCCACCGTAATGTGGGTCGGGTGAAAATCGACCCATTGTAATGTTGGGTTGGTTGCGGGTGAGAACATCTGTTACCCATCATCAGTGGGTTGGGTGACGGGTGAGGCCAAACCCGACCCAACCCGACCCATGTGCAGCCCTATACTGAACTATTGATCCGTCTGTTTTCCATGGACAACACGAATCCGGTTTTATGCGCACTCGATAAAAAGTGTTCACCGACATTCTCACAATATCCTTTGATTTAATTATAGAATCCTATTCTTCGGTTGCAAAAACCAAAAGGACGGGAAATTTGGGGCTTCACATGGTTACGAAATAGTAAATGATGAAGCCTATCATAGTATATTTCCTAATGTTTAATATACCTTTTTGTGAATTAATGTTAATTATGATACTTAACTAACCTAATTATAATTAGTGATTGGATTAAACTAATATAATGATTAATCTATTGAAAACTAGTATAACACGCATGCGCGATGCGCCTGCCATCCCTTTCCCTTTCTAACTAAAATAGAACGTTTTAGTCGATAATTTTTCATTCAGAAATATCAATATAGACAATGTGTATCCATAAATCATTTCATCAATTAACACAGTTCAAATTGGAAAAGTAATGAAGCCATAAGCCGCAATTTCAAATACAAATAAGATGCAACCTCGATAATCTCCTGTAGAATTTATGGAATTCATATGACAACCAATTTTTTGGTTAGATGTAATCCGCAATCTTGATTTCTACTTTAATAAACTTGCACCACCCGTTGCTAAACAGAGCCTCCACTTGTGCCTAGGGATAAATGTTTACTAAACCATAAATTCAAACTAATATAAGTTATTTGGTATGAACTGTAAACAAAGCAAATATGTAGACGAATACAAAGGCATAAGATGCACAACTAAAAATGAAAAAGACACGCACTATGTGCCTGCTATTCCGTGAAAAAATAAATTCAAACTCTTCATTCAATGATATTTTAATCAATAATATACATTTATAAGTACAAAGAGAGTAACAAAAGGGAAATGCGAAAAATATCAATAAAAGTATCCTCAAGGGTATTTCTCAGTGACTCGACACACCAAGTTAGAAGTCCAATTGGTCTCTCTTGTTGCAGAAATTGAATAACGGCACAACATTTGCTTATGTAGATTTAATGATTCTTGATATTGGGCCTACTCTATCAATAGGGGGCTCCTACGGAGGTTAATAATAGGAGCCGCATTGCGCTGTAATGCGAAAAATTTGATGCAAAACAATTAGACAAAAGAAAAGAACTTATAATTTATGTTGATATATTGAACACACCTAGTTTTGAATCAAAAAGACTGATTTTAAAGAGAAAAGAAAAATGCATTTAAATCTGTAATTTAGCAGTCCAAACACAGATATGAAGATGCTGGATTACTGGCCAAAGAACACTTGAACCTCCGAGAAAAATGAAATGCATCCACATTAAAATTCTAGTACAAACTTACTAAGTGGACATTTCATCCAAATTTCTCTACAAAGGAGATCTTCAAACTTCAAGCTCGAGAGCAGTATCTATTTCCCACTAAATAAATCAATCAACAAACATGTGGCGTTGTAGCACTCAACATCAACTATCTTACATGACCTGTATTTGGTAAAATTTACTGTTAAGACCCGATAAAGCCTTCTCTTGTAAAACCTAGCTTTAGGTTTCTGAACTGTCTGCATAGTTTTCAGTTAACAGTTTGGAAGACGAATTGCTTTTAAAAGGTGGTCATATAGGGAGATCACCAGCATGATGTCCCTAAGCTTATACCATGACAGATAATATTACCTTTTAAACTGTTTGATCGAATTACATTTTCAACTACTAATTTAGGGTGAATGTTTCAGCTCTAACAACTTATGCATTATATAAGAATGCTATGTTTCTAACTCCACCTAGAATGGGTTAACTTAGGGTAACGTAACAGTAATGCAAGATACCCCATAAGTGTTCTAAGTCATCACCCCAACTTTAAATGTGCAGAACCACACATATCCAATCAATCCCAATTATATTTCACAAAATTGGCATACGTTGGGGGTCAAACAGACAAATACACATATCAAGTCAATCCCATTTTGTTGCATCAAAAAAAAAAAAAAACTCAATCCCATTTCATTTTTTGTATCTAATAACAGTAAAACTAACACAATCAATACTGAAAGCAATCGTTTAAGCATGTTATACCTAATAAAGAACTGAAAATACTAATTGAATTAGGTTACTACTAACCTTGAAAAGGAAACTCGTCGTCCTGCACAATTTTTCCACTGCTGCTATTTTGTGTTTGTCACCATGGCTTGTCATGTCTCTCTCTTGCAAGAACGCTTCTGATCTTTTTCCATCATGGATTCACTTTCTTCGAAATAGATACAGAAAATACAATTCTATGCCATCCATGGATTCAATTGAAACTAAACAATAAGATTGTAACTTAGGCATTTTCATAAACACATAAAGTTCACAAAAGAGAAAGAATTATAGGTAGAATACTGTCATGATCACTCAATTTTGGTATTTTCAAAAAATCCTCCAATTACAACAATGAACTAATTAGGACGAATTGAATGTTTTTATCACTCAAAACAATAACGTTTTTAACATTAAAAACTATCATATTCAAAACTTCGATTTTGGAATCGGTTTCGAATCATGACACACAATCGGAGACCAACAAAATTTCGAAAGAGATAAAGTAAAAGAAAAAGGAGGAATCACCGATACATTCCACGAAAATAGAAGAAATCAAAGAGAGAGTTTGCATTGCAGTTTGCTTGGATTCGACATTTTCTGAATAGGGAGAAAATTAAATACCAAATTACCATCAGGCTCCGTTTCTAAACCCAAACATGCAGCTACAAATTGGGATCATTTTTGTGGAACCCTAAAGTGCACGAAAGAAAATTGACATTCCATTCTGAATAGGTAATTAGATCGCACTTACTTGAAGAACTCTGATTTGGAGAGTATGTTGAATCCAGTCAATTTAGGCTTGATGGAGATTGAAATTGATGTGGAGTGTTTGATTTTGTCTACTGCTACTTCCATTACAAACTTCTTCTTAAGATGAATAAGAGAGAGCGATAACAAATTACTCATTGGAAGGCTGAAGCTCTGATGGGATTTGATCTTTCTTCAAACCCCCAAAATTGTGAATCTGTGAATCATTGAAACTCTAATCGAAGCGTAAATCCTAAGTTAGTAACATAATCAGGTGAAACAAACCCCTAATTTATAAAGTAAATCAGGTGAAACATTCTGTTTACACCTAAATTGAAAATTGTAGTAATGATTTTTGTTTCTCGATACAGATTTTAGAACGAAGAAGTAAAAAGAATGGACGGCTCCAGCGAAATCCGTGTTTTTAAATTCATCTGATCGAACGATCCATATTAAAAATACATATGCAAATTTGAGGTCGGACCAAAAATAGATCTTTTCTTTATATTAGTAAGATTAAAAATCCTTGTTTTGTTTTCTTACTTGATTTTGATGGAGAAGGGTGATTTTGATGAACTTTTTTTCAGAAACTTTGAAGAAAAAAGGTTCAAAATTTTTGTCAAAATAGTCAAGAAAACCTTATAATCAACCCCCAATAATAATTTGGTCGATTCAAATTCGTAAAAAAATCGGGTAAAAAAATCGGGTAAAAATTCTGGGTTTTTTTGGTATGTTACATCTGGGATACTTTGTAGACCCAACCGTAAAACGCAAAAACGGTGGGAACTGAAGTGTTCCAAGCCGTATTTGTTACTTACGGCTGGGAAATAAAGAACTCCCAACCGAAAGTGTTTTTTTTTTTTGGGTTTTCAGAACCAGATACGGCTAGGTTTTTCCAGCCGTAATTGGTTCCGGAAACCAAAAGAAAAATATAAAAAAAACACTTTCGACTGAGAAAACCAAGCCGAAACATGTATTTTCGGTTAAGAGAACCAGGCCGAAAGTAAGCCTCTGTTGTTTTTTTTTTGTGCGTGATTATCAAAATTGCTCACGGTTATGAAATCCTGACCGTAGGTACCTACTTAGGATGAATGAGAATTCTTATTTTCTCAACCGTGTACTTACTTTATGACTAGGATTACATATTTTTCTATCTATAATATATGATTTACGGTGGGAAAGTGAGAACTCTCAGCCGTAAACAGCTTCAGAAACTAATTTTTTTTAACTGAAATTCATCTAACTGGGGTTTTTAGCCATTCAGAAGAAAAAATAAATGATGTGTTTTCTTAGTTTTTTCCTTTTATAATCAGCATTTTCAACATGATAAAACTATGATCATCATCTTCATCATAATTTATGAATGAGGAGAGAAGGGGAAGAAGAAGATAATTGTTTTGAGTTTTTTTTATGATCATCATCATGATGAAATAATGATCATCATCTTCATCATGATTTGTGAATGAGAAGAGAAGGAGAAGGAGAAGATAATAGTTTTAATTGTTTTTTTATGAACATCATCTTTATCATGATGAAATTATGATCATTATCTCCATGATGATTGATGAACGAGAAGAGAAGAGAAAGAAGAGGAGGAAAAGAGAATTGATTTAAGTTTTTTTTAAATGAATAGTAATATTTGGTAAGGGTAATCTTGACTTTTTAAATGGATTTAGTCCCCCCATATCCAACTTTTGGATAGTATAATCACTTGAAGCCCCAAAAATCCTTTCGATTTGAAGCTCCAATAATAGGATTCTGATGTTAAGTTGTATAACAAAAGATGAGAGATTTTTTAACAGTGCGGTAATGGGGCAAGTCGTTAACTTATTAACCAGTTAGATGGGGCATATTTTCGGAAAACAGGTATAGAGGAGAGTAGACATGCACGATTCAATAGAGATATAGCAAAGAGAACAAACACAAAGAGATTAATGAGTAAGCAACAAAGGCATACCATCACACGAGGTTTATAGTGGTTCGGCAATGTGCGTACATCCACTTTCAACGATGACTCTTCCATTATAATGAGAATCTCAAAGAACAATTACAATAATAAATCTCTCCATCAAAACTCTCACAATATAACCACCCCAAGATGTGGGATAGAGTCCCTCACGACTTCATTGAGAATTCCATGGTTGAACTCATATACTAGACATCCTTATATAGGAATCACAAACTTGATTCCCATGTATTAGTATCCCTTTAATAGGAAACCATCTCAACTAGGAAACTTTGGTCAATATTTGGCAACCCAAGTATGTTGTAGCGTCCCCAAAGCTAGCAGCTGACTAATCCAAGAGATTAACTAAGTAAAGAGGCACTAGGAATCTAAATCAAATACTTAAACATTCAATTAAGAAATCTGCTACAAAAACTAACCCGCTCTGTAACATATATATACAAGAAGACCTCTCAAATGATACATATACAATAGTTATTTGGTTTACAAATACAATATACAATATAACAAACATAGTAGAAGTTATCCAACTAACAAAATCAACCCTTGAAGCCTTCGCTGCACAACTCTGATCTGTCTCTGAAACTGAAAGTGGGAATGGGTGAGCACATCATCCCTAAAAGGGGTACCCAGTAGGAATAACATTTAACTTTCAAGTAATCATTGGAAATGATTTGAAAAAAATTCATGTTTTCCCTAACACTAAAACACAATCAATTCACAGAGGTAATCAATCATGTATATGGAACTAACTCCTTCCAAACAATATATAATATGATGACTCGTCCCGCACATAGCTATATGGTGACTCGTCCTGCACCTAGTGATTGCATAAAAGCTCGAATTCATGTAGATATAAATGAAGGAGCGGTATCCTATATACCACAGATGAAAATTCTCATTTCCAAGCAATCAAATGGAAATTCTTATTTCCCAAACAATTTATAAAGACAAACAAAGCATTACAATTCCTTTCCAAGCAATGGAAAGATAAATAGAAATAACAGAACTTTCGTAAATCAAAGTTAAACAATGCAGGGAAAGCACAACCAGACAATGCATGAATTTGTTAAACATAAACTTTGGTAAAAGAAAACAACAATAATCATAAAAGAGTTAAATATATATTCCCACCTCTTTTGATGATAAGCCACGCCTACCTCGAGATCCACGATCCACGGGTTCATCCTTTAAATCGATCGTTGTTAATATAGACTTACTGTTAATCACACAAGAGGTCTAAGAATCTAGCCAAAAGGTTCACACAAGAATCATACAAGTCTTCATAATGATTCTAAGCCCATTTAAGGTTCTACACCTTTTCATTCTCTATATTTAGCACATTTAAAGGTACACTAATTCAATTAGGTTGGTTCTATAGTCATTATGAATATCTACAACTTTGTAGAAGGAACCAAAGTCTAATTCTGACCCCAACAGGTCCAAAACATTTAATTAAGAAAACTTCCCTAAGCCCAAGTCCACCAAAGTCAACTAACAGTCACTAACGGTCAAGGGTCAACTAACAGTCAAAGTCCAAGGTCGGGTCAAAGGCCAGGGTCAAATAGTCAAAGTCTATAGTCTAAATCGGTCAACTCAGGTCAGGACAAGGTAACTCGATGAGTCAACACCGATTCAGAACCGAGTCAGCTAAACTAACTCAGTCAGACATCAGACTAGGATCACTAGCAAGCCTAAATCTCAAGAGCATGAGTTCATACAGTTTCACCAACTCAGATACTATCCAAAATGATCATTACATAAATATTCACTCTAACAGAATTCAAGAATTCAATATACAACTGGAATTTAAGCTTTACTTGCAAATGCAGTGCTATGCCATACTCTTCCTACACACAATTCATCAGTTGCAGTCACTTCGTAGACTACTATCATAACTCTAATCATTCATACATTCTAAATCAATAGAACTCCATCTTTTCTTGTTCTCAAACTTAGTCACACAGTGACTCCTTTCAACCCTCAACTTCAGCTGCAATTGAAGTATTCACATACAACACACACATCCACATATTCTAAATTATTGTAACTTCAATTCTATAGCATTCATAGGTGTAACACCTTCAACACTTCAGTTCCAAACTCATATCCATCTTAATCACCAACACAACTGAACTGCAACTCATCCAATAGTTCATAATTAACTCATCACTTCTTTGCAACTTCTGCCACTTCACTTTCCTTACCACCTGCAACTCCAATACCCTCAGTTCCTGCACCATTCTGAGTTTATCTCAAAACATACACTGTCTGCATCACTATCCAATCTCAACTTCACTAACACAACATCTTCATCAACTCTTACCATTCAAACACCACTTCATCACAGCCGGCTGGAGATCATAATTACATTCACAACAAACCATAATACATCTCCACTTTCAAATCAAACTACACACAGACAACACCAACAACATCCCATAGCTCATCCCAAATTCATATATAATCACATAATCTCAAAATTTATAACATTAAAATCAAGATACTAAAATTGAGATAATACAGAGGCTTACCCAATATCTAGCACTTTCTGAATTGTTACTTCATCGACCACTTCAACTGAAACCCCAAAATTATCTGTCTAGACCGGAAATCAATCTCCAACACCAAATTCATCACCTAAGATTAAGACCTTACCTGTAAACCGCTGTAATCCTCTCAATTATCAAAACCCATCTTATATCTCATCTGATTTCTCTACTGCTTCTGTGTACACATATATCTCACTATCAGACACGTGTATATAAAAAGATACGTGGAAAGCATGCAGACCAAAACATCAAAACATGATGCGCTACGAAACACCAAATAAACCCCGAGGAGTTACTTTATCGCATCCCCAAAAGAGAAGCTAGGATCAACAGTGGAGAGAAAGTTAGCTGACACGGAAGTGACATGGGAAGAAGACACTTGTCTGACACGAGCAGACTCCTCAACTACCCGCATTAAACACTCTGAGCAGTGTACGTGTCGATCAACCTGTGGAACGAGCGTGTATGCCTCTGCGGGATCAAGGGGCAAACGCAGACCTCTGCGTGATAGACGCAAGGACACAAGAAGATAAGGTTCCAACGGTCATCAGAGATGGGTCCCACACTCTAACCTTATAAATACCCCGTCTCCACCAAGAGGAAGGGGGATCGGAAGAATCAGGAAGGGAAGGAGAGAGAGAGAGAGTTGCAAGTGTAAGTTAATCATTTAGAAGAGATAAACATGTAAAACCAAAAGTCATTCGACTATTCGTGTAACCGTGAAGAATATAGTAAAACAACAAACCCCGTGGACGTAGGCCTTAGTGCTGAACCACGTAAACCATGGTCTTATTTACATTTCAGCACTTTATATTTATTTAGCCCCATGGATCTTTACTTATACGTTTTGTTTTCTTTGCTTGTACTTATATCCCGTGCGCAAACGCCTCGCATGGAGTTGTTAGATGAGGCTATGATAAACCCGAAGGTTTTGAGCCAATGAATCAACACTTGGATATCATCATCACAAATCTCCTCAGATGATGATGATTGATTGTGAGAATTCGGATCCCTTCGTGATTTGTGTGTTCACAATTTGACGCTAGAAACAGGGACTTCGTCCCGGTAAAAGATTTATCTTATCCTGTGATTTCATTTTAAATTGGCATATGATTGCTCTGATTTATCAGCCCGGACCGTATAGATCATTTGTTAACTGTATTGTGTTAAAAACACACCTTTTATGTTCGATAAGATTTATTGTTCTAATCCGCGGATTTACGATTTTCTTTAAATCTCATGCGAACCCGTCTCTCTGGGGGGTTTTTCGTAGTTTTTATACTAAGGATCTCCTTTAATAAAACTTTAACCCGTATATTATAACTTGCGTGTATTAATCCTCTCCAGGAAGAATGTATTTCGTCAACTAACCCGCTTCACGCAGATATTCCCGTTTTTCGTTTGAAATGCCTTATGCAGAAAGGACGTATTGTGAGTAAAGAAGGCGAGTTTCGGCGAGATTTCATTGTCAACAAAAGGACACGTGATGGAAAAGACGCAGGAAGCAGGAAAATCCAAAGCTTTGTCAAAATAAACACCCAGGACAACCCCGGTCATCAACCGAAGCAAGCAGAAGGGAGATAAAGCTAAAATGACCAGTCAAAGGCAAGATACTGCGGAAATCACTTCACCTATGAACGCTAATTCAGTTGCAGCGGCGGCTCTCAGAGCAGCAGCGACAAAGTACGGTGCGGCTGCGGTAATCCCGAAGGCTGCAGAGGCTAGCAATACTTGCGCCATGAATCAACTTAACCAACCAAGAGAAAGGGTGGATGAATCCAGAACATTCCAACCCGTGCACCTTCTAACTTTTGGAATGCCACCAACAAATGATCAAAATCAAACCATACCGGCGGCTCTAGCACCGCAGAGGGGCACTCACCCCAATTTGGAAATGCCAGCAACCGAAGCTGAACCCCTGCCACCTTTAGTGCAGACCATGGAGGAGGGCGGCACCATGGCTGTAGTAGCACGCGCTGGGACTCCCAATCAGGGGTCCAACCAATCACACCGACTGATGGCTGAGCTTGAGGAACTGAAGAAGAGCCAGCAGGTTTACGCAGATGTGTAGCCCTGTTGGCCAGAGAAAATCAAGATTTAAAGGAGCGGATTGCTCTAAGCACGAAGACCAGCCAACAACTTGATGAAGCAAACTCCAAAGCACCAGAGCCAAACCGAGACTGTAGAGTCGTCATAGCGGCTAATGAAGACGCGACAAGGGGAAGTAGCGTATCCGACCCGGATTATGACGATGGAGAGTCAGACGGTAACAACAGAAGAATTTAGGGCACCACCGCGCAATGGAAGAACTACGAGATGAGATGATGGCCGAGATCAGGCAATTAAAAAATAAACAAGGCGGGGGGAGGTTAGAAGAGGTCATGAGAGAAGCTAACTCCACGCCCTTAACTCATCGCTTGGCCAACACCCCTATTCCACTGAAATGCCCTGTCCCAACGTTCGAATGCTATGATGGATCCAGCGACCCTGCTGCACATATTCGGTACTACAACCGTGTCTTAGCTAGATGGGGTCAGAACGACGCCGTACTCTGCAGATACTTCCCGTCAAGCCTGAAGGGATCGGCGTTATCATGGTTCGATAATCTGCCACCAAATCCATCCACTCATACGACCAACTCGCAGAGAAATTCTTAAGAACGTACATGTACAACAAGACTGTAAACACCGGAATGGATAAGCTCTTTTCACTAGCGATTGGCTACAAGGAAACCACGAGGGAGTACACTAACAGATGGCACAAGATCTGCCAAGCCATAGGAGCGTGGACCCAGTGGTAAGCATCAATTGCTACAAATGGGGCTTAGACCGAATGAGTCCCCTATTTGTTGAAATTCATGGGAGCGTGCCTAAGACAGAGGGAGATCTTCGAATAATTATCGAAAAGCACGCTCGACTTGAAGAAATTCAACGGGAAAACCCGAGGGCATATCCGCAGAGGTCTCACCGCACCAATTCAGCGGAACAAACCAATGGGGCCAAAAGGAGTTGCTCAGGGAGAGACCTCACGAAGATAGGAAGGAACGAAGGGATGAACGAAGAACAGGTGACCGAAAATTCGAAGATCAAGTTTACACGAAACTCAACGCTAGCTATGCTCGTATCCTACGAGAGATCAAAGGGAGGGAAAACTTGGAGTGGCCATGGTCTAAGGGAAAGCAGCCCCCGAGATCCGAGAAGTCTAAAGATTACTGTGAATATCACTGTTTCAACGGACACCAGACCGAAAAGTGCAAGAACCTTAAAATAATGATCCAAAAATTAATTGATGCGGGAGAGCTCAAACATTACGTACGAAAGGATGTTACCGAGGACAGATCGCGAACCAAACCAGTCCAACTTCCGGAAGGAAACCGAACAATCAACACCATCTCGTGTTCTGAAGCCACAGGACCCTCACTTACAGCGCAGATAGGAAAAGGTTACGGAAGCAATTCGAAGACCGCTGCGAATTATATAAGGTCGATGGGATAGTGGTGGACGAACACGAAGAATGGATGGAATCTCCTATCATCTTCGATGCCGAGGATATCGAAGAAGATATGGAAGACCATAACGATCCCTTGGTCCTAACACTACCAGTAGCTGGATGTAACCTCAAAATCCTCATAGACGGGGGAAGCTCCGTAAACGTCCTATTTTACGATGCATTCAAACGGATGAAGCTCCATGATGAACAGTTAATGACCTCTTATCACACCATCTACGGATTCAATGGAGCAGCCACGAAGCCCTTGGGAGACATCGTGTTGCAGGTTAACGCAGGGCCCATGAAACTGGAAACCCGATTCAGTGTGGTGGACACCCCCCCCCTACAACGCTATTATTGGACGAAAATGGATACATAAGCTCAAAGGAGTTGCGGCAACATACCACCAATATCTCAGATTTCCAACACCTGAGGGAGTAATGGAAATCAAGGGAGATCGGATCACTACGCGAGAGTGCCAGGCCACTCAGGATCATATCAACAACAGCAAGAAGAGCAGCGAAAAATCCGAAGAGTAAAAAATCAAGAAACCGCGAAAGAGAAGGCCATAGACCTGTTCCTCAAGGAAACTACAGGGAAGGGCTTGACGAAAGATGATAATGTCCTAAGCACAGAACAAGTACTTCAACAACCAGCGAAGAACAGAAACACGCTAAATAGCAATTAAAGAACGTCCCAGTCCTCGGAAACCCGAAGCCTGTGTTCACACCAGTGGAGCCCGTAAAGGAAATCAACATAGGAACGGAAGAAAACCCGAAGATGATCAAAATCGGGACCATAATGGACGAAGGAAGGGAACATTCCTTAACCAAATTACTTAAGGAATACGCGGATGTGTTCGCCTGGAAGCTAGGAGATATGCCGGGGATTGACCCAAAAGTAATCCAACATGAACTACGCATCAAACCGGGCACGCCCCCGTTCAGGCAGAAAATACGAAAAGTAGCTCCAGAGTATCATGAGGCAGTAGAAACAGAACTTCGGAAGCTACTAGACGCAGGATTTATCAAGGAAGTCAAGTATCCTACCTGGATCTCCAACATGGTCATTGTTCCTAAGAAAAATGGAGGGGTTAGAATATGCATCGACTTTACTAATCTCAACAAGGCATGTCCAAAGGACAGCTATCCCCTGCCGAGCATAGATCAACTGGTTGAAGCAGTGAAGGATACGAAGAGTCATTCATGGACGGATATTCTGGTACAACCAAGTAGCCCTGGCAGAAGAAGATCAGCCACACACAGCGTTCTACCCCCATGGCCTTTATTGCTATACTAGAATGCCTTTCGGACTTCGAAACGCAGGGGCAACATACCAAAGGATGGTCGATGCTATCTTCAAGCCATGGATTGGAGGAACCCTAGAAGTCTACGTTGACGACATGCTCGTCAAAAGCAAGCTGCGTAAAGATCACCACCAGGACCTGAGGAATATCTTCGAAGCAATGAGACAGCATCACATGAAAGTGAATCCGGAGAAATGTACTTTCGGTGTCACCTCGGGGAAGTTCCTCGGGTATCTGGTAACAAAAAGGGGCATCGAGGTAGACCCAGCAAATTCAAGCCATAGTAGAGATGCCGTCCCCAAAGAATTTAAAGGAAGTGCAGAAGCTCAATGGATCTATAGCAGCGTTGGGCAGATTTATTGCACGGTCTTCGGACAAATGCAAACATTTCTTCAATATTCTCAAAAAAGGGAGCAGGTTCGAATGGACCGCTGAATGCGAGGAAGCATTCCAAAAAATCAAAGAACACCTAGCCTCAATCCCGATCCTGCAGAAGCCAGACCCTGACGAGGTTTTGGCACTGTACATAGCAGCAACAGAGGACGCAGTCAGCGCGGTATTAGTCAAAACCAATACAAAGATAGAACAACCTATCTATTACGTCAGCAAGACCCTCAATTCTGCGGAAAGAAATTATACTAAGATTGAACAACTCATCCTCGCACTGGTATGGGCTACCCAAAAACTGAGAACCTACTTCCTAACTCACCTCGTCAGGGTCCCATGCAAAGCACCATTGGAAGCAGTCCTCAAAAGCACGGGAAAAGTGGGCCGAATAGCCAAATGGAACACCCATCTGGACCAATTCAACATCATTCATGAAATTCAACATTCTCGAAGTCCCAAGTTCTGGCGGATTTCTTAGCAGACCTCCCCC
This sequence comes from Papaver somniferum, assembly GCF_003573695.1. Classification (NCBI taxonomy): domain Eukaryota; kingdom Viridiplantae; phylum Streptophyta; class Magnoliopsida; order Ranunculales; family Papaveraceae; genus Papaver; species Papaver somniferum. The sequence goes on from NC_039359.1 coordinate 180,373,938, forward strand.
TTGACAACGACGAAGAGATTAAGGGAATACCAGAAGCCGAGGAAGAAAACAAGGATCCAATGGATATCCTCGAACCTGCGAGTCAAAGACAATGGGAAGTCTTCGTCGACGGATCCAAAAATAAGGAAGGAGCAGGAATAGGCATTGTCATTATCACCCCAACTGGAGAAAGGATTATACAGGCACTTAGATTGGAATTCAAAGAGCATACCAACAACATTGTTGAATACGAAGCTGTCGTACACCCTCCGTATAATAATAGAGATGGGGGTAACCGATGTAAGGCTGACAAGTGATTCGCAGCTTGTCATACGGCAAATAGGGCTCGAGTATAATGTGTACGATGACACCCTCTCAGCTTACATGGCCTTGGTCCAAACATTGGCATCACAAATCCCGAACATTAAGTTCCGGCACTTATGCAGAAGGGACCTCAGGCACGCGGATGCCCTAGCATATATATCATCCATGCTGAGGGATAAAAATGTCGAAGCTATTAAAATAGCAAGGGTATACGAGCCTTCGATTGCATCTCAATTCTCCTTCGCTACCAATCAAGATACAGTGGAAGAAAATATCGAAGACCAGGTAGGAGAAGACATCCATAATGACTTTGACGAAGAGGATATCCTGTCAAGAGCAAATCAAGACGAAGACTTCAGCAACGAAGATGACTGGAGAGTGACAATCCATGCCTTTCTCGAAAAAGGAAGCTTACCTGCGGATCAGAAACAAGCTAGGAAGATACTCTCCAAAGTGGGAAGATATGATCTTCGGGATGGGGTCCTGTATAAGAAATCCTTCCTTGGACCATTACTACGTTGCTTGTCCCGGAAAGAGGGGCATCGAATTCTAAATGATATCCATTATGGTGACGCGGGGAATCATAGCGGCATGAGATCACTAGCTGACAAAGCAAAAACGCAAGGATATTACTGGCCGACAATGATACAGGATGCCGCGAGGATGTCCCGACGATGTGAAGAATGTCAGCGCTTCGCAAAAAAGATCCACGCGCCGGCACAATGTTAAACTCCGTCGATAGCCCGTGGCCATTTGCAAAATGGGGCGTAGACATCGTCGGGCCTTTCATCGAAGGATCAGGGAAAACGATTTTTGATAGTAGCCACGGACTACTTCAGTAAATGGGTGGAGGCTAAGGCCTTGGCCAGGATCAGAGACGTGGATGTGTTTACTTTCATATTCCAGAACATCATTTGCAGATTTGGTATACCCGCTGAAATTGTATCTGATAATGGCAAGCAATTACAGGGAAAAATATAGACATGCTCTTCGATACTTTCAAAATAAGAAAGAACAAGTCCACCCCCATATACCCTCAAAGCAACGGACAAGCGGAAGCTACCAACAAGACCCTCGCCCTTATACTCAAAAAACAATTAGACGAGCATAAGGGAAGATGGTGCGAACAACTGCACAATGTGTTATGGGCATACAGGACAACACGAAGATCCGCCACCGGGGAATCCCCGTTTCTTCTAACTTATGGAGCTGAAGCAGTCATACCTACGGAAATCCTCATGCCAACCACGAAGACCGAAGCTTGGGAGAAAAACCTCACAACAGATATGATGTTAGAAAGGTTGGACGACTTGGAAGGAAGAAGGGAAGTAGCATTACAAAAGATGGAAAATTATCAACGAAGACTAGCAAGGGAGTACAACAAAAAGGTAAAGCTGGAATTTTGTAGAGGGCAGTATGTGTTGAGAACAATCCCACGGTATCAGCAAGAAAAGAAATGGGGAAATTAGCACCTACGTGGGGGGACCTTTTATAATACACGACGTTGCGGGTAACGGTTCCTACTACCTTCGTAATCTAAAAGGCGAGGTCCTCAGGCATCCTTGGAATGCTAAGTGGCTCAAACCATACTTCCCATAGGAGCAACGCAGACTTGAATCTGCTTGGAGTGTACCATAAGAAGAAGGGAGCCTGACCGCTCCACATGTTTCTATCTATGGAAGAGGAATTGCAGGCCTCAACTTATCAATCAAACAAGCTTTCAAATTATCAAGTCAGCGGAATCTATCGACAATATTGGGGAAAGTAGTTAATCTGCAATCTCTCAGGGCTTCCCCATCAGTGTCCATAAGTGTAAGACCAGGGGGAAGACACCCAGCAGAAAGAGATACCCAACCAATCTTAAGGCAACGGGTCGACGGAATGGGTGTGTAAATATTTTAATCCCATATCCTAGAACGTTGCCCCGGCCCCCACCGTCTGGGAATCCTCTGGCCCAGGATTCGCCAGCGGGGTGACAGGTCTCAAGACGATCACGAAGGTACCTTCCTTCAGTATCGCACTCAAACACTTAAAAACTTTTGTTTTGTTTTTTCACAAATGCTTAAAATAAAAACAAACCAACATTGCAGGTATATCAAGAAAAGGATCCATTTCATAAAGGATGATTACAAAAAGTGAAAGGTCAATTCAAGGATACACATCAAAAAATATTCCTTTTACAGGATATCAGCAAAAAATATTCTTGCTACATGATTACAAAAGGGGAAGGATAATGATACCGCGGCCCCTACAAAATACTACGGTCTCTGCCTAAATTGCTGCCCCATCGGCAGGATTATTCCGAAGACTTGAAGGGACGCTCCCACCAGAAGAGGGTCCCGAAGAGTCAGGCAAGGCAGAGGGAACTGGACGACGAGGATAGTTCTTCACGAGACCATGCTCGTTCTTTAGTCCAAGTTCTATCATCTCCAGCATCTTGTTCGTCTCCTCAGCCAATTGACAACGAGCCTTGTGCTTAATAACTGTTGTCCGCTGTTGGGCTTGGGATAATAACGAAGATAGCCGATTCACTTCTCTAGAAGCAGCACGAACGGCCTCCTCGCGGGTTGCCGCTAAATTCTTGAAATGCTTGGTCTGTTCTTCCTGCTGCGCTAAGGAAGATTGAGCCTTTTCAAGTTTTTCATTTGTGACGCGAAGGTGTCCCTCGAGCTCGGAAAAAGACAACACCACGGAGTTAGCGCAGAAAAAAAACACGGTCACACTCGATGAAATAGGATTATACCTTCGACACAAGCCGAAGCCTCTTCATACTCATTAACAACCGCATCTCGCGCTTCATCAAGATGGTCATATTCCGCGGATAATTTCTTATAGTCTAGTTGAAGGTTGGTGAGAGTAAATTGACAGGCATCTAATTCTACCTGCTTCATCGAGTCCGTGTGACGAAGATGGTCGACCTCTTTATTTATCTCTGAGACCCCTTTGCTAAGTATGTACATACACACTTCGAGATTCCTCTCAGACTCAGCCTGACGAGCTACTTCAACGCGGGATGCGGCAAGGGCCTTGCTTAGAGCATGGGCTTCTGCACGGGCATCATCTCTTTCTCTGACAAGACAGAGCATATTATCCTTAACCCCTGAAAGAGGAATGGATCGAGCCTTCTGTAATTCTTCTTCCAGCAGCTGAACCCTAGACTCCAGCAAGGAAGTACGCTCACGGGCTTCCCGCAGATTATCACGTGTCCACAACAGTGTGCCATTAAATAAAGCACGATCATGGTTGTATAGATTTTGCATGTCGACCATCTGAACATGCCTCGCGCGCCATACCTCAGCCCGAGCATCCCATTTCTTGGCTTCATTCTTAATTTTCTCAACCAGATCTCTAATACGAGATTTTTGCTGAGCTCTTTCGTTTCGAAGCCATATCAGCTCGGGGACTCCACCCACTGGAGATAGGGTGGGGAGACTCAGACAGAACAACTAAGAAATAGAGGAATGACGACATACTGCGAGGGAATTCATACCCGCAAAGTTCAAACTCCAGGGACAGAATTCAAACTCCAGGGACAGAATTCTCCATAACGAGATGGAGGAGACTCGCGTGGCTTACTACTCTCGGTAGGCCGCCAACCGCGGGGACCAGGAATCCAACCGTAAGCCCACATACCAACTATTTCGATAACAGTGGGGTGCCACTCGTAGTCATGATCGCGCTTGATCCTCTCGCGCGCTGGGAAGAGTTTCCGATGACTAGACCCCTCCGTGCCAGGAACATATTTCAGCTTGGCATCGCTGACCTCATTTAACAGACGAATCTCGCCCCGAGGAGCAACGAGATTCCGAAGGCTGACACTCCACGGCTTGCGGTTCCTACTATTGACGTAATCACCGAAGGAGTTATTGAAATTCTCAGGAGTATACCATTCCTTCTCCGCGGGATTGGGGACGTAGCAAGTCATCGACGTCTCCCCCTTACTCCGCTGATAGCACTCTTTCAGGGCGCGAAGATAATTCCCCGATAGTTGGGATACGGAACGGCTGTGAGTATTGGTGGAAGAGCCTTCACGACTAGCGAGCACGTCATAGTAGAAGGAGTCACCTGATTTGTACAACGGCAGCATAAGACCAGCTTCAAGCGCTCCAACCGTCGTTAACAAATGAAATTCATCGAATTCATACTTTGAGATAAGCTCATAAGTAATATCATCCTCAAGGGCATAGAAACGAACCCCGAAGGCTTGGATCCCATGCTTTTCCTTGAATATTTCGAGATCAATATGCTTGAAGGTTACTTTTTTCTTACTAACAGAGACACTACGTATCAAGGGGGCAGCCTCATCCTCCTCGGCAGGTCCGGATGAACTAATGAACGCTTCGAAAGCTTTTCTCTTCACCGGAGGATTCTTTGAAGATTCAGCCCTCAGAACTACACCCTTCGTATTCTTCCCCTTAAAAGTTGGAGGGGACCGCAGATGATGCTCGGGCACTAACGAACGTAGAGGAGGAACGTCAAAAGCAACAGCACGAAGCGGAGCCTGCGTACTCCTAATATCATCACGAGGACGAGACGCTGCGCGATCGAAGGATCTTCGGGAACCAGAAGGATTTGTCGGAGGAATCTCTTCCCTAGAAGACGAGGCCTTCGCTCCAGAGGAAACTCGACTCCGACGAACATCATCTTGAGACTCTCTACGCGGAGGAGATCTCGATAGACCAGAACCAGGAGTCTGACAAGTAAGTCGCGGACGGTCAGACATGGCTGCGAAAAGATTAAAATCAAGAACAAGTTACACACATTCAAAAACATTACCAAAGATCAAAAAAAACCACATCAATAGCAATACACACACGATAACGCAGAAACCCTAAAATTAGTATACAGGCTCAAAATTTCATAAAATTCAGACCCTCAAAAACTCAAATACAAGCAATACAGGCTTACTTGATTTAAGATAAAGAACAGGGGAAAACTAGTATGCAAGCATCAAAAGAAGTTCTTCATCACAAACAAGGAACAACAGTAGCAGAGAATTTACAAATCAACACAGCGTAAAACAGTGGAAACAAAGAAAAGAAAAACTTACCGCCAAAACACAGTAGCAGAAGAAACAAACAGTGGAAGCGGGCGTGATTAATGCTAAGGTGCAGAGAATTTAAGATCACAGGTTCAATGAAGACTGACAGAGAATTTAAGGTCACAGGTTCAATGAAGACAAGCAGAGAATTTAAGGGCTGAAAAACAAAAATTGAAAACTGAGAGAATGTTTAGGAAGAATGAAATTAATTTCCTTTCTCTCCTTAATATACCCGAAAGAAAAAGAAGGAAATTAATTGAGGAATGGGAAACGTGCCCGTTACATAAGCAGTTAATGCACGAATAAAAGACGTGCCCAAGTATCTAGGAGAAGTTATTAGGAGTGAGAAGAATATGCGACGATAGTTTTTCTCCAAGGCACCCACTAGACATTCAATCCCGAAGAAAAGGGGCAAATTGTGTACACATATATCTCACTATCAGACACGTGTATATAAAAAGATACGTGGAAAGCATGCAGACCAAAACATCAAAACATGATGCGCCTACGAAACACCAAATAAACCCCGAGGAGTTACTTTATCGCATCCCCAAAAGAGAAGCTAAGATCAACGGTGGAGAGAAAGTTAGCTGACACGGACGTGACAGGGGCAGAAGACACTTGTCTGACACGAGCAGACTCCTCAACTACCCGCATTAAACACTCTGAGCAGTGTACGTGTCGATCAACCTGTGGAACGAGCGTGGATGCCTCTGCGGGATCAAGGGGCAAACGCAGACCTCTGCGTGATAGACGCAAGGACACAAGAAGATAAGGTTCAAACGGTCATCAGAGATGGGTCCCACACTCTAACCTTATAAATACCCCGTCTCCACCAAGAGGAAGGGGGATCGGAAGAATCAGGAAGGGAAGGAGAGAGAGAGAGAGAGAGAGTTGCAAGTGTAAGTTAATCATTTAGAAGAGAGAAACATGTAAAACCAAAAGTCATTCGACTATTCGTGTAACCGTGAAGAATATAGTAAAACAACAAACCCCGTGGACGTAGGCCTTAGTGCTGAACCACGTAAACCATGGTCTTATTTACATTTCAGCACTTTATATTTATTTAGCCCCATGGATCTTTACTTATACGTTTTGTTTTCTTTGCTTGTACTTATATCCCATGCGCAAACGCCTTGCATGGAGTTGTTAGATGAGGCTATGATAAACCCGAAGGTTTTGAGACAATGAATCAACACTTGGATATCATCATCACAAATCTCCTCAGATGATGATGATTGATTGTGAGCATTCGGATCCCTTCGTGATTTGTGTGTTTACAGCTTCGATCAATCTATAATCCTTAGTTCTTAATTTGAGGAAGAACAAACACAAACCCTAATTCACTTATTTATCAACTCATCACCTCAACCGTTAAATTAACACAATACCCATGTTAAATCATCCCTCCTGGACATCAATTTCATCTTCTCTGAATTTAGTCTCATGAAACCCTGAATTGAATTTCAATTCGATTTGCAGAAATCCTAACCCTTTGATTCTTCACTGAATCACCTTCATAACTTCAATTCAACTACAAACCTCATGTTCCTTATCTCACAGCAACCTATTTCACCTCTCAATCTTCATGTTAACCCTAATTTCGTTCTTCTCAGATTATCCCAAAACTAAACCAATCTTGAACTGATCTTCTTCATATACTACAACCGCATCATCTTCATCCTCAACTAAGTGTCTTCAACATATAATTTACTTCAATGATTCTAACACACAACTCTCAGAGACTCTGCAGAGATCGAACATAGGAAGAGAGGAGAAGAAGAAAGAAGAAGAAGAAAGAGAAAAATATGAGAGTTATTTTCATGGTCTGGGGATAAGGCCGACGAAGGTTGTTAGAGGAACCCAAGAATCTGATAAGGGAAATCCATAACATGTCCTTGTTGCATCAAAAGTGTTTTTCCATAAATGACGATTTTACCCTTCATATTGTCTTGATGTTTTCTTCTTCGTCCGATATCCGATCACACGTTTGAGTAGTCCATTTCGCATAAATTTTCGAGATCTAACCGATGGTACTAGTTTCATATATAGATCGTTGTTAGATTAATTCCTATTAATTATCGTTCGTGTTAAACTACTTGAGTTTTTATCTGCTAATCTGACACTTGTCTGGTCTAATAGTGTTGACGAGCTCGAGGGTCCTTACATATGCACTATTTTTAACACATATATGGAGTGGCATAAAATTTAGTTTGTCATGCCATGTGGTATGGAAAATCTTTTCTCTGCTACAGTAATACTAGCAAATTTGATTAAAAAAGTATATTCACTTGTGTTATTTGGGACCCTAAATAATGAAAAATAAGTTGTAAGTGTTCTGTGGGGTCCATGTGATATATTATGTATTATAATATACAAAAAGTCTAAATGAACCGCGCATTTAGACAATGTTAAAACAGCCACTCAAATATTTTCTTGTTTGTTGGGTCCCATGGCATTCAGCAAGGGACCCACCGCTTCCAATGGGTTCATCATCACCCTCCATTGGGGTGTATTGTTTTATAGTTGTTTTTTGTGTTGTGTCTCTAGAACTACTTTATAATATAACCTAGATATAATAAGGATATCGCTGGAGATAATGAGAATATCGCCCGAGAGTCTTTATTGCTTTACTAAACAATCTATCGCTCGATAGAGAATTTATCTCAAGTGTCTAAGTAGTATATTTGACATCTAGACACTTATGTTTTCTACTTTGTCATACCCATAGTAACTGCAAATGTGACAAGTCCTATGATTTGATATACCCATAGGAATAGACCTACATATATCATATTAATACCCTTAAAAGAGTGTGTACAAAAATTAAATTCACTGCACATTAAACCTCATTTGTCAAACTGTGGCGCATAAAATGATGAATCTAGAATAATAATCAGATGAGGGTATTAATTCGTTTTGAAAATCAGAAGTAAAAATATAATAAGGAAAAAACTTGATGTAGGACATCTACCTGTTTTCAATGTATCAACTGTTCCAGTTGTTCCAATTGGTATGTATCAACAATGACAGTTGATCCCTTTATGTTGTGTCAACTCTCACAGTTGATCCCTTTACGTTGTGTCAATTGTCACAGTTGATTCATAGCATTTACCTTGGTTTACTTGTTTATCAAGTCTTGAAATTCTTCTTTTAGAGTTTCCTTATTTATTCTTTTAGAGTTTTACTATTTTTAGGTTCTTGTCATGCCTATATAAACAGGCTTATTACATTCTTGTAACACACATTACTATTATCAAGATTATTCAAAACAACTCTTTGCAGAGCTTTCTATCATTCTCATCTCTAAACCCTATTGTTCTTCTGTTTTCTCATCATTTTCTTCCCTTATCATCACCTGCAATCTCCGTATTTCCTTATTCTCTTATCGTACTACACTAGTTGGTATTAGTTACAGCGTTTTTAGATTTTTATTTAAAAACAGATCCTTGATACGCTTCCGCAACTCAAAACCCTACCTTTCGTTTCAATGGGAGAAAAGTTAACACAAACTGATATTGATGCCATTGTCAAATCACTTGAAACCAAACTTGACAGCAAATTTGAAAACAGTGAAAAAATCATCAAAGCTCTTACCGATAGTTTTGATAAGCAGCTGGGAAGATTGAAGAGTATAGAAACGAGGTTAAATATACATGGAGAATTTATTGACAAGTTATGGAAACATACTGATTTGGAAGACAAAGATATTCCTAAGTTGGTAGATGATGGAGAAAAGAGCACTGGAGAAAAAAAGGACGATGAAAAAACAAAAGTTAAACCTTCATTTGTTCAAACTACGTCTATTTCTGGGAATGTTTCACATGTCATTCAACACATAGAACCATTAGAAGGTTATATTCACAAAAAAATTGCAACAGTAACTATCAACAGTGACGACGAAGACATCCAAGAACAACAATGGATAGAAGAAAAAAGATTAAAGTCTAATATGAATCCTTATGGAAATATTCCAAAATATAAATTAAAGGCTGACATACCTAACTATGATGGTGGGTTACATATTGAGGATTTTCTAGATTGGTTATATGAAGTAGAATCGTTTTTCACTTTTATGGAAGTCCCTGATTCTTCTAAGGTGAAACTGGTAGCATATAAACTTAAAGGTGGAGCTACATCTTGGTGGGAAAATCTATGTGATGATCGACGTAAGTATCACAAACCTCCTATACGAACTTGGAAGAGAATACGAGACTTATTAAGAGCTAAGTTTTTACCCCAAGATTATAAACAACAATTGTTTCTCAAACTTCAAAACTATCAACAAGGAGCTAGCTAGACTAGTAAAAGAATATGTAGATGAGTTCTATGCATTAATTGCTCGCAACAGTTGGTTGCACGTTTTATAGATGGATTGAACAACCTAATTCAACAGGGAATGACACAATCCGTATTTACAATGGTGGAAGCTATTCAACAAGCTATTAAGATTGAAAGGAGTGTACTAAATTCTTCCATACAAACGACTCCACGACAAGCTCGTTATCAACATTTTTATAAAGCTACCAAACCATCAAATTCTTATTATGGTAACCAAGGTGAAAGGGGATCAATAATGGTGGTTGATCCACAAGAATTCAGTTCTGATTCACAACAACAACCAGTGAGCTTTTCTTTTTCTCAACCAACTTCAACCACCAATACTTCACCTATATTACCATCTCCGATTGAGCCTCAATTCATTCAGCAACATCAACCTAAACCAGCAAGTGTCAGATTTTCTAATAGGATGCAAAATCAGTTTCCACCTCCAAATAAGCCAACTAATATGTATTCGAAATTTCGTGGAGATAAATGCAATAAATACAATCAACCTGGTCATTCTTCAGCTGACTGTCGATGTTGAAGTTTTTGCTGATTATGAAGGTGAAGAAGATGAAAATATTGAATCACATGAGACTTATGGTGAACAATTTTTTGTAATGATTCGACCACTCATGCTTACTGAACCATGTTATTCTCAAAGACATAATATTTTCAAAACCAAATGCTTTAAAGGTGGCAAAGTCTGCGACATGATCATTGACAGTGACAGTGTAGACAACTACATTGCATCTGTTGTTATAGAGAAAATGGGATTACCAACTACACCACATCCTACTCCTTATTCTGTAGGTTGGGTGAATAATTCCTCTACACATATAATTACTCATCAATGTGTTATTAAGTTCTCTTTTGTTGGATATGAAGAATTTGTGTTATGTGATGTTATCGATATGACTGCAACACATCTCCTACTTGGAAGACAATGACAGTATGACGTTATAGCAGTTCATAACTGTTTTGAGAATACTTATACCTTTTACAAATATGGTAAACGAGTGACTCTATTTCCTTCCAAGTCTTCTTCAGTGATTCAAGAACGTAGTGATTGCAAGACTACTGCATTGGTGGCTACTATCTCTCGCTCTTTAAACTCATATCATAATTTGAGTTCTCATGAAGACACCAAACCTATGGTAACAATTCCTACTCAGTTACAACCTTTATTATCTAAATTTAAAGCATTATTTCCTGAAGAATTACCTGTGAGTTTACCACGTTTTCGAGATGTTCAGTATTGCATTGATCTTATACCTGGAGCTTCTTTACCTAATCAAGTTCATTATAGGTTAAGTCCTACTGAACATGAAATATTACAGGGTCAAGTTAATGATTTATTGACTAAAGGGTTAATTAGACCTAGTAATATCCCTTGTGCTTGTCCTACTTTTTTGGTGCCTAAAAAGGATAATGGATGGAGAATGTGTATAAATTGCAGAGCTTTGAACCGTATCACCATTCCTTATAGGTTTCCTATTCCACGTATTGAGGATATGATTGATATTTTAGCTGGGTCTATCATTTTCGCTAAACTTGATCTTCGCAGTGGTTATCATCAGATTAGAATCAGAGTTGGAGATGAATGGAAAATTGCCTTCAAAACGAGAGAAGGATTACATGAATGGCTTGTTATGCCTTTTGGTTTGTCTAATGCTCCTAGCACCTTTATGAGACTCATGAATCAGATCTTACAATCCTTTCTGAGTAAGTTTGTTATTGTGTACTTTGATGACATATTAATTTTTAGCAGAAGTGCAAAAGAGCATATCAATCATCTTTCTCAGGTGTTCAAAGTTTTATACGAAAATTCTTTGTTTGTGAACTTGAAAAAAATGCACATTTATGTCATCTGAAGTTACCTTCTTGGGATATGTTATCTCTTCCAAGGGTATTCATGTGGATCCTTCTAAATTTCAAGCTATTATGGATTGGCTTGTTCCAACTTCTATCAAAGAGGTGAGAAGTTTTCATGGATTGGCTTCTTTTTATAGGAGTTTTTTAAGAAATTTCAGCACCACTGTTGCACCTCTTACTGATTGTTTGAAGAAGGAAAAGTTCATATGGACTGAAGAAGCTGATAAAAGTTTTAATGCTCTTAAAGAAAAACTATGTTCGGCTCATATCCTTGGACTGCCTGACTTTTCCAAGCCTTTTCAAGTTGATTGTGATGCTTCTATTATTGAAATTGGAGCAGTTTTGTCTCAGGAAGGACATCCAGTTGCTTACCATAGTGAAAAAAATTCTGATACTCAAAAAAAGTGGTCTGCATATGAATTGGAACTGCTTGCTCTTGTACAAGCTCTTAAACAGTGGCATACTTATTTGTTTCATCAAGAATTTGTGATTAATACTGATAATCATGCTTTGAAATATCTCCAGACTTCATCTAAAGTTAACCGTATGCATGATAGGTGGTTATCCATAATTAATAAGTACATTTTTTCTGCCAAACATAAAAGTGGAAAGTTTAATCAAGTTGCAGATGCTCTGAGTAGATGGCGACATCTTTTGGCAACCATTCGAAATGAGAGTTTTGCTTTTTATTATATCAAAGAGATTTATGCTGAGGATGATGACTTCAAGTCACTTTGGGAACAATGCAGTTCTTTGGCTCATGGAGTTGATGATTTTCTCATTCAAGATGGCTTTTTATTTAAAGGTAATCGTCTTTGCATTCCTAATGGTTCTTTACGTCTTCATTTAATACGTGAACTGCATGGAAATGGACTTAGTGGCCATTTTGGAAGAGACAAAACTATTGCACTTGTAGAGGAACGCTATTATTGGCCTTCACTTAAACGTGATGTACAAAAACGTTATGAAATGCATGGTTTTCCAACAAGCTAAGGGTATTGTTCAAAACACCGGACTTTACACTCCTTTACCAATTACAGAAGCTCCATGGGTGGACATTAGTATGGATTTTATTCTTGGTTTACCTCGTACAGCTAGAGGAAATGATTCATTGATGGTTGTGGTAGATAAATATTCCAAGATGGCTCATTTTATAGCCTGTAAAAAATCTACTGATGCTCCAAATGTTGCATCTTTATTTTTCAGATAAATAGTTCGATTACATGGAATTCCTAAGTCTATTACTTCTGATAGAGATACAAAATTTCTGAGTTATTTCTGGAAGACATTATGGATGTGTTTGGGAACTAGTTTGCAGTTCAGCACTACTTCACATCCTCAAACAGATTGACATACTGAAGTTATCAATCGTTCTTTGGGAAATTTGGTTCGAGCTAAAAGCATTGATAACAGCAAACAGTGGGATATTTTGTTGCCTCACATGGAGTTTGCATTCAACACTTCAATAAACAGATCTACAGGTAAAACTCCATTTGAAATTGTTTATTCAAAGGTGCCTAATCATGTATTAGACTTGGTTGTACTTCCTAAGTTACATAAATCCAATGTCAAAGCTGATAATCTGTTGGAGCAAGCTTCTCAACTACATCATGAGGTCAAAACAAAACTTGAGGAGTCTAATGCTAAATACAAGGATGTTGCAGATAAGCATAAAAGGTTCAAACTTTTCAAGAGGGAGATCTAGTAATGATTCATCTACGCACGGGAAGATTTCCAGTTGGTACCTATAACAAGACTAAGATGAAGAAGTACGACCCTTTCAAAATCATGAAGAAAATCAGTGACAATGCATATGTCATTGATCTACCCAAGGAATGGAACATTTCTAACGTGTTCAATGTTCAAGAGATTTTCACCTTTCATGGTGATAATGACCTATTATTTGTTTCAAGCAACTCAGAGACGAGTTTTTCTCAAGAAGGGGGACTGATGTAGGACATCTACCTGTTTTCAATGTATCAACTATTCCAGTTGATCCAATTGGTCTGTATCAACAATGACAGTTGATCCGTTCATGTTGTATCAACTTTCACAGTTGATCCCTTTACGCCATGTCAATTGTCACAGTTGATTCATATCATCTAATTTGGTTTACTTGTTTATCAAGTCTAGAACTTCTTCTTTTATAGTTTCCTTATTTCTTCTTTTAGAGTTTTACTATTTTTAGGTTCTTGTCATGCCTATATAAATAGGCTTATTACGTTCTTCTAACACACATTATTATTATCAAGATTACTAGGTATCACCCCGGCCTACGCCGGGGCTCAACCTCTTCGTCGATTGATTTATGTTGTACGTTTTGTCATTCCATCGTTTCCTCCTGGGTATTACTCGGACCATAAACTTCCGCCATTAGGAACGATCTCAGTATTCAGTTAATAATGTTATAGTGGCGTGTTTAGTGATGTCATAATAACGTCTTCTGGTAGTCGGAACATAGTAGCTTGTTTAGTTAGACAGGCCATACAAAAATTGAACATTATCCCACTACCTAGTTATTCAAGCCATAATATTTTGTTTAATTAGTCGGGTCATGGTAGTCGATGCCTAAGACCCTAATCATTAGAAAGGCTATAAATGATTAGTTCGTCGAGTCATAGTAACACCTTTAGTTAGTAGGGAATAGTATCCAGAATTTACGAACACGACCATTAAAAATGATCCCAATATCTAGTTTGTCAGTTGTTAGTATCACATTTAATTAGTCGAATCATAGCAGTTGTAGCCCAGAATCTCGAAAATTTGGAAGGACTGAATGTTTAGTTTGTCGATGTTGATTCATAGTAGCGTATTTATTTAGTAGGGCCTAATAGTTGGGAATTGCGGCTCCAATTTTTAACTAGTCGGATTATAATATCGTGTTTAGTTAGTTGGGTCGACATAACAACATGTTTATTTAGACGTGTCGATGTTTAATTAGCAGGATCATAATAGCATGTTTAGTAGACATGTCATCGTAGCCGGGGTCTACGACCCCGTCCATTAGGGACAACCATATCATTTATTTAGTCGGATCATGGTGGCATGTTTCATAGTCGAGTTATAATATCGTGTTTAGTCAGTCGGATCATAGTGGACCTCGGCCATTAGGACGACCATAATATCTAGTTAGTCGGATCATAATGACATGTTTAGTTAGCCTGGTCAATATTTAACTAGCCGGATCATAATATCACGTGTAGTTAGTCCGGTCACAGTAGCTGACATCTCAACCTCTATCGACTTATTTATGTTGTTTGGCCGGTCACTATTTATCCTCCAATAATTTTTTAGCCAACATGAAAATTAAGTGAGGGCACATAGAACTGGTATTTAAATAAACGTGCGCACGTGTTTAGTTAGCCAGGTCGTAGCAGTCAACGTAGTTTCCATATTAAAATTAGTCGTGATTTTGGATTGAGGGTATAAGCTAGTCATTGTTTTGTTAGTCAAATTAGCTGGGCCAGTGACCCCTTTTGGAAATTAATATTTGAGATTAAGATTAATGTTTTCTTATTAGGAAAAACTATTTGAGATTAAGATTAATGTTTTCTTATTAGGAAAAACTAAGTCAACTTACGTTAAGAGATCTAATTATAACGAATAACAGAAGGCCATATTAATGCTCATTGTTTTGGCACATCTGTATCTTTTTTTTTTCTTATGGAAAAAATCTTTATCACTGGAAAGAATTAATTCTTCATGCTCGATTAAGTTGTGAGTTATTTTAAAATCATATCTCCAAGAATAAAAATAAAAAATCCATGCAGTGTTACTTCCAGGTTTGATCTGTAGTTTAGTAGTCTGAAAGTTACCGATACGCAAAAAGCTCACCAAATCCGGCTTCAGATTGCCAATGCGCACTTGATTGTGAGCCTTGACAAACCATGATTTCATATTTTTTGCACCAAGAATTTGGGGTTGAGTTTTGATATTTGTACGTATGTAATGCAGGTATTTGATGAATTGCAACCGGATCAAGATTCTGATTCTGGTCACTAATCAATGAAGAGTAGTGCAAACAAAACCTTTTTGTAAGCCGTTGAATAACAAAACCAGTAAACATGATGGTTAATCTAACATATTTTTTTTGTGCTCCCTGCAAAATGAAAACCAAAGAGACGCGTGTGATTCAGTAATCCAATACTATATTGCATTTACTTACCAATAAATCAGTCGAAATGTCAAAAAGGTTATTTCGATCACTGGCTACATAAAATTTAGATTAAGAAATCTAATTTTATTAGGAAACTTAGTTACGATAAACCTAAGGTTGGCTTCCACAAATTACAATGCCGTCTGCGGGAGTTGAACCCACAACTACCTGGTTAGAACCATGAGCTCTTTCATTTGAGCTAAGACAACAAATACCATTTGCTAATGTAAGTGCGATTCAATAATGAACTCTTAAACCTCAAATTGTTCATTAACATAAAGGGATAGCAAGAAGAGAGTTTACCTGATCCCCTGCTTGATGCACACATATTACCACAACAACATAATCTTAAGTCTTATAGTGCATAGACCGCTGAAACAGTAGTCTACTTAATGATTTACCAAAGAACTCTATCTGTAATGTATGTACCGTGATGATTTTCTGTTGAGAAGACTACAGATGGAAATTGAATGGTAGAAACAATTGTATGAAAATGTGGAGATTACTGAAAGAAAATAATAAAACTAAACAATTAAAAGATCAATGCCGGTGCATACCAAAACTTGGGTAAGCTTTCAACTTGCATCAACTAAAGGAAGGCCAATAGATCAAGGCAGAAAAATTCATCAATGAAATCCAGCCAAGTGCACTAAGAACTTGTATAAGGCACTGTCGAAGAAATTTGAACCTGTACAAACGCAGATAATTAATACTTTTACGTCCATCTGAAGCACAACAAACAATCAAAACTCAAGCAGAATTTTGGAATTACTCTCACTAATCTTCAAGCATCCAAAATCCAGCACTACCTTTATCTTATGAACATGAACATAATATACTAAGTTCTAGAAGTGAAGTTGAGAAAAAAATTACCTTCATGAATTAGCATATATAGGGTTTCAACGAAGCAGGAAATCTCTTCATCAACGAACTGTAAATATCTTTATTAAGAAGATTACCTTCATTAAAACCATTGGGTTAAGTCCTGATATTGAGCCTCGCGTACAATTTAAGGTTCATTGTTCCTATGGTATCGCCATGGATAAACCGTTGAGCTTCAAAGATGGTTCCCTCATATAAAATCCTTAGATGAAAATCATCATAGTTTCAATGCATCACTTATGTGTCATCCACATTGAGTGTACAATTTAAGGTTCACTGTTCCTATGGTATCGCCATGGATAAACCCTTGAGCTTCAAAGATAGTCCCTCATATAAAATCCTTAGATGAAAATCATCATAGTTTCAATGCATCACTACGAGTCGAAGATCTTCAACAGAATCATCAATATTGCCAATAATGTAAGCATTAAACCCTGTTTTGAATAGTCTAATAATAGACCATCATGTCTACACCAACAAACCCGGCAAGAAAAAACAAAACAAAAAAAAATAACCAAATCAAAATAAAACAAATCCTCAGATTGAACCCTAACAAAATCATTAAAATACAATCTCAAAATTATACGCTTAAAAAACTAATGAGTAATAATTCCTAATCAATCAAAACTTTCCATTGCTTCAAACACCTCACTTCTTTCCTCGGGATAAATGAATCCCTAATCAAACACAATGGTATTGTGTTCTGGTTTCCATCGATAGCTGCTTGAAAAGATGAAGAAGAAGACATGCTTGATATTAATCAATTAATTTCAAACGAATAAATAAATAAATAATATAATTACCTAATCGTTTTGATGCATGGATTCACCACCCTTAGAAAGCTGAACATCTTTCTGATTCCACATCCACCCTGTAAAAAAACCTGAAGAAAATCAGCAGATCCCAATCAATACAATTTAATTCAGAGAAACGACATCGGAGAAGAATGAAGAACATGGCGAAGGCTTCTTATATAGAGCGTGCACAAAGATACCATAAACACGGATAACGAAATCCAGTTAAATCCGGAATTTGTTCTATAAACGGCAATCCAGTTAGCTATTGTTTTTTCCGCGTTAAGAAGCCGAGTTGTATTGTATTAGGATACGTCTTCTTGTCTTGTATCTCGATCTAATGCTCCAAAATATCCCTCGCCCAACTATAGATCCGTGTCATGAGATGATTAAATCGATGGTCGGATTTAACAGGCTAGACAGACAACACTTCTTTTTATAATATAGATTCAAAACAACTCTTTGCAGAGTTTCTATCATTCTCATCTCTAAATCCTATTGTTTTTCTGTTTTCTCATCCTTTTCTTCCCTTCTCATCACCTGCAATCTCTATATTTTCTTCTTCTCTTATCGTACTACACTAAAACTCATCCATGACTATAAAAGCATATTAAAATGTCTAAATTGACAAATACCTACATTACCAAATAAAATCAAAACAAAAAAAAATTCCAAAAAAGTTTTAATTCGAAATCATGATATTAGAGAAAAGATGGAAAAACTTTAAACTAAAATAAAAAAAAATCATAACTTTTTTAGTTAAATAGGTTTCAAATTACTTTGAAAAAATAAACGAAGTTTAAGAAATTGTGATGTTTTTTGGTTAAATATGATTGGAATATATTAAAAATCCTTAATTATATGTACGCTTTTGTATTTTGGATAGAATAAAGTTAGCTTTAATATCTAAAATATCTTTTTATGCGCAAGATTTGTATAGGGGCCAATAAGATTAGTATATAAATAATATAGAGAATACTAATTTCGAAATGTTATGGGGGCATGCCACCTCACATGCACCCCTTGTGTTCTCCCCCGTGAAAAATTGTTGGAAATCATTAAGGGAATGATTGCTTGAGGACCTATTTCTTTAGGAACTAGAATGACGATGAACTTCAAATTAAAGAAGTATTTTTAACCAAAAACACTTACGAATACTAAAAGTGTATTTTCGTTTACCAATTTGTGATACATCTTCATTGGCTCTCACTTGTTTTAGCAATGCCAATTATAATCCTCGTTGGAAGTCGGCAATAACTAAGGAATATGATACATTGGTTAAGGCTGGTACTTGGAGTCTTGGTCTTGCAAAGCTAAACACAAACTTGGTAGGTTATAATTAAGTATTTAGGATAAAAATAAATCGATGGTAATATTTTTTGTTCATTGTTGCGCCCCTTATAGCTTTAACTATATGTGGATAATCATAGTCTTCCATATAACGGTTTTTCTAAGTCATGTTATCTGGTTACACGTGTTTTTCGGTGTTTAGTCAGTATTATAGGTATTCTGTAATACTTATCTTAGAATTATACTTATCTTAGAATTACTGATTCATTTTAACATTAACATAAATTTTTGTTGGGCTAAATTTTTCACAATTTTTTTTAAAAAAATTTCATTGTTGACCATTTCTTATCTCAAATTTGATCTTTTGACAGATTTTTGCAAATCTTCAGTTCTTTGTAGAATTCTGATAAATCTAAGGATATTCTTTTTTACTTTTACCTAATTGACAAGAGAACAAACTGGCTCTATTACTCTAGAAGTGAGTTTTATTTATTCTGAAAATTGTAACTTGTAAATAACAACAACAACAAAAGGATTGTCAAACCTGGAAATGCAACAATGAAGAGATTAAAAGCGAACTCGAGATAAGTGAGAAAAGACTTGATCGGATATGAGTTGTTAAAGATGGAAACTTTAGCAAGGACCTGTGTTTTTTACCACATCCTTAATCAAATATCCCTTATCATGCAACTCAAATAAGCAAGATAATAAGTTGGATTTAAGACTAGGAACATATAGAACTTTAGAAAGCTTGAAATCTCTATTTTTCGTAGATACTACCGAATCACCAACATGAGAATAGATAAGATCTTACCATTGTCCATCATGACATTTGAAGAACCAGTATAAACAGAAGTATTAGTTAGAATAACAAGATTACTTGTCATATGATTGGTAGCGCATGAACCTAGAATCGTTTTGTGGAAATAAGCAGTGGTGCAGTGTTCTGAACTTGGGCAGAGTCCAATTTTATACCAGCAAAATCTTTCTGAATTGAACTAATAAAATTCTTGACATAAGTATACTTGTAGTAGTATTTAATTACTGAATGACCCATATTTCAACAAATTTGGCATTCCACCTTAGACTAATCAATAATACACTACTAGAATTCACATTTCTACTTTTAGAGCTACCGCTAGAACTAGAAGATCCCTGCAAGAATATTATTTTTGAAATATGCAGAGTTGTTCTTATTATGATTCTTATCGTTCTTTTTAATACCAATGCCACCACCAGAATTAGTGTTTACACAGAACATTGTTGCAGCATTTTAAGTATCAAAGAGAATATGCAGCTCATAATTTGAATCCTTCAACCATTGTTCGTGACTAATTAAACTATTTTCTATATTAGCAAAAGTGAACTGCACTTAACGAGATTGAGCACAGATAACAAAATTATTGTAATCAGGAACTAAGACATTCATCACATGGATAATAATGCATGAATTACTCACCCTTTCATTCATGGCATCA
Organism: Papaver somniferum; assembly: GCF_003573695.1. Classification (NCBI taxonomy): domain Eukaryota; kingdom Viridiplantae; phylum Streptophyta; class Magnoliopsida; order Ranunculales; family Papaveraceae; genus Papaver; species Papaver somniferum. The sequence continues at coordinate 180,394,080 of NC_039359.1, forward strand.
AGATTGTCAGTAATTATTTTGATATATTGAAGATAGTCCTCCACAAACTGATTTTCCCAGTTCTCATGAGAAAAAGCTAATCCAAAAACATCACTAGAAATCGATTTTGTAAGGTAGCTGTAGATGTTGGATTTTCAACAAAGGTCAAAACCGTAAAATCATGATACTGCATGTTTCTGACACGGCTTCAGGGATCCATGTGAATATTCGTGTTTTACGAAGTATGATGCATATGTCGCTCGAAAGTTCTCTCCGGAGCGTTCGACACCGGGCATTTCATTATGGCCTCTATGTAGAATAACGTAATTGGGCGGTTCTCCGTAAGATTGAGAGCTTAACGCCTTCAGGATGCCGGTGACACTCATTGTCCCCTGACTACATAGAGGAATTCGCCTCTACATATAAGAACACTTGGGCGGTTCTCCGTAAGATTGAGAGCAATAACGTCTTCAGGACGGTGATACTCACTGTTCCTGACTATGTAGAGAGACCCGTGTATAGACTCAGACGGTCCTCCATACATGAAATGTTTAGAGGGCAAAACGTCTTAGGGACATTAGAAACACTCGTTGATTTACTGACTATACGCAAAAGATTAAATTCTAGGTCATATTCACCACTGAATTTCTAGAAGATAATCTATCTTATCTCATTACTCCTATTTCATGATCGAAATGGTAATAGATAAATGTATTACTCTGATTTCATGATCGAATCCACGCCTGATCTCATGAAATGGTAATAGATGTTACTCCGATTTCATGGTCGAATCCACGGCTGATCTCATGAAATGGTAATATCACCACTTATTTTATTACTTCGATTTCATGATCGAATCCACGGCTGATATCATGAAATAGTAATAGATATTATCCGATTTCATGGTCGAATCACCACGGTCCCATGGAATGGTAATATCACCGCTCATTTCATTACTCCAATTTTATGGTCAAATCTGCGATTCCATGAGATGGTGATGAAATTATCATTTTATTATTCTGAATCCATAGTCCAATCCTCTGTTGATTTTATGGATTGATAATAAATAACTACTCATCTCATTACTTTGTTTCATGAATTATTCTCCACTGAATTTCATAAATCAGTGATAAATACCCAACAACCGGGCATCTGGACCATCACTAAGTAAGCCCCACAAAAATGGTGCAAGTGTACTCGACAATGATGCATGACTGAGCACCCGGATGCACGAACGAGTTTCCAAAAATATGAAATAATGAGGAATCCTTCGCAAAACAGGAGAAAAGAATAAATATTAATAAAATAATAAAAGACGCCCAGGGCCGGGCCCACCAGCCGGCCGGCCGGTCGTGCCCTAGCCATGGTCGGTTCGTGCCTCCCCCATTATTTTTCTTATTTTTTGTTATTTCGTGAACTCACGAAAACTCCTTGGTTTTAGCAACTTTCCTTGTTTTTGCAAAACTCGTGAATTCTCCATAACTTCGTGGATTCACGAAATAATATTATAAAATAAGGAGAGGTGTGCGGGACCGAGCAACCTAACCGGCCGGCCATGCCTAAGCCATGTCCGGTCACACACCTCACAATCCTTAGATTTTTATAATTATTATTCTCTAATCTCACAAAACTCCTCCGTTTCAACAAGAACTCGTGGATTCTCCATAACTTCAAGGATTCTCCATAACTTCAAGGATTCATGAAAAATAATAAAATAGGGAAAGGTGTGCGGGACCGGGCAACCTAGCCGTCCGGCCATGCCCTAGCCATGGTCGGTTCCACACCTTTCAATCCCTAATCTTGCATAATTATTATTTTCCTCAATTCATGAAACTCCTGGGTTTGAGCAAAATTCATGATTTCTCCATATTTTCTCAAATATTGCTCAAATCACGAAAAACCAAAAGCCAACATAGTCACACGACTGGCTAGCCTCTCACGGTAATTCTAAATATTAGAACACTTTTATTTTAATATTTTCAAAATATTGATGAATTGAGCATACATGCTCATTCCAAAAAAAATCGAGAATTATCAGTCAAGATGAAACTCTTCTGAAAATTCACGATATTGCTCGAACGCGCATCAGAAAATACTGAAACCCTCAGTATGGAAAACGGATACCACGGAAATACGTGCACGCCTTCATGACCGACCAGGGTCATTCCTAGGGCTTGCACAAGGCCGGTCCAACATGTTTTCGTAATTCTGACCTAATTTGCTCAATTGCTCATACTGGGCCCCAACTGTCTCCAACCAACTGGGGGGATTCTCCAAATGATCGACAATTGGTCCCGTGACCACCAAGAGCCGGTCCCATGCTCTCTTGGTCGGTCTTCATCTTCATACTTAGGTTTTGTCACCTAATGTTGAATCCAGCAATATTTCAATAAATGATGAAACCTGCATTTAATCATCGTTGTTTCACCAACTCTCAAACTGAGAACCGTGGTGCATGCTCACTCGCGCAGTGGGCAGCCATGGACGCTCATCATCCCATGTGGTCGGTCTCTCCTCACTCATCACAAATTTTCAGCAATTCACCAATTGATGAAGGATTGATAAAAATTAGGGTTTCGAACAAACGCTCCACGAATCACCATTCTGAGAAAGTTCAAACACAAAATAATGTTGATTCGGCAATCAACATCCAAGTTAATAATATCTGGTAATTCACCAATATTTTTGATTAATATTTTATTGGGTCGCGCACCAGTAAATAATTCTTTGAATTGAGCAATACTTGCTCAGTTGCTCGAATATTGATCCAACCATCAATATTCGGTAATTCATCAGTAGTTTGTCGAATTGAGCAACACTTTCTCAATTGCACGTTAAATTAGCAATATTCAGTATTTTGTTGAATTGAGCAACACTTGCTCAGTTGCACACCAAAATTATCGAATTCGTCGAATTGAGCAATACTTGCTCAGTTGCTCGACAAACTCTCGATATTCGGAAATTCGTCGAATTGAGCAATACTTGCTCAGTTGCTTGAAAAACTCTCAATATTTGGAAATTCGTCGAGTTGAGAAATACTTGCTCGGTCGCTTTAGTCAGTAATTCATTGACATCTCAGAGAACTACATGTTCAATCCATGAATCGCTGAGCATTCAGTACTTATGCTCGATTCAACAAAACTAGAATCGCAGTCTAAATCAGTCAAGAACTGACCAACTAATACATGTCTGCCTTGCAGACTCCACGATTCGTGAAATATCAATCACCTGACAAATGGGGGGATATCACTACTTAGGGTTTTGGTCTGGCGGTCTACAGTACGTGGATTCATCCACAACGAGAAATGTGCGTAAGTCGTGTAAACAGTTGAAGGAGTTAGAAAAGTAGTGGGTGCACGATCAGTCAAGTCTCCGCATGACATGGAACTGACTTTAACACGATCTTCCACTTTCCCACTCTTTCACTCAAGATACCGTCACACTTACAGGGATCAGTGGTACATTATTCTTGCAATATAAATAAGTCTAAATCGAGGACATCGGGAATATCATCAATCATCGATTATCATCATTATCCGTCAACAACTCGATATAAACTTATTCACAGAACTCAACTTCAGCAGTTCAACAATATTGCAGAAACCTTCAACACACCCACAATCCTTGATCATCAATGATCCCACAAAACTCCCAGCTTCCTTCCTACAGATCAACCCATCTGCCTCTTTGCGACGGAATTGACCCTGGAACGACCATTGTCTTGGTTTAGGCCGGATTCATACAGATTGATTTCCCGAATCTAAGCACCCCCTTTGCAGCGGTGCATCTATGTGAGGTTCGGAAGTTTGCTCGGTTGAGGAGTCTCGACAGCACGCTCGATTCTCCACTTTCCTAGAAAACCAGCAAACCGTTTTTCCCCATCTATAGATTGGCGACCACAGTGGGAGATTAATCTCTCGGTTGCAATCTCACATTTTTGCAAAATAGTTGATCTTAGGTCAGGTTCAGTTACAAATCCTAGCGCGAACATTGCTAGCATTATCAACAATGATGGTATTACCGAAACCATTCCTACTTACAACAATGGTGGTAACATTACTTCTCCTGAAACCGATGCGGAAAATCATCTATAGGGCTGGCAACGGATAACCGATATCCGATATCCATTTCCGAAATCCGACATCCTATAGGATTTTATCCGACATATCGGATATCGGATATCGAAATCAGATATTTTATCGGATATTTTCTCTTAACTATAACGATATTGGAATAGGCCTTTCCGTTAGGTTAATATCCGATATCCGCTAGTGTGTTTTAACGATAACCAATCTCGTTAAAATCTTAAACCTTTTCGCCTCATCTGATCATTCTATTATCTTCTCTCTCTATTCCCTCTGATAAGCCTCTGTTCGAATCATTCTGAGTCATAAAATATCAACCTCCATTCACTTTCTTATCAAACCCGTTTAAAAATTTCTTCTCAAATTCTCCTTCAAAACAAACGGTTTTTTTTTATCAACAGTAAGAAGAAATTGATCATTGCTTGAAGAGATGAAGGTTTTGATTTTGAAAGAATTGGAATATCAGTCTAGTTAGTTTGAGGTTTTTTTTTATCAACAGTAAGAAGAAATTGATCATTACGTAATCTGTGGATACATACCTCGTTTGAAAATATCATCTTCTTTGCAGGATTCTCTGCTATTCTAACTCTGCAATTTCATTCTCTGCTTCTGAAATTGATCGACTTTAATCATGTTTCAAGCTACAGAATACAAATCAATGGGTTGAAGTATAAAAGTTTCAGTTTGATCAAATTTACAAAATTGACAGAGATTTTTTTCATCTCTTTTTGTAGTTTGAAAACAATTGAAGAACAAATTGATCGATTCTGATAAATCTCCACCACTTGGTTAAAACACACACTTGGCGTTATCGGATTTTAACGGATAAATATTCGTTATCCGATAGATTAACGTTAACGATATCGGTTTGTATTTTTGATATCCGCCGGATGTTAACAGATATCGGATATACGATAATTCTTAACCTTAACCTTATCGGATTGTCCAATATCCGGCGGATATTTATCCGTTGACAGCCCTAATCATCTACTCTTCGGCCGGCATCCCGAGGAAATCAGATAAAATCCACCCACCATCGTTGATCTCATGAAGGTCCAGGAAGTTCTCGACAAAAATCAGACTGATGTGACTGCTACTCAGAAGGAACTGTGCAACTATCTCAAAACCCTCACTGACAAAGTGTCCGAGAAGACTCAAGAGAAAGGAAAAGCCAATGAAGCATCTGCTGGCTCTGAATTTGTTCCTGTCAATGTAGTGGATGATGATGAAATCCACAAAGCTGCAAAAACAACAAAGGAACCTGCAGGATTCATCACTCGTGAGGACCTGGAACGCTTCATGGAGGATCGAGGAAAGGGCAAGGCACCATCTGTCCATCATCATCAACCTCCCTATTCCTCTGTTGTACAGAGGATTTCTTTCCCGAAGGGCTATAATTCTCCAACGTTCACACTTTACAATGGAACGGGGAACGCCGGAGAGCATGTTTCTCGATTCCTAGAGGCATTAGGAGAACATGAACACAATGATGTCGTCCGACTGAAGGAGTTCTCAAAATCTCTGACCGGCCGAGCATATACTTGGTACAACAACATCGCGCCAAGGAGCATCGCTAATTGGGGAGAAATGGTTAATGACTTCTACAGGAAATATTTTTTTGTTTCAAAGAGGATTACTCTTTCTGACTTAGGGAGAATGGCTCAGAAAAACACCGAACATCCGAACGAATATGTTAAGAGGTTCAGAATTCAAGACTTGGATTATCATGATCCTAATATTACTGAACACCAATTTGTGGACTTGTGCATCAATGGGATGATCCCTGTATACAGAGCCTTGCTGGAAAATCTTCGGTTCCAAACTTTCTCAGAACTCCATGAAGCGGAGCAACTACTGCTCCAGCCTTATTGGAAAGAACAAAAACTATCAAAACCGAGGAGCCGCGAGACGCTCGAAGCAACATCAGACGCCTAGTCAATAAATAATACAATGTTCAACCTTCCATGAATGTTGCTGAAGGAGGCAAAAGGAAAGCTGGGGCGCAACAACATAAGAATGCTCCTCCAACGTCCCATTCTACAAAAGCACCAATGAAGGACAACCAGGATAGAAATGTACAACTACCGGCTCAGCATCAACTGAACGACCAAGAAGATCCATATTTCCCTTTCCCCATCGAAGAGGTGATCGAGTTATTGTAAGTCTGGATTCAAGACGGTGCGTTCAAACTACCTCCCGTAAGAAGAGAGCCAACATAAGAAGAAGTTGAAAATCCGCGTTACTTCCGTTTCCACAGATATTTCAGTCATCCAACAAGTGATTGCAGAACTTTAAAGCGCATATTCAGAGAAAAGGCTGATTCAGGAGAACTGGGGACTGAAGGAGTACACAGAAATCCTCTCCCAATCAGAGCATTTACACTCTCCGAGAAGCCGGTCAAGGAAGCAGTTCAATCCTTAATTGAGCATGTATGTGAGTTTCTGTACTTGTCAAAGGCCCCAAGAAATGATATGTTTGCTGCATTGAACCACATTGTGTCAGGGAAACGATTAGCAATTCAGGAGGCACTCTTCGAACCTCCAGCAACAAACAAGGAGATGTACGATTGAGGACTTTTCACCACAGTTCATCTCAAAGGAAATGAATTCAAGCGAGCGTTGGTTGATGTTAGCACTGCTGTTAATATCATTCCTCTGAAGACTCTCATAGCCACGGGCATCACTCGACAAGAATCCACTTATGCTCCAGTCTCAGTCAGAGACCATGAAGGAGTCTCCGGAGACACTTATGGTTACATCATCCTCAAGATGAAAACTGGCTCGACTTGGGCAGAAACCAAATTTCACATAATTAGGGATGACCCAGGATATGATATAATCCTTGGAAGAACATGGATTCATGGTGAAAAGGTAACTCCAACATCATCAACTGCACATTTCTCTGTTGAAGAAAGCTCCGACTCAGGGGAAAGATCCGACTCATAAGAAATAGAGCATACTCCATCATTCGAGCATCTAGAGAATGTTCAAGCCTTGATGGAGCTCACACAAAAACCTGAGGAGAGCGCACACGATTTCTTCAAGAGGTTTCGCACTCAGGAAGGTCTTATTCCTCCTCATGTGTCTGTATTATCAACTTCCAAACATGCTACCCTGGTCTGGGGACTCAATTATGCTCATAACTTGGCTTTCACCAAACGCTATGAATGGAAGGCTTCGCCTCAACAATATTACACCAAGTGGTTATATGCAGAGCCTCTACGGATCCAGAATCTCACAAACATGATCATTTCTATAATAATGACCGAGTTTGACAGCCAATATTCTGGGTACTCTCCCTTGCATGAGTGTCCACACGTGCCGCAGAGAGCTTCTCAGACCTGGGATCCTAAGGTACGAGGAATACTTAACCAACAGAATATATTCAAGGCACGAGCAACCCAACCCAACAAATTTCATGAAGGAGATTTAGTTCTCAAAGCAGTCAAACTCAAAGAGCGTTCAAGGAGGAAGCCTAACTGGGAAAGGCCTTTCATGATCACCAAATCCGTGGTCGACGGGTACTACAAGTTGATCGACATGGATGATAAAACCATTGTACCAGTAATTCGTGAGAAATGGCTCAAAGCTTTTGAATCCTAAGACATGGACATTTGAGGTATTGAAGTCAAAGACGTGAACGTCCAAAACATCTGGATTTGGCATTTAGGACTTTCAGTGTATTTTCAATCCCTCTAAAACGTTTGCAATACTTGCATTCAGTATTTGAATTCAGCAATTTATCAAAGTTCTTTTACTTTAAAAAAAATCCCTATCAAGTCCAAAAGAAAATCCTCAATCATTTACCTATCCAAAACCAATCAAAAACCAAAACCGAAATCTAGAAGCCTCACATCTCTCAGAAGTTCAAAGTTCAAGAGACTATGGAAAGAAAACTAAAGAAAGTCAGCGAAATAGAATTTCTGCTTTTCTGCATCCTCGAAGACTTGCAAAGTTTCTCTCTCCGACTCCAGCTTCCTGGTTAACTCAGTAACTTCAGCCATCTTCTTCATTACGGCTTCGAAAGGTGTGTTGCATTCTACTACTTCCTTGATGGAATCAACCTTTTGACGAAGCCACTTCAGATTAAAGCCGAGTTCTTCATCATTCTTCAAGTTGTACTCCCAATCAAAGAGTACATCTCGAGTAACAATACTTCTGGCCCTGCATATCCATTGGGAACGCTAGATCCACCAACAAACCTGTGATATAGGAGTAACTCACCAAATGGAGGAGCGAAAGAAATCCCTTCAGTGGGGTATTCGTGTACTACCATCCTATTCCCAGTTAACGGAGCAGTGTCAACGATCATAGAGACAACTTCAGTCGGGGTAATTTCTTCCATTCTTGGTTCGGGTTCGACTATTTCGGGCGCAGTTGGAGTTTCAGTCACCTCCATAGCATCAAAAACCAGATTTTCATGACCTTGAGGTGAAGGTATGGAGTTCTAATCGCCAACGTCTCCAGGGTTTCCCAAACCATCACTATTGGATCCATTATTTCCAACTTCGACATTTGGTACCTAATGAGAAGATTACATGGAATTAGAATGATTAAAGCATGGAAGCCAAACACAACGAGAAAATTCAGAATGTAAGTGAACTAACATCATCTAAGTTCCTTATTATGCACCCAAGGCATGCGCAAATAGTGTAGAAGTCATGAAACACGTTTTCAAACAAGCTCAACTGAAGATATTTTACACTTCCCTGTATTCAACGGATAATTGGGAGCAATTGGAAAATAATTTAAGGTTGGGTCATATACCATTCTCTTCGTGTGGATGTTATCTACAACATATCAAAATTTCGTAGCAATCGGATGAACGAGCTAGGAGATGTGGCTAAAACATCGGACGACACGCAATCTGAAAAAGTTCTGAAGGTCTCCTGGAAGTTCACAATTTCTCCTTTTTAGACCCTAAACATGCTCAAAGTTCAAAATCTTCTCTTTAAAATCTTGGAAATTTCCCGGGATTGAAAATACATATGAAAACCGCAAAAATACGACTTCGGACGAGGATTCTACAGCGTTTCTAGTAAAATCTGAAGTCTGAAATTTTCTGGTGACGTATTTCAGCAAAATTACTCGTATACTCACATGGGTTCTCATTCATTCATTCATTCACAAATCAGCAAGTTCATACTTATATAAAGATATTACAAGAGATATACTTACCAGGGGAGTCCCTAAATCATTTGAAGGCTTAGCAACGCCGAAATCTCCATTGGCAATACCGTTGTCTCCATTCGGTTCGGGATTTCAGGAATTCTCCATATTCTCATATCCCAGAAAAGAGCACGCTTCATCAACATGCTACTTATCTATAAGGATTTCTTCCTGGATTCATCAACAATAAGTATTATTATTTCATTCAAGGAGATGCCATGATCGCTTGCACGATAAAGATACTTACATCGACTTCCTCATCAGTGTTGGATTCATGAATTGTTTGCCCGGAACAAGTTGAAGACCGTCAATTGATGGAGAAAAAGTCCGAAAATAAATAACAAACCTTGGTCTCGTAATCTTAATTTCACGGTCAAAGTCATGATACAAGGAGCGCTAACAACTCACCAAAGAAACGGCTGGGGACTGCACGTCATTTTCTAACCTCATGTAGTCCTTACATCTGGGTTCTCCGCTCCCGTATACTTTCTTCCTCCGTGGAGTATACATTGATCCAGGATTTCACTATACGATCATCCTGGGGTAAATCTAATGAAATAACCAAAAGTACAACTCAGTATGAAGGATCTCTCACCATCACTCAGAAGTCCCAGGGGTACCATTTCTTAAAGTTTCATCCATAGAGATGTCGTCTCTGGAAACACCATCTTTGGAGGTATCATCCTGGGAATCAGTCATTCTTGCAAAGTGGCTATTTCAGAACATCGTTCATACGAAGCGCAAGATTCGACAAAACAATGAATCATGGAATAAAGGTGCTCACAAACATGCAACAAAAATGGTAATCCTCAACTCTTACCTATTTACGGTTTCACGAACTTAGTGATAATAACGTAAAAACCTCAAAAAACTTGCTCGCTTCTTCAAAATTGCCAAGACGAGCAAATTTCATTATTTAAAGTCAACACCTGACGTTTCATGAAACTATGAATAATTCACATAACCTTTCATGTGAAAGTTCACTGATTTTCTACATGTGTGCATATACTATAAAATCGCCAAACTCATATATTCATTATGTCATTACGTATACAATTGTTTGCTTTCAGCAATTGCTCAAAAATCATAAATTGAGTTTCATAAAACCGTGAACAACCCACGTAGATTTTTACTGAGTGAACATCCACTGGTTTTTTGAAAACTGGACAGACGTCCATTCTACAATTGCGAAAACTCACGTACAGATATTGTTTCACCGCGAATAATTGTCTTTTTTCAATAGTTGTTCAAAATCAAAACATTGATTTTACAAAAATATATAACGTCAAACCCATGTAACTTTGAAAATATGTATTTTCTTGGTCCCTCTCGTGAGAATCCGTCTTTGAAACGAAAGTATATTTTCAAAAATAAACTTTTTCATGAAAGATCATAGAAAATTTTTTATTACTAACAGACACACGTCTATTAAAAAAAAAAATCTTCTCTCGTACGAGCATCCACCTTTGAAATGAGGGTTTATACACTTTGTGAAATCTCACATATTTAAAAAATAAAATTTTGGTTTTCATGAAAGCTCATAGACAAAATTTTATGTCATTAGACTCAGGTCTATTTTGTTTGTTTCTTAAACTAACGAACGAACGTTTGTTCCTAAAACAAGGATTTCCTTTTTTGGGTCGAGCCCGTAAACGCTGAACTGACCAAAACTGGACTTTCAACAGACCAAATCAGCAGTGACTCATCTCTCCACGCTCACGGGATGACACTCTATCTTACTATCAGGGTTCTCATCTGTGCATTTGCTCGTACATGACATCATTGGGGTAAATCGAGGATTCTGAAACTACCTTTGTAGACTGAGTTCAACCACTGATCTCGTCGACTGAAAATCACCATTTAATTCTTACTGCGGAACATAACTGTTCCTCACTAAGCGGGGACTTGATGTAGGTGGTGGATTTTCAATAAAGGTCAAAACCGTAAAATCATGATACTGCATGTTTTTGACACGGCTTCAGGGATCCATGTGAATATTCGTGTTTTACGAAGTATGATGCATATGTCGCTCGAAAGTTCTCTCCGGAGCGTTCGACACCGGGCATTTCATTATGGCCTCTATGTAGAATAACGTAATTGGGCGGTTCTCCGTAAGATTGAGAGCTTAACGCCTTCAGGATGCCGGTGACACTCATTGTCCCCTGACTACATAGAGGAATTCGCCTCTACATATAAGAACACTTGGGCGGTTCTCCGTAAGATTGAGAGCAATAACATCTTCAGGACGGTGATACTCACTGTTCCTGACTATGTAGAGAGACCCGTGTATAGACTCAGACGGTCCTCCATACATGAAATGTTTAGAGGGCAAAACGTCTTAGGGACATTAGCAACACTCGTTGATTTACTGACTATACGCAAAAGATTAAATTATAGGTCATATTCACCACTGAATTTCTAGAAGATAATCTATCTTATCTCATTACTCCTATTTCATGATCGAAATGGTAATGGATAAATGTATTACTCTGATTTCATGATCGAATCCACGCCTGATCTCATGAAATGGTAATAGATGTTACTCCGATTTCATGGTCGAATCCACGGCTGATCTCATGAAATGGTAATATCACCACTTATTTTATTACTTCGATTTCATGATCGAATCCACGGCTGATATCATGAAATAGTAATAGATATTATCCGATTTCATGGTCGAATCACCACGGTCCCATGGAATGGTAATATCACCGCTCATTTCATTACTCCAATTTTATGGTCAAATCTGCGATTCCATGAGATGGTGATGAAATTATCATTTTATTATTCTGAATCCATAGTCCAATCCTCTGTTGATTTTATGGATTGATAATAAATAACTACTAATCTCATTACTCAGTTTCATGAATTATTCTCCACTGAATTTCATAAATCAGTGATAAATACCCAACATCAAGGCATCTGGACCATCACTGAGTAAGCCCCACAAAAATGGTGCGAGTGTACTCGACAATGATGCATGCCTGAGCACCCGGATGCACGAACGAGTGTCCAAAATATGAAATAATGAGGAATCCTTCGCAAAACAGGAGAAAACAATAAATATTAATAAAATAATAAAAGACGCCCAGGGCCGGTCCCACCAGCCGGCCAGCCGTGCCCTAGCCATGGTCGGTTCGTGCCTCTCCCATTACTTTCCTTATTTTTTGTTATTTCGTGAACTCACGAAAACTCCTTGGTTTTAGCAACTTTCCTTGTTTTTGCTCGTGAATTCTCCATAACTTCGTGGATTCACGAAATAATATTATAAAATAAGGAGAGGTGTGCGGGACCGGGCAACCTAACCGGTCGGCCATGCCTAAGCCGTGGCCGGTCCCACAGCTCACAATCCTTAGATTTTTATACTTATTATTCCCTAATCTCACGAAACTCCTCCGTTTCAACAAGAACTCGTGGATTCTCCATAACTTCAAGGATTCTCCATAACTTCAAGGATTCATGAAAAATAATAAAATAGGGAAAGGTGTGCGGGACCGGGCAACCTAGCCGTCCGGCCATGCCCTAGCCATGGTCGGTCCCACACCTTTCAATCCCTAATCTTGCATAATTATTATTTTCCTCAATTCATGAAACTCCTGGGTTTGAGCAAAATTCATGATTTCTCCATATTTTCTCAAATATTGCTCAAATCACGAAAAACCAAAAGCCAACATAGTCATACAACTGACTAGCCTCTCACAACAATTCTAAATATTAAAAAACTTTTATTTTAGTATTTTCAAAATATTGATGAATTGAGCATACATGCTCATTCCAACAAAAATCGAGAATTCTCAGTCAAGATGAAACTCTTCTGAAAATTCACGATATTGCTCGAACGCGCATCAGAAAATACTGAAACCCTCATTATGGAAACAAGGACACCACGGCAACACGTGCACGCCTTCATGACCGACCAGGGTCATTCTTAGGGCTTGCACAAGGCCGGTCCCACACGTTTTCATAATTCTGACATAATTTGCTCAATTGCTCATACTGGGCCCGAACTCTCTCCAACCAACTGGGGGGATTCTCCAAATGACTGACAACTGGTCCGGTGACCACCAAGAGACGGTCCCATGCTATCTTGGTCGGTCCTCATCTCTCATACCTAGGTTTTATCACCTAATGCTGAATCCAGCAATATTTCAATAAATGATGAAACCTGCATTTAATTATCGTTCTTTCACCAACTCTCAAACTGAGAACCCTGGTGCATGATCACTCGAGCACTGGGCACCCATGGACGCTCATTATCCTATGTGGTTGGTCCCTCCTCAATCATGACCAACTAATACACGTCTTCCTTGCAGACTTCACGATTCGTGAAATATCAATCACGTCACAAATGGGAAGATATCACTTTGGGTTTTGGTCTGGCGGTCTACAACACGTGGATTCATCCACAACGAGAAATGTGCGTAAGTCGTGTAAACGGTAGAAGGAGTTAGCAAAGTAGTGAGTGTACGATCATTCAAGTCTCTGCACGACATGGAACTGACTTTACCACGATCTCCCACTTTCCCACTCTTTCACTCAAGAAACCGTCACACTTACAGGGATCAGTGGTACATCATTCTTGCAATATAAATAAGTCTAAATCGAGGACATCGGGAATATCATCAATCATCGATTATCATCATTATCCGTCAACAACTCGATATAAACTTATTCACATAACTCAACTTCAGCAGTTCATCAATATTGCAGAAACCTTCAACACACCCACAATCCTTGATCATCACTGATCCCACAGAACTCTCAGCTTCCCTCCTACAGATCAACCCATCTCCCTCTTTGCGACCGAATTGACTCTGGAACGGCCATTGTCTTGGTTTAGGCCGGAGTCATACAGATTGATTTCTCGAATCTAAGCACCCTCTTTGCAGCGGTGTATCTATGTGAGGTTCAGCAGCTCGCTCAGTTGAGGAGTCTCTACAACACGCTCGACTCTCCACTTTCCTAGAAAACCAGCAAACCGTTTTTTCCCCATTTATAGTAGCTTTATGAAAACTTGAAACAAAACGATTTAACCTTCGGAAATAATGCCAAGTTGGATTATGCACTTCAATACCATCAATTATAACATGACGAGGAGGTTCATAAATAGTACCATCAACACAATCAAACAGATCAACAGAAAACGAGATTGACTCAAACTGATCCATTCAAAGATGGTTAACTAGTACAATCAAGCTTCAATGGTATAGAATTGGCGATGTTGGTGAAGGGGGGTTTGGAATCATATTGATCTTGAAAAGATCCACCATCGTTATTAGCGGTGGAGCAAGAAGAAGTATTATTATTTGCAGTTGAAAATGCATTGTGAATTCAAGAAGCTCAACAATCATAAATTAATAGATACAAATATCAAGAAAAGAATAATATGGAGATATTAAGACTTCTGAGAGATCAAATTCCAAGAAATCAGCTCAATAAGTTATGTTTCTAAGAGAACTATGTTTTTCATTCAAAGAAAACTCTTTATGTATTGAAATAGACCCCTAGGGCCTGATTTCAAAGATTTAGCAGTTTTTTTGATTAAATATGGCTTTTTATGGTTTAAGTGTGATCATCCATTTTTTTCTACGACTCATGTGTTGGTGTAATGTTCCTTATGCTCTATGTTAATGATATTAGTCTAATAAGTAGTTCAGAATCTTTACTGTTAGAACTTACTTCTTATCTCAGTTTATATTTACAATGAAAGATTTAGGTGAGTTCTTTTATTTTCTTGACGTTAAGGTTCAAAGAAATCTCTCTTCACCTATATAATGTTGCGCACACGGAATAAATACACTTTGGGTTTAATTACTAAGGCTGACATGATAGATTGTAAACCTTGTGCAATACATGTTGCCAAGGTTTCAAGGTGCTCTCTTTGAAAAGATGACGGTACCAAATACACCACTAATTCTTTTGCAATAACCTATAAAAGATAACCTTGGATAATCTTATCGATCTTACAATGACCAAAGATTATATGGACAAGGCTATCTTTGATTTAATCGTTCTTCCAACCAAGGAACAAATTAGTGGATCGATCCAAGATATACGATTAACTTACACGTACAATTACTTTAATTATAAAACAATTATAATGCAGAACTAAAGTAAAAATACAGAGACACGAGATTTTTTTAATGAGGAAAACTTCTTGGCGGAAAGATCTCAGGACCTAGTTTACTTTTAAATATTATACCTGCAACCTCGCACAGTTGATACAGAATAAACTACCCCTACTTACTCAGTTTTTTCACTGTTCTTGCGCCTAAAATGAATCTGTCCTACGCATGTGAATCACCTAACAAAAGACACTGCTAAGTGTTTTTTTACCTATGTAAATATTTCTACAACCTAATTTCTTTAAGACATCTTACAAGCAGCAAGGAATCCATGTTAGAGCAATGTTCGTTTGACCCCCACAAGTTTTTCCATCTCAATTTTGATGTTAATGTTAGATGATCAAAACTATTTCTTGATTTCTAGTCTACTAAGTCAAGTCCTATACTAGGTTAGAATTTGGTAGTTAAGTATCAAACATCACCCTCAAAGACTAAAGATCGACGAGGACATTTGAAGAACTTATGTATCAGGTATGTGAAAACTGAAACATTCGATTTTACTCACTATCTTACTATTATATCTATTGAAACTATGTCGTATGACTTCTAGTTGATTTGCAAAGAAGAAATTTCAAGCCAAGCTTGTTTTGGTGAAAATCTCAAAATATGATTCTAGCATATGCGTTCAAATTTCCTTAATAATATTAGTTCAAAACAATTTATTATTTGAGAATTAATTTGTGGATCAATTGGAAATCGCCCATACAATTGATTTTGTTATTTGGGAATGTTCCAAACATCATAAGAGAGAAATTCATGAACTTATGGTATTTCTATTTAGGATAGGTTGGCAAACTCGTTTGCAAACCATAGATATCTGATTTCAGAAATACAGGATTTTTGGCGAACCTGTTCGCAAACCACGAGTTAAGTTGGGAACAGTTCATGAACTCGGTTAGCAAACCGTGGTGAACTGTTTTTTTTTTTAATGTTGGTATAAAAATCTTAAGGTTGGCGAACCAGGTTGGAAAACTGTGTCCCTCTAAGTTCATAAGCCAGGAACGGTTGGCTAACACAGTTTTCAAACTGTATCCATCTAAGTGATGTCGAGAAAAATAAGGGTTGGAGAACCCGGTTCATGAAGCGTAGCTCCCTGACTCGTGAACGAGTCGTACGATTTACAAACCGTCTCACCAATTGTCCTAGTAGAATCAAGCAGATGCTGAAAGACTTATTTTTTAAATATGTTTAGCACTGCTATGACTCTCTGAAACACTTCTAAGACTTTATTGATCACTTAGACACCTATGTGTATGCATCACGATTAAACTCTTAAGTGTTTTAATTAACATCGTATTGCTTATTGTTCACATGGCATATTTTCCAAACTGAACAATTCATAATACACGGTTCCAGAACCGGACAATAGTGTATATTATTCTATTGTATTTTCAAGACCTAAAGTGTTTTATTGATTCTCAAGTTATCTTAGCTTGAATTGTAAGCAACCCCCAGTCTTGAAAATATATAAATAGAGATGGTCTTTCAACTAGGACAATCAATCCCTGAAACTTTGTGTCCTAGTTAATCTAGAGTCGTCCTCTATGAACCTAGGTTTCCTATGAGAAACATAATTAAGTTTACAACTAAAAGACTTTTCTTTAGGGATTCGTGAAGTCAGGTCCGACTATCTTTTACCTTGATAATTTGTGAATACTGATCTTACTTTTTTGTTATCGAGGTTTTCATAATCTCTTTTAGGCAAGATAGATAGAAATCACAAAGTTCTTTTTGTCTCAAACTTTGTGATTCCTCAAGATAGATATCTGATAATCGATCTTAATTAATCTTTTGAAGATTGTTCATCAGAGGTAGTTAAGAATCTAGGATGCTCTTCGGGAGTCGTAAGTTCCGGATTTGTGAGGTTCGCTAGCTTATTTATTGCAAACAAATTTCCGCACCTTGATCTCTTAATTTAAACGAAAATCAAATAGGGTTATCTGTTAGAGGCAGATTGGTATCAAAAGTCTTCACTGCGGCTGAAGAAATTCTAAGGCTGTAAAGGACGTCAGCTAAGAAAATCAAGTTCGAAGAGCCTTGCGAGGTTCAAGAGACGTAAGGAGCGCAGTTGTAACTGAATCGCTTGGAGGGTAGATTCGGTCTCATCTACATTCCATCCTGAATTCCGATAGTAGGCTAGTGTCTGTAGTTGCTTAGTACAACTCAGTATTCAAATCTGGACGAGGTCTCTGGATTTTTTTGCATTTGTGGTTTCCTCGTTAACAAAACTTATGGTGTCTTGTGTCTTTCCTATACCACATTATATTGTTTATCTTTATAATTACGTATTCAATCTAAGTAGATACATAGATCTAATTGTAATTGATTACGAGACTCTTTCTTCTAGAATTCGTATCTTGAAAGATAGATAACAAATTTAATTAAATAGAAGAATTCCTATTGGATTATTTGGATACGACTAGATTGATCTTGGATATTGATTTTTGAGATCGTCCAAGTACTCTTCTTGACAATCAAGTTCACAGACTCATTGTCTTATACATACTTATTGAGAAGAGGTGGAGATATAAACTCTACATACATATTGTCAAGGATCATTATGTTGGTCTTCTTGCAATTTTATTAGGTTTTGTCCATACAGGTTGCCGAACGAAAATTTTTGTGGTGTACTTGGTACCTCCGCGTTTTCATTATCAACTCTTACAACATACTTAGATTCAAACTGGGGAGGTTGTCCTGACACCATAAGAAGTACATTTGGATATTATGCTTTTCTAGGTTCTTCTTTGATTTCTTGGACTTCCAAGAAATAACCTACATTTTCCATGGAGTTTTGCTGAAGCTGAATACAATACTTCTGCAGAATTAAATTGGCTTTCTTATTTTCTGAAAGGACTGGGTTTTAATCTTTAAGGCTATTCTCTTTGCTTTGTGATAATAAGAGGGCATCTAGTCTTGCCTGCAATCCGGTTTTTCATGCTACGACAAAACATGTAGAAATTATTTACCACTTTATTAGGGATTTCATTGTTTCCATACTTTTGGTAATCAAATTTGTTTCACCACTCAGTCAGGTAATTGATCTTTTTACCGAAGGGTTATCTATTTTATTTGGTTTGGTTACCAACTACTGAGTTTGAGGGGGTGTATAAGAGTTAAGAATATAAATATATTTCTATCCAATGTAGTGTACCTTATTAAAACAAGAATTATCTTGTTTCTTTGTGCAGTTCTTCTTATATTCATCTGCCTTGTTGTACAACCTCTGAATAATTTTCTTACCTAAAAGGACTTTGTTTCTTTGTGCTACTAGTAATATCTTGGTCTTGAGGTTAAAAGAACCTATGCTTCCTTGTTTCTTATTCTAAGTCTAACTATACCTAGGAATTGCTTTCTTTTAGAGCAAGAAGATTATAAATACATGAGAATAGATTTTGTATAATTATGAAAATCATCGGGTACTACCCGGTATTTTTTTACTAAAACGAGAAGATATCACTATATTACAGTGATAAAGTTGTTGTTGTTTTTTGGGTGGAAAACAATGTACTGTAGAAGTTTTTTATTTTTATTTTTAGGTTCGAGATATCAAAATCGTACAAGACGAGCCTAAACAAAGAAATGATCGTTCACGTCTTGCTCCGATCACAAAGGTGGAGATGATGGGTTGATCTTAGAGGAGTGATGTATAAGAAGTTGAGAAATCAATGTGTAATGAATTTTGCAGTGTAGATTTTTTGAATACTGTATGAAGGCAAGATTTTATGACTGTAAATCGTATTGTCATGAACATAAGCTTGTTATGTGATCGACCACCTTTATGAATAGATGAAGTCATCTATTTATAGTCTTAGTGGACATACGTTGATTATTTGTAAGTTGTGGAGGTTGTGAAGGATTGGAGAAATATAGGTCGTGGAGGTAGTGCTCAAGTAAAATCCACCATGTCAGGAAAGTCTATCAGTTATCTATAGCCACTAATCCCTCATTCACCTAACTGCTCTTAACGGATCCCACTACTTATTACCTTTTTTTTTTATCATAGATGTGTTTCCACATTGCACGTTGTTGTAAACCACCATATCAATACCTCGATGAGAATCCCTCCATGTGACGTATTTGATGTCTCGCAGAAAGCAGTGAAGTCATTGACTACTAGTATTTGGGTTAAGTAATGTTAAATGATTTGTTGGAACTAAATTCTCAATTACGTATTAAATTAATAAAGTAGACTGATCAGTGTCAAGTCTATTAAAAATAGTAAGTCTAGTAATGACTTATATTGATACGATCTGAGCGTTGATCTCCGATGATAGGCTATGAGCGATGAGACCTAAGTCATAGGATATGAGCAAAGAGCTCTAACTGATGAGTTGTAAGTATCGATGTCATCCACAAGAATTTGAGTAATATGCGCACTCAATGGTAGCGTGAATGACCAATGATGGTGTTTTAAGTAGTCTCAGTTGAGAGACTCACTTGTTGAATATTTATGACCCCAGGCATCGAGAATGTATCTTAGACTCGAGACCAGTACAAGTGGGATGAAGAAGATTGGTGTCGCACCAAGGATGAGAAGTGCAAGGTACCAATATTAGGTCAACAGTAAAATTTAAAGTAGTATTAATGATAACACTAGGTCGGAGAATAGGGCTCTAGCAATAGGCTAGAGCCATGGATTAGTTTGTCGCTGGGTTTAACACAATGCCGTGAGGCTAAGAGATAGCGCCACAAGTAGTATGGAGCTGGTATTTCCATCTTCGCTAGGTAAGACATTAACACTATGTTAGCGCTACGAGTAGTTTGGGCCAACATCGTGCAAGCTAACCCCCTGAGAAGGAGAACGGGCATTCCTCTATGTCTTATTTTCACTTGGTGCTCTTTTGAACTATAAGTATTCGTATTTGCGTAAGCATGGAATTGACGAACCCATAAGTATACATATTTGTTCTTGAATAAAGAGAATTTGTAGATTCTGCTGGGAAGAATTATGAAACTGCTAAGTAATCGATTTCAGCCGACTAATGTATATTTAAGAACAAAACTTCAAGTATTAAAGATTTCTATAAAAACTTGTTTTTAGGGAATCTCACTTGTTGGTGAGACTTTCACTTGATTAATGGTATAGATTCATATGACTCAACTGAGAGCAGTCATGAATATTTTTGGTAATTCTCATCCTAGCGATTGAGTATAGAGTTGGCCAGTAGAATTCATGCAAGTTTATAGTTTGTATATTGTGAGTATAATAGTAAATCATTATTGCTCAATGGGATTCTAAATATTGATGTACATATATATAACGAGTTCAAGGAATCCAGTTATGGAATTATTGCAACTTGAAACAAGTTAATGTTTGCTTTGTACTAGTGGATATCCATCTTGGAGCTTGATACTCATTTGAGAACAAGAGTATGTTCTGAATGTGTATTCTGTAAAGTCAGATAACATCTAGAGAGGAGTTGCAACCACCGCCAGTGGCACTCTGTGGACAATCAATGTTAAATCCATAGAGAGGTGAGTAAAGTATAAATACTGAAATACTTGGTAAATATATTAGATATATATATAAAATACTGATAGTTCGGCTGGATGAATCCCTAATACACACACAAACACACACGCACACGGACACGCGCGCACACACACACACGCGCGCGCACACACACACATACCCATACACACATAGATCCTATAGCATAGACTATATACTTCTAATAAGGGTTCAAAGAAGATTTTACGATTGTGATAGAGGGAGATTTATGGAAAATAAATACATTATACTATTATTATTATTTGTATTTTAATTTATTTTGTTAATTACGGTAATTTTAGAATAGCTTAGAAGTTTATTTTAAGAATTTTAATAAGTTAGGAAAGTAGCCTAAAGGTAGTAGATACCTTGGAAAACAAGTTGTTGATATTTATGTTAAGTTTAGGGTTGTTTATGTTAAGTTTATGGTTTTTTATCTATATAAGGAGCTCTAAAAATGAAATTTAGAGACTCTTTTGATTAATCAAATTATGTTTTTGATGTTAAACTTTGTTTAACTTCATTTTTTTTATAGTTGGGTTCCTGAGGTCTAAATAATCATCTGATCTGTAGTTTATCGGCTACTTATCAATTTATATTATGCTTCTCAATTTAATCTATTTTAACGCTTCTGATCAGCATCATATTGCCTTTGTCAAAAACTCCACCATCAACAGTTGAGTGATGATATCGGCTACTTGAGTTCGAAACTCGTCAGCATTGGGTTGCGGGATTTGTTTTCCCTTCTTTTTGCCTAGCTATCTGGGATTGCAGGTAGTATATTTACTTATAACATAAGATTTTATAAATTTTTTTTTATCAGAACGGATAAGGAAATGAATTCATTCATGTAGGCATGCTTAAATTGGAGGTAATTTGAGGGTACAATGCAGTCAAAAGAAGAACGATGTATTCAAGGGTTGCATTCTAAAATTAGGTGTTGGCATGAGCCCAATCACATAATATATCAACAACATGTAATTGCTATTACCTCCAAAGGGCTACGTTGAATACTCATCTCTTGAGGTCTGCATTTGATGCGTCATTGTATTAGAGTCTCTAACTACAATGTTGATAAACATGAATCATTTATATTATTTACCTAAGTGGAAATTAATGTTTGCCCTCTCCTCACTCTATCTTACTCAAATGGCTTTTGGTTTGGAATTGATGTAAAATAATTTTAACCCATTTCGTTGAAATGACCCTCAAAAACAAGGAGGGTCATGTGAATAAAAAAGTTTGATGATATAAAAGATTCTAATGGAAGAAATAATCTTATGTGTAAATTTTTACAAAAATGGATATAAACTCTATCTTTTAGGTGTGTAATCGTCAAACCAGCTTAAATATAACATATCTCACAAATCATACGTAGGAATAAGCTAAATGTGAATATCAAATTTCCGTTTTCTATAATTTTTTATTCTATAATTTTTTTTATTATTAGATAAAGCGTATTACATTAACTAGTTGGAAGCCTAACAAGCCAAGCTCAAACAACGTACTATTACATTAATTGAACAGGTTGTCGTGCTAGCCTACCAGCGAGCCTCATAGAATCTTGGGAAACGGGGATGACCAGCTGAGCTAGGTGCCCGTTTTTTCAATATTTTATAGTGTTTGTTATTATCCATGGTTTTTTTAGTGTGCATATATTATCCACGTTTTTTTAATGTGCAGCTATTAGCCACAATGTTTTTCAAGCGTGTAGCTATTGTCTACAGTGTTGATTAACCTTTCTTAATTGTTTATACTCTAGTATGTACATCATTATAGGATCTAAAACCTATCTTTTGATTCCATAATTTGTGCAACATATATAAACAAGTAAATATGTGAAGAAAATATGCACAATCAGTCAATCAAGAAATGAGTTTAGAAAATCGTTTTTAAAGATGAACAAACACATTAATATTAGGTTGTGCTGAATAATTTATAACTAATACATGTGCATAAAGTATCCACCACTAGAATCTGTGCAGGAAATATCCACACTATAAGGTTATTTTGGTCTTCCCACATTTACAATTGTTTCAGAGTTATGTGAATAATTTCCATATTATTTCTATGATCTTAAGACCAAAAGAGAAAGACCCATATTTTATAGGGTCATAATAATAATTAACTCTTTACCTAATAATTACCTTTATTTTAATATTATTTTTTCATTATAGATGTTTATTTTTTTAAATATTATTTATTTAATTTAGTTTTAGATATTACTTTAAGAAAAGAACTCTTTCTCATTTTATAAAACAAATAGTTTTTATTTCTTAAAAAGAAACTTAATTTTTTATTTTTAACTTATTTACTTTATTGTAATTGAATTTGAAAGTTAGAATTACATCTTCATATTATATTCATGACAAACCTTGAATATTAAATTGCTTGTAGTTCTATGAATGACATTACAATTGTATGTAATACATAATAGTTTACGTCGTTATATTGGCGTGCCAAACAGACCTTTATCGTTGAGAGTATAATTTCAATGGCCGTCTACACATAATCCCGTCTTGTTAATTGGATGTAAGCTCTCCCTCCATTCTATGTTTAAAATCTTCGTTTTCTTTGAGGATCGCGCGAAAAATCTGAGTTAATTCAGTGTTTATAATTTTCAAAATTTTGATTATCAATCCTTAGTTTTATCAAATCCTTTTCATCAGTTTTTAATCTTTTCTTTTTGCATACTCTTTATCTAGTCTTTGCTATTTGTTCTGATGCTTTCTTAATTATTCTTTGTTTCCCAAAATACTCAACTCTATTGCCATTTATAAACTGTAAAATTCCCTTATCCAAAATTTCATGTTGATTAATATTAGCCTTGGTTTTGGGTTTCCATAATTATTACACCAGTATTAATAATCGGGAGATTTTGTTTAGAGTAAAAGAATCTCACCTGTTTAGGAAAATACAACCTTCTTACCCATCTCTAGCCCAAACCCGCTTTTTATTCGACCAAAAGGAGTCTAGGGTTTTCCATTTCTCACAAAAAAAAAACAGCCGCACTAAAAACCCTTTTCTCTTTGAAACCTAGATGTTGTGAAGGTAGTAAAGAAAGAAGACGTTTGATTTTAGGCAAAGGGTGTTGTTACTAGTTGGAGGATTACTCTCACCACGAAACAGGTAGGTTTTCTAAGTCTTATCTCTTTTAAGAATGGTTTAACGAGTCTGGAAAGAGTTTGCAAGAGTTTAACGAGAGAAGGATTTAAAGTTTTGTTCCGTGATAGAATACTATAGGATTCACTGCAATTGATTTGTGGTTGTTGTGCGAGTCTTTGTGTAGCGTATGGGAGATGTGTTGTTTTGTTTCATTCCCTGATCAATCTATGAAGGGTTAAGTGGAAAAATGCCCCAATTTGGACTACAACGTTGTGAAAATTCCCCAGACGTTGGGCAAAAGATCAAAATGCCCCAATCCGTTACTTTTCCCTATAATAGTCAAAATGGGGCATTTTGATCACTCTTGACTGGTCAACGGTGTCGTGAAATGTTTTTTTTGCCTTGGACAGAAATATCGCCCGACTTGCTGTCACAAGTGTGCTAAAAAATTCATAACACGTGTAGACTTCAAACTGATGACACGCGTGCAATGTAAACTGGCGACACGTGGAAAGTGATGAACACGTAGACTTGAATGACACGTGGCTGAGACACCTGTACCACCCGTGTGGTTCGCACGAATACTTCAATTCTTATCTTCAACCTTGGTCGTGTTTGAGCCACATAAATCAAAATACAGACAGACATAGAGAGAGATACAGAGAGAGATCGAGTGACAGAGAGATCGAGAGATCGAGATACAGACGTTAACCCAGTGAAGATAGATGCGGAGAAGATAAGAATCACGTTTCTTAACCCAGTGAAGAACATGTAAACTTTTAACCCTAAATTTGTTTTGGGTTTTACGATTTAGGGTTTTCGAAACATTGTGAAATTGGTAACTGTGATTAGGTTTCAAAGAGAAGAAATGATATTAGGGTTTCAGAGAGAATAAATGAAATTAGGGTTTGAAAGATAATAAATGAAATTAGGATTTCAGGGAAACAAAATTGGGTTTTAGTGAAGCAAATTTTTGGTTTGAATAAATCTAATTAGGGTTTGAATAAAACGAAATTAGGGATTATATTTTTGGGTTATTGAATTTTTAGCAGATGATTTAGGGTTGTTTCTAACTCTCTTTCTAATTAGGGTTTGAAAGAAACGAAATTGGGGATTATAATTGGGGGTTTTCCATTTTTAGGGGATAAGAAATTGACGAATTTCTTTGTATCTTTGTCTATTTTGGTAACTGTTGATTACTGTGAAACTGATTATTGTTTCATTTTTTTTAAATGTTTCAGAATGGTAGTGAGGATAAGAATTTCTGGATTACAGATGTATGCAATAGGTTTAAGGACCTTTATTGTTTTGGTTGTAAAGCTGGTACCAGCGGAGAAGCTTTCATGGATATGCTAAAGAGCAGGTTGGTGAATGAACAGGGTATGAATTCTGCACTAGAACTGTTTTTATTTGATGATGATAATGGGAATGCATATGATAAGTGTGAAACAGAGGAGAGTTTTATTTCATTTTGGAATAAAGGGAAACCAGGTAAATACAATTTGGTAAGACTGTGGTTCATGTAGTTATTCCTACAATTACACATTGGGGTTTTGTTTGTAATACTACTAGTGTTAGTGGGGTAAGTGGTGTGACTGATTTTATGAGTCCAGTGAAGAAGAAAACTGTTAGTAAAAGGGTTGAGGTTAGAGGAGTCCAAGACTTAATAAGACTGCTAGTGTTAGTGGGCTAAGTGATATGAGACCA
The DNA here is from genome assembly GCF_003573695.1 of Papaver somniferum. NCBI lineage: Eukaryota > Viridiplantae > Streptophyta > Magnoliopsida > Ranunculales > Papaveraceae > Papaver > Papaver somniferum. Next base: position 180,419,743 of record NC_039359.1, read on the forward strand.
ACAAGACTTGATTTTGTGCATGAAGACCCAGTTGTTTCTACACAAGCATCTGTTGCAGAAAAACCAGTGCATGAAGCACAAGTTAATGCTACACAAGCATCTGTTGCAGACAACCAAGTACAGGGGAATGAAGATGATGACCAAGTGAATTTGCCTAATCTACAATCAGATGATTGTCATCCTAATGATAGGCCTGATTTTTTGTTTGAGGAACATAATGAGGAAGAGGTAAGTGGAGATGAAAGTGAAGAGGAAAGTGAAGATGAAGAAACACAAGAAAAGTACAATTATGAAGATTGGGTTTCTATGTGTGCTAGAGGTATAGATATTGATAATGAGACTGATGATTGTAATGAAGATTTCAATGTAGGTGGGTTTTATGAAGAGCAGAGTGCACCAGTAAATGCTACTTCAGATGAAGAAGTTCCCAGATATGATGTCACTCAAGAGGAAGAAGCTAAGTGGCAAAAAGATTTTGGTGAGCATTTAAAAGAACCACAGCGTCTAGAAATGATAAATGAAGATGTTCCTGAGGTTGTACCTGGTGAAATAAGTAGTGGAATGGCTTTTGGAAACATGCAAGATTACAAGGATCATTTAAAGGAATATGCAGTGTTGAAACATAGGGATTTTAAGGTGAAGAAGGCAGATAAGAAGAGACACTATTCTTATTGTACTTACAAGGATACCCAAAATTGTGCTTGGATGGTGAATGCAAGAAAGTTACCAGATGAAGACGATCCAACAGTCACAGTTAATGAATGCAACACAGAACACACCTGTAAGAATCCGAATGAAGACTACAGCAGGAAATGCAATGCAAAATTTGTATCCAAGTATTTGTTGAAGACAATGGATGTTGCTTCACCAGTGGACAAGGCAGCTGATATAGCTAACAGGATCATTAGACCTCGGTTGCAAACTGACATACCAAAATGGGTTGCTAATAATGCAAGGGTATGATTTTGATGCTTGTTTTGGTTCCCTTGTGTTTGTTTATTTGATAACCTTGTGGTATGTTGGAAATGCTATTTTTTTTGTGTACACAGAAATTGGTGCTAGCAGAAAGGAATGGAACATTTGAGAGTTCTTACACAAAAGCACCACAATTGGTCACAGCTGCTACTTCATTGAACCCAAATAGCATTGGTCATTTCAGTTGGTCCAAATAGGGTCAAGATAACAGGTTTGAGAGTGTCATTGTGGCCTATGATGCACATATCAAAGGTTTTCTTCATGGTTGTAGATTGGTTATTGGCTTAGATGGAGCTCACCTGAATGGTAAGCTAGGTGGTGTGATGCTTTCAGCAGTTGGTATAGATGGCCAGAATGGGGTATTTCCTATATGTGTGATGATTTGTATGAGTGAAACTGAATAAAATTGGTTTATGATGTTAAAAGAATTGAGAAAAAGGATACCTGATATGCCTGGACTAACCTTTATTTCTGATAGAATGAAGGGCATTCTTGAATCAGTAAAAAGATTGTTTCCTTTGGCAAATCATAGATACTGCCTAAGGTAGATTTTGTTTTGGAATTGATTAATGTTTGCCCTTTTTTTGGAAATGATTAATGTTTGCCCTTTTTTTTTTCTTTCCAGGCATTTATACAAGAATTTCTTGACCAAGGGATTCAGAAATCCAAGACTCACACACCTTCTTTGGCAGGCTGCAAAGGCATACAAGTATCATCACCGGGAGGTAAGAAATGTTTGGTTATAATGAAAGTTCATTCTTTCAGTCAAGCCTTATTGCATCAAATGAATTAACTTAGACACCTATTTTCTAGGAGGCCATGCAAGAAATTGCAGAGATAAGTTCAGCTGCATATCAATACCTGATTGATGCAGAGCCTAAGTCTTGGGCAAGGTCATGGTTTCCTCATGATGTTGCTTGTGATCACATCTAATCTAACTTTTCAGAAAGTTTTAATAACATGGCCTTGAAATTCAGAGACAAGCCTCTCACTCAATTGATCGGTATGTACACACATTTGGTGATGGTGATGTTTTCAAATAGAAGAAAGCTTGCTGCAACTTGGCAAGCTGGTGACCTTGTTCCTGCTGGGAAAGATCTCATTAAGGTGATGTGTGATCTTAGAGGTAACTATGAATGTTATCCTTCTATAAAGCGCAAAGTGTATGAGGTTACTAACAAAGCTACTAGCAAAGTGTTTGTTGTTCGGGTGGAAGAACAATCTTGTACATGTCGACAATGGCAATTGAGGAAGTTCCCCTGCATACATGGTGTAGTTGCATTGTTTAAATTGAATCCTGATTGGTCTAAGTGAGTAAATTTACTACACCTAAATAGTTGAATGTGTTTATGCAATAAATGTATGATGAGTGATTGGATCAATTATGTGTGCAGGTACAGCAGTAAATACTACACAGTAGAATACTATAGGACCACCTACTCATGGTCAATAACACCATTGGGAGACATTGATGAGTATCCCAATAAGGTTTGATAACCATAAATTTCTTTCAAATGCTTTAACTTTTTCCATTGTCTGTTTTCAAGTATTCTTGTTTTGAGAATCTTTTCAATGAATAATATTATCTACTTTTGTCATTTTACTTTATTGTATTATTATTTTTTCATTATTCTCTAGATCTGTGCATTTAAAGTATACTAACCCTAACCTTATTTCTTTTGCAGACTGGTATCAAGATTATACATCCACACAGATTGAGAGATAAGGGAAGACCTTGTGTCAAAAGAAAGAAGTCCTGGTATGAGAAGAACAATCCGCGCAAAAGAGTAACAAAGTGTAGTGTATGTAAAGGTATTGATCATAACATTCTAACATGTCAAGGTCCTCCAGTTGGATCCAACCCCAAGAAGAAAGGAGTGAGAATGGAGTGTTCTGTTAATGGGGATGAGTTATGTATTACTGCTGCACCAACAAAGAAGATGAGGAAGGCCTTGTCTGCACCAAATACTGCATCAACAGCTGCATCAAAGAAAGCAACATCACCTGCATCAAAGAAAGCAACATCATCTGCATCAAAGAAATCAACTGAGGTACCACCATTGTCAAAAGGAAAAAATGCATCAACATATGCATCAAAGAAATCAACAACATCCTCCTCCACTTCACCCAAAATGAAGGTAACACATCCATATACTTCTTCTACACCTTCATCTGCCTGTTTTAACCAGACTTATCGTGGTACTGTTAATATTTCTAGCCAAACAATCAACATTTCTGAGCCACCATCAAAAAGGGTTATAAAGCCTAACTCTAAATATCAGTAATATCAGAGATAGTAGTACTCAGTTCTGTTTTATGAATGTTGACAATATTTTGTTACATTGCTTTTGTTTACATACATTAACTTCTAATTCTGCACTTTACCTTCACTTTGTCTTTAAACTGTGCACAAATTTGATCTTCAGAATTATAAGATTGCTTTTGTTTTTCCACAAAGATAGCATCAGACACCAATTGGAAATCTTCACATTTTTTGCATTTTAGGTAGCCAATACCATAATTCCATGATGTTTGAGCTATGTTTAACATCCTCACCTTAGTTGAATTGCATTTGAGGTTGATACAAGGAGTATATGACCAAGGACAATCAGCAAATTTGTGATCACCAACACAAGCTTTACAACCTCCTTTGTACTGAGGTGTCATGGTTTTAATAGCATCATCAAACCATTCAAAGTATGGACACATAGGATTAGAGCAAGAGAAGAATTTCTTCCCTGAATTAGCACCTTCTTTGACCTTTAAAAGTTTCCGAATACCATTACAAGGAACTAATTTACACCTACTGTAGATCCAAGGACAATCAATTGATTGATGATTATTTTCGTTGCACATCTCACATTCCTGCAAATTAAGTAAAAATTAAAGTAAGATGGATAAGATACTCACCCCTTAACTATGTTCTTCTTTGAAAAAATCTTGAAATTGCTCTTACCATTTTTATTTTCTCACTTGAGCTAGCAGACATTTTGAAGAAAAAAAACCAATATACTGATTTAAGGTTGTGAAAATTCCCCATTTATATAAGTCAGGCGAGACAAGAAAGTGACTGTTATTACAACGGTCGGAATCTACAACGGTCGGATTTAAAACGGTCGAAATCTGTAGCCGTTGATTTGAACTCATGTGACACGTGTTGCAATCTTAGATTGTAGGACACGGTGGTCATTCTCTTAAAAAAAACCATTGTTGTAAATATAACAACCAAATCTCCAGCCGTCCAACTAAAAGAATAGCCACGTGTTGCAATCCTAGTTAACAGGACATGCTGGTCATTTTAGAAAAAGAAACATCCGTTTCAGTAAATATTACCACTTCATCTATGGTCGTCCAATTTTAGTCTAGCCACGTGTCGCAATCTGGCACACGGTTAAGTAGTCACGTGCTTGTGGGGCATTTTGACAGAAGGGTACAAATGATATTTATTTACACGTGCGGGGCCATATGCTTACTTTTTTGACCACTTAACCATGTCAGACGGAAAACATAACAGATTGGGGCATTTTGATTCCATTTTGGAGCATTTTGATCTTTTGCCTAACGTCTGTGGCATTTTCACAACGTTGCAGTCCAAATTGGGGCATTTTGCCACTTAACCCATCTATGAAATAGTTCGCGAATGTCCTTAGTCCACTATGTGGTGCTATAGTTAGGCTTATTGTCTTTATCTCACTGTATACGAATATAACTTTTTGAACACCCATTTTTGGGACGTTTAATCCTGACTACTACTCCTGGTAGGTATTAGGTCCTTTATGCTAGAGATAGTGCGCTCAATTCTTATAAACGCGATATGTGAATACTTGTAAGTTTTGGTGAAACTGTATAGGGGCAGAGTCAGTAAATGAACTGCGTATTTTTATTTCAAGAACGCCTACGGAACTATAGTTAGATGTGCTAGTGTATAATATGTTTTTCCATTTTGGAAGGATTAAGCTTGGAGAAGTGGGAAGTGCTGGCACAATTTGAAAATGTCGCACTGTTTTGAATCCTATAATCATACAGACTTACAGAGTACTATTGGTTATAAATTAGCTTTGCCTTGATAACTTTGTCATCCAACTTTAGTGTAGGATAGTTGATATTAAGCCACCTACTTTTGATTTATCTTGTTGACGAAATGATGTCTAGTGTTTTGTTAGGCGCCTGCTAATTTTGGATGTTATCTCGTGTGAATAGGAGCAATGGTCATGGAAGTGCTATGTGAAGTAGAATAGTATTACTCGTTTGACTGATTAGCTGTAGTTGGCTCGACTCCCATGAGATATTATGGCGATGACCGAGCCTCGGTCACCTAAAAGGGTATGGATCTATTACCTTTAAATGGGCGCGACAACACCATGTTCTCCGGTGCACGGTAGGGCAACCAGGTGGACTACATAAGGGTTGATTATTTTTTTTGTCGTATGGTTAGACTAAGAGACTAGAGAGGGGATGTCAACCAAGTATTATTGGACTACAGAATGGGTAGTATTCATTTGATGATTTTTGTCTCATCACTCAACAATCGTTTTTGTTTTACCTTTACAGACTTATTTTCTTCTAGTCCATTTTTTAAACTCTAAGCCTCTGTCAGTACTCGCATTCCTTTTTAAAGGGAGTGTCCCGTAAACAGTTTACCTGTAATCGACATTCTTCTAATTATTTATGGCTTGTTAGATCGTCTACAATGAATATAAGGGTGTGAAAGCCTACTGTTAGTTGGGGTTTGACCCAACTTACTATTTTTTTCAGGAAATCGTGACTGTGGAGCAACCTAGTTTGCAGATTGCATTTCCGTTCCGAGAAGCTACTTCCTGATTATTTTAAGGTGTTTAATTATAGAAATGATTTATTGATTTCTTATAAAGACCAAACTTTTTTCCTTTTACATAAAATTCTTAACATTTAACAAGTGGCCGACCCGCTTGTCGAGGATTAATTTCATTTTAAAAATGTTATCAAACTCAACAATTTCTATCAGTTTTATTAAATAAAACTCATTAGTTATGGATTATTGTCAATGCGCTCCATACAATAGCCCGATCTCCAGTTGTTGGCTTGACGGTTTAAGTGTGTAAAATGGTCCATGAGTATGCTACACTTGGGATTTTAGGGCGGCCGACCTAGAATTCGAAGTGGGGATGTTACATAAACTCTGTTTTTTTAGTATTACTAGAAGACGACCCGTGCGTAACGGCCCGGGATTTGGATAGGTTATCGATCTACATTAATTTTTATCTTTATGGCATGTCGTATGGTTTTGGTCGGGTAATAACACTGATCAACTTCTTATGAAAAAAAACGATGCTAAAGTAAAATCATGTGTTTGGCACAAAGCAGAACATGTTAGTACACCTCAACTTTACCTGCCAATTTATCTCTTGCGATATAAAAATTCCTCCCCTTTTATAAAACCCTGAGTTCCATCGGAATCACCCTTATGTCGGTTAGTCTTGGGTAGTTAAAGTTATAAGGTGTAATAACCCTGGGTGTTGGAACAGTGGAGTGGATTGACCGGTAAAGAATCCTGGATTTGCATTTTCATCAAGAAACAACACCCTTCTGTTATGCACTATCAACCCAGCAAACTAATCATTCACGGGATTTCAAAAGATTTAACCGTGTTAATTCCATGTCCGTTAATGATATTTTAGTGAGGAAATTTGGTTATTCTCTCTTTTATTATTCACACAGTGTAATATAGTAGTAATTGACTGACTATCATTATTATTAACCATGTTTATTCTTTTCTCAATTATCTTGACATCTAGATTCAACGTCTTCATCGAAAATCACCGTTTAAACAAAAAAAATTCATTTCCAGACAATCACCTTTTATACAAAAAATAAAGTGTAAATACACAAAAGTACTGGATAAGGTGCGGAAAATACAGAGTAGACATAGGTTTAAATCTCTAATTTAAGTCCTCAAACTTTAAGGAAAAATTTCGTCAGCTAGTTGACATGAAGGACTCTTAGCAGCTAGTTGACATGAAGGACTCTTAGAAACGCTAGGTTCCAACACTTAGAATTTTACTTCTTCGTTTCGGAAGCTGTGAACAGGGAAACCCTGCTCTCATCCTTAATGGCAAGACCTTCCCATAACAGTGTTTATTGGCCATGGATATAGCAAAAATACATGGAACTTATCCCCCAAAATGCATCCTAAGTACCCTTCTCTGTTAGGAATTATAAATCAATTTTTGAATTAGAATATTAATTATATACACGATACAGAACAACTATTATGTGAAAACTACAGACGAAAATAATTAATGGGAAACATATAAACGCGGTTTAAAGTAATAGTCGGATTCAGGATGAATTGCATACCTATGCAGCAAATAAGCATCGGTAGTTAAGAACTCATAATTCCATTTCCGTCCGAGGTTACTCCTGTGAGAGCAAGATATAATCTTAATTCTTCTATTTAGGTCAAAGAACATAAAACATTTAGTTATTTTCACTGAATCATAGTGTGAAAAAAAGAAACTTAATGTCTAATACGTGGCTGAATTAGAGATGTCCTTTGATATCTAAAGGTGAACATTGATGATGAAACTTGAATTTTATACCTGCAGAATGGCGCACCACAATATTATATCTTGCTCTAACAGGAGTAAGCACTGACGGCAATGGAATTATTAGTTGGCTTTGTTATCAAGGTTTCCAAAATATCTCAACGTATGTTGTTATATATTGGAGAACGAAGCATAGTAAAAATGATATTAAAACGATGCTATCACCAAGAAGCTGAGGAAAGTAAAACAACATTTACCTTTGCATAGACTTGATCATATCCTTTACTTGGACTTAATACTTAGTAGTCAATCCAAGGTTCATTATTTCGTCAATACACACGTTCTTGAGCAAAGATATTCCTCGTAGCTAAATTCAAGTGATTGTGGTTAGTTTCCATGAAAGTGAAAAAAATAAGTTTTGCAAGCCTAAGAAAGGTACATGCAGCTGAAATATGAAGGGTTGTCTAGGTGTGATACTTCACTCTAAGCTGCCAGAAAATTCTACCCTTTAGTAGTAATGCTAAGCTCCATAAATGAAATGAGTTGACGAAAAGTCTAAGCTTAATGCAAAAATTACCATTAGATAATGAATCTTATAGAAGACCCAAATGCAGTAAAGAACTAATAGATAAAGAATAATACAATTAGTGAGTTTATCAATACCTTTAGGATAATGGGTTCCTGTCACTTCCTGACCATATCCACCTCCATTGATTTATTTCAAGCATCCACACTGATACTGCTACCGTTGCTCTTAAAAAATGATAAATATTGTGTTGGTACATGCATCATCTCCTGCAAAAAGCCATTAATGGATTAATAAACTTTAATGGAAAAGATAATGACTCGGTGCAAATAGTTCAATATCGTTGAGCAAAAACAATCGTTTTTCAAGCTCTCCCTGATAGTTAAACGAATGAAAAGTATGGCTAAGGAGATTAAATGTAAGGTATGGTCAATCAAATCAAAATCAAGGGAAAACAAAAACATTAAAACCAATCAACACAACTATCGAAGATTTTCCAAATAGAAAACTGATTGAAATACCCAATCCTAAGAATTATAGGGCTTACTTTTGATAACGAAAAAATAATATTAAGAGAGAGAACCAAGAACCCTGAATTGATATACCTCAGAGAGTCATACCTGTTCTTCTTCGATCTGTTGGGAAGATTTCTAGATGCATCTCAGTTTAGAAGTTATAAATCTCATGAGAAGAAACGTATGTCGGTGAGTTAATGAGGTTCAAAGAAGATTCTGATCGATTGCCTCCAAATTGATTCAAAGAAGAAACAAATATTCAACATAAATCCCATTGATTGCCAAGGTTTTGAAACGGACGGGTCTTAGATGCGTTTTGTTTTCATTTTTCATCAAGGGATTAATTAGACGCATTGAATGGGAAACATGTTGTGTGCATGAGACACTCGCAGACCTCGGATCAGAGCTTAAAATAGGGGTGCATTCTAATCCAAGATGTATCTTTTGCACTTTTCTCTATTTTTAAAACAATGGCAGCCGTTGATCGGAGAAAAAATCTTGTTCACGTCCATCGGATCAGCAAAAATACATTTGTTTTTGTAAGATAGACTAGAGTATGACCCGGACCGTAACGGCCCGGGTTTTGGGGTGTTGTTGGAGATAGGGATCTAATAGTTTTTCTTGTATACTGGTAGTATCCACGCATTTTGTTCTTGTCTATAAAATGCTGGCTAGTTTAACTGGATCATCAGTATTTTATAGTGGGTATGGGTTATGGCCAAAGTGAAGAACAGAAGAGTTCTTGTAAGTTACTCAAAGATGATTGTAGTTCAATTATAGATTCAGATTTGGTTATTGACTACTTCAAACAATTAACCAAGAGCCAAAAAAACAGAATATACAAAATGAAAATAGACTGCTAAGTACAAAATAAAATTACAATAAGACAATGATCTCATTATTGAAAGTGAGTGTTGATTTATCCCCTAAATGAGGAAAAATGGTACCTACTACAACAGAAAAAATAAAATAATTGATGACTACCTAAGAAATCTTATTAGCTAGTCCTCGAGTTTATAATAACTAATTGGTTACATTGCTTCCCCCTTATCCAATAACCGCGTAAGAAAAATATTACAAAGATTTTAAATTAAAAAAAAAAGTTTACACAATCACATATATGACTTTAACATAAATTCTACTTAAACCTAAGATAACATCTTTTCCAGTAGTCGTGCATTTGCAAGCTACTAAAATTTAAAATCTATGTTGTTAAATTGGTAATACGGATGGACAATAATGGTATTAGCTCACTTCAGGTCTTTCCAGAACAGATTGCAAGACCAACATTAAAATAGAATAAACTACTAATGATGCGTAAATTACAATTGATACCCTAAGGTTAATACCATTCCCACGCTTCCAAGTTTCCAACCATTGTGTCCTTTCTACGTGTCTTTTCAGCAGAATCCAGCCCACATCCAACAACAGTGACATCAAGCAACAATTCTTTGAAAGCACAATGATAGGAACATTTTCAGTACCATCCAGATTACAGATGCCGGTTCTTTCTGTTATGCTATTATTTTCACAGCTTAAAGAAAGTGATAATCAAAAGAGCGTTGCGGCATAATTAGAGTACACCTTATCCAATTTCTCGTTAGATGAAAATAATGATGATAATTTTATGTTGGCCAGTGCTAAATCTGCATTCACAACTAACTACCTGCATGGCAATGGTAGCAAAACGTTGGTTAAACTAATGACATTGGTGACTATAAAACTCATTTTCTAAAGCTCTAAATTGATATATTGAAACCCATAATTAGTTTGAACTTTTAAATTTAGCAGAATTAGCTTGAATCTGTAACTAGCTAAATTTAGTAACAGTATCTTTAGCTGTACAAACATTGGATGGCAATTATGTCGTAGCTGCTCCTACGTTTGATATTGATGGTCTATTGGGATTACGATAAACACATAAAAATTTATATTTCCTGAAAGAAACCCAAAATTTTGTAATGGTAGTACTCCAGAACTCTGGGATGCGATTTAGAACATCTAATGCAGTTTCAGAACATTCTTAGAAAATGTGAAGAAAACATAAAAGAAGTTTCTGGGGTAATTACCTTTTCCCGACTCTCTTCCTAATGCTCTTAGGTCCATAAATGTTAATTACCTGCAAAACACCCATAATGAGTATTTCATAAAAAGTGAACATTACCAAAGCACATATGACGACCTAAGATTTTAGTACCTTTACTGATTCCTTCTATCGAATGGTTGTTAATCCAGTTAGAAAAAAGGGATAGAAGTGAAATGAACTATAGACACTACTCTAACTCAAATTTCAAATTGAACTTAAGTATTCACAGTTCCCACCAAGAGCTATTGAAGATAGTCCATTTGGTTTTTTTTCCTTTTGATTTTACTACTCTAGTCCTAAACTAAAATCAACCTTGGGCTAGAGATCTTAGCCACGGTAAAGACTGGTGTTCAATAGGGACATCAGTCCTAGACTAAAGTGAAAGGGGCTTGCACTACAGAAAAAAGTCATTTTTAAGTTTTTAACATCCATTTTCCATGTTTCTTCATTCCATAATGGGAGCAAAATGAACAAACTATGAGTTTGTTCATTCCATAGGAATTGCTGTAAATTTCAGAAAAGGTAACATCATCAAAAATAAATGCATATGTAATCCGAATACCTTATCAAAGCATTCGAAGTAATTGATAAACCAATAAATTATACTCATCAGCCCCGGCCACACACTCATGAAATGTTCGGATAAGTTACAAACAAATACTGTGACTTTGAACATCGATAAAAGCAATATACGAATGCACAAACTTAAGCGTGTTTTGTTTTTGTCTTTATACGAAATTGAAAAGAAACACTTACCATTAACGTGCAATGCGGTCGTTAAGATCTGCAATATGAATTGATTGCCAGCATATCAAACTACTGCGAGATTCAGAAGAAATACTTACTCTTAACGTATAATGCGATCCTTGAGTAAAGAGAAAAGTTTGTGAAGACCGAAATCACTGGAGGGATATATGATGTCCATTTATGGAGCCTGAGATAAAAAAGAAACAGCAATGTAAGAACAAACTCTCACTGCGCCCACATAATAACCGCCTAATAGCTTCCAAGGAACCCCTATAAAGAAAACACAACAGTGGCAGCACTGCATCTACAGTCATGTAAGCACTTTTACTTTTCATGATTAATTAAGAGATGAGATTGCATTGAGAAATTAAAAATGGGAAAAAAGCAAAAATATAACGGCTTATCATTGGTTAAATATTAGTTAACAAAGAAATTTGATCAGCCAAAAATGAGAGTGGATGTAGAAAGTTACATATGCTATAGTACATGTTATTGTATCTTAGACATCCTCCTGCAATACAAATCCATAGGTGCAATATAAGAGAATCCAACTACGTAAAACACCAAAAAGGGCAAACTTGAGAAAAGCATAACAATAAAACGTTCGAGCAAAAATATATTCCTATGATGTACATAAAGAATGACAGTTAAAATATACATATTGCCACAATTCTGTGAGGGGTTCCAGAATTTCTCCAAGTCTGGGAATAATGCAAGTTGAGACAGGAAAAGACCGATACCTAATGGAGTATTTTGTTGTGTAACAACAACAAAATTAACAGTAAAACCTTAAATAGTCATCAAAAATAATTCATAGAGCTAATTTCAACAAAATTAACTCTAAATACTAACAATAATATGAACCCATAAATCCAATTTCAGTAAAACTAATCCAGGAACCTACCTCCAGGATGAACCCATTAGTCCAATTCCAACAAAATTAAAACCCTAATACAAATACCTGTTTATACATCTTCTTCCTCTTCCCATCAGCAGTCTCCATTCCCCTCAACATCAATATCAACTTTCATTAAATCCATCACCATGACCCTTTGCATTCACAAAAATCTCATCCGTGATTCTTGTATAAACAGGTAGGAAAACATGCATAAAAGGAATTCGTGAGAGGAAAAATTACATATTTGAATACACAATATTGGGTTCCTTGGATACGTTTTCATCTTTGAATGACATTTATTAGGGAGACATTGATTCATCTATACGTTTTTTTTCCATTGCACTGAAAAACATTATTAGGGAGAGAGAGCGGAACATTCCTGATATAGCAAAAGTGTTTTGAGGTACTCACAGACGTTGGATGAGGGGCTTAGGAGGTGGGAGAGTTCTCAACCGAGATTTATCTCTTGCACTTGGAGACATTTCAAAGAAATTGGAGCCATCGGTTGTGAAAGAAGGTCTACCCAGAACTGTCCGATCAGAAAAAGCACATTTGTTTTTGTAAGATAGATGAGTAACTAACTTTATTTGTCTCTCTATTATGTGTATGTAACTTGTTTTATCTCTAATGGTGTTTGCCTTTTTGTATGTTGTAATCAAAGTGTGTGCTGGTATTTTACCAAGATTTTGCTTGCAGAATCTGCATGTGTTGTTACCTCTGGTATCTGTGATGTTATGCAGAAGAAATATTGCCACCATTTCAACCCATTGAGTCAAATCATATCTGGACTGTTGGTTAGATCAAAATAAATAGTTACAAAAGGAAAGGTTGTTTCCTCTTTTTCCTCGGTTGGTCAATTGCTGGCTGTTATAGTTACAAAAAAAAACCATTACTCTCGTTCAATCTGTTTTCTTGATAATAGTCAGAATATATTAACACATACATGTCAATTATTTCCTCCGAATCATTATCCTTATAACCTCTCAAAATCCATACCTAGACCTTATCTTTTTAGGCACACAAACTCTAAACCTTTCTGCATAATGGAATAAGGAAACTCAAGTAATCTTGGTGACTTAGTCAACAAGTTTAATCAAGCAACTTTGGAGCTTAGAGATTCAAATGAGGTGGTGGTTTTTCAGCAGTAGAATAACAATGGAGATGATGAAGAATCAAATTGGGAATCAAGTGACATAGGGAAAGTCATTATTGAAGGGAGAATAACTTATCAGACAGTGGAGAAACTTATTAAGTTCACCTAGACTTTTATGTCTCCAGAAGACTTGAAGATAATAAAGGTTGAATTAACACGATGGTATTTAAGTTCAGTAACTGAGACCTCTTGAACAAATTGACTGAACAGAGACCATGGAGTGTCAACAAGCATTTACTGGTTGTGCATGATTATATCCCATATATGGTATATACTGAAAAACACTAGGGTTTCCAACATTTCTGGATCCAACTCAAGTACCTCATACCAGAACATATGAATATCGAATCTGTAACAAACATGCGAGAAGTCACAGGAATTAAGCGAAAAGACGCAATACCGGTTGGTAGTGACCCTGTCAAAGTTTGTGTTAATATTGACCTCTCTATGCCTTTTAGAAAAGGATTTAAAACTATCACAAATGCAGGAGTAACTCGTTGGAAAAAGTTATTTTTATGAGAGACAACCTAATAGCATATATCCCCAATGCTATGTGATCAATCACTCTAAAGAGGCTTGTAAAGATGCAACAAATGTTTTGGCCAAATCTCATGAAAAACCATTTTTTTTGGGGAAAGCTAGTAAATCATAAGGAGAATCTCAACCATTACCTATAATTTTGTTCCTGCACCTAAGAAGAGTCAGAAGAATTTTGTCAAAACTACTATTTTTGTACCTCTGAAAGATGGCATAACCATAAATATGGATTTCCTACTCAAAAAAGGTTCACCAGATGACATTGAACATAACAAACTTGGAAAAGAACCTAGAACCTATGATGATTTGAATGAAAAAACCATTGATGCTGAGTTTTCTCCACATCATAACATCTCGGATAACAACATATACATCCAAAATACTCACATGATCGCAACTGGGGATAGACAAGTCACTAACACTGAAAAGGAGAATGAGGTACATTTTGCACTCTTTTCAATACTAAAATTTTATTTTCAACTTTTACTTTCTTCACTCATGAGTTCAATTTTCAGAATCTTTTCAATTTTGCATGTTATCACTCAACACTTTATTTCATGCTCTTAGATCAAAACACTCTTAATCTCCATACCGGTTTAATCCCAATTTTCAAAATGAAAATCCTTTCCTGGAATGTCCCACGAATTGCAAACAACTTTACAAAGAAGCAATATAAAACTTGCTCAAAACTCATAATCATGATTTCATCTTTCTTTGTGAGACTAAAATAAATATTCAAAGAATGATCTCCATTGCTCAGTCCCCAAATTACCATAATTATACTTGTATTAACAGAATTGGTCTTGCAAGTGGTCTTATTCTCATGTGGAAAGATGGTATATTTTGTGACATAGATAGTATTGTTGATAATATCATACATGCTCTTATTAAAATTGATCCTAGTAAGCCAGAAGTTTTATTCTACTTTATATATGTTTAAACATATACTGATCCCAAAAACAAACAATGAAATTTTCTGCATGATCTTAGTGATCGAATTTTTATAGTGGTAAATAAGGTTGTCGTTCACTTGGACTTTGTTGAGATTGATTTAGGCTTGAATATACAAAATACTAAAAACAAAGGAAAATATACAAAATAAGGTCACATGATGAAGAGATACTAGGACGCAGGATTTCACTACTTTTCATATTCTTGTGGTTCAATCATTAATTCTAAACAATATAGCTCAAACAAAAGAAGTTGTGACTCTAATTCTTTGCCAAAAATAGATTTCATAAAACATTAGTTGTAAGTTGTGAGCATGACGCATCAAAAGTAGTTAAAACCAAGCATGCGACATCAAACAAAATAACAAATAATTAGTAGAAATCATAACGCAATTAAAACTATGCAAAAAGTCATATAAAGAATTAATTCATTTACCACAATCATGAAAAGTTGCTTCCTTCGTTGTCCCAGTAATGGGTTATAGCTCCGCATGGTGAAAACACACTCAAAAGTTAATTTCATTGCTCAATAGGTGCTTACAAATATGAGTAGAGTGAAAACAGCAATTTGTAACGCTTATAATTGTTGCAATTGTCACTGTTATAGAGAACGATACAAATTATTTGTCACTGACACTGTAGCTAAACGACAGTTCTGATGCGTCTTAAGTTCTTCGTGTTCTTCAGTGCACCAGCAGAAAACAGTTTTCCTGCAACTTGATTTTCAGCTCTGTTGAAGCTCTAAATGCTCCCTAAACTCTCCATATCCCGCTATGAGTTTTGAAAACTCTTTTTATACCCAACTCCATCAAGAATATCCCGCCAAATCTCTGTAACAATTCCATGCAGTCATCGGAAATAATTTCATGAATTAACTTCTTCACACGTCTGCAGGTACTCTGTGCACTCTCATCATCCTCAAACACGCTCCATAAGAGTTTAGCATGCTTCAAACTCATGCAAACCTTCAACAGATGAAGTAAAAATCTCGAGAATATCTCGAAGAACAAATGTGCCATGTTTTCTTCCACATCACACCACACTCCTAATTTCTCGAAATTAAAGCTCTTACCATATCTGTTTCGATTAAACAGGCTGGTCTCAACTAATTGGAACGATAAAATCTCCCCAAATCTTCTCGATTTTAATGAAGAAAATCATCCCATACACGTACTCCCTGTTTTCTCCCACGCGTGATTGTAGCCAATCGATTCTGACGACATTACCTACCCTGTTTAGTCAAAGCAGGATATTTGATGCAAATTCCAGCTATTTAATATCCTTCAAACTCGTCGAAATCTTCACTGTAAGCTCTTGGGTTTTCAAGAACCAATTCCCGCCAAAATATAATTCAAATGGAGAAGATGACCTCCCCCTATCATGTACAGGTGTGCGAATAGCAGGTGGATTCTTGGGGTGCAAATATCAGCTAGTGTGCCCCTTAGTCAGTGGAGTCCCCATAGTAATAGGTTACCCCATATCAAAAACAGCGAGTCCGGATAACATGTGCCCTCCGGGTGCCTTTAGGAAATTTTCGAGCCGAATTTTCCAAAAATGTTTATTGCCAAAAAAAATACCTACAAACACACAAAACACCATAATAAGTACAAAATCGAGTACCAACAATACAGAAAATTAAGGACAACGTAGACACAAAAATGTGTCTATCAAATACCCCCAAACTTATTATTTTCTAGTCCTCGAGAAAATCTAATCTAAAAAATTAGGTGGCCCTAGTGACCGAGATATAGTCTCGGGAGGGTTTACTAGAGGTGTACCTACAAAACCATTACTCCAAACCCTAGCTATCTACGCAGAACCTTGGAAGGCACTAAAGAATCTCCTTGGTTGGTATACTCTCATTGACTACAGGAGGAAGTACCATGATGCGAAATTCCAATTGTTGTACACGAGTTTGCACTCAGCATACTAAAATTCATATATAAGTGATAGAGCTCTACTCAGATAGTTTCTAGACATCATAACGGAGTCAACCAATCACATGAAAAGATAAAGAAGATGGATAAAGAGAAAAAATAGATGTTTAAAGTGAACAGTGGTTCCCATATCTGTCTGAAGGCCTCTGCCAAGATGAACCTATCCTAATGGACTGAGATACTGGTCTGACTAATATCAACACAACTGGCATATACAAGGGGACCAATGGTCGATAAACCTAACTCTAGGTCAACACAACTGGCATATACAAGGGCACCAGTGGTCGACATTATTGAATTTCTTCCGGTTGGTCTGATGGTCTGGTCTAATTATTATTATTTTTTTTTTGTGGTATCTCAATCATTTTATTTCTCTCTAGCAATGGTAACAACTTGAATCGTGTGCCCCACCAAATCACTTAAAAAATAAAAACAGAAGAATTATGATTCAACGAGATATGGCGAAACTACCATTTTTTTTTAATTCTAACACCTGAGCTCTGTGCTTTTATGAATAGAATCTTTAGATGTTTCCATCTAATCAGATTGGTTCCTCAACTCCTACAACCAAGATGTTCCCATCCACTTAGATTGGTTAGTGCCATCCTTAACAAACATAAATTTCTAGGATGTGGAGTTTATTTATTGCAACTAAAAAGTTCCTCCCATACCCCCAAACTTAAATCTAACATTTTCCTCAATGTTCTAAAGATAAAATTAAAAGCATGAACAAGGAGAAACCGTTACCACTTGAAGCAAAAGAGTTAAGGAAAGATATTGCTGTGTTGCATGAGCATGGGTTACCTCCCAAGAAGTGCTAAGTTTAAAGTCTTCAGCCAGACATCGGAAGGAATTAATCACCTCATAGAATCATAAAGTAATATCCGGAATAACTGTGGATCACCAAAACCAAATAGAGCTCTCACAATTAAAAGGAATCTCCAACATGCCAAGAAAATTAACAAATAAAGCACAACCTTGTCTAGTTTCCTGTTTAAGACAACTACATCTAGTTGTGGTTCAGGTTCAGGTTCTATAATAGGGTCTAGATAAATTATTTCCATGGGTTGCATTTCCTCATAAGTTAGATCCGAATGTTCAGGTTCTAGAGTCTGGAAAAACTCAAATACAAACTTAGAAGCACGTAATAATAGCCTGAATAACTGGGGATCCTCTAAGTCAATCAGATTTGATTCACACATCTGACCACAATGAGAGTGGTGGTGTTCCTTAAACAAACGTGTCGACCCTAATCTCCTAAAGTAATTAGGTTTAGTCTCAAAACTCAATAACTGAGACATTTCAAATTCAAGCATTCCCACAATTGGAATAAAAGTTTTTGGTGGGAAAACAAAATCAATCTGGGTATCATAGCCTGGGTAAACCACATCAACCAAAGGATGGGTTTCTAACAACTGAACTTCTTCTTGGACATTATTAGGTTCGGGAAAACGCGTATGAAGATAATCTTGTAAAATGGTTGAGGCACATATGTCAAGTCCCAAGTGAGGGACCTTTCTAAGAGTTAAAGCACATGGAGAATGATGATCACCCCCAAACTTAGAGTTTTCAGTGTCTCTAGAAAGACTAGTCACAACTTCCCTAATTTCTAGGTCATCGGATTCCTGGAAATGGTCAATTGGTTCTTCTAAGTCAGGTTCATCCTCACTCATCTCTACGAGTTCATCTTCTTCTAAGAGTAGAATTTCTAAATTTCTAGACTCGAAAATAATATTCTCAGGATAAACTAGTTCCTCTAAACCATCATTGGCTTCGTAATCAAAAGGAAGTACAACTTCGTCTAAAACGGTATTATCTCTAGTCAAATCCCCATCCTTTTGAATAGGTGGATAATAATTAAAATTATCGGGATTTGAACCAGAAATATCATTATCATTATCAAGCTCAATAGGAGTAACAAATTCCTGATCACCATGCCTAAATACTTCAGATTCTTCATCAACATTGTCCACATCATACTCATCATTATCATAACATGGAAATGGATGAACCTCATCTACACAAGGAGTGTCACCAATTATAACCACGATATCTTTATTATGAAAATAACTATCCTCATTTTCAAGAGTATTATTGGATACACTATATTGTAAATTCAAGTCATTTCGAGAAATACTTTCGTTCGTCTCTAACTCAAGTCTACGTGTCGACTCAACTATCCTCTCAAGGGTCTCTTCTAAAGAAAGATCCCTAAGTGTTGGATATAAGTTTTCACTTAACCTATTGAGGATATCTTCCAAAGAAGATTCAGTCATTGTTGCAGTTCTTTTATCCATAACTACGTTGCTCACCTCATCTAATTTGTATGTCGATTCAGCTAACTTACGTGATGACTCAGCTAAATTACTGAGAGACTCTTCTAGAGAAGGAATAGGAATTGAAGGATCATAAAAGGACTACTTTTCAATAGTTTGATTGTATCCTCTAAAGACGAAGAACTAGTACTATAATCTTCTTTCCCGTATGACCGATGCGCGTGTGGATAGTAATTGGGCTCACCATGGTATGACCCAAAACCTTGAAAAGGTTGGCGTGCCCAACCACTATTCACACTATGATCATAAAAAGAGTAATGTCCATGTTGTTCAGTTGGATAATCGTTGTATTGGATATACCAGTTCGACATCCTAACTGCAAGGGAATTCTAAACAAGCACAAACAACGCTGACTCGACCACAGCAAGCCTATTTTATTTAGCAAACAAAAAGCATGATGGCTCCACTTAGATTGTTTCTAGACTAGCTTCTATTCTTTCGAAAATAAATTCGTTACAATCTGAGCAAACCTCTCTGGAATCAATCCGAGTTAAAGTAAGTTGAATAGAGACGAGGAAAGCTCAGTGGAGCTTTGATACCCAAGGCCTCACCGGCGTTACAAGGCGGCGTATTCAACTCACAGAAACCATCATGAACTTCATAGTATTCTCAAAAGAGTAACCAATATTTTCCGAACGACTTTCCTAATAAGCTCGTTACCCTATCGGTCTCGTTCTAGTCCAAATTTTAAGGCTTAGGTTCGCGTAGGTTACGTGTTCCTAAGACGGGCAAGAAGGAAACGGTGATGAAATTCGAGTCCTTATCTAGATTTGGCCATGCCTTTCCCTTTACTAGAAAATTAAATCCGATTTCAGGTCCTCAACATATATGCATACGAAATCATCCAGTAAACCCGCTGACAGGGGATTCGCGGGTGTTTAGAATTCTTACCTCCCGTTCCATCCGGGGGATGAACCGTTGAAGTCGACTCGGGCCACGAATCCTATGTCATGTACGAACCTGAGGGGCCGAGGCGATATCGTAATCGTCGTCCTTCTCTGCAAACAGTTTATTTAAAACTACCTTTCCATGGGGTTTTAAAAATAAAGTCCAATGTTCAATGTCCAAAATAAAAGAAGAAAAAAAAATGTCCAAAAATAAAATATTACAAAAATAAAAACCTTAATTATAGTTTCTAAAAAAATAAAAATAAAATTATTTACAAAATCTTCTTCTTCACTCCTTTTGGATTTCTCTTTTCTTTCCTTTTTGGGCTTTTCCTTTCTTTTCATCACTTTCTCTTTTCCTTTAGCTTAGCTCCAAATCTGAAAGCAAACAAAAATACCAAAACGCGTAAAAAACAACAAATAAAATAAAACCTAAAAACAAATCTATAAACAAATCCACTTCGACGGCGCCAAAAATTGATCGAATATTTATAGTGGTAAGTAAGGTTGTCGTTCACTCGGACTTTGTTGAGATTGATTTAGGCTTGAATATACAAAATACTAAAAACAAAGGAAAATATACAAAATAAGGTCACAGGATAAAGAGATAATAGGACGCAGGATTTCACTACTTTTCATATTCTTGTGGTTCAGTCATTAATTCTAAACAATATAGCTCAAACAAAAGAAGTTGTGACTCTAATTCTTTGCCAAAAATAGATTTCATAAAACATTAGTTGTAAGTTGTGAGCACGATGCATCAAAAGTAATTAAAACCAAGCATGCGACATCAAACAAAATAATAAATAATTAGTAGAAATCATAACACAATTAAATCTATGCAAAAAGTCATATAAAGAATTAATTCATTTACCACAATCATGAAAAGTTGCTTCCTCCATTGTCCCAGTAATGGGTTCTAGCTTCGCATGGTGAAAACACACTCAAAATTTAATTTCATTGCTCAATAGGTGCTTACAAATATGAGTAGAGTGAAAAAATCAATTTGTAACGCTTATAATTGTTGCTATTGTCACTGTTAAAGAGAACGATACAAATTATTTGTCACTGACACTGTAGCTAAACGACAGTTCTGATGCGTCTTATATTCTTCGTGCTCTTCAGTGCACCAGCAGAAAACGGTTTTCCTGCAACTTTGATTTTCAGCTCTGTTGAAGCTCTAAAATGCTCCCTAAACTCTCCATATCCCACTATGAGTCTTGGAAACTCTTTTTATACCCAACTCCATCAAGAATATACCGTAATAACTCACTAAATCTCTGTAATAATTCCATGCAGTCATCGAAAATAATTTCCTGAATTAACTTCTTCACACGGCTGCAGGTACCCTGTGCACTCTCATCATCCTCAAACACGCTCCATAAGAAGTTTAGCATGATTCAAACTCATGCAAACCTTCAACAGATGAAGTAAAAATCTCTAGAATATCTCGAAGAACAAATGTGCCCTGGTTTCTTCCACATCACACCAAACTCCTAATTTCTCGAAATTAAAGCTCTTACCATCTCTGTTTCGATTAAACAGGCTGGTCTCAACTAATTGGAACGATAAAATCTCCCCAAATCTTCTCGACTTTAATGAAGAAAATCTTCCCATACACGTACTCCCTGTTTTCTCTCACGCGTGATTGTAGCCAAAGTTAATCGATTCTGACGACATTACCTACCCTGTTTAGTCAAAGCAGGATATTTGATGCAAATTCCAGCTATTTAATATCCTTCAAACTCGTCGAAATCTTCACTGTAAGCTCTTGGGTTTTCAAGAACCAATTCCCGCCAAAATATAATTCAAATGGAGAAGATGACCTCCCCCTATCATGTACAGGTGTGCGAATAGCAGGTGGATTCTTGGGGTGCAAATATCAGCTAGTGTGCCCCTTAGTCAGTGGAGTGCCCCATAGTAATAGGTTACCCCATATTCAAAACAGCGAGTCCGAATAACATGTGCCCTCCGGGTGCTTTTAGCAACTTTTCGAGCCGAATTTTCCAAAAATGTTTATTCCCATAAAAATACCTACAAACACACAAAACACCATAATAAGTACAAAATCGAGTACCAACAATATAGAAAATTAAGGATAAAGTAGACACAAAAATGTGTCTATCACTTAGTGAAGTAGTTTATCATCCCTGGCTCGTTATAGGTGATCTAAAATTTCATCTATCTAGGAATAGTAGCAGCTCCGACACTTGGGGTTCAAAACGGGGTTAGAGACTCTGGTCATTAAGATCTTGGCTATGATGGTAATGACTACACCTAGAATAGTAATAGTTATGGAACTGGTACTAGGAAATCTATATTGGATATGTATTTAGGTAATGTTGATTGGTTCTTACACTTTTCTCAAGCAAAAGTTTTTCATCTAAATCATATTGCATCTGATCATTGCGCAATTTTGCTTATTATTGATCCTTTACCTAGGAAACTCTGGAAACCTTTCAAGTTGTTTGGAACTTGGATGCAGCATGATTCCTTTAGCAACCAAATGGAAACAGCTTGGAACATTAGTATGAATGGTATCCCTGCTCATAAATTTAAAAATAAGCTATAAAATACTAGGATCACTTTGTCTCACCAGAATAAAATGGAATTTGGAGACATTCATAAAAATATCATTTTATTACAAAACCAAATTGATAACGCCGAAAAAGAATCTATCTCTGACAACCAGGAAATGAGAGTTAAAACTTTTACCATGATCTAGAAAACTAGTACAAAATCCAAACTAGTTTCTATGAGGAAAAATCTAGGGATAAAGCATATCCATGATATGGATAACAATACAAGATATTTTCATTCCTTGGTGAATAAAATGCTTCACAAGAACAACACTAGTGACCTTAGTTACGATACTGGGAATCGGTCCAGAGAGATAATCTATTAGTAATCTTTCCACTGGCCACTTTAGTTCTATTGCTTGCACTAGTAATCCTGTTTTGCATGGTGACGCTTTTAATATTAATCCTGCTATTATTAATCAAAATGATAATATTGATTTGCTTGTTGTTCCTTCTGCTGAGGAAATTGTTAATGTTGTCAAATCCATGCCAGCTTGGAGTTCACCAAGCCTTAATGGTTTCCAAGCTAGGTTTTACCAATCACAGTGGTCCATTGTAATAAGGATGTCATTGAGGTTGTTTATCAATTCTTCGGAACTGTTTTCATGCCCAAGTGTCTTAATAAGACTTACATTTGTCTGATTCCAAAGGTGAAAGATCCTAAAAAGCCTACCAAATTTAGACCTTCGGGTCTGTGCAATGTTTCTTATAATATTGTTTCTAAATCCTAGCTAATACGATTGGACCTTATCTTAATAAACTTATTTCTCCATATTAGACTGCCTTTATTACTGGTAGAGCCAATTCATGATAACATAATAATAGCTCATGAAATTATTCACACCATGAAACGAAAAGAAGGTTCTGGGGGTACTATGGATTTGAAATTGGATCTGTCAAAAGATTTTAATAAACTTGAATGGTATTTACTTTTGAAAGTTCTTTCCCATTTTGGCTTTAATGAATATTTTTGTAAGCTAGTTCACAATGCATATCTACCACTAGCATAAGTGTTTTGCTGAATGGATCTCCCTGTCAAGAGTATATACCTTCTAGAGGTATTAGGCGGAGACCCATTGTCTCCTTATTTGTTTATCATGGCAATGAAATGTCTCTTCAGAAGCATAAGTTTTGCTGAGACTAACAGAATAATTACAGGTGTTAAATTGGCTAGAAGAGCTCCTCCTACAACTCATCTTTTATTTGCAGATGATATTCTCATTTTTGCAAAAGCTGATATGAATCATATTGACAATATTCTAAGCATCCTGCATGAATTTGGAAATCTTTCTCGTCAGACTCTGAAGTTTCAAAAATCCTGTGTTTATTATAGCAATAATTTAAGTCCATGTGCTTGTGATAATTTGGATAAAAGGCTTATTCTGGAAATTGTAAGTGACTCAAAAACTTATTTGTGTGCCCCTTTAATTTTAGACAATTCTAAAGTTAAGTCTGTTGATCCTATAGCTCAATCTGTTGAAGCTAGACTCAAACATTGGGTTAGTATTACTCTAAGACAATCTGGTAGGACTACCATGACTAAGTCAGTCTTAAACTCTCTCAAAATTATCAAATGGGTTGTTTTAAAAATACCTACTAGTATTATTGATAAACTGGACTCCTTACAGAGAATTTTTTGATGCGGGCATAAGGGTAATAAAGGGATCAAATTTGTTGCTTGGTCTACCCTCAACAAACCTAAGGAATTTGGGGGGGGGGGGGGGGGGGGGGTAGGTTTTAGGAATCCGGAAGCCTTAAATAGAGATCTCATTAGCAATATTTCTTGGAAAATTTGTTCTAACTCAGATGACTTATATGATCAGATTCTAGTATTTTAGGACTACCAATCCTCTTCATTTACAAACACCGAGTGATAATAGCTTTTGGATCTGGAAAGGAATATATAGGAAGATTAAAACCATTAATGAGAATTGTTTCTGGTATGTTATGTGTGGTACTAAAATTAATATTTGTTTGGCTAAATGGGTGATTGTCCTAAATCATCCACCTGAACCAGCAGTTAGCATTAATGCTTATTCTACTCTTATTTATGTTCATGAGTTGTTTCTGCCAAGTACTAGAACTTGGAATGTGCAGTTAATCCAAGATACTTTCAATATAAATTCTGCAGACAAAACTTTGTCCATGCAAATTCCTAAACATGGTAATGACACTCTTAACTGGATTCATGATCAGAAAGGTATTTTTATTGTCAAAAGTGCCTATAAGATTTTTAGTAATAACACTACTAAGTCTGCAGGTACTCATCATGTCAGTAAAATAAAATGGAAATCCATCTGGAAATGTAAAAATCCTCATAATGTTAAACTGTTTGTTTGGAAATGTCTCTAAGAAATAGTTCCAACTAGGGATAAGATTGCTATATACAAACATGATACTGAATCCTATTGTAGATCATTACATCTTTTTCTAGATTTCTCTCATGCTAGATATATCTGGCTTGGTGTTAATGTGATTGTTAGTACCATAAGGACTCTGCATGGTAACTTTTTTAATTGGACTGGAAGATGGTTTCTCGCTGCTAATGTTAATATTTCATCTTCTGAAAATAAGCATACTTTGTTTTTGTTTATGATTATTATATGGTGTATTTGGAAGGATAGATGGGTTGTTGTTTTTTAAAAAAATAAATAAAATAAGATCTTTACTATAAACAATATTCTTGTTTTACTAGATGGTTATAAACAGAGTGTTTCCACTCCTTCAAATAATAGTGACAGTTTATAGGTACATATTCAGAAACAGGATCCCCTAGATAGGGATTATGTTAAAATTAACATTGATGTATCTTTTCTCAAACCAAACTTAACAAGAGGCATGGGACTAATAGCTAGAGATTTTGCAGGTCAATGCCATGAAGTTAAAGGAAGGTATTCCAATAGAGTAAGGATTCAGGACCAGGAGGTGGAGCAGATGGAATGTCTTGCATTGCATGAAGCAGTGGAGTGGGCAATCTCAAAGAACTTTGTGAAAGTTATATTTGAGTCAGACAGTGAAGTCCTAGTTAAGTCAATAAATGAGGAAAAAATTTATGTTCATTGGTTAAACCAGAGTCGTGAGTTTTATGTTTGTCAGTCAGTTAATAAAATAAAGAATAGAGTAGCTGAGGTAGTAGCTAAGAAAGCTACAATTGGTGGCATAAACATCGAGTACATTGATGATTTCCCACCTGATACTAGTGCATATGTACAAGGGGATATCACTATTTGTAATTTGAACGTCCGATAAAAAAAAAAAAAACTCTTCTTGAATAAAAAAAAACCTTTAAAAACTCTTCTTGAATTAAAACTTTCCCTATGCCCGTCTGAGTATACCAATTTTTTATAAAACCTTAATACTTTTGTTATTTATATATTCATATTTACCCCGCTCTATATTCCAACAACAGTGCATTCTTTATGTTAGAGCACTGCTCGGTCGAACTCGCAAGCGTTGCTATCTCAAGCTTGTTTGTCAAGTTTAGGTGATTGAAACTATAAGTCTTGATTACTAGTCTACTTATAGCTATGTCACGAATTAGGATAGAATGTGTAGTTGATATTTAGACTTCGTGGAGTTCATCGATTGAAGACGAAGATCTATTGAGGAGAGCTTGGAGGAACTTCATCAACAAAAGGTATGTGGAGACTAAAACTTATCTATCACTCGGAAGTCTATTTTATTTTATCTCCTAATGAGACTAAGTCGTATAGCTATATAGACTTTTATATTATACACATTTGATATTTCGAGCTGAGTTTAACTAGGTTATCTATTTCTCAAAATATGTATTGGAAGATTTTTGCTTCAGCTACGTTCATCATATTCTTGACGAGTTTAGTTGGAAATAATTTGTTTATTGGAAACTAAATAATAAGTCAAAAGATGACCATGTGAAAATCGCCTTGAAACATCTTACATGATTTGTATGAGACAATCATTTGATGTCGACTCGGAAAGTTTAATATTGATCATTCAATCACTTGAAAATTACTTATAAGCTAATAGTTTGTGTGAGACAGCTATTGTTGTCTTCTAAGGATGTTTCAAGATTGAAATGGGAGTTTAAAACAAATTAACCTTTGTCTGGATACAACACATTATGTATACCAGTATGAAAACTGTTGTGGTATGATTCAGGTCCGAAAATCTTGTTTGCATAACAGTATGCGAACAGTTTTAACTGTTAAATTCCGGGAACCAAGTTTTCATACCATTACGTGAACGGTTCTACCTGAGTTAAGGTCCGGGCCAGCAGTATGCATACCGGTTTGCAAACTGATGGACAAGACTAAAGTCCGGAAGCTATAGTTTGCGTACCCGTTTGCAAACTTAGTGGTTAAAGTTCTAAAATAGGTTAAGTATGTTTTCATCCTCATGATAAAATACATTTATGAATTAAGGAATGCAATCTTTACCAACCTTGTCTTAATGTTCCGATTTTGATTCAATTGGTTCATATGCTTTGTTACTAAGCTATCTTACTTTTGTTTGAAAGCAAACCCTGATTTAAAAGACTATATAAGGGAGAACTCTAGCAACTGGAAAACCTAATCCCGAAACTTTCCTGTGTCCTGGTTGAGATTAGAGTCGATTCTCATTTAACTTGGGTTTTTCCAATACCATTATAGGATAATGACTTGAAGTGGGATTCGTGAAGCCAGACACTACTATTTTCTATGTAGTTGCATGATCTTATATTATATGTTCTATCATATTGAGTATTATCTTCTGTAAGATTAGCTCGAGATTTATCTCCCATAGGTAAGATATAAAAAGTAATCACAAAGCTCCTCGTCTCATTTTTTGTGATTCCACAATAACTTCTTCTACTACCATATAGTTAAGTTATTGTGAGGTGACTGATATTTCTAGGCCGTTCTTAGGGAATATAAGACCGGATTATCAATTGGTTCCTGTTCACCTTGATTTATCAAAAGACGAAACAAAAACTTCACAGTTACTTATGTGGGAGACAAGTTTATCTATCAGAATATACTTATATGTGGGAGACAGATTTGTTTATAAGTCTTCGACTTTGGGTCGTAGAAACTCTTAGTTGTGGGTGAGATAATCTAAGAGAATCAAGTGTGTATAGTCCTGCTGGGATTCAGAGGCATAAGGAACGAGACTGTACCTTAATCGGTGTGAGACTTGGTTAGGGATCAACTACATTCCAGTCTGAAGTTAACTTGTAGTAGGCTAGTGTCTGTAGCGGCTTAATACAGTATGATATTCAAATCTGGACTAGGTCCCGGGGTTTTTCTGCATTTGCGGTTTCCTCGTTAACTAAACTTCTGGTGTCTGTGTTATTTCTTTTCCGCATTATATTTGTTTATATAATTGAAATATCAGAGGTTGTACGTAGATCAATCAAATGGTAAATCCAACCTTTGGTTGTTGATATAAATTGATTGACACTTTGACATTGGTCTTTGGTACCGTCCGATTTATTTCTCATATCAGTCGGGCTCACAGATTTCTATCTGTTCGATTGCAGATTGTATTTAGAAATTGAGATGTAACTGTTTGATATATTTCTTGATTGAGCTCGCTTTATAAGATGGTGATCTCGGAATTGTATTGGAGTTAGTCCATACAGATTGTCGAACGAAATATTGGGTGTAGGTGTTATACCCCCGCTTTTTCAATTGGTATCAGAGCAGGCAATCACGTTAAAGACCTCATAAGTCTGTGTTTGTAGCAATCTGACTCTATGGACAAAAATGATATCTCTATAAACGTACCGACGGTCTTCGATGGCTCAAATTACTTATGGTGGAAAATTGTTATGCGTGCCTTTCTCCAAGCGCGTGATTTTCAATCATGGGTTCGTTTTGTTAATGGCTATAATCCTCCAATGGTTACAGTAAATGGTGTAAATGTTCAAAAGTATATTGGTGAGTATGAGCCTATCGAGATTCTTGCTGCAAAGTAAAACTTTGACGGAGTGAATGCTATCATCCATGCCATTACCCCAGATCTTCAGCACCATGTGACTACGTGCACTCGGTCTAAAAATGCATGGGATATCTTAGAAACTGTATTTGAAGGGAATACCTCTGAAAAGGAAGCTAGGCTGCAAAATCTAAATTCTGAATGGGAAAACCTTTGTATGGCTGATGAAGATCCATTTGATGAGTTTAATCACAAAGTGTCTGAAATTGTTAATGCATCTTTTGCATTGGCTAAGACTATTCCTGAAAAGGACAATGTGATGAAAATTCTCAGATCTCTTCCAGCTCAATATGATTCTAAGAAACATGCCATCGTTTAAGGAAAATAACCTTGATACACTTTCCAGAAATACTCTTGTTGGGATATTAAAGATATTTGATCATGAGCATACATCCAAGTCTGGAAAGGATATTGCTTTCAAAGCACAAAAGAACACTAAATTACTTGATAGAAGTAAAGTGTTGGCAACTCTGTGGATGATCCTATTGAGACTGATTCTTCAGATGAGGATCTTGACAATTCATTCTCTCTGATCACAAGACAGTTTAGAGACCTTCTTTTGAAGAGAAGTAAACGGTTCACCAGAGATAAACCCATATCATCAGTTAATCCTCATGATCGTTCCCCTCCAAAAAAAGGGACACCGTCGACACTGATGATGAAGATATGCCACAGTGTTTCAAGTGTAAAGGTTTTGGTCATTTTGCTAATGAGTGTCCAAATCGTAGAAAATACACTGGTAACAAAGGTCTTGCGACAACTCTTAATGAAATCTATGGTCTCTATGATTCAAATGAAGATTAAAAATCAAGTGTTGCACTCCTTGGCGAAAATATTAACTTTGATAATTGTAGCAAACATACATCAATCTTGATATTCTTACTGGAGAAACTTCTTCGACCACTTTGGAGGATAACATGGATTTTACTCTATATACTAAAAATTATACCTCACATATTTCAGGTACTTCAATCTGTTTAGCAGCATACTCGGCTGGTACCTGAACCGTCCTTCACATTGACATGTTCTTATTGTACTTTTAAGGGTCATGAACTCTCAAAGTTTTTCAAGTACAAACATAAAATAAGATATGTCCACAAACTTCAACGGAGAGCAAGTCGATTAGCAAACAAAGCTAAACTTGTTCTGAAGTCGAATCCATCTGAGGTATGTAAACTTAACTCATCTACTAAGAAGTTGATTTCTAAAGAAAAAATTAGACCTCTACAGAAGAAAACTAGGTCTAAATGTTCTTTGAAAGGAACTAAGAATTCCATACAAGAATCACATGGTGAATAGATTATTGTTCACCCCAACACAGTCTAATTGTGTTGAAAGTGCATCTTGTCTCATATACACGAATTCAAAGAGACAATAGTCATGCACAATCGGGTTTTAGGAAAAGAATTTTTCTTATTTTGTTTTATTTTTAGAATTCTGTTGATCTTTTCATGGTATTGAAAAGATTTACCTTGTTTGATTAGTAAAAGAGGGTTAAAATCAAAATTTCTACCTTTTTTAGGGTTGAGAATTGTTCGTACGTGAATCCTACTTACTCTTTATATAGGTTCTGTAACCCTACGTTCCTTTTTTCCTTCTCTGAAAACTCTTTTTATCAAAAGATTGCTTGTGGAGCTACTTTTGTGTAAGTTCTCTCACAATCCCATATTTTAATGGAGACTCCAAGCATCATATCTTCTGATGGAAAGATGTTAATATGATTGTTAAGCCATCAATCATGAAGGAAAATGGTAAATCTCATTCCTCTACAACTTTGAAGAGGAAACAGAAGAATATGAAGAAACCAAAGGCTAATTCCTCAAATCTTCAGAAGTTTTCTGGTATTCTTGAAGAGTTGAAAGAAAAAAGGATGGAGATGCAGCAAATAAAGGCTATTGTTCTAATATCTCTTGAAATTCAGAAGGCCCTGGTTCGGCATCAGTCAAGAAGGTTTGTTGGAATTGACTCCTTTCTTCATGAACCTTATGTTCCAATGTATGTTGACGGCTAGGAGTTCAGGGAAGATAAAGAATTTTTCGAGAATTGTAATGTATAGGAAACTTTTTATGAGAATTTATTCTTGTGTTTAAGAAGGATAACTAGAGTTTGGAATAGCAAATATTGTGATTACACATAGCTATTGCCAACGATTTTCATTTTGCAATGTTTTAGATTTATTTATTTAAAGTCTAAGTTATTTGGAATATGATTTGCAGTATTAATCTTTATTTGTTTTATATATTGCAAAAATGTATTATTGGATATGTGTGTTTATGTCCGTGAACTATGATTAGCTCATATATGTTCAAAAGTTGAGTCTATTATGTATTTATGCAAATATTAATAAAATATAGAATGAACTTTTGAATATTTCGCAATATTGATCTTTCTTTGTTCCACTTTTCTGTGAAAATAATGTATGGCTCCGTAAGTTTTGTTATATTGAGCATTTCCAACTAAATTAATCTATAAGGTCTTCTTGTGATTAATTTATTCGAGTTTTCTGGATACAAATTCATGTTTCATGCAATTTATTAATGTCCAAAGAAATCCTTCTTTTCTTGTTAAAAGTAAGGTCTCTCTTGTTGTTCTTTCGGGAATGACATTATATGGGGGAGAGTTCTTAATTGAACTTGTGCTTAATTGCAAAATCTTTGTGGGGAGTGCGGCTATGGAATATTGTAGGAGTTATCTAGTATCTTTATAAACTCCTTGATGAATACACTAAGTTTCAACTATGTGAAATCATCGAAACAAAGTTGATATGTTCTCTTTTAGTAATGAATTATCTCTTTGAGAATTTCATTATGATCCCGTAATTTTCGTACCTTTGCCAATTTATATTGACAAAAAGGGGGAGAATTATTTGGTAGTTCACACTACATACACATGGTTTACAGATCATTATGTAAGGGAGAGTGGTTTTCATTGTGAGATGGAAGTATTGAATAAGGGGGAGTGATACATATCACAGTTGTATTATTGTCAAAGTTGTGATACAATTTGACTTTGATGTTGTATAATAATACTATCACACTGTATGATAATGATTGAGAACAGATGTTTTTCATATGTTTTCTGATTGTTATGGCTACGGATCTTCAACAACAATGATGCTGAGTTGAACACGTTCAGAATCACGAGAGTACTTGGAGTGGCGAAGAATTCAAGGATTGTTGAAGAACCAAGGAAATCAAGCATGATGGATGAGAAGCTACAAAGTTTATTTGTTTTATAATCCATATGTATTGATAGTTTTGCCACTAAAATTGACAAAGGGGGGGGGGGGGGAATTGTTAGAGCATTGCTCGGTCGAACTCGCAAGTGTTGTTATCTCAAGCTTGTTTCTCAAGTTTAGGTGATAAAAACTACAAGTCTGGATTTCTAGTCTACTTATAGCTATATATCGGATTATGATAAAATGTTTAGTTGAGCTTTAGACTTCACGACGTTCATCGATTGAAGACGAAGATCTACTGAGGAGATCTTGGAGGAACTTCATCAACAAAAGGTATGTGGAGACTAAAACTTATCTATCACTCAGAGGTATATTCTATTTTATCTTCTAATGAGACTAAGTCGTATATCTATATAGACTTTTATATTATGCACATTTGATATTTCGAGCTGAGTTTAACTCGGTTATCTATTTCTCGAAATATGTGTTGGAATCTTTTTGCTTTAGTTACGTTCATCATATTCTTGACGAGTTTAGTTGAAAACAATTTATTTGTTGGAAACTAAATAATAAGTCAAAAGATGATCACGCGAAAATCTCCTTGAAAGATCTTACATGATTTGTGTGAGACAATCATTTGATGTCGACTCGGAAAGTTTCGTATTGATCATTCAATCACTTGAAAATTACTTATAAGTTAATAGTTTGTGTGAGACAGCTATTGTCGTCTTCTAAGGATGTTTCAATGATTGAAATGGGATTTTAGAACAAATTAACCTTTGTCTGGATACATCACAGTATGTATACCAGTATGCAAACTGTTCTGGTATGATTCGGGTCCAGTATTTGGTTCATATGCTTTGTTACTAAGATATCTTAGATTTGATTGAAAGAAAACCCTGATTTGAAAAACTATATAGGGGAGAACTCTAGCAACTGGAAAACCTAATCCCGATATTTTCCTGTGTCCTATTTGCGACTACAGTCGATTCTCCTTTAACCTAGGTTTTTCCAAAACCACTATAGGTTAACGACTTGAAGACTTTATTTGGGATCGCGAAGCCAGACCCAACTATTTTCTCTGTAGTTGCGTGATCTGATCTTACTTGTTTTATCGTATTGAGTACTATCTTCTCTAAGATTAACTCGAGATTTATCTCCGGTAGGTAAGATATAAAAAGTAATTACAAAGCTCTATGTTTCATTTTTTGTGATTCCACAATAACTTCTTCTACTACCATATAGTTAAGTTATTTTGAGGTGATTGATATTTCTAGGTTGTTCTTCGGGAATATAAGACCGGATTATCAATCGGTTCCTGTTCACCTTGATTTATAAAAATACGGAACAAAAACTTCACAGATATATCTGTGGAAGACAGATTTATCTATCAGAATAGAATTATCTGTGGGAGACAGATCTGTTTATAAGTCTTCGACTTTGGGTCGTAGCAACTCTTAGTTGTGGGTGAGATCAGCTAAGGGAACCAAGTGCGTAGAGTCCTGCTGGGAATCGGAGGCGTAAGGAACGCGACTGTACCTTAATCGGTGTGAGACTTGGTTAGGGCTCAACTACATTCCATTCCGAAGTTAACTTGTAGTAGGCTAGTTTCTGTAGTGGCTTAATACAGTGTGGTTTTCAAATCTGGACTAGGTCCCGGGGTTTTTCTGCATTTGCGGTTTCCTCGTTAACAAAACTCCCGGTGTCTGTGTTATTTCTTTTCCGCATTATATTTGTTTATATAATTGAAATATCACAGGTTGTGCGTAGATCAATCAATTGGTAAATTCAACCTTTGGTTGTTGATATAAATTGATTGACACTTGGGCATTGGTCTTTGGTACCGTCCGAGTTATTTCTCATATCAATCGGGCTCACATATTTATATATGTTCGATTGCAGATTATATTGAGAAATTGAGATATAACTCTTGGATATATTTCTTGATTGAGCTTGCTTTATAAGCTGGTTCTCTTAGAATTATATTGGAGTTAGTTCATATAGATTGCCGAATGAAATATTGGGTGTGGTTGTTATACTCCTATTCCCCCCCCCCCCCCCCCCCCCCCCCCCCCCCCCCCCCCTTCACTTTATACCAAACCTCATCTTCAAAGTGGTAGATTATGTTGTTATACAATAGTGTTTGGGGTTCATTATAGCAACTCTTCTTTGAAATGGCAGATTATGTCGTTATACATATACCAAACCTCATCTTCAAAGTGGTATATCATTTTTTTATACAATAGTGTTTGGGGTTCATTATAGTAACTCTTCTTTGAAGTGGTATATTATGTCGTTATACATAGTGCCGAGAAATTAACTTCTAATTCATAGTTTCGACGTCTTTTATAGAAAAATTGTTGTTGAAATGGTGAGAGAGTGAGAATAACAACGCTAACGGATCCTCACTCTTTATGTAGATCAAAATATTTATGACAAGCTACAGTTTAACCAAGGTAGTCAGTATCGGTTATACCGGCCGATATTATAGGTTTTCATCGTGTATCGGGAGAAACCCTTGCGATATCTAAAATATCGGCGATATAAGGATTGAACAATAAAAACACTCATATCGGCTGGTACAGACCGATATATCAGGTTCACTGATACACTGATAATATCGGTAATGGTAATTTGGTAGGATAAATTATTTAGATCTGAAAATCTGTAAACAAAACCCTTCCTCCTAATTATCTCCTCCTTTTGTACCCTTGAAAACTCAATCCGATTCTATAAAGAAATTTCCAACTATTTAATTTTTTTAATGAGTTTTTTTATCCTTGAAACAACTATGATTCTTTATTGTTGATTTTCTTTCTTCAGGAGATTTTTCAAACATTATCGTTGCTTTTATCTTTATCATCGTCAATTCAGATTAGTAGCAACGACATGGTCATCTGAAATAGGAGTAGTAAATATGGGATAGATAGTGGAATGAGACTGAATTTGTTCTGTAAAGCCTTTGATCTTGAGAATGAATGCATGATATGGCACCAATTCTTTTAGATTTAACATTATAGTCTTAATTCGACGTAATCTTTTGTACAGCTGTATCGGACCCTGCCGATACGATACCGATACATGACATTAACTACTTTGAGTATAATAGAGCTTTGTTAATTCATATTCTCTCTGCCTCCCTAATAAATGACCTAGTTTAAGTTTGCACAATTTTTAAGACAAGTAGGAGGGAAGAGTATTTTTATGTTTTAAGTATTTTTCACTATACCTTTATGGATAATAATTAGTAAAATTTAGAAATGATTTATCTCTAAGACTATACCATAGATATTCGTAAACTTTATACATCAAAAGCATTTTAAAACATCTACGAAACGAGTATAAACACGACTATCAAATTATAGATAGTTTTTATACTAATGATAATCAATTAAAAGGGTATTTTTAGAAATATTCCTTATTTGATGATATAGATCACTTATTAATGGGACAAAATTTAAGAACGAATAGGTAATCTATTAGCAATGTAGTACGATTTGGGGATCGGCCCCGGCTCAGCTGGAGACCGATCCCTGAGTATTTCCCAAACCCCGGCCGATCCATACCGAGTAACTCAGTGAGTCATACATGTACATACAATTTTTAGATATGTGAACTGTTCGTGATGTGGAAGAAAAAGGAGAAGAAAAATGGTGAAAAACTAGTTCAAAAAAAAGTAGAAACTTATGGAGCTGGATGTTTCTTGTGCCTCCAGTATTGGTTTAAGTTTTTAGGGTGTTATAAAATGGTTTGGGAACTATTTTGATCTTAGTCTGCCGAGTTATTCGTGACTCAGTAAAACTGACTCGGTCTGAGTCACTACTAACTCGGTGAGTAAATAGAGAATATCCTGCTCCGCCGAGTTTTTAAGGATCGTACCGGCCAAAGACCGATACCTGGGTTACTCACGAGTAACTCGGCTGCGTACTACATTGTCTATTAGTGTAACTCGGCTGACTCGGCCGAGGCGTACTACATTGTCTATTAGTGTAACTCGGCTGACTCGGCCGAGGCGTACTACATTGTCTATTAGTGGGACAGAGGGAATATGCGTTGCAGGAGTTAAGATTGAACAAAACAAGTTCCCAATGTTGTGTGATTCGCAGCATATCAATAAGAACAATGAACTATCATGTTATACGAACACAAAAACTCCAATGAGGTTATCCTATTTGTAGTGTAAAAATGAACTAACATGTATTAATTCATTTAAAAAAAATTACAGATTTTGAAGATATATATTACAAATGCATCCTTAACTTCTAATTGAAGGCCTAGTACAGTTACAAACATTATGTATAACGAAACTAAGAAGCTGCTTGACAGCTCCATTTTCGGTTTCAGTGTTCATCATACAACAGGAAACTAATTCACAAAATCAATGCCAGATCTGCTACTTCAAGCCATCTGTGATCCAAAGAACTTGTATAAGTACCCAAAATATGCCCAAAGTTCATTCCTTAGGAAAAAGTACTCTCAAATAGTATTCTATGTTCAGTAACTTACATAGATTTGGAGAAAAACCAAGCTCACGATTTATGAAGCATGGAAACAACCAAATAATCGAATGCCTTTTATCATGATTTTGCCTTCCCATTAACCCCCTCGCGCCGATCCCTGAAATGACTAAGTATTTGTTGTGCCTGCCCAAAACAAGCATATTATCAATTAATAATATACTGTTCACCGGGAAGGAAAAGAACAGTTTTCATTCATCTTGTAAATGGAATTGTTTGTTGCATACCTTCTCCTTGGCTCTTGGTGTACCAGACATAGATAATGCAACAAGAGGTGGCACAGCGCCTTCTTGCAGAACTAGGCTGCAGAACTTGTAGCTGCTAAGGCATAATTGCAATACAATGGAGGCAGCGTTCTCTTTTCCCCTTTGAGACCCAACTTCTATAGCCTCAACAAGTAAAGGAATCCCACCTTCACGAGTAATTTCTAAGCGTCCCTCTGAAATCATTGATAGGTTTGCAAGCAGAGCAAGGGCTTTGTCAGCCATCCCTGAATCAGGGTCCATCAGCTTGATGAGGTATTTTACTGCTCCAGCTTGAACTATCCATGCTTTGTTCTCGTGAAATATAGATAAATTGAACAAGGCTGTAGCTGCATCTTTCTTTCCTCTTAGAGTTCCAGTACCTAGAAGGTCCACCAAGGCCTTCACTGCACCGGAACGTCCAATCATAATCTTGTACTGCTCCAAAACAGAGAGACTGAAAAGAGTAGCGGCAGAATTCTCTTTGGCTCCTTCGCTTCCCGATCTAAGAACAAGAATAAGGGGTTCCACGGCCCCAGCTTCTGCAATCTTTACCTTATTATCTCCGTTGATGGATAGATTCAGAAGAGCTGTCACAGCATGCTCTTGAGTGAGCTTCACCCTCGAGTACAGCAGTGAAACTAATGGTGCTATGGCCCCACATTCGGCCACAATAACGCGATTCCCCTTATTGTGCTTTGTAAGTAGCCGCAACTCTACCGCAGCTGCAGTTTGTGCTTCAGTTGAATGGCTCTTTAAATCTTCAACTAGCTGTTTAACATGGGAAGAAGAGGTCAAGTCATCAGACCCAGAATCTGTAGATGGAAGAGACAGACTTCTTTGATGGTTACTGTTTCCATCCTCATTCATTGATATTCTCGACTCCGATCTATGAAATCTTTCTTCTGATGGGGATGGTGAAAATGTAGAAGCTCTATGTAAAGGAGAAAACGACGGACCTTCAGATATGACATCCACTGAAGCCTCAGTGACACTGCTGTATCTACCTGATGATGACAACTCCACCCCTCGCTTCTCAGGCTCATTCTGAATTCCATGAGAGGACCTTGAAGAGGAAGTACTACTATGTAAAGAACCAGATAAGCTACTTACATGATTGATTTCTTGAGATAGAGATGAGAGGGAAGGTGTCTCATTGCTAGCCTTCTTGCTGATATTGGAAAAACTTATGTTGTTTTCCTCGCACCAATTATCGATTAGAGCCTTCACTGTATAATTTGGAATAAGATTTGTATGAGTAAGAGTTTGCCTGGTTTTAGGGCATATATTATGCCCATGATCTAGCCACTTCTGAATAAAAGATTTCTCATAGGTCTGTCCAGAGGCAACTATTACAGGGTCTGACATAAGTTCCAAAGACAGTGGACAACGAAAATACGAAGGGACGGGTGGAACCCTAGGTGTTTCTTCAAATAAGGCGAGTTCAACTATGCAATCACGAACATGTGAGATGAGAGTGACAATCTGGTTAATGAGGTCTAACACATTTTCCTTTTTCAAGGATCGAGTCTTAACTCTTGCCTTCTCCAAGGCCATACTCTCTGTCAGCAACTCTTGATTTGATGTCAAACTAAGTGCCCTCATAATTCGGATTAGATGCTCAGCACAAGGAACAAGATTTTCCTTTTGATCCCCCAGAGCCTCCTCTATGACGAGTGATATTCTATCGCGCTCCTGATACTGAAATTCTTGCATATTTTTCTGTAAAGAAAGCTGACATTTCAAAACTACATAGACGATATTCAAGAGATCATAAACACCATACTACAAGCGAAATATAATGAAAAGGTAATGCTCCATACTCAAGTACCTGAATGGCTGATAAATGTGAACCAAGTGGAGATGCCCGTAGGAGTCTACAAAGTATGCTTATGATCTCCAATGTGGAACTCTGGACCTTCACCGCCAAAGGTTCACTGTGCAGAACCTAGATATGCCGACGGAAAAGTAAACTAATCATAAACAATATATTACAACACAGAAACCACCCGAACCAACTATAACGACTGTGAGTCCATATACTTGATGATTAAGGGAAAGTGAAGGGACTCACACTGACTGTCTTGCTCATCTTTAAGCACCACTTCTCCAAGAATTCTCTGGCCTCATTAACAATTACATCCAATTCCTCAAGTTCTTTAACGAGGTTTGCATCCAAAGGAACCGAGGAATCAACTATTTCATCCAGCACCGACTTCAAAAGTTTTAACAAACCAACCATGTTTACATAATCCCTCTCTATGATTGCAGAGTCCATAGTATGGCATGCAACTAAGAGAATGAAGCGGGATATACTGTTGATCAAACATCTTACAGATTTTTTCTCCATTGGACCTGTTTGCATGAGGGGAAAACATATATGAACAAGTTGCTTCAAAAAAAAAAAAATAATTACGAACAAGAATTAATATCAACAGCAAATCCTAATGCTACAGAAATTCAAAATTAAAGTTTCAATTCCATAAACCTCTTGCTTAAAACAGTTCAACAGAAAACTAGCCAACGAATCTAAACCTCGGCAGTCAACTTGTTCTTTACTTTCCTTGGTCTGGCAACTAGTTTCCGCAGCCTTAGATTGCCGTCAATACCCATTCATATGATGTCAAAAGAAAATTATTTAAAAGTTAAAACATATTTAAAGGAGATTCAGATTCCCCTAAAAAACTTTACCACTGTTCAGAATTAAGAATTAAAATCAACTCAGAATTCCCAAACTAATCATCTCAAGTCTCATCATGTTCATATCCTATGATCCGTAAACCAATAGCCAAGTTACTTACAAGAAAAACCTCAGCTTAAACACACATACCCCTTTCTAAAATCTAAATACACCAACCAAAAACCTAAAACCCTACTTCAATTAGATAACCAATGACAAAACAAACTAAATCTCAGTCTTCAAACATATTTGCCAGGAGAAGAAAAACATAATTTATAAACTATCAGGTGCTTCTAAGTGTATTACTGTTGATCAGTAAATTAGGATGTACAAGATTCTACTAATCAACAAAAAAGGAGCAATACTAACTGGAGTTCATATGCAATCAAGAAAAAAACTAATCTAAAAGAATCATAAAAAATTATCACAAGCCCAAACCCAAACACACTAACCTTTTAATTTTACTCTATCTCAAGATAGTGGAAGGAAACAACAAATCTGAGCTGAACCGCAAGTTAGATAAAAGCATTCAACTGACAACTTGATCTGCTGATCACTGTGTATCTCCCTTCCCATTCATAGCACAACTCTAATGAGAGATAGGGAGAGAGGAGTTGCAGACTTTCAGTTAGAACTTGGAAGTGGGGAGAAAAAGAGAGAGAGTTGCTGGAAAAATGGGACCCTGTTTTAAATAGTTGATATTTGGTGAAATCATTGATTAAGATTAAGAAATTCAAAGGCCAGAAAATGTGACAAAATCAAATGATCTCACAATAAAGGCAGCTTTTCTTTTAGGTCATACAACAGCTTTTATATTAAAAAAAGAAAAAAATCTTTTTGATATGATAAAATCTAAAAATGGATAACAAATGGTGGCTACAAAAATCCTAGAAATGGTATATGAAAGATGGGGGTTAATGAAAACAATTTATAGATTGATTTGGATAATAACAAAGTTCAATTTCAATTAATATTAAAAAGAAAGAACCCTAGTGTCCCACATAGGCCATTCTTATGTGTAGAATATACTCTTTAATGGAAAATTTCCCCCAAGCATATAAAAACATAACATGTGACCTAACTTGGTCCTACAAATTTACTCCTCCTTTATCCTGCTAAGCGAGCCCAAATTTCTCGGGATTTCGTGGTTTCTCTATCAGTAACGATGTATACTAACACTGATACCAACTCCAAAATGGGAATATACAAATAAACCTCGCTAAATTGTGGCTATAAGTATTAATTTGGGCCTATCACTACGTGACAAAAAAAAGACATTTTGAAGTAAAATGAAAAGTCTTAACCAACTATTTTTTAATGGTTAATTTACCTCTAATTAATTACTGTTAATTCGGGTGATTAGTGGTAAAATATCGTGTTACATGTGAAATTAAGTTGTGTTAATGAATCATCTGAACATGAAAAAATTTGAAATTTTGAAATTTTTTGAAGAACACCAACTCAGAATCGGTATATGTTGCCATTGGTATCAACCGATTGTAACCTCAAAAACATACAGAGATTTTCTGAAACTTCCTTCTACCCAGATCGGTTTATATGGACATGAAAATCAACCGATTATCCAGAATCGGTTTATATGGGCATGAACATAAACCGATTATGGGTAAACTTTTTCTTTTTTATTTGTGAATTATGTCTTTTTAAACATCAAATAAAATTAAAATCCATTTTATACCCGAGTTAAGAATGGGTATGACTTCGTACTCAGTTTCAAATCGTTTAAAAAGTTGTACTCGTTTTCAATTCGAGTATAAAGTTACACTCGTTTTCAATTCGAGTATAAAGTTATACGCATTTTGAAATTGGGTAAAAGCATGTAGAACTATTTTCATTTTCATTTTTAATCGAAATGAAATCGAGTATGATTTTATACTCATTTTATGATCGAGTATTAACTGGAAAAAAATGGGTTAACCAGAATCGGTTTACACGATACATATGTAAAAACCGATTCCTGACATTGCACAACATGAATCGGTTTATAAGAATGCTCATGTAATCTGATTCTAACAAAAAAAAAAGATACAGAAAAATTGAGAACAACTATCGGTTTACTCGACACACATATAAAATCCGATTCTAACATTATACATCAACAATCGGTTTTATAAGTGCTAATGTAATCCGATTCTCGTTCAAATTTCTCGAACCAGAAAACATATCAAGGACAACCGGTCTTTGTGGGCATGAACATAAACCGTTTCTATTTGCAATCGGATCACATATACATTAACGCTAACCGATTCTGATAAACCAGGAAAATTTTGATTTCAAATTTTTTAATTTTTGAGCAATTTTATGTTACTAAAACCTAGTTTATAGGATTGAGTTGAGAAGAAAAGAAGAAGAATCAGTTGAAGTGGAGATGAAAATGAATTTGATTTTAGTTTTTAGTTTTATGATTTTGATTTTGATTTTAGTTTTTAAATTTTATGATTTTGATTTTAGTTTTTAATTTTATGATTAGGATTTGATGGGGACAAATTAGTAGTATTAATATTTGATAGAGGGTAAAATGGTAGTTTCATCAAACTTAGACACCCCTTATCTATCTTTATGGGGTGGATGAAAAAAATACATAGGCCCCAATTTAGCCAGGCAAATAAACTAGCAATTCTTTTTTTGAGAATAGGATAAATATATATTAAAACAAAGAAGCCCCTAATCGTTTAATTCAGTATTGTTGGAGGCTGACTCAGAATGAAGCTGCCCAACAATGGCTGAATTTGTTGGATTAGTTGCTACTGATGTTACAGGGATAACAAAATTTAAATTGTTTGCTTCATAAGCTTTTACATAATCAAAGGTTATTCTAGGTATAATAAAAGAAGGTGATGTTTCTTCCCATATTTGATTGCCTTCCTTTTTTTTGCCAAGATATCTGCCACTCCATTTGCTTTTATGTCCACAGCCTGGAAACCCAAAAAAGACTCCAACTTACTTGCTATTTTCTTAACTTCATCTAGAATTGCGATACGCTGCCACTGGATTGAGGTAGTTGTGCCCTGGACATATGATATTGTTGCTAAATTGTCCCCTTCAATTATCAGATTTTGAATTATGTTCGTATTGGCCCATTTGACAGTCTCAAGCAGGGTTACTGCTTCTGCTTTTTCTGTTGATGACGTTCTACAACTTCCAATTCAGGCTTCCCTGAAAGTGCCTGTAAAATTTCGCATTATAAATCCAAAACCTGCATTAGTATGTGCTGATATCCAAGAGGCATCACAGTTAATTTTAACAGTGTCTTTAGGAGGAAAGATCCATCGAATGTTTTTCTATAGAAGGAGAGCATTAAGAGAGTTGTTTGAGGGAAATCTAATTGGGTGCCAGTATTCATAATGCTTCATGATGGAAATAGCTAATTGAGCTGAAAAAATACTTTTATTATCAAAATTTTTAGAACACTGTTCTTTCCAGATGAACCAACATTTGGTAGAGGCTAGTGCCATGGAGATGGAGTCTCCATTACCCGTTCTCCAATTGTTGTAAGCATCTAAGAAGGAGAAATAGGTGTTAGAGTTAGGAATTACTCCCTGAACAGCGCAAGGTGCTAGATTCCAAACCTCTTTTGCATAAGCACACTCAAGAAACAAATGCTTAGTTGTTTCTACTTCTTGTTGACAGAATACACATTCAGATATACTAGACCCTAGTTTGTGTCTTGTTGGTAATGCATCTTGAATGCATTTCCATATGAACAGCTTTATCCTTTGAGAAGTGTTCATGTTCCATAGTGTTTTCCAAAACTTTTTGGAATCCGCAGTAACAGAATTAGTAGGATCTTGAAGTTTAGCATATAATGATTTAACAGAAAAATTTCTATTCCTAGTGAGAGTCCATCTTAACTTATCATTTTTCAGAGATTCATTCTCCATGGAGTAAAGTTTGATATTTATAACTTCATCCACTAATGTGCTATTAAAAGTAGCATTAAGTGTATCCAGGTTCCACTTTTTAGTGTTGGAATTTATCAGTTCCGACACAAGTGTTAGATTACTGTTTTCTTGGTTACAGGTTTCAGATAAGATGATATCCCTATCTGGTATCTACTTATCTTCCCATATGTTGATTAACTTACCGTCCCCTACTTCTCATATACTATGTTCCTTGATGTGTGTTATACCCTGTAATATACATTTTCAAATCCATGATGAACTATGTTTTTTCTTTGAAAGGAGTGCACCTGACTTTTTGAAAATTTTCCTTTTAAAATTTTTGCCCATAAATCATCTGGGTTACTGACTAGTCTCCAAGCAATTCTACTTACCATTGCTTGATTCATCTTGTTGGATTCTTTAAAACCCAATCCTCCCTGTGAAATTGGTTTACACAAAAAATCGAAAGATTTGATGTAAATTCCTTTGGAGTTTGAATTTTTTCCCCACCAAAATTCGCGCTGAATGGCATTAATTCTAGCAGTGATTTTTTTAGGTAGAACAAAACAGCCCATGTTGTATATTGGCATCCCTGAAAGAACTGATTTATTGATAACCATTCTGCTAGGTTGAGATAGAATGGTTCCCAGCCAGTTT
This sequence comes from Papaver somniferum, assembly GCF_003573695.1. Lineage (NCBI taxonomy): Eukaryota > Viridiplantae > Streptophyta > Magnoliopsida > Ranunculales > Papaveraceae > Papaver > Papaver somniferum. The sequence continues at coordinate 180,463,524 of NC_039359.1, forward strand.
TTAACCCTTTGTTCCATTTTTTCTATAATTTTATCAAAAGTTTTAAGTTTTGATCTATCTACAAATAGAGGAACTCCTAGGTAGGTATCTTTGATGTCAATTTTTCTTATTTTCACCAGTCTTGAAATTATCCCTTGATGTTTTTTCTGGACTTTTTTTCTAAAGAATAATCCTGACTTAGAAAAATTTATAACTTGTCCTGAGGCTAAACTAAACAAGTTGATAGAATCCATCAAATTTTTACAACTATCTAAGTCGGCCTTTGTGAATAACAGAAGGTCATCAGCGAAAACAGATGAGAAATTTTAGGCGCAGAAGTTGTTAGTTTAATTCCATGCACTTTCTTGTTTGATTCTAAGTTCATAAGAAGTCTTGAAAAAACTTCTATGCACAAGATGAAAAGGTAAGGGGATAGTGGATCCCCTTGTCTGATACCCCTTGAGGGGTTAAATTCCTCACAAGGATGTCCATTAAGCAAAACAGAAATATATGGAGTAGAGATGCACTGAAATATCAGATCACACCAGCGGTCATTGTAACCAAAATCCTTAAGAGTTTTTATTATGAATTGCCAGCTTACCCTGTCAAAGGCTTTCGACATGTCGACTTTCACTCCTATGTTCCCAATCTTTTTCTTACTCTTTCATTGAGTGTACAATCTCATGGGCAACTATAATGTTGTGCGAGATTTGTATGGAAGATAAGAAAGAAGATTGTAGAGGATAAATGACCTTTTCCAGTGTTTTCTTAAGTCTATTAGCTAGAAGTTTTGCAATTATTTTGTAGGGAGTATTTGTGAGACCTATTGGCATGTAGTCAGCCGGACTCTTAGGGTTTTTGCCTTTAGGGATTAGGAAGAGAAAAGTTTTATTAAGATCCTTGTTAAGAACCCTTGTTTTGAAAAAATCTTGGATAACCTTGACCATCTGATTACCTACTGTATCCCAATTGTTTTTAAAAAAGCTTACTAGGAAACCATCAGGTCCCGGAGCTTTGTTTGGTTTTAGATGTTTGACTACTTCCCATATTTATTCATGAGAGGGTATGAGTGTGAGAAACTCATTCTGTTCCTGTGAGATTATGGAAGGAATGAAATTAAATATCTCATTGTTCTCCGTTGTATGAGGCTGAGTAAAGAGATCCTTGAAGTAGTCACTTAAGACTTCCTCTAATTGATTTCTAGTTTTGATTGTTATTATGTTTTTTTGTCTAGTAGACAGTCTATATTGTTGCGTTTTCTCTTTTTGAGAGTTGTTACATGAAAGAACCTAGTGTTACGTTCGCCTAGAGCGATTGTGTTATTTCTCGATTGTTGTTTAGCTGTAGATTCTTGAGAATCATAGAGTTTTTCTAATTATATCATTTTGTAATTTAACAAATTGACATTTCTATCAGTAGATGGTTTTGTTGTTAGAGACTCAATATGTTTTAGAGTATTTTTTATGAGTTTTATTAGTTTCCCCAAAACATTCTTCTTCCATGAGTCTAGGTTCTTACCCATATTATGGAGATTTTTTATGAGAGAGATATCAGGTGATATTCCTTCCTCATTCCAAGTTTTTCTGATCACCTCTAGACATGAGGGCTCTTTGTGCCCAGTATCATAAAACTTAAAAAGAGGAATTTGGTGCACATAACAATGATTTAAAGAAAGGGGGATTGGGCTATGACCAGACCCTATTGCCACTAATTTAGTAAGAATAGCACTGGTAAACTCTATATTCCACTCTGCGTTAGCTATTGCCCTATCTAACCTTTGTTTTATGTTGGCTGATCCTTCCCTTTTGTTACTCCATGTAAATATGTTACCTGTGAAGCCTATATCCTCTAAACATGTTCTCTGAATTAGATTCAGTAAAGGCTATACTTCTTTTTTATTAAAAGGAAGACCACCTTCTTTTTCTTCACTATTGAATATGACATTTAGATCTCCTATAACAAGCAAGGCATTGAGTTTCTATTCACTCTAACATCAATATCTTCTAATTGGCTCGTAACTTGGTATTTAAGTTCTTTTTTGGGAGAACCATGGAAACAAGTGAGAAGCCATTCCTTTGAATGGTAATTATTTTTAACGATTACATTAATCATATTTAAATTCGATTGGACCACCTCGAAATGGAAACCATCAATCCAACCTATAGCCAAGCCCCCAGCCGTTCCATCTGGTAATGGTTTTAACAGATTTCTGACCAGACCTTTTTGTGATTTAGTCAGGTTTTTCAGATATGATTAGGTTATTAAGATGTTGTTTAGTTTTCTTTCTGCCAAACCCTTGGGTGTTCCAGGCCAGAATTTTCATGACAAGAATATGAGCAAGAAAAATAAAACAATATTGTTAAAATTACCGAGTCTTAGTATACTCAGATTTCAAGAAATCTTAGCCAGGCGAAAACTTTGGTTGTTATTTCTTTTGGATATGGATGCACTCAAAAGATGTAATAGAATGTAAATTAGTGTAAAATAGCAAGCAATAATTAAAAATGCAGACATGTTATAAATTATCAGTAAGCGCAATTTGAGAATGGTGATACCCGTGTTAGGATTGGGAAAATGCAGTAAATCTTTAAGAAGTAACACAAGATATAACAAAGGATTATCTTAAATAGAAGGGATTGAAATCAAAAGCTTGGAGGAAATACAACCGATCTGCAAGAAACAATTAGAGGTTATTCCCAGCTAGGGACCCTCAAGATTTTGTTACCTCTATTCCTGCTATGAAATCTTGTTTGTTGATGCACCAGAAAACCTTTAAATTGAAATCACTGGAAGCATGCACCAGAATACTTGAAAGGCAAAGTTACAGTGAAGGAAAAAGAAGTTTAAGACGAGAGAAACTAGATCAAAGGATGAGGGCAGCTTACCTTTGGGTTTTATCGGGTCAGAGGAGCGGAGGTTTAGATGTGAAGTTTATGATTGTCAAAGGTGTGATGATTCTATTCAAATTAATATATAAATTCGCAAAGCAGAACACCAAAGAGGATAAACCAACTACCAGTGACTCCTAACGGGAAAACAATCAACATACCTCTAAAAAAAGCAACACCGAACAAAATGGCTGGATATGAAACACCTTATCAGTAGTTAATACCTAATAATCACTATATCCTAGTCCCTAATTCTCTAAATAGCTCAGACACTATTTGAGAATACCCTTAAAGCCGTTCTATAGCCCGAAAAGGAGATCATGATATACAAACCAAGCCCCCAAAATTAGCCTAACAATTTACTTACCAAAATACGGTTACTTTGGTCCTGCCAATATTTTCCTTCAATCTCCTGAATATGTTTAGGCCAACAAGGATATTAATGTTAATCCAAAAGATCCCCCGATCAACCACCCTTTTAAAGTTCCTAATAAAGACATAACATATTTATTTGTATGTTTAAAAGCCCATACTATAAATGTATATAGCCATACACAATGCCTTGGTAAACCAAATAATTTTATAAAACCTTAAAAATACCGTATTTATTCTAAAATTTTCACTAAAAACAGATTTAAGAGAATTTCTTCAGAGAAACAACTCAACCTTCTTGAAACGTAGGGCCCATCTCATTTGTGAACTAAGAAAACAAAATTTTTAATTTAAAACTTGAAATTTAAAATTGATTCATTTAAATCAAAGTGCACATACACTTGATTCATATAACATACCTAAGGAAAGGATTTTAAATTTTAAACACGCACAGGTGCACATACAGCTGAAGAGGGGTAAATAACCAAGAATTACTTACTTTATAATGCTAATCACTCCTGGAAAATATTTGAAGATAGAGCAGAAGAGACCCTGGATTTCACAACACTAAAATTTTATTAAGACAAAGCTAAATTTACTGTTTTAAGACAAAGGGTTAAATTTTAGAAAAGGTTTTTAGCAGAAAAAACATTGACATAAATGTTGCTACCAACATTAAGTTTTTAGAACAATATTCTAGGGAGGATGCAGGAGAGCTCAGTAATACAGAAGCGACGTTCGGGACTTTTACCAAACAACATATATGCAACAAAGAAAAACCAGACCCAATCATCATTGGGATTTCAGCAAAAGGAAAATGGATTGCGAGATTCAAATTCACATTTCCAATCCTTAAAAGGATGCAAAACAACTAACATTTCCAGGGACACACAATAGGAAGAATAAAGGCAAGTTTAAGGATATCAGACTAAAAGAAAAATTAAACTTCTAATACCCCGTTGTTTTGTATGCAATTGTACCATACCGGAAACAACCTTAAGGGGGGAGAAGAGGCAACTGAGCACTAATTTACTAAGCAGAGAAATATCAAAAGAAAATAAAAAGAGAGATGGAAAAAAGGACCCAAATAAACTAGCAATTCGGGTGAGACTATACAAACAAACTTGTTTGTGGTGCATAATACCCATTTTATTGATGGGATTCATCACAACTTTAGTCATTTTAACGGTCCGTCCAGTTATTCAGACAGGTGGATGGATAAACTGAGCTTTGTGCAGCGGAAGGAAGGTTTATCGAAGCAGAATAAGTCGATCACACCATACAGGGCCAGTCATCCCATCCTGGGACGAGCCTTGGCTCAATGTATGATACGCCAATGGTTACTATTTCGCTAACCTTAACGGCTATAATTCGTTTTACACCTATATAAGCACATTCAATCCACCGATTTCGAACATACTCAACCACATTCCATTCTCTAATTTTACAAAAAAAAAAAAGAATCACAACTTCCAATTTATTAAATATATTTCTTGTTTCCATTCGTTTCCTTTATGGATCCTAATATGGAAAATGAAGAAGCGCAATTATTATGAGAATTTTTTTTTTCCGACAACAACAAGGGTTTATGCGTAGCTGGATCAAATGGATGCAAATTCAGGCGATGAAAGATCCGGAACAAATGCCATGCTAAAATTATACACCGGGCACGTTCCACGAGGTGTAGAACCAAGAGTTGTACTGAAAAGAAGATATACGTGGAGATTTCGAGAGGAGAGTCACGAACAAATGATACGTAATTATTTTCTCAATATAAGCGTTTACTTTGATCAAGATTTTCAATGTCACTACCGAATGCAACAACACTTGGTCATGCGGGTTATTGGAGTGCTTTATCGGGTAAACCCTAAATTTAACTATCAATTCGATGAACGAAATATATGAGGGAATAATCCTGAACAAAAGATCAACACAACTCTTAGGATTCTAGGTTATGGTTTGCCTGCGGATGCTTGTAATGAGTACATTCGTATGGCCAAAACAACTGCATATGATAATCTAGAAATGTTTTACGAAACTGTAGTCAACCATTTTAGTCCACGTTATTTACGACAACCCACGCAAGAAGATGTCAATCGACTACTAGCTGAGAATACGAAAACAATCTTTCCCATAATGCTAGAGGTAGCCTTGATTACATGCATTGGGTGTGGCATGGATATATGTATGCTTGACAAGGTCAGTATAAGGGCCACTACACAAAACCAACCGTGGTTTTGGAAGCGGCAACTTTATATGGTTGTTGGATATGGCATACCTTTTTCGGCCTTCCGGGTTACAACAACGATATCAATATCTTGCACAAATCATCATTGTTCGAAGAATTGAAGTATGAAAATGATCCGTCTGCCAATATCACCATCAGCGAAAATCAGTATAACATTGGCTATTTTCTGGCGGACGGGATTTATCCAGCATGGTCAACTTTAGTTCAAGCTTACGATGAGATGCTTATAAACGAGGAATATGTCCGTGCTCAACGGTTTTTTAACAAAAAATAGATAGCCTGTAGGAAGGATGTGGAACGAGCATTTGAAATTTTTAAGACAAAGTTCCATATAATTTGTTGATCATATTATTCGTTTAAACCAATAGAAATGAATAGAATTATGCTCACCTACATTATTTTCGACAATATGGTAATCGAGAAAACTCGACCGGATAAAAGATGGGTTCATAATCCAGATAAAGATTTGAGGAAAGAAGTTCAACCCGCCTGGGGTATGCCGTCAAGAGAGTATAGAATGGTGGAAGAGAGACTTCAAAACAGAGGTTTACATTTAAGACTAAGGGATGATCTCACAGCTCACTTGTGGGATGGTTTTGGAGGAAGAAACCTTCACAAGATTTAGTTTTTATCTTCTTCTTTAGTGTAATCTGATTTTTGTACTTCGATTTCAGTAATTTGATTCGTGTACTTTGATTTCGGTAGTTTGATTAGTGTACTCTGATAATTTATCGCAAGTAAGTAAGGATTAAATTGAAACTTAAACTAAAAGGATTACATTTAATTTAAAACAAAGGATTACACACAACAAGTTAAACTAACAACTAAGTCAAAAATTTAAAACTAAGTCAGTGTGATGGCATTATTGATATCCTCCACAAGGATGTCTTCTTCCCCATAAGAAGATCCATATGCAGGTAGTGGCCGTTGTTGGGCCTTATGTGCTTGAATTGCATCAAATTCATCTTGCCAGAATTCGTAGTTGTCTCCGATTCATCTTGGAAATGTCCACTCCCATTATTCCTCGCATATGTGCATTAAAAATATTCTTTTCAACTTCCGACCTTTCTTCATTTCTAAAGTCGTTTCTTACGTTCAACTCATTTATCCATATCATTCTTTTCTTGTTTTTCAAAATAATCTTGAAGGTTAAATTCTGAAGTTGGTGATTGTGCAGCATTTTGAGATGTCTTTCTTTTTTTCTTTTTTCAAACCCACTCCATCCCATCCATTAGCATTTCCATTCACATTCATATTAGAATTACCATGTATTGGTGCACCAATGTTGGATTGAAGGTTTGAGTTTGTTTCAGATTAAGAATAAGGAGAACCTTGATAACCATGTTGGGATTCACTACCCTGGGATTGACTACAATGTTGGGATCCACCGCTCTCGTAAAGATATTTCTTTGGTATAGCATATATATCCAACAGATTAGAGTTGTATCGGTTCAGCTTTCTGAGGATGTGGAAACATGCATCGTGCTTGAAACTCGAAGTTTTGGATTTTTGTTATTCCTCTCTTGTTTTTCGTTGCTGCAGTTTTAAAGAAAATATATATAAATTAGATACTGCAACAAATTGATAAATATTTAAAAATCAATTAAATAGTGTGTAAGTGCAACTTACCACATCAACATCAGTATCTCCACTTGATCTTTATCGTTTCGTCGGCATCATCAAAGCTACCCAATTGTTCAGGTCTTTGTTGACTGCATAAAAATGATGTGACAACCTGGAAGCATCACGGTTTTTTAGATTTCCATTTTCCTGACAGAATTGTGTGAAAATATTTCCGCAAAGTATATGATGTAGTTGTTGAACACTATTGATTGAATCAAGCGTAAATGCTACATAAGCTCTGCAAATAGCTTTATCTTCCTCCAAACTGAACTTCGGACCGCGAACTCTTTGTGATGAAGTATTTTATATATCTGCTTGATTTGACGTTTTCTTTGAGAATTTGTTTCGAAAATAATGAAGTGAAATTATAAGATGGGCGTAGAAGGTGTGAATGAAGTGAAATTATAAATCTTTATAGGTTTTGAAGGAGTGACTGAAGTGGAATTATAAGAAATTTGTAAGTGAAGAAGGTGGAGAAGGTGTAATTTTGGAGTTGAAATCAGCTGAATTTATAAGTAGAGAATTGGTATTCGTTGGATGAAACCAGCCGTTGCTGGCTCAGCTAAGACCGACCAGCTCAATCTGGGACGAGCCTCGGCTCTACTGGATCCGAGACTCGGATCAATGTGAGCCAGTCGGTACAGATAGAACAGATCGTCTAAGATTGAGTCGATCGACTCAATCTGAGACGCGATGAACAAACTTTTTTATTTGAAGGTTTTTCTATCCATTATACTTGTTTTCCAGTCTCATTGTAGGTGGTAAACTGGAAAATCTGGTGATATATCACTCTCATTCGACTTTCTTTATACGGTAAAGATTACAGGATAGACTTTTCCCGATGAGAGTGGCACTGCAGTAGTAGGGGGAAAAATTCGTAAAAGTAATGAAAACTTCACTTCACTACGGCGTATCCCTAAATGGTTTCGTCGGGATATTTTTTTTTTTCAAAATTGCTAATAGGAGGTACCAATTTATTTGGGAGTACACTAAAATTTCATATAGGACAAAACATTCTTAAGCCTTGGAGTGGTAAAACTCCAAGAAAATTGGTACCCTTAGGACCATGTATTTTTCAGGGGTTATTTATTCCTATTGGAGCACCTTTTTTATTTTTCATTTTTGCTAAAAATATTATGTATTTCTAGTGCCATGTATTTTTCAGGGGAAATCTATTCATATTTGTGCAATAATTTTTTTTCTTCTCTTTTTTTGCTAATTTTAGTTTGTTAATAAATTGAAGTTTATGGGCCTAACTAACCTTGAAAACCGTGTTGCAAGGTTATGATTGCCCAAGGCCAATTAACTGCAAGATCTTAAGTTATCCGTCCAATATGGGACTAATCTCAACACGTCTCCTCATGTATGGTTCTTTGGGTTTACCATTTGTTTTCAACACGTCCCCTCATGTATGGATTTTCGGATCTAACATGTGGATTCAACACGTCCCCTCATGTATGTCTCTTTGGGTCTAACATGTAGCCATTAAATCAGCTGACGCGAATTAGAGGCGTGATCAAACGACTCGGCACAAATTGCCTGCTTTGATTCTGATATTATATTGAAGTTCATGTGCCTTACTAATTTCGAAAACCGGATTGCAAAACTAGGGTTTCCCAAAGATTATTAACGGTGGGATCTTGAGTTTTCCATCCAATACGGGACCAATCTCAACAAAAAAAAAGGTGATTAACAAGAATAAATACAAAAGAATAGGCCGTTGAGCCTCACTAAAATTTAAAACTATATAAATCTGAAATAAGATGTATTCGGCCCCTCAACAGAGTGTGTGAAAACCGATTTACCCTCATGTCTATCAATCACACCAAATGTTATAAAACACCCTCTTTTCTCCATAGTATCAGCAGCAAAGTTTACTTCACACATACATGCTCATAACGTATTGAGTTATACAACACATATCCAACTTTCTTCTTTGCTTGAAAATCCATGCAATGAATTCATTCTTGAAAACTTTAACCACGCTAGTTGAGTCGGAGCAAAACAGAATCTTCTTAATTCTAAAAAAAAACTTCTCATTCAAGAGCATATATTACAACATTAACCAATGTCATAAAACTCGTCATTATTCCAAGGCCCATACTCTGAATTTCAAGGACTCTGCAATCTTTGCTTCTCTCGATCATGTCTGCACCTGCAAGATTAGACGCATCATTACAACTAGTCAAAACTTCATCAATTTCAAGAGGATGTCAATTGCACTCAATAAGAATACAAAGCTTTACTTTTTTACATGCCATTCTGAAATAGTCTAACACTCTACGATCATCACCATATTATACATAATCCCACGCATCTGCATAGAGTACCATGTAATAATTTTGTGCCTCTAGTATAATCATTTTAAGCAATTGGTCATCGACTTGAATCCCTTAAATTACCATGTTTACATAATCGACAATGGTTCTCTAAGACGATTATCTGTATGAGGAAGTGAATATTTTTGGATATCAAAACTTACATTCGACTTAAAATCTGCTACATGATCTAAAACATGCATCGTCATCTAAAATGTATAACGTGACTCAAAAACTACCTCAAGTCTAAAAACTTTCGTGATTGTAAAAAAATCCAGGTGTCCTAAATTTTGCATTGTGATACAAAGTTTACCTCATGATCCAAAATATGCACCATAACACACACAGACAAAAAAAAGAATAGAAAAAAAATCATAATAACACATGATTCGTCTCAAACTCCAAAAATTTTGCAAAGTAACTCAAAATTCGCTACTATGTAAAATTTACCCTCGTGTCTTAAAAAGTTGTTGATTTAACTCAAAATTCACCATTGTCACAAGAAAATATCTTTTGTGACTACATATGTATCTCGTAGCCGAGCTTTTCCTTAAGGATCTAAATTTTCCATATTATCAAATACCTGTGTTATTTCCTTTATGAGCCTTACGGTCCAAAATATTCCACGGGACCTATATTTTGTTTGATAACCCAAAATTTTCCAATCAAATCTCAAATTTAAAACACGAGCCAAAAGTTGCTCCGAATCCAAATTTTGCCACGTGATTTGATCTGAAAATTCTCAGTGAGTTTGGAAATTAAGAAAGACTCAAAATTTATATCTTGTATCTTGACTTGACTCAAAATCTGTTGTAACGTAAAATCAACACCTTGCCTAATAGATACTTGAACCCTGAACCCGCAGTCTTTATTGTGACCCAAAAATTGCTCCCAACTTTTGTGCCTCGCAATCTGCGTCGTGACCCAAATATGTTTAATGATTTAAAATTTGTATTGGACCGAAAATTTCCCATGTATTCCTGATCTATAAACCAATCCCGTGACGAAGTTTGATTAGTGAATCGAAATCGACCTTTTTTTTTGCACAAATTTACCAGACTCGAAATATACCCCATGAGCCAAATTTCCTAGGAAGCATATAAATCATAATGTAGTTTGGGTCGTTAGATAAATTTATGAAAAAAAAAAAGGACGAATAAATATTTATATAGAAAATTTAACTCCGGTGAATTTAAAAATTTAGAAAATAATTGTGCAATAATGTCAATCCAATTTTCTTATCATCTGTTTAAAGTGAAAAATGATATAACATATAAGACGAATACCTTGTGATTTAGGATAAATAAATACTAAAATAAATAAATAAAACTACTCCACTACTCCACTGTAATTAGCTTTCTTTTTTTCCATTATAATTAGCGCCAATAGGCAGTTGTTACTAGCAATGTAGTTAATATCGGATATCGGTTCATCTCGGCCGGGACCGATACACTGGTATGAATTTATATCACGGATATTATCGTTGAATTATCGGTATAATATCGGTTCTAGATTTAGAGACTATAATTTTATATTAAACATTTTCTCCACACATTTTCGGATAAGATATAATAGATAACATCAATTTCATCAAAAAAACAAAAGAGTAACTTTACTAACTTGTTTCGAGAGCTACATGCACCTCTACTACCACCTGGGAGACTTTCTTCGCCAAAATTACCCTTAAACTTTATAGAAAACGACAAATACCGTCTCATATCGGGAAATGTAGGAAAATTTCGTATCGACCGATACGGCCGATATTTGACCGAAACGGCCGATATTATCGGGCGAATATCATATCCCCGATATCCTTCTTATCGTATCGTTCTGGGCCGATATCCGAAATATCCCCGATATATCGGCCGATACGGCCGATATTGACTACATTGGTTATTAGTCAAAATTTTGTATATGGTATGTTGTTATTTTTATTTTTGGCATCCAACTATCTAAGCGGCTAAGCCTTTTCCATGTTGTTGGGATGACAGAATCATCCTACTATAATAAAGAAAAGGGGTCTTTTCAACGGACCGACAGGAATAGACCTTCTTGCCCCTCCGTGTTTTCTTTGATTAATCAACTGCGACTGAAAGCAATAGAAACCTTTGTGTTTTTGTTTACTCATATGCGACTGAATCTGAATGAACCCATTCATATTCTTAATTATTCGGTTGAATCTTCATGAGATTTTGGTCTGTCTGAAGAATCGAGGGCAATTTTCTGATTGTTCGTTCCAAAAAGCCATCGAATTCATATTCCAAATCACATCCAAAAATCTTCGCCTCTCATAATCACCATACTCTTTCCCTAAATTAATCATAATACTCTTTGCCCAAATCAAAATTGTCATAATGATCGAACCATAGTTGCATTCAACCCAAATTTTGTAACCAAAGAAGAGATTTTTGGGTGAAAATTGTGATACTGAAATTAACAATTAAAAAACATTGTGATTCCAGCTTACTGAATAGTTAGTCAATTTCATTAACCCATTAACACCCCACTCCTTCTCCACCACGCTACCAGCAAACATCATGGTCGACCTCAAAGCCCAAATTCAGTTTTCAATTTCAATTCATAAAAACACCTAACTTTAATTCATCCCACTACGGTAACCACCTCAATTTCTTCTGACTCTCACGACACCACCCTTCTCCTTCAGTTTTGGGTATTGCAGTGTTTATTCGTTTGAATAGTTTGAATATCAACTGAAGGTAAAGCAGGTCAAGATATGAAGTACCAAGTCCCCACAAAACATAGAAAGACATGGAAGAAATCAGAACCAATATGAGACAAACGGAGGTACAGGTTGGTTGAAATTTGCATTTTTGAATGGGATTACCTTCATAAAATGAATTTGTAAATGGTTTGAATGGGTTATCATCAGTTTCCATTAGTAAGCCGAATTAAACCATTAATTATATAGATTGTCGACTAAGAGAAGAAGCATCATAATTTGTGAACTTAAGGTGCTTGCTCATTTTCCTAAGAGAAGAAACATCTTTAAAGTTCAATTTCAATTTCTCCTATGTATTTATGGTTATCGACAGTGCTTTTGTAATACTGCTAAAATACTTATATTTTGCTTGTTTTTAGTAGCGGACATCAATGAAGTCTTCATTCCCCGTCTTAGTCGTAGAATCGCAGAGCAAGCTCGAATTCAAGAGTTAGATCGAAACATCAACCGAACACAATAAAGCACCATATGAGGTTAATACTTTTTCTTTGTTCAGCTCTGATACAAATGACCATATGAGATGGTCACGTCATGTTTGCTTTTGCACGGATTTAGAAAACTTATCAAATCATGTTTGCTTGGTGTGTTACACTGCCAAAACATCATTTACATTACATTTTCGTGTTTAATGCATGAATGGAATACTACAGCACAGACTGTCCATCCAAGTACGATTATGGACTGTCCATCCAAGTACGATTATGGAGAGCTAATATGGGATTCTAGAGAAGTTTTCAAAAGCATCTTAGGATGTCTAATTAGGATACGATTGTTCTTTTGATTTTCGCTAAACAAGATATATACCACAAGGTAACTATGGTGGACGCAAACATTACGTCCAGTTACATTACAACACCTATCTTGCTTTTTTTTTTTTTTATAATCAGAAACTCGAGTTTATACAAGCCAAATATGATTATACATATATTACCCTCCTCCAACACAAAAGTGAAAAAAGGAAGAGGAGCATCATAATTGAAGTATGACCGAGGACTCAAGATTTCTGCTTTAGCCCCACTGGGTTATCAGTTGTTTATTACTGAGACGGAGTTACTTAATCAGCATTTGACATTATTGATACAATCAAAATTACCCGTAGATTCATTCTCTTTTTCGCATTGTTTTTCTTTTCTAACATTAATTAAAGGTTATTTTGACAGATTTTTTTATGAAGAACGACTTGAGAATCCTCTTCTGACAGCACTCAAGGATATATAGGATCTAAGTGCTTTGTAAAACTTTGAAATTTTCTCTCTGGAAGTCTGCAACTTTGCGCCTTTTATTGAGCTCATGATGCAGCTGCAGATAGCGCAAGAAGAGTTTGGAATGGTCTCTTTCTGTAACTCTGTTTTGCTAGAAATGAAAATGCCAATCAATCTCCTTTTGTAAGTTCAAATTTCTGAATTATAATTCCAGTCTCATCCTAAATTTGGAAGTTAGGAATAAAAAGGAAAGTTTCTTTGAAGAATTTACGGGGGCTAATGGTAAAGCTATAAGTCGGAATATTACATAAAAGGGACGAAAATTCCAGTATTTGGCAATAAAGGCTGTGCTTGATATTGCTATTGCTGCTGCAATACGGAGGAAGCATCAACATCAATGGTCAGACATTTAGAGGACGAGCGAATAAGGCAAGATGTTTCATGAGATATTCAGAAACATATTTCTTTAACAACGAACAAACATCTGAAAACATGAGATATGATGTCTTGAGACCAAATTGAACTCTTGACATGACTGGTTATCTATTGATTACTTTCCAGTAAGCGAAGGAGTATTGTTGATAACAATGCGGGAATCGTCAGAATCCTTTCACCTAAAAATCGGCCTTTTTTTTGTTGTTGAAAATGCTTAAAAATGGAAATCAATAAACGACACTCGGTGTAGCCGTTAAAGAGTCCTCCCGCTTAAAAAATTGACTTTTTTTTCTTCAAAAATGCTTAAAAATGGAAATCAATAAACGATAATGGAACGGGATGGTACTTGGCACTCGCATACAATTAAAAAATCGTAGGATTAACCTCTTAACAATCCATACAAGAACCCGTCGACCAACCTCTATCGAAAGAGATGACAAGTTTTCACTAAGCTGTCAAGAATATATCTAGGAATGTGCAAATTTATTTACTATTATCAAGACCTCAGTTTCAATGCTCTTTCGATTTTTGTCATCATTTTAAACAACAAACAAGAAACATGACAGCATCAACAAATTTGGGAAAACCCTAGCTTGTTAACAAAACCCAAGAACAATCTCAATCTCATTCATTTTATTTTGCAGATGGGTTAACTAACACCTTATTTGTTAGGGTCATTGACATTGTATGTCTTGTTTATCTTGTTTTGTTACAACCACTCAATGCAATACCTGTATTTAATGACTTAACCTATTTAGATGGGCACTATATTATCTTTAACAAACATTATTAATTCGTCTGGTGCGTAAAGAGCAAACAAATAAACAAGATTAGATGAAATGTGTTGCTGGGATTCGACTACTATGAATTGGGTAGCACCCACTGATTAGGACAACTGGAAGACCTAAACTTGATACATTTTGTTAGCTACTTGTTATGCTTAGTGTTTGTTGAGGAAAATACTCATTGAATAGTGTGGGAGCAACCCAATCGCTTGGAGAAGGAATCTAGTTATATCCATGAAGCGCACATTTTACTGGCATCTCGCACGAAAAGTGTGTGTACAATCCCAACTTACAATAAGCCAAATCAAAATAGGGATCCATAGTTTGTTTGTTTTATTTATTTATTTTTGCTTAAATAAATTCTTCCACGATCATTGAGATGAAGCGTAGTACCAAAGAACAAAAACAATACACGAATATATACAACACTCACGATTGGAGTTTCAAACAGTGATGCTCCCTTTTCCTTATTCAAACATCGTTCATCTTAATCACACCATCTGTATCTCGATATACTTGTACGCTTTGATTTCGTTCAAACAAGACACCATGTGACCACGAGGAATACAGGCCACCTGGCGCCGAGCATCATCAGTCATTTTGCCCCGGTTTTAAGTTCAGTGGTTGTCGCAGTTGCCATGTCAAAAGATCGAGGGCCTCTGAAATGTACATGATGCATTTATACCCCTTGTATGTCATTAAGTTAAAAGTCTTTCAATGGGCAAGTTATACCCCTTGTATGTCAGGTATGAGTTGTTCTTTAGACCTTGTTTTTCTTTGTTTTTGGGTTTGTCCTTCCTGCTAGTCTTCTAGCTTTGTATCCTTGTATTTTTGTTTGGTGGTTAGCTGCTGTTTTTGGCTGCTAATCTTCTCAATATATCTTTTCTTTATCGAGCAAAAAAAAACAAAAACTTATGGCTATTCTTAAGGAAGTCATATTCCAAACCATCTCCGAGTAAGGGCCAATTGAAGATGTAACAATACATAGTGTTACAATATGGAAAAGATAACATGCAACAAGACATGATGGGAGTTTAAGCGAAAGCATGGGATGAGAACGGTTGAAATGGCTTAAGAGGTTTATTAAAGCCTTGCATTAAAATTTAAGAGTACAGATGACTCCGTAACTGAGAATTTGAGAGAAGGAAATGGTCTACATTGTACCTGCTTGCATGCACTGAAAAACCTCTAAAGTTGTTGTTTGTCGGAAAAATTCATGATTTATTTCTGTCAAGAAATTAAGGTATTACAGGAAACTTTCAAGAGATACTTCAATGTTTTGTAAGCCTCCGTCTGCACTGCATCAACGCTCGCAAACACACAGAACCTCCCGAAAAAACATATACTATGTTTTGTCTGTACCTTTATGGCTAAAAAATATCCATCTCAATCGCAAATTATATGATTTTGAAAACAGAAGACTTACTCGAAGACTTGCCAACAATGACTAATGAAGGTTCTGTATAAAGAAAGTTTGGCTCCTCGAGCTTTGCCTCAGGAGGATGGGCATCTTATTTATTCATGAAAAAGATCTCAATTAAGAAATGTATGACAATGAAGACGGGAAAGGACAAGAAAAACGTATAGCTGTATTGCGTACTTGAAAGGTTAATGACCAAAACTCTATGTTAGTCGGCTGTGCTTTGAATTACCTGTGCTTAGCACAGCCCAACTGATATGAAATGCAGCCTATGCAAAATAAAATGGAAGCATGAGGAGCACAAATGCGAGTTTATCTACTCTACAAGCTACTGTGGAGACCAGTAAAAAGGATCAAGCGGATAACACAAATTTACGAAACTAGAAAAAAGGATAACCATGGAGGATCAACCCTTTCATGAAGCAATCCAGAGAAAAGGCATGTATGATTCCAAAAATCATTCCGTTGATAATACAGGAGAAAACACGTATTCAGAAGAGAAATTGACTGTCATTAAAAACAGAAACTCTGGAACAAAACTAGTACCTCAATTGCACGAATAACATTGCCAAATGTCCATCTTCTTGCAATATCAGGTGCAGAATTTGTCGAATTCAACAGAGTTGAAGCAGTTGCTGAGAGAATTAGAATGTCATACACCAAATAATTATTATTCAATTTGTAAAGATCACTGAAATGATTTTCTTGGACAAAAGGAAAATGTTGAAGAAGGATCAGAACAAAAAGAAACACATTAAGATAAGTTATCAATTTTTTTATTCAATTTCCACATTTTTTATTTTGCATACAAATAAGTTATCCCATATCAACAGACGTGGTTATTAATAGACCCAGATGTTAGCAAAAATCAATCCCCTTGCAACAGCCATCATTATGAGATACATTTATACCATCAATAGCTTACTAACTAACGGCACATGGCAAGAACACATTTGATTTCTTATACATTTTCTCTTGTATTCAAAAACTGAAAAAGTAAAAAACAACCTTTATATAGTTACAGTATTATGGAAACTGCAGTTTGGAGATTTTGTACAATCATTTAAGAAGCAACAAGATAAATACAGACAACACAGAAGATTCAAATGCATGTCCCGTAACCTAACAACACTAATTCAAACACTGTAAAGCCTAATCACCTGGTCTATCTTAGAACGGCAAACAGGGCAACCCCAATTCTTGGCTTTGATTTCATTCAAACAGGACACACACCCAGCCATGTGACCGCATGGAATACATGCTCCTTCAACAGGAGCATCAAAACATATGATACACGAGGAAGATCCACCATCGTCATCATTTGTTGCGCCAACTTTTGCTGTTTTGGGCTCAGGGATTGTTGGAGTGGATATATCAACTGGACTGGCATCGATAGATGGGTAATGTATTGGCCCGTCTTGTGGACCTTCTGGGATAGGTGGAGCAGATGGATTCGAAGTTGTTGCAGGAATTTCTTGAGTGGTGGCGACCATAGAAGGAAGGGTGTTTTCTGCTAGATTGCTACTTGAAGTTGAACCAGTTTCAGATACTAAACTCCAACCATTATATGAATCTTCGGGCGTTTTATCTAACCAGCCGCTGCTACTTACCTTTGAAGGAGGAATTGGAGCAGGTAATCCACCTGAACCCCAACCGTTATAACTTGCATTATCGCCTACATTACCCAAGCTGCTTGAGGTGCTTCCTCCAGAGCTGAGCTGGGTATCAGGAAGAAGTGGTGGCCTTTCCACCATAGCAGACTGAATAGAGGCATTTATTGCCATTGCTAACTCTACATCTTCTGAAATAGACGATGGTGCAGTTGCTGGAGGAACTGAAGCAATGAGATTATTTGGTTGCTGAGGATGTATTACCTGCAATATTTTATAAATTTATCATAATGGGAAGACTGGATATCTTTAAACACATTATTTCTGTTCATAAGCTGGAACATGCAACAACAAAATCATAAGAAAACGACATGCACTACCTGTGGAATCCCTCTGCATGCACTGAGAAACCTCTGAAGTTGTTGTTTGTCACCCTCAGTTGCAGATGCAAGCTTATACTTTTTTTCTGCCAGATAGGTGAAGCCATAAATTAACACATCACTGATGAAATTTCAAGAGATACTTCACTATTGTGCAATGAGACGAGGCAAACGGGAAACAAAAATTTACTCTTCAGTTTTCCCTTTGGTTAAAGTTGTTAATTAAAAAAAATTATCTCAGAAAAGCATACCCCAGGCACCACTTAACACATAAATTGTTTTTGTCTATGCCTAAATGGTAAAGTAAAAGATTCCTTTACCATGATATCACCAACCAAATCATATTCAATAATTTCAAAAACATACGACTTACTTGTGGCTTTGTCAAAAATGACCAACGAAGGATCCGACTGGTTAAACTTTGGCTCCTCAACTTTGGCTTTCCAAAGTGGAATTACTGCACTAGGCGTGCCATCCTGTTCATTCATCACAAAGCTTTGTCAATTAATTGACAACGAGAAAAGGTAAAAAAAAATGTCGTTGTAGTGCCTAAATAGAAAATGAAATGACTAAAAACCCTATATTTGTTCTAAGATGATGCTCTATTATACCTGTGCAGTATTGTATATAGCAAGCTCCAACTTGGCAGGTTTAGTATAATCACGGGAACCACAAGGTATGACTACAGCCCAACTGTCAAGATTGAATAAGGTGAGAATATGAGCCCAAAATTTGATAGTCAGCTATTCAGCAAGCTACTGTGGATACACATTATCAAGCAGAAAACAAATTTATGTATCAGGCAAATAAGT
Organism: Papaver somniferum; assembly: GCF_003573695.1. NCBI lineage: Eukaryota > Viridiplantae > Streptophyta > Magnoliopsida > Ranunculales > Papaveraceae > Papaver > Papaver somniferum. Next base: position 180,482,336 of record NC_039359.1, read on the forward strand.
AGTATGGTAAGTGTACCTACATTTTACTTGATAACCATTGGGAAGTGAATGCTTCAAGAAAGCCGCCTGGGCCATACAGTACACGAAGCAATCCAGAAAAAAGGCATATATGGCTCTAAAAACAATCCATAAAAATTTGTTAGCTAAAAATCAATTCAAGAATGCATGAGAAAACACATACCATGTTCAATCAGAAAAACAGACCACAATTATAACTCTTCAAAAAATAAAAAATAATACCTCAATTGCACGAACAACATTGCTAAATCCCTTTGATCTCGCAACGTCAAGAGGTGTCTGACAATCATCGTTCATCACCATAGGATTTGCTGAGAGAATAAGATTCAGTTAACAACAATACTACCACAACCAAATGATCTGATAGAGTTCATACGTTTCGAACCAAGACGGCTTTCATTTGAATAAAAATTTATAATGCATACCTCGATGAGAAAGGAGTAGCTTAACAATTTGATCAAGACCTCTCTTTGCGGCGTGATGTAAAGGAGTTCCGGCATGACTTCCTGAAGTACAGTAAGATAGGGAAAATGAAAACCATAGATAAAGATGCTATGAAATACCAAATTCATTAATTATGACATTATCAGAACAGAAAAGAGAAGGAAATGAATGGAGTCTTGAATATTAAGAGCATAAGATTTTGTCCGAAGATTCTTCAAGTATAAGTTCAACTTCAATCACAAGTTCAATAAAGGTTGTGTACCCTTATACATTCCCAATCACAATTAACTCAGTATAATCCTTCAAATAATAACCAAGTTTATCAATGAATTTATACAACATAGACCCATGATATGCACATTCTAGTTGATGCAATACAAAACCCTAAGAGTCCGATAAGAAATAATCCAATCAAGGTATGTTTAACCCAATGAAAACGAATACATAATTATAAAATGCAGTATCTTACCAGGACGATAAGCATTCACATTAGCTCCAAGTTCTATCAAAGTAGTAGCCACAGTAATAAGATCAGGATTCATGCATGCCAAAATTAAAGGAGTCTTTCCATCTTTATCAACCCACTGCAAAAACAACCTTACTACTTCCATAAACATAATCCAGCACACATTCGTACAATCCCCAAATCCAAAAAAAAAAAAAAAACCTAAATATTACAAAAAGAAAAAAAATAAATTCATATACCTCAAGACCTGCCCCTTCATTTCTAAGAGCCTTAATCCCTTCAACATTTGCATAATTAACTTGCTGATAGAGTAATTCTTCTTTGGATTGGGTTTGCCCCATTATTTCCCTCCAGAAATAAATTACCAAAACCCTAAGCTTGTTCACTACCTTTACCAAGAAAGATGAAATTTTGAAAATTTAAAAGATTCAAGAGAGAGATTTAATTGAATTGGATAGAATAATTGAGTGATTTCTTAGTGGAGAAGGATTTAATTAGGGGTCCTAGCGATGAAAGAAGCTTCCGCTGAAATTGACCATCCGTTATTTCCTTGTCGACTAAATTTTTTTTTTTATTTTTCTTTTCAGGTGTCAGTTTGAGATCGCAACCGTTGGATATAACTTATAAGTGAGAATAACTTTGATCCGACTTCTATAGAGTTGACTTCAGCTACATTCTTGTAGCATACGTCTAAGGCCAATTTTGTTTTTTTTTTTTTTGTTTTTTTTGAAGCGAAAAGAAGTAATTGGGTTGATGAAATTAAACTGGTACATGAGTTTGGTCTTCATATAATTGTGCTCTAATCTCGACGGGAGAGAGTCAGGCCAGGAATCAGTTAAAACATTCTCTCTTGCTAACCTAGAGAGAATGTCAACAACTTTATTACCCTCTTTAGGAACATAAGAACATTTCCAAGAGATGAAACTACGAAATAGAATTTGAATATCTTTTATCATATTGAGAAGTTGGCAGTTTATAGAGGCATTGTTGTTAACTGCTTCCACCACTCTCAGCGCGTCAAGATGAAAATGTACTTTCTCTAGCCCTAAGCTTTTTGCCCAAATAACCGCTTCCCTCAGTCCCATACATTCAGCTTGCTCGGCGCTTCGAATATTTGTCAGGTAGATGCATCTAGTTGCTTGCTGCTCACCTACAAAATTGCAAGTTATTAGACCAACTCCACCTACATTATTTAAGTAAGAACCATATACATTAATACAAAAAAAATTCATGGGAGGAGGAGACCAATGCACATTTCTACGACAAACTCTAATTGTGGAGCTATGAGTTATTCTCAGTTGTGCAGAGCGATCATTCATGAAACCGTGGAACTTCAAAATAGTCCTTTCCAAATTGGGGCTGATGTTCTGGAAGACCTTATCGCATCTGTCTTTCCATAGACACCAGGTAGTGATGGACCTCTTACAAATTTCATCAGATGAAATCTTGCTAGCATGAAAATCATCAAACCATCCTGATATCCAGTGTGAGAAGGAAGTAGACTGCGCTGATGATAAACCCGTAATGGAAAACCAAACTTCCCTGGGGAGATTACAGTCTCGGAGGACATGTGCAGGAGTCTCTAGATGTTGCTCACATAAAGGATAGATGTTTGTTGTGCCTGGGATTTTTGTGCTTAGAACATCTCTTGTAGAAAGTAGAGAAGAAATCGCTTTCCAAAGAAAGTGTGGAATTCTGGGAAGTAGAGGCAACTTCCACAGTGTCCTGTAGATCTTTGTACCTACAGCTTCAGACGGATTAGTATCTTTGTACATCTTTCTGTATGCAGATTTTACTTAGGAAACACCGTTTTCTCAAGTAACCACACTAGTCTGTCATCCTGAGATGAGTGAATCTGAATACTGCAGATAAGTCTGACAATATTAGATTCAAACAATTCCTCCAATAATTTGAGAATCCAGGTATTGTTGCATTGGTTAAAAAGATGATGAACATAAGTGAATTGAGAATAAGAAGTACACCCATCCTTAGGAATTGGAGGGATCAAAAAATCTTGAATCCATCCATGTTTCCAAATCAAAATCTTTTTCCCGTTACCCACACACCAGCAGCTATTATCTTGAACAAATTTCAGCTCCGAAGACATACTTCTCCATGACCAGGTTGTATTTTAGTTCTTCTTTAGATTGAAGAGATTTCCATCTTGAAAGTATTTAGCCTGCAAAGATTTTACCATCATGGAATCTGTATCTGAACTTAGTTTCCATCCCTACTTTGCAAATAAAGCTCTGTTGAAAATATGCATATCACGAAAGCCCAATCCACCCTCTTGCTTTGGTTTTTGAGTTCTTCTCCAAGTTATGATATGATTTCCTCTACATGATTTTTTTTTCTCCAAAATTGTTGTTGTTTGATACTCATTCTCTTAATTGTGATGTCTGGAAGCTTGAAGCTAGTCATATGATGAATGGGTATCGCATTGGAGACATTTTTGATCATTACTGATCTAGCCGCCTCGGACATGTTGCTACCACTCCAATTAGAGAATCTGTGGTCCATTTTATCACAAAGAATAGAGAATGGGATGCGCTTACTCCTTCCTACAAAAAAAGGGGACCAAGATATTTCTCCTATGAGATATTGAGATATCTAACCTGTAAACTTCCACTGATAGATTGGAAGACTTCATATTCGAGATTAAAACTAAAATAAACAGCTGATTTATTGAAGTTAATCATTTGCCCAGAAAAACTAGAGAACTATTCAATCACTTGAAGTAATTTATGAACTTGCCTCTCATTAGCTTTGCAGAATAAGAGACAGTCGTCTGCGAATAAAAGGTGGTTAATCTTGGGTGCAGATTGAGAAATTTTCATACCTGTCAATTGCCCAGATTTCTCACAGTATGCTAGGTATCTAGAAAAAGACTCAATTGCTAGTATAAATAGATAAGGTGATAATGGATCACATTGTCGAATATCACGTGTGGGTTTAAAATCTACAGTTGGTGATCCATTCAGCATAACTTCAATATGTGTGGTAGAGATGCATTGAGAAATAAGCTGAACAAACTTGTCAGAAAAGCCAAATTTTTTGAGAATATCTAATAAGAATTTCCATTCCAACCTGTCAAATGCCTTCGACATATCCATCTTAAGGGAAAGATGGCCACTAACTCCTTCTTTTCTTTTTATCGCTTGAACAATCTCTTGAACTAGACAGATGATTTCCGAGATTAACCTTCCTGGAACATATGCAGATTGTATGGGTGATATAATGTTGTTCAGATGTTTCTTCATTCTCAAGGAAATAATCTTTGAGATGATCTTGTATATTTTATTGCATAATGCGATTGGACGAAGATCTTCTGGTTTGCTTACAATCTGGACTTTAGGGATTAGTGAAACTCTAGTGTTGTTTATTTGCTGAAGAAGAAAACCATAATGGAAAAAGTATTTCACAGTTTTGCAAACATCTTCTTTCACCAGAGTCCATTGGGTTTGACAAAATCCATGGGGAAAGCCATCCGGGCCCGGTGAAGTCCACAGCTGCATTGTCATAAGCGCTTGGTGTATCTCGAGTTCTGATGGAACTGCAACTAGTTCTTCATTATCCTCTACCTAAATACATTGTGGAATGTGCTGTAAGAACTGATGGTTATCTAGAGGATTAGAGGATGTCATGATGTTCTTGAAATGATTGCTGAGAATATCTACTAATGAGTTTCTGTCATTACACCATGAGCCATCAGATGCACGTAAAGCATCAATCCTATTTCGACTTTTCCTGCGATTCATTCGAAGATGAAAATATCTAGAGTTCATATCCATATCATTATAGAAATGGTCTCTGGCCTTCTGTCTGTTTGAACTTGCTTGGATATCATTAAGTCGTCTGATTTCTCCTACCAGATTGACAACCCTTTCTGTATTTGAACCATTCATCTGCATCTTGAAGATCATTTAAATCTTTTTGTAGTTCTAAGATACGCTTGTTAATATTTCCAAAAGAAATTTTACACCAAAGAGATAGTATGTGTCTGGTGTTAGATAGTTTATTAGAAAGAAAAAAAGCATGAGAACCAGAATAGCTAGAAGACCAAACCGATTTAATGTGTTCTAAACAAGTATCATGTTTGAGCCAGTTCTCAAAAAATTTCCAACTTCTTCCAGAGACTTTATGTTGCTTAGATAAATCTAACAAAATTGGAGTATGGTCAGATCCATTTTAATGAAGATGACTAACACAAGAATCAGGGTAAGTTAAAAACCAATCACTGTTACCCAGAGCTCTATCTAATCTAGATTTTTTATGACCAGTTCCATGCTTGTTACTAGTCCAAGTATAGTGAGTTCCACAAAAACCTAAATCGGAAAGGTCAGAGTCTTTAATGATGTCAAGGACATCACTAGGGGAAATATTGTTTTCATTATAATTCCTCTCACTTGGAGAAAAAGTGATGTTTAGATCACCAATGACTACCCAGGGTTTGTTTATAGAATTACTGACGTTTTTAATTAAAGACCATTGAGTATATTTTTCATGGTTATAAAGGGTTCCATACATGCAGGTTAAAAGCCAAACCCCTTTACTAGGATCATTGGTTACACAGGAATGAATGATTTTATCATCATGATATAGAATATCTAAAGAAAAGCCATTTTTCCAAAGCATGAGAATACCACCAGCTATACCAACTGAACCTACAAAAAAAATTATTTGGCATTCCTAGTACATTAGAAAGTTTGATGTTCTATTATCGTTTATCTTAGTCTCGCAGATGAAAATTATATCAGGTTTATGGAGGTTATCAAGATAAAGCATATGATCACTAGTGTCTTTGCCCAGAAAACCTTGGCAATTACAACTCAAAGTTTTCATGGAGAAAAGAAAGTTGATGTCAAAAAATTGAAGCAGATAGTAAATGAATAAACCGTACGAGAAACTTGCTGAGAAAGAAAAACAAATAACGAGTAAATTGTAAAAAGAAAGTTTACCAAGAGATTATGAGCTCCAGCAACCTCATCCATGGCATGGGGAGGCTCCTTTAGATTATTTTCTCCATCATCAATCAGATCGTGTTCCATACCATCATACTCAATAACAGATGGATTACCTACAACATTGTTCACATTATCAGGTTCATTGTTTTCCTCAGTTGAGTCATAAGCATCTTCCTCCGAGCTTCTCAATCTTTTGTTTATCCGTGTGTCGTTCGTGCCTTCACTTTGCTCTCCTAATTGTTTCTTACTAGCCTTGCAAATCAGTTGTACTAACAGATCCAAATATTCACAAATTTCAACACCATAATTTTCAGCTAGACCATGGAGATAAGCCACATACTTATCTTTTGTATACCTCCTTATTTTCAGATCATGAGCAACATTAGCACATTCTTCTTTGTTGTGATCAATTATCCAGCAGTGGGGACAAATGTTGTATGGTTGACGCTCCCAATGATATCTCACCCATGTAACACATCCAGATCTCGTGTTCCACCAACCACCCCTAAAAAGTGGCTTGCTTAAGTATATATTGACCCTAGCTGAGATCATACTGCCATAAGTAGGTCTGCAATTATCTGGTTTTGTCCAAATTTTCTGCCCTAGTTCCACCAGAGCTTATTGATGACTTGAACCGAGTGGTGCTCCAGGAGTAGCTCCTTGAATTGGACCGTCTATTCTGAATGAGTGAATTTCCATTCCTTCAAAGGAATATAATCATCATAGATTAAAAGATTGAGATGATCTTTACAGACATTCCATGGTCTTTTCTTGAGAACAGCTTTCATGAAATCTTCAGTGGGAAACTTAAAAAGATAAATGTTTTTGTCCAGAGCACGGATTTCTTTGAATCTGTAGGGTTTCCAAAGAGTTTTTAACTCTTTCCTTAAATCATCAGTTTCTAGCTGACATTCAACGAACAGTTTTCCAATCAGAGTGAAGCATCTTTCTTCCTTAGCTACAGCTAGAGCTTTGGCTGAACCAACTGCACGTCTTATTTTCATAGCAGACACATCACGGATGTTGGATTTTTATAGCTGATGAGTAATAGAAAAGACTGGGGTTTTAGAAGAGGAAGATATTGTTATGACTTGAGAGTTATGGAGAAGATTATCTAGGAAAAGATAAAGGCTGGGATTCCACCTTATTTGGTTATAAAGGTTGATAATATGAGCCGAAAAATCATGAATGATTATAGAAGGATAAAGAGGATCTTTTATTTTTTCTAGGTGTATAGCTGTAAAAGGGGTAATCGAATATTTTGCATTGAATTGGTATAGAATTAACTCAGAGAACTTGAAAAACGGTTTAGGAATTTGTTTAGAGTCAAACTTTACTTTGATAGAGTACAGATTTCCTTGCAAAGGACTCGCACAATAACTGTAATGCCGCCAATTAAGGGTTTTCAAAATTTCAAAACTTTTTGGCTCAGAGATGATGGCAGAGGTGACTTGACTCGTTGAAACTGAGTTAATAGATTTGTGAATATTCTGGGTTGTTTTAACAGAGAGATCATATGAATGATGTCTTTTAAGATACTTGTACATACTGTAGGGATCCATCATGAGCATGACGGGTTGCAAAACTGCTGAAGGAGACGAAGTGCATACTGCTTTAGATTGTGACAATAATGTCTGAGTCAGAAGAAAGAAAAACCAGGTCCAAAAATGGATGCTTCCCATGAAGAAAGGATGAGATCCTGCAGGAGAAGATTAAGTTGTCATTATCTTATATAAACAAGGAGACGAATGTAGAAGGAGGAAGAGATCGTAACTGATAAAGTAGACTAAAATGTAACTCAAAAAAAAGATAAAAATTAAAGAAGAAAATATAGAACTAGACAGATCATTAAAATATGAAGAACTAAGCTTAGATAACAGAAACAGAGATTAAGACGAGGAGGAGAAATAAGAAAAACATTAGAAAGAACATAGAAAAAGCATTCATTGATGCATTAGAGATGATGATAATTGAAAAAAAATTGTAGACTGAGTTAACTCAGTTTACACCAATTTTATGGTTTGATCACTGCTCCCGGTGTAGATTTTACTTACTACTCATTTCGTATGAAAGCCCCAAACTTCATTGATAATAATATATAGTTACATAATACTGTATTCAATTACACCCATAAATTGAAATACATGATTAATACAATAATCTTGAACATAAATAAATCTCAAAAAAAATTCTGTACTAAATGTATGTAAACTGACAGGAGAATTGAAATCTTCTAATGGTTTGTCACCATTTTGTTGGATACTCTCCGAGAACATAAGATGCTTCCATAAGAGAAGTAATATGCCCAAATTCTTCATCGAATTCTGTAATCTTTGATCATCACGTCCGTGGATGATTGAATGAGAGATTGAACGAAACCGAAAGTCTTCCAAGAGGTATGATAATGTAGTACAAACCAGGATTGGTATAAGGTGAAAGAAAACTAGTTGCTGGGGATGAGAAGAGAGTTTAAGTTCCATCAGAAACTTAATAAAATCTAATTCTAGGATCAAGACTTTAGGGTTTGATAAAGATAACCATAATATTGATAATTGATTGATAATAGATTGTATTTTGTAAACAAAGAGGCCTAGCCTTTATATGCTTTGTAGAACCGATTAAAAGAAATTAAAAGGAATTCAAGCTAAACTAGGAAAGTAAAGGACTTGTAAAGCAAGAAAACTAAACAGACGCAAGGGATCAACAATCATTGTTGATACAGACGTAAGGGAACAACAATGATTGTTGATACAAACGCAAATGTCCTAGATCAGTCCCCCCTTCGTGAAAGAAACTCGTCCTCAAGCTGGTTAATAACAAGATCTTCATTATCTCCATATATTTCGTTAGGCATCGGGCTGTCATCAAAAAAATACGAGTTCTTTTCCTCCATGAAAAATGTAGATATCATTTTTATCGGCTTGCCACGATCAAACACAAAACTCGTAGTTCTAGAGATCATAAACCGAAACATCCAAGAAATCTTTCTCAAAGCATGAGAAGAGTTGTTCTTAAATTTCCCACGATAAAAGACAAAAGTCAAGTCACTGGTGTTGGTAATGAAAATCATGTCAGCGACGACTTCGACGAGTACAGTGCGTGTGTCTTCTAACTTCTGAGCTACCTCTTTTAAAGCATAATCAGTTGACTCATTCCGCTGCTGATCCAAGAAATGAAATAGTTCAACATCTAAATTTCTGTTTTGATATAAATTCCACCAACCAAGTCCTCTGTCTTCTACGTATCGTCTGGCGTCCAAACTGTTCTCTAAAATTTTCGCAAACAGCGAAACAGAAGTAGATAGAGAAAATAATGTGGAATTAATTATGCCATTGAACCGTTGATCATTAACTGGTCCAATCCCACTCATATTGTATCCATCATTGTTGGGGTCTTCTCTTGACTCCATGAAACTGATGTGCCAAACCATCTTTTCTAACCATGTTTTGGAAAATCCAACAAAAATAATAGTCCTGGGTGCAAAGTATCTCTGCACAACTATGCTTGCATCCATGCACTGTTCTTTTCTCTCGTGGATGGTATCCTTTAAAACACATAACTGACTAAGCCTGCTAGTTGCGGCAGTCACTGGTAATTCATTCCCATTGATTGCACCCTTTGTCGAGCTGCGATACTGCATAAATATGGTACTGCAGTGTCTTTTGATGTCAGGAACTACTTTACCTCTTTCATAATAATTATCAAAGTTACCAGGAGTTGGATTTCCCTCAAATTCTTCTACCAAAACGCTACTGTTTGTCTTGACCAATGAGTATGAAAAGTTGTACTCTTGATGAGAAAATTTCTTACCACTTTTGAGACGCTGACTGGAGATAATAAACTTCTTTAAGGTTGTGAAATGTAATTCCCCCACTTTGGGAAACCAAGTCAATTATCCGAAAGTGATAAATTCTTCCATCGTCCACCAATGAATTGCTAACACTATCAGTTGTATAAATAGCATCTTCTTGTCTTAGCGCCCAGACACGGTATTCATGTTGGTGCCCCGTAATGATTATTAATGCTTCCCTATATATTGGATAAATTGAAACTCCATAGCTACCAGCAGACTTAAGCTTTCGACCTTCATGAAATATCTTTTGAGACTTGCCAGAGGGTTTCAAGTGGGTTTACGCAAGAGTCCATACATGCGTTTCCATGAATAAAAACTTGATTATGTCCTACCCTAGAATAAACAGGTATATCAACATCAGAAGTTATTAATTAAATTTCTGAAGACTTACCATTAAGTTCTAGCGAATCATGCGAACTCTCTTCAACTAAGGATGTATTGGGAACAACCATAACACCTTTAGATGATGATGAATCCTATTGGTTTGATGGTAAAACTTCTTTAACCTGATTTTCATCAGTCTTTTCAGAAGTAGTTTTAATCTCTTCCTATGGAACAACAACTTCTATCTCGTATTTGTTAACTGAGGTAATCGAAACATCTTTTACACCCACGGATGATAACGAAACCTCTTGAGTTGAAGACGAAACTTGTTTATCCTGAAGTTTATCTTTCTTCTCAGAAGTAGCTTTAACTTCTTCCATGTGAACAACAACTTTCATCTTCTTTGCGTTAACTGAAGTAGCTGAAACAGCTACAGAAGCATTAGAAGACGATGATTTCTTTGGAATTACTTTACCAGAAATTTGGCCCCACATAATTGGATATTCACGTGTAGCTTCATCCAAAGCAATCCTAAAATCTTCACGTTTTTTAGCTTCAGCAATCAGAAATTCGTCAAGACTCTTCAAAACTTGTTGTTTCTCTTCTTTGTTAATAAGAAGTTCTTTTTTTCTTATGTCATCTATGAAGTACGGATGAGGCCTATCACGAATCTCTTGTAATTCATCTTTCAAGTCTACTCTAAGGTTCAGGAGAGTTTTTAAAGATGTTACCCCCATGATCAAATACGTAAGAATAAGAAAACGATCTTTTTTTTTTCTTTTTTTTTCTTTTTTTTTTCCTGATAAATAAAGATACGGTTTTGAGTTTGCCGAAGCGGGTTTAAGGAACTGTTTCTAGATAAGAATCTAAAAACTATGTATGTGATACCAACTAATGTAGTACAGACCAGGATTGATAGAAGGTGAAAGCAAACTAGTTGCTGGGGATGAGAAGAGAGTTTAAGTTCCGTCAGAAACTTAATAAAATCTGATTCTAGGATCAATACTTTAGGGTTTGATAAAGATAATCATAATATTGATAATTGATTGATAATAGATTGCATTTTCTAAACAACGCGACCTAGCCTTTATATAGACTTTGTAGAACCGACTAAAAGAAACTAAAAAGGAATTCAAGCTAAACTAGAAAAGTAAAGGACTTGTAAATCAAGAAAACTAAACAGACGCAAGGGATCAACAGTCATTGTTGATACAGACGTAAGGGATCAACAATGATTGTTGATACAAACGCAGATGTCCTACATCATATGAGAAACCGTAATGGAACAAACTTGTCATACGTTATGAGAAATAAAAACTATTTACAATACCAATTGCTATAATGTAATTTGTTTTATTTAGATATATATTAGATTAGATAAATCTACCCGGATCTTAAATTAAATTAAAATCCGGGCAGAAAATGAGAAGATGGTTAAAAGAATTTAATGGAGATGATGCTACCGGATGGATGAATATAACTACTCCCTAAAGAAGATAACTGTTTATGTTAAAAAATAAAGTTGTAGAGCAAAATAAGGAGAGAGTTTTTTGATTGAGACGCAAGTTTTTCCTTTTTAGGTTTGATGTTCGCTCATCTAAGGCCATTTCAACACAAGTTATTGTTTTTGGCTGCAAAAACAATTACATCTCCCTAGGCATCACCTTTAGGGTACATCTCTGGAAGAGTTCGATGGCCGTTGCAAAACGCGATTCTCAGACATCGATGAGTTTGAGGCTGAGGGAATTGAATTTGTCCAAGAAGTAGCAAATTTTATTCGTTTGAGAGAAGTCACTTTTTGGCTTTAGTAATTTCATTTCAAGTTTGGCTTCAGAAATTTCCTGAAGGGAGCAAGGCATGACATAACCACCAGATCGAAGGGTTTTATCTGGCACAATTGTGCTTAGTTCTCCAAGAATTTTGTGAAAGCTTCCGACGACCGTGCTTGCCATACTGCTCCCAGGAGTGCTTCTCAAATGGTAACATCCATGAAAAGCAGCTTTCTACCTGAGATTCTACACGTTTACTCTGTGGACAGGCTCGGCAATAAACAGTGTGGTGCTTGAGCCAGCAAGGTTTTCCATTTTCTCAAACAAAATTCTTCCTACACTACTAGAATACTACCAATTAAAATGGACAGAAAATAGATCATTTAGCAACGCAACAGATTCAGAAGTTTCTAGTGAGCAAACATTGCAGTTACGAAGTGTAATATCAAAACTTCTATAACTTTCAACAAGATATGAATACTCATAACACAGAACAACATTCAGAATCCTAGAATTCAAATACTACTATTTTTTTGTTTGTTTGTTTGCTAATCTCATTTGAGCCCTGAATCAAAAACACATTAGCTTTGATTACTCCAAAACAACCCTGAGAGAGTAAAAATGAACAGATAATTAAGCACCGAAGGCAAAAACTAGGACCTACTTTCCACACATTCGAAACGAGAGAAAGGAAATAGTTTAGATAAAATGAAGAGCAGCCCATACTTGTTTTCTGGGGGTCTGCACTGCCGGCTGCATCTACATCACTAGTTTCCACATAGTAGCTCGATGAGCTCAACTTTCTTTAACTTTGAGTAACCTTTAAGACCACGAGATTTCGCAAGGACCTTCAGTTCTGCTAGTTTTAGTGCACTTAAATCAGTATGTTCAGTCGACGACTTTGTCTCAACAACCTCATCATCAATATAAGCTTCATCAATATCAGATGATTCTGTCTCTGATATTTCAGCAAATTCTTCATCATGCACATCAGAAGATACATCAAATGACTCCTCAAGCTCAGACTCGAGCTCAATTTCAGACACTGGTTCAAACTCAGGTACCAGCTCGGGCTCAGATTCTGCTTCCAGTTCTGGTTCAGGTTCATTCTTCTTTCTCATTCCTTGAAGCTTTGGTAATGAAAGAGAGTTGATGTTATCCTCAGGAGAATACAGTGGCTCGTATTTCACTCTTGGAACTGGAGATTTCCGCCTGAAGTTCGATACTGGCCTCCTAAACGGATTTGAATGTTTGGGTTCTTGCGCTTCCTCATCCTCCTCTCTAGCATTAGAATTTGAGTTTAAGAAGTTTGTATTTTGTTCATCCCCAAATGAGCTTGTATTCTGTTCAGGTTGTTCCAAAACAAAGTCCCGGCTGCTGCCACTGTTGCTTTTTCTTTTCCCTTGATCGACTGAGTGTTTACGCAACAGTTTAAGAAGTGAATCCACTGTTTCACTTTCCTTACCTTGTCCCTGTGAGGATTCCATCTTCTTTTCTTCTTTGATGGCCGCTCTTTCACGGAGTTGTGCTTGGACTTTCCTGAAAAGATCAACAATCTCTTTCTCTCTTGGACCAGGTGTTGCAGTTGCCTGAAACCTCGGGCCATTGGAAAGAGAAAGTAATGGCCCATTTTTTGATGATAAAAGTTCAGATTCTTCAATGTTCTCAGAGTTATCTCTGTCTAAATTTTGCCTGTTTCTATTTCTAGAGAACCCATGATTTTGTCTTTGCCTAGAGAAATCTGGATTTCTTCTATGATTGCTGGAGTTTGCTGAACAAACAAGAGACGATGCCCTATTGGAGTAAAGAAGCAAGCTTTTACTCGAATTAATCTTAACTGGAAGAAAGGCCTTCAAATCACCATGTGACGAGTAAGACGATGCGGCAGCTGGTCCATAGCCTTCACAGTAGCCAACATTTATAATTGTTATGTAAAGGTATACCGAGATATTTAAAATAGTTAAATTGTAAAGCAAAAAAACTGACGAGTGATAACTTGTAAGTTGATGGTCCTATTTATCATGATTCATCTCTAGGCAATGAGGCATGCCCTAAAGGATTCGCTGGCTATTAAGAAAATCATTGAAATGAATCTCTTGTGTGCTTCTGATATGGGCATGAGAATGTTTCTTCCTAAAAGCATAACTATGATTTGAACTTACTCATGCCATCTCTCAGGTTGATCAGAGAAAGGCAGGGGAAGTAGATGATCCAACATCCCAGTGGCTAATGTAATGTGTACTGAATTGTTAACATTATTTGAACCATTGTCTTATGTGCCGTAAACATAAACAGTAAGCCATTGATCGTTTCGACAAATATATTAAAATAAAATACAGAAATTGAACACACAAACCACCATAACATTCAAACAGATATATAAAACTATAGAACCACCAGAAACTAACATAAGCAAACATCTAAACTTGTGGGCCTAAACACCGTATATACAAAGAAATAAAGAGAGAAAAAGAAAATCCGCAAAATAACAATTCAAATTAGGGTCTCCAGATTTCAACCGTTACAAATACTAAACACCACAATGTTGATACTGAAAATTCAACAGCACCATAGTGCCTAGACAGATAGGAATAAAGCAAGCTGAAAAGTGCACTGGATGGATAAGACCCTATACTCTTCATCCCATAGCACCCAACTCCTAAAACTACTAAAATCCCCAGACTCATCTTTACCTCCACCACACAGTCAATTGCCAAACTAAAATAGAAGAAAAAAAAAAACATAGAAACTTAATATCCCTTAACTTCGCTGAACCGACTTCACTAGGTCATATTACCAAGTAGCCTATAGACATGAAAAATCTAATTTTTTTGTATATAAGATATGTTTGAAAAGAATATACAAGGTAAAAGAGCCACCAATCTTGTTTTAGGACTTAATTTTATCCGAACCCTAAGAAGTTCAAACAAACCAAACGGATAAAACAGATGTAAGTAGAAGAAAGGGCATACCTGGAAGATTACCTGAAAGGATTCCTTGAGACATTGGTGTTTATTTGTGCATCAGGGTTGGGTTTTATTGAGGGTTTTGCATTCTTCTTCCGCTATATCATATCATCTTTGTTCTTGTCGCTCCACTTTTAGTGCTCCTCCGTTTGGTTTCAGGAATGAACTACTACTACTATCTTCTTTTAGTAGATGCAAAATGATAACAGACTTTATTGACCCTCTTTTATGTAGTTATTTGCCTGCATACGGCAGGTTTACTCGGCTTAATAGGACTGTGTACGGGGGTAATTTCGTAATGTTTTTACTCTATTAAAGGGTGGAACTTAGAGCATCTCCAATGATAACTTTTTTTCTTTTTTAAGAGCGTTCACAGTGGGAGAGTAAACCCAAATATTTGGTCTTTTGAACAGACGTAGTGGAACGTATTATCGATCAAATTTTGATCAACGACTAAAACCCAGAGTATATTTGGTCTGGGACCAAGACTAAACCCAAATATAATCGAGCGTTGGTATACTTCACGCCCCACCACCAGACGGACATATAGTGCACGTCCCACATCAGGCGGACGTATATTCCACGCCCCACATCAGGCGTTGGTATAGTCTACGCTCCACATGGGGCGTACGCAAAGTCTACGCCCCATTTTTTTTTTTATTATTTTGTATAGGACGGGCATTATACCCCCGCCCATTCTTTGTTTTCAAAACCATTTTAGTGGGGCGGGCTTTATACCTCCGCCCCACTTCTTTCATTTTTTTTTTTTTTTTTTAGGATCTACCCAATCAGGCGTTGGTATAGTCTACGCCCCACACCAGGCGAACGTATAATGTACGTCTGACCAAATTTAGTCTTTCCACCGTAGCGTCACACACCATACTAAACCCAAAATTTGATCTTTTTTTCCCTCTTTGGTCTTTGGTTATACTCGCACCACTACAGTTGCTCTAACCGGCCAATGGTATCTTTTTTTTATAAACGAAGGTTCTTAAAAAGGCTATTAATATGAAGAATAGACCAAAACATAGAAGAAGAGTTAACTTTGGCCCGTTAACTTTGGCCCATTTAGCCAAAGTATGAACTTCATCATTATAAACACGCGGTTGATTAGTAAATTTAAAAGCTACAAATGTAGAATTATAAAAAGAAATTTCTTTAAAAAGAGCACATGTTCTTTGATCACTATCAAACTTCCCTGCTAAAAATTGGTCAATCAATTTTTTTGCATCACTCTCAATTATTCTATGAGTAAGCTTTAGTTCCACGGCTTTCTTTAAGACCGCCCAGATGGCCTGGTCTCGGCTTCTGATGAAGAAGTAACTTCAAGTACCAAGGTTGCACAAAAGAAGGTTATATTTGTATGATCTCTCATCACATATTCTGCACCATTATCCAAGGAGAGTTCATCAAAGACCATTAATGTTGCATGTTATCCATCCAAAAGAGGGAGCACCCATTTATCATTGCTAACGATAATAATATTAGAAGAAATGTGTATGGCATGTTTCCTAGGCACTATCATGGCTTTCGTTTTACTTATGACAGTAGTTGGGTTCTCTTCTTAGCATTAAAAATAAAATTATTCTTACTACTCCAAATGGACCACAGAATGACAGTAAATAGACACTGAGAATCCTCGGAAAGACAAGACACGGGGACAATGAGCCAGAAAGTAATCAAATCCAAAAAAATATTATCATTGAAGTGTGAAAGAAACCAGACATGACTAGAAAAAAGACATAAAACACGAGTGTGCATCATAGACTCGTTATGAATAGAACGTCTAAGGCATTCTTAGAAGTCATAGGCATCTTATATTGAAGGATCATTTTAGCTTGGATGCATTTTTAACAACTTTTGATAAAATAAAATAAAAAATGAATACGATGAGGAATTCTAAGTTGCCTTCCTTTCGAGAGTGTAAATAGGGCTTAAGGGAATAGTAACAACCTTCTTAACAAAAGCATTGTCATAGTGGATATTTAATATGTTTAAATTCCAGGTTCTGGTCTCATGTTTAATGAAATAATAAACTTTAATTCTGGGATCGTGAAGGACCTGGGGATTTAGCTTAGAAGAGCCCAAGTTGGAATCCACTGATCACACCAGAGGTCAATAGATGAAAGGCTTGATGAACTCTTTCATAATGTGCAGACATCTCCAAGTCAATGAGCAGTTGTTATTAAATTTAGCATTCAAAAAGTCAGTTTTGAGGAAGTATCTAGTTTTAAGAACATATCCTAGACACAATCAGGGTTTACAACCAGCTTCCAATAATTACTGGAAAGCATAGCCAGGCTGTTCATATCAGCTGCAATGACCAGTCCCTCCACCGATACTGTCCCCACTTATCCACTGCGGATATCCGGCAGTGTGGGGTTTTCAACGGGCATCGCTGCGGTAATCCAGCAGAAACTTCCCGGATGGTCACCCATCCCTGGATTGCTCCCGCCCGAGCACGCTTAACTGCAGAGTTTTCTGTCAACTCTGGAGCCAATTGTGCTGAAAAGGACTCGGTGTTAGGAAAGGACAAATCATTACTTATATTCCATTCAACAAACCACTGACGAATATCGGGGTATTACAGAACACACACTGTATTAAGACGCTACAGACACTAGCCTACTCCAATCTAACTTCGAACTGGACTGTAGTTGAACCCCCAATCAGTCTCCCACCGATCCAAGGTACAGTTGTACTCCATACGCCTCTGATCCCAGCAAGATACTGCGCACTTGATTCCCTTAGCTGATCTCACCCACAACTAAGAGTTGCTACGATCCAAAATCGCAAGCTTTGACAATAAACAAATTTGTCTCACACATACAAGTCTATCAAAGGATCAATCTGTCTCCCACAGATAAACCCTAAAGGTTTTGTTCCGTATTTTGATAATAATCAAGGTGAACATGAACCAATTGATAATCCGGTCTTATATTCCCGAAGAACAGCCTAGAGTTATCATCACCTCACAACAATCTTAATCGAATAATAGCGAAACAAGATGTTGCGGAATCACAAACAATGATACGAAGATGTTTGTGATTACTTTTTATATCTTGCCTATCAGAGATATCAATCTCAAGCCAATCAATCTGATGTACTCGTAGGATAGAAGATGCAAGATTAGATCACACAACTACGATAAAAGTAGTATCAGTCTGGCTTCACAATCCCAATGAAGTCTTTAAGTCGTTAACCTGGTTTTAGAAGAAGAAAACCAAAGGTTAAAGGAGAATCGACTCTAGCACGCAAACTAGTATCACACGTAAGGTATGGGGATTAGTTTTGCACAATACTAGATGTCTCATTTATATAGTCTTTCAAATTAGAGTTTGCAATCAATGTTAGCTTAGTAACAAAGCATTCAATATTCACCGTTAGATGAAAACTTGATCTAGATTCAAGCTAATATTTCTCAACTGTTGGATCGAAAACTTAGCTTGTTACACACACTTGAAAATGTACGCTTCTAGGTTTGTTAACTGTACCCAAACCTCTAGGTTTGTTAACCGTACCCAAACGTATGCACTTGTTGGTTCAACAATAGTTAACCAAAAGGTTAGCCATATGAGCATTTCATATCAACCATGTTCTTCTTCACCATAACTAGTTCAAATGAACTAGTTAGAGAATTGTTCAATTGCAAGGAAATCTTATGTACTACACAAGACACAATTGAAGAAAAGATGATTTGATTCACTTGAATCGGTTCATGAACTTTTATAGCCACGTTTTGCAAACTGCATTCCTTAGTCTTTTTAAGTTTAAGTTCAGAAATCATCTTCAGATATATAACCTTCTCAAGTTCGCAGACTAGGTTCGCGGACTTAAGTTACCGGGCAGAGTTTACAAACTCCAGCAGAAATTCTCGGGTATGAGAACTTCGCCGGTTTGCGGGCTGGGTTCACGGAATGAGTTCGCGGACTTAGCTTCACGGAAGTAGTTTGTCAACTCCAGCATAAATTCTCGGGTTTGAGAACTTCGGCAGTTTCGGACTGAGTTCGCGGACTTGGCTCACGCCATTCTTCCGGTTCTCTTGATCAACAAAGTTCGCAAACTTTGGTTCAAGGAATAGGACTTATACATAAATGTGTTTCCACAACAATGATTATGTCCACCATTGGTTATGTAATCTAAACTCTCATTTCAATCATTGACACATTTTTAGAGGACGTTATATAGTTGTTACACCATGTCTCGTTAAAGAAATTTTCAAGATGATTGAAACATATCATGACTTTCGTCACATGGTAAAGATAAACTTGATCGAAGCGAAAAGCTTACCAAAACATATTTCGAGATATAGATAGGCGAGGTATACTCGGCTCGAAATACCAAATGTGTATAATCCAAGTCTATATATATATCATACGACTTCTTGTCTCAAAGAGTAGGAGATAAAGTAGATAGACTTTTGAGTGATAGATAAGTTCAAGTCTTCACATACCTTTTTGTCGAGAAGTTCCACCGGTTCCTTGAGTAGTTATTCTACTTGTATGATGAATCGCCATGAAGTCCTTGAGGTCAGCTACACTTTCTATCCTAGTCCAAGACTTAGCTATAATAGACTAGAAATCAAGAATTATAGTTTTGATCACTAACATTGATAAACATGCTTGAGATAGCAACACATGCGAGTTCGACCGAGCAATGCTCTAACAGCTGTATCTGTCAAAGGCCCAAAGGATGGACATGTTTTCGGCTCTGAACCATATAGTATCCGAAAAACGACTGTCAATCCCAGAAACACACCCTAAGCCTTCAGTCACTGACAAAGAGATGTATGACTGGGGACTTCTCACCACAGTGTACCTGAAAGGAAATGAATTCAAGCGAACATTGGTAGATGTTGGTACTGTTGTTAACATCATCCCCTTGAAAACCCTCAGAGTTGCTGGCATCACTCGACAAGAAGCCTCTCACGCTCCTGTCTCAGTCAGAGACCATGAAGGAATCTCCAGGGATGCTTACGGTTATATCATTCTCAAGGTGAAAATTGATTCAACATGGTCAGAAACTAAGTTTCACATAATCAGAGAAGATCCAGGATATGATATGATCCTTGGACGGACATGGATTCATGCTGAAAATGTAACTCCAACATCTTCAATTGCATACTTCTCTGTTGAAGAAATATCTAACTCAGAGGAAAGCTCCGACTCAGAAGAAATGGAGGATACTCCACCATTCGAACATCTGGAGAAAGTCCAAGCCCTGATAGGACTTAAACAAAAACCTGAAGAAAGTGCATGAATTCTTCAGAAGATTCCGCACTCATGCAAGTCTTATTCCCCCTCATGCGTCTATATTGTCAACTTTCAAATATGTTACCTTTGTCCGGGGACTCAATCTTATTCATGACCAAGCTATCATAAAATTCTATGAGTGGATTGTCTCGCCTCAGCAGTATTACACTAAATGGTTGGAGTCTCTTCAAACTGAGCACCCTATTGAAAGGTTTATCGCTGAAGACATGGATCAGTTCAAAAAGCAATACCCAGCATACTCTCCCTTGCGTGAGTGTCCACATGTGCCGCAGAATTGGAAAGCTCTATCAACATGGAATCCCACTGTACGAGGAATTCCGAACTGACAGAAGATATTCAGGGAATAACCAACCAAACCTAACAAATTTCACGAAGGAGATTTATTCCTCAAGGAAACTAAGCGTAATCTTCATTATACAAGAAGTTCTAACTGGGAAGGACCTTTTATGATTGCTAAGTCATTAGTTTGAGGATACTACAAATTGGCTGATATAAGGGGAAAAAAAGTGTGCCAGTAATTCACAAAAATTGGTTAAAGGATTTTAACGCATGAAGTATTCAGCGTCCAAAGGCGTTTTGGGTTCAAGACAGGAGTTCTCAAAGCACCTAACGTTCTCATTTTAGGATTTTCTTTCACATGTATTTTCAATTTCTCCGGGAGTTTACAATTCTTGATTTCAATATTTGAATTCAGCAATTTATCAAAGTTCTTTATTTTGAGAAAATCTCTATCAATTCCAAAACAAAATCCTCAATCACTCACTAACTCAAAACCAATCAAAATCCAAAACCAAAATAAAGCCTCACATCTCTCATAAGTTCAAGGTTCAAGAGGTTATAGAAAGGAAAACTAAAGGAAGTCGTCAAAGTAATATTTCTGCTTCTCTGCATTCTCCAAAACTTGCAAGGCCGCTTTCTCCAACTCCATCTTTTCAGTCAATTCATCAATCTTAGCCATTTTCTCCACCACAACATCACTGGTGAAAGTTATCATGTTCACTACCTCATCCTTGATGGTATCAGTTTTTTGACGAAGCCACTTCAAGTTAAAACCAAGTTCTTCAGAACTCTCCAAGTTGTACTCCCAATCAAAGAGTACCTCTCGAGTGACAGTACTTCTGGCCCTGGTACGAATATCATCTATGACACGCAATATGTTTCCTAATTGCATCGTCAAGAAGTAGCTGCGTTCGGGGTCTCTTGTAACGACAATAGGACCATACATCTTCCACAACTTCTCATACATATTGGTATACCTAGTGGGAACGTTGAATCCTCCAATAGATACGTGATATGGGAGCGAAGCACCAAACGGAGGATCACAAACAATCCCTGCATTGGCATATTCATGCACTATTATACGATTATCAATCATTGGGGCAACTTCAGCAGTCGTAGGCACAGTCTCTTCTGTCGTTGGAGCAATCTCTTCCATTATGGATCTGTTTTCTTCTATCTCCAAAGTGGTGATAACTCTAGTATCATTCTCTTCAACAACTTCAGTAGCAACATTCATGTGACCCTGAGGTGTATAGCCGGTAACATGACCACTTCGATTCGCTATATTGCTAAAATCATCATCATTGGTTCCATTATTCTCAACTTCGGCATTCGGCACCTAATACGAAGATTACATGAGATTAGAAGAATTCAAGCATGGAAACCAAAGAAAATCATAGAATCCAGAATTTAAGTGAACTAACACTATCTAAGTTCTTTATTATGCATCCAAGACATGAGCAAATAGTGTGGAAGTCATAAAATACGTTTTTCAATAAACCCGTCTGAAGAAATTTTATACTGCCCTGTATAAGACGACAAACTGGGAGCAATTGGTAAGAAAACTAAGGCTGAGTCATAACCCATTCTCTTCGCATGGATGTTTTCTACAACATATAAAAATTTCATAACAATTGGATAAACGAGTAAGAAGTTGTGGCCAAAACATTGGACTACATGCCGGCTGAAAAATTCATGAAAGTCTCCTGGAACTTTACTATTTCGCTGATTTCGACCCCTAAACATTCTCAAAACTTAAAAATATTCTTTCATAAAGCTTGGAATAGACTTAAGGATACACGGGTAGATCGCGAAAATCTAACACTGTATGAAGATTTTATGGTGTTTTTGATAATACGCCGGGTTGTGAATTTTATGATGACGTATTTTGCTAAAAGTTTTTCATTCATTCATGTGGATTCTTATTCATTCAATCCCAAGTCAGCAATATTATACTTCTATGTGAATAATATAAAGTGGACACTTACTTGAGGGGTTACCAAGTCATTCGAGGGATTAATATGGTCAACATCAATATTGGGAGCACCATTACATCCATTCGGTCCCGATTCTTGGAGATTCTCTTTCTCACCACTATTCGAAGACGAATGAGTAACCTGGCTATGTCGTCTTTCCACAAAAATCTCTTCTTGGATACGTGAATAACAATTATCATTACTTCATTCAAGAAAATTCCATAATTACTTACACAAAAGGATACTCACATCAATTTCTCCATCGATGCTGGATTCCTGGATTGTTCGTACGGAGGAAAGATGAAGACCGTCAATAACCGATGAAGCAAAATTCTGAAACAAAATTAACAATATTCTTTTGGGATCCTAATTACATGGACAAGAAAATCACAACGATAAGGGAAGTGCTAACAACTCACCAAAGAAGCGGCTGGGGACTGCACATTATTCGGTATCATCCTATAAGATGTCTTGCTCCTGCCTTCTACGCCCTGGGGACTTTCTTGAAGGTCTAAGAAAGTTACATGGATTCGAGTCCTCACAGCACGGCCATCCTATCACAAAGTCAATGAATAATTAAAGTGCGACCATCATGCCTTTGTAAAAATCATGAGGGAAATACTTACATGTGCACATTCTGGAGACGTTTTCCTTTTGTCACCACGGGAAAGGTATTTCAACCTTGGTTGATCAGAAATCATGTCAGGGGAAGGAAACTCTCGTACCGAAGACTTGACATCCATCGCAAACTTATACAAGGTGTTGACGCCAGAAGTCAATGTAACCCGGAGTTATGAAGGTAGCTCGGTCAAAGCATGGAAATAAATAATGATTTCCTTCCACACGTGTGCAATCTAAGTGAGCCTTCAGATACTCAACTGATGGCTTGTTCATTCGATGACCCGGAACACACTGGTCGACATCCATTTGTCGAGCTGCTCTATCGATGTTATATTCTTCTATCTGGAATTCTTTATGCATTACTGATACTAAGTAACCAGGAGTGCAACTCAATATAAAAGATCTCTCTCCGTCATTCAGGTCAGCACCAGTCCTCAACATGACATTTTCTTCACCGGTATTGAAAGTGATCAATTGTGAGAAAAGAGGAGGAACCGACACCCAGAAGCGAAAGTTGAACTCGGATTCGATGTCTAAAATGTCAGTGAGGCATATCTTGTATTGTGGTTGCTTTTTAGACCAACGCATAATCCTGGCATTATTTTTCTCGAGAAAAACATGACGAGTGTCAACATTGGGTCCTTGCAAGATGTTACGAGGAATTGGAGCATAACTCTCAAGATGATCCCATATCAAAACTTGGAGAAACATAGTATTAGCATACGTCTCGACTTTCATGAAGCCGTTGGAGACACTGGAGTCTATAACTAAGGAGTCTAAATTGGCAAACATTGAACCCAAAAATAGACGACCAATGGGAAGTTTATCACCTTTAGCCATATTTATGGCGAAAGGAATCACGAATGGCTTCAACCAATGTCCATTGTCTTCAAGAACGTCTCTGGAGAGCCAGAAGCATAAGAAAACAACAATGGTTAAGGTACCATCAACAGGTTCTTCAGGAACTCCATCTCTCGTACACCAGTATCTCGACCATTGAGCATAGCAAATTTTGGGAGACTCGTTGAATTTGTGCATCTTAGCTTCCAATACGCCAGATATCACCTTCTCTTCTGCTGAGAGCTCTTTGGGGAAATTTCCAGTGACTGGAAGATGTAACAAAGCAACTAGATATTCTAAAGTAACGGTGAATTCTCCCCATCTGCATATGAAAGTATGAGCAGGAATTTACCGACGAGCAAGTAAAGCCACAATACATTGTATATCATGATTAATGATTAAATCCCCAGCAGCTTGAATAGCTCGTGTCACCTGTGCACGATCCAGCATGGTCCTTATACGGCTATGACCCAGCATGTGTCTTGCCCATCAAGAGAAATGTGTTCCGAGAAAGTTTGAGTTCCACATGTGAAGCCAAATAGTGTTTCCCTTGCAAACAGAACCGAGTTATTGCTGTAGGAGATACCAACTTGTTCTGAGTAGTGCTCCTGGGATTTATAAGCAGCATAAACGAAGAACCTAAGGGGGGTTTTTCGGGCCTATACATATACACAAAGAATTTGTCCTCAGCATTTGGAATGTTCTTTGTTTTTGGAGTTTCCTCTTTCTCCTGAGAAGTCTCAGAATCATCATTTCTGGAGGAATCATCATTCCTGGAAGACGCGTCTGTAGAAACATCCTCTCTGGGAGTTCCCTCTCTAGAAACATCATTTTCAAAAGTGCTACCATGAGACTGAGTCATCTTTGCAAAGTTGTTGTGACATCCATACACGAATTTCATCAACACAATGGAATTAAAAAGGCTGAATAATTATGATGCTCATATCAGCGTCTACAAAAATGGTAATTCTCAACTCTTACCTATTTACAGTTTCACGAACTTAGTGATAACAGCGTAAAACTCCGAAAACTTGCTTACTCTTTCCAACCTGCAAAAGTGAGCAAAAACCCTATCATTCAAGAGTCAACACTGAATTTTCACGAAACTATGAGCAATTCACATAAACTCTTCATGTGAACGTTCCATGATTTTATGCCGCAAACACGCATCATAAAATCATAAAATACAATTGTTTATCTCTAATAATTGCTCAAAAAATTGCTATTTGATTTTTTATCAAAAATAAAAAAAAACTCACGTGTGAAAAAAAATTATGTGAGTTAATAAAAAGATTTTTTTACATGAATTCATTGCAAAAAAAAACCGCTTACCTGAAAAACGGCCGGAGTTGGCCGGAATTCCGTCGGACGGTGATGGCGACGGCCGACTCCGGCGAAAAAAATATTTTCTCCTGATTTTCTCGAGCATGAGAAGGTGAGGAAGAGGTGGTCGGTCAATCAAAAAATTTTTTTTTTTTAGGGTTTCTTACTTTTTATATTAATTTTATTTCCAAAACCTAATAAAACATGGGTTTCCTTTTTGGGCTCGGGCCCGTAAATACTAAACCGACCAAAATTGAACTTTTGACCAACCAAATCAGCGGTGATTCATCTATCCATGCTCACGAGATGACACTCTATCTTGCTATCAGGGTCCTTGAGCATTTGCTCGTACATGGTGGATTTTCAACAAAGGTCAAAATCGTAAAATTATGATATTGCATGTTTCTGACCCGGCTTCAGGAACGCATGTGACGATTCATATTTTACGATCCGTGAACCGCTTCACGATCTCTGATCGAGTTCCTCTCAGAGCCATGATGAATATGATTCTCGAAAAGCCTCCACTAGTTGAGCGTTCGATACTGTGCATTTCATCATGACCTATTTACATAGAAGAATGATCGGCGGTCCTCCATACATAATTGTTGAGAGGGAAAAATGCCTTCAGGACGTCGGTGACACTCATTGTTCCCTGACTATGTAGAGAGACTGTGTATAGATTCAGGCGGTCCTCCATACATAATTGTTGAGAGGGTAAAACACCTTCAGGACGTCGGTGACACTCACTGTTCCCTGAATATGCACCTTTCAGAACGGGTATGGTGCTTTAACTAAGATAATATTCCTTCTGCAATAGATTAATTCTACCGTGACATCACCACTTAGAAGATAATCTATTTTATCTCATTACTCTGATTCAATGATCCAATCCACGGCTTGATCTCATGGAATAGTAATAGATAATTATCTTATCTTATTACTCCGATTTCATGGTCGAATCCACGACTGATCTCATGGAATGGTAATAGATAATTTTATTCTCCACTGAATTTCATAAATTAGTAATAAATACTCAACAACCGGGTATTTGAACCATCACTCAGTAAGCCCCAAGAAAATGGTGCAAATGTACTCGACAATGATGCACGACCGAGCACCCGAATGCACGAACGGGCATTCGAAAATATGGACAAACGAGGAATCTTACACAAAATAAGAGAGAGAAAATAATAATATTAAAATAATAAAGACGCGCTCATGGGCCGGCCCCACCGGCTGGCCGGCCGTGCCCTAGTCGTGGCCGGTACCATGCCTCTTCCATTATTTTTTCCTTATTTTGTTATTTTCATGAACTCATGAAAACTCCTTCATTTTGGCAACCTTCCTTGTTTGAGCAAAACTCACGGTTTCTCCATATTTTCACGATTTCATGAGAAATAATAATATAAAATAGGGAAATGTGTCGCGGGACCTGGCATCCTAGCCGGCCGTCCATGCCCTGGTCGTGGCCGGTCCCACACCTTGCAATCCCTAATCTTTCATAATTATTATTTCTCTCATCTCATGAAACTCCTCAGTTTGAGCAAAACTCATGGTTTCTTCATATTTTCTCAAATATTGCTCAAACCATGAAAAATGCAAAAAGTCAAATGGTCACATGACCGACTAGGCTATCCACGAAAAATATTAAAATACCATTATTTTTACATTCTCAAAAATTGATGAAACTATCAAAGTTCTACTTTGCTCATTCGAGAAAAATCAAGAGTTTCAGTCAAAGATCAAACTCTTCTGAAAATTCAACATATTGCTCAAACGCACACCAGAAAATACTGAAACTCTCAGGACTAAGATACGAACATTATGGTGACACGGGCATGCTCCCTTGACCGACCAAGGCGGCTCTAAGGCTTGCAACGAGCCGGTCCCACACGTTTCCCTAATTTTGACCTAGTTTGCGCAATCTCTCGGCCCAAACTCTTTTCAACCAACCTGGAGTTTGCTCAAACGACCATCAGCTGGTCCCACGACCACCAAGGGCCAGTTTCATGCCCTCTTGGTCAGTTCCTCACTTTTCCATAATTAGGTTTTATCACCTAATTCTCAATCGAGCACTATTTCAGTAAATGATGAAACCGACATTTAATCATCATTCTTTCACCAACTGGCCAACTAAGGACCCTGGTGCATGCTCACTCGAGCACTTGGGTGCCACATGGACGTCCATCATCCCATGTGGTCGGTCCCTCTATCACTCATGACTTATTTTCAGTGATTCATCAATTGACGAACAATTGATCAAAACTTAGGGTTTCGAATAAACGCTCCACGAATCATCATTCTGAGCAAGATTCAAACAATAGTAAGTTTATGTTGATTCAGCAATCAACATCTGGATTAATCATATAATATTTTTAATCTACCAATATTTATTTAATATTTTATTGGGTCACGTTACCAATAAATAATTCGTCGAATTGAGCAATACTTGCTCAGTTGCTCGAATATTGATCCAACTATCAATATTCAGTAATTTATCAGTAATTCGTCGAATTGAGCAATACTTGCTCGGTAGATCTAATATTGATCCAACTATCAATATTCAGTAATTTATCAGTAATTCGTCGAATTGAGCAATACTTGCTCAGTTGCTTGAATATTGATCCAACTATAAATATTCAGTAATTCATTGAATCGACGCTCATTCGCCGAATTTAAAATATTTGATAATACGCGCAACGTCAACACCATTCAAAGAATTACGTATCAATAGACATGTTAGATCCACGAATCACTGAGCATTCGTCACTCATGTTCAATTCAACAAAACCTAGACTCATTGTCTAAACAGTCAATAACTGAGTAATTAAATACACGTCTATCATGCAGACTCCACGATTTGTGAGACATCAATCACGTCACATGGGGGGATATCAATTAGGGTTTTGGTCTGGCGGCCTACGGCACATGGATTCGTCCATAATGAGAAATGTGAGTAAGTCGTGCAAACGGTTGAAGGCATTATCAAAGTAGTGGGTGGACGGTTAGCCAAGTCTTCGCACGACCTGGAACTGGTTTCACCACGATTTTCCACTTCCCCACTCTTTCACTCAAGAAACGATGCTTACAGGGATCAAGGTGTTTACTATTCTAACAATATAAATAAGTCTCTGAATCCATGATTGAAGGACATTAACATTCGTCTAACACAGAATTTTCCGAGTCATCACTCTCGAGAATTCATCAATCTACCAGAACTTATTCAAAACTTCAGCAGTTCGCCGTTATTGCAGAATCCTTCAATACATCCACAATCCTTGATTATCATTGATCCCACACAATTCTCAGCTTCCCTCCTACAAATCAACCCATCTCCCTCTTTGCGACCGAATTGATTTTGGAACGACCATTGACTTGGTTTATAACAGAGTCCTACAAATTGATCTCTCGAATCTAAGCACTCCCTTTGCAGTGTATCTGTGTGAGGTTGAACAGTTTGCTCGGTTGAGGAGTCTCGACAACACGTTCGTCTCTTCAATTCCCTGAAAAACCAGCGAACCATTTTTCCCGATCAACGAAAAGAGATGCGGAAGATTCAAGAAAACTACATAGCATTGGAGGAAATACAGGAAGTAGCACAACATAGGGGAGTGCAAGAAGCTAGTACAACGGTTGAAGCAGTTCCCCATGAAGTTTCTAAGAGGCTCGACAAAAGATCGGGTCCACTTTACAAACCCTCGGGGAAGAAGGAATGGGTCGGAAAGGGAATGAATCCCCGGCACGAACCAAGGACATACACACCCTTAAATGCACCACTGGAGGAGATCTTCAAGGAAGTAGAAAAAAGGAATGACATCAGATACCCGAAGACCAGAGGGATACATTTTGACGAGAAGAAGAACCACCCAGAGTTCTGTCATTATCATCAGTTTCAGGGACATTCTACTAATGACTGTAGAGAAGTAAAAGACATAGTATAACATTTGATTCGGGATGGATATTTGAGACAGTTCGTCAAGAAGACAGTACCAACACCCGACGCGCCAGTAAACCAAGTCAGAATCGATCGGGGAACTCAATTCGTGTAAAACACCATCTCGCACTCCGTGACACAAGGATTCGACTTAGGAACGGGGATCACGTCAAGAATCCACAAGGGAGATCGAGCCGGGAAGGAAATTTTCAGTGTGGCAAAAACTTTGCCAATGGAGGCCTAGATGATGCAACCGACCACATTCTCAAAAAAGGATGTCCCAATGAATGGTCAAGCACATGGTAACCCTCTAGTCATCACCTTGATAATCGAAAGTTCTGTCGAAGTCCTCTTCTATGACACGTTCAAAAGGATGAAACTATCAGATGATACCCTGATCCCTTCGACCTATAGAATCTATGGTTTTAATGGGACGGTGACAATACCAAAGGGAGAGGTTACACTTAGGTTGTCGGACGGAGAAGTATACCTTGATACCCTCACTACCTTCTGTGTAGTCGATGTCGTTTCACCATATGAAGCGATCATCGGGAGACCCTGGATCGCGGGCATCAAAGGAGTAGCATCATCCTACCACCAAAGATTGAGATTTCCTACCTACAGAGGAGTGGTGGAAGTCTTGGGAGATCCACAAGCAGCGAGGAAGTGCATACAAGTGGATATTCAGAAAAATGAAGACAAGCGAGCTCGGTTACGACGGGAAAAGAACAAGGCTAAGGACATTAAAGCCGGGTTAGAGTTGGAGATATTGATTTCACAAGCACTCATGTACTACGAAGCGGGAGACGACAAAATCTTATAGCAATCAAAGATAGCGGCACCGATCAAAGATCAAAAGCCGAACTTCACTACTGTAGAACCCACTCGAGAGATTAACATAGGAACTGAAGAAGAGCCGAAGATAATTAAGATCGGGTCATTGTTATCGGAAGAGAAAACGACCCAGTTAATAGCTCTATTGCAAGAGAACATAAATGCATTATCTTGGAAGATGGATGATACAGAAGGGATCGATCCATAAGTGTGATGCCACCACCTGAGGGTAGATCCAAAGTTCAAACCAGTCCGATAGAAAATGCGAAGAATCACTCCCGAGTTACAAGCGGCAGTAGAGGCAGAATTGAAGAAGCTCCAGTTATCAGGAATCATCAGGAAAGCGCAATACTCACAATGGATCTCGAATATAGTAATAGTACCTAAAATAAATGGAGAAGTTAGGATCTGCATTGATTTCAGTGACCTAAATAAGGCTTGTCCGAAGGATAGCTTCCCTCTCCCCAACATTGATCAGCTGCTAGAATCCATAGTAGGGCACAAGGCGATAACATTAACGGACGGGTATTCGGGATACAACCAGATTCCTTTGGCTCCCGAGGACAAAGAAAACACATCCTTCTTTACACCAAGAGGACTATACTGGTATACCAAGATGTCATTCGGGTTGAAGAATGCAGGCGCCACCTACCAAAGGCTAGTGGAAGATATGTTCGAAGACAAGATTCACAACACCATTGAAGTTTATGTCGACGACACGTTGATAAAAAGTAAGGTGGCAACCAATCACATCAATAACCTTCGGGATATTTTTCAAACTATGAAAAAATACAAAATGCGAGTAAACCCGGCCAAGTGCACTTTTTGGGTAACTTCAAGTAAATTCTTGGGATACATAATCACTAATAAAGGAATAGAAGTAGATCCCGACAAGATCAGGGCCATCTTGGAAATTCCATCTCCGGTAATGGTAAAGGATGTAAAAAAGCTTAATGAAAATCCGGTGGCGTTAGGACGGTTCATTTCACGATCGTCGGAAAAATGTAAATACTTCTTCGGGACACTTAGAAAAGAGGGAAAATTCAAATGGAGCGGGGAATGCGAGAAGGCATTCCAAAAGATCAAGCAACATCTCGCGAGCTTACCCGTACTACAAAGACCTGAACCCGAAGAAGTACTTACCTTGTACTCGGGGCAACAAATTATGCTATAAGCGCAGTTCTGGTCAAGAATGTCAGGGTAGAAGAAAAACCTGTGTACTTCATAAGTAAGACCATGAACCCGGCGGAGAAGTATTATACCAGGATTGAACAATTAATACTAGCATTAGTATTTGCAACGCAGAAGCTGTGAACATACTTCCAGACTCACAAGATTCGGGTGCTTACAAAGTCTTCTATAGAGTCAGTACTTGACATTGCAGCGAGATCGGGATAAATCTCTAAGTGGAGTGCCCAAATTAAGCAATTTAACATTTTCTATGAAATGAGGACAGCCGTGAAAGCACAGGCGGTAGCAGATTTCCTTGCGGATTTCCCCCTTGGTGAGTAGGAAGAAGTAGAGGATATCCCGGGCATGGAAGAAGATAGAGACGACCCACCCGACCTTCTGGAAACCTGTAACCCGACACGATGGAAAGTATTTGTTAATGGATCCTCAAACAAAGAAGGATCGGGACTAGGGTTGGTCCTCACAATGCCGAAGGGTAAGAAGATAGTCCACTCGTTAAGACTCGATTTCAAAGCAACAAATAATGTCGCTGAGTGTGAAGCAGTGATACATGCCCTGAGGCTAATCGTGGAGTTAGGGCTTCAGGAGGTGAGACTAACCAGCGACTCGCAATTGGTGATTCGACAACTTAGTGGGCAATATGCTATCCACGACCCGATACTTCAAAAATATTGGGAGTTAGCACAGTTCTACATCGATCAAATTCCCAGCATCAAATTTCGACATATCTGCAGAAAAGACAACCGACACTCAGATGCCTTGGCCTATATCGCCTCTATGCTAACAGATCCGAGCACTGAGGCCGTACAAATTGCACGAGTACTAATTTCATTTATACCCGGAGAGGGAAATATAGGAGCACACGTGGCAGTCACCACAATCGATAAATATGAAGCGAGAGATTGGCACGAGCTCATCCGTCAGTACATGCAGTCGGGTGAGCTACCGAAAGGACGAGCCGAGGCAAATAAGATCAAGAGCAAGGCAGCAACTTACGAGCTGCGAGAAGGAATCATGTATAGAAGGTCATATCTTGGGCCACTACTAAGATGCTTGAGCAAAGAAGAAGTACACCCGATCTTGAATGAGCTACATTATGGTGCCACGGGAAATCATATCTCGGGTCGAAGCCTATCGGCCAAAGCCAAGACCATGGGTTACTTCTGGACCTACATGAATGAGGATGCGAAGCATATGGCATTGATCAGTGATGAGTGACAAAATTTCAGAAAGAAGATACATGCACCATTTGTTTCATTGAATTCGGTAGTGAGCCCATGGACTTTCGCCAAGTGGGACATCGATATTGTGGGACCGTTACATGTCGGATCGGGACAAAGAAAGTACTTAATTAATAGTACCAACAGACTACTTCACCAAATGCGTTGAAGCTGCACCATTAAGACATATTCGGGACATGGACGTATTTCTTTTCATCTTTCAGCATATCATTTGTCGCTTCGGCATTCCAGCAGCAATTGTCTCGGACAATGGGAAATAGCTAGAGGGAAAGAATATTGATCTATTGTTCAACACCTATAACATTAGAAAAAGCAAGCACACACCCATTTACCCACATAGTAATGGGCAGGCCGAGATCACCAACAAGACAATAGCAGATAATCTGAAAAAGAATCTAGATGGGGAATATGGTGAATGGTGTGAAGAACTGTCTTAGAGCATTTCTCAGTCGAACTCGCAAGCATTGCTATCTCAAGCTTGTTTGTCAAATTTAATTGTCAAAACTATATGTCTTGATTTCTAGTCTACTTATAGTTAAGTCTCGGACTAGGATAGTTAAGTGTAGTTGAGCTCCAGACTCCACGACGATCATCGTATGAAGACGAAGAACTACTCAAGAAACCAGTGGAACTTCATCCGACTAAAATGTATGTGGATACTTGAACTTATCTATCACTCAAAATTCTACCTACTCTATCTCCTACTCTTGAGACAAAAGTCGTATAAGTATGATAGTTTTCATACACACACATTTGCTATTTCGAGCCGAGTTTATCTCGTCTATCTATTTCTCGAAATATGTGTTGGTAAGCTTTCGCTTTAACCATTTTCATCTTCACCCGTGACGAAAGTCACGATGACGTTTCAATCTCTTGAAAATTGCTTTGATGATGATAATTGTGAATAACGACTATTATAACATTATAGAAGAATGTATCAATGATTGAAATGTAGATTTGATATTTTGTAACCATCTATGGATATAAGCATATATAGTGTGTTCGCATATTAGTACATAAATCCATGTACCGGAAACCAATTATGTGCATATGTGTGCATATGGAATTGGTAAAGGAGACAGGTTGGTACGAATACCCGTACGCGTACTGACGGAACTTTTCCTCCTGGAAAATTCTGCTGAGTTTGTAGTTTACAAACTAGTAAACAAGTCACCTTAGGTACGCGTACCCGTACGCGTACTGGCGGAACTTTTCTACCCGAAAAATTCTGCTGAGTTTGGAAACCAAAACCAACTCAGTCCGATTGCTAAGGTACGCATACCCGTACGCATACCCAAGCTGGTTATTTTCTCAAATCGGTAGTTCATGAACTTAAACAATAAATTATAAGGAATGCAATCTTTGTAAACCATGGCTATATTGTTCATGAATTGATTCAAATGAATCAAGCCGATTTTGCTTCAATTGTGTCTATGTATAAAGACCTAAGAAATTGAACAACTCTTCAACTAGTTCTTTTGAAGTCATTTGAACTAGTTATGAAGAAGATGAATACGGTTAATATGAAAGTGCTCATATGGATAACCATTGGTTAACTATTTGTGAACTGACTAAGTGTACACCTTTAGGTACGGTTACTCAAACCTAAATGAAATAAAGTTCATTTGTGTATGACAAGCTAAGTTTCGATCTAAGGGTTGAAAGATATTAGCTTGTATCTAATCAGGTTTTCATATAACGGTGAATATTGAATGCTTTGTTACTAAGCTAACATTGATTGCAAAACCTGATTTGAAAAATCTAGCAAGTTCTATATAAAGGAGAACTCTAGCAACTGGAAAAACTAATCCCCACACCTCCTGTGTGATACTAGTTGGTTTATCTAGAGTCGATTCTCCTTTAAGCTTAGGTTTCTTCTCGAGACCCTGTAGGTTAACGACTTAAACACTGCATTGGGATTGTGAAGCCAGACGAAACTACTTCTCTTGTAGTTGAGCGATCTGATCTTTCCATTTTCTATCGTACGAGTTCAATTGAAAGAATTGACTTGAGATTATATCTCCGATGGGGAAAGATAAAAAGAAATAACAAACATCTTCGTCTCATCGTTTATGATTCCACAATATCTTATTTCGCTACCATACGATTAAGATTATTGTGAGGTGATTGATAATTCTAGGTTGTTCTTCGGGAATATAAGTCCGAGTTATCGATTAGTTCCTGTTCACCTTGATTTTATCAAAAGACGGAACAAAACTCGTAGGTTTATTTGTGGGAGACAGATTTATCTAATATCGTAGACTTTTCTGTGTGATACAGATTTGTTTATTCAAGCCTTCAACTTTGGGTCGTAGCAACTCTTGGTTGTGGGTGAGATCAGCTAAGGGAATCAAGTGTGTAGCATCCTGCTGGGATCATAGACATAAGGAGCGCAACTATACCTTGAATCAGTGTGAGATTGATTGGGGTTCAACTACAGTCCAGACCGAAGTTAGTTTGTAGTATGATAGTGTCTGTAGCGGCTTAATACAGTATGGTGTTCAATCAGGACTAGGTCCCGGGGTTTTTCTGCATTTGCGGTGTCCTCGTTAACAAAACTTCTGGTGTCTTTGTTATTTCTATTCCGCATTATATTTTATTATATAATTGAAATATCACAGGTTGTGCGTTGTATCGATCAATTGTGAAATCTAACCTTTGGTTGTTGATTGGAAATTGATTGATCCTTGGATATTGGTCTTTGGTACCATCCTTGATATAAAGACACACAGATTTCTATTTGCTTGAGTATAGATTAAATCAAGAGATCGAGATATTAACTCCTTGATGTACTTTTTATTAAGATTGAGTTTGTCTGTCTAGTTGATTCTCTTAAAAGTATATTAGAGTTAGTCCATACAGATTGCTAATCGAAATATTGGGTGAGGTTGTTAGACCCCCGCGTTTTCAATTGGTATTAGAGCAGGCAAACACGTCAAGACCTCAAAAATCTGTGTTTGTAGCGATCTGACTCTATGGACAGTAGTGATATCTATAATGTTACAAAACCATATCAGAATCCTTTTGATACAGTTCAGAGTATTAGGACCTCTAAGAAATCTCTTATATTTTCCCCTCTGTCAGAAATCATTGTCAAATGGGAAAATTTCCTGGATGAACAACTGGATGAACTTTCAGATGAAAGTGACTCAGATGAGGGACCAAGTATTGATGAGGAAGTCTCGCAGTATATCATACTCTTTGACGATATCATAGAAAAAAATAGGATCAACTGCATACCTAGTAGAATATTTTTTTCCTCTCTGTCGTGAAAACAGGAAACTCAAAAAAAGTATTTAAAGGATATGATAGTGGTTATAAACTCTTACAATCCATCCTTAAATATCGTGATGAAGAAGTCCATTCAAAGATTGTTGAATGTGAAAAACTTCAGAAGAGTTTCTGTGTGTTGAAATAAAGACTTGCTGAATCTGAGGCAAAGTATGACTCTCAACAGAAATACTATAATGACAGAGAATGTTTTTTTCTCGCCAAAGAAAAACAATTGAAGTATGATATATCTACAACTGTCGACAAGGTAAAATCACTAGAGGAGAATCTGAAAAGATTCAACGCTAGCTCTACAAATTTATCTTCCATGTTAGGAGCATGTAAAGAACATCGTGATACACGTGGTATGGGCTATAAAGGAATAGATGCTCCAAGCATTGGAAAGATCAATTTTGTCCGTGCTAATGACAACTCGCTATGTGAAAATTCACCTACTACAGCTGATGTTCCTGTAAACAAAGATTGTCATACTTAAAAGACAAGGCGTATGAGAGATGTTAAAAACATTACCTTCAACTACTACTATTGTGGAAACAAAGGTCACGTTGAATGGAAATGTCGTTTTCGGATAAGGAATCAAAAACTTCATAACATTCTCATATGGATGTCAAAAGAAGTAATTAAGCATGTTTCTCTCCGTGCTGAGAACATCATGGTCTCAAATCCGGAAGAGTACTGTGATAAGTCCTCTCTTAGTTATATGTATGATACTAATTCTATCTACAATCGTAGAGGAAATAATGTCATATGGACAACTAAGTCGTTTGATGTCCCCGTAAAGCATAAAATACGTCAAAGGAAGAAGGACGGTCCAATATCCTCATCTATTGGCAAGAATCACATTTTGTCAAAAGTATCTGCCTATGATTATAGACACATCAACAATCATGCTTCAGATCTAAGGACCAATATAAATAGTCTCAAGTGGAAAATCAAAAAATTAAGGAAGACAACACCTCTAGGTACGTCTTGTTCTTCTTATGAAAATTCTATTGAGAATAATCGTGTGAATCTGATTAATGATTCGTATGAGAAGAAGAAGGAAAACGTTGATGAGTTATATGCTCAGACTACAATCCTCTCTTCAATCATGTGAGGATGCACATGTATCTTAAGAAGCATCTCTTCTTGACAAAAATGGTTGTTGTAGTATACATTCAGTTAATAAAATAATCCTTCATGTCTAAAACCTTCTCTAGATTCCTTATCATAATAAAGCATAGTTGATAAAAAAAAACTCTTGAGAAACTCTCACTCTGTCGTATCTCTAAAGTTTTACCTTCAACACTTCTTCCATTGACAGTTAAGTTGTTAAAGACTCTTGACAATTTACGTCTGTCAAAACCTTTTAATTAAGGTTCCACTGCTTTGATGGTTTGAAACATGTTTCACAACCTGAGCGTTTGTATACCCGACCCATTACCTTAAACGAGTAATCCTAGGGTTTCCTTATATGTATATCTCATACATGTATATATATATATATATATATACATGTATATATATATATATATCATGAAGTTCTTCTTTGATATATACTCGTACGGTAACGGCAATAGTCTCCCTTGAGATAATGGTGCAAACTATGGACGGAAGCAAGAAGGAAGTCAATAAGGAAGAAATCAACATTACTGAGTTTTACGAGAACCCTGTTCTTATAAACTACTATCATGCAATTGATCATGAAAACAGACAACCAGTCCAGATATCATCACAACTGGTAGGAAATCTTCTTAAAGATTTTGAAGTCGTACGTGATCAATTTGCAATTGCAATAAAGAATCTCGAGTTTGTAAAGATCAAACTAAAGGAAGCCAATGAGGAACTTGATTTTGTTCGAGCTCTTATTGAACGTCTTGGATAGATGGACTTATTTTTATGTCTAGGAAACTTCTTAAGAGAATTTATATTCTTGTTTTTGTTTAAGAAGGATAACTAGGGTTTGGAATATCCATTATTGTGATTACACATAGCTATGTCCAACGTTTTCATCTTGCAATGTTTTTAGATTTATTTATTTAAATTCTAAAGTTGATTTGGAAGATGATTTATGCAGTATTAATCTTTATGGTTTTATATATTGCAATATGTTATGGGATATGTGTATTTGCGTCCGTGAACTATGATTGTCCCATACGATGTCTAAAGTTATCTCCTTCATATGTCGATATGCATGTATTGATAAAAGATCGATGAACTTTTGACAAAACAAAAATTGAACCTATTATGTCGTTATGCAAATAATTGATGTAAAATAGGATGAATTTTTGTCTACAAAGATTATGTCTATTATATGTCGTTACGCAAATAGTGATGAAAATAGATGAATCTTTGTCCATTCCGCAGTATTGATCTTCCCTGGTCCATTTTTTATGTATATATTGTGCAGCTCCATAAGTCTTCTTATGTGAGCATTTCCAACTAATCTAATCATGAATTCGTTTGTGGTTAACTTGGTTGAGTATTCCAATTAAATTAATCATGGGTTCTCTTGTGATTAATTTAATTGAGAATTTTGGATACAAAATCATTTCCTTTGTGATTTTTGATGTCCAAAGCAATCCTTCTTTTCTTGTGAAAGTAAGGTCTCTCTTGTTGTTCTTTCGGGAATGACATCAAATGGGGGAGAGTTCTTTTGACCTTGCACTTAATTTCCATATCTTTGTGGGGAGCACGACTGTGGAATATTTTAGGAGTTATCTTGTATCTTTATAAACTTCTTGATGAATGCATTTAGCTTCGGCTATATGATTGTATCTAAACAAATTTGATATGTACTTTTCTTTGGTCTTGAATCATCTCCGTGGAAATTTCATTAGGATCCTGTTTTCGTACCTTTGCCAATTTTATTGACAAAAAGGGGGAGAATTAATGTGTAGTTCACACTACAAATACATATGGTTTTCGGACCATTATGTAAGGGGGAGTGGTTTTCATGTTGAGATGAAAGTATTGACTAAGGGGGAGTGATACATATCACCGTAGTATTGTTGTCAAAGTTGTGATACAATTGAACTTTGATACTGTGTAATAATACTATGACACTGTATAACAATGATCGAAAGCTTTTGTTTTTTCATTGTTATGGCTACGGATCTTCAACAACTATGATATTAAACTGAACATCTATGGAATCATGGGAGTACTTGGAAAAGACGAATTTTCAAGTAATGTTGAAGCACCAAGGAGATAAAGCATGTGGACGAGAAGCTACAAAGTTTTATTTATTTTGTAATCCAAATGTATTGATAGTTTTGTCAATAAAATTGACAAAGGGGGAGATTGTTAGAGCATTGCTCGGTCGAACTCGCAAGCGTTGATATCTCAAACTTGTTTGTCAAATTTAGTTGTCAAAACTATATGTCTTGATTTCTAGTATACTTATAGCTAAGTCTCGGACTAGGATAGTTAAGTGTAGTTGAGCTCCATACTCCACGACGATCATCTTACGAAGACGAAGAACTACTCAAGGAACCAGTGGAACTTCGTCCGACTAAAAGGTATGTGGAGACTTGAACTTATCTATCACTCAAAATTCTATCTACTCTATCTCCTACTCTTGAGACAAAAGTCATATAAGTATGATAGTTTTCATAGATACACATTTTCTATTGCGAGTCGAGTTTATCTCGTCTATCTATTTCTCGAAATATGTGTTGGTAAGATTTCGCTTTAACCATTTTCATCTTCACCCGTGACGAAAGTTATGATGACGTTTCAATCTCTTGAAAATTGCTTTGATGACGATAGTTGTGAATAACGACTATTATAACATTATAGAAGAATGTTTCAATGATTGAAATGTAAAGTTGAGATTATGTAACCATCCATGGATATAAGCATATATAGTGTGTTCGCACATTAGTGTATAAATCAATGTACCGGAAACCAAGTGTGTGCATACGGAATTGGTAAAGGAGACAGGTTGGGTACGCGTACCCATCCACGAACTTTTCCTTCTAGAAAATTCTTCTGAGTTTGTAGTTTACAAACTAGTAAACCAGTAACCTTAGGTACGCACACCCTTACGCGTACTGGCGGAACTATTCTACCCGAAAAATTCTGCTAAGTTTGGAAGACAAAATCATCTTCATCTTATCGTTTGTGATTCCACAATATCTTGTTTCGCTACCATACGATTAAGATTATTGTGAGGTGATTGATAATTCTAGGTTGTTCTTCGGGAATATAAGTCCGGGTTATCGGTTAGTTCATGTTCATCTTGATTTTATCAAAAGACGGAACAAAACTCGTAGGTTTATCTGTGGAAGTCCGGGTTATCGGTTAGTTCCTGTTCACCTTGAGTTAGTCCATATAGATTGCTAATAGAAATATTGGGTGAGGTTGTTAGACCCCCGTATTTTCAAACTGCACAATGTATTATGGGCTTATTGAACCACCCGAAGAGAAGCTACAAGCCTCTCACCCTTCATGCTCACATATGGGACTGAGGAAATTCTTCCTAACAAGGCCATGATACCTACAATTCGAACCGAAGCATGGAGACGAAATCTAACGACAGATTTGATCTTGGCCAAACTCGATGATTTGGAAGAGACTAGAGAAATGGTTCTGCAAAAGATGGAGAACAATCATAAACTGAAAAAGCGGGGGTCTAACAACACCATCCATATTTCGCTTAGCAATCTGTATGGACAAACTCGAATATACTTTTAAGATAATCAACAAGACTCAATCAATTAAAAGTATATCAACGAGTTTATATCTCTCTCTTGATTTGATTTACTCAAGCAAGAACTGCGAGTTCTAATCAAATACAAGGAATAACTTGGATGGTACTAAAGACCAATATCCAAGGATCAATCAATGACAATCAACAACCAAAGGTTGGATTACTCAAATTGATGATCTAAGGCAGAACCTGTATTATTTCAATTATAAAGATAAAACAATATAACCGTAAATTGAAATAACACAGACACCATAAATTTTGTTAACGAAGAAACCGCAAATGCATAAAAACCCCGAGACCTAGTCCAGATTGAAGGCACACTGTATTAAGCCGCTATAGACACTAGCCTAGTCCAAGCTAACTTCGGACTGGACTGTAGTTGAACCCCATAAAATCTCCCACTGATCCAAGGTACAGTTATGCTCCCACGCCTCTGATCCCAGCAGGATACTGCGCACTTGATTCCCTTAGTTGATCTCACCCACAACTAAAAGTTGCTACGACCGAAAATCGCAGGCTTTGACAATAAACAAATTTGTCTCACACAGACAAGTCTATCAAAGGATCAATCTGTCTCCCACGGATAAACCCTAAAGGTTTTGTTCCGTCTTTTGATAATAATCAAGGTGAACAGGAACCAATTGATAATCCGATCTTATATTCCCGAAGAACAGCCTAGAGTTATCAATCACCTCACAACAATCTTAATTGTACGGTAGCGAAACAAGATGTTGCGGAATCACAAACAATGAGACGAAGATGTTTGTGATTACTTTTTATATCTTGCCTATCGGAGATATCAATCTGATTGTACTTCGTACGATAGAAGATGCAAGATCAGATCACACAACTACGATAAAAGTAGTATCGGTCTGGCTTCACAATCCCAATGAAGTCTTTAAGTCGTTAACCTGGTTTTAGGAGAAGAAAACAAAAAGTTAAAGGAGAATCGACTCTAGCACGCAAACTAGTATCACACGTAAGGTGTGGGGATTAGTTTCGCACAATACTAGATGTCTCCTTTATATAGTCTTTCAAATCAGGGTTTGCGATCAATGTTAGCTTAGTAACAAAGCATTCAATATTCACCATTAGATGAAAACCTGATTTAGATTCAAGATAATATTTCTCAACCGTTAGATCGAAAACTTAGCTTGTTACACACACTTGACAATGCACGCTTCTAGGTTTGTTAACCGTACCCAAACGCATGCGCTTGTTGGTTCAACAATAGTTAACCAAAATGTTAGCCATATGAGCATTTCATATCAACCATGTTCTTCTTCACCATAACTAGTTCAAATGACTTTAAATGAACTAGTTAGAGAGTTGTTCAATTGCAAGGAAATCTCATATACTACACACGACATAATTGAAGCAAAGATGATTTGATTCACTTGAATCGGTTCATGAACTTTTATAGC
The DNA here is from genome assembly GCF_003573695.1 of Papaver somniferum. Classification (NCBI taxonomy): domain Eukaryota; kingdom Viridiplantae; phylum Streptophyta; class Magnoliopsida; order Ranunculales; family Papaveraceae; genus Papaver; species Papaver somniferum. The sequence continues at coordinate 180,524,060 of NC_039359.1, forward strand.
CACGGTTTGCAAACTGCATTCCTTAGTCTTTTTAAGTTTAAGTTCAGAAATCATCTTCAGATATATAACCTTCTCAAGTTCGCAGACTAGGTTCGCGGACTTAAGTTACCAGGCTGAGTTTACAAACTCCAACAGAAATTCTCGGGTATGAGAACTTCGCCGGTTCGCTGACTGGGTTCGCGGACTTAGATTCACGCAAGTAGTTTGTCAACTCCAGCAAAATTCTCGGGTTTGAGAACTTCGGCAGTTCGCGGACTGAGTTCGCGGACTTGGCTCACGTCATTCTTCTGGTTCTCTTGATCAACAAAGTTCGCAAACTTTGGTTCAAGGAATAGGACTTATACATAAATGTGTTTCCACAACAATGCTTATGTCCACCATTAGTTATGTAATCTAAACTCTCATTTAAATCATTGAAACATTCTTAAAGGACGTTATGCAGTTGTTACACCATTTCTCGTTAAAGTAATTTTCAAGATGATTGAAACATATCATGTTTTTCGTCACATGGTAAAGATAAACTTGATCGAAGCGAAAAGCTTACCAACAAATATTTCGAGATATAGATAGGCGAGGTATACTCGGCTCGAAATACCAAATGTGTATAATCCAAGTCTATATATATAGCATACGACTTCTTGTCTCAAAGAGTAGGAGATAGAATAGATAGACTTTTGAGTGATAGATAAGTTCAAGTCTTCACATGCCTTTTTGTCGAGAAGTTCCACCGGTTCCTTGAGTAGTTCTTCTACTTGTATGATGAATCGCCATGAAGTCCTTGAGCTCAACTACACTTTTTATCCTAGTCCGAGACTTAGCTATAATAGACTAGAAAACAAGACTTATAGTTTTGATCACTAACATTGACAACACATGCTTGAGATAGAAACACATGCGAGTTCGACCGAGCAATGCTCTAACAATCTCCCCCTTTGTCAACTTTAGTGACAAAACTATCAATGCATATGGAATACAAAAAAAATAAAGAAACTTTAGTAGATCATATTCCACATATCTAATATTCAACATTCCTCGAAATCTTCGTCACTCCCAAGTACTCCAATGATACCAAAGGTTGTCATAGTATTATTACACAGCGTCAAAGTTCAATTGTATCACAACTTCAACAATAATACTATGGTGATATGTATCACTCCCCCTTAGTCAATACTTCATCTCAAATGGAAACCTCTCCCCCTTACATATTGATCCGAAAACCATATGTATTAGTAGTATGAACTACATATTAATTCTCTCCATTTTTGTCAATAAAATTGGCAAAGGTACGACAACGGGATCATGATGAAATTTCCGAGAGAGACATTTCATGACAAAAGGAAAATACATACCAACTAATTTAGATGTAATCATTAAGCCAAAGCTAAATTCATTCATCAAGGAGTTTAAAGATACAAGATAACCCCTCTAAAATTCCACAGCCGCACACCCCTCAAGATATGACCATTAAGCACAAGTTCAAAAGAACTATCCTCCGTTTGATGTCATTCCCGAAAGAATAACAAGAGCGACCTTAATTTCAAACGAAAAGAAGGATTTTATTGGACACCAAAAACCATGAGAACGATTTTCTATATCCAAAAAACTCAATCAAATTAATCACAAATAAACTCATGATTAATTTAATCGGAATACACAATCAAATTAAACACAAGAGGTGATCAATTCAGTTGATTATGCTCAAGATAAGAGAACTTATGGAGATACGAAAAAACTCAACTAGGTTAATTACAAGAGAACCCATAATTAATCTAATTGGAATACACAACTAAACTAATCACAAAAGCAATCAACTTAATTATCATTTGTTTTGCTCGACATAAGAAAACATACGGAGGAATAACTAAATAACCAAACAAGATGATTAATTTAGTTCAATATGCTCGACATAACATATCTCACGGAACACCAACTAAGATAATAAATCAACTTGGTTGTATAGTGCTCAACATAAGATGCATTACGGAGCCTCACAGTAATACATAAAATATGGATCAGGGATAATCAATACTGCGGAATAAGGATTCGTTCTATCTTCAATCACTATTTGCATAATGACAATTAATAGACATAATCCTTGAAAACAAAAGATTTTAACCTATCTTCCATCAAAGATCGACAATATATGCTTAACTTTTGTATTTGTCAAAAGTACATTCATTCTTTTACCAGTACGTGAATACCGAACACGAACGACTTTACTTTTGACAAAGTATAGGACAAACATAGTTCACGGACGTAAACACCAATATCCCATAACAAATTGCAATATAACAAATAATAAAGATTAAATACTGTAAAACATCATCCTCCAAATATTTTTAGAATTTAAACCAATAAACCTAAAAAAAGAACAAGAAGATGAAAAATAATAGTTATGTGTAGTCACAATCATTGTTATTCAAAGCACTAGTTACTCTTCCAACTAAATCAAAAAGAAGACATATTAGGCAACAATAAATAAAGCAAGCTAAAGGAAAACAAACTCCAGTGCTATTCCGAACACGAACTAAGATCATATGGACGGTTCAGAATCCTCATGAGACAAAGGGTCTTTTAGCTTGTGAACAACAACATTCATTGCAGCATTAGAGAGGTGATTCTCTTTGTGAAGATCATTGATGTAAGACTTACCAAGGTCAGCAGTGACCTTTTCCAACTCAGTTTTCAATGCATCAAGATTTTTCAGAGTAACAATGAGATATTGTTTTGCATTCCCAAAGTTTTTAAGAAAGTTATGAACAACTTCACCAGAGATCATATCATCCGTTTCAGCATCCTGATGGACATAGGCAAAATAACATGAAGCATTAGGATGATCTTCATGTACAAGGGTTCTTTTCTTCTTGTACTCAACAACACAATCTTTGTCAGGGAATCCTCGTGCAAAAACACCATAGCAAGATGAATAAGAATACATTCTTGACAACCCAGAAACCAACCTAGAGTACGCGTACGTGACTTTCGTAACCCAATAGGTTGATATTTAAGGGTCTCTTAGGGAAGGGATTCTAGGGTTTTCTTAAACAGTTGAATCGTCCCAGAACACGGGTATCCGTTCGAGTACAACATGACCCCCAAAAAATAAAGCCCCAAAGGGACTTTTGCAACAAAAGACTCGAAAAATTCCATAGCTCAGGAAAGCAATTTTAAGCATAGTTGTAGCAAGAAACAAGACTCAAACAAGGACTTCCTAAAGAAAAAGAAAAGCAAATCTAGACACAACAATGCTTTTAGCACAACAAATAATTTAGCTATGGACGATAAGAAGATAGCTCATCAACAGACGCAGATGCCAAAAGTATACCTGATTATTAACACATCTTACTCAACAGGGTTTTTATAAGTAAGCTCTTCAAACCTTGTGATTAATTAGCACAAGTATGAGCCACGAGCTCATCAAGAGATTTGTGTTTATGGTCAAGTTTCTTTTTCCTCCTGAATCTAGAGAGGGACTCCTTTTTATGTGAGAAATTATCATAAAACTTACTGTCATCAAAATACGAGACATAGTTTTAGTACTTACCAGAAGAATTTTGGTTTGAGGAGGAAGAAAACCTGTTGACGAATTCTTTATACCCTTCAATTGTCTTTTTCAGATTATCTCTCATTTCATCAATTTTTCTTCTTTCTTCTGAACTTCCTTTCTCAACAGGAGCAACGTTATTTCCAGAGACCACGAGACGATCTTTCTTTAGACGATGTTTATTAAGACGTCTGTTTTGTTCTTGAGTGTTCGAAGAACTCATTGAACTGAATTTCTTGGTAACATACACAGGGTAGGCACGAAAACCAATTGGTTTAGTCATACGAATGTCACTTACACCTTTAAGAATTAAATCTAAGGTGTGTTGAAGTTGAACCAATGAGTTTTTCTTCAACCTAGAGGTTCCTTTTTGTTTAACAGAACTCTTTGTCTCATAGACAAGGAATACTTTCTGATCATCAGAAAGTATTAGATAGTACAGTCTTAATATCATCGTTAGAAGATTTATTCCCTCCATTTGATGTGCAACATCCTCGAGTGATGGTGACTTCAGGCACATCCGTTTCACTAGAAGGGGCTTCCATTTTTACTTCTGAGCATGAACCATCTTTAGTTGTGTCAGAAGTACTTGGCATATTGGATTTCTTTGAGCATCCTTGAATAGAGAGCTTACTCAAGAGATGTTAAATTTCTAGGGAATCCTTTTTGAGGCTAGCCTCAAAAGTCGTGCATGAAGACTGAGCTTCAGCATTAACTTTGGATTTTCAATCACTTATTACACCAAGAAGAGTATTGACATGGTGCTTCAACCGATTTAATGTATGAGCTTGAATTTTAACAAGATTTAGAATCAATTCACTCTCTTCAGCTGAATCCCTTTCATTGCCAGAGAAGCTCTCTCTTTGAAGGGTAATTGGGATCACACATGTGGATGTTAGTCTGTCTCGTCCGAACACAAGGATCTTCTACATTCGAGATTGAAGAAACTTTCTCTTTAATAGAATTTGACGAGATAGAACTTTTTTTTTCTGGAGACACGTTTATCAGAGATAGTACTCTTATCCATAGAGTCAGATCGCTAAAAACACAGACTTGTAAGGTCTTAAACGTGTTTGCCTGCTCTGATAACAATTGAAAAAGCGGGGGTCTAACAACACCACCCAATATTTTTCTTATCAATCTGTATAGACACACTCGAATATACTTTTAAGAGAATCAACAATACTCAATCAATTAAAAGTATATCAACGATTTTATATCTCTCTCTTGATTTGATTTACTCAAGCAAGAACTGCGAGTTCTAATCAAATACAAGGAATAACTTGGATGGTACCAAAGACCAATATCCAAGGATCAATAAATGACAACCAACAACCAAAGGTTGGATTACTCTAATTGATGATCTAACACACAACCTGTATTATTTCAATTATAAAGATAAAACAATATAATGCGGAAATTGAAATAACACAAACACCAGAAATTTTGTTAACGAAGAAACCGCAAATGCAGAAAAACCCCGGGACCTAGTCCAGATTGAACACACATTGTATTAAGCCGCTACAGACACTACCCTTCTCCAAGCTAATTTCGTACTGGACTGTAGTTGAACCCAAGTCAATCTCCCACTGATCCAAGGTATAGTTATGCTCCTACGCCTCTGATCCCAGCAGGATACTGCGCACTTGATTCCCTTAGCTGATCTCACCGACAACTAAGAGTTGTTACGACCCAAAATCGCAGGCTTTGATAATAAACAAATCTGTCTCACACAGACAAGTCTATCAAAGGATCAACCTGTCTCCCGCAGATAAACCCTAAAGGTTTTGTTCCGTCTTTTGATAATAATCAAGGTGAACAGGAACCAATTGATAATCCGGTCTTATATTCCCGAAGAACAACCTAAAGTTATCAATCACCTCACAACAATCTTAATCATATGGTAGCGAAACAAGATGTTGCGGAATCACAAACAATGAGACGAAGATGTTTGTGATTACTTTTTATATCTTTCATATCGGAGATATCAATATCAAGCCAATCAATCTGATTGTACTTCGTACGATAGAAGATGCAAGATCAGATCACACAACTACGATAAAAGTAGCATCGGTCTGGCTTCACAATCCCAATGAAGTATTTAAGTCATTAGCCTGGTTTTAGAAGAAGAAAACCAAATATTAAAGGAGAATTGACTCTAGCATGCAAACTAGTATCACACGTAAGGTGTGGGGATTATTTTTGCACAATATTAGATGTCTCCTTTATATAGTCTTTCAAATCAGGGTTTGCAATCAATGTTAGCTTAGTAACAAAGCATTCAATATTCACCGTTAGATGAAAACCTGATTTAGATTCAAGCTAATATTTCTCAACCGTTAGATCGAAAACTTAGCTTGTTACACACACTTGACAATGCACGCTTCTAGGTTTGTTAACCGTACCCAAACGTATGCACTTGTTGGTACAATAATAGTTAACCAAAAGGTTAGCCATATGAGCATTTCATATCAACCATGTTCTTATTCACCATAACTAGTTCAAATGACTTCAAATGAACTAGTTAGAGAGTTGTTCAATTGCAAGGAAATCTTATGTACTACACAAGACACAATTGAAGCAAAGATGATTTGATTCACTTGAATCGGTTCATGAACTTTTATAGCCACGGTTTGCAAACTGCATTCCTTAGTTTTTTTAAGTTTGAGTTCAGAAATCATCTTCAGATATATAACCTTCTCAAGTTCGCAGACTAGGTTCGCAGACTCAAGTTACCGGGCAGAGTTTACAAACTCCAGCAGAAATTCTCGGGTATGAAAACTTCGTAGGTTCGCGGATTGAGATCGCGGGCAAGTAGTTTGTCAACTCCAGCAGAAATTCTCGGGTTTGAGAACTTCGGCAGTTCGCGGACTGAGTTCGCGGACTTGGCTCACGCCATTCTTCCAGTTCTCTTGATCAAAAAAGTTCGCAAACTTTGGTTCAAGGAATAGGACTTGTACATAAATGTGTTTCCACAACAACGCTTATGTCCACCATTGGTTATGTAATCTAAACTCTCATTTCAATCATTGAAACATTCTTAGAGGACGTTATACAGTTGTTACACCATTTCTCGTCAAAGCAATTTTCAAGATGATTGAAACATATCATGACTTTCATCACATGGTAAAGATAAACTTAATTGAAGCGAAAATCTTACCAACTTATATTTCGAGATATAGATAGGAGAGATATACTCGGCTCAAAATACCAATTGTGTATAATCCAAGTCTATATATATAGCATACGACTTCTTGTCTTAAAGAGTAGGAGATAGAGTAGATAGACTTTTGAGTGATAGATAAGTTCAAGTCTCCACATACATTTAGTCGATGAAGTTCCACCAGTTCCTTGAGTATTTCTTCGTCTTTGTATGATGATCGCCATGGAGTCTTGATCTCAACTACACTTTATATCCTTGTCCGAGACTTAGGTATAAGTAGACTAGAAATCAATACTTATAGTTTTGATCATTAACATTGACAAACATGCTTGAGATAGCAACACATGCGAGTTCGACCGAGCAATGCTCTAACAGAGACGGCTACAACGCGAGTACAATAAAAAAGTTCGCCCGAGAGAATTCCACCCGGGAAAACTAGTACTGAAAGAACTACCCATCTATGAGCGTGATAAGAAAGGCGGAAAGTTGGTAGCTAGATGGGGTGGACCGTACACCATTGTGTCAAAAACGGGAGAGGGAGCATACAAGATACTAAAGCCTGATGGGACACCGGAACCTAGGCCGTGGAATGCGAGACATTTGAAACTATACCACCCGTGATAGGTGTATAACCAGGTATGATACTTTGTCATCCGAATCCTTTTGACATCCACGAGAGATAGAAAGGATTATGGCATATGCGACTAATGGTAATTCGAACTCGGGGCGACGATAGTATGCAAGTTCCGAGGTGACTTACACTCGAATGGTCGTCTCGAACTCGGGGCAATGACAATGTGCAAGTGCCGAGGCGACTTACACTCGACGGGCTATTAGAACTCAGGGCGGTGGCAATGTGCAAGTACCGACGTAGTCTAAGGGTTCTGGTGGTTGAAAGACAGTAAACGGTTATCAAGGCATGAGTATTTGATAGCCGAGCATACAACATTGCTCCCATCGCAAGTGACCAGATTCACTTTCCCAGGATAGTTAAATGATAACTAACCTTGGGAAATCGGGACATAGAATCTAGGGATGACCAAATACACTTCCATTGGGCCACAACACCAATGATGAGATACCTCAGTCGGGACATGGCATTGGTCCCGATGACCCTCTCTATTAAGCGTGTTCGATATAATTGGAATTTATACTAACCTAGACTAATTAATATGAAATGCAGGAAAGTGGAAGGTTACCGGTTACGAACTACCAAGCGTGAAATGAACTTAAGAAAAATATTGTCGAAAATAACAAACCACAGAATAAGAAAACTGATTGGTGACGCAGCACCCCACAGATTAAGTTGTCCAAAAAATTATAGGTGTTCAAGCGAAAGAAATATACAGCCCGATACAAGGGGAAAAATAGTGACGCAGCACTACAAAAGGCATGAACTACTCAGTAGAAGGAGTCTCTCCAGAGCCAGACTTCCTTGCATAAGTTATAGCTCTCCTCTTATCAACAAACTCCTTCACACCTTCCTTGATCTTGGCAGCGAGCTCGGTCCGGTACTTCTCTTTCGCTTCGGAAAGTTGACGGGTCATCTCAACAGTAGCAGCATCAGTTGGGCTTCATTTTTCTTCAACTGCACGATCTCCTCCTTCAAGGACTTGACGTTCCCCTGCTCGGCTGCATCAACAAGAATGGCAGAATGGTCAACACAAACAGCAACAAACCAGAAAAGGAAAGAAAGACGTGCACAAAAACCTAAAAGAACGGGCAAAAATAATTTTAAGGTTTCCTCGGATTTAGAAAGACCAATCTCAAAGGCAGACATCTTCTATACCAAGTCATTATACTTCTGTTCATTAAATTCATTAGTGGGGCAATATTGCTTATGTTTACCCCAAACAGTTTTCTGCAGATTATGTGCTGACTGAAGACCCGACAGCTGGGCCCGAGTCCATTCCAAGTTTTGCGATACTTGGTCGAACCCGAGAAGTTTCTCATCTAAATTTTGAGTATACCTCACTGCATCATCCCTTAACTGCAACAAGCGTTTACGATCGGCATGCAAATCCCTGTTTTGAAGCCTTAAAGTGCCGCACTGGCTCTCCAAGATGTCAACCAGTAACTTGCTATCAACAACGACTCTCTGGGACCGAGATAGATCGTCTCGGAGATTATCCATCTCATCGGGGTCATACTCAAATCTCTAATAACGAAGAAGTTCAGATCGGAAACTCTCAATTTCATCTGCTTGACGATCGATTTTATCATCCTTATTGTATATCTTCTGCTGAAGCGTACCAACATGCTCTTTATCGATGTTCAACTTCTTGGACATAGTATGGTACTCAGAAACGGAGTCTCGATCTAAGCTAGATATCTCGGCTAGGAAGACAACGCTATACTCAGGATATTGGCACTACATCATCAATCAGTAACGACAAGGTTATGAAAAGATACCTATGGCATCAGCTAGTTTCGTTTCAAGTCCCCAAGCACGCTCTTGCTCTCTTTGAAGTTGGGCCCGAAGATTTTCCATATCTTCCAGTTCCTTCTCACGAACAACAGTTTCAAGGAGCCTTTGGTTCGCGTCCTAAAAAGGTCAACCTTGAGTAAATCACTCATAGAAAAAAAGACATTAACAACAAGATTAAAGCAATAAGACTTGCCATAAGGTTGAGGGAGTCCCTCATAGCATCACCATACAAGCGCGCGGCCTTCAACATCTCGGCATTTGAGTAAGAACTAAAGCTGGATGACGTGAAAGCTCCCAACGAATCACACACCGGACCCGAAAAGGTGAAGACAGAAATCCCTTTCATCCCTTCATGAGGAGGAGTCTTTTTCACATTCTCCGAAAATTCATTGCGAGGGAATGAGTGATCCTCAGGGGCAGAAATCGCGGGTTCCTTCAGCTTCTCGCCCTCGTCCGACCAATCGGTCTCAGTATCAGAACCAAAAAACTCATCATCATCCGACTCACCACCACCACGTTCGGGCCAGAAAGAGCAACTTCTTTGCCAGAAGGATGGGATTTAGAGGACGAGGTCACGCCCTTCCTTGGAGTAGTCTTATCACCTGCAACTCCTTTACCACCAGAGTGATCACCTACACGTAGATGAGACGTCATAATCCTTCTTCTTCACCAACTTTTCAGGTACAAATTGGGATAAAGGGATCTGATCATCAAGATCCTCACCATCCTTCCGAGACGAACCCTCCACACCTTCCTCACCCATCTTCAATTTCTACAAACATGACTTCGTCAAATCCATTAAAGGTAACAAATAGGGGCAAGTACATGTACTGAGAATAGAGAAATATATTTGTTACCTTCACTGGCTCCTCCTCAGTCCTGGTGCCATATCCTCTCTTCAGAGTATTAGGAACCCTCGGCTGATTACTCTGAACCTTCGACTGACCACTCTGAGACTTGGGCTACAAAGAAACATAACAGTCAAAACCCCAACTAGCTACCCGATGTGGAGAACCCGAACCGAGAATAAGACAGAAGTACTAGCTGATCAGCATTAACCACCCAGAATTGATAAGGCTCTAAAGAAAAGTCGGGGTAGGAAATCTGCCACTCAAGATGGGACCACAGATAACCAGAGGAGTTCGATCCCAGACTGAATCACTGGTGTGTCGGGCGTGCTTATTAGTGTTGGTGTTAACCTCGGTATCCTCATCTAACATCAATTTTTCTAACCCACCAGTCGGAACCTTGAGGCGATGTGGACTGGCAGCGAAACCAGACAAAGAACCGATAGAAGAAGTCCCGCTTCGATAGTTTCCAACGAAGCTAACCGAAGTATATTTACCCGCGTAGAAGGGTCATACGTACACCACTCAGTATTGGAACACTCATCTCTACCCCGCCTCTCCCACTCCGCCATAAGACGAAATGTATTTCCATTCCACAGAGCCAGAGACCGAGAAGGATGAAGCTGAGACATAACCTCATAGACAAAAGGGCGACACGGGTCGTACAAGGGAAACCGTAACCCGAGCTAGAGATAACAGTCGCTTCTGGAGAATGAGCAAACCCATCAACAAGGTCCCTCCTTAGTTTTCTTTTTTGACCCGATAATAACTCAAGCTCATAATCATGAAGATCATACTCATCCTTCAACTGGTTCAGAAATTGGGCATCAGTAAGGTTGGAGTATTTGTATCCCATTTTCTCATTCCTACATTCAAAAAGAGAAGAGTCATCAGAAAGAGCGAATCAAGAGCACGACGATCGTGATGAGAAGGGATATCGACGATAAAAAAAGAATCTACGGGAATACTGTCCTCATCAAAAAACGTATGACTTACGCACCCTTTCTTTATCATAGAGGGGATTGAATAAGCCACGAAGGAACAAAAAATTCAAAGAGTAGAAGATGGGAATAAAACGATGAAGACGGTAAAAAGCAGGACCAACATCAACAAAATAAAAATGGGAAGTGTTAGAGCATTTATCGGTCGAACTCGCACGCGTTTCTATCTCAAGCATGTTTTTCAATGTTAGTGATCAAAACTATAAGTCTTGATTTCTAGTCTACTTATAGCTAAGTTTCGGACTAGGATATAAAGTATAGTTGAGATCAAGACTCCATGGCGATCATCATACAAAGACGAAGAACTACGCAAGGAACTGGTGGAACTTCATTGACTAAATGTATGTGGAGAATTGAACTTATCTATCACTCAAAAGTCTATCTACTCTATCTCCTATCTTGAGACAAAAGTCGTTTTGCTGTATAGAATTTGATTATACACATTTGCTATTTCGAGCCGAGTTTATCTCGCTTATCTATTTCTCGAAATATGTGTTGGTAAGCTTTTGCTTTGGCCAAGTTCATCTTTACTAGTGACGAAAGTCATGTTAAGTTTCAATCACTTGAAAATGGTTTGACGAAAAATGGTTTGTGAACAATACTATATCATAACGTCCTCCAAGAATGTTTCAATGATTGAAATGAGAGTTTAGATTATATAACCATGGTTGGATATAAGCATTGTGTGGTAACTCATACATGTATAAGGCCTTATTCCTTGAACCAAAGTATGCGTACTTTGCTGCTCAGGAAAACCGGAACTAGAGTCCGCGTACTGTCGGAGGTTCTTATCCCGAGAATTTCTGCTGGAATTTGTGAATTGAAAACAAACTTATTCCGGGTACTTAAGTCCGCGTACCAGTCGGCGTACTTAAGTTGGTTATTTTCTAAAAACGATTATTCGTGAACTTAAACTTATATAAACTAAGAACGACAAGTTTGCAAACCGTGGCTATAAAGTTCATGAATCGATTCGAGTGAATCAAATCGTTTTTGTTTTAATTGTGTCTATTATAAAGATCTAAGCAATTGAACAACTCTCTAACTAGTTTATTTGAGTCATTTGAACTAGTTGTGGTGAAGAAGAATATGGTTGATATGAAAGTTCTCATATGGATAACCATTTGGTTAACTACTGTTGAACCAACTAGATGTACATGTTTGGGTACGGTTACACAAACCTAGATAAACGTGCATTTCATTTGTGTGTAACAAGCTAAGTTTCGATCTAATGGTTGAAAGATATTATCTTGAATCTAATCATGTTTTCATCCAACGGTGAATGTTGAATGCTTTGTTACTAAGCTAACATTGATTGCAAACCCTGATTTGAAAGACTATATAAGGGAAAACTCTAGCAACTGGGAAACCTAATCCCCACAACTCCCGTGTCATACTAGTTGTATTAGCTAGAGTCTATTCTCCTTTAACCTTAGGTTTCTACCGAGACCCAGTAGGTTAACGAAGACTTCATTAGGATTGTGAAGCCAGAACGATACTACTTTTCTTGTAGTTGTGTGATCTGATCTTGTTGTTTCTATCATACTAAGTACAATCGTAAAATTGGATTGAGATTCATTTCTCCGATAGGCAAGATATAAAAGAAGTCACAAACATCTTCGTCTCATCGTTTGTGATTCCACAATATCTTCTTTCGCTAGTCGATTAAGATTATTGTGAGGTGATTGATAATACTAGGTTGTTCTTCGGGAATATAAGTCCGGGTTATCAATTGGTTCCTGTTCACCTTGATTTATTAAAATACGGAACAAAAACTCGTAGGTATTTCTGTGGGAGACAGATTTATCTATTACCGTAGACTTTTCTGTGTGATACAAATTTATTTATTAAAGTCTTTGACTTTGGGTCGTAGCAACTCTTAGTTATGGGTGAGATCGTCTAAAAGAATCAAGTGTGTAGTATCCTGATGGGATCAGAGACGTAAGGAGCGTAACTGTACCTTGGATCAGTGTCAGATTGATTGGAGTTCGACTATAGTCTAGACCGAAGTTAGTTTGTAGTAAGCTAGTGTTTGTAGCGGCTTAATACAGTGTGTGTTAAATCTGGACTAGGTCCCGGGGTTTTTCTACATTTGCGGTTTCCTCGTTAACAAAACTTCTGATGTCTGTGTTATTTCTTTTCCGCATTATATTTTGTTATATAATTGAAATATCACAGGTTGTGCGTTGAATCGATCAATTGAGAAATCCAACCTTTGGTTGTTGATTGAAATTGATTGATCCTTGAACATTAGTCTTTGGTACCGTTCAAGTGATTTCTCTTTTTCAAGAAGGAAACTAAAACAAGAGAAGAAGACGAAGAGAATGACAAAGTAGAGAATAATAACAGTGGCAGAGAAGCAGAGAATGTTTATTCTTGAGAGAGAAGAATAAGTGAATCGAATGAAATAAATGGGTTATCATTCCCATTTATAGTTCGAGTAATCACAACTGGCAGAAAGGGTAACTGATCATAAATGTGGAGTTAATGGGGAACAACTGACCGGAAAATACGGCATGGCGAGAGTCGTGGAAGGCGAAACAGTTTTTTCCCCTCGTGTCGGGCATACGAGTGAAAGAAGGGGCATAAATGTAGGTGCAAATAAATGGTGGGTCTAAGTGGAGCAATCTCAGACATGACATACCGAAGTAAGGGCAAAGCGCAACACCGAATCATCCTCTATAACTCTAACACAAAGAAAGAGATACCTACCAGGCGCCCGTGGAACAAGCACGTGTAAAGAAGACACTCGGATGTGATAGGAAGATGCTCATCAGGAATCAGGACGATGAGTACACTGGAAAAGCACGTGGGTAGATCAGAAGAACTCAGTCAAGGTGGGGGCCAGTGGATAAAGATATCGGTTCGGATCGGGAGAAAAGTCGACGTCGGGTCAAAGAATATCAGGACACCAATATCGGGAAGAAGCATATCGGGATCATATGAAGATCGGGCAATAAATATTATAGGAAACATTACTCACCAGCCGACAGGGCCATCAAGTAAGATAAACTGTGACTTACATTGTAACTCCGTTGTATGAGCACGTTAGTCTACAAATAGAGAGCGTTGTCAGGAGAGAAGGGCAAGCAAGTAGTGAGTAAGTGAGAGCATATAGAGAGAACATTATAGAGAGAACCATACCTTGTATCATTGTGCGAAGTAATAAGATCAACCCTTCATCCCTGTGGACGTAGGTAATCATGCCGAACCACGTAAATCTTGTGTTCTTATGAGTCTTTACTTACTTATGTTTGCTTCTAGTTATGTGGATTGTTGGATGTAGTGGTAGGATTTTCTACACCTACAACTGAATTGAATACCCCACCAAACAAAATTCAGCAACTATCCATTGATTTAAGAACCTAAATTTCAGTCGATAAAATAGAATAAGGTCAAAATGGTTAGTCAAACTTAAACTTAAATGAAATTGAAGTGCGGAAGCCTAGTTGGTATTTGAACATGAATTAAACCTAAACAGAAGACGTGAAACTTAAAACCATACTAGTGGCTCGGCTAGGCCTTTTACCAAACATGTTAATTGAAGTGCAGGTGTGACTAAAAAATTTGTTATTTGGGCCACACTAAAGGAAAATCATACCTGCGGCCTTTGGGTACGTAAGAACATGTATAAGAAGAGTGGATTATTTCACACGTTAGTAGATAATCCATATAGAGTAGAGATATGGATTGAATAAACCATGTTAAATTATATCAAATGAAACAAAAAAGAAAGAAAACTTATTTGTTCCCAAGAGGTTGTGATTACGTTGTGTGACATCCTACGGAGCTGGAGCTGCGGAATTTAACCACAGAATTGAGTGTCTGCGGATTGAGGCTTCCGATTGAGGCTTTGGAGTGAGGCTTCGGATTGGGAGTTGGCAGTGGACCTGAAGCTTTGGAGTTGAATTGAGCTGTGGAATCGAAGTTTGTCGAGCGGTATTTGATCATCGGGTTTTGAGATTTGGAGCAGGAGTTGATAATCGAGCTTTGATCTTCGGAGCAGGAGTTGATCATCAGGTTTTGAGCTTCGGAGCAGGAGTTGATAATCGTAAACCGAGCAGCAGAACTGAATCTTCGGGGAGGGACTTGAACAGCGGAATTGTTACTTAGGAGATTTAGCTACTGCGAGAATAGAGCTTGCATCTGCGTATTTGTGCCTGCGGTTTCACAGGTGTCAAAAAATTAGTTAAAGTTTAAAAATGCAACTTATGTAACTTCATCTTCTTCGGCTGCGAATTCCATGGTCCAAATTTCTCTGCGTTGCTGGTGCTGCATGCTTGGAGTGGCCGATATCTTCTCCGTGGAATCTTGATTCTCTGTACGTCGGGTTTCAACTGTGTACACTTATACTTTCTTGTAACCATGAGGAATCAAAACAGTTATTAATTTCTATCTATAAATAAAATAGAAAGATGGGATTTTTTTTAATGAGGGATAAACAATATAGGGGTGGTGTTTAGATCTATCGATATCTTCATAAATCTGGTGATACCTAATTTTTTCTATCGAAGTAAATTCTTTACCGAAGTAAAAGAAAAAGAAATAGATTCACCACTGGATAGACTTGATTTGAATAAAATACAGGAGAAATAAATTCTTTAACATCTCTCCCTGTTTCTAGCGCTAAATTGTGACTGCTGAAAATCAGTAGCATAACCAAATCTCATTTAATGGTGAAAATGATATCAATGGAATGATAAATGAAATGTAAGAAGAAAGAGGTGAGAGATACTGAAATTTTGACACCAGATTTAACATGGTTTGGCGTACTCAGGTCTACGTCCACGGGTTGGTAATTTTATTATGTGTGTGTTAGAAAAGCCTCCATTAAAGAGGAGCTCTGCTATGAAAGAGTGAAAGGAAAACCGATTAAAAGAAAAGAACCCCCCACTCTACCCTAATCTCTTCCTTTTTATAAGGAGAGAGGTACAAAGAAATTTACTATATTGCCCTTAGCTTAATAATTAAGCTATCATAGAAAGTTGTAGTGTATGTTGATGTAGAGTTGTAAGTTGTTGAAGCTTTAATCTAATGCCATGTGTATATGGTTTATATGGTATCTACAAAGATTCTTGCGCCTTGTATTTGATCTTTTTTATCCTTCATGAGTAGAAGAATACCTGCCACAGTTAACGGGAAAGAAAACTTGCAATAGACTATTATGGTAGAATTCCATACATGGATATTATTTGCAGGTATTGAAGTTGCATCGGAGTAAGGTTTTTGTTCATTGTTAACTGATTGGTGCACAATTTTATGCTTTTGATACAATTACGGATAAGTGTGATAGATTTAGCTGGTGATGCAGTTTCATTCTGAAATTTTTTAAGGCATCGAGCCTTCCAAATAAACCAATACACAATTGCACTTAACTCTTTCTATTCAACATTTTCTACTGGACTCGATTGGTTTCTAGCAAACCACGATTCTATTCACTCCTCAGAAACCACTCGTATTACATCCCAAACCAAACCAAACCAAACAAAACCAAAGAGCCTTACTGAAAGGATGATGAAGAAGGATATGAAGGATATATATTTGTATTTCAGAAGAAGGATATGTAATTGTATTCCATCAATATTATCACACAAAGGACCCCTAGTGGAGATAGAAGGTATCATAACATTGACTGGTAATATCTCACTATAACATTTCCATATGAAAACCTGCACTCTTGTTAACACAAAAACCCAGTTTTTTTTTCCAGATCCCATTATCACTCCTATGATGTGTGTTCTTGTCCTTTTCCGTAATTAAGTGGGAGTAGACAGATTCTACCGTGAGGTTTTCAGAGTTCGACAAAGGCCAAAAATTTTTACCAGATTGATCGATATTATCAAAAAGGTTTATGCTTAGAATGTTTTCACACTCGAGAAGGCAAGATTCGGTTTATGAAATTGATGTTCCATTCCTTAGAGTCATCCTGGATGATGTCACTCACCTTGCGGAGAGTTTATCAATGCTGGGGACAATGTCAGTTCTACTAAAGTTGTTTGGGGTGTATGTATTTTCCATCCCCTACCTCCCAGACTCCTACTTGTTGAACCACTTTGAGGCCAAGAAACAAACTTTTCCATAACCAAAAGAGGATTAGTTTCAAGGATATCCAGCATAGAAACTCTTTTGAAGTATTTAATTGTAAGAATTTTATTCCAAGGTTGGTTTGAGTTCTTAATCATTCTCCAATCCAGACGAGTTGACATAATAATATCAAAATTTTAGAAATTGTTTAAAACCTAGTCCCCCTTACAACTTTGGATTATAGACAGAAGTCCAAGATGTTATGCAAAACCCCTATTATTATTGATATTGTGACCCCAAAAGAACGACCTATTTAGAGAATCTATTTTCTTTGTTATGTTTATAGGAATAACAAAACAAGACATTTGATAAGTGCCAAGGGAGTCTGACACATGTTTTATCATGACGCCCTTCCTTGTCGGGGATAAGAGTTTACTAATCCACCTAAGGAGTCTAGCTTTGAGTTTTTCAACTATCGATTCAAAGCATCTTATTTTACACCTATGGGTGAAAAGTGGAATTCCTAAATACTTATAATCTAAATGTAACCGGCCCACCTTAAGCATATCTATTATCTCCCTAGCTTCTCTATTTTGACATTTTTACTGAAGAAATCCCCGATTTCTCATAGTTAATCAGTTGACTAGAACCTTGACTGAAATGATCAAGAATTTTCAAAATATTTTTACACTCCTTTTTGCCAGATTTTGTGAAAATGAGGCAGTCATCTGCGAAAAGCAGGTGGAAGATAGAAGAACAATCTTTGCCGAATTTAACTCCATTAATTAATTTCTTTTTCTCAGCTTCTCCTAGGAATCTAGAGAGCCCCTCCATATATAAAATGAATAGGTATGGCGTCAGCGGGTCACCATGTCTAAGGCCTCTATTAGGTTCGAAAAAACTAGAAGGGGAACTATTAACTAGAAAAACACAAGTTGGGGTACTAATGCACTGAAGAATAAGAACGATCCATGGTTTGCAGAATTCTATTTTTTCCATCATCTTCACAAGAAAAGACCACTCAACTCTAGCGAATGCTTTTAACATATCAATTTTAATCCCATGTAACCTCTTTTGTTTTTTCTTTTCTTTATAGACCGCCTAGTGTGGATAACTTCATGCGCTATAACAATATTATCCGTAATTTTCCTTCCAGAGACAAAAGACGATTGAAAAGGAAAAATCATTTTTTCAAGAAAGGGCTTTATTCTGTTTGCGAGTAGTTTCGAGATAAATTTTCAAATGGTATTACATAATGAGATGGTCCTAAAATCCGCTGGACACCTTTTCTTGGGGATTAAAGTAATGAAGGTTGAATTTATTTCCTTTAACACATGTTTAGACTCACTTATCATTTTAGTTATATCATCCTTAACCAGAAACCAATTTTTTTAATAAAAGATTGGTGGGAACCCATCCGATCATGGAGTTTTGTTTGGGCCCATAAAAGCGTGGATTTATATCTTCAAAGATATCCTCCTAACCATCCGAAAAATAGGACATTTGGAACCTCTTTACCATTTTACAAATAACTATTTTTAGCACTCACAACTAGGTCTACATTGCTGTCAACATCCATACACCTAGCAGAACTAGATCCTCCAGCTGAAATAACATCCACTTATAAATTAACGAAAGCCTATTTCTTTGCAAAATGCAATGCAACAATACTTTGGAGCGATACATCGACAACAGGAAAAATCACTTCATTATGAACATAGTTAACAATAATAGTCGATGAAGTCAAACAGCTCCATGCAGTATAGATAACAAACTTCAATTCCTCTAAAGTTGAAGACGATGTAACCAAATATCCAATGTGTACTGCTTGTGGTATACATGAGAGTAGTAAGAAATATCTGATGGTGGCCAACGACGGACATGTTGACCCTTTAAAAAATGATATAAGATTAACAAAAAAAACACAGTGTGTCGGAAAAATGTGTATTTTGCAGTTCATAAGATACATATTGATATGTGGTGTGTCTCTAAAATGGATATGCGCTATACATTTAATATGTACTACATGAACATATCAAAAAAAAGAGCATATGCAATATGTATTTATGTCTACTATATGATAAATGTCATCATTGTATATCTATAAATGCAGTTCATACAGAATACATATTGATATGTACAGTGTCTCTGAATGGATATATGCTATACATTTTGATATATATTGATATGTATTACAGGATCATATCAAAAAAAGAGCATGTTATATGCAGTACGTATTGATATGTACTATAGGATAAATATCAACATTGTATATCTATTGATGCAGTTCATATAAAATACATATTGATATGTACCGTATTTTTGAATGTATATGTGCTATACATTTTGGTATGTATTTATATGTATAGCAGGACCATATAAAAAAAAGAGCATGCTAATGAATTGCAGCTATATCAAACATACAAAATTACTACATGATTTGTCTAATGAACAAAAATAGATTCATTACAACACTCAGAATAAAAAAATCAAACAAAAACCACTCAAAAGAGTACTTTTCTATAACGAATCTTTGCATCTGACTTTTCTGCACTACATGATCATATCAAACAAACAAAAACGATAATCAATGAACAAAAATATCTCAATTACAAAATCATATTAAAAAAACATCACCAAAATTACTTAAAAATGGACAAAAAGGGAATTGAACAATGTACATCATAGTAAAACGATTAGTTACTAATCGAGAAATAAATTGAACAATGTACATCATAGACAAATTATCTGATCACCATGATTTCAAAAAAAAGAAAGAAAAAAAAACGAGAAGAAACAGAAAGCAACAACAGAGAAGATGATTATAGTAAAGATACCTTATTTGAATTTGAAATAAACCTAACAATTGAAAGATAGCAGCAGCAACAGAGAGCGAGAAAAACCAGCAGTAGCAGAGAGCAAGAGACTCAGATCTGAGATGAAGAAAAAAGAGAGAGAAAGAAACAGAATTCGATGTTGAGTTTGTCTCTCGTTATATATCATTGTAGAAGGGTAGATTTGGTATATAGTTGAAAAGTCTTCAATTACCCGCACATGTGCTGGATTAGAGAGTAAAAGATCTGGTCGAACAACATGTTTTTGGACCAGTGACTAAAACTTTTTTTATGGTGGATTAGCATAAGCCAAACTAGAGGCACATACCAATATATAAGGGACTTGTTTGGTTTAGCCCATTGAGAGAGCTCATGAGCAACAGAGTTACAAAGTCCAGGTTGAAAAGTAAAGATACAAGCTACTAAACTATAAGAGAAAAACTGAATGTCTTTAAAGATAACATCTGTTCTGGAGTCTCCATCAAATTTTCAAGCTGAAAAACGGTTGATGAGTTCCTTTCATCACTTTCAATGATAATGCGAGTAATATTTTGTTCCAAAGCTTTCTTCAAAATAGCCCAAGTAACTCTAGCTTCAGCTTCTTTAGCAGACTCTACTTCAAAAATTATCGAAGCACAAAAGGAAGCTTTTCTGGAGAAATCTCTCATCATATAGCCCGCACCATTATCCAGTGAAATATCATCAAATGCACCATTAGTATTACATTTTATCCAACCAATAGGTGGGGGCATCCATTTGTCAAGGTAAACAATAGATATACAAGAAGGGATATGAAGTTTTGTTTTCCTAGTCAAAATCATGGCTCTAGCTCTATTTAAGACAGCATAGTGCAATTCCTTAGAGTTTTGGAAAACTAGATTATTTATACTACTCCACGGAGACGAAAGGATAGTGACAAACAAATATTGAGCTTCATCAGGAAGTTTAGAAGTAGGTTCAATTAACCTGAACATCAACCAATTAAGAAAATATTTATTAATAAAAGCCTAAGTATTTACACACAGAGAAGAGAGAAACTAGACATGACTAGCAAAAGGGAAAAGAACCAAGCATGCATGACAGAGTCATTGGGGTCACGACATCTAGTATAGTCAACAACATTCGTTGGCATTCTAGTATTCAGAACAATCCTAGTAGGTATAACATTTCAAGCATTTTTCCAAGTGAAGATTTGAATTCTATGAGGAACTCTGATTTTCTAAATGCACTTCTAAAGGTTACTACAAGGGGAAGACCTAAATCCTCTAAGTCCCAAGTAGGCATATTTTGAAGTAAATCTATCATTATTTGAAAGATCCCAAGCCCTCATATTAGGAGTGCATAATTGGCTTAAGGGAATGAAGATGACCTTCTCAACAGAAACATCATCAAAGTGGATATTGAGTCTACTAACATCCCAGGACCGAGTAGAAGAATCAATGAAATAAGAAACTTTAATATTAGGGTCTGGGGGGACAAGAGGGTTTGGTGTGGCGGATCCCAGATTTGAAATCCATTTATCACACCATGGATCAATAAACTGACCAACACCCACAATCCAAGAAATAAAAGGTTTAATCATTTCCTTAATAGCATGAAGACATTTCCAAGTCCAAGAACAAATACTGGAAAATAAAAGGTTTAACCATTATAGGGAAGTAAAAGGTTTAACCATTCTAGGCTTAACCAATACTAGAGACAATTAGGATTTTTTATAATTTTTCATGCATTTCTGGCCAGCATAGCCAGATTATTCAAGTCAACTTTCCTAAAACCTGACCCACCTTCAGATTTGGGAGAGCAAAGAATATCCCAACCTAAGAAATGTAGTTTCCTATCTTTTGGGTCTAGAGTCTCTCCGCACCAGAACTTACATAAGTGGGAATCCATCTTCCTACAGAGGTACGTGGGGATAAGAAAAGCACCCATTTGGTAAAAGGGAATAGCATGACCAACATGTTTTTATCAAGGTTGTCCTAGCAGCCTGGGACAAAAGTTTATGAAACCAAATAGAAATTCTAGCATCAACAGCTTGAAGAATACCCATATGAGTTTGGATTTTAGAAGCTTGAAAACCATAGGAGTACCAAAATACCAGATTTATCAAAATTGATTTCCTGACTAGAATCCAAACAATACTTTTGAAGGTACTCTTTAATAATTTGAAAATCTCTAATGGTAGCTTTTAAAAAAATTAAAGAATCATCAGCGAAAAGAAGATGTGTCATAGAAGGATCATCTTTACACACTTTAATACCTTCAACTAAACCCTTCATAGTAAGAGCATCAGTATAGGCAGACACAACTTAGGAGAAGATGATATACAAATAGGGAGACAATGGGCCTCCTTGTCTACGACTCCTCTCCGGTTTAATGACACAAGTAGGGTTACCATTAAGAAGAACATAATAAGAAACGGTAGAGAGACATTGGTTTATAAGCTTAACCTAGTGGTCAAACTAACCCATTTTTTGTAAAACTTTTACAAGAAAAGACCATTCCAGCTTGTCATAAGCTTTTATACATATCAAGTTTGATGGCAGCAATGCCATTGGTACTCTTATGGCGGCTAACAACAAAGATAGCCTCATTGGCTAGGAGAATGTTATCAAAAATACTCCTTTTAGGGACAAAGGCACTTTGATTTTGATAAATAAGATTATCCATAAAAGTTTTGAGTCTATTAGCCAGAGTTTTAGAAGAGATCACATAGATAAAATTACAAATCCTTGTAGGCCTATATTGAGTAACCAGCTCAGCTAGGGGGACCTTGTGAATAAGAGGAGTATTTGTGTGATTAAAGACTTTAGCTATATGCCCTGTACTGAAGCAAGTATGGGTCATATCAGTAACCGCTTGACCAACAATATCCCAATGTTTCTAAGAGAAAAGGCTCGCAAAACCATTTTTTCATGGGGCCTTCTTGCCACCCATTTGAAAAACAATATTCTTAATCTCCTCAGAAGTGAGAGGAGAATTCAGATGAGAATTATCCTCATCTGAAAACTTCAGGGATATCTTGAAGAATTTCATTGTGAAAATTTTGAGAGTGAGAAGAATACATAGATTTAAAATAGTCAACAAATATATCAGTTAGAATAGTATCAGAAGCATTTTTAATCCAACTAATGTCATTTCTTTTCCTTCTGAAAAGTGTAACTCTATGGAAATAGAGAGGGTTTCTATCTCCTTCTAAGAGACACGCCTCTTTGGATTTATCCTTCCAGTAAGTATTCCAACCTGGATTTAAGTCTATAGACAGAACTAGAGTCATACGGATTAGAAGTTTGGATCTAAACAAGCTCATCCATAGTGGTAGATATATTAGTTTGGATATTTCCAAATGAGGATTTATTCCAATCACGAAGACCTTTATTTTATTTTTTTGTATTCAAGAGTTTCTCTTGTAGTTTATATCGCGGTGGGGTGGGGGGGAGGGGGGGAGGTCCCACAACATTGATATAACAAGAATTTGCTATAATTTCTCTACAAGTATGGTCCTCAATCCACATAGACATAAAGTGGAAAGGTTTGGGCATGCAGACAAAGTTGAAACCTATGTGCATTGGGCAATGGTCAGAGGAGTCTCTAGGTAGATTGTTAACACAAAGTTTAGGGAATAACTGTTCAGCAATATGATTAATCAGACATCTATCCAATCTTTCAAGAATGAGATCAGTATATTGTTGCATATTAGACCAAGTAAACCTAGGACCATAAAAACCAGGATCATGCAGAGAAAAAACATTACAGAAGTTCCTAAGATTAAGGAAATCAGAATCATCTACTTCTAAACCACCATTCTTATCTTCAGTGCCTAGAAAAGAATCAATATCTCCTACAAAAAAAAAAAAAAAACAGGTTCACTAGGATGTATTGGTGACATCTGACATTGACTGTCCCAAAAGGCTTGTTTGAGGATACTATTAGGTTCTCCATAGACGAAGTGAATATGACAAAGTTTAGAGTGGATAATATCACTAGTCGTGACATAGATGCCCCTCAAACTAGAGGATAAAATGTTAAGATTAATTTCCTTTTTCCAAGCCATAACAAGGCCACCACTGCTTTCAATACTAAGAACATTAAAGGTGCAGGTTAAACCCATATTTCTTATTTTTCTAGCAGCAATATCATTCTTCATTTTAGTTTCAAAAAGGAAGACTATATCAGGGTTGATATTCTTACAAAGAAGGTTTAGCTATTTGTTGGAAGATTTTTTTCCCTAATCCTCTAACATTTCAATATAACATATTGACATTATTAAAAATAAATATAGATTCAAGATTTATGAAAGTAGTGGAAGCATTCAGAGGGGGAGAAGTAGACGTATTTACCTGATTGGTGGAATTAGAACCACCATTAAGCTGAGAATTAGTAGAACCACCACTTTGATTAGTTCATTGAGCAGAATTGATATCCAGGTTGGCAGCCTCATGGAGAGATTTACTGCAGACACCATTGTTATCTGGAGCAACATCAGAAGGCATATTGTAACTACCATAAGGATATACAAGGAATGGGTATTGAGGGTACAATTGGAAGATTGATAGTTGGAAGATCTCCTAGTTTTATAATTTGAGGGCACAAATTGGTGTAATATAGTTCAGGGGAATCATTTTTCTCTAGGATAACAACAATACTGGATAAAGTAGAAGAACTAGCTCTAGTACATTTTTGGAAATCAGCTCTGGGATTAATCTTTCTTTTGAGATTAGAAAGAGCGTCGTGTCCAGCAGCCAAAGAAACAACTTATTCTCTAGAGATATTAGTCTTTTGAGGAGGTATGGCCGAAGATTTGAATCTTCTTGACGAGCTTGAGGTGTGAATCGACCCCGATTTAGAAGACTCAAGAGTTAGAATCAAATCAGCTGGCTTATCAGTCTGACTAGGAACTTTCTTGTAAATAATAGGGAGGCTATTGTTCTGAGAAGTTGGATTTTGTTTCAGAACAAGACCAACTTAAAAAAAAACAAAATTAGAGCTGCAGACCAATTAACAAAAGCACCCATTTGGGAACAATCCTTCGGGAATTCTTGATTGGAATTATCAGCACTTTGAATAGTGACAACAACTTTTCCTTTACCATCGATATGATTTCCATCATGAGTATCAGGAAAAATATCTGCCGGAGTCATTGTAGAATCACTAGTATTTGTTGCAGCTTCTTACTGAGGTGGTTGATCGACAGGATTGTGAGGCATCATGAGTTTGGACACTCCAAAAAGAGTGTATTTAGTGCTTGACGAGATTGCTTCCTTTTTTCCTTCATTTTAGCAAGCCATACTGGTAAAATAACATCTTTATGATCAATAATGCAATAAGAAGTACAGAAGTTTCTCGGAACTTTGAAGTATCTACATTCAATAAGGAATGGTTGTGCTATGCTTCTACCGACCAAATAAATACTAACTGGTAGAGCCCGTTGAACAGATATACGAACACAAACTTTAACATTATTCTTCAAAGGGTGATTTCCATATGGTTCTTGGCTTCTATCAGCACTCCAAGTTTGAAAGTAAGTATTTGTAAGTCTTCAAATTCTATGCACTCGTTCGGAACATTGTATAAGATAAGCCACATTAGTTCTTCTGCAAAGGATACTTGATAGTTTTATGTCCATAAATTAGATGGGATAACTCTCAAGACTATTAAGAAACTGCAAACAAACCAGGGACGTTGTTCATTTACTCCATTGAATCACTCTCAGCTAGATACCTTACAATAAATTTGTTTCTTAGACCATTGAAAGTAGTAAAAGTTGGGGTTTGAGCTAATTTCCATTGAGAGCAAATATGATATCTGATAGACGAAGTAGGAACAAGAGTTTCACCGCACACATACCCAACCATACACCATTTTTAGTTATTATCATTTTCAGCTAAAACAACTTCTTTGTCAATGAAAATTGGTTTAGTGAGGGTTGAAGGTAAAGTGAGCTTTTCAGCCATCTGAGATGAAAGATTTTGGATATCAAGGGTTGAAGTTTGGATGGAGGTTTGAGATTTAAAGTGATCCATATGAATAAAATAATTAAGAATAATAAAGAAAATTAGTTCAATTTGAGTTTTGAAATGTGTGGTTGGGGTATGTTTATACATGCATATCTGGATACGACAATGATATATGATGAGTGAAGATATGTTTTGATGCTAACATGACACAAAGATGTTCATGTAATAACAAATGAAAGTCTCTATTGGAGACTGAACCTTAAATTGAGAAATATTAGAGGGTTGAAACTGATCCCTATACTGGAAAGGGAGAAGTTTTGGAGAAACCATGAAATTTTTGTTCACATGTCTATGTACCATAGTATCATTGGCTGAAGACCCAACTACTTTATCTTCACTTTTCTGATGGGATCTGGAGAGCTGGGTACAACTATTCACATGAGTTTGGTAGGGTATGGATAATAAAAAAAATCTTCCAAAGATACGAGAACAAAGATTTTGCTTGACATAGATCACATATGCCAGCATAAGACAAAAGAAGGTAGTTGAGAAATAAATGTGGTTATCTTTTTTGTGGAAAGAATAGTACTGATGGCACATGCTGATCGTGATTAAGGTATTGAAATTAAGTATTTGAGTGCTAAGAAACAAATTTGGAGCGTTTTTTTTTTTTTTTTGACTTTCCACTGAAAACCTCTTGACTGGGGTTTATGCAAAGAAATAGACCACGAGTATTGATATTTTGAATTTTTGGGTTAATCCAAATGGCTTGTGTGTTTACAACCAGCCTTGCCAACCTGCCCCGACTAACAATTTCGCCCCTCAACAAGTGCTGCCCATCCCTGAATCTGCATAAAATCAATGATTTTAATTAGTGCCCGAATAAGCTTATACAAATTAGGTGAACCACCAATGCACCTCTTAATGACAGTTATGAAGGGTTTATCGAATAATGAAGTGTCTGGAAAGGGTGCGCATGACTTTGAATTGGCTGAATAACCAAGAGACGGGACGTTTAATCAAACGTCATATGGATATTAGTGGCAATATTTGGGGGATTATAACAGGATATTAGATGAAAAATTCTTAGATCATAAAAGATTAAACCAAAATAGGAAAAAAGAACATCATAAAATTAGTATTCTTCCCAAATGGCGAATACTTCTGGTGCATACAATCATGCCAAGAAAGTAGCATCAACCCCTAAAAACCCAAGAGTTGATTTATCTGAGGAATTACATTAAGGGAGAAATACAACGAGTAAAATCGCAAAGCTGAATATGCAACTGGAAGGAAGGAAAATGTTGTTGAATATGTACTGTTGAAGGAAAAAGCAAAGAGGGAGAAGCAAAACATGAAAAATTGAATTCATGGTGTAAGAGGAATAGCGAGACAGAGAGTGATTCTGAATAAGATATTGAGAATGGTGATGAGGTAACTTACCAAGATATTGAGAGTGATTCTAAAACTGGAAAAAAAAAGAGACGTGCTGAAAGAGATGAGGATGATTGGTATGATATCTGGCAGAGAAGGAAGATCCTTCAATCTTTTATAGGACCATGCAAGAGAGGTTATACATCGATTAAGATGGAGAGAAGATAGAAGGCATAAATGCTTATAGAAATCCAAAGATCGAAGGGGCACGCATGAAAGAGGATGAGGATGAGACTGAGAAGGATGAGGAAGCAACAGATGGGTATGGTCCTGCTGCATCCAGTGATAGGGATGAAGGAGATGATGAGAAGAATATGGTTTGAGAAGTTATGGTGAAGATGAGGACGAGGATTCTAAGCACATGTCTCCATAGAATCAGACAGACTGGTGTCTTTAAGTTTGATCTCAAGCTTAAAGATAATTAGCAAGTTTTTCAACAAAATGTCTTTCTGATTCTTGAGACTAGTCCTTTGCTACTGATAAGTTTTTTCACGTTGTTGTGTGATGATGTTGGTGTAAATCAGCCGGATCGAGTAGTGGTTTTCATTATCTTGTTTTTATGAACTTTAGAAGTATTTCTTTTGTAAGCATGGGCGGTTGTCTCTCTTGAGATAATGTTATGGTGTTGATGAAATTCTTTTTTTGGTAATATGCTGAATAT
Source organism: Papaver somniferum (assembly GCF_003573695.1). Classification (NCBI taxonomy): domain Eukaryota; kingdom Viridiplantae; phylum Streptophyta; class Magnoliopsida; order Ranunculales; family Papaveraceae; genus Papaver; species Papaver somniferum. The sequence continues at coordinate 180,551,951 of NC_039359.1, forward strand.
GGTTAATGCGATTAGCTAAAATTTCCTTGCAAGGAATGATGTAACTGCAGATGTTGATATCGGTTGTAATAAAGTGGCTCTTTCCCGTGCTGATTGTAATCTTGTAATTCCAGTTAAGGTCAATGTAATATATGAGGTTTAAAGAAATAGGATCTGAAATATTGGTTTGGTAGTAACTTTGAATGTTTTCGTGATTCTTGAATGGAATGTTTAATTGAAATGATAAAATAACTGTAACAGATGTAAATCAAAGTGTAAAAAGTTCAGAAAATAAATTGAATAACGGAAGAATCGAAGGTTGCAAGAGATAGCATTTGCAAAGGGTTGCCGTGAAAATTTGAGAGTTAGGCTTACGTCATGATGACGAGGCGGAGCTCTTTCAAGGCTTACTAGTATGATTCCTCTGTCTAGACTCTAAACTCCTCCGACCAAACATATCAAGGGTGTACGTTACTGTTTACGAATTTGACTTTGTCGAGGTCCACTAACTGAACGGTATAGATTGTTAGCAATGTGAATCCAAACAGTACATATGCATATCTCAAAAGGGGAAAACTGAAGTCTAAACTGAACTACTAAAGCATTTTCGCCTGTGTTTAGGTCACAGACTCATCAGCTAAAACAAAACCCTTAAAAACCCCTCTTTAAAAAACTGAACTTGTGTCAGTGAGACATTCACAAACTTATAAGGGTTTATTAAGAAGCTGATGCTGCCATAGATTTTGGGTTCTTGTTGTCAAAGGCTTTAGCTTTCTGTTTTTGTTACAATGGTTTCCTTATCGACATGGTGTAGATACATAGCACGCAAGTTTGAGTACTCTCTTTCTCTAAGTTGGAAGGTTAGTCATTCACTTCTCTCTCGTTCCACATCTGGGTTTGGTTGATTGTGCAGAAATTTGGGATCTTTTTGGGGGGGTTTTGTTTATTCTGGGTAGATTTATTTGCTGATTATTTTCTAGGGTAGGCTTTTTTTTTGTGATTTGTTTGTGTTGATTTTGGTATGGTAATTGAGAAAGGTGTAAACTTTTTTTTTGTTTTTATGATATGTGATTTGAGATTTTTAAAATGTTCAATAAAAACGATAACTTTTTGATGTTCTATGTGCACTAATTTCGCGGGTATTCTCTCTTGTTAATGAGAATGTTGGGTGTGAATGGATGGGTTTTGTTCATAAATTTATAGGTTTTCCTAGTATGTTTCTTTGTTGATTTCTACATGATATGTTCCTTTATTGGTTTACCTTTTGGTTTTGCATTTCGTTTGTGTTTTTACTTTTCATAGATTGTTTTAGTTCTCTCGTTTCTTTTATATTGGGGAGCTGAAGTGTTGTGTCGGTGAATTCCACAATGGTCTCCTTTCGAATCTGTTTATTGTATAATCTTCTTATCATGTAGATTTTTCACCTCGGCTCTTGCCTATTGTTGTCTGTGCTGCTATATTATTTGCTTTTAGAAATATCAGTATAGCTTAATGCCCCCAAAATTGAGAAAAAAAAACACAACGTGCACTTAAACTTCCTGCCAAGACATGAGAGACTACATCAGCTTTATACTTTTTTGAAGTTACACTGCTGTGTTTAAGTGCACAGGATTAATTAAAATCTTGAAAATGAAATGTGACTGAAAGTAAGAACCTCAATATTGAATAAACCTTTAAAGTACTTGATCGCTGATGCATAAACAATTGGAAGAGGTTGATCAATTTTCTAGCTTTGAGGCTTTTACTTCTGCCATATTTAGGTCTGTTTTGTTTTGATTCTCTATTTTTCTTCATTTTCATTTGGGGATAATCCCGTTTCTTCATATTAATAGTGTGAATAGGTTAATGATGGATTTTCTCAATGCTGGTTCTTGATTTTCTAATATGTTGCTTTCTTGGTCTCTATGTGATGTATTCTAATATGGGTTTACGCTGTCACTTTTTAGTTCGCCATTTTCTTTGTGTGGGTGTGTGGGTGTGTTTTTTTTTTCTTTTCTTTCATGGAAACTTTGCCCATTTCTTTTGTTGTTGAACTACGGTTTTCTGTTGATGATCCACAATGGTCCTCTTTCATACCTGCTTATTTTTATGTACTATCTTGTTGTCTTCTTGATTTGCTTCTTGATTCTTGATAACCTGTTGTCGTACCGGCGATTCTTTGTTTCCGGAAGCATCACTATAGCTTAATGACTGGTGGCCAATAATTTAGGAGTTAGGACACATACTCTCACACGTAAATTTCCTCCTAAGACAAGAGATGCACAACACTACATCAGCTGAAGGCTGCTTAAATTACTGCTTGATGGCAAGAAGATAAGTAATTTTCTAAAAATGAAATGTAACAATGGGAACCTCTATTTTGGTTATCACACCTGAAGTTAACTCTATGCATGAACAATCTGAAGTTGTTGCTCTTCTAGCTCAGACAAAGAAATCCAGTTTACAAATTTAGGTCCTTGGCGGAGATGGGGAAGTGTAACTTTCTATAGCTTTTTAAGATTACTTAGCTAATCTCAGTATTGCTCACCAATTTTCTTTGACACCTCACCAAAATATTAACTGTAGCAAATTCTGGCGCACTGTTTTGAAATTCCAAGTGGCCAGATCTGGAAAACCTACACCATGGGAGTATCAAATGGATCACTTATCAAAAATCTGCCACCACTTCCACTCGAATCTTTACCAGCTTGTTCCCGAGTACATGTTCTTTGAACCCTTTGGCGGCGTAGAATCCCCCAATATAGCTAATAGAAACCCAATCATCCTGTCGAGACTTTCGTTTTCTGAGTTTTCAGTGCGAGTTCAAGGGCTGTAATGATTATAGTTTGTAAAAAATCATGATAATGAATATATATTTTTTTTTTTTGAAGCATAGAAAGAAAGGTTCTATTTTGCACATAATGATAGTTATTATCTCTACAAGGATATGTTTTAGTAGGTTTCTGGAGAGAATTTCATTCACTTTATGCTGTGTCTTCGTTTCTGTTTGGTTCTACGTGATAATTTGCTTGCACAGTTCCTTCATCAATCAAGATATGTGGTACTTACTTTTTGTCGTTGAGGCGATTTCCTTATCAAGTCTTGTTCTGGCGCAGAGCTATCAAGTAGGTCAAATCAGCGACAGAGAAGTAGGCGATACTGTTTGGAAGCATCTGTTCCAGGGGAAAATGACATATTTGCACTGGACTAAAGGAAAAGAGATGGCTCCAACTATAGCAGAACAGGGGGGAACACTTCTTGTTCGGCATCTAGCAGTTTCAGATCCGACGTAATAGAGATGTGTTAAATAATGATTTTTGTCTATTTTGGTCGAGACTTCAAATTTTTTTGCTAACATAATTATAGCTTGACTTCATCTGTAGATAGAAAATATTCATATTTATGATTCCTAGCTACAACTTTAGTTGTCTGCATATTAGGCATAGCTTCTCCTTACATATGTAAACCAAGTGAACTGAGCATCCTTGATTTATATCATAAAGCCCTTTTAGAAACCTTAGCACATTGCTAACTGGATTTATTCTTAAAAAAAATTTATTCATTATTTGTGTTCGGATCTATCGAGGTTATATGTTTCAAATGCACCCCACGTTAACTATTTTGCGTTTCACATCTCAAACCTTTACTATACTTCTGTATGTGGATGTATTTGAGCTATGCTAGCTTTTTACTGTATATAAATGTTTCTATTGTAGGCGCGTTTTTGTTGGAGATGTTGTTGTGTTAAAGGACCCAGAAAAAACGGACAGCCACTTGGTTAGAAGATTGGCAGCCGTGGAAGGGTATGAAATGGTATCTACTGTTGAGAAAGAGGAACCGTTTATTCTTGAGAAGGATGAGTGTTGGGTGTTGTCTGATAATGAAGCTCTGAAGGGCAAGGTATATTTTATTCTCTTATTTGTTACGTATAGATGATCACAGATAATTTTTAGTACCAACAACGTTTCTTTTAAACGATTTGGCACAACTCCAAATCTTATCCTTAGTTATATAAGCTTTCTGATTAGTAAATTGCTACTGTTTAAGAAGTAAATCTGCGCAGTTCTTCTGTAAAACTGGTTGGCACATTAGACCGACTTAAAGGGGTTAGATTTTCAAACCCCTCATATATTTTATAAGATACGTTTTCAACTTCTGCATGTGACTGACTGCATCTCTAAAATTTGTTTCGTTGGACAGGAAGCTAAGGACAGTCGAACATTTGGCCCCGTACCTATGACAGATATTGTTGGCAGAGTCATATACTGTCTGCGATCAGCTGTGGACCATGGACCTGTCCAGAACAGGTAATGCACTGTCTTGAATTATGATATGATAGTGCATCTTAGTATCTTGGACAAATTTAATTCGCTTTTTATTTGATGACTGTTGAGAAATATTTGTTGACATTGCATTTTTATGCTTTCTCCTAAACCTTGTGCAGTCATTACAGTATGCAAAAAGACTCTCCCGTGATTGCAGTTGAACTGGACGTTGATGCTATGGCAAAGAATCACAAAGCATAGAACTTGGTGATCTTGAATTATTCTCAAAGCAAAAGCTGATTCCTTGGTCGAAAACAAAATCATGTATTATATGCCTGAGTCCCGAAACCAAATAAATGAAAATAAAGACACGGACAGAAGTTTCAACAGGTGCATTTGTGAGTATTTGTCGTGTAAATTGTTATTTATGGTTGGTGGAGTAAATCAGCAGGTGGGTCTTCTCCAGTTGTTTCTCAATCTTCTATTTTAAATGGAGAACTGCCAAGCTGTGAACTTCTGAGCTTTTCATCAATGACAACAATTTGATATTTAGGATTTTATACAGATTGTAGTTCTCTCTCATTTTGGTGCAACAGCTGAGATATTCAGCTTAGAAGAGTGAAAATGTTATCAGGACGATTTCCAAGGAGATCTAGGAAGTAGAGCCTAGAGAATCATAATCGACTTACTAATTCATAAGTGAGTTGGATATTAACACTTCCATGGCAAAACATCCTTACAGATAAGCAGACCCATCCACACACTTTTCACGCAAGTCACTTTTCCTTGCTGCTATAAATCAAAGATTTCCCCTTTCCAATTAAAGCAAAATTCTCCTCCTTTTTCCCTTCCGTTTCTTCACTTTTCCACATCTTTTGCCTTTAGATGAAAATTACATTTTATTGAATAACAAACTATTGTTTTTGAGGATTTTGATAAAGTGCCCGTATATTGAAAAACCCACAGAAATCAGTATCCTTGTTTTTCGAAACTTTGTTAAAGTACCCTGTTTTATTTAAAAAGCAGATTCCGTCCAGTTAAGTGCTGAGTGGCAATTATTTTTCCAATTAAAAGTCTTATTTACCCCTGAATTATATCTCAGTGGAGAAAGTAAATGATTCGACGATCTTGAAAGCGGTGTTACGATCTTGAACCGGGCTCGACGAACCTAAAAACGGTGTACCGATATGAACCGGACTCGACGAACCTGAAAAATAATGTAGAAGGTGGGCGAACCTGAAAAATAATGTAGAAGGTCGATCTTCCACCAACCAAAAATCCGAAAACACTTGGGAATGATGAACCCTTTCGGGGAAATGATATAACGAACCTGAAAACGGTATAACGATCCTGAAGCAGACTCGACGAATCTGAAAAATGATGTAAAAAATCAATGTGGCGATAGTAAAGGGTAAATATGCAAAGTAATCTAGTCTTAACTAACATTGGATGGAAAAACTAACTATGAGTGCACTTTAACAAATTTCAATATGTCGGGGGAACTTTTTTTGTGGGTACCAAAAAAAAACGGGGTACCTTGTCGATTGTTTCTTATTTTCCTTTTGGAAATGTTTCTCAAAAAAAAATTCCTTCGAAACAGAAACATTTTAGGATCAAGATCAGTGAAATGGAAAGGAAACTTTTCCTTTTTGATCGAGTTGTTGTTGATCTTTTGAACTCATCACTGACTATGATTTTTTCGTCAAGATCGGTAAGCAAAAGGGGATCCAATTCTAAATCTTCATCTTTGATTATGTTCGCAATGCAAGAAAATGTTACATACAAGAGAGTGAAGATTAAGGGGGAGGATATCTAAAGTGAAGTAGTCGTGACATTATTGTTTTGTAGTACTTCGAGATGATCACAAATAAGAGGGAGAAATCACGGGGAGAAAAGTTAGCTATCAAGTTTTATCAATGCACAGATGATATGAAGACATTATGAGAGCGTTGAAGACAAGTTATATGGTGTATGAGATGAACTTCCATACCCATAAAGTCTATACGCAAGAAGGCTTTTCACTGAAATTGAGAAAAGGGGATTGGTAAAGCATTGCTTTGTAGACCTTTACGGACGTTTGACATGTCAAGTCTGAAATTTGCCAATGTTGGATGGAAAAATATATCTTGTGATTACATAAGATATGATATGAATAATATTACATAAGTCTAGTTTGTCAAGTTTAGGCTATCGAGTTTAAAATCCATAGTCATCTAGTTATCCACGTGAAGACTGAAGTTTCGAAGACGAAGAACTCAAGAATAATCAATTGACTACAATAATCTCGAAACAATATTTAGATCTTATACCTTCATGTGAATTTGTTAGATTTATTTTGTTAGATCCAAATTGATCCTTTAGTCAAAGACATAGAGGTAATGAGTTGCTACATGTATAAGTGTTTTATTGATCCAAGTTTGGTTAGCTAAGGTGTCGTGTAAATAGAGTGAAAGAATTCCAAGCTCAACAACTATGAGCTTTTCGCATAAGCCTTTACGGAACCACCTTTTAGAGGTTCAGAAACCAAAACCAGTTTGGTTCCAGAACCATAGCCAACATTTCGTGACTGTGGTACACAGACGAAAATGTTACGTACATGTTTCCGGAGCCTTTCTTTTATGTTTCTGAACTATCCGTGCTTTTATGGTTCCTGAAATATGCTGGATTTTTACATATCTTCAGAAGCATGATTATGCTATGTGTGGCAAGTGGACACTTACAGAATATTTCTAGAAAATTACCTATGATAGTAAATCTAAATAATGATATTCTTAACAAGTTTAACACTTTAAGAAATATGTTACAGTGTCACTTACGACAGTGAATCTTAACAATGTTATCTCTGACAAATATATTGCTCGAGGAACAAGCAAATGGTTTACATGCGATATGTTCTTTTCTTGTTCTTTCCACAACCCAAAAATATTGCTTTTGTCCATTAAAGATTAAAAGAAAAAAAAACAGAAAAGGAAGGGACATGGACCTTACCTCTAAAACAAAGACGAGGTTTATATATGGTAGTAAATCTTACTATTGTTATCCCTGGGAAAATGAGATTTGCTTGGCCATTAAGCTAGAAATTTTGGATACACGAGAAGAATTCTGATTTGATCTCCAAACTTTAGAAAGGAAACTCGATTCACCGACCTTAATTACAATTTCGAGCTCATGGCCAACTTGGCCGACGTCTGATGGTTAATAAAGCTAAAGTTTTACTTTGAAATAAATCTTAATAGTGCTACTATTACTAAGTGAGGTTGCTTAAGAATCAAGCTACCCGTTATCTAATATAATGATGTAAATTGAGAATCAACCTAGGTGTTTTCTTTGGAAACAACTTAGTTTGGAGTCTTTGGACATTAAGCAAACCTTAAGAGTTACCTAAAAATCAAGAACGTCAACATTTGTAGAACTTGACATTGTTTGTACGATGCTAACCTTTAGGCTCTCTCTATTAAAAATAATGAATCTTTGAGAATAAACATTCTTGCACCAGTTAGTAGAGCGCTCTCTCTATCTTTCTAAAAAATTCGGGTAAGCTAAAGTACTCTAGACGTTGGATCTACCCTTGGATGTAGACGTCAAATGACATAGGTTTGGTCGCGCAACTAAATCTTAATTGTTCAGCGACTTAACTTATATCGTGCAATAGAAGTTTAGCCGTGTGATGAAACATTTGTCCGTACATCATAAATCTTCTATCACGGTGTACAAATCTTCAAATTTGAGAGTTTCCCTTACTATTAATTTCATGAAATTTCTCAACGATATTGCTCCTCATAGACGACTGGGGAGCTAGAGACTCAAAATTGCTTCATAAAGTATCTCCAACGGGACCCTGAAAAAATCATATAATTTAGGCCACTGTTAAGCGCATATTTTGTATATATTTAGTGTTGAATCTATGCTAGTAATTGCTTAGTTTCTTGCAAATTATTGTGTATGGCGTTTGTTTTGTTTTATTTGTGTTTCATCAGGTGAATCATCCGAAAGAAGTGAATTTGCACTTAATAGTGCAATAAAAGAAGTTAGCTACAAGTGGAGAAGGGCCAAAGGACAAGTAGAACATGCTCAAATTGAGAATTTCTTCCCATCACATAGAAGAGGACGAAAAGACGAAGCAAACGGTGAAAGAATGGAGTGAATCGTATGAAGAAGTTACGGACGATTAAAGCGAGTCAAAGTTGCGAAGGATGTCGACGCACAGAATTTATAAAGACACCCGCCTGAATTACTCTAGGCAGCCACTAAATAGAAATTGAACTGTCAGTCTTCTAAGACTGACAGTTGATCTGAAATGCTAAAGGCAAGAAGGCTGACGGCAGATCTGAAATGCTAAAGGCACCAGGAGGATTGCTACGGGCTGGCTATCATCTTCTTCTCCAACTTGAACCGAGAATACCCGGCCGGTGATGTTGTCTGCCGATCATGATGGTGATTTTGGAAGGAGAAGTTTCGAGATAAAGTGAGCATCAATGGGTTGCAGAGGTTGTTAGGAAATTTGGGTCTCGTGTGAAATGGAGTTTGAGTTGTGCAGAGGAAGTGATGAAGAACTCGAGATACTGATGGAACTCGAATGAAGAAACAGAGATACCCATTGCTGGCTGGGAAGACGAGTTTGCTTCCATTGGCAGTCATTAGCAGTGGAAGTTGATGGAGCTGTGATGGGGTGATTCACGGCAGTGAAGGTCTGGTTATTTGAGTTCGAGTTTTAGGAACGAGATGGAGTTGGCAGTGGTGATATATGACGGAAGTGACAGGAAATGGAGCTGTTGTGGTTGAAACAATGGGTTCGGAGATGCATTGATGGCAGCAACGGGAGTTAAGGGAGAAGGCAGTGAGAAGAATGTGCTGCTCGACTTTGAGAAGGAAGGTGATGTGAAATACATAGGATAACTGAGACTCGAGTCACTAATGGCAAGATGCCAGAGATGATGGAGTTCGAGTAGAGTTCAGTCACGGCAAGATGGCAAAGAATATGGAATTGATCGGTATATGGATCACATGGTGCTGTCGTTTTGGGTTGCTGCGATAATCTGCAGTTGAGAACGAAGGATGGTGATTATTTATGGTAGTATCGAAAATCAGAAATGGAGGAGGAAGAGGATTGTACATGTTGATGAGAATAGCTCGAGAGAAGTTGATCTGTTGATGTGGTTGATCGAGCTTGGCAGTGACAACGAGAAATATGGGAGCTAGGAATGAACTAAGCTTAATAAAGAAGCTCGGGTTTATACAGGAAAAGATGTTGAAATTTAGGAGAGTTTACGCCTAGAATTTTCGGCCGTAAAACTGACGAGAAAGTAAGTAAAATATCCAGGAGAACTTACGGATAGAAGATCTAGCCGAGAAAAAGGAAGATGAAAATAGGCTGTCGGTCTCCGGAACTGACAGGCCAAGGACGTAATGGGCTGGGCTTTTCCAATTGAGTGCGGCTGTTTTTGAGAAGCTCTTGTACACGGACAGACCTTGGACGTGACCTGATTTGGAATTTTGGCGATCTTTGGAAACTTATTTCGCATGGAATTAAGGGCGGGCATTTCTACAATTTGGAGACTATAAAAGAAACACTTCTTGACCTAGAAATATCATATCTCTACATCTCATATACACTTTTGTTATTCATAAAATATTCTAAGGTTTACCCTTTAGAGGGAAACCGGATAATTGTGTAATCATGAGAAGATAAACTTTAGTTGATTGAGGATGAATTCAATGTTCTAAGCGTGAAGCTTTATTAATTATATATCTGTTCGGAGGTTTAATCACATCATCGTTTGTTTTCACTATTTTTAGGGATTATGATTGACTAATTATATTGTTTGGAGTGCACGCTAGATTAATCTTTTGATCATTCTATTGCTTGTATTGATTTAGGAGATAAGTAATCGTCAAATAATTCATACGCAAGTAGAAATCACGAGCAATTGTGAGTGAAGACAACATCAACAAGTGAACCTTGAGCTAAGAGTTTAACTATTGGGATCAACCTAATTCACAAAACCTAAAGCGTTCGTTTGGGTTTCACCTTAAGTGAGCTACTACTTGGCGGTCATGTTGAGTAGAATCTGATATTGGAGAGCTTCTGTATCCGTGGTAAAAGGAGTTTTGGGGATAGCACTGAGCTAGCTGCTATTCTACGGTTGGTGATGAATGGTTCTAACGATGGTAGATAAGTATACTAATCCAGTTATCGCTTGGTAATGGCGAAGGATTCCTTGATCATCTCTTTCTTTTATTTGTTATTCTTTTTATTTTTAGCCTATCTACTCTATGCGCAATACAACCGATTGGAAGAAACTGGAGCATCAGAAGAGACTCTTCAAGAAATTGACAGGGTCATAGAAATGGAATTTCAACGCCGTTGTGACAATGACGATTTTGAAGAGGATTTCGATGACGAGGTTGTTGAAGAGATGGAGATTGAGAATGAAACAAAATTGATTGAAGTCGTGGAAGACCCAATTGAGCTTGTCGAGGATTATAATGATGCTGAGATTTCGGTTGAAGCAGAAATTAAAAGTTTGATAGAGGACCACGATATACTTGAGGTAAATAATTTGAAAAGACGAGGGTACCCAAATACACCACAATCTTTTATTTTGATCACAACCTGTACAAGACCCATTGTGTATAAACCTCTTGGAGCAACAATCACTCAAGGAATATTTCAACACAATGTCCACTTGAAATAGGGTTAGTCCGAACTGGTCTAACACGTGAATAATTATATCATACAAGTGGAGAAATCCAATACACTTTGTGTGATCGTCTATGGATATGAAATCGAGACAATACAACGACAAAGTGTTCACTTGATAACCGAAACCTTATAAGATAAATATCAAGTGACTAGTTAACGTACAAGTGTATTTACTTTAATTATAATATAAAACAATTATAATGCGGAAATAAAGTAAAGCACACACACCATAATTTTCTTAACGGAAAAATCGCAAATGCAGAAAAACCCCGAGACCTAGTCCAGTTTTGAATACTCAATTAAATTAAGACGCTACAAAAAATAAACTCGTAACTTCGTGTAGACAATATTAAGTAAACTAAAATCCTAGTTACTCAGCTTCAACAGTATTCTTGATCTGATAATATCTAGCAGAACAGAAGTTCTCAATAGATATTTGATACCAGATATCCTAGCAGAACAGACGTCCTCTTTAGGACTAAATCTAATATATCTTCTTGGTGGTTCACAACAACTTCTTCTTCAAATCTTCAAAATCTTCAATCTTCGATTTAATCTTAAAAGTAACAATCTGCAAAAACAAACTTGATTCCTTATTGATTTGTCGCACGGAACGGAGTCTATTAAAAATGTCAAATCAATGAATCTATCTTACGGATCTAGAAAAACTTAGATTCGTAGAAACGTTAAATCTTTGATCTAGTTTGAGTGAGCCTTATATCAGAAGAGAAGGTTCTCAAGAATAAAAAAACTAGGTGCAATCAAATATTCAACAATCGTTAGTCAATCAAATCAAAGAAGACTTTAAACTGAGAGGACGTAAGAGATTTCTCCTAATTAGGTTAGTGTCCTCTCCGAATAGGCGACTTCACCAGTAACAACACAACTGAGAAATTTTGCTGTCACGAAGGATTAGTTTGCTAGAAATGCAAAACTCAAGTATTTATAGACAAGGAAGTTTGGACACCAAGGAATTTCCAAAACCGAAAATATTCTCAGGATATTCATTAAAGCACAAATTCGGTTTCTATAATTCCTAGAAATGCTCTGTCCAAAATAATGACCGAAAATATCTTTGGAAAATCTTTAACTAGTAAATGCACATTACTATTTCTTATTTTCCTAAAATAAAATTAAGACCTTAATTAAAAGATTCTTAACTTATTTATGTTTCGATCCTGGGATTTTCTTCCTTTATCTATTAAGAAATAACATTGAACAATTAAAGATAAACATTACTGCATGTGTTCAAAGTGTGTCGATATCCTTTTACGTTTCCACATTAACCAAATATATTTTCGGTATCTCTAATATTTCTAGAATAATAGAAAATTCGAAAAGATATTTTTGGATAATTTTTTGTGTTAAAAACAAGAAACGTGCTCGGATTTGATTGAGACTTTTTGTGGCCGATTGCACATGTTCATAGGATCGGTTCCCCCTTGTTGCACATGTCCATAGGATCGGTTCCCCTTTGCCTAAAAACGTGTTGCACATGTCCATAGGATCGGTTCCCCTTTCTGCTACAAACTTGCTGCACCCCATACAAGGATCGATTCCCCTTTGTGATGTGTTGCACCTCTTACTAGGATCGGTTCCCATTTACCCAGAGTTGGTCATACAAAAAAATACAGAATCGATCATACCATCTCATGTGATTACTTAAGATCGGTTTCACTAATAAAAGTCATACCAATACAAAAGTAAGGCCTTTGTGAATAGTTTTACCAAGAACATAAACAAGTCATGAGCGGTTATACTAATCACACATATTGGTAGTTCAAAATATATGCAATGAATAACATTACCAATAATGCCTGGCGATTTCCTTTTTCGATTCATAAAACAAGTTCATGTATTTACTTCGAAATCTTCACCTTATACCCATGCATAATCGCAATAGCATTCAACCGATTATGTCAATGTCTTATGTACAAAGTTTAATGGTTAATCAATAAACATCGTATTGTATTCCTTAATACTATGTCTAACTAGAGTGTAATCATGCTTCACAGTTTTGTTTTCAATATGCACGACGTGAAAGACGCAAAATAGATATGGAACAAGTCAAGTTGTAGTTACTAACCTCAAGCTGAAGGATAATGTCTTTGTTGTCTTCAAGCCATCTTCAGATCTTTGTGAGTAACTGGAGCACAATACTTCTATCATTTCTAGTCCAACCTATCGAAGTTGACTGTAGTTTACATAATAGCGACTCGAGTTTTGGAACTAAATATGACAACCAATCTTGACATATCAACGCTTGGTGGGTTCAACTGAGCATTGCTCGAACAATCTCTCCCTTTGTCAATTTAGTGACAAAACTCTATTACATATGGAGATAAACAAATTACAAAAATAACTCATACTAATATGCATGTATTCAAAAATAAATGTCATTGTTGACATTATGATAACAAAGCTATACTACTCCCCCTAAAGGTAAGATAGGCATACTTTCAATCCGCACGTCTTTGTTATTCACTTGGTAATGATATGTTACTCCCTCTTAGTCTATGCTTTCACTCTTTCATTAGATAAACGTTTAAGCACAATTGTCCTTTTCCTTAGTGATACCAATCAATATAAAATCAATGCAAGTATTACTTGTTTACTCCATATATTTCTCCCCCTTTTTGTCACAAAATGACAAAGAAATGAAAAAATAAAGGACAAATCGAAAAGAATCTTACAAATCTCAAAATAGACTTGCAACCTATAGAGTTAAGCACGAGGGTTCCACACACTATTTTTGATAACCAATATCAAAACCAAAAATACAAAGAAATTTGTTTTGATATGTTATCAAGGAAAAAATTGTCCGAAACAATTTTCCCAATATAGTTTAGCAAACCAAAAAAAACAACTAAGCACCTTAGTCCCTTTGCTAAACCGATTGTACAAATAAAATCGCTTCATTCGATAAGACCAAAATAAAGATAACTCTATTTTTCTCATCAGGTTCTAATTATCCATATAACTTAGACCTTTCAATTTTAAACAAGACAAGTACTAGGTTAGTTGACTAGCATTTCTTGTTAAGACTTTCGATTAGACTTGAATAACCGAAACCTCCACTTTGATAAGCCTAACTAAGATAAACTTAGCTTCTCTTATCCGGAATCGAATTGGACTAAACAACTCATCCCGTAAACCTTTTCTTTCGTTAAGCCATAAATAATTCATACAAACCAAAATAAATCAACTTGCATAATTATTCACCTCAACGGGAAGCAATTGAAACAACATAGACATTGTAGCACCGCAATTGCACCGAAATTTTGTAAGACTAAACAATTGATACCACACAATAAAGCAAGATAACAATAGTTTTTCTTAACATGAACCAATTGAATCACACACACATCCATACATACATAATGGAATAAATCATAAATTGTACCGATATTTTGTTAAGCAAAAGAAAAATATATATGAAATAAACTCAGGCTTTTCTTAAACAGGAAAACAATTAACTAACAACATTTTTACCTCTAATTTTGCATCCGCTTCTCCAATATGTTTGCATCTTCTTCCAGGGAGAATTGATATCGAAATATCATTATGTTGTCATCCTTATGCAAAACAAAAGAATAACAATTAACCTTTACCATAGAAAGGTTGAAATGGTTTTAACTATTACGTGCCAATAGTAATAAGCTAATACCAAATACTCATATGTATACTATGAAAAAGCGGGGGTACAAAAATCACACCCAATATTTCGCTTAGCAATCTGTATGGACAAACTCCAATATACTTTCTAGAGAATCAACTAGACAGTTAGACTCAATCTAGATAAAAAGTATATCAAAGAGTTTATATCTCAATCTCTCGATTTGATATATACTCGAGCAAATAGAAATCTGTGAGTCTTTATCAAATACTAGAGAGATAATTGGATGGTACCAAAGACCAATATCCAAGTGTCAATCAATTTAAATCAACAACCAAAAGGTCGGATATTCTAATTGATTGACCCTAATGCACAACCTGTGATATTTCAATTATAAAGATAAAAAATATAATGCGGAAATAGAAATAACACAAACACCAGAATTTTGTTAACAAGGAAACCGCAAATGCAGAGAAACCCGGGACCTATTCCAGATTGAACACACATTGTATTAAGCCGCTACAGACACTAGTCTACTACAAACTAACTTTGGTATGACTGTAGTTGAACCCCAATATCTAAGGTACAATTATGATCCTAGGTCTCTGATCCCAGCAGGATGCTACGCACTTGATTCCCTTAGCTGATCTCACCCACAACTAAGAGTTGCTACGACCCAAAGTCGAAGACTTTAATAAACAAATCTGTATCACACAGAAATGTATATGATGATAGATAAATCCGTCTCCCACGAATACACCTACGAGTTTTGTTCCATATTTTGATAAATCAAGGTGAACAGGAACCAATTAATAACCCAGACTTATATTCCCGAAGAACAACCTAGTATTATCAATCACCTCACAATAATCTTAATCGACGCGGGGAAAGAAGATATTGTGGAATCACAAACGATGAGACGAAGATGTTTGTGACTACTTTTATATCTTTCCTATCGGAGATATCAATCTCAAGCCAATCTTTGCGATTGTACTCGTTCGATAGAATATGCAAGATCAGATCACACAATTACAAGAAAGTAGTATCGGTCTGGCTTCTCAATCCCAATGAAGGCTTTAAGTCGTTAACCTGCTTACACAACTAGTATCACACGTAAGGTGTGGGGATTAGGTTTCCCAGTTGCTATAGTTCTCCCTTATATAGTCTTTCAAATCAGGGTTTGCAATCAATGTTAGCTTGGTAACAAAGCATTCAATATTCACCGTTAGATGAAAACCTGATTAGATTCAAGCTAATATCTTTCAACTGTTAGATCGAAAACCTAGCTTGTTATACACAAATGAAATGCACGTTTCTAGGTTTGTGTAACCGTACCCAAACATGTACATTTTTTGGTTCAACAATAGTTAGCCAAGTGGTTATCCATATGAGCATTTTCATATCAATCGTATTCTTCTTCACCATAACTAGTTCAAGTGACTCAAATGAACTAGTTAGAGAGTTGTTCAATTGCAAGGAAATCTTATGTAACTACACAAGACACAATCGAGCAAAAACGATTTGATTCATGGAATCGGTTTATGAACTTTATAGCCACGGTTTGCTGATAGGATTCTGGGAGAACCCTATATATATAAACCGCAATCGCACCGTGTCTAACTAGTAGACAGAGGAAAGTACGGGTCGAACCCACAGGAAGCGGTGGAAACACAATAATCAATATCTCTAAAATAAAATAGCAAGAAATAATATTTTTGGATTTTTAGAATTATAAAAACAAAGAAAATAAACTAAACTAATAAAATGAATCCAATGGAAAAGCCGGTAACCAGGGTTTTATATATCCACCACTATTTCTATTCGATTACTGAAATGAAACATAACTCATGAATATTTATTTATCGTTCATTCTATCAACATCACCTATTATATGTATTAGACTCGCAAATATCACTGGGACGCCCTAAGCATGGCATATCAAAATACTAAACAAAAGCATGCACCATCAAATTGCATTAGCGAGAAAGTTATACGAGACTAAATATAGGTTCACAAATAATATTTGGCTATTCTAAGCATACCCCATCAATGGAATTAACCCAAACATGAAATATCAGACTATAAGACAAATATATTTGTTATCCTAACAATTATGCACAAAGGTTCTACAAAACCAGTGAAGTGACAACTTATATTTTAATAAATCGATAAACAATATTAAGAATTGATCATATTAAAATCATAATAGTCTTTTTGCTCAATTTTATTCAATTCAAAATAGCCTTAAACTCCGAGTGGTTTCAATCATAAACCCTAGTTACAAATCTAACAATACATCGAAATGAATTTCTTAAAACCCATAAAAATAATAATTAAAAGAAAAACGATCAAACCAAAGTCCTCCTCGTCGTCTCTTTTTCTTATGCTCCAAAACACTTACGCAGCGCTGCTTTCTTCTCCTTTTTCCCTGGCCGTCGCCTCCAGCAAAAGAACTCTCGCCGGCATCCCTTACTTGTCTGTGTGCGTTTTCTTCTTATAGTCTTCCAAATGAATTCGACTAAGACCTAGTAAAATGCCTAGGCCCAGTCCATACATTCCAACAATTTCCCAAGTCCGGGCTCCACTGCTAACACCAATTTAGTCCGTCTACAGCATCCGACTCAATCTTGTGTCTTCTAACTGCTTGCAGTGACGAGTTAACCGATCCATTAGCGACCCAACTCGATCACAATTCCATTAATCTCGATCACAGCAATACTTCCTAACATATTCAATCAGGACACTGCACCGACTGTAACAGCTCAATCTCCATTCTCTGATCCTCTAACCATCGATGGCATAGCTCATTGTAGCTATAAGAACTACTAAGTACACCACTGGAATCTTCTTCACGGACTGAATCCTTATGTGGAACGACATCTCCATTCTTTGTAGCTTGAATTCGGAGTTGAATCCATTCACGGTACCAAAAGCCCCATACAAATTCAGCCAAGTTCATTTTCGTTGTTGCTGTAGGAAGTCGAAATCACCACTTTTCATGTTGATGATATGAGACGGAAAACACAAACTCCGTCTGTAGAAATATAAGGTAAGACGCCAAGAATCGCCTTGCTGTAGTGGTGAACATTTCCATTCTCTCATTCTCCATTTAATAAGAACATTACTTAGAAAAAGTAATGGGAATTTCTTCTCTATTTTATAAGAGAATGTGTTCTGTATGCTGCAAAATGTCTCATAAAAATGTGGTGGTGGTGGGGACACGTCGTTCCTCCTAACCGTTCAGGTGCTCCGCAAACCAAAGAATTCATTAGCCCAACTATGTTCTCTTCCGGCGTGAATGGGTTTTGTGGTCGTGGCATACAGTGGATGTCCATTGTTAACCCTCTCTCATTATTTCGTGCCTTGAGCAGTACTGTAGATAGATGTTCATGCCGCAAACGCCATTTTGCTTCTATTTTATCCGCTTATCATTTCGTTGATCGAATTCACTTACACTTTCTACAAAAGTACTAAAATAGTATTGTTAGCCAAAATATCGAGTCCTAGCTAGTATAAATATGAGTGTAATATATAGCACATACGTGCTTATCATTTGCAATTAGCATTCCTTAGTTTATATAAACATGAGTTCACAAACAATCGTCTTTAGATATAACCTAACTCAAGTTCGCGTACTGGGTTCACGGACTTAAGTTCCCAGAAGGAGTTCTCAAACTCCACCAGATTTTCTCGGGTCGAGAACTTCCGCCAGTTCACGGCTCTTGTTCCGGTTCTCTTGATTAACAAAGTTCGCAAACTTCGGTTCAAGGAATAAGGACTTATACATATATGTGTTACCACAACAATGCTTATATCCACCAATGGTTATATAATCTAAACTCTCATTTCAATCATTGAAACATTCTCAGAGGACGTTATATAGTTGTTATTCACAAACCATTTTTCGCCAGAGCAATTTTCAAGGTGATTGAAACATAACATGACTTTCGTCACTAGGTAACGATGAACTTGGAAAAAGCGAAAGCTTACCAACACATATTTCGAGAAATAGATAGGTTAGTTAAACTCGGCTCGAAATACCAAATGTGTATAATCAAAGTCTATATAGCAAAACGACTTTTGTCTCAAGATAGGAGATAGAGTAGATAGAATTTTGAGTGATAGATAAGTTCAAGTCTCCACATACCTTTTTTTCGATGAAGTTCCACCAGTTCCTTGAGTAGTTCTTCGTCTTGTATGAATCCGCGATGGAGTTCTTGAGCTCAACTACACTTTCTATCCTATTCCGAGACTTAGCTATAGTAGACTAGAAAACAAGACTTATAGTTTTGATCACTGACATTGACAAACATACTTGAGATAGCAACACATGCGAGTTCGACCGAGCAATGCTCTAACAATCTCCCCCTTTGGAAATTTTAGTGACAAAACTATCAATACATATAAAATACAAAAAAGATAAAGAAACTTATGTAGCTCCTATTCTACATGTCTAATCTTCAACATTACTCGAAATCTTCGTCACTTCCAAGTACTCCAGTGATCCCAAAGGTTGTAAGTTCAACATCATCGTTGTTGAAAATCCGTAGCTATAACAATGAGAAAACATAATTCTCGATCATTGTTATACAGTGCCATAGTATCATTACACAACATCAAAGTTTAATTGTATCACAACTTTGACAACAATACTATGGTGATATGTATCACTCCCCCTTAGTCAATACTCGATCTCACATGGAAACCACACCCCTTATATAATGATCCAAAAATCATATGTATTTGTAGTATGAACTACATATTAGTTCTCCCCCTTTCTGTCAATAAAATTGGCAAAGGTACAAGAACGGGAGCTTAATGAAATTTCCGAAAGAGATATTTCATGACCAAAAGAAAGCATATATCATCTTGTTTAGATGCAATCATAAATCCGAAGCTAGATGCATTCATCAAGGAGTTTAAAGATACAAGACAACCCCTATAATATCCCACAGCCGCACTCCCCACGAAGATTTGGCAATTAAGCACAAGTTTAATTAAGAACTCCCCCCCATAAAATGTCATTCCCGAAAGAACAACAAGAGCGACCTTAATTTCGAAAGAAAAGAAGGATTTCTTTGGACACAACACACAAAGATTTCTGACAGAAAAATCAATCCTACGGAAACAAATACATAATTGAAGTAAACACTTACTGGAGTTTCAAACTCAATTACCCAAAAGATCGAGATAAGCACAGGGGCATGAGTCATAGAAACAATTAATGAACCAAAACAACACCAATAGACTGCCGTAAGTGTTGAAACGTAGCAGTGTCTAATGGTTTGGTGAGAATATCAGCCAATTGTTGTTCGGAAGGCACAAATTCCATACTTATGATACCATTTTCATAGAGATCTCGAATAAAATGGTACCTTATATCAATGTGCTTAGTTCTTGAGTGCTCAACGGGATTCTCAGTGATTCGAATCGCACTAGAGTTATCACAAAAGATCTTCATTATTCCAATATCAATTCCATAATCATCTAGCATTTGTTTCATCCATAAAAGTTGAGTGCAACATGAACCAGCAGCAATATATTTTGCTTCACATGTAGACAGGGATTGTGAATTCTACTTCTTGCTATTCCAAGCCACAAGATTCAGTCCTACATAGTAGAAACCCCATGATGTACTTTTTATGTCTTCTACACATCCTGACCAATCAGCATCTGAAAAAGCAGAAAGTTCAGTGTTAGTATCAAAAGTGTAAGATAGACCATACCCGATAGTGTGATTGACATATCGTATGATCCTTTTTGCAGCTGCAAGATGAGATTCCTTTGGATTAGCCTGAAATCTAGCACAACAACCAACACTAAAATAAATATCATGTCTAGTAGCTGTAAGATATAAAAGGCTACCAATAATAGATCGATACAATTTTTGATCCACTTTTACTCCTTTCTCATCTTTATGCGGTTTACCAGTAGTGGGCATAGGTGTCAGTTTTGGAGCTGACTTATCCAGACTGAATCTTGACATAAGATCCCTTGCATACTTTTCCTGGGATAAGTAAATTCCATCCTTATGTTGTTGAATTTATAATCCTAATAAGAATATTAATTCACCAACATTGCTCATTTCAAATTCTTTAGCAAGAGAGACTTGGAAATCCTTATCAAATTTCTCAGAAGTTGAACCATAGATGATATCATCTACATAGACTTGAGAAATGACAACATCTTTCCCACTCCATTTGGTAAACAAGGTTTTATCAGCTCCGCCTCTTGAAAAACCTTTTCTAATAAGAGAAGTGGGAAGTTTTTCAAACCAGGCTCTAGGTGCTTGTTTTAACCCATATAATACCTTTTTGAGCTTAAGAACATGATCTGGGAAATCATGGTTTTCAAATCCCCTAGGTTGAGCGACATAGACTTCCTTCTTTAATATTCCATTTAGGAATGCGGATTTTATATCCATTTGAAACAACTTAACCTTAAGAAAACAAGCATGAGCTAATAAAAGTCGAATCGACTCAAGGCGTGCCACGGGAGCAAAGGTTTCGTCAAAGTCAATACCTTCTATATGTGAATATCCTTGAGCGGCAAGTCTGGCTTTATTTCTGACAATTGTGCCAAATTCGTCAGAATTCTTGAATATCCATTTGGTACCAACAATATTTATATTGTAAGGACAAGGTACAAGTTCCCATACGTCTTGTCTTTGAAATTTATTTAACTCTTCATGCATTGCATTCACCCAAAAGGGATCGCTCAGAGCTTCATCAATATTTCTTGGTTCTACTTGTGAAAGATAACAACCAAAATTGCAAATATTTTGAAGTTGTCCTCTTGTCTTAGCTGTAAAATATCTTCCTCCAATTATACTGTTGGTATCATGATTCCTTTGAACCCATAGATGTCATGGAGGGACACGTTCTTGTTCGTCAGGAGTAGCCTGATAAGTGATCTTCTCCTCGTCACTAGAAATATCAGGGTCAGTGATAGTTGGAATAACTTCAACTGAATCTGGGATTTCTTTGACTTTCTCAATTGTCTCAGTTGGAGGTAATTCAGCATGAGGATTATCATGATGAAAATTACTAATATCATCGATGATAACATTAGCAGATTCCATCATGACCTGGGTTTTGAGACTAAATACTCGAAAACCACGGCTATCAGACGCATAGCCAAGAAAGATACCTTCACCACTTTTGGTATCGAATTTCCCTCTCTGTTCTCGATCTTTTAGAATGTAGCACTTACTTCCGAACACTCTGAGATAATGTAAGTTGGGTTTTCTTCCATACCACAACTCATATGGAGTGTTCAGGATTTTAGACCGTAAGTAAACACGGTTGATCAAATAGCATGATGTAAAAATAGCCTCTCCCCAAAACCTTAATGGTAAGTTTTTTTTATGGAGCATTACCCTGGCCATTTCCTGAATGTTCCTATTTTTTCTTTCTGCAACTCCATTAGCTTGAGGAATAATGGGTGGTGAGTATTGTTGAACAATCCCCAGTTCGTCACAAAATTCAAACAACTTAGTGTCCTTGAATTCAGTTCCACGGTCGCTTCTAATTTTCTTTAGTTTGCGACCTTGTTCGTTCTGGATTCTTTTAACAATAATCTTGAATTCATCAATGGTTTCATTCTTGTGAGGCAGAAATGCAACCCAAGTGAATCTGGTGTAATCATCTACCATAACAAAAACATACTTCTTACTAGCAACTGTGGGTTGTTGAATTGGTACGAAGAGTTCCATATGAATTAAATTAAGTGGAGCTTTAGTGAGAATATCTCGAGATGATTTATGGTAAACTTTCGTTTGTTTACCCTTTTGACAGGCACCACATACACCTTCAATCTTTGCATTGATTTTGGGAACGCCTTTAACAAGTTCTTTGTTAATGATCTTAGTTAGAAGACGATAACTGATGTGACCAAAACGCTCATGCCAAAGATGTATAGATTCCACCTTAGTCAAATTGCAACAGTTGCTGAACTGAGTATCGAGAAGATAACAGTTGTTTTTACCACGAGTTCCTTGAAAAATTACTTTCCCAGTTTTGTCCACAATGTCACATACATTTGCATTGAAGACAACTCGATGGCCTTTGTCACAAATTTGACTAATAGAAAGAAGATTTGCAGTCATACCTTTTACGTATACTACATCATGGATTTCAGGTATCCCGGGTAGTTTGACCGTCCCCTGCTTGCTTATGTAACAACAACTCCCATCTCCAAATGTTACTGGTCCACCTTCATAGTCGTCAGAAGAAAAAAACCATGTGAGATCACCTGTCATATGTCTGCTACATCCACTGTCAAGAAACCATTGAAAGGGTGATGTTGATTTCAAAGCAAAAGCTCCCATACTATCAGTACTTTTCTGTTTAGGATTTCCTGATAGTTTTGTATGTCTTTTTAAATAAGCAATAAGTTGTTTAGTTTTCTTATGAAGATTACTTGCAACTTTCAGACTCTTTTGAAAAGACATACAAACATGTTGAAGGTTATTAGAGGAATCACAAAACAAACAAGGGCCAACACCTTTAATCTTTTCTGAGTCATATCAGTTTTCCCAACATCTGATCAATGTTTATTATCTGACTTACGACTGTTCTTCGGAGAGGAACGACTGGAGTTACTCAGATCCATCAAAGGATTTTTAAAAGATTTCAAATCCTTAAATACAATAGAAACTCTTTTAATTAATACTCGATTATTTAATAAACTCTCTTAAATAATATTTTTGGACGGTCCCGAGTCGGGGACAACGTGCCAAATTAATAATTCGCTAAATTTATAAGATAATACTTTTTTGATTACCTACGTAGGCCCCATATGAAATATAAATTAATAACGCGTTATAAATATATTCAATACATTAATGATTTATGAAGACTTTTTGAAAAATGATTTAATTGTCTTATGTTTTTTGCTAAAATCAATATCGCGTTGAATTTCATCTCTAATTTTTCTTATCATCGCAAGAATTTTTGGTGTTGTTGGATTATCCTTCTTGTGCTTGAATAATGCTCTACGAATTTCATCGGTCATTGTTGATTTTTTAACACCTTTAAGATGAGAAGCCATATTTGTGTGTATGATTTGTTTGTGTTAGTAGTATGATTTCATATTGTATTTCTATATGAAATAAATAAATAAATAAATTGATAAAAATTTATTTAGAAAATATGATTCGGTATTGTGTTTATAAAAAAATATGATTTGATAATGATATTGTGTTAATATAAGAAATTAAAAATATGATTGGATATTACGTTTATTAAAATATGATTTGATATTGATACTGTATTTATATAGGAAACATAAAAGATATGATATGGTATCACTCGGTATGAAATTGATCTATAAATTAATAAGTATTAATTTATCGGTTAATTATTATCTCGCTTAATTAATAAATTTTGATGGTCCTGACGACATTAATTTATAGAGTTTCTACTGTATTGTAATTTCTGCAACAAGATCAGAATTGATCCGGATTTGTTTATCCAACCTTTTTTGGAGAATAACCAGTTTATCAAAACTTCTTCTAAAATTGGTTTTTAAATCTGGTGAAGCGTTACGTGAGACTTTATCATCCATAGAGTCAGATCGCTACAAACACAGACTTGTAAGGTCTTTAGACGTGTTTGCCTGCTCTGATACCAATTGAAAAAGCGGGAGTACAACAACCACACCCAATATTTCACTTAGAAATCTGTATGGACAAACTCCAATATACTTTCTAGAGAATCAACTAGACAGTCAGACTCAATCTAGATAAAAAGTATATCAAAGAGTTTATATCTCAATCTCTCTATTTGATATATACTCAAGCAAATAGAAATCTGCGATTCTTTATCAAATACTAGAGAGATAAATTGGATGGTACCAAATAACAATATCCAAGTGTCAATCAATTTAAATCAACAACCAAAAGGTCGGATATTATAATTGATTGATCCTAACGCATAACCTGTGATATTTCAATTATAAAGATAAACAATATAATACGGAAATAGAAATAACACAGACATCAGAATTTTGTTAACGAGGAAACCGAAAATGCAGAAAAATCCCGGGACCTAGTCCAGATTGAACACACACTGTATTAAGCCGCTATAGACACTAGGCTACTACAAACTAACTTCGGTCTGGACTGTAGTTGAACCCCAATCAATCTCACACTGATCCAAGGTACAATTATGCTCCTATGTCTCTGATCCCAGCACGATACTACGCACTTGATTCCCTTAGATGATCTCACCCACAACTAAGAGTTGCTACGACTTAAAGTCGAAGACTTTAATAAACAAATCTGTGTCACACAGAAAAGTCTATGATGATAGATAAATCCGTCTCCGACGAATATACCTAAGAGTTTTGTTCCGATTTTTGATAAATCAAGGTGAACATGAACCAATTGATAACCCAGACTTATATTCCCGAAGAACAACCTAGTATTACCAATCACCTCACAATAATCTTAATCGACGCGGCGAAAGAAGATATTGCGGAATCACAAACGATGAGACGAAGATGTTTGTGACTACTTTTATATCTTTCCTATCGAAAATATCAATCTCAAGCCAATCTTTGCGATTGTACTCTTATGATATAATATGCAAGATCAGATCACACAACTACGAGAAAGTTGTATCGGTCTGGCTTCACAATCCAAATGAAGTCTTTAAGTCATTAACCTGGTTTAGAAGAAGAAACCTAAGGTTAAAAGAGAATTTGTTAGAGCATTGCTCGGTCGAACTCGCATGCTTTGCTATCTCAAGCATGTTTGTCAATGTTAGTGATCAAAGCTATAGGTCTTGATTTCTAGTCTACTATAGATAAGGTCTCGGACTAGGATAAAAAGTGTAGTTGAGCTCAAGAACTCCATGGAAATCATCATGCAAGACGAATGACTACTCAAGGAACTGGTGGATCTTCATCGACTAAAAGGTATGTGGAGACTTAAACTTATCTATCACTCAAAAGTCTATTTATCTCCTATCTTGAGACAAAAGTCGTTTTTCTATATAGACTTAGATTATACACATTTGGTATTTTGAGCCGAGTTTATCTCGCCTATCTATTTCTAGAAATATGTGTTGGTAAGCTTTCCCTTTAGCCAAGTTAATCTTTACCTAGTGACGAAATCCATGTTATGTTTCAACCACTTAGAAAATTGCTCTGACGAAAAATGGTTTGTGAATAACAACTATATAAAGTCCTCTGAGAATGTTTCAATGATTGAAATGAGAGTTTAGATTATATAACCGTTGGAGGATATAAGCATTGTTGTGGAAACACATATATGTATAAGTCCTTATTCCTTGAACCGAAGTTTGCGAACTTTGTTGAATCAAGTGAACTGGAGTAGTGCGTGAGCTAAGTCCGCAAACTCAGTCCGCGAACTGGAGAAGTTCTCAAACCCGAGAATTTCTACTGGAGTTTGTGAACTCCATCCGGGAACTTAAGTCCGCGAACCCAGTCCGCGAACTTGAGTAGGTTATATGTAAAAACGATGTTTGTGAACTTATTCATATTAATTAAGGAATGCAATTGCAAACCGTGGCTATATAGTTCATGAACCGATTCAAGTGAATCAAATCGTTTTTGATTCAATTGTGTCTTGTGTATGTTAGAGCATTGCTCGGTAGAACTCACATGCGTTTCTATCTCACACATGTTTGTCAATGTTAGTGATCAAAACTATAAGTCTTGATTTCTAGTCTATTATAGCTAAGTCTCGGACTAGGACAAAAAGTGTAGTTGAGCTCAAGGACTTCATGGAGATTCATCATACAAGTAGAAGAACTAATCAAGGAACCGGTGGAACTTCTCGGCAAAAAGGTGTGTGAAGACTTGAACTTATCTATAACTCAAAATTCTATCTACTCTATCTCCTACTCTTTGAGACAAGAAGTCGTATACTACATATATAGACTTGGATTATACACATTTGGTATTTCGAGCCGATTATACCTCGCCTATCTATATCTCGAAATATGTGTTGGTAAGCTTTTCGCTTCGATCAAGTTTATCTTTACCATGTGACGAAAGTCATGATATGTTTCAATCATCTTGAAAATTACTTTGACGAGAAATGATATAAAAACTGTATAACGTCCTCTAAGAATGTTTCAATGATTGAAATGAGAGTTTAGATTACATAACCAATGGTGGACATAAGCATTGTTGTGGAAACAAATTTATGTATAAGTCATATTCCTTGAACCAAAGTTTGCGAACTTTTTGATCAAGAGAACCTGAAGAATGGCGTGAGCCAAGTCCGAGAACTCAGTCCGAGAACTTCCGAAGTTCTCAAACCCGAGAAATTCTGCTGGAGTTGACAAACTACTTGCGTGAAGCTAAGTTCGCGAACTCAGTCCGCGAACCCAGTCCGCAAACCGACGAAGTTCTCATACCCGAGAATTTCAGCTGGAGTTTGTAAGCTCTGCCCGGTAACTTAAGTCCGCGAACCTAGTGTGCGAACTTGAGAAGGTTATATATCTGAAAATGATTTCTGAACTTAAACTTAAAAAGACTAAGGAATGCAGTTTGCAAACCGTGGCTATAAAAGTTCATGAATCAAATCAAGTGAAAAAAATTATCTTTGCTTCAATTGTGTCTTGTATAGTACATAAGATTTCATTGCAATTGAACAAATATCTAACTAGTTCATTTGAAGTCATTTGAACTAGTTATGGTGAAGAAGAACATGGTTGATATGAAATGCTCATATGGCTAACCTTTTGGTTAACTATTGTTGAACCAACAAGTGCATACGTTTGGTTACGGTTAACAAACCTAGAAGCGTGCATTGTCAAGTATGTGTAACAAGCTAAGTTTTCGATCTAACGGTTGAGAAATATTAGCTTGAATCTAAAAAAGGTTTTCCTCTAACGGTGAATATTGGATGCTTTGTTACTAAGCTAACATTGATTGCAAACCCTGATTTGAAAGACTATATAAAGGAGACATCTAGTATTGTGCAAAAATAATCCCCGCACCTTACGTGTGATACTAGTTTGCGTGCTAGAGTCGATTCTCCTTTAAACTTTGGTTTGCTTCTTCTAAAACTAGGTTAAAAACTTAAAGACTTTATTGGGATTGTGAAGCCAGACCGATACCACTTTTATCGTAGTTGTGTGATCTGATCTTGCATCTTCTACCGTACGAGTACAATCAGATTGATTGGCTTGAGATTGATATCTCCGATAGGCAAGATATAAAAAATAATCACAAACACCTTCGTCTCATTTTTTGTGATTCCGCAACATCTTGTTTCGCTACCATACGATTAATATTTTATGAGGTGATTGATAACTCTAGTCTGTTCTTCGGGAATATAAGACCGGATTATCAATTGGTTCATGTTCACCTTGATTATTATCAAAAGACGAAACAAAACCTTTAGGGTTTATCTGTGGGATACAAATTGATCCTTTGATAGACTTGTCTGTGTGAGACAGATTTGTTTATTGTCAAAGCCTGCGATTTTGGGTCGTAACAACTCTTAGTTGTGGGTGAGATCAGCTAAGGGAATCAACTGCGTAGTATCCTGCTGGGATCAGAAGCGTAGGGAGTACAACTGTACCTTGGATCGGTGAAAGACTGATTGAGGTTCAACTACAGTCCAGTCCGAAATTAGCTTGGAGTAGGCTAGTGTCTGTAGCGGGTTAATACAGTGTGTGTTCAATCTGGACTAGGTCCCGGGGTTTTTCTGCATTTGCGGTTTCCTCGTTAACAAAATTTCTGGTGTCTGTGTTATTTCAATTTCCGCATTATATTCTTTTATCTTTATAATTGAAATAATACAGGTTGTGCGTTAAATCATCAATTAGAGTAATCCAACCTTGGGTTGTTGATTGTCATTTATTGATTCTTGGATATTGGTCTTTGGTACCATCCAAGTTATTCCTTGTGTTTGAGTAAAGACTCGCTGATTTCTATTAGCTTGAGTAAATCAAAACAAGAGAGAGATATTAACTCCTTGAGATACTTTTACCTAGATTGAGTCTGACTGTCTAGTTGATTCTCTAGAAAGTATTTCGGAGTTAGTCCATACAGATTGCTAAGCGAAATATTGGATGGTGTTGTTAGACCCCGCTTTTTCAATTGGTATCAGAGCATGCAAACACGTTCAAGACCTTACAAGTCTGTGTTCGTAGCGATCTGACTCTATGGACAAAGGTGCTATATCTATTAACGTACCACCAGTCTTCGATGGATCTAATTACTTATGGTGGAAAATTGCTATGCGAGCTTTTCTTCAAACACGTGATTTTCAATCATGGGTATATGTTGTTAATGGATATGATGCTACCTTTGTGGCAGTTGTAGATGTAAATGTTCCCAAGAATATTAGTGAATACAGTCCTGCCAAGATACTTGCTGCAAAGCAAAATTCCGACGGTTTGAATGCAATCATACGTGCCATTACCCCAAATCTTCAGCACCATGTGTCAAATTGCACTAGGTCTAAAGATGCTTGGGATATCTTAGAAACCGTATTTAAAGGTAACTCCAGTGAAAAGGAAGCTAGACTTCAAAATCTTAATTCCGATTGGGAGAACCTTCATATGGCAGATGAAGATACATTTGATGAATTTAATCACAGAGTGTCTGAAATTGTTAATGCATCTTTTGCATTAGGTAAGACTATTCCTGAAAAGGATATTGTGATGAAAATTCTCAGATCGCTGCCATCTAGATACGAGTCTAAGAAGTATGCCATCGTTGAGGGAAATAACCTTGATAATATTTCCAGAAATACATTGGTTAGAAAGCTAAATATCTTTGATCGTGAGAAAACATCCAAAATCGGAAAGGATGTTGCCTTTAAAGCACAGAAGAACACTAAATTACTTGTTAAAGGTAAAAGTGTTTATGTCTCAGAGGATGATCGGTCTGAGGATGATTTTTCGGATGAAGATCTTGAAAAATCAGCCTCCTTCATCACAAGACAGTTTAGGGATCTTCTATTGAAGAGAAGTAAAGTGTTAGAAGAGACAAACTTAAATCATCAGATAAACCTAACAATCGCGTTCTTCCTAAAAACAGGGATGCTGATGAGGCTGATGACGAGGATATGCCACAGTGCTTTAAGTGTAAAGGCTTTGGTCATTTTGCAAACGAGTGCCCAAATCGTAGAAAATATACTGGGAACAAAGGTCTTGCTGTAACACTTGATGAAATGTCTGAGATCTATGATTATGATGAAAACAGGAAATCAAGTGTCGGTCTTCTATGTGAAAACATTGATTTTGATAATTGTAGCAATACATATATCAACCTTGATAGTTTCGGTGAAGAGGAGAATCCAATCAAGATGGAAGAATCAATTGACCCATCCTTTGGAAACTCTGGTTGTAATGTTTCAGGATCTACTATGTGTCTAGCTGTGTTCACACCACAGATGCCTGAATATTATCCAAGGTTGACGTGCTCGTTTTGTTCTCAGAAGGGTCATGAAATATCAAGATCTTACAAGTACAAACATCAAGTGAGGCACGCCAACAAACTTCAACGAAGAGCAAATCGATTGGCAAGGAAGCTTAAACTTGCTCAGAAGACTGCTGAGGTATGTAGGATTTTATCTTCGTCCAAGAAGTTGGTTTCCAAAGACAAAATAAGACCATTAGAGAAGAAGGTATGGTCAAATCGCTTTGATAGAAAGAAGTCTGAGGATTCCTCTCTAGAGGAAAATGGTGGACAAATTGTTGTTCACCACAACACAAATTGATTGTGTTGTTTGGTAAATCTTGTCTCATGTGCCTGATCAAAAGAGATAAGATTGTGTACCGCTCGGGCTTTAGAAAAAGTTTTTTTTTTGCTTTGTTTTTCTTGTCTATCAAATAAAGTAAAGGGTTATTATCGATAATTCTACTCTTTATAGGGTTTAGAGTTGGACGTCCACAAACCTGTTTAAAGGTTGTGAACCCTACATTCCTTTTTCCTCTCTGATATTCTTTATATCTTAAGACTGTTTGATGAGATTGTGAATTCCACTCACAAAAACCAGTTGTTTATAATTGTTCTCTAAGCATCATGTCTTTGGATGGAAAAGATGTCAATATGATTGTTAAACCATCAATCAAGGAAAAAGAGAAATCTCCAGTAACTCCTTCCTTGAAAAGAAAGAGGAGGAATACAAGAAAGCCAAGGGTTGTCCCTTCTAACTCTCAGAAGCTTTCCGATGTTCTTTATGAGTTGAAGGAAGTAAGAAAGGAGATTAGTGAAATAAAGGCCTGCGTTTTAAGATCTTTGGAAATTCAGAAGGCCCTGGTTCGACATCATCATCCAATACGATTCGTTGGTATTGACTCCTTCCTCCACGAACCTTATATTCCAATGGCTGTTGACGACAAGGAGTTCGGGAATGATAAGGAATTTCTCAAAGATATTGTTTCCTAGTGTGTCTTCTTTTTGGTTTAGTTGGAAGAATAACTAGTGCTTTGGATAGCAATGATTGTGACTACACATAGTTATTATTTTTCATCTTCTTGTTCTTTTTTAGGTTTATTGGTTTAAATTCTAAAAATATTTGGAGGATGATGTTTTGCAGTATTTAATCTTTATGATTTTTTATATTGCATTTTTTATGGGATATTTGTGTTTACATCCTGAACTATGTTTATCCATACTTTGTCAAAAGTAAAATCGTTCGTGTTCGGTATTCACGTACTGATAAAAGAATGAATGGACTTTTTAAAAATACAAAAGTTAAGCCTATATTGTCAATTTTTGATGGAAGATAGGTTAAAATATTTTGTTTTTAAGGATTATGTCTATTAATTGTCGTTATGCAAATAGTGATTGAAGATAGAATGAATCCTTGTGTATTCCGCAGTAGTGATCATCCCTAATCCATATTTTATGTATTATTGTGAGGCTCCGTAATGCATCTTATGTTGAGCATTATACAACCAAGTTGATTTATTAGCATAGTTGGTGTTCCGTGAGATATGTTATGTCGAGCATATTGAACTAAATTAATCATCTTGTTTGGTTATTTAGTTATTGCTCCGTAAGTTTTCTTATGTCGAGCAAAACAAATGTCAATTGAATTGATCACCTCTTGTGTTTAATTTGATTGTGTATTCCGATTAAATTAATCATGGGTTTACTTGTGATTAATTTGATTGAGTTTTTTGGATATAGAAAATCGTTCTCATGGTTTTTGGTGTCCAATAAAATCCTTCTTTTCATTTGAAATTAAGGTCGCTCTTATTGTTCTTTCAGGAATGACATCAAATGGGGGAGAGTTCTTTTGAACTTGTGCTTAATGGTCATATCTTGAGGGGTGTGCGGCTGTGGAATTTTAGAGGGGTTATCTTGTATCTTTAAACTCCTTGATGAATGCATTTAGCTTCGGCTTTATGATTGAATCTAAATTAGTTAGTATGTATTTTTTCTTTTAGTCATGAAATGTCTCTCTCGGAAATTTCATTATGATCCCGTTCTTGTACCTTTGCCAATTTTATTGACAAAAAAGGGGAGAGTTAATATGTAGTCCACACTACAAATACATATGGTTTTCGGATCATTGTGTAAGGAGGAGTGGTTTCCATGTGAGATGGAGTATTGACTAAGGAGGAATGATACATATCACCATAGTATTATTGTTGAAGTTATGATACAATTGAACTTTGACGCTGTGTAATAATACTATGACATTGTATAACAATGATCGAGAACTATGTTTTCTCATTGTTATAGCTACGGATCTTCAGCAGCGGTGATACTAAACTTACAACCTTTGATATCATCGGACTACTTGGAAGTGACGAAGATTTCGAGGAATGTTGAAGATTAGACATGTGGAATAAGAGCTACTAAAGTTTCTTTATCTTTTTTTTTATTCCATATGTATTGATAGTTTTGTCACTAAAATTGACAAAGGGGGAGATTGTTAGAGCATTGCTCGGTCGAACTCGCATGCGTTGCTATCTCAAGCATGTTTGTCAATGTTAGTGATCAAAACTATAAGTCTTGATTTCTAGTATATTATATCTAAGTCTCGGACTAGGATAAAAAGTGTAGTTGAGATCAAGGACTTCATGGCGATTCATCATACAAGTAAAAGAACTACTCAAGGAACCGGTGGAACTTCTCGACAAAAAGGTATGTGAAGACTTGAACTTATCTATCACTCAAAATTCTATCTACTCTATCTCCTACTCTTTGAGACAAGAAGTCGTATGCTACATATATAAACTTGGATTATACACATTTGGTATTTCGATCCGAGTATGCCTCGCCTATCTATATCTCGAAATATGTGTTGGTAAGCTTTTCACTTCGATCAAGTTTATCTTTACCATGTGATGAAAGTCATGATATGTTTCAATCATCTTGAAAATTGCTTTGACGAGAAATGGTGTAACAACTGTATAACATCCTTTTAGAATGTTTCAATGATTGAAATGAGGGTTTAGATTACATAACCAATGGTGTACATAAGCATTGTTGCGGAAACACATTTATGTATAAGTCCTATTCCTTGAACCAAAGTTTGCGAACTTTGTTGATCAAGAGAACCGGAAGAATGGTGTGAGCCAATTCCGCGAACTACCGAAGTTCTCAAACCCGAGAATTTCTGCTGGAGTTGACAAACTACTTGCGTGAAGCTAAGTCCACGAACCGGCGAAGTTCTCATACCCGAGAATTTCTGCTGGAGTTTGTAAACTCTGCCTGGTAACTTAAGTTCGCGAACCTAGTCTGCGAACTTGAGAAGGTTATATATCTGAAGATGATTTCTGAACTTAAACTTAAAAAGACTAAGGAATGTAGTTTGCAAACCGTGGCTATAAAAGTTCATGAACCGATTCAAGTTAATCAAATCATCTTTGCTTCAATTGTGTCTTGTGTAGTACATAATATTTTCTTGCAATTGAACAACTCTCTAACTAGTTCATTTGAAGTCATTTGAACTAGTTATGGTGAAGAAGAACATGGTTGATATGAAATGCTCATATGGCTAACCTTTTGGTTAAATATTGTTGAACCAACAAGTGCATACGTTTGGGTATGGTTAACAAACCTAGAAGCGTGCATTGTCAAGTGTGTGTAACAAGCCAAGTTTTCGATATAACGGTTGAGAAATATTAGCTTGAATCTAAATCAGGTTTTCATCTAACGGTGAATATTGAATGTTTTTTTATTAAGCTAACATTGATTGCAAACCCTGATTTGAAAGACTATATAAAGGAGACATCTAGTATTGTGCAAAACTAATCCCCACACCTTACGTGTGATACTAGTTTGCGTGCTAGAGTCGATTCTCCTTTAAACTTTGGTTTTCTTCTTCTAAAACCAGGTTAACAACTTAATGACTTCATTGGGATTGTGAAGCCAGACCGATACTACTTTTATCGTAGTTGTGTGATATGATCTTGCATCTTCTATCATACGAGTACACTCAGATTGATTGGCTTGAGATTGATATCTCTGATAGGCAAGATATAAAAAGTAATCACAAACATCTTCGTCTCATTGTTTGTGATTCCACAACATCTTGTTTCGCTACCATACGAAACAAGATGAGGTGATTGATAACTCTAGGCTGTTCTTCGGGAATATAAAACCGGATTATCAATTGGTTCCTGTTCACCTTGATTATTATCAAAAGACGGAACAAAACCTTTAGGGTTTATCTGTGGGAGACAGATTGATCCTTTGATATATTTGTGTGTGTGAGACATATTTGTTCATTGTCAAAGCCTGCGATTTTGGGTCATAGCAACTCTTAGTTGTGGGTGAGATCAGTTAAGGGAATCAAGTGCGCAGTTTCCTGTTGGGATCAGAGACGTATGGAGTACAACTGTACCTTGGATCGGTGGGAGACTGATTGGGGTTCAACTACAGTCCAGTCCGAAGTTAGCTTGGAGTAGGCTAGTGTCTGTAGCGGCTTAATACAGTGTGTGTTCAATCTGGACTAGGTACCGGGGTTTTTCTGCATTTGTGGTTTCCTCGTTAACAAAATTTCTGGTGTCTGTGTTATTTCAATTTCCGCATTATATTGTTTTATCTTTATAATTGAAATAATACAAGTTGTGCGTTAGATCATCAATTAAAGTAATCCAACCTTTGGTTGTTGATTGTCATTGATTGATCCTTGGATATTGGTCTTTGGTACCATCCAAGTTATTCCTTGTGTTTGATTAAAGACTCGCTGATTTCTATTAGCTTGAGTAAATCAAAACAAGAGAGAGATATTAACTCCTTAAGATACTTTTACCTAGATTGAGTCTGACTGTCTAGTTGATTCTGTAGAAAGTATTTCGGAGTTAGTCCATACATATTGCTAAGAGAAATATTGGGTGGTGTTGTTAGACCCCCGTTTTTTCAGTGTAGTACATGAGATTTCCTTGCAATTGAACAACTCTCTAACTAGTTCATTTGAGTAATTTGAACTAGTTATGGTAAAGAAGAATATGGTTGATATGAAAGTGATCATATGGCTAACCATTTGGTTAACTATTGTTGAACCAACTAATGTACAAGTTTGGGTATGGTTACACAAGCCTAGAAACGTGCATTTCATTTGTGTATAACAAGCTATGTTTTCGATCTAACGGTTGATAAATATTAGCTTGAATCTAATCAGATTTTCATCAATGGTGAATATTGAATGCTTTGTTACCAAGCTAACATTGATTGCAAACCCTGATTTGAAAGACTATATAAGGGAGAACTCTAGAAAATGGGAAACCTAATCCCCACACATTCTTTGTGATAATAGTTGTGTTAATCTAGAGTCGATTTTCCTTTAACCTTTGGTTTCTTCTTCTAAACCAGGTTAACGACTTAAAGAATTCATTGGGATTGTGAAGCCAGACCGATACTACTTTACCGTAGTTGTGTGATATGATCTTGTTGTTTCTATTGTACGAGTACAATTATAATAATTGGCTTAAGATTTCAATCTCCGATAGGCAAGATAAAAAGTAATCACAAACATCTTCGTCTCATCGTTTGTGATTCCACAATATCTTTTTTCGCTGCGTCGATTAAGACTATTGTGAGGTGATTGATAATAATAGGTTATTCTTCGGGAATATAAGTCCGGATTATCAATTGGTTCCTGTTCACCTTGATTTATCAAAAGACGGAACAAAACTCGTAGGTATATTCGTGGGAGACGGATTTATCTATTACCATAGACTGTTTTGTGTGATACATATTTGTTTATTAAAGTCTTCGAATTTGGGTTGTAGCAACTCTTAGTTGTGGGTGAGATCAGCTAAGGGAATCAAGTACGTAGTATCCTGTTGGGATCAGAGACGTAGGAGCATAACTATACCTTGGATCAGTGTGAGACTGGTTGGGGTTCAACTACAGTCCAGACCGAAGTTAGTTTGGAGTAGGCTAGTGTCTGTAGCGGCTTAATAGAGTGTGTGTTCAATCTGGACTAGGTCCCAGGGTTTTTATGCATTTGCGGTTTCCTCGTTAACAAAATTCTGGTGTCTGTGTTATTTCTTTTTCGCATTATCTTTTGTTATATAATTTAAATATCATAGGTTGTGCTTGTTCAATCAACTAGACTATCCGACCTTTTGGTTGTTGATTTAAATTGATTGACACTTGGATATTGGTCTTTGGTACCATCCAAGTTATCTCTCTAGTATTTGATAAAAACTCACAGATTTCTATTTGCTTGAGTATATATCAAATCGAGAGATTAAGATATAAACTCTTTGATATACTTTTTATCTAGATTGAGTCTGACTGTCTAGTTGATTCTATAAAAAGTATATTGGAGTTTGTCCATATAGATTGAAATATTGGGTGTGGTTGTTAGACCCACGCTTTTTCAGAATCGACTCTAGCTTACACAACTAGTATCACACGTAAGGTGTGGGGATTAGGTTTCCCAGTTGCTAGAGTTCTCCCTTATATAGTCTTTCAAATCAGGGTTTGTAATCAATGTTAGCTTGGTAACAAAGAATTCAATATTCACCGTTAGATGGAAACCTGATTAGATTCAAGCTAATATCTTTCAACCGTTAGATCAAAAACCTAGATTGTTACACACAAATGAAATGCACGTTTCTAGGTTTATGTAACCGTACCCAAACATGTACATTTGTTGGTTCAACAATAGTTAACCAAATGGTTAGCCATATAAGAATTTTTATATCAACCATATTCTTCTTCACCATAACTAGTTCAAGTGACTCAAATTAACTAGTTAGAGAGTTGTTCAATTGCAAGGAAATATTATGTAACTACAGACGAAGCAAAAACAATTTGATTCACTCGAATCGGTTTATGATCTTTATAGCCACGAATTGCAATTAGCATGCCTTAGTTTATATAAACATGAGTTGACAAACAATCGTCTTTAGATATAACCTAACTCAAGTTCGCGGACTTAAGTTCCCAGAAGGAGTTCTCAAACTCCAGCATATTTTCTCGGGTCGAGAACTTCCGACAGTTCACGGACTTAGTTCACGACTCTTGTTCAGGTTCTCTTGATCAACAAAGTTTGCAAACTTCGGTTCAAGGAATAAGGACTTATACATATATGTGTTACCACAACAATGCTTATATCCACCAATGGTTATATAATCTAAACTCTTATTTCAATCATTGAAACATTCTCAGAGGACGTTATATAGTTGTTATTCACAAAACATTTTTCGTCAGAGCAATTTTCAAGGTGATTGAAACATAACATGACTTTCTTCACTAGGTAAAGATGAACTTGGCTAAAGAGAAAGCTTACTAACACATATTTCGAGAAATAGATAGGGGAGTTAAACTCGGCTTGAAATACCAAATGTGTATAATCAAAGTCTATATAGTAAAACGACTTTTGTCTTAAGATAGGAGATAGAGTAGATAGAATTTTGAGTGATAGATAAGTTCAAGTCTCCACATACCTTTTTGTTGATGAAGTTCCACCAGTTCCTTGAGTAGTTCTTCGTCTTGTATGATGATCCGCCATGGAGTTCTTGAGCTCAACTACACTTTCTATCCTAGTCCGAGACTTAGCTATAAGTAGACTAGAAATCAAGACTTATAGTTTTGATCGCTAACATTGACAAACATGCTTGAGATAGCAATGCGATTTCGACCGAGAAATGCTCTAACATACTATATACACAACTTATGAGAAATAAATTGATAATAGTATAATCGTGACTTACATATGGGATCAATTGTCATCATCCTTTTATGATTATTTGATTAAGCAACCCAATAAGTTAGATATGAAATCCGCTAAATGAAAAGTCACAAAATCCTAAAAAGGTAACTGATTATGAGACCTAATTATCTCATATAACGATGATAACACGGAGATACATTCATTTAATCAAGAACGTTTAGCACAATATTCTGAATGTCATGAGTATTGAAACGTATCATTCAAGTGTCATCATTGTGACTATCTTTTGATACCTTCCTGGTTGTCTTTAGAGAAGACTTTGGACTCCATTTAGAAATGGGTTTTACAGGAGCAACTTTGTTCTTCCTATTATTTCCTCTTGAAATC
This sequence comes from Papaver somniferum, assembly GCF_003573695.1. Lineage (NCBI taxonomy): Eukaryota > Viridiplantae > Streptophyta > Magnoliopsida > Ranunculales > Papaveraceae > Papaver > Papaver somniferum. The sequence goes on from NC_039359.1 coordinate 180,589,960, forward strand.
CAAGATGAATCTCTTGAGGAAACATTAGGGTAACTGAAATTTTGAAAACTCTGAGAGTTGTTAGCCTTTCTCTTACTTGGAATATCAGATCTGGTCTTTACAAAGTTAACTCTCCTTTTATTGTTTGAGCGATTCTGAGAAAACTTTGTAGAATCCTGATAAGTAGACTTTGAACTATTATTATAATAATTCTTTTGCTCATTTTTAGGACAATGATGACCTAATTTAGCACGAGAAGCAATATTGAGTTTAGCCAATTTTTCAGAAACGCGTGCATCTATGGCTTTCTCGTTCCTTTTACGGAATCTGCACCCCCTTTCCGAGTGTCTTTTATTTCCACAATAAGAGCAATGCTTAGTAAAGTACGAAACATGGGGTTTAGTGTTACTTTGTTGTGGATTCTCTTTCATTGGAGTTTGACGGATTTTACGTTTTTCGTCTTTTGCTGAAGATGAAGATGCTACATATTTTTCTTTTATGGAAGAACAATCTTTTGTGCCAACTTTTGAACCAATTTCTTCACTAGAGTCTTTAGGTTTACAAACTTTGTCCCCTGTTTAGTATGCAAAGTTTGTTTACCTTTGTAGCCCAATCCTCGTGGGTCACGAGGAACTCTAGTTGACTTCAACATTGAGTCAAGTTGTTTTGTGCTACTATCGAACTTTTTCAAGCCTGTTTTTAGACTCATGTTCTCTTTCTCAAACATTTTTATTTTTTCGAGAGCATTATCTAGATGAACCTTAAATTTATCAATTTGAACTTTATAATCAAAGAAATTTCAGATTCGGTAGAATTACTTACCTTAGTGTTCTTTAGGTTCTCCAACTCTGTATATAGTTTCCTTTCTCGATCATGACTTTCTTCGATTTGCTCTCTATAACTTCTCATGGATCCAAGATAATATTTATCATTGCTGATAATTTCAATATCCTCATACAGATCATCAAGTTTCTTTTTCAATATTTTATTCTCTTCACGTAGATCACAGTCGAGTGCCTTTGGCTCTGGAGCTTCTCGATCATCACCTTTTTGTTTTCTGTATTCTTCCAAGACTTCAAGATAAGTTTGACCATTGCTTACACGTTCAGGTGTGCATTCAACAGTTGCATGAAAAGCTTTACTCTCTTGATCCTTGGAACAATTAGAACTATCAGAATTATTTTTTTTCTCTATTCTCTACATATTTCTGTGATATTTTAGAAGGAGAAGAACTCCTTTTCTTTTGTCTTAATAACTTTCTAAATTGTCGTGCAGTCGTATCAACACTACAATTCTCAGTTTTTGTATCCGAAGAAAAAGTCTTAATACAACTTTAAGGGTAATACCCTCTTCATTCTTGAATTGGTATTCAAGGTCAAAGATCTTCAATTTACCAACTAGAGCACTTCTAGATAGTGTGGAAAGATCATTAGCTTCCATGATGGCATGCTTTTTAGATTCGTATCTTGGTGGTAAAGACCTTATAATTTTACACACAATATCTTTATCTGAAATAGTTTTTCCTAAAGCATAAGAGGCATTCACTATTTCAGAAAGTTTTTGATCAAACTCATCAAAGGTATCGTAATCATCCATACGAAGATTTTTCCATCTAGAAGATAGGGTTTGAAGCCTAGCTTTTTTTTCAGAGGCATTCCCTTCAAATACGATATTAAGAATATCCCAAGCCTCCTTTGATATTTTACACTTGGTTACATGATGATGGAGGTCTCGAGTTACAGCATGTACAATGGCGTTTAATCCATAAGAATTTTGCTTCGAAAGCAATTTTTCTTCGTTATTGAATTTTTTCAATTCCTTTAGTCTAGACTCAGTGGTTGAGTTGTTGACCAGTACTTTTGGGTGTACATACCCATCAATAACTAAAACCCAAGTGTTAAAGTCATGATCTTGAAGAAAAGACTGCATAGCCGTTTTCCACCATAGATTTGAGCCATCAAACCCTGGAGGTACGTTAACTGAATCAATTATCATTTGATTCAAAACTTTATAGGTTGGATCACACCAAACACAGATTGTTATATATTTTCGTGTTTGCCTTCTCTGATACCAATTGAAAAGACGAGGGTACCCAAATACATCACAATCTTTTATTTTGATCACAACCTATACAAGACCCACTGTGTATAAACCTCTTGGACCAACAATCACTCAAGAAATATTTCAACACAATGTCCACTTGAAATAGGGTTAGTCCGAACTGGTCTAACACATGAATAATTATATCACACAAGTGGAGAAATCCAATACACTTTATGTGATCGTCTATGGATATGAAATCGAGACAATACAACGACAAAGTGTTCACTTGATAACCGAAACCTTATAAGATAAATATCAAGTGCCTAGTTAATGTACAAGTGTATTTACTTTAATTATAATATAAAAATAATTATAATGCGGAAATAAAGTAAAGCACACACACCAGAACTTTGTTAACGGGGAAATCGCAAATGCAGAAAAACTCCGGGACCTAGTCCAGCTTTGAATACTCAATTGAATTAAGATGCTAAAAAAAGTAAACCTACAACTTCGTGTAGACAATACTAAGTAAACTAAAATCCTAGTTACTCAGCTTCAGCAGTATTCTTGATATGATAATATCTAGCAGAACCGAAGTTCTCAATAGATATTTGATACCAGATATCCTAGCAGAACATGCGTTCTCTTTAGGACTAAATCTAATGTATCTTCTTAATGGTTCACATCAACTTCTTCTTCAAATCTTCAAAATCTTCAATCTTCGATTTAATCTTCAAAGTAACAATCTGCAAAAACAAACTTGATTCCTTATTGATTTGTTGCACAGAACAGAGTCTGTTAACAATGGCAAATCAATGAATATATCTTACGGATCTAGAAAAATTTAGACTCGTAGAAACGTTAAATATTTGATCTAGTTTGAGTGAGACTTATATCAGAAGAGAAGGTTCTCAAGAATAAATGAACTAGGTGCAATCAAAGACTCAACAACCGTTAGTCAATCAAATCAATCGAAAACAAAAGATAAACCGAAATTATCTAGTTTCCCACCAAAGACACTAATAGAGATTCTCAATCCCAAAGAAGACTTTAAACTGAGCGGCCGTAAGAGATTTCGCCTAATTAGGTTACTCTTCTCTCCGAATAGGCGGCTTCACAAGTAACAACACAACTGAGGAAGTTTGCCGTCACGAAGGATTAGTTTGCTAGGAATGAAAACTTCAAGTATTTATAGACAAGGAAGTTTGGACACCAAGGAATTTCCAAAACCGAAAATATTCTCAAGATATTCATTAAAGCACAAATTCGGTTTCCATGATTCCTAGAAATGCTCTGTCCAAAATAATGACCGAAAATATCTTTGGAAAATCTTTAACTAGTAAATGCAGATTACTAATTCTTATTTTCCTAAAATAAAATTAAGACCTTAATTAAAATATTCTTAACTTATTTATGTTTCGATCCCGGGATTTTATTCCTTTAACTATTAAGGAATAACTTTGAACAATTAAAGATAAACATTATTGCATGTGTTCAAAGTGTGTAGACATCCTTTTACGTTTCCACACTAAACAAATATATTTTCGGTATCTCTAATATTTCTTGAATAATAGAAAATTCGAAAAGATATTTTTGGATAACTTTTTGTGTTAAAAACACAAAACGTGCTCGGATTTGATTGAGACTTTTTGTGGTTGATTGCACATGTTCATAGGATTGGTTCCCCCTTGTTGCACATGTCCATAGGATCGGTTCCCCATAAATATATGGTATCTAACTTGTATGCGTTGCACATGTCCATAGGATCGGTTCCCCTTTTCCTAAAAACGTGTTGCACATGTCCATAGGATCGGTTCCCCTTTCTGCTACAAACTTGATGCACCTCATACAAGGATCGATTCCCCTTCGTGATGTGTTGCACCTCTTACTAGGATCGGTTCCTCTTTATCCAGAGTTGGTCATACAAAAAAACACAGAATCAATCATACCATTTCAGGTGATTACTTAAGATCGGTTTCACTAATAAAAGTCATACCAATAAAAAAATCAGGCCTTTGTGAATAGTTTTACCAAGAACATAAACAAGTCATGAGCGTATATACTAATCACACATATTGGTAGTTCAAAAGATATGCAATGAATAACATTACCAATAATGTCTGGCGATTTCCTTTTTCGATTCACAAAACAAGTTCATGTATTTACTTCGAAATCTTCACCTTATACCATACATAATCACAATAGCATTCAACCGATTATGTCGATGTGTTATATACAAAGTTTAATGGTTAAGCAATAAACCTCGTATTGTATTCCTTAATACTATGTCTAACTAGAGTGTAATCATGCTTCGCAGTTTTGTTTTCAATATGCACTACTTGAAAGTCACAAAATAGATATGGAACAAGTCAAGTCGTAGTTACTAACCTCAATATGAAGGATAATGTCTTTGTTGTCTTCAAACCATCTTCAGATCTTTGTGAGTAACTGGAGCACAATACTTTTATCATTTATAGTCTAACCTATCTAAGTTGACTGTAGTTTACATAATAGCGACTCGAGTTTTGGAACTAAATATGACAACCAATCTTGACATACCAACGCTTGGTGGGTTCAACCGAGCAGTGCTCTAACATAATTCACTAGAGATAAATGATAAGGATCTCGAACAGATTTTTTTCTAATCCATTGCATAATTTTATATCTATTGATCCTTTCCATCCAATTGAAGTAGCTTCTCAAAGAGTTATTAACCCAACTTTTAGGAAAATACCTCACTTAGGATTGGAGTTATGTGCTTCCAAAGTTTTAACGAACTATTTTGCTTCTAAGTATCCACCACTTGATGTGTTTGATTATAGCATTGTGCAGGTTCACCAAGCTGAAGAACCTTTTGAAGATCCTGAATTCTATGTTCTCTATCCACTTTCGAGTGTAGAAATGACTAAGTGTGGGGGAAACTTCAATAAAGTGATAGCTTTAATATTTATATCTTGTGCTAATATTTTTGTGAAGTTGTTATTAGAATTGTAGATTATTTTCTGGGAGGACTACCCGATTTTCAGATTGCTGGTGTATGGACGATAGCAAGAATGTCAGGCTGAGGATGTTAAACTAAGCGCTGAATGGGAGGCAACCCATAGGTTTTGTATTTTCTATCCTTTTTGTTTTTAGTTTTCATTATTTTTCATATCTTATATTCGGATTTCCCACCTTGATTTTACTTAGGACGAGTCAATTACATTGAGGACAATGTAAAGTTTAAGTGTGGAGGAGTGTTTGAATATTTTGCATATAGAGTTTTTAAAATTTTGCATAAAACCTCCAACTTGTAGAGATTTTAGAGTCAGTAGCATACTTCTAGGTATGTTTACATATAGAATTCTGACCGACATAACTGAACTTGGAAGTGTTAGGGAACTACGTTCAGATTTCCTGTTTGTTAGAGTGTTAAATAATGGATTTAATCATGCCGGTGATGCAAATGAGGAGCAGGTAGAAATGCATTATTAGAGTTGTTGATCAATCATTAGTGGAGACTACCTATTTTCAAATCAATAGAGCCACCCCAAATATTCTTTGTAGCTGACTAAAGAGATTTCTTTTGAGTGTGTGTCACCGTACGTTAATTCCGGGTAGAATGGTGAGCTACCCAACCTCCCACCAATAGAAGCACTACTCTTTGATCTCTTGAGTGATAATTTTGTCAATCATGAGGGTGACGTTTATAGATGAAAACCACCTTCTTGTAGTTTGATTTGCAGTTAGCACCATTCTCTCTTGCCAACAACAGGTCCATAGAAACACATCATCATCAACAAGCAGAGCGACATCAAAATCTACAAGGAAAGTTGAAGACGTTTGAGGTTTACAAGCAACAGTACAAGGAAGAGCAAATTTCATATCCAAGTAAATCAACATACAATGAGCATATTTTTATACACATTTTGAAGACTTACAAATAAGGGGCGGAATTCCATATCCAAGTATGAAACTTATTTAAAAGAGCAAAAATTTCAAAAGATGTGAAGTTATTGAAGTTTATGATACAAAGACAATACAAGTTATGAAGATTCAAGTGGTAAAGTACTTCTTTCATGGCCATGTTAATATTTTTATTTTTATTATTTTAGTTGCAATCTTTTTGTTTTTAAAAAAAAAAAAATTTAAAAAAAAATTAAAAAAAATAAATACATTAGGTTGTTATTTGTTCAATAAGGCCATAAGGAAGAAAAATCTATAAGGAAGTTTCAAGCAACAAGGAAATCGAGGAGAAAAGAGTTACAATTGTCAAAGTTTTATGAAGTTCAAGAGTTTATCATCAATAGTTGAAGACCAAAGACGAAGACCAAAAAGATGAAGAAGACGAGCCGAAGGAAGGAAGACGTTTCTATTGGATGCTGTGAGAGTGGTGCTTTCATTTCTGCCGATTGGATGTGAAGGTGGTAAGTACTTCCATCCTTGCTACAGTGGTTGATTTCCTTTCTTAGAGATCATCAGAAAAAAAAAAATTTATTTCCCACGATCTTGTGGGGTCTCCAGAAATAATTCGGAAGGCTTCCTTCCAACCATTAAACTTGTGTAAGATTTCTCTCTTCATTCCTACCTACACACATGTGAGACCCATAAAAAAAGTCGTCTTATTGAGTGCAATTATCATAAAATCCTTTTAAGTGAGGCAGAAGTCGAGGCGAAATGCTTATTCATCGCTCTCAAACATGCGTTCTCTCATTATGGTGTGGTTATTTCTCACTCAACATTTAGAATGGGAATATGTTCTTTGGTATTTCTAACTTCTTATTACTAGCATGCAGAAACTCTATGTCCTCATAAATCTTTAGATGCTTGGGAAGTTGGAATGCTTTGAAGTTGGAGTAGGTTTTGTGGGTATACCTCCTGTAAGCCCTCACGAAACATAACTCGTCCACTAGAGGTTTAAAGGCTTGTTGCACATGTTAAATATAACCGTAACCTCAACGACATGGAATTGTTGTATTTTAGTTTAGGTAGTTTGCTTGAGGACTATCAAAAGACAAGTGTGGGGGAATTTGTTAAGCGCATATTTTGCATATATTTAGTGTCGAATCCATGCTAGTAATTGCTTAGTTTCTTGCAAATTATTGTATATTGCGTTTATTTTGTTTTATTCGTGTTTCATTAGGTGAATCATCCGAAAGAAGTGAATTTGCACTTAATAGTGCAATAAAAGAAGTTAGCTACAAGTGGAGAAGCGCCAAAGGCCAAGTAGAACATGCTCAAATTGAGAATTTCTTCCGTCACACGAAGTCAACGGTGAAAGAATTGAGTGATTCTGACATCGTATGAAGAAGTTAAGGACGATTAAAGCGAGTCAAAGTTGCGAAGGATGTCGGGGCACAAAATTTATAAAGACACCCGCCTGAATTACTTTAGGCAGCCACTGAATAGGAATTGAAATGTCAGTCTTCTAAGACTGGCAGTTGATCTGAAATGCTAAAGACACCAGGAGGATTGCTACGGGCTGGCTATCATCTTCTTCTCCAACTTGAACCGAGAACACCCGACCGGTGATGTTGTCTGCTGATCACGATGGTGATTTTGGAAGGAGAAGTTTCAAGATAAAGTGAGCATCAATGAGTTGCAGAGGTTGTTAGGAATTTGGGTCTCATGTGAAATGGAGTTTGAGCTTTGCATAGAAAGTGATGAAGAACTCGAGATACTGATGGAACTCGAGTGAAGAAACAGAGATATCGATTGCTGGATGGGAAGACGAGTTTGCTTCCATTTGCAGTCATTAGCAGTGGAAGTTGATGGAGCTGTAATGGGATGATTTACGGCAGTGAAGGTCTGGTTATCTGAGTTCGAGTTTTAGGAACGAGATGGAGTTGGCAGTGGTGATATATGATGGAAGTGACAGGAAATAGAGCTGCTGTGGTTTGAAACAATGGGTTTGGAGATGCATTTATGGCAGCAACGGGAGTTAAGGGAGAAGGCAGTCAGAAGAATGTGCTGCTTGACTTTGCGAAGGAAGGTTGTGTGAAACACAGAGGATAACTGAGACTCGAGTCACTAATGGCAAGATGCCAGAGATGATGGTGTTCGAGTAGAATTCAGTCACGGCAAGATGGCAAAGAATATAAAGTTGATCGGTATATGGATCACATGGTGCTGTGATTTTGGGTTGCTGCAATAATCTGCAGTTGAGAACGAAGGATGGTGATTACTTATGGTGGTATCGAAAATCAAAAATGGAGAAGGAAGAGGATTGTACATGTTGATGAGAATAGTTCGAGAGAAGTTGATCTGTTGCTGTGGTTGATCGAGCTTGGGCTTGACAACGAGAAATATGGGAGCTAGGAATGAACTGAGCTTAAGAAAGAAGCCCGGGTTTATACAGGAAAATATGTTGGAATTTAGGAGAGTTTACGGCTAGAATTTTCGGCCGTAAAACTGACGAGAAAGTAAGTAAAAGATCCAGGGGAACTTACGGATAGAAAATCTAGCCGAGAAAAAAGAAAATGAAAATAGGCTGTCGGTCTCCGGAAACTGACAGGCCAAGGACGTAATGGCTGGGCTTTTTCAGTTGAGTGCGGCTGTTTTTGAGAAGCTCTTGTACACGGCCAGACCTGATTTGGAATTTACAAAATTGGTTAAAAAGACGAAAACCAATAGTTTCTGGGTGAAAAGGACACTTAGATTTTGATACTGTTTAAATGGACAAAAATGTAAAAATAGCCAGGATGTAAACAGTTTTATCCTGCCAATTTTCAAATATTTTTTCTTATTTTTTAATTTACACAGGATGCATCCAGTTTCATCCTAGCTATTTTTTAAGTTTAAGCAAGGATGAATCCAGTTTCATCCTTGCTAAAAAAAATTTGTCCATTTCACCCATACTAATTTTTACTCGTCCATTTGAACCATGATTTAAAAATATTTGGACAAATGACCCATTTTCCGTTTGGAATTCTAGGGATCTTTGGAAACTTATTTCGCACCGAATTAAGCACGAGCACTTCTACAATTTGGAGACTATTAAAGAAACACTTCTTGACCTAGAAATATCATTCTCTACATCTTATATACACTTTTGTTCTTCATAAAATATTCTAAGGTTTACCTCTTCAGGGGGAAACCGGGTAATTGTGTAATCATGAGAAGCTAAACTTTAGTTGATTGAGGATGAATTGAATGTTCTAAGCGTGAAGCTTTATTAATTATATATCTGTTCGGAGGTTTAATCATATCTTCGTTTGTTTTCACTATTTTTAGGGTTTATGATTGATTAATTAGATTGTTTGGAGTGCACACCAGATTAATATTTTGATCATTCTATTGCTTGTATTGAGTTAGGAGATAAGTAATCGTCGAATAATTCATACGCAGGTATAAATCGCGAGCAATTGTGAGTGAAGACAACATCAACAAGTGAACCTTGAGCTAAGAGTTTAACTATTGGGATCAACCTAATTCACAAAACCTAAAGCGTTCGATTGGATTACATCTTAAGTGAGCTACTACTTGGTGGTCCGGTTGAATAGAATCTGATATTGGAGAGCTTTTGTATTCGTGGTAAAAGGATTTTTGGGGATAGCACTGAGCTAGCTGCTATTCTACGGTTGGTGATGAATGGTTCTAACGATGGTAGATAAGTATACTAATCCAGTTATCACTTGGTAACAGCGAAGGATTCCTTGATCATCTCTTTCTTTTATTTGTTATTCTTTTTATTTTTAATTTAATCAAACAATCCCTTTTGTCTTTTATTATTTTGCTGAATCAAATAACATATCAATTATACAGCTCTATGTGGAAATGATCCTTACTACCGCTATATTACCAGTTAATTAGTGGGAAATATTTTGATTAATTTGTTGTGGTTACGACACGCATCATCTACCTATGATTTTTTTTTAGGTTTTAATAAAAAATCTAATGGAAACATGAAAGGTAAACATGCAGTAGTTATATTGACACACTTTAAGTAATCCTCTAATTTCATAGGTTTTCATAGATGATGTAAACATAATAGTCACGAGAATCCATTGTTATTAACGGATATTTTATATCTAATTTGAGATTAATGGCTTAAAGAATTTTTAATTAATGTTTTCTTTTTACCTCCTTGAATCAAGGATATTTTAATCTCATATCTTTTAAAGAAACTTACACATAAGAGGATGATCAACAAAGACCAAGTATTACTTATGTTATCGAACCGTTTTGCTATGTCACCATGATGTAGGCATTTTTTTTTCCAAATTTTTCCTAGAATGCAGACTAGTTTCAATCAAATTCATCAAAAAAATCCAAACAAGTTTGATCGATATTTGTTCTTCCCATCTAATATCAAAACTAAAATCTATCAGTTTCTCATCATCTATATTTTATATCCAAAAAGATCAAACATATGCATAAATCTGATAGTTTTGTGAATCCAACCCCGCATCCGAAATCCATTAACAACACTTTCGAGAAACGTAAACTAATAATCTCAATTATCAGTTCAGAGATATCATTAACAGAAAAACTATCAACCCCCACTACATGAAAATTTCTAAAAATACTAGATAACCTATACAACAAAATGAACAACAAACATCAAAAAGATCTGTTAGCCCTTGTCTAAGAAAAATACCAAGTTTTTCCCGTTTCGATCTTTTTGATGCTCTATGGATGACTAATCTTCATCATCTTTATTTTAGCTGTCTTCATCCCCGTTGCATGTATTGTATTCACTTCCAAAAAATGTTGGACTCTCATATATTCCGTTCTTATCACTTTTTTCATCCCCATTCTCCACTCCCATCTCTTCATCAATATCAACACTCTCCCATTTTCATCAACAATTTCTTCATCATAATCTACATTCAATCTTTCTTTCATGATTTTTCCAAAGATGCGAGGATTGGATTTCTCGGCTAAGTATTGTTCATACAATGCATATTCAGCATCCTGCTATCTTTTCTTCCTTTGATCTTATGATTCAGAACAACTTTGAGATCTTCCTCCTCATCAATCTTGTTCTCCTCTTCTTCTTAGAATTGCTTTCTATTGCTTTCGGTTTTTGTTCCAGATAACTTCTTCATCATCCTCTTTTCCTCTTATTCCTCTCATCCCTTGCTTCCCTCTTTCTCTTCAACAGTTCATATTCAACAATGTTCTTATGACGAACTCGTCCACATTCTACCAGATAATTCCGCCGATTTATCTCTTACTAAAGAAACTCCTTCGGATACTCCAATTTTTTGGTGCATAAAGTTACTCGAACCCTTTTCCAAAAATTATAAGAGGCTGAATGATGAGTGCTAAAAAGTGCATATTTCTATATATTTTTCTTGGCATTTAACTCATCTTTTGTGCATTAATTCTACATTTTATCCCATATTCTGTATTTTCATTGTTTTCAAGAATAAATATTTTTATTAATTAATTTTGTATTTTTAGGTTCTAAATAAAGTTTGGATGGAATTACGGAGCGAAAAGAGCAGAAAAGTGGTGGAAGCCGATAGGAATCACCCAAGGAAGCCGCGAGGAATGTTGTGCACAAGACTAAAAGGCTAGAAATGGGCTTAACAAGGAAGAATTGTTCTTAAAAAAGATATGGTCTTGGCATACCCAAGGCCCAAAACCCTTACCCAAATCCATTTCCAATATCCATACCCGTCTCCTTCGTCAGCCGTCAGATTGGATCACATCTGAATCCAATGGTCGCAGCATCGCCAGTACATCAAAGTATGAAGCTCCTGTCTAACACTACAACACCTAACTCCATCTTGAGCCGTCAGTTTCGTTGTATCAGGCATCCGACGGTCGATACCAGCCTCTTCATTTGTAGCCGTTAGATCAATTTATCATTTCCGCATCCCACGGCTCAGCTTCGCGAATCATCGAGACTTGATGCAACCGCTCAACACCCAAACACCTAACACCTATACCCGCAGAACCAAACACACCCCTATCCCTAATTCCATCGACTCCACCTCCATCTTCTCCACTCCGTCTGCAACAGCCTCACCTTCACCACCAACTCCGCCAACTCCACTGCCTCAACCACCACAATCAACCACCAAAATCCATCATGGCTATCCCTCACCGAAACCCATCATTCCCCTAAACTTCTAGCCATCTATTCTCTCGATTTCTTCCCTGATTTCTCTCTGAAACCCTAGGTAAGAAATCAATAGAATAGGTCGAGTTAGAAATGCAATTGGAAGGCATGGAGAGGAGCAGGAGAGTCAGAGAAGAAATGGGTCGACCTTCTTGAGTGATTTGTCACGTCAAATTAGGTAAAGTCGAACCCTAATTTCAACTGTGTAATTTGGGGATTTGGGGATTTTCTCTGTAAACCCTAATTGATTAATTTGGGTATCCATATGGGTTGTGGGCGTTGTGTTGAAGATATGCTTGGGCTAGCCAGTGCTTCACCCAAGAGGACTGGAATAGCCAGTGCCTCAAGGGTTAGTTCTTAGTTTAAATTATTTTGTAAATTTCAATTGTATTTGTCCCATCCATGCTCTGATCTTGTTGTGCTTGAACTGTCTAGGATTGAATATCCTTTTAGGTTGTTAAAACACTAAGCAAGCTTCTCTGCGGGTAGTTGCAGTGTGAGAGCCCCAACTACTACTAGGATTAGATTCATCTTAGTGTTCTTAGTAATCTTTTTAGACCAACTCTTAGATGAACAGCCGGCTTTGAACCGCAACTGTCATCTAGTTAATCAGTGAGCCTAGAAGCTCACTGATAACTAACAAGGGATAAGAACATAGTTGGAGGACTTATCTTAGGTGAAGAGGGGAATTCAAGCCCTAGTTTCCAAAACTCACTTTCATCCAAAAATCCATCACTGTTTAGTTTGTTCAATATTTGCTGTTTCATGTCCTGTTAGTGTCTTGTTTAATTCTGTTAGTTCAATTCACTGTTAGTTTTCATATCCTTGTTTAGTTAGGTCATTTAGTTTAGAGAATTAGCTTAGGAAACTTCAACTCACACCCTAGTCCCTGTGGATTCGACCCGTATTTGCACAAGCTACAATCGACACCGTGCACTTGCGGTTAACAAGTAGGCTTCCTCTTTGCTCTTATTTTCTTACATCCTTAAAAGCCTACCACTGAAGGTTGATTACCTCTATGAGAATTATTCTCTCCATGATCTCCCATTTTATCAAATCTCTCTTAGGATTAAATTTCTTGAAAAAGCGGGGGGCTAACAACCATAACCAATATTTCATTTAGGCAATCTATATGGACTAACTCCAAAATATTTCTAAGAGAATCAACTAGACAGTCAGACTCAATCAAGGAAATTACATCCAAGAGTTATATCTCAATTTCTCAAATCAATCTGCAATCTAACAATAGAAATATGTGAGTCGGATTAACATGAGAAATAACTTGGATGGTACCAAAGAGCAATACCCAAGCGTCAATCAATTTCAATCAACAACCAAAGGTTGGATTCACCAATTGATTGAACTGCACAAAACATGTGATATTTAAATTATATAGAAAATATAATGCAGAAAGAAATAACAAAGACACTAGATATTTTGTTAACGAGGAAACCGCAAATGCAGAAAAACCCCGGGACCTAGTCCAAATTTGAACACCACACTGTATTAAGCCGCTACAGACACTAGCCTACTACAAGTTAACTTCGAACTGGAATATAGTTGATCCCTAACCAATCTCACACTGATTAAGGTACAGTGTGTTCCCTACGCCTTTGAATCCTAGCAGGACTCTACGCACTTGATTCCCTTAGATGATCTCACCCACAACTAAGAGTTTCTACGACCCAAAGTTGAAGACTTGATAAACAAATCTGTCTCACACAGAAAAGTATATTGAATAGATAAATTTGTCTCTCACAGAAATACCTACGAGTTTTTATTCCGTTTTTTTATAAATCAAGGTGAACATGAACTAATTGATACACCGGACTTATATTCCCGAAGAACATCCTAGTAATATCAATTGCCTCACAATAATCTTAACTGTATGGTAGCGGAAAAAAATATTGTGGAATCACTAAGAATGAGACGAAGCTCTTTGTGATATTTTTATCTTACCTATCAGAGATTAAATCTCAAGCAAAATCTTAGAGAAGATAGTACTCAATACACTAGAACAAAGTAAGATCATAACACGCAACCACAGAGAAAATATTTGGGTATGGCTTTAGAATCCCAATGAAGTCTTTAAATCGATAACCTATAATGGTTTTAGGAAAAACTAGGTTAAATGAAAATCGACTCTAGTCGCAACTAGTATCACACAGGAGATGTGGGGATTAGGTTTCCCAGTTGCTAGAGTTCACCCTTATATAGTCTTCAAATCAGGGTTTGCAATCAATGCTACCTTGGTAACAAAGCATTCAATATTCACCGTTAGATGAAAACCTGATTAGTTCAATCTAATATCTTTCAACCGTTAGATTGTCTTAGCTTGTTACACACAAATGAAATATACCTTCATTTAGATATAGGTAACCATAACGTGTACACTTGGTGAGCTCAAAAATAGTTAACCGAAGTTAGCCATATGAACACTTTAATATCAACCTTGTTCATCTTAACCACAACTAGTTCATATGACTCAAATGAAACTAGTTATAAACTTGTTCAATTGTTTATATTCTCATAGAAGTATACAAGACACAATTGAAGCAAAATCGATTTTGATTCACTCGAATGAATTCATAAACATTATAGCCACGGTTTGCAAAGATTGCATTCCTTTTTATATAAATGTATTTGTTCATGAGTATGTAAACATACATAACCGACTTTAGAACTTAACCCACTCCATTATGCAAACGGGTACGCATACCTAAGTTCCCGGACTTGGTTTTGTTCGCCAAAATGCAAATGGGTATGCATCCTGTCATTCATGACCGAACTCAGTTGAATCAGTACGCATACAGGTAACATACTATAATTCCCGGACTTCAACTGTTGATCCAGTATGCATACTAAATTCCCGGACTTGGAATACACTTGCAACAATTAGCATACATGTACGCACACTGTGCTACATCCAATCAGTGGTTAATTATTATAAACTCCCATTTCGATCATTTAAACATTCTTGGAAGACGAGAATAGCTGTCTCACATGAACTATTAGCTTCAAAGCAATTTTCAAGTGATCAAATGATCAATACGAAGCATTCCGAGTCTACATAAAATGATTGTCTCACACAAATCATGTAAGATGTTACCAGGCGATTTTCAAATGATCATCTTTTAAATTTTGTCAAGAATAAAAGATGAACTAGGTTAAAGCGTAAGCTTACCAATACATATTTCGAGAAATATCTAAGCGAGTTAAACTCAGCTCGAAATATCAAATGTGTATAATGTAAAGTCTATGTAGCTATACGACTTTTGTCTCAATAGGAGATAAAATAGAAATAGACTTATGAGTGATAGATGAGTTCAAGTCTCCACATACCTTTTGTTGACGAAGTTCCACAAGCTCACCTTAGTAGTTCTTTGTTTTCAATGATGAACGTTGTGAAGTCTAAAGCTCAACTACTCATTCTATCCTAATCCGAGACATAGCTATATATAAGTATACTAGAAATCAAGACTTATAGTCTTGACAACTAAAATTGAAAAACAAGATTGAGATATCAATGCTTGCGAGTTCGACCGAGCACTTCTCTAACATTTCTTGTCTATTTTTGTTTGATTCTTTGTGTTCTGGAAATAATCGATTTAATCCCCTTTTATAGAGCCCTAACAAATGTCATTAATAACCATTAAGGAATTTGGTAGAATGTCCAATACCTTGGAAAATATCGCATATATACGCGCAACAACTCTCAAACCATCATTACCCATCGATAACTCATATTCATAGCTTAATTCTTTTCTAATTGATAGGAAGACCACCTAATTTAAATGAGCTCAAACTAGCAATAATTATCATGATTGATTATTTGCAGATACTGAAAAGGAAGCACCTATTAAGAGTTACTATGGAAATCTAATGCATTCGGTATAAGTTACATTATTTTTCGAACTAACATAATAATATTAACTACAATTTTCAGTACCTATCATTTAATTGAGAATCGTTTTATTTTGGCGAAGCCATTATATAACCACCACACTACACTTAACCCCTCTTATTTGGTCTATGTTGACCATCCACGGTCAATAATCCCCCCCACCACCACCCCCACAAAATAAAAATAATTAAATAAATAAAATATATACTTTTAGCGTTGTTGATACATTTATGATTCTTATAAGATGTCACTTACAAAATATTATATCAGCAACTACTTCTCACGACTCAATAAAGTGGTATACTGGCCATACTTTTTCCGTTATGTGGAAGGATAACAATAAAATCCTACATCCTCACTAGATATACTATTTCCAAAAGATTCTCTTTTGTCATGAGCCATTCAAGAAGAGTTTGCCTGGAAACATATCTAACAACATGGCTAGTCAGAGCAACATGATTTACATGGATCTCCTACAATTCCATAATAACTACAAAATTTTCACCATTTTTTTCTATTTCAAACTTATGATAATTCTATTTTTAAGGTTAGCATATCGGTTCACTTGATTAGGATTAACTTTAGTATTGTCATTTTCTTGTCATGTGTGGGATCAAGATATGGTCTTGTCTTATTCATATGGACATTCATAAAACCATCCTAACCACTCATTTTACTAAATATTTTTATCCGTCTACCAATCGAACACCTGATATATATTGTTAATATATTTGTTTTTTAATGGAGCAACGAGATACCTCAATAATACCCAACTCTTCCGAAAAAGATATCCAGGAATTATCATCTCAAATTGATGAAAAGTTAACCCTCCAAAAAATATTTGTTTCACCCTTACTACGCCTATTTTTATATATAAAACTGTGTATCTACCAAAGAATGATAATAGTCGGAAAATATGTATGATAGGGAATGTTTGTACCGAATCTTTGGTACCAACAACTTCATTTAAGTGTTATATGTGTTCTCAATGACCTCTTGTTCAAACAATTACAGTTACTACTTTCAGTGGTCTTCGTAATAAAGTTCTCATAAGGTTCCTAGTTGAAGCTGATTTCAACAAAATGGATGAGCAACATCCTTGGTATGTCTGCGGCTATCTGATTGTTCTCAGGGTTGTTCCTCATAAAGTATGGCCAGCAATATAAACTTCTTTTTTTGCATGAACTCGTGTGGCTCATTCTCTGCAGTGTTCCTAATGAATGTACGAAGTTTGAAGATCTCAAAAAGTTAACTTGCAGACTTTGGGAGCTGTTAAAGAAAATGAACCGTATGAAAACCATCATTTGAAGAAGAATGTAAAGTTTGTGTTCGAATGTTTCCTAAGAAACCTCTTCTAACCAGAATACCTCTTGTTACTAAAGGGATAATTTATCTTTTCCTTATTGAGTGAAGATACTTCATAGACCCAATATTTTTTTGCAAATCTTATCGTATTATAGATCATAAGGATGCTATGTGTCATAAGATGAAATCCAAAATCAACAAGAATCAAGGTGAATCTAGTCGCTCCTCAAATTCTGGAAACACCACACCGAAGATTATTGTTTCTAGATAGATGCCTCCACAACCAACTATTTCTTAACAGTCTCACTGAAGTTCTTCCTGATGTGGTAATGGATACTCAAGAATATGTTCTAATCACTAAAAGTGATCATAAAGGAAAGTTATTATCATTGATCAATCTTCTAAGGAGAAGGAATATGATACCCTGAGAAGAAATATCAACATGGACCCTTTTTTCAATATTTCACCAACTCTGAAGATCTACAATGTGGGACCGATCCGATCCCTTTGTCCCACTATATTAGGCAAAGGCCTTTCAGTGATCCACAAACAGGTGGCAACAAAGTATTTGATAAGTTCGAGTCTCATAACACTCAACAAGTTTTGGCTAAATATGAGATTTCTAATCTGATTCGTACTTCAAACTCAGTAAGTTGTTTTATAAGTTTGGTTATTCCATCTTATCAATCATTTCTAACTATATTATAAGTTATTTCTGTAGATGCTTAACATGATGCTCTCGTTAACCTCAAACAAAAAATTCATCTAAGAACTGAGCTTGGGAAGCGTAGTATAGATGCTAAACGAACTTTGGGAAGTGTAGTAGTTATCCCTAGCTCTTGATCTACCCTAATACCTCTGAACTAGATTATTCCAACCTCTGTCACCCAATTACCAAGATGGGATTTGTACCACCTATCCACTTCCTAACTCATCTCAGATAACCCTTTTGCCCCTATGAGAATCTTGGTAATCATAACTGCAATTCATCAGCTGACCATGGTGCCCGCAATAATTCTCCTCATAAGGCTTCCTTTTTGGATTTGAATATTGTTCAAAGTTCTGAAATTAGTGCTGATTATGCAAATTCTTAACTTAACGGTGGTGCTAATTCTATCAATCAGGTGATCTCTCAAATTTCTCCACCATTAATGATAACTCTAGTCAATACATTAATTATCATATATATCACTTTCTTGTCAATAATGTGCATATGAATGTGCGTGGTTTAGGAAAAAATATGTTACAAAGGAACTTAACCTCTTATTTCGAGATATCAACCATGCTATAGTTTTTTTATCTGAAACAAAAATGAAGAAGGAAAATGCTGTTAGGGGCTTCCATATCACTATTAAGTATAACAACATAATACACTTTAAAGTCTGTCACGTACACTCCATATATGGTGGACCTAAAAATACCCTTAGGGAGGCTTTTTGGGATAGTCAGTGGGAGCTGTTACAAATCCCTCCTTCTGAAACTGCTTTTTTTGTTGGTGACTTTAATTACCTTCTAGGAACATAAGATAAGAATGATGGTCTAAAGTTAAATGATGAGGATTTTGTTAATTTTACGAATTTTTGTAATGTGTTTGATTTTCATGATCCTGATTTTTTTTAGTCTTAGGTTTACTTGGTCTAATATGCAAGTTGGAAATGATCTTATTTTGGAAAGACTTGATAGACGTCTGATTAACCAATATGACGAATTGATTTTTCCAAAAATCCGCGTGAATAATTTTCCAATAAATTCCCATGCATATTGGTTTTAATTTTGAAAACGCGTGCATGCCCAAACCCTTTCATTTTATGGTCATGTATGGATTGAGGACTCTACTTATAGAAATATTATAGTTAATTTTTTGTATGTTAATGTTGTTGGCTCTCCGGATTTTAAGCTGAGATACAAAATGCTTAGTACTAAAAAAAGGTTTCATGGATTAGAATAAATCATCCTTTGGTAATTTTCAAATTAATATATCCACCACTAGGCCCTAGCTGAGATTCAAACTTCCAACCCAACTGACTCTAATTTTACCACTAGACTCAGAATTAGGTTGGATTTTTTATATAATGTAGAGGAACTTTATTTCAAGGATAAATCTAGAGAGGTTTGTCTCATGGAGAAGACATCAATACCCGCTATTTTAATTATCCTCTTTAGAAGGAAAATAAATGTTATTAGTTGGATTAAGGATAATATTGGTATTGCTCTAACTGATGGGGAAAGTATAGGAACATCCTTCACAAAGTATTTCAAGTACCTCTATTCCTCTCACCCAGCTTAATTTTAGGATGACATACCTTCCTGTTAAATTCTCTAATCAGGATAGTAATATTATAAGAGGTTGTTCTTCAGATGGGAGAAAAATGCTCCTTCTATTTTATCAAAAGCATCAGGATATTTTTGGTGAGTGTCATTCATATGGTCCAAACTTGCCAAATTCTTGAACCACACTAACATAACCCTTATCCCTAAGGTCTCCCTGGCCGAGATTGTCTCTCAATACAGACTCATTAATCTATGTAACTTTTTTTATAAAATCCTATTTAAAACTTTAGCCAACAGGTTGAAACCTCTCATGGATTAACTCATATCTCAAAACCAAAGTGACTTTGTTCCTAAACGCAACATATCTGTAACATCCTTTTTCTGATGAGGTTATTTACTCTGTTAATCATGATAAAGGTAAAGAAGGGATAGCTGCCATAACACTTGACATGTCTAAAGCTATAACAAAATCTTTTCTTAGTAAGTTCCTTAGAAAGCTGGGACTGTGTGACCATTGGGTTAATTTAACAATTTAATATCTCTCGATAATATTATATTCTGCCATTCTTAATAGTGTTCCCGCTGAATAAATTAATCATAAAGAGGTCGGAGGCGGGGAAACTCTTTCTCCTTATTTTTATACACACTGCTCTGAGCCTTTGACTGCTTATATTGATAATATCACTAGGATTAGTCTTATTGAAGGTATTGGAGTTTTTAAAAATGCCTCTGTCGTTACTCATTTCTTGTTTGTGATTATTGCCTTCTTTTCTTTAACGCCACTGTCAATGATTTTCAAACACAAAAGGTTATCTTCAAAAATATTGTTTAGCCTCTGGGAAGCAAATCAGTTTTGATAAATCTAGTACTAGTTTAGTAAGAAATTTCCGTATTATATGATGGATCTTTGATTCCGAATATCCATACTCGTGATCCTGTGGAAAAATACCCATGTACTCTTATTTCCTTTAAAGCTTCAAGAATATAAACTCATATAGGTATTCTTCAATATGTTGACACTAGAATTATTACATGGTATCATAAACTCCTTTCTCAGGCATCTAGAACCTCTCATGTTAAACATACTACCGGATGGATGGTTTTTTTATTCCTAAGTATCGCTGTAGGAAAATGGACTCTCATTTTTATTAGTTCTGGTGGGGTGAAACACTTTATCCAAAAGATAATAAACTCCAACTTTTTGGGTGGGATATGTTTTGTTCTCCAAAGTCTTATGTGGGTCTAGGTTTTAGAAAAGCTGATGTAATGACCCGTCCCTCCACCGATATTGTTCCCACTTAGCCACTGCGGTCATCCGGAAGTGTGGGGTTTTCAAACGGGCATCGCTGCGGTAATCCAGCAGTAAATTCCCGGATGGTCACCCATCCTTGGATTGCTCCCGCCCGAGCACGCGTAACTGCAGAGTTTTCTGTCAACTCTGGAGCCAATTGTGCTGAAAAGGCCTCGGTGTTAGGAAAGGACAAACCATTACTTATATTCCATTCGGCCAACCACTGCCGAACATCGGGGTATTACAATACCACCACTTTAAATTGGAGCCGTCCTCGGCTCCGGAATATATACTCAAGCCCAGATCTCCGATCTTTCCCTGCCCCTCATGAGAAGCACTTGGAACAACCCCGTCCAGCGTACCTTCTCACCCTCGAAGGTGAACCGTCGTCGGCTCTGATACCATTTTTAATGACCTGTCCCTCCACCTATATTGTCCCCACTTAACCACTGCGGTCATCCGGCAGTGTGGGGTTTTCAACGGGCATCCCTGCGGTAATCCAGCAGCAACTTCCCGGATGGTCACCCATCCTTGGATTTCTCCCGCCCGAGCACGCTTAACTGCAGAGTTTTCTGTCAATTCTGGAGCCAATTGTGCTGAAAATGCCTCGGTGTTAGGAAAGGACAAACCATTACTTATATTCCATTCGGCCAAACACTGTCGAACATCGGGGTATTACATGTTCAATCTGGACTAGGTCCCGGGGTTTTTCTGCATTTGCGGTTTCCTCGTTAACAAAATTTCTGGTGTCTGTGTTATTTCAACTTCCGCATTATATTGTTTTATCTTTATAATTGAAATAATACAGGTTGTGCGTTTGAATCAATCAATTGGAAATCCGACCTTCGGTTGTTGATTGATATTGATTGATCCTTGGATATTGGTCTTTGGTACCATCCAAGTTATTCCTTGTGTTTGATTAAAGACTCGCTGATTTCTATTAGCTTGAGTAAATCAAAACAAGAGAGAGATATTAACTCCTTGAGATACTTTTACCTAGATTGGGTCTGACTGTCTAGTTGATTCTCTAGAAAGTATTTCGGAGTTAGTACATATAGATTGCTAAGCGAAATATTGGGTGTTGTTGTTAGACCCTCGCTTTTTCAACAACAATTCGTAGGCATGCTCGATAAATGATTGAACCGCTTCTTTGACTGGTGGTTCAGAGAACGTAAAGGTTCGGATGGGGAGAGGATTCTTGTGTACTCCTTCAGTCCCCAGTTCTCCTGAATCGAACTTTTCCTTGAATATGCGTTTCAAAGTTCTACAATCACTGGTCGGATGACTGACATACCTATGAAAGCAACAGTAACGTGGATTCTCCATTTCTTCGTCTGTCGGCTCTCTCTTGACGGGAGGTAAGTTGATTGCACCATCTTGAATCTAGACTTCCAGTAACTCGATCACCTCTTCAATATGAAAAGAAAAATCCGGTACTTCCTGATCATTATGTTGACGTTGAGCCGGCGCTTTTGTGAATCGAGTTTGGTTGTCCTTCCTTGGTGCCTTCGTAGATGTTGGAGGAACATTCTTATGTTGTTGCGCATCAGCTTTCCTTTTGCTCCCTTCGGCAACATTCATGGAGGGTTGAACATTGTACTGTTTGTTGACTAAGCGCCTGGTGCTGGTTCGAATATCTCGTGGTTCCTCGATTTTGACAATTTTTGTTCTCTCCAGTAAGGCTGTAGCAGCAGTTGCAGATCTCTTGGTTGTTTCATGGAGTTTTGAGAAAGTTTGGAACCAGAGATTTTCCAGCAAGGCGCTGTAGACAGGGATCATCCAATTGATGCACAATTCCACCAACTGTTGCTCAGTGACATTATGATCATGACAATCCAAGGCTTGAATCCTGAACCTCTTCACATATTCGTTCGGATGTTCGGTATTTTTCTGAGCCATTCTCCCTAAGTCGGAAAGAGTAATATGCTCTGAGACGAAAAAGTATTTCATGTATAAGGCATTAACCATTTCTCCCCAACTAGCGATGCTCCTTGGTGCGATGTTGTTGTACCAATTATATGCTTGGACCGTCAGAGACTTAGAGAATTCCCTCATTCGAACGTCATGATTGTGTTCATGTTCTCTTAATGCTTCCAGGAATCGGGAAACATGCTCTTGGGCGTTTCCTGTTCCGTTGTAAAGTGTGAACGTTGGAGAAGTATAGCCTTTCGGGAGAGAAATCCTCTGTACAGCAGAGAAATAGGGAGGTTAATGACGATGGACAGATGGTGCATTGCCTTTTCCGCGAGTCTCCATGAATCTCTCCAGATCTTCACGAGTGATGAAACCTGCAGACTCTTTTTCTGGTGGATTTTATGTAGGTTTACAGGCTTCATCATCATCCACCACATGGATTGGTGAAACTTCGGGGTCAACTTCTTTGGATTTTCCTTTCTCCGACCCTTCCTTAGTTTTCTCTGAAATTTTTTCAGTGAGAGTTTTGAGATAATTGCACAGCTCCTTATGAGTAGTAGCCATATCAGTTTGATTTTTGGCGAGAACCTCATGAACCTTCATGAGATCAGCGATGGTGGGTGGATTTTCTCTGACTTCCTCGGGATGTCGACCAAAGAGAGGATTGTCTCCAATGTTGGTTTGAGGAGGAGAAGTGGCATTACCAGTGTCGTTATTGAGAGCAGGAACAGTTTCTGGAGTACCACCAGTGTTGCTAATGCTAGCATCATTTGTGTTTGTAACTAACCCAGACCTAAGACCAGTCATTTTCTGAAAGTTAGGATTGCAACCGAGAGATTAATCTCCCACTGTGGTCGCCAATCTGTTGATGGGGGAAAACAGTTCGCTGGTTTTTCGAGGAATTGAAGAGACGAGCGTGTTTTCGAGACTCCTCAACCGAGCAAACTGTTCAACCTCACACAGATGCACTGCAAAGGGAGTGCTTAGATTCGATAGATCAATCTGTAGGAATCCGGCCTAAACCAAGTCAATGGACGTTCAAAGTTAATTCGGTCGCAAAGAGGGAGATGGGTTGATCTGTAGGAGGGAAGCTGAGAATTTTGTGGGATCAAGGATTATGGATGTGTTGAAGGATTCTGCAATAATGGCGAACTGCTGAAGTTTTGAATAAGTTTAGGTAGATTGATGAATTCTCGAGAGTGGTGACTCGGAAAATTCTGTGTTAGACGAATGTTGATGTCCTTCAATCATGGATTCAGAGACTTATTTATATTGTCAGAATAGTAAACACCTTGATCCATGTAAGTGTGACGGTTTCTTGAGTGAAAGAGTGGGGAGTGGGAAATCGTGGTGAAACCAGTTCCAGGTCGTGCGGAGACTTGGTTAACCGTCCACCCACTACTTTCCTAACTCCTTCAACCGTTTGCATGACTTACTCACATTTCTCATTGTGTGAACGAATCCACGTTCCGAAGGCCTCCAGACCAAAACCCTAATTGATATCTCCCATGTGACGTGATTGATGTCTAACGAATCGTGGAGTCTGCATGACAGACGTGTATTTAATTAGTCATTTGTTGACTGTTTAGACAATGAGTCTAGATTTTGTTGAATTGAGCATGAGTGACGAATGTGCAGTGATTTTTGGATCGAACATGTCTATTGAGACGTAGTTCTTTGAATGATGTTGACGTTGCGCGTATTAGCAAAGATTGTAAATTCGGCGACTGAGCGTCGATTCGATGAATTACTGAATATTGATAGTTGGATCAATATTCAAGCAATTGAGCAAGTATTTCTCAATTCGACGAATTATTGATAAATTATTGAATATCGATAGTTGGATCAATATTCGAGCAACAGAGCAAGTATTGCTCAATTCGATGAATTACTGATAAATTACTGAATACTGATTATTGGATCAATATTCGAGCAACTGAGCAAGTATTGCTCAATTCGACAAATTATTTATTGGTAACGTGACCCAATAAAATATTAATTAATATATTGGTAGATTACCAAATATTATATGATTAATCCAGATGTTGATTGCTGACTCAACATAAACTTACTAGTGTTTGAATCTTGCTCAGAACGGTGATTCGTGAAGCATTTATTCGAAACCCTAATTTTTGATCAATTGTTCGTCAATTGATGAATCGCTAAAAATAGGTCATGAGTGATAGAGGGACCGACCATATGGGATGATGGACGTCCATGTGGCGCCCAAGTGCTCGAGTGAGCATGCACCAGGGTCCTTAGTTGGCCAGTTGGTGAAAGAATGATGATTAAATGTCGGTTTCATCATTTACTGAAATAGTGCTCGATTGAGCATTAGGTGATAAAACCTAATTATGGAAAAATGAGGATCCGATCAAGAGGGCACAAGACCGGTCCTTGGTGGTCGTGGGACCAGCTGATGTTCGTTTGAGAAAACTCCAGGTTGGTTGAAAATAGTTTGGGCCCAGCGATTGCGCAAATTAGGTCAAAATTACAAAAACGTGTGGGACCGGCTCGTTGCAAGCCTTAGAGCCTCCCTTGGTCGGTCAAGGGAGCATTCCCGTGTCACCATAATGTCTGTATCTTAGTCCTGAGAGTTTTGGTATTTTCTGGTGTGCGTTTGAGCAATATGTTGAATTTTTTGAAGAGTTTGATCTTTGACTGAAACTCTTGATTTTGCTCTAATGACCAAAGTAGAACTTTGCTCTTTTCATCAATTTTTGAGAATATTAAAATAATGGTATTTTAATATTTTTCGTGGATATCCTAGTCTCTCATGTGACCATTTGACTTTTTGGTTTTTCATGGTTTTAGCAATATTTGAGAAAATATGAAGAAACCATGATTTTTGCTCAAACTGAGGAGTTTCATGAGATGAGAGAAATAATAATTATGAAAGATTAGGGATTGTAAGGTGTGGGAACGGCCACGGCTAAAGCATGGTCGGCCGGCCAGGTAGCCCGGTCCCGCAACACCTTTCCCTGTTTTATGTTATTATTTCTCATGAAACCGTGAAATTATGGAGAAACCATGAGTTTTGTTGAAACAGAGGAGTTTCATGAGATTAGGGAAATTACAGTTATGGAGAGACAATGGATTGCAAGGTGTGGGACCGGCAACGGCCAGGGCATGGCCGGCCAGGTTGCCCGGTCCCGCGACACCTTTTCCTATTTTATATTATTATTTCTCATGAAATCGTGAAAATATGGAGAAACCGTGAGTTTTACTCAAACAAGGAAGGATGCCATAATGAAGGAGTTTTCATGAGTTCATGAAAATAACAAAATAAGTAAAAAATAATGGAAGAGGCATGGGACCGGCCACGGCTTAGGCACGGTCGGCCGGCCGGCCGGTGGGCCCGACCCATGAGCGCCTCTTTGTTATTTCAATATTATTATTTTCTCTCTCCTGTTTTGTGTAGGATTCCTCGTTTGTCCATATTTTCGAATGCTCGTTCGTGCATTCGGGTGCTCGGTCGTGCATCATTGTCGAGTACACTTGCACTATTTTCTTGGGGCTTACTCAGTGATGGTCCAGATGTCCGGTTGTTGAGTATTTTATTACTAATTTATGAAATTCAGTGGAGAATGATTCATGAAACTGAGTAATAAAGGTGAGTAGTTATTTATTATTAATTCATATGATCAGCTATGGATTCGATCATGAATTCGGCATAATAAAATGACCATTACCGTTCCATGGGACCGTGGATTCGACCATAGAATCGGAGTAATAAAATTATCTATTACCATTCCATGAGATCAGCCGTGGATTCGACCATGAAATCGGAGTAATGAGATAAGATAATTATCTATTACCATTCCATGAGATCAAGCCGTGGATTCGATCATGGAATCAGAGTAACGAGATAAAATAGATTATCTTCTAGGAATTCAGTGGTGAATGTCACAGTAGAATTAATATATTGCAGAAGGAATATTAGCTAGTTAAAGCGTCATACCCATTCTGAAAGGTGCATAGTCAGGGAACAGTGAGTGTCACCGACGTCCTGAAGGCGTTTTTCCCTCTCAATAATTATGTATGGAGGACCGCCTGAATCTATACACAGTCTCTCTACATAGTCAGGAAACAGTGAGTGTCACCGACGTCCTGAAGGCGTTTTGCCCTCTCAACAATTATGTATGGAGGACCGCCGATAATTCTTCTATGTAAGAGGTCATGATGAAATGCATAGTATCGAACGCTCAGCTAGTGGAGGTTTTTCGAGAATCATATTCATCATGGCTCTAAGAGGAACTTGATCAGAGTCGTGAAACGGTTCACGGATCGTAAAATATGAATCGTCACATGCGTTCCTGAAGCCGGGTCAGAAACATGCAGCATCATAATTTTACGATTTTGACCTTTGTGGAAAATCCACCATCAACACTTTCAGTGTTTGTGGTTTCTCGGTAAGCACGGCTATCCAAATAGGGTCTGATTTCCCGAGAGAATTTTTCAAACCCGAATATTTGCTGGTCCATTGGTACCTTCCCGATATCGGTACATAATTTCCTCCACCTGTCTGTTAGAGACCTCAGAGGTTCCCTGAATCTTCTAGCTATAGCGAATAGTTTGTTTACCCTAGGTCGGGCAACACTGTTATAAGTTTCGATGAAATTTTCGACCAGAACTCCATAGTTTCCGATGGATCCCACTTGTAGGGTGTAGAAACAGTTTCTTGCTTCTCCCTCCAAGCTTGCGGGGAAAAATTTACACATGACTACGTCAGTGTTCTTCCATTATAATAACGAAATTTTATACATCTTGACATGTTCCACCGCATCTCATGTGTCATCAAATCTTGATGGGAACGTCGGGAATGTGCACTTCGGAGGGAATGATGCATGTTCTAACTCTCGGGTGAAGGGAGTCTTTTCAGCCTCGCTAATCACTTCCACTAACTTGTCGTCTTCACCATCTCCTGCGAGTTTTTTAACCATCTCCTCCAATTGTTTGAGTTTAGCTTCGGTTGCACTATCAGACCTCCCACTTTTCCTGGGTGCCTCTTCTTCAGATGATGAATTCTCGGGCGGACCATACCCTCCCCTTGTTTGGTTTGGACCGGGTATGCATCCTTGAGGTGGCGGTGTTCGGGTGTACCCTGATTGGGGTCGATTTCCTGATGTACCTCTGCTTGAGGATCCTCTGGATCTCTCCCCTTGGTTCCGGAGATGCTAGTTCTCGTGCTCGAGAGCTAAATTTCTTCTCTGTAGTTCCCTAATGAATTCTTCCTGCCTCCTCTGATTTGCCAGAATTGCCATCAACGTCGGGTCTGTACTCTCGTGACTTGAATGACCATTCGGGTGGTTTTCTGTTATGGTCGGAGGTACGGCTGGAGGTGCAATGGGCGGTGGTGCCGATGGTGCTACTGGTGGTGCTATAGGTGGTGCCACTGGCAAAAAGTCTTGGGTTCCATTTCTCATTTCTAGTCGGATTTGACTGAGTCTCTCTTCTTCTCGGTTCAAAGAATCTTGGTATTCATCACATTGTCTGGCCCTCCTGCGGTCCCATTGCATCATCAGTACCTCCTCGTCGTCCTTAGTGTCCGATGCTGTCAAACCGTCAATCATATTCTCAGGCCTCCTCTGACTGGGCTCGATGCACTCCATAAGGGTGAGGTCATCATCTTGACCTAGGTGGATCTCCTCATTGACGGTTTCCATTCCTATTGCGGTTACCGGATTTTCCTCGAGTGGACGCTGAAGTTTGCTCTCTTGTCGTGAGTCTTTCCTTCCTTCTTGTATGTTGGATCATGCTACCGTTCGGTTCCTCAGAGTCCTACCAGTCCTCGAGGTGCTATCCATCGGGTCTGGTTCGTCCTCTCCTCCGATAACTTGACGTCCACAGAACATATAACACCTTACTTTGAACTGTTTTTGAAAAAAATTTGCTAGTACAAACAAGGGTTCTGATATTCATCAGTGTGCATATACAAGTATGATTCTTTTATTTTTTGTCACGTTGAACTTAGCAAAATGGTTTATTTGATTACCAAGATGTTTTTTGTGGGAAAAGCTTATGCTATATCGCTTTCAGTACTCTCGCTATGCATTAATCATTATTTGTCCTACATTCCTTATATTAATTATCATCACTTAACCGTACGGATGGCCGTAAAAGTGATTCTTTGGTCGAGTTTTAATGCAGCGACTTTGTTCATTGGAGGTCGATGAAGTCACCACTTTCGTATGATGTCGAGGCATGGATTAAATCATAATCATTCCTCCATTTAGGGTTTCCCTCGAAATTCCACAAGGATAGTTTGACCTTGGGATTCCTTTAGTTTTCCCATACACTTCTACGCTCTCATGAGTTTCAACAGGGAAGGTAAAACATATCTAAAAACGCTTTTAAAACCCTCTTTGAGAATCGCTCCAGCAACCTGACTCATCGATTTTGAGTCGATCTACTAGTATTGATGTAACACAATACTACTTTTATAAACTTTCAAACCTTTAAACCATAATGCAAACGTTTTTTATCGGATCTTTGCTATTTAGTGGGATGAAGTTTCATTTAGCTTCTACCAAATATCAAGGATGTTATTTTGGGAGCTTTTGAATCTTTCTAACAACTCGACTAGCAAAAACCTCGAAAGATCATGTTTTAGAAAGATTTTTGCTATTTCGACACTCTAAATCAAAGTTCTGAAAGAAGTGAAACTTTAATTGACAACAAGGGAGTAAAACTTTCATTAAAACCACTCATTGTTGAAAAATACTCGGTTTATCTACCAACTTATGCATCCAACCATAAGAGTCTTCCACTTAGCATCAAATAATATCATAGGATGGTTTAGGAGCTTTGGGATCTCTCTTTTGGTGGTTCTTAATCAAGGTATCCGAAGATGTTACTCGTCCCCTTAATCGGCGCCAGAATGTAGGTGTAGAAAATCTTACCACTACATCCAACAATCCACATAACTAGAAGCAAACATAAGTAAGTAAAGACTCATAAGTACACAAGATTTACGTGGTTCGACATGATTACCTACGTCCACGGGGGTGAAGGGTTGATCTTATTAATTCGCACAATGATACAAGGTATGGTTCTCTCTACAATGTTCTCTCTATATGCTCTCACTTACTCACTACTTGCTTGCCTTTCTCTCTTGACAAAGCTCTATATTTATAGACTAACGTGCTCATACAACAAAGTTACAATGTAAGTCACAGTTCATCTTACTTGATGGATCTATCGGGTGGTGAGTAATGTTTCCTATGATATTTATTGCCTGATCTTCGTATGATCCCGATGTTGGTGTCCTGATATTATTTGACCCGACGTCGGCTTTTCTCCCGATCCGAACCGATACCATTATCCACTGGCCCCCACCTTGGCTGAATTCTTCGGATCTACCCACGTGCTTTTCCAGTGTACTCATCGTCCTGATTCACGATGAGCATCTTCCTATCACATCTGAGTGTCTTCTTTAACACGTGCTTGTTCCACAGGCGCCTGGTAGGTATCTCTTTCTTTGTGCTAGAGTTATAGATGATGATTCGGTGTTGCGCTTTTCCCTTACTTCGGTATGTCATGTCCTGATATTGCTCCACGTAGACCCACCGTTTATTTTCACCTACATCAGTAAATCCATAAGAGAAGCTCCGCGTTGTGCGGCTACAGAAATGAAGTCAAGTCATCTATGAGATAAGCAGCAGTAATTGATTGTGGAAATGATAAGCTTTACTTAATTCTTTAAGTTTTAATTCTGGGTTCACTTGTTAATAGGTCTATTTTGGTTTTTAATCTTTTACCAAGGGGACTAACTACCTAACGTGTGTTCTAGTCGGATCATTAATTTGTAGATTCATCTCAGAATCAATGGATGATCACTACTTGTACAGCGTTCTAGAAAGCAAAAGACGAGAGTTTTCCAAATGACATTTCACACTACATATACAGCTAAAATCTTTGACTCACTCATTATTCTTTGATACATTCCATCGTTTTGTTTCATGGAAGTGCAGAGGCAGAAATGAGCTATTAACAAATTATTTTTTAACTAATGATTGTTCCTGCTTTATATGTTTAACCATTTGCACTAACATTAAATTGTTTGTTATTGCAAAAGAATTCAGTAACACATGGTGGAAGCAAGCATTGGTTTGATTTCTGAGTGTGCAAATATCTTCATTCCTTGTCAATTCACTTTATGCTGAGATAAAAATTGTATTTTCGTAGCAGTGCTACCAACGAAATTAGGTGATACTTATGAAACACCAATTCACAATAACAAGGGGCAGTGAGAATCAAGCGACACGCGTACACAGACTCGCAAAAGTTCCAAAATTGGATGAGTTTTAATTTCCTTCTCTTTTCTTGATTTTCAGGATTATAAAAGATTTCACCCAGAAGTGGCAGAGCATCATAACTAAGAAATGAGCAGCAACATTTGTTCTTAATGCTACATGGTGCAGTCCTCAAGGCCACAAAGAAAGTAGACCATAGAGAAAAAAGATAAGTGTTAGATTCCATCGTTAATCTTTAATGGCATTTTTCTGTTATTATTCTTCTTGATATTGCAGGGGGGAAAAGTGAGATTTAGGCAGGTTGCTTCTCAACTAAATTGGCTTATTTCTTGCTTTCTAATCCTTTTTCCAAATATTTAACACTTGATACCATTTATGTGCTTAACCCTCTCTTTAATCCGCAATATTCTTAAAAGCGCGAGTTCAAGAAACTATTTGTTCTCTCGACAACCTTTGTTGTTACATCTTCGTTATTACTCTCTCGGTAATTATTATTGTTGCATCTACTATTATGTATGTCTTTTTTGTTAATCTAATCTTGTCAATCTAATCTTTACTGTTACATCATACTGGGGAAAGCATTTGCATGCAATCTCTCAGGACTCCCCCGTAAGTGTATATGAGTGTATGACCGGGGGAAGGCTTCCATAAGAAAGAGATACCCAACATGATATGACTTTGGCATCTCGTCGGAATGGGTGCTTGTTAATATTGCATACACCATGTTACCGAGAGTTTCAGATCCCCACAGCTTGGTAATCCCCTTGACAGGGTTTAGCCAGCGGGGTGACAGGTCCACACGTAAACGTAAGGTAAAACCCCCTTGTGACTTTACGCGATCAAACACTCATCCCAACTTCCACATGAACTTTAGCACCAACCAATGGTTTGATCCACAACAGAGGAGACATAAAGATGCAATGTATGGGGCAAGCTCACAACCAAGTTCTAGGAAGCACCTATCAATCATAAATGGTAAGATATATTTTACTTCTTTGTCTGCAGTGATGTCTCAGAACTTCGGTAAAGAATAGGGGCAAGTATTAATACTTCGGTGTAGCATATTCTTTACCCAAATTCTTCTACAAAGAGCTCAAGCCTTTCAAAAAGGGGCAGTACTTCTTATTAACGGTGAGGAGTGGTATTTCTCATTGCCTCATACTTCTAATTGGTCATACTTCATATATACTTCTAATTGGTTATGGTTTTTTATTTTAATTGGAAAAGAACTTGTAATAAAAGATTTAAGAAACAATACTGTTTTGGTCTTCTAGAATCAGTTCATTGATCCAGACAGGCCAA
Organism: Papaver somniferum; assembly: GCF_003573695.1. Lineage (NCBI taxonomy): Eukaryota > Viridiplantae > Streptophyta > Magnoliopsida > Ranunculales > Papaveraceae > Papaver > Papaver somniferum. The sequence goes on from NC_039359.1 coordinate 180,622,275, forward strand.
TCGGATAACCAAACTATTGAACCTACTTGAGATTTTGTAAATTTAGCCACAGAATCAGCTAAACGGTTTCCATCTCTTTTAACATAACTACATGTCCAATATTCAAAAATCTCTTTTAACATAACTACATGTCCAATATTCAAAATTTGATAAGATGAAAATGACATCTCTAACAATATCATTTTTTGTCCACTTTATTGATGTTGGGTTTCCTTGGATGGCTTTTACAACATTCTGAAAATCTCCCTCCAGATGAATATTCTTGAAACCTCTTTCCTTTGCCCACAAGACTGCATCCAATGCGCCTAATGCTTCAGCCTGTTCTGCATCTATTGCTTTGGTTGAGGAGCATCGCACTCCATTGCAATTCCCTGCAAAGTTCCTTGAAATTAGACCAATACCAATTGGAATAGAACTATTAATAAATGAAGCATCAAAATTAATCTTCTCTAAACCAGGGGCAAGGGTTTCCAATTATTTCTGATTGAGACATTGTTACTGCTAAGCCTATGAACATTAGCTATAGAATTGTGCCAGTCATCCAGATAATTAACTATATTTTCAGATATATGTGAAACATTTATTTGAGCATTATCAAAATTCCTGGCACATTTAGATTTCCAGATATACCAAGTAATAAAACCAGTACATTCAAAGTTTTTAAAATCTACCTGAACTCCAGTGTTACCTGCATTTAGAATGTTATAAACCCAATCATGAAGATTATAATTGCAAAAAGTCTGGTACAGACTAGGATTGACAGTATTTCATATATTGGCAGCAACAGGACAATCAGTAAATATATGTTGGAAAGTCTCAATGCCATTATCACATAAAAAACAAGAAGCACTTTTATGCTTACATAATCTAGCTAACTTATCCTTGATAGAGAGGTATTTGTGCAAAGATTTCCATATAAAATGTTGAATCCTAGGGGGAAGGTTTAATTTCCAGAAGCACTTCCAATTAATTGCCATATTTTTCTTAGAAGGGCATTTAACTAAAGCTTCATCTAGGATTACTCTAGAAGCTGTTTTTACCGAGAAGCAACAATTTTGGGAAGGAGACCATCTAAGAATGTCCCTACCTGTGAAAGGGATTCTAATCTTCAAGATGTCAGCTACAGTTTTCTCATCAAAAAGACAGGTTAAGGTGTCAAGTTTCCAGGTGTGAGAATTACTATCAATAAGTTGACTAACAACTTCATATGAGCAAAGTAGAAAGTAGAATCATGAGGATTGTTTCTATTTGGTATCCAATTATCCTTCCAGATGGAATTTTTACTTCCATCTCTTATTTCCCACACATGGTAATTTTTAAAAATTTCAAGACCTTGACAAATATCCCTCCAGATCCAGGATCCCCGAGAAAAGACTGTACCATTAAGAGGTATTACTGAAATATTTGCATCTTAAAATTTGAACCCAAAGCTCATCTTGTTGTTGAACCATTCTCCAAGCTAATTTTGTAAGAAGAGCAAGATTGAGGATATCAGTCCTCTTAATATTAAGACCACCTAAGGCTTTGGGAAGAGCTATATCCAACCACCTTTTGGGATATATTCCTCCACCTTTATCATCCTTACCCTATTGAAAGTTCATTTGGACAGAATCCATCTTGTCAGTAAGGTTTTTAGGCATAGGAAAAACAACAAGATGATGATTAGCTATGTTTCCTAAAACAGATTGAATAAGGGCAGTTCTACCTGGAGGTGCTATAAAACTTACCTTCAAGTTTCTAAGTTACCTTTGCAGTTGTCAACTAAGTGAGAGAAGAATTGAGATTTTTCTCTTTGGAGAAGCAAGGGAACTCCCAAATATTTATCTTGAAGGGACATTTTCTTAATTTAGAGAACACCAGAGATGGTATTTTTAGTATTACCTGGAACTCTAGGGCTAAAAGCCATTGCAGATTTGTCAAATTGACAGCTTGGACAGAAAATTTACTAAACTGATCTATAATAGTAGCTAAATGATTGGCCTCTTGAATTCTGGCTTTGATGAAAAGTAAGGAATCATCTGCAAAAAAATAGATGAGTAATGGGAGGGGCATCTGTGGTGACTTGGAAACCATTAATCAAGTTAGGTTCCTCAGCAGATTTAAAAGCTCTAGAAAAAGCCTCCATACATAGGATAAACAAATATGGAGATAGAGGATCTCCATGTCTCAAGCCTCTCTGGGGAAAGTATAACTTACCTGGAGATCCATTTATAAGAATGGAGGTAGAAACTGTTGAAATACACTGCTCAATCATAGCACACCAAATGTCAGAGAAGCCAAGAGCTTTAAAATTTGCAAGTAAAAAAGACCATTCTACTCTGTCAAAATCTTTTGACATGTCAAGTTTAATGGAAATACCCCCATCCTTAGCTTTGGTTTTCTTAAGAGAATCAATAATTTCATGAGAAATCACAATATTATCCTGTATTAATCTACCAGCTATAAAAGCAGATTGATTAGGAGCAATAATCTTACTTTAAATCCTTTTCAGTCTAGAAGCCAAGATTTTAGATATGATTATAAGACATATTTCATAAACTTATTGTCCTGAAGTCAACAACATGCTTAGGACAATTAGATTTAGGTATAAGAGTGATGAAATTATGGTTTAGTTGTTTTAGAATGTGTTGAGTTTCAAAGAAGGATCTAACCATATTAACAACATCTTAACCAACAATATCCCACATAATTTGATAAAAGCCTGATGGGAAACCATCTGGTCCTGGAGAAGACCATGGTTTCATTTCAAACACAATTTTCTTAACCTCATCATATGAGGGAGGTTCTATAAGCATGCATTTATCAGCCTCAGATATGCAAGGAGAAATATTGTTCAAATAATTAGCAAGATTAACAGGAGAGGTAGTTTTACTCATATTAGAGAAGTGATCTAACAATTTTGTAGCAATGTCTTATCTTTCAGTAAATCACCTGCTCTATTTTGTATACTATCTATTTGAGTTCGTTTCCTCCTAAAATTAGCTTTTTCGTGAAAGTAGGCAGTGTTCCCATCATCAAATCTAAGATTATCATCCTTATTCCTTTGCTTCCAGAAGTCCTCTTCAGCTTGGTACCAAAATTTGAGCTTATCAGTTAACTCCTTAACTTGATCTACATTATGGGTGCTTCTATTTCTAGTTATAACAGAGAGCTGAGCTTGAATTTTGGAAATTTGAGTACTAATGTTACCGAAATGCTTATAGTTCCAATCCTTCAGGGAAAATTTAGTATCAACCAAATTATTAGAAAATCTGAAAGCAAAAGAACCAGAAATGTGAGATCCTCGGTTTTCTTTTATCAAAGTAGAACAGGTAGAGTAATTGAACCAGGCTTTATTCACTCTAAAAGGTTTTTTGCTGGAGTTATCCATTTTAGAAATAACAAGCATAATTAGGCAAGGTCACTACCAAGAGTTGGCAAGTGGTAGACAACAACATGAATAAAATCCCGAGACCAATCAATAGTAGCACGTACTCTATATAACCTTTCAAGGATAAGTTCTTCTCCTTCTCTCCTATTTGTCCAAGTAAAAGGGTTGCCTATAAAATTCATGCTATGAAGGCCTCTACTATGAACCAAATTATTGAAGAAATCCAAATCAGATTGATAGGGGATATTTCCACCTTCTTTCTCATCATTATTTAGAATAAAGTTTAAATCACCTACCAAAATCCAGTTGTTATTGTGTTGTAATCTAATATCATCCAAATAATTTCACTTAAGATCTCTATTATTATCATTAAGGGCACCATACATAAAGGAAACCAAGGAAGTATTGTTCATAGAATCCAATTTAATGAGGCAGTTAATGATATTATATTTAATATATATAACAGTAAGATCAATCCCTTCTTTCCACATTAGGCAAAGGCCTCCAGACAGAACAATAGGGTTATGGAAAACAATATTAGAAAACTTGTATCTTGCAGTTAAAAATTGCATTCTTTTTAGCTAGTTTTTGGTCTCAGATAAGAAAATAACATCAGGATTATTGGATCTAATTAAGGTTTGAAGTTGGTTTCTGGTATCCTTGTTACCAAAGCCACAGACATTCCAGGACAAGATTTTCATGATTTTTTGTTCTTGGTAAAAATATAACAGAAAGGAAGATTTTAACACTACTATGCAATGAAATTTGAGAGTAAAACAAGAGTAATTCTGAAGTTTAAATTGTACCTTATGCTCCCCTGCAGTGTTTCCAGGTTTCTTGTCCTCTAGTGTGATTCTAGCTGTTGTCTGTTTCTCCTTATCATCATCATTGTTGTCATTGATTTCTCCATCTATATAAAACCTCTGGCTTTTTCCAAGTCTAGCTGTAATATATTCTGGCTCTGAGAATGACTGAAATTGCACTATACTACTTCATAATTCTTATTGGGATACTTCATACTCCTTATTGGCCATACTTCATACTTCTTATTTGAGTATATTTCATACTCTATTGGTCATGCTTCATATTTCTTATACTAAGAGTATTACTTAAAGAATCGATACTTCTTATTTATAGTATTCTAGTACATCATACTTCTCCAAGGATCGATATTTCTCATTTCTTGTACTTTATACTTCTTATGCGAAGTGTGCTTCTTCATTTACTTCTTACTTCCAGTACTTCATATACTTCTTATACGAAAATACTTGATCGAGAACCAGTCCTTCTTATTTCTCATATCGAAGAATACTTCGGAATTTTTCTTATACTTCTATCCTTTAGTGACTATTATTGTTTACTTTGTGTACTTCTTTAATCACTCCTTATACTTCTTATATGTTTCTTAGCTTCATATACTTCCACACCAATAAAGCGCTATCAGTCGTCAAGTTTTGCTAGAATATATCTTTTATACTTATTCAGGAATTAATCTTGATTATTAATTGTATTTCCACACGAACTAATTTGGTCTAGGCAGGATCAATAAAAGATGCAGAGGCTACTGGTCCAGTCATGTGCGCACACCTTGCAAATGTGAACAAATTAGTTTTGATTTTCCATGGTTTTTGTAGGTATATAAGCCTAGAGTAGTACATCCAGTATACCCTAAATGGACTTCGACATGATACTCCGTACCACCATCACTACGCGCATGTTTACTATGAACGATGCAACTACAAACCTTCGCAAATTCAATCCTTGAGCCATACTAGTTTTTTGTACATTTAAATAACTTTTGATCTTAAATTTTGCAGGCGCAAAAGGAAGCAGACATCCATTTAATATGGCAAGTACACTTTGTTATGAAATTAAAATTTACATTTTGAACTACTTTGTTGTAGGACGTTGATCAAGGATACCTTGGAATCTCGCAAGGAATGGGGGAAAGTATGTATACTCCAGCGTAGCATTACATTCTTCACCTCTATTCCTTCACCATCAACAACAACAGAAGAACAAAATGAAAGTTGTGTCTAATACAGTCAAAGTGAAGAAGTGCAGCTAGAGCAGCAGAGCGTGAATCTCCCGCGGGGGCAGAATTAACTCAAAACCAAAAGACAACTCCATCAATCAAAGAAAATATCAAGCCACCTGTAGGTCAAGTTAAAATTAATGCAATGCATATTTGGGTCGCTGAGCAGTATCGTTTTTTTCTTTTTTTTTAGAAACATAACCAAGCCTCCAGTACAATACAATTCAACAAAGTGTACCACGCTCCTAGCAAGACAAGTAGCACCAATGTGCAGCCATCTCCATAAGAAGTAAGTGCACAAACCTAAATCTCAACTCTTTTGCCATATGCAGGTCTTGCCCACAACCATTAGCAAGTGGGTAAGAATTTACCTAACTACTAAAGACAAGCAGAACAACACACCAGTTGAGACAAGATCCACATGCACACCCGTAAAAAGAACTAAGTACTGATAACTCTTGAATCTGACACTTTAAAAAAAAAACAATTTTCAACTAAAACAGTTCCAAATTTTCTTGCTTCATCCATTTTGTTATTATGAATTCCTCGTATCTACGATATTCGGCCATCAGTATGAATCATGAAAAGGTGTCTTACTGATAGTAGTGGCACACTCGAGATGTCAGGTACTAATACAAGCATTGGCACGTATGTACAAATATGCGTCCAATGACACCTTACAAACTACCCATATCGATAACCCTCTTGAATTTGAGTCCCCGGTTGACTTATGCTTGTGTACTGGATGTTGTAGTACAGATTTTCATAAAGATTGAATGGATGGCGAGTTCCATTCATCTAGCTATCATCTCTGTTCATAACGTATTGGGATGAGATCTTTACACTAATGTGTGCTTATGTGTAAGTATTGGCAGCAAAACTCTGTACTTGAGTAGACATTTCAGGATAAAATCTCTCATCATGACAAGGCATGGAAAAGCAACTAGCAGGGCAACGCATGATCCAGGGACAAAACGCTCTGCACCATTGCCAAGCACCAGCAACATGATAGCAGCATCAGACCTGGTCAAGAAGAAGCGCAGAGCATCAACAATATCAACTATCAAGGAAAAGTATAGTCAAGACATTGAGATATTTTCTTAAGGATCGTTCATCAACAATCCTCAAGAAAAGGGGCAAATTGTAGATACCATATAAACCACACGTGGCATTAGATTGAAGCTTCAGCAACTTACAACTCTACATCAACATACACTAAAGCTTTCTATGATAGCTTAATTATTAAGCTAAGGATAATATAGTAAATGTCTTTGTACCTCTCTCCTTATAAAAAGGAAGAGATTAGGATAGATTGGAGGGTTTTTTCTCTTTTGATCGGTTTCCCTTTCACTCTTTCACTTGCAGAGCTCTTCTTTAATGGAGGCTCTTCTAACACACACATAATAAAATTACTAACCCGTGGATGTAGGCCTGGGTATGCCGTGCCGAACCACATTAAATCTGATGTTAACATTTCAGTATCTCTCACCTCTTTCTTCTTACATTTCATTTATCATTCAATTGATATCATTTTCACCATTAAATCAGATTTGGTTGTACTACTGATTTTCAGCAGACACAATCTTCAAAGTAAAGGTCACGAATGTACGGGCAGGCAGATCCCAGGCACTAATCGAGGCAATGAAATGACAACAACAATGGAGAGAGAGGTTTTGCAAAGTGGAAGTCGAAAATAAGCAGCAGGGACGATAGTGGTTGTAAAAGTGGAAGAACCCGAAAAAGCTCACCAACAACAAAACTTTAGATGAATCCGTTGATCTAATTTCACTATTTTAGAACAATTAGTTGTAATTCCTTAAGGCAAAAGTAGTTGTCAAATCTTATTTCTTTAGTTGATCTTTGCTCCGCTAGCCCAAACAATACTAATGCAAAAGCTAGAGCAGCTGGCATGTGTAATTTTGCAGACTTCTCTGCAGAGCTGATTTTAGCCATGCTTGGCTAACTGCTTGGTTTCCAATCTCTTTTTCAAGGGGGAAAAAGAAAAAGAACCAGCTAGGGAACTCTGATATTTTGATTATCTAGAAGATTCACCTGAGTAAAATTTTATAATAGTACGAAGATATCATCTATATGCCTTATGCTGGTGTCTGACGAAGTGATAGTGGTTCGGTAGTTTTTCAAAACAAAAGCTGTATCATGGCAGGACGATATCATCTATATGCCTTATGCCGGTGTCTGACAAAGTTATAGTGGTTCGGTAGTTTTTCAAAACAAAAGCTGTATTATGGCAGGACGCTTTGCATTCTCTTTTATGGCAGGACGCTTTGCATTCTCTTCAAATTGTCAAACAACATTCAATTATCCAAGTCATGATGAATACTCCTCAGTCGATACCCTAAACTTAAAATCCACATAAACCTGCGAAGGGCATCCGTGATACTGACTTAAGGAATTTATTCAGTTTGAACACTCCTATTAACTGATATCTTTTCTATCAGCAGGACTGTATTTAAGCTTCAGCATTTGAAAAAGAAAATTAGCTTATGCAAAATATTACTGCTTTGGACTTTCTAACGAGACAACCAAATAAAAAGACATTCTACTAACATCTGAAAACTCATATAGTTTTAGACCATCATTCACTATACAAACAGAAGTGCGGCAAAGAACCCACTATTTCAAACTTAATAGCATCCGCTAATCGCATCATTTACTATACAATCAATTACAGATGGAGTATAACCAAGTTCCCAAAAAACAAAGAACAAGAGACATTTTCCATAAAGATGTTAACAAGATCCATGACAGCCTGCAACGCTCCAAAAACAAGCAGTTAACAACACCCTGGTAAACCTGCAGAAGATAGAGGAAAAGGTATCATAATCAATGTTATTATTTCACATAGAAAAATAACCTACAGAAGCTTTGAATTAGATTTCGTCTGATCATCAGTATATAATGTCACATAGAAAAATAATCTACAGAAGAAACATACAGTTTAGTTACCAAAGTTAATCTTACCAAAGAGATTAACTTTCTTACCGAAGTTATTATTTCAACCACAACAGTAAGAAAACATGGAATTGCTGCTGACTGGAGCAGCTTCACCTGAAAATTCAGCAGAACCGGAAAAAATTTATGTCCAAACTTGTAATGTGGCTGCTAAATCTTTTGTAAGTTGAAAATGCTGTGATTGTGAATAGGTCAAGTAAGAAAGATCCAAGTTTGTTGGGTAATTTACTGTTTCCAGAGAATGGTAATGGGAACTGAAGATACAATCTACATAGCTACTTATTGTGTTTTTAATGTCATTCCCTATTTGTTAAAAAAAAAAAAGTAAAGAGACATGGGTAAACATAGAGATCCACCGACCTTTTGTACAATGCTTTCACATCTTCACCTAAGGAAGGGCTATCCCAGAACGAATCATCCAAGTCCTTTGTATTGACTTCCTCCATCGCGAAGTCATGGTAACCACAAATCTCATTCCACTCAAACCACATCTTCGAAATTAACTCCTTCCGAAAGCAAGCATGGTGGTCTTCCTCCTCGGGAGAGTCTGCTGCCACCAACCTATAAGCATATACTTTTTTTGTTTGACCAGGTCGGAATGCACGACCAATTGCCTGTCGGGTAACCGAGGGATTGAGATGAATATCTAAAATCAGTAAGCGAGATGCCCCCACTAGAGATATTCCTTCCCCACATGCCTTTATCGAACCAAAGAAGACTTTTGCATCCTTAGAATTATTAAAACGTTCCATTGATATTTCCCTCTGGTCCTGGCTTGAGTCCCCCGATATGACAAATATTTCCTTCCCCAGGCTCCAGCCTCTAGTTTTCACCACTAGCCTCTCTAAAAACTTCAGTGGGAGGAGATATTGACTGAAAACTAACATTTTCTCCCCAGCAGATTCACAAAGTGCCAATAAAGTCAAGAAAAATTTTGTTTTCACACCATGATTGAGTTCTACTTTGTTAAGAAGCTCATCAATCTTGGCCTCGTGAATGTGTCCTTTCTCTCCTGTGGCGGAACTCTCTGCGTGTTCTTTCAACTGAGGGTGAACATAGACTGCGCTCCCCATGGAACTTCTCTTGAACTTATCCAATTTTCTCAATTTCTCTACTGCATGTTTCTGTTTGGGGTTAAGAGTGAGAAGTACAGTCAGATCAATGAGTCCTGGAAGTTCATCCAGAAAATCACCTTTATAGTAGTGTAAAACCTTGCCTGTCATCTCACGAAGGTCTTGTATCACTGTGACTTTCCTTCGGAAATCTTGATCATTTTGTAGGGTCTCTTCAACTAAATCATAGAACATTGTGTCTCCCCCACTATTCTTAACCTGCTTCCTGACAGCAATCTGCACCCTACTCATGACCCTCCTCACAACAGCCTTTGATGTATCTAACTTCAGAAATTTTGGGCGCACAAGATTCAAAATGTTGAAAACCTCTTTCACATGATTCTGGAATAAGGTTCCAGATAATACAACCTTCCGAGGAGTTTGAACCTGTGAAAGGGAGTAGAGCACATCCGTGGTCTCGTTTCTAGGCGTGTGGCCTTCATCCAAAATAAGTATAGTAGGAACCTTCAGGAGTATATCATGGCAGGCAGCTGCAGCTATGCTACTGGTACTGTTAGATACGATGCTTGCAAATTGTTTATACCCAAGAAACAAGATTCCTTTGTGCTCCACCCATTGTTTTAAAACATCCAACTGTTGTGCTCGACTATCGGCTTTTGAAGTATACAAGTCATACAGGGGAATTTCTTCAACCTGCCATCTTTCAAACTCCCTCTTCCAAGTACCCAGGATTCCTTTAGGCAACACTACAAGTGGTCTGGCATTCGGATATTTTGCCAGGAAGCTTTGCATAAAACTTATGATCATAAAGGTCTTTCCAGACCCTGGGGCATGTGCCAAAATGCAACCACCTGGACTGTCGCACACTAAGTTCCTAAGCAAGAAATTGAAACCTTCAATTTGGTGAGGCTTCATTTGCTTCATGTGCCTCGGATGCACTGATATCTCAGCGACACCAAAATCTTGATCCGATGCATTAGCAATAGTAAACTGAGATCCTTCAACTCGTTCGCAGTCCTTCGTTGTACGATATTGAGACATGTAACTAGTTCTGGTAGTCTTGGTTCCCTGGATAAAAGGAGGAGAGATATGAGTGAACCGCATACAGTATAAGCTATTCAAAAATAGAACCGACAGCTGTTGTACCCTGCCAGCAGCCAGCGTCATTAACAAACCCAACGAAGATCAGCTGCCTGAGAAATCCAAAGGTAAAAGTACAACTGTTGGAGAATTAGTATGACAGCAAAAGGAACATACCTTTCCCCACTGGAAGTCAAATATCTGTTCAATGCTTTTTTCAATCACCCCACATATCCTACAGACGTATCCCAGATCATCCTTGAGAACAAAAGAATGCTCACATTCGTCTTCCTCCTCTTCTTCTGCAATGTGTTCCATAGCAGTACCCAGAGCCGAAGAAGCATCCTATTAAAAGAAGGCAGCATAAATATTAAGATTTGACCCCATGCAATACTTCCAGCATAATATAAACCAGTTACAAATAAACAAGTCCGAATCAAGAATCATTTATTTGAACTAGCTAAGCACCGCGCAAGAGAAAAAAAAAACTGACCATCAAACTTACAAACCAAAATCCCATGTCTTAAGCAAGTAAAACCAATAGAAGCATAAACAAACATCTAGTCAACCATGCCCGCGGATATATTATAAATAACTATGTCTCGCTACGCCAGACTGCTAGTTTCAAACTTTAATTAATGCATTCAAAATATGGAAAAATAGATAGGTAGTTTTCATGAAGGGAAGAAATACCATGACCTACAACATATGGTCTAATTAGAAGCTGTGTCATGTAGTTACCACTACCAGAGCAGAGCACGAGAAACAAAAAGCAAAAAAGGGAAAGCATAGCCTTCATTCTGTAATTTGACCAGGAAACAAGATGAGGAATGCAACACTAGAGGCTGGAGCCATTCAAATAAATGAAAATATACCATTTCATTTCAATAGGCTAGTCATGTACTATGAATATGATACGACTGTCTGAATGGGAACACTAAAGAGAAGGTGGATATTATTTGCTATATGGGTTACTACTAATACAAAAATACCTTGGAACATTCTAATGCGAGATTCATCTCCGTCCAAATATCACCAAGCCCATCATCTTCACCACCACTGCCCGAGTCACTCATTATATCATCTTGTACACCTACATATACTCCTTTTGATTTCTCAATTACTGTTTCGCCACAAACACCTTTATCTTCTTTCTCAACATTCCTCTTTCGCTGATCACTTCCCTGCATACAATAACATCATTTATCATTATTACAGTTGAGCAAACTCTCTTGTCCCTTATCTTTTCTCCACAAAAATGAAACAGGTCCGGTGATCAGATCTAGTGCAAGTAATGAGAAAATGAAATAGGTGATCTACAGATGTGATCAACCACATTGACAACGGAGGGGGGTAAAAGTAAGAATGAACCACATTTAAAAAAGAAGAATATATATATATTTTTAAATGAATGGGATTATACTTCTGGAATTTCAAATCAATAAAATAGAATTTCATTGTTTTTATCCTTATACTAAAAAAACATTCATTCATGGATGTTAAGACTTTTAACTGCAGCATACAGTGCGCCAATCAGAAACACAACTCATAATTAATAAAGCACAACGTACTCACATTTACATGTTTAGCTGGTTTTTCACCAACTGGCTTCTTTGGAAAGAGCAACTGGAAATCGTATGGAGTGCTCATCTGTGCTCCAACAGGTGCAATCCCCTGATTATCATTTTGAGTAGTAGAATTCCTTCTCTGCCGCTGCTCTACATGGTATGGGGTCCGCACTTGAGATCCTATTCGTTGTGCATCGGTAGATATCTGAATACCGCAGTAATTAGGATCACGTCTCATCTTAGACACCTCAAGGTCATAGCTATAATCAGGTTTGTTATTTCCAATCATATATCGGTCATCTGATTCTGAACCAGCCATCACCATTGCATTGTTACACCCTGGCGTATGCAAAACAATCTGACCAGCTGGTGTTTCCATTCTTTCATCAGAAACAGGTCCCAAATCATGAATCTCATCTTCACCATCCAAATCAATAATACCTTGAGATACCACATTACTAGTTCCCCTGCTACCTCTCGGAGGCGTTCCTACTGAAAACACGAGATGACTAAGCAGTGATGGATACAACTCACGCAGAGAATTCAAAATCTCACATCTCTTAGCAGAAAGCGCTTGAATCACTTTCGTAACACTCCCATACATACTATCCCCATCCAACTGTTCCGTCATACTAGGTACGGAATAGTCAATGATATCAGAAACATCACCCCTTCGGTACCTATATTTCCCTTCCGTAAGTGATTTCGAAGTAAACAAAGCCTCGGTATTATCAACTCTTTCATTAAATGTTTTCCTCCTCACATTTCTTGGAGAATAAAAATCTGTTGTCAACAGCAAAATACATATGATGAGAACAATGAGAATCCACAGAATAATACATCACAGAGGCCATGGGACGGCAGTTAACCCCAAAAATTTAACAAAACAAGTAACAGCTTAGAAACCCCTAAAAAATTGGACACTTACTATTAGAAGTCGAGTGATCAAATCTTCTTATGAGTGGATTAGGTCGAAGTTGTTCCATATTTTCAACTTAGTTTGCATGCAATAGAGCTTTGTCTGTGTTAAATGATTCACTGAAACAAACACAAACAGAAAATGTTCAAGAATCAGACTTAACAAAGGGCTGAGTTAGGGTTTAAGGAATGGATATAAGAGGGAAGATAACGAGCAAAGATCTAAGGAAATATCCTAAGTTTTATGTATGAAATTGAGAAGATTAAAGAAAATATACCTAATAAGAGTTTTAATCGATTCTGGTTAGGATGGTGGTGCTGGATTTCTTCGTCCTTGTTTTCTTCGGAGACATGGGACAATTGTGATTTGTGAAGGCTTCGAGGGGATCGGTCGATTACGAATTTGCCCTCCAGGTGGAGTGGGGTCAGGTCGGGATTAACCGTCGGGCACATTTGGTAGACATCTTTGAAGAACACACGAGAAGTTGTTTTGTGAATTCTAGAAGACGGAAAGCTGATATCCTGTTTGGATAGACAAACAAAAGCAACCTTTTGACTTCTAAAAGTTAATAAGTCAAAATTTGGGGTAGTTATCTCGTTTTTAATCAACTTTTAAAAGTAAAGAAGTAGCTTCTGAACAGAGTAAAAAAAATCGGCTTTTTGCTTCCTTCATGTTTGTCACTTCCATTGCTGACCACGGCTGTAGGTGCTGGATTATCACCATACATATTTCAATCAAGATGGATGCATGGAAGCTCAATAACCAGCGTACATCATATAAAGATGCACGCGCATTACACATTAGTACCCCATATTAGTTTTAACACATCCGGAGATGAGTTCAAAATGAGCGGTCCAGATCTGGTCCAACTGACATTGAGAAGACAAGGTATTGTCGACAGCTGTCTGTGTGTGGGTCGAGCCATCTACTTGTATTAAATACAACAGGAAGATAACACGTGGACGCCATTGTAAGGCTATATCCATTAGGTGGCACATCGAAGGAGAATACTACCGTTGTGGTATTATCGAACAACGAAGATCAAAGATAACACGTTGAAGCATTGTGTGGCAAGTTAAAAGGTGGATCGCCGGAGGAGAGTGACACCTCTGAAGTTTCGCCATATTTTGAAGATTCAAGACAATGTGTCGGGGAATAACATTCAAGGAAGTGTGTGTAAGGATCCTCAAGTTCATCAACGCTATTAGACTAGTCAAGAGACGATTTAGCCGCTAATAATTCGATTAGTTTGACACGAACTTGAATCAATAGGAATTAATCCAACAGCGTTCTAGGTACAAAAATAGTGTTGTTGAATATATCTCGAAAAGTTATGCGAAGCGGACTACTCGAACGTGTCATTCGGACATCGGATGAAGAAGATATCTATTATTTTAGGCGAAGGGTAAATTGGTCATTTCATGTTAAGGTGTTACCAAGACAAGCGACTTTTATTCTCAGGGCATCCCCTGTGGATAACTACAATGAAATTCGATAAGGTCGAGGATTTTTCTATTTCCCTTTCATTTTCTTTTCTTACTCTTTCTTCTTTCTCTTTCTCTCTTCTCTTCTCCGTTTCTTCTGTTCTTCAGTTAAGAGTTGATTAAGTAATCAAATTAGTTATTTTGAGATCGTAATAAGAGGGAAAATATCAAGAGTTGATCGTTGGTGACGCTGTTATGTTTGTTTGAGAACGGAATAGAGAGGATGAAGTTGTTGCTGTAAATCGGATTAAGGTTTAGAGATTTAATTTTGAGTTTGTAAGGAATCGGTATAAGAGGATAGAGGTATTGATGGAGGAGGAAATCAAGGGTTATCGTTAAAATTGGTGTTCTGAAGTTGATTTGATAAAGAATCAGAAGTTAGAGTTCTGAATTTCAGTGAAGATGTGATTTGAGATGATTAAGAAGAAAGTAGAGATGGGTTTTGAAGATCAAGATGTGAAGTAAAAGGTTATAGTTGCATTTCGAAGATTTGTATATAAAGAAGAAGAGTAATTGAGGAATCAGGAATTAGGGTTCTGTTCTTGAGGATTTTGGATGAGGATAAATAAGGTGTATTGGGGTTTAGAAGATTGTTTGGATATGATTTACTGAATCGAGTAAGACAAGGAAGGATCAGACTCAACTACTAAATCAATGGTTTGGGTGGAAATTGAACTGAGGTAATTGATTGTTTCAGTAAATTTAATTAAGTTATTTAATTCATATTTGAGTCTGTGTGGGTATTAATGAATTGGGATTGTGAATGATGAGGAAGCTGAGGTTAAGCTTAGATTGTTGCAGATGTAGGTGATTGTGCTGAATTATGAACTGTGGTGGTGCTATCGAGGTTGCAGGGGATATCAGTGGTTGTTGGAGGTTAGGTGTTGGTGTTGTCTATGTAGTTGTTATTGCAGAACTGGAGTTGGAGGTGGAAGTAGTAATGAAGTTATGGTTGGTTTGTGGTGGATATGGTGTTATGAGTTGTTGGGGGATGAAATGATTGGAATTGAGTCACAACTGGTGTTGATGCTGATTGTGGTGTGTATTTGTTATGCAGTTAGGACTTCAGCAGTGGTGTTTAACTCAGTGCATTGAGATGAGATGTTTTGGATACTGAACTGGAATGCATTATTGCATACCAGTATTTGGCTGCAGTTGATGAAATTGAATGGGCAAATGGATTTTTAGTAAGGAGTAATGTAATGCTGAGAATGGTGGAGTTAAAAGTGTCGAATGTTGCGTGAGATGGTATTACAGTTCATGAGAATGGTTGTTGGTGTTGGCAATGTTGAACTGGGATAATGGTTGTATGTTAAAGTTCTATGAATTTCAAGGAAGTGTTGGCTCAATTATCTCAGTGAACTGTAAAATTCAAGTATGGCAGTGGTGATCTAATGAAGCATGACAGGATGGTTGTAGCATAGTGGTGTTGAGTACTGTTGTGTGTTGGTTCAGAGATGGTTGAATTGTGAATGGAGTATGAGAAGACTGGTTAGCTGTTATTGTGGTAATGATGTTATTGTTGTAGTATTATGGAGTGCAGAAAAGGGGTTAGTGGTCTGTTGTTGAACTGTTATTGTCGGGATTCACAACTGCAGGGCCATTGCAGTGGCAGTTCAGTTGTGTGTGTATGGTTTAAGTGTTGTCGAGATGATCTGGGTTTTGCTTAAAGCTGCAAGTGCAGGTAGGCATAGTTTTGTTTGTAAATCCATTTTGATTTATAATTCGAATGCAATGAATAGATTGAAACTGAACTTGAGATAGAGTTGTAGAGTTAAGAGTTGCAGTTGTGTGAGAAGAACTTTAGCCTGTTTGACTAAGCTTATTCAGTCTGACTCAGTTATGTTTGTCTGACTTAGATCATCTGACTGGGTTGAATCGGTGTAGACTCGCCGCGTTCCCTGTCTTGCCCTGAATTGACTCAGTTGACCGATTTAGACTTTAGACTTTGACTATTTGACCCTTTAACTGACGTTGGCTGTTAGTTGACCCTTGACCGTTAGTGATTGTTAGTTGACTTTGGTGGACTTGGGCTTAGGGAAGTTTTCTTAGTTAGATGTCTTTGACCCCTTATGGTATGAATTAGCCTTTGGCTTCTTCTACAAAGTTGTAGATAATTGTTATACATATCAAATGGACTATGGGACCAACTCAATTCAATTAATAAACCTTAGCTGTGCTAAAGATAGATAACGATAAGGTGTAAAGTCATAAATGGGCTTAGAACCATTAGATAGACTTGTATGATTCTTGTGTAAGCCATTTTGGCTAGATTCTTAGACTTCTTGTATGATTAACAATTAGTCTTTATTAACAACGATCGATTCAAAGGATGAACCAGTGGATCTCGACGTAGGCGTGGCTTGTCATCAAAAGAAGTGGGAATGCTTTTAGCTTTTTTGAAATCATTGTTGTTTCTTTTACAAAAGTTTATGTTTAACAAACTCATGCATTGTCTGTTTGTGCATTTCATGCATTGTTTAGTTTGTATTATGATTGTTCTGTTGATTCTTTGAATCTTTCCATGAATTGGAAAGGACTTTTAATGTTTGTTGTCATTATGAATTGTTATGCGAAATGAGAATTTCCACGTGTGGTATATAGGATACGCTCCTTCATTTATATCTATATAAATTCAGCTTTTATGCTTATTAGGTGTGGAACAACCCGGCATAAATATAGCTATGTAGGTGTGGAAAAACCCGACATCACTATTATATATTGTTTGAAGAAGGAGTTTGTCCATATACATTTTTTGTGCATTTCTAGTGACTTAGTCACTTTGATGTTTGGGAAAACATGAATTGTTTTCCAAATCTTGCTCATGATTTCTTTAAAGTTAAATGTTATTCCTGTTGTGCACCCTTTTTAGGGATGATGTGCTCACCCATTCCCACTTTCAGTTTCAGAGACAATTCAAGATGTGCATGTGACGATGAAAGCTTCGAAGAATTAATTACGTTAGTTAGTTAGCTTCTGCTATGTTTATTATGTGTTTATATTCTAGTTGTAAATCAATTCACTATTGAATATGTATCATTTGAGAAGAGTTATTGTATATATTTATGAGAGGGGATAGTTCTTGGGTTAAGTTTTTGTAGCAGATTTCTTAATTGAGTGTTTAAGTAAATGATTTTAGATTCTTAGTGCCTCTTTAATTAGTTAATCTCTTGGATTATCCAGCTGCTAGATTAGGGGGCGCTACAGTGTGTAATAACTTTATCGGTTGGACCTATCCGAAAAATCGATAAATACCTAGTTCCACCAATGAACAAGGGGTTAGCAATTTCAAACTGGGAAGAAGTATTACAAAAGAGAGAAAGTAAGTAATAGATGAGAGCAACCATTGTATAAACTTATCTTTCCCTTTATTCAAAGTCATTCGACCTTGCGTTTTAATCACCTAAACCTTATAGCGAAAACCACCAAGCACCCTCGTGGATATGCCAAACCATGTAAATCATTGTGTCATTTACATCGTCGCACTTACATTCGTATTTGTTATGTTAATGATGTACTGATAGACACATTTTTGTGTCCAATTTGTCTCGATTCTATATATTGTTAGGGCTCATTTTTTGTATTTATTATGGTGTTTTATTTATTTGTAGGTATTTTTGGCCAATAAACATTTTTGGAAAAAATTGGCTTGAAAAGTTGTCGGAAAGCACCCGGAGGACACTTACTATTCGGACCCCGGTTTGGATAAGGGGCACCCCCAGGACATCCCTTAAGGCAGCTGCTAAAGGCACCCCTACTCTGGTTAGGGGGCATCCCTGTTCTTCCCTATTTGAACAGAAAATTGGCGGGAAATATTTGGCAGTTGGGAACAAAATTAGGGTTCATATTTTGGAGGGGTTTACACGAGATTCAGTCTCGGATTTGTGTTGGGCTGGACTCAAGTTAACCAAACAGGGTTGGTAATGGATTTTGTTTTGATCGAATTTGGTTGAATCATCGAGATGACTCAAAACAGGGACATGAGTTTCTCGGGTCTCTGTTACATTGTTTTGGAGGAGTTTTAGCCGAGTTTGCTCGTGGGATTGATTGGTAAATGGAAAGAATATCTTCCCAGAGATTCGACTATATCTTAGAGAGGGTTTGGAAGAGTAGAAACAACTGAGACGCGTAAACAGATGGGTTCCAGAGACGTGTAGAAAAGAGAAACAAAAGTCCGAGACTTTTGGTGGAGGGAAGTGGAATATTTATCGGGATTTAATCGTCCTGTGAAGTATAAAAGTGCTGGGACGAGTCACAAAAAGAAGTACGCAACCTTAGGAGAAGTTTAGAACCCAACAGAGAAGAATCGGTCGAGTTGCAGAGCGAGTTACACCAGCAGGAGAAGAAGAAGAAGCTGAAGAACAAACACCATTCAAAACAGTCGTTTTGTCAGTCTTAATATCTCAACACTTAGGCGCCTCAATTTGTAACACTGCTACAGTAACTAACGGGTCTCTGTAACAGTTCGTCGTTTGTAACAACTTCTTTGTAGCGCCAATACATCGTTGCAAACTGTCTGTTTTATTTTCTTCATTCCTCTTAATCAACTTTTGAACCATAAACCAATATTTTAAGCAAGTGATTAATACGAGGAGCTAAACCCCATTGCTGAGGCGATAGAGGAAGCTATTTTTCCAACAAAAAGTGGTATATTCTATTTTATCTTTTTATTTGCAATAATTATATGATTATTTTCCTTGAACTATTATTGAATATGATTTTTATTTGAGTGATTGTGATCTATTTTGATGGAGTATGCTTAGTTTTAAGACTTTTGATGCTTCATACTTGGTATTTACAATTATTACTTTTGAAAATCTACTTGTTGCAATATTTTAGAATCAAATTAAACGAGAAAATTACATAAATATAAGTATTGGTTTAATCACTTTGAACTTGGAAAATAGTGGAATCTTAGCCTCGGTGTTTCTTTTAATATTGATATCATCTTTGATTGAGTTTGCTATAATTTTTAGTGAGTTTTCCATTTTAATATTAGAATTTAAGTCTAATTAATATCATTCACAAGTCTGAGAATCGAACCACTTTTACCACTATCTACAAATCACATCAATTTTTGGCGCCGCCGACGCGGACTTGTTTTTAGGGTTTTAGATTTTTTATTTTTTTTTTGTTCTTTTTTATGTTTTTGGGTATTTATCTTGTGTCTACAGGTTCTGGATCATAAAGAAAATTGAGCCAAAGAGTTTGGTGATTTCATAAAGACTTGGAGCTAAAGATTAAAGCAAAAAGAACATAAAAGAAGACAATTTTAGTTTAGGGTTTGTTTATTTTCTTTTTTTAAAAAAAAAAAAAACTGTATTAGGGTTATTATTTTTGTAATTTTTCTTTTGCTTTTGGAATTTTGGAATTTGGGACATTTTTTTATTACCTTATGGAAGGGTACTTTAAATATAAACTGTTTGCAGAGAAGGAGGACAATTACGATATTGTCTCTGCACCTTGGGTTCGTACACTAGACATCGGAGTCAGTGGCCCGAGTCGACTACAACCGATTCATCCCCTGTCTGGAACGGGAGGTAAGATTCTAAACACTCGCGAATCCCCTGTTAGCGAGTTACTGGACTCCTTCGTATGCATATATGTTGAGGACTGAATACTGACATTTATTTTTCTAGTAAAGGGCAAGGCCTGGCCATACAAGATAAGGGTTTGGATTTCATCACCGTTCTCTTCTTGCCCGCTTTAGGAACACGTAACCTACGCGAACCTAATCCTAAAATTTTGACTAGAACGGGACCGATAGGGTAACGAGCTTAACAGGAAAGTCATTCGAAAAATATTGGTTACTCTTTTAAGCATACTTCGAAGTTCTTGACGGTTTCTATAAGTTGAATGCGTGACTGCGCCGCCTTGTTATACCGGTGAGGCCTTGGGTATCAAAGCTCCACCAAGCTTCCCTCGCCTCTATTCAACTTACGTTAACTCGGATTGATTCCAGAGGGGTTTGCTTAAATTGTAACGAATTCCCGTTCGAAGGATTAAAAGATGGTCTAGAAACAATCTAAGTGGAGCCATCATGCTTTTTGTTTGCTAGAAATCAATAGGTTTGATTTGGTTGAGTCGGCCTTGATCTGTGTTTGCGTACCCTCCCAATTTAGAAAATTCTATTGTATGCCTGAACGTAAAAGAGACGCACTAGGTATATTTGTTAAAGAGAAACCTAGTAGTTCGAAGCGTCTCGATTACCTTAATCTAGAGAGTCCGACTTTTGAAGAGTCTGTATTTGAACGTACTTTGACTGAGGAGAGAATCCTTGTTTCTCTGATAGCGCAAGAAATGGCAACTTTGAAAGCTTTGTTGAATCCAACTAGGACTACTCGTCCCTCATGTATCAGGTTAGCTGAGACGGAAGCAACTTATGAACTTAAACCTGGGACCTTACAGCTGCTCCCAATCTTTTTAGGGAAAGAAAATGAAAACCCCTATTTCCATGTTAGGGACTTTGAGGAAATTTGTAGTACCCTCAGGATTAGAAACTTAGATGATGATGCTTTGAAACTTAGGTTATTACCCTTTTCCCTGAAAGATAAAGCTAAACCGTGGCTATATAGTTTGGCTTCCGGGTCAATCGAAATGTATGAACAACTTACATCTGCCTTTTTGAACAAGTTTTTCCCTAGGCACAAAACATCGTCTATTAGGACGCAAATCTGCACGTTTTCTCAACAGGAGGGAGAAACTTTGTATAAGTATTTGGAAAGGTTCAATGATTTATTAGCCCAATGTCCTCATCATGGTTTAGAGAAGGTTAGGTTAGTTCAGATCCTTTATAAGGGTTTAGATTATCCCACCACAACCACAGTAGAATCTATGTGTACTGGTGGATTTCAGAACCAAATAATTGATGATGCGATGACATATTTGCATGAAGTCGCCGAAAAAAGCCAACAATGGGAAAGTAGTAGGGGACCCCAGAAAACAATTCTTCTTAGCAGAGGAAACGTTAATAGGGTAGAAGGAGGCTATGAATCAGATGCCAAAATTGCTGCTATAGCGAAAAGGTTAGAAGCTTTAGAAGTGGGTAACACTAGTGGTAGATTAGAGCCTCTTTGGGAAGGCCAGAATAATGAAGAGCAAGCCAATGCTCTATATAATAACACTAGGTATGATAATCGTCAGAAGTTTGACCCATATTCAGAAACCTATAATCCTGGTTGGAGGAACCATCCGAACTTTTCATGGTCTAAGGGCCAGAGTCAGGGTAGTCTAATAATTCTAATGCTCCCCCAGGTTTTGGCTACACTAGGAATACATCAGGCCCAGAAAATAAAACGACTATCTTAGAGGAATCTATTAAGATGTTAGCAAAAACTCAGGAAATGTTAGCACAGAGCCATGTTAGTTTTCAACAGGAAACCAAGCAGAATTTTCAAACTAATGCTCAGAGCCTTGCTAAGTTAGAACTTCAAGTCGGCCAAATAGCTAAGACCTTAAGTGAGAGAGATAATGGTAGGTTCGCTAGTCAGACTAATCCCAATCCTAGAGGAGTTCATGAAGTAGGTACAAAACCATCGAATCAATTGAATGCTATTAGAACCCTTAGGAGTGGTAGAATAGTAGACAATCAGGTAACCATGCCCGATAATGAACATACTGTAGTTCACCCCTCAGGACCACTAGCTAAGGAAACTGGTAAAATTTCTGATGATGCCAACTCAGTCCTTGAGAGGTCTGATTCTGTGCCTAGAGCCCCATTTCCTCAGCTATTAGTACCAACAAAGAAGGAATCGAACTTTAATGACATATTGGAAGTTTTTAAGCAAGTTACCATAAACCTTCCTTTATTAGATGCAATTAGGAAAATTCCTGCTTATGCCAAGTTCCTTAAGGATATGTGTATGCGAAAGCGAAAACTTAGCGTCCATAAGAAAGCCTTTTTAGCTAGTCACGTAAGTTCAATTATTCAAAACACTACAACTCCAAAGTACAAAGACCCAGGTTCCCCTACCATTGCTTGTACAATAGGTAAACGTCGGGTAGAAAAAGCTTTACTTGACTTAGGAGCCAGTGTGAACCTACTTCCGTACCATGTGTACTTATAGCTAGGACTTGGTGAAATGAAACCTACTCAGATAACACTGCAGTTAGCTGATAGCTCTGTTAAAATTCCTCTAGGTGTTATTGAGGATGTCCTTATTGAGGTCGACAAGTTTATCTATCCAGTGGATTTCTTGGTCCTAGATACCCAACCTGTCCATGACACAGAGAACCAGATACCTGTGAGTTTAGGTCGCCCATTTTTAGCTACGTCTAATGCGATCATTAACTGTTGAAATGGTGTGATGAGTTTATCTTTTGGTAATATGACTATGTAGATGAACATTTTTAATGTCATTAGGATACCTCATGAGCTAGATGACACATGTGTTGAAGAGGTGAACATGATAAAAGCCTTAGTTCAGGAGTCATTACCAAACATTTTGTCTGAAGACCCCTTAGAAAGTTGTCTATCCCATTTTGGTTTAGATTTTGACGACGATAATACTATTGAACAGGTGAATGCTCTATTAGATTCTACCCCTGTGTTAGACACTGATAGATGGAAAGCTAGGTTTTAACCGTTACCAGTGTCTGAGACTACCCTAATTCCTTCTTTAGAAGAGCCCCCAAAGTTGGACCTTAAACCACTACCCGATACTCTAAAGTATGTTTTTTTAGGCCCATCTAAGACTTTACCTGTGATTGTAGCTTCCGATTTGGATAGTGATCAGGAAAGTAGGCTAGTAAATGTACTTCAAGAAAATAAGGAAGCTTTAGGATGGACTATAGAAGACATTAAGGGTATAAGTCCTACTGTATGTATGCATAAAATTCATTTAGAGGAAGACTCCAAACCTTCTAGGGAGATGCAACATCGACTGAACCCTAACATGAAAGAGGTTGTTCGAAAAGAGGTGCTTAAGTTGTTAGATGCGGGTATTATTTACCCAATTTCAGACAGTAAGTGGGTCAGCCCTGTTCAGGTTGTCCCCAAGAAATCAGGTATCACTGTAGTCCAGAATGATAATAATGAATTAATCCCAACCCGAGTGACCACGGGATGGCGTGTGTGTATTGACTATAGGAAATTGAACAAGGTCACAAGGAAGGACCACTTTCCCCTTCCCTTCATCGACCAGATGCTAGAGAGATTAGCTGGACATAGTCACTACTGCTTTTTATATGGCTACTCCGGTTATAATCAGATCGTTATTGCCCCAGAAGACTAAGAGAAAACTACTTTTACCTGTCCCTTTGGTACCTTTGCGTATAGACGCATGCCTTTCGGGCTTAGTAATGCCCCTGCGACTTTTCAGCGTTGCATGATGAGCATATTTTCTGACATGGCAGAACGGTTTTTAGAGGTCTTTATGGATGATTTTTCAGTGTTTGGTTCATTTTTTGATGGGTGCTTGCATCATTTGACATTAGTGTTGACTAGGTGTAAGGAAAAGAATCTAGTGCTTAATTGGGAAAAATGCCATTTCATGGTTAAATCAGGAATTGTGTTAGGGCACATCGTCTCTTCAAAGGGTATAGAGGTAGACAAAGCCAAGGTTGACCTTATTAAGACTTTACAGGTCCCAAAAACCGTAAAATATATTAGGTCATTCCTAAGGCATGCAGGTTTTTACCGTCGATTCATTAAGGATTTTATCTTGATTTCTAGACCTCTTTGCAATTTTCTTGCTAAAGATGTTAAATTTGTCTTTGATGATACTTGCTTAAAGGCTTTTGATAAGCTTAAAACTTTACTCACTACTGCCCCGATAGTCCAGGCACCTAACTAGAACCTACCCTTCGAAATTATGTGTGATGCTTCATATTATGTTGTAGGCCGTTGTGCTAGGTCAGCGAGAAAACAAATTACTCCATGTGATTTACTATGCTAGCAAAACTCTGAATGATGCCCAAATGAACTATACAACTACCGAGAAGGAATTGCTAGCCATCGTGTTTGCCTTGGATAAGTTTAGATCCTATTTATTAGGTTCTAAGATCGTAATCTATACTGATCATGCTGCTTTGAAATACCTTTTGTCTAAGAAGGATACCAAACCTAGATTGATTAGATGGATCCTTTTGTTACAAGAATTTTGTCCAGACATTAGAGACAAAATGGGTGCAGAGAATGTAGTAGCAGACCACTTGTCTAGGCTAGTTGTTAGTTCCCCTAATAATTCCCTTCCTATAAGGGACAGTTTTCCTAATGAACAATTGTTCTCTGTTTCGCAATCACCTTGGTATGCAAATATAGTGAATTATCTTGTTACTGGTCGAATGCCTCAACATTTGGGTAAGCAAGATCGTTCTAGGTTTTTAGCCGAGGTTAAGCATTTCTTTTGGGACGATCCTTATCTGTTTAAGTATTGTCCGGACCAGATTATTAGGAGATGTGTATCTGAGAGTGACCAGTTTAGTATTATCTCCTTTTGTCATGAACATGCATGTGGGGGTCATTTTAGTGCTAAGAAGACTGCTGCTAAGATTTTGCAGTGTGGATTTTACTGGCCTTCGTTGTTTAAAGATTCCCATAGTCATTGTGTTTCTTGTGAGCGTTGCCAGAAGTTATGAACCATTTCCCGTAGAAATATGATGCCTTTGAACCCTATTTTAGTGATTGAGGTCTTTGATGTGTGGGGCATTGATTTTATGGGTCCATTTCCTATTTCGTTTGGTTATCTTTACATACTTGTCGCTGTAGACTATGTGTCTAAGTGGGTTGAGGCGGTTCCGTGTAAAACGAATGACCACAGGGTCGTAGTCCAGTTTTTGAAAGAGAATATACTTACACGTTTTGGTACGCCGCGAGCTATAATTAGTGATGGAGGTTCACACTTTTGTAATAGACCGTTTAATGAAACAATACAGTATTACCCATAAAGTAGCAACCTCATATCACCCTCAGACTAGTGGTCAGGTAGAGGTTTCCAATAGGGAAATTAAACGTATTCTATAGAAAACAGTTAATCCAAATAGGAAATACTGGTCGTCGAGGCTTACTGATGCCTTATGGGCTTACCGTATTGCGTTTAAGACACCCATTAGAATGTCACCTTATCGTTTAGTATTTGGCAAGGCATGTCACCTGCCTGTTGAGTTAGAGCATCGAGCCTATTGGTCTATTAAGAACTTAAACTTTTCACTTGACAAGGCAGGAGCTCAAAAAAAGCTCCAGCTCAATGAGTTGGACGAGATTCGTAGAGATGCATACGATAGTGCTAAGGAGTATAAGAAAAAAATGAAACTTGTGCATGATAGGAATATTTTACGAAAGTCATTTTCTCCAGGTCAAAAATTTCTTCTGTATGACACTCGTTTGCATCTATTCACCGGGAAGTTGCGCTCTCGGTGGACCGGTCCTTTTGTGGTCTGTACTGTTTTTCCTCATGGCGTTGTTGAGATTGAGACACCAGATGGTAGTAGTTCTTCGAAGGTTAACGGTCAGCGATTGAAGCCATTTTTAGAGCCTTTTCCTTCAGGTGATGTTGAGGAGGTCCCTCTGGAGGACCCTGTTTACCTTGATTGACCATCGAGGCGATTTTGTAGGTCGTATAATATTTTTGTAGGTTTTTGGTTACACTTCACCCAGGTGCTATCTTTCTGACTTCTCTCTTTACTATTTCCTCATGTTACTTATATTTTTGGTATTGTCTTTTAATTAGAAACATTAAGGACAATGTTAGTTTTGAGTTTGGGGGTGGGGTAGAACTTTTTGTTACCTTTTCGTTGCAATAAATAAACTCCGGAGCCTAGAAATTTATCCCTATTAAGGATGGCACTAACCAATCTAAGTGGATGGAAGCATTTTGGTTTTAGGAGTTGAGGAACCAATCTGACTAGATGGCAACATCTAAAGAGTCTATTCATAAAAGCACATAGCTCAGGTGTTAGAAATAACATGATAGTTTCACCATATCTCGTTGAGTCATTTTCACTTCTGTTTTTATTTTGTTTTGTTTTTAAACTATGTTTCTCTAAGTGATTAGGTGGGGCTCACGATTCAAGTTGTTACCAATGTTAGGGTGAATTAGAGCGATTGAGATACAAAAAAAAAAAACTGAGACCAGATCATCAGACCAACTGGAATAAATTCAAAAAAGTCGACCACTAGAACCCTTATATATGCCAGTTGTGTTGACCTAGAGTTAGGATTACCAATCACCGGTTCCCTTGTATATGCCAGTGTGTTGATATTAGTCAGACTAGTATCTCAGTCCATTAGGATAGGTTCATTTTGGAGGAGGCCTTCAGACAGATATGAGAAACACCGTTCACCTAGTAAACATCAAAACCATCTATGTTTTTCTCTACATCCATCTTCTTGATCTATCCATGTAATTAGTTTTGATTCCAGATATTGATGTCCATAGTGCGACTATCTGAGTAGAACTCTGTCACTTATATATGAATTTTAGTATGCTAGAGTGCAAACTCATGTACATCAATTGGAATTTCGCATCAGGGTACTTCCTCATGTAGGCAATAAGTATGCCAACGAAGGAGATTCTTTAGTGCCTTCCAAGGTTCTGTGTAGATAGATACGGTATGGAGTATAAAGGTTTTGTGGGTATACCTCTGGTAAGCCCTCCGGAGACAACACTCTGCCACTAGGGACACCTAGGGGTTTAAAGGCTTATTGCATACGCTAAATGCAATCGACGATGCCTGCGACAGTGAGTTAGGATTTTATTTATATTTTATTTTTGCTCGAGGACTAGCAAATAATAGGTTTGGGGGTATTCGATAGACACATTTTTGTGTCCGATTTGTCTCGATTCTATATATTGTTAGGGCTTATTTTTTGTACTTATTATGGTGTTTTATTTATTTGTAGGTATTTTTGGCCAATAAACATTTTTCGAACCCCCGGTTTGGCCAATAAACATTTTTGGCCAATAAACACTTTTCGAACCCCCGGGTGCTTTTCGAAAAGTTGTCGGAAAGCACCCGGAGGACACTTGCTATTCGGAACCCCGGTTTGGATAAAGGGCACCCCCAGAACACCCCTTAAGGAAGCTTCTAAAGGCACCCCTACTCTGGTTAGGGGGCATCCCTGTTCTTCCCTATTTGAACAGAAAAATGGCGGGAAATATTTTGCAGTTGGGAACAAAATTAGGGTTCATGTTTTGGAGGGGTTTACACGAGATTCAATCTCGGATTTGTGTTGGGCTGGACTCAAGTTAACCAAACAGGGTTGGTAATGGATTTTGTTTTGATCGAATTTGGTTGAATCATCGAGATGACTCAAAACAGGAACATGAGTTTCTCGGGTCTCTGTTACATTGTTTTGGAGGAGTTTTAGCCGAGTTTTGCTCGTGGGATTGATTGGTAAATGGAAAGAATATCTTCCCAGAGATTCGACTATATCTTAGAGAGAGTTTGGAAGAGTAGAAACAACTGAGACGCGTAAACAGATGGGTTCCAGAGACGTGTAGAAAAGAGAAACAAAAGTCCGAGACTTTTGGTGGAGGGAAGTGGAATATTTCTCGGGATTTTATCGTCCTGTGAAGTATAAAAGTGCTGGAACGAGTCACAAAAAGAAGTACGCAACCTTAGGAGAAGTTTAGAACCCAACAGAGAAGAACCAGTCGAGTTGCAGGGCGAGTTACACCAGCAGGAGAAGAAGAAGAAGCTGAAGAGCAAACACCATTCAAAACAGTCGTTTTGTCAGTCTTAATATCTCAACACTTAGGCGTCTCAATTTTTAACACTGCCACAGTAACCAACAGGTCTCTGTAACAGTTCGTCGTTTGTAACAGCTTCTTTGTAGCGTCAATACAGCGTTGCAAACTGTCTGTTTTATTGTCTTCATTCCTCTTAATCAACTTTTGAACCATAAACCAATATTTTAAGCAAGTGATTAATATGAGGAGCTAAACCCCATTGCTGAGGCGATAGAGGAAGCTATTTTTCCAACAAAAAGTGGTATATTCTATTTTATCTTTTTATTTGCAATAATTATATGATTATTTGCCTTGAACTATTATTGAATATGATTTTTATTTGAGTGATTGTGATCTATTTTGATAGAGTATGCTTAGTTTTAAGACTTTTGATGCTTCATACTTGGTATTTACAATTATTACTTTTGAAAATCTACTTGTTGCAATGTTTTAGAATCAAATTAAACGAGAAAATTGCATAAATATAAGTATTAGTTTAATCACTTTGAACTTAGAAAATAGTGGAATCTTAGCCTCAGTGTTTCTTTTAATATTGATATCATCTTTGATTGAGTTTGCTATAATTTTTAGTGAGTTTTCCATTTTAATATTAGAATTTAAGTCTAATTAATATCCTTCACAAGTCTGAGAATCGAACCACTTTTACCACTATCTACAAATCACATCACGTACCTCATTTATACTTACGCCGGCGTCATATAAATCATATGTCATCACGCTAGCACATTTATCTAACATGTTTTCATCTTCATATGGATCTTATTGATTTGCATTACTGCGATCCTTGATTGTGGCACGAAGATATTCAACGTGATTGCAGTGTTCAGAACGACCAATCTTTCCCAAAAAGTACTCTTAGCCTATACATATTACCTTCGTTATATTATAGGCTACCATTTTAAAAGTTTTAAAGAGATTATGAAATTGAACGTCCAAATTTATAATATTTGAGATTTATGTTTTCAGCCCCATTAATTGAGTCTCTAAAGAACTCTCTTTTCTGACATGTATGTTTTGTTTTGCACTCAAATAAGAAGTGAAAAAATAAAAAGTGAAATGAATTATATTACTACCTCTGTTTTTGGAAAAGTGATACTTTCACTTTTTCATTTTAGCCTAAAAATAGGCCAAATTGAAAAAGTGAAAGTAACACTTTTTCAGAAACGGAGGGAGTATATGAAAATGATCAAGCTATATTGTTTTCCTCCATAGAGGGTAAAAGACGATAAGAGAACTCATTTATTCTAAACAAATAAGAAGCACAACTATATGCCTCTTTAGCTAATAAATCTACAAAATTGTTATCTTCTCTGGAACATAACTTCATTTCCACCAGTTAAAACTAGATAAAAGACTTTAATAAACAAACTATTACTAGGGATGCACAAGAACCGGTTGAGAAGACCTGTACCGGAGTGGAACCGGAAAAACCGGATCGGTACCGTACCGGAACCAGTGTAGCCGGTACAGGGACCGGGACAGAAAATGAGTACCGGGATAAAACAGGTACAGAGAACGGTTCTTGGCTTGGGACCGGCTTGTACCGGACCATAAGTACCGGTTCATATGAGCCGTTCAGATCTTGAGCTATGTTTAATCTAAGCCGTCCATCCTAGGTAAATAGTAAAGACTATCGTGAGAAGTTCACTCATCACTTAAGTCGTCATTTTTCTTCATGTTTTTTTCTCCAGAGAGCAGCGACAGCCCATTCTCTTATCTGTTTGATTCCATCCTAATCGATCACTTGATTCACTTCTTCTTCTTCACCATCTAGTCAGGTAATTCTTCTTCTCCTTCTTGTTCTATTTAGGGTTTGATTGTAGATTGATTTAGGGTTTTCATGGTTAGGGTTTTAATAATTTTAACAAGAAGTTAAGATTATCTAATGGGTTCTATACTTAGATTGATTGTAGATTAATTTAGGGTTTTCATCAATTTCTTTGATTTATGTGTTTATTTCAAAATGGGTTTTGGTTTTTGATAAATTTTGATGTTTTGATAATCTTAGTTTCGTGTATGTTTGACAACAATATCTTCATAGAAATCAACCACTGGGTGGGTTTTGAAAGCAGAAGCTCATTCTAGTCTTCTAACTAGCACTCAATAAAGGTATACCTTATGTTATGAAATCAGTTTCTTATTATTTTAGAATCCTATTTAGGGCTTAATCGGTTTCTTACTATTTTAGATTTGTTGATTCAAATACTGACTTAGTGTATGTTATTGCCAGTGTTTGTTAGATGACCACATCAAATTCAACTCCAACTACAAATGCAACTCCAACTACAAGTAAAACTAAACAAACATAAGTTGGATCATCCTCTCAAGCTGCATCTCACACAAATGAATCTGAAACTGCAACTCCAACAAGTACAGCTGAAGCAGTTGAAGTTGGTGATAGCAAAAAGAAGCACGGCAAAGTGAGATCAACTGTTTGGTTGGAAATAACTAGGATAAATGATGATCTTGATGAATTTCATCATTGCCACAAGACATATGCTGCTCACAATGACAATAATGGCACTTCTGAATTACGAAAGCATTTGAATAGATGTCTGAGAAATCCTAACAGGAAGAAAGAAAAGGGACAACCATCTCTGTTGATGCCACCCCAAAAACCAGGTCAGGATGGTAAACTTATTGCTCATACTTACAGTTATGAAAGGTTAAGAAGGCGTCATGTTGAGTGGATAATTACGGATGAAATACCTTTTAGAAAAGTATAAGGGTCAGGCTTTGTGACAATGATGCAAGAGGCACAACCTAGGTTCAAGGTTCCAGGACGTATGACAATTTATAGGGATATTTTAAAGATGTATGTAGAAGAGAAGAATAACCTAAAAACTTACTTCTTGACATCTAAGCAGAGGATATATTTGACAACTGACACATGGACATCACCAAATAATTTTAATTATATTTGTGTAACCGCTCACTACATTGATCAGAACTGGAAACTGCAGAAGAGAATACTCATGTTTTGTCAAGTTGAAGGCCACACAGGTAATGCAATCAATGAGAAGCTGGTGGATTGTTTGAAGGATTTGGGTCTAAAAGATGTATTTGGTGTCACTCTAGACAATGTCAGCGCCAACACAGTAGCTACGGATCATCTGCAAAAAGTTGTTACTAGCTGGACATGATCACCAATTAGAGCTAAATATTTACATGTAAGATTCTCACTTCACATCATTCTGGTCTTTTCTATTAACTTTAACTAGTATTATTCATACATGTTCATTAATAATCATAGATTCATAATATGAGACTTGACTGGACATTGAGTGAGTTGAGTTAGAACTTTGAAGTACACTCTGAATTAATGTATGTGTTACGAAATTTTATGTTTCTCCTTATATGTTTATTTCTTATTGTTGTATGGGTTCTTTTAGTTCTCTATTCAAGTTTGTTCTAGCATGTGGCTGCTGTCATATGTTGTAAGTAAACGTATGATTTGGGTGTTCTTTTTCTTTATATTTTGTGTTTCAGCAGTTTATATTGTTTCAGTTGTTGTTTGTTATAAGGGTTTTTCAGTTCTCATATGTTTTAGTTTGTGGGTTTTACTCAAGTACTATGTTGAAGTACATGCATGATGTGGGTGCTCTTTTTCTTTATATAAATGTGTTTCAGAAGTTCATGTCCTGGTTCACTGCTTGTTAGTATTACTTATAGACAATTAGACATAGTTCTGATTCTTCTGAATTTGTGTGTGGTTTTCTTCTTATACACATAGTTCTGAATTTGTTAGCATCTTATGACTAATTTTTCTTGATAATTTGTTATCAGGTGAGGTGTGCAGCCCATGTTCTTGCTCTTGTCATAAAAGATGCAGTTCGACTCTTTAATGAATCAGTTAAAAGGATAATGTCAGTTGTAAAATATGTTCTTAGTTTTATTCTAAGCCCTGGTTCCTTTAATACACCAAACAGGTTTCTTTAATAAACCGATTGCGCTTCCAAAATAGGCCAACTGGGCTTCAATAATAAGTCACGGGTTTCTTTAATAAACCAATTGTGTTTCATTAATAAACCGACCGGTCTTCCAAAATAAGCCAACTAGGCTTTAATAATAAGCCATGAGTTTCTTTAATAAACCGACTGAGCTTCCAAAATAAGCCAACTAGGCTTCAATAATAAGCCATGCGTTTCTTTAATAAACCAACTAGGTTTCATTATAAACCGACTGGGTTTCAAAATAAGCCAACTAGGCTTCAATAATAATCCATGGGTTTCTTTAATAAACCAACTGGGTTTCATTAATAAACCGATTGGGCTTCCAAAATAAACCAACTGGGATTCAATAATAATCCATGGGTTTCTTTAATAAACCGACTAGGCTTCCAAAATAAGTCAACTATGCTTCAATAATAAGTTATGATTTTCTTTAATAAACCGACCGCTTGTTTGTGTGGTATGCACATGCACCATTTTAATGGGGTACAAATATCATCCCCTCTTAATTCTCAACTCGTTGAAGAATTAATAAAATCAGAACAAATTAACCGTCGCGGCTCGTTCAATTTCGCCTTATACCGTTCATCGAGCAACCTTTCGTGGCCTTGGACAGCTTGTTGCATAGATTTGCCCCAAACATGGCTTAGTAACTCGTAATGCCAAAAATGCACTTAACCATATCATAAGGCACTATTCCTTAATTATCAAACATGTTCAAAGTACCAATAATGTACATAAAACTCAAACACCAAATATGTGGGCATGTTATGTCCTCTTGCTCTTCCTTTAGCTAATTAATGCCCCGCGTTAATCGTTATATCACTACCATCTTTTCCTTTGTAGGGTCTTATTGCTGTCATCACTTGAGTCATAAGCCCACGTGTTAATCCCTTCCTATATATCAGAAAGAACATGTCCCCTCATGATTTCACTTCGTGTCACTTCTTCCATAAGTGACCGACTTGGTATTTTATCAGCATTATCCAATTTCCGCACACACTACCGAGTAAGTACTCGCTCCCGTCTTTGCTTCGACGTCTCGTTTTAACGATCAACTTGCTATCTTCTGGTCTGAAATCAAGGTATAAGCCTCATAACTCCATTAACCCTTTTCCACCTTTTCTTCCATCGTCTCCTCTTTGTTGTATGTTGCCAGAAAACATAAAAAAATTTAGCCTGAGACTCTTAGTATCCTTGGTTTCTAGTATACACATATATCCCTTTACTAGATATATTTATACACTCTTTACTTCACTCTTTAGAAATAAATCCAACTTTCACTTATTAAAATCACTACTCAACTTGAAGTTTTGTAGGCCGCGTGTTGCGCTCTAAATCTGGACGACGGAGGCTGTTGACACTGCGGGGCTAATTAAGACTTTACAAGATCTCGTGCTCTAAGTTGCAATATTAGCGATCTTTGTAACTAATTTTGGTAACACATTTCTTTAAAAGATAAACAAGACTTTCCTTTACCGCATATAATTATGATCCTCCGGTAAAAGCTTTGTGTTTAATATTTCTCAGTCTTTATTTGCTTTCGTAACCGCCAGAATATGCATACTCTTGATGTTAAAAAAAGATGTTCCTTTGACCATAGTAGACCATGTATATTTGGGGACAATAGTTTTTATTTAATTGTATACTAGCTTTCCCTTCTCCATGGGACTCCATCCTAAAATAACATTAATATTTCACTTCTTCCTAAAATCTTTATAACCATATATTTTACTTAGTCTGGGATTCCACTTCCCGTGTATTTTGTTTCTTGTACAACACTATGTATTGTCGAGCAAAGTTATGCAGAATTAGTTCTCCTTCTTTGCCGAGCGCCGCCTATTTTCTTCATAGATTCTCAAGAGGTAAGCCTTCTTTCTTATTGGTCCTTTAATAACTTTGAACGCGGCTTCTAATACCCCAAATCCAACTTTAGTTTTTAGAAATAATGGAAGGTGGAAAGAAAAATTCTCTTTAATTTTTTGAAATCAGTCTTCGAAGTAGATTACTTATCTCGTCTTTGTCGTTTTTCTTTACTTACCGCCCCGAGCCTCCAAACTAACACCAGACATGGTAGTAAACTCCTTTGATTGACTAACCTCCATTCCGTTGATTGGTGTCAGCTTCGTATCTTGCGGTCGACGAGACTAAGGTACTCATCAACTGTCTCTTTCCTTTCTTTCCTATTTCTCTTTGTTGTCTTCTTCTGCCGTTGTTTAGGCTTTTTTTTTTCTTTCTATCATCTAGATAAAAAGACTCAACGATATTTAACTCCTTTAACTGTTAGCATTTTCCATCACCGATTCCATTGACGTCAACTTGGTATGTATCACTTACGCTGCACTTTTCATCTTTAGCTTATGAATTAATAAAATAAAGTAAAACATAATGCATATGTCTAGCTTTTTCTAGTGCCTCCTTTGATCGTTTTTTCCTTTCGGCAAGTACTTCTTTAATAAATACATGCGTGTGCTATGTTGTGTTCTTGATTCTGACAAGAACAAAGATAGATTCATAAACTAAATTTATAAAATATCAGAATCGTTTAAGACTTATCTCGTCGACCGTTCCACTACCAGGATATGCATCCATTTGCCACAGATATTTGATTGTATTAGAATTGAAACGCTTTACATTGTCAGAGATAAACATTGTTGGTTTATATTCCATGGCTAAAATCGTGAATATGTATTGCCAACATCCTTAACAAAGGTATTGTTTCTTTATTCGTTATTGGTTGAAACAAACAAGTATACGACGCCTCCCTGGTGTAGCGGGTAATGGACCTACAATATCCAATCCGTAATTGTTGATTAACCATCGGCTCATAACAAAATGTAGCTCGCTTGCTGGTCTCTTTAATAGAGGGTCGTAGTTGATAGGCCACACACTTCAACTCCTTTGCGCCAAAATTTTACCTCCAGAATGATTCCCACAACACCCTTCACGTTCCTCCGCCAGTAATTGGTTCCTATATCTCAACTCACGCAATGCATGTACGGTTTCATTGCAATCTTTTTTTTTCCTGCAGAGTTCACCCTCGATCAGAGTATATCTCCGTGCGTTCTTTAATATTTTCATTTCGCTCTTTTCACTCCATTTTGAACTTCAGATTTTATTGAAATACTTTATTTCACTTTTCTCTTTATTAGAAAAACGTTTGAGCCCCTTAATAATCAAATCATTTCGTTTTTGTTTCTCAATTGATTATAAAAACCCTCCCAAGGCGTTCATTTCTTCAATCCTAGCCGCGCCTATTACTTGCAGTGATACTGAAAGCCATGTCTCATATTGTTCGACATCCTTTGCACGTTGATTTTAATTGCGTGCTAGGAGAAACTTTAGCCGCCCTCATTATCTGTAGAGATATTTCTAAATACCAAAGACGCCCCCAAGTGAAGCGGGAAATGGAGCTAATATCAAACTCCTTACTTGCAAAATGTCATGGGGCTTAAGATTATGTATTTTCTCTGTTTCCAGCTTTCTTTCTGGGTCCGCCATGATTTTTTTTTGTTTCCAATCACCCTCAAAATGTTGTTCTTGTGTGGCGTGTCTTTCAATACTTCCAGACCCCTTCGCATGTGTTGTTACGCTCCTTACGTGGACGTTGATTTGTTCTGTCACTTCCAGAACGTAATAAAGTTATTTCTTCAAGTTCCATTTTTTTTTCTCCGATGCAAGTTTGAGTCGCTTGTTTTCCGTTTTCAACTCCTGGAAAGGCTTACGTATAACCTAGTTGATAGGAGTCACTCGTGGGCTGTTAACCTGCGTATTACGTGGGTTGTTAGCTTGCGCGGCTTGTGGGTGAGTCCGCACACCTCTATTAGCAATGTCCTCTTGACGACGCTCCTGGATGCTCAGGTGTTGACTTTGAATCCCTCTTTGACGATTGAGGCTTCCGCTATTGGTCTGGGGAGGTGATCTATGTATCCAAACATTGTTTCCCGGAGACTCAAAGTGGATCTCACAGAACTAGCGGCCGATGTTGTTGATGAAACAGACGTTTCCCTTCCGTCTCTTTCGTCTTGGTTAGTTTGGACGACAACGCTCCTTAGAGTTGGATTGTTAGCACGTTGACTTGAAGGATTTCCGGTAGGTACATCAACGTCCATTCGATTTTCTCTTGAAGAATACATATGTTGCTCTTTCTTTCTTAACCTTGCTTTTAACAACTTTTTATACTCGCAACGTTTCTGGAACTGTCTGCAACTCTGGATCACAACGTTCTGGATCTCAACGTTTCTGAACACTTTCTGCAACTCTGGATCGCAATGTTCTGGATCACAACGTTTTTGAATCTTTCTGCAACTCTGGATCACAACGTTCTATATCACAACGTTTCTGAAAACTTTCTGCAACTCTGGATCGCAACGTTTCTGAATCTTTTGGTAACTCTGGATCGCAACGTTTTTTATTACCAGACTTCTAGCAACGTTTCGGACTTTTTGAAACTTTTTCCGAGAACGTTCAACAACTTTTGGATAGCAACGTTCTATGTAAAAAAGACCTTCAACAGCGTTTCAGAATTTCTGCAACTTTTTTGAAAACGTTGTGAAGTCATTTTTTCTTTCTTTCCCTAACGTCTTTGAAACCCTAATTCTCAAAAACAGTTGGAAAGAAAAACTTTTCTCAAAGGGGGAGCGCGATCTTTTGCTTGGGTCACCTTAGTCGGCGCCAAAAGATGTTGGAGCAAAAATATTTACCCCAACACTCCTCGAGATGTGTGTAGATTGATTGAATCTCCATCGTAGATCCAATTCCTCTGGAAACTGTTGATGAAAGCTATGATTGATGCTGAAAAAGGTGGGGGTACCTGCAAAGACACTATGATGCTAAAGTTAGAGGGAGTTCTTAAGCAGGTGAGTTGTGGAGAAAAATAATAGAAATTGTGTACCTTTTGAGTTGGATTTTGGCCTCTATTTATAGGCATAAAATCCTAATCTAGTTCCATAATAACCCTAAATTTGTGGTTGTCCAAAATAACCACAAATATTTTTACGTATTCCTTAATATTTGTATCTATCCATGAAGATCCATGTTTATCTTGAAAGATCCTTGTATATCTTGACAAGATTTGAGTTTATCTTGGAAGATCCTTGTCTATCTTCACAAAATTTGAGTATATCTTGGAAGACCCATATTATCTTCTCAAGATTTGTGTATATCCCCACAATATTTGTATCTATCTTGAAAGATTCGTGTCTATCTCTTCAAGATTTGTAAATATCTTGGAAGATCCTTATTTATCTTCCAAGATTTATGTCTATCTCAAAATGACTTCCAAAATAAGTCCTTTGGGCTTCTATAATAAGCTAGACTGGGCTTCTATTCTAAGTCCCGGCTCCTTTAAATAAATGATGTAATTTTTACAGTGGTAAGAAAGGGGTTTCTCGGACCTGTGAAGTAGATTTTAGACTCAAATTATAAATTTAATCTAGCAAATAAAATAAAAGACAATGACAATATTGAAAGATTACCGGGAATCAGGATTCCACCAAACTCATATTCTATGGTTCATCTATTAATTCTTACACAATTATAGCACCAAAAATAATAATTATTTACTCTAAATATTTGCCAAGGTCGATTTTATAAAATATTAATTGTAAATGGTAGGCATGAGTTATCAAAACATTTAAGCTAAGCATAACTCATCAAACTAAATGACAACTAATTAATTTAAAATCATAATTCAAATTATATTAATGAAAAAGTCATAAAAAGAATTAAATAAAGTTACCATATGATGAGAATTGGATTCTTCCGTCATCCCAGTGATGGGGTTTAGCTCATGATATCAAACACTCACTGCATAACTCATCAAACTAAATGACAACTAATTAATTTAAAATCATAATTCAAATTATATTAATGCAAAAGTCATAAAAAGAATTAAATAAAGTTACCATATGATGAGAATTGGATTCCTCCGTCATCCCAGTGATGGGGTTTAGCTCATGATATCAAACACTCACTCAGAAGAACAATCCACAGCTCAAAAAGGTGTTTTATTGAAGAAAAAGTGCTAATACAGATATTCGCAACGTTTATAAGTGTTGCAATTGAACAGTTATAGAAACGATAAAAGATATGTGTTGTAGAATGAACGACTGTTGTTGGGCGTAGTATGTTCTTCGTGTTCTTCTTCTACACCAGCAGAAACCCGATTCCTGCAACTTCAATTTCTCAACTATGTTTTATTTCAAACTTCCCCAAACTCTCTATACCCCTTTTTGGACTCCCAGCAACATATTTATACATAACAGGGTTCTTGTAACTCGAGAAAATCCTTGGAAAATATGATTTTTCTTCTCGCCAAAGTCTCGATATTTCCTTCCTTCTTTAACTCTTCTACACATCTTTCAGCTGCCCAATCTCCCAAAATAAAATCTCAAGATATTTTCTCCTCTAAATCTTGCACATAACTTCCTTACAGAGCCGATATTGTTTCCTTGTTTCCGTGTATAACATCTTCTTCCCTGTTTTAGTTAACTACTCAAATATACGAAGATTTGAATCCTTATTTTAGTCCCAACACGTTACTGATTCTGTAAGTTTCTAATAATATGGTAAGAAGATATCATGCGCAAAATCTCCCAAAATCCCGAGAAGTTTTCTCACCTCCTGCTTTACCAATAATCAAAGTTGTAGCCAATTTTAGCCATATAAAACAACTATATGTTCCCTGTCCAGTCCATTCAAGTCCAACCCAACAGATTTGACGCTTTAGTCTAACTAAATCACGTCCGAAATCGATTTAGAAAAATAGTCAGTTGACTGCACAATTTCCCGCCCAAACCAAGGTTTAAACGATGAAGAAAAAGGCGCCCGTTAACCATAGTAGGTGTGCCATTATCCGTGGGGAGCAAATAGTAGATCTGGGGTGTAAACAATGGTGAGTTACCCCTTACCAACTAAGTGCCCCTTATCCATTTGAGGAGTGTAAATAACACTTTTCTGGGGTGCCTTTACCACTTCGTCTGGATTCCAATAACATTTCTTCGGGGTGCCTTTAGTAATTCCTGCCAGTGGTCCCAATACCACTTTTCGAGCCAATTTCTCTGCAAAAAGTGTTTTCAGGCCAAAAACACCTACAAAGACATAAAAAGCCATAATAAATACAAAATTGAGCACTAACTATACATGTAATTGAGATCAAAATAGACACATAAATGCGTCTATCAAATTCCTAACAAACTTATTATTTGCTAGTCCCGAGCAAATCAAATCTACAAAATAAAATCCTAACTCACTGTAGCAGGCATCGCGCTTGCACTTAGCGTGTGCAACAAGCCTTTAAACCCCTAGGTGGCCCTAGTGGCCTAGTTATAGTCTCGGGAGCGTTTACAAGAGATATACCCACAAAACCTTTACTCCATACCCTATCTATCTACGCAGAACCTTGAAAGGCACTAAAGAACCTCCTTGGTTGGCATACTCTCATTGATTATAGGAGGAAGTACCCTGATGCGAAATTCCAATTGTTGTACACGAGCTTGCACTCAAGCATACTAAAATTTATATATAAGTGACATAGCTCTACTAAAATAGTCTTACTATGGACATCAATATCCGGAGTCAACAAATCACATGGATAAATTAAGAAGATGGATATAGAGAAAAACGTAGATGGTTTTGATGTTGACTAAGGTGAACGGTGTTTCCCATATCTGTCTAAGAGAAAAACGTAAATGGACTGAGATACTGGTCTGACAAATATCAAAATAACTGGAAAATACAAGGGAACCAGTGATCGATAATCCTAATTCTAGATCAACTCTGTTAGAGCACTGCTCGGTCGAACTCGCGTGTGTTGCTATCTCAAGCATGTTTGTCAATGTTAGTGATCAAAAGTATAAATCTTGATTTCTAGTCTACTTATAACTAAGTCTCGGACTAGGATAGAAAGTGTAGTTGAGCTCAAGACTCCATGGCGATCATCATACAAATACGAAGAACTACTCAGGGAACTGGTGGAACTTCATCGACTAAAAGGTGTGTGGAGACTTGAACTTATCTATCACTCAAAAGTCTATCTACTATCTCGAGACAAAAGTCGTTTTGCTATATAGAATTTGATTATACACATTTGCTATTTCGAGCCGAGTTTACCTCGCTTATCTATTTCTCGAAATATGTGTTGGTAAGCTTTCGCTTTGGCCAAGTTCATCTTTGCTAGTGAAGAAAGTCATGTTAAGTTTCAATCACTTTAAAATGGCTTTGACGAAAAATGGTTTGTGAACAACAACTATATAACATCCTCTAAGAGTGTTTCAATGATTGAAATGAGAGTTTAGATTATATAACTATGGTTGAATACAAGAATTGTGTGGTAACTCATACATGTATAAGTCCTTATTCCTTGAACCAAAGTATGCGTACTTTGCTACACATGAAAAACCGGAATTAGAGTCCGTGTACCCAGTCCGCGTACTGTTCGAGGTTCTCATCCCGATAATTTCTGCTGGAGTTTGTGAACTAAAAACAAACTTATTCCGGGTACTTAAGTCCGCGTACTTAAGTTGGTTATTTTCTAAGAACGATTATTCATGAACTTAAACTTATATAAACTAAGGAATGCAAGTTTGCAAACCGTGGCTATAAAGTTCATGAAATGATTCGAGTAAATCAAATCGTTTTTGTTTCAATTGTGTCTATTATAAAGATCTAAGCAATTGAACAACTCTCTAACTAGTTCATTTGAGTCATTTGAACTAGTTATGGTGAAGATGAATAAGGTTGATATGAAAGTGCTCATATGGATAACCATTTGGTTAACTACTATTGAACCAACTAGATGTGCATGTTTGGGTACGGTTACACAAACCTAGATAAAAGTGCATTTCATTTGTGTGTAACAAGCTAAGTTTCGATCTAACGGTTGAAAGATATTAGCTTGAATCTAATAAGGTTTTCATCCAACGGTGAATATTGAATGCTTTGTTACTAAGCTAACATTGATTGCAAACCCTGATTTGAAAGAATATATAAGGGAGAACTCTAGAATATGGGAAATCTATTCCCCACACCTCCTGTGTGATACTAGTTGTATAATCTATGGTCAATTATCCTTTAACCTTAGGTTTCTATCAAGACCCTGTAGGTTAACGACTTGAAGACTTCATTGAGATTGCGAAGCCAGACCGATACTACTTTTCTTGTAGTTGTGTGATATGATCTTGTTGTTTCTATCGTACTAAGTACAATCGTAAGATTGGCTTGTGAGATTGATTTCTCCGATAGGCAAGATATAAAAGAAGTCACAAACACCTTCGTCTCATCGTTTTTGATTCCGTAATATCTTCTTTCGCTAGTCGATTAAGATTATTATGAGGTGATTGATAATACTAGGCTTTTCTTCGGGAATATAAGTCCGGGTTATCATTTGGTTCCTGTTCACCTTGATTTATCAAAAGACGGAACAAAAACTCGTAGGTATTTCTGTGGGAGACAGATTTATCTATTATCATAGATTTTTTTGTGTGATACAGATTTGTTTATTAAAGTCTTCGAATTTGGGTCGTAGCAACTCTTAGTTGTGGGTGAGATCAGCTAAGGGAATCAAGTGTGTAGTATCCTGCTGGGATCATAGACATATGGAGCGGAACTGTACCTTGGATCAGTGTGAGATTGATCGGGGTTCAACTACAGTCAAGACCGAAGTTAGTTTGTAGTAGGCTAGTGTCTGTAGCGGCTTAATATAGTGTGTGTTCAATCTGGACTAGGTCCCGGAGGTTTTCTGCATTTGCGGTTTTCTCGTTAACAAAACTTCTGGTGTCTGTGTTATTTCTTTTCCGCATTATATTTTGTTATATAATTGAAATATCACAGGGTGTGCGTTGAATCGATCACTTGGGAATCCAACCTTTAGTTGTTGATTGAAATTGATTGATCCTTGAACATTGGTCTTTGGTACTGTTCAAGTGATTTCTCTCGTATTCAATTAGATTCGCAGATTTCTATTTGCTTAAGTAAAGTATTGAATCGAGAAAGAGAGATATAACTCTTTGATATACTTTTATTAAGATTGAGTTTGACTGTCTAGTTGATTCTCTTAAAAGTATATTAGAGTTAGTCCATACAGATTGTTAATCGAAATATTGGGTGTGGTTGTTGTACCCCCGCTTTTTCAAACTCAGCTAGCATATACAAGGGAACCAGTGGTCGATTTTATTGAACATTAACTTTTTTTTAATAACTAACAACATGATTAGATCTTGCGGATCCAAGCGCATGATTCTTGTAGCAGATTACATAGTAATTCCCGTGGATCCTGCGTTCCACGCTTGTTTAGGCGACGGAGACAGGGAGAACGCACACATATTGTTATCCAAGTGTTAATATTTATTCCAATTGGTCTGATTGGTATGTTTTTTTTTTAGTAACTCAATCACTCTACTCTATCCCAGCAGTGGTAACGATTCGATGCGTATGCCCCACCAAATCACTTAGAGAAACATATTTAAAAGAAATAAA
The DNA here is from genome assembly GCF_003573695.1 of Papaver somniferum. Classification (NCBI taxonomy): domain Eukaryota; kingdom Viridiplantae; phylum Streptophyta; class Magnoliopsida; order Ranunculales; family Papaveraceae; genus Papaver; species Papaver somniferum. Next base: position 180,664,894 of record NC_039359.1, read on the forward strand.
GGAAAAACATAAGGTGAAAAGGACTCAACGAGATATGGAGAAACTACCATGTTATTTCTAACACCTGATCTATGTGCTTTTATAAATAGACTCTACAACTAAGATGATTGCATATAAGATGTTTTTTTTTCATGGGTTCCTCAATTTCTACAACCAAGATGCTTCCATCCACTTAGATTAGTTAGTGCTATCCTCAATTGGCACAAATTTCTAGGCTCTGGAGTGTAATAATGCAACTAAAAACTAAAGTTTCTCCCATACCCCCAAACTTAAATCTAACATTGTCCTCAATGTTCTAAAGATAAAATTAAAAGCATGAACAAGGAGAAATTGTTACCATTTAAAGTAAAAGAGTTAAGGAAAGATAGTATTGTGTTTCATGAGCATGGGTTACCTCCCAAGTAGTGCTAAGTTTAAAGTCTTCAGCCAGACGTCAAATGCCACAAAATGGCTAATTACCCTTAAATCATATATCAATAGTCGAAACAACTGTGGATCAACAATACTAAATAAAACTGCCACAATTTTAAGACAACTGTACCGAATTAGATAAATAAATAAATATAGCAAAACCTGATCCAACACTTCTTGCAAGACAACTGGGTTTATCTGTGGCGCCCATTTGGGCTTCATATGAGTGTCTTGACAAATAGACTCATTCGAACAACATGCCTCTAATAGATGGATTTCCTCATGGACAATATCAAGAGGATCACGTGGTGGAGTCGGAAGAGACTCAAGTAATACCTCAGGCACACTAGGCTCGATTCCCAAGTTAAGGACTTTTAATGGGGATACTTGACCATCACTACCCCCAAACTTAAGGTAGTCAGTATTCTCAGACTTTTAATGGGCGTAGTATGTTCTTTGTGTTATTCTTCTACACCAGCAGAAATCCGATTCCTGCTCTGTTTTATTCCAAACTTCCCCAAACTCTCCGTACCCCCTTCTTAGACTCCCAACAACATATTTATACATAACAGGGTCCTTGTAACTCGAGAAAATCCTTGGAAAATATGATTTTTCTTTTCGCCAAAGTCTCGATATTTCCTTCTTTCTTTAACCCTTCTGCACATCTTTCAGCTGCCCAATCTCCCAGAATAAAATCTCAAAATATTTTCTCCTTTATATCCTGCACATAACTTCCTTACAGAGCCGATATTTTTTCCCCTGTTCCCGTGTATAACATCTCCTTCCCTGTTTTAGTTAACTACTCAATATAAGAAGATTCGAATATTTATTTTAGTCCCAACACGTTACTGATTCTGTAAGTTTCTAATAATATGGCAAGAAGATATCATGCGCAAAATATCCAAAAATCCCGAGAAATTTTCTCACCTCCTGCTTTACCGATACTCAAAGTTGTAGCCATATAAAACAACTATATGTTCCCTTTCCAGTCCGTTCAAGTCCAGGCCAACAGATTTGACGCTTTAGTCTGATGAAATCATGTCCGAAATCGATTTAGAAAAATAGTCAGTTGACTACACAATTTCCCGCCCAAACCAAGGTTTAAACGATGAAAAAAAGGCGCCCCCTAACCAGAATATGGGTGTCATTAGCCGTGGGAGTGCAAATAGTAGATATGGGGTGCAAACAATGGTGAGTTACCCCTTATCAACTGAGTGCCCCTTATCCATTTGAGGATTGTAAATAACACTTTTCTGGGGTGCCTTTACCACTTCGTCCGGAAGCCAATAACATTTATTCGGGGTGCCTTTAGTAATTCCTCCCAGTGGTCCCAATACCACTTTTCGAGCCAATTTCTCTACGAAAGTGTATTTCTCCAAAAACACCTACAAAGACATAAAAGGCCATAATAAATACAAAATTGAGCACTAACAATACATGTAATTGAGAACAAAATAGACACATAAATTCTTCTATCAATAAACCAAACGGATTTCTTTACTAAACTGACCGGGCTTCCAAAATAAGCCAACTAGGCTTCGATAATAAGCCATGAGTTTCTTTAATAAACCGATTGAACTTCCAAAATAAGCTAACTAGGCTTCAATAATAAGCCATGGGTTTCTTTAATAAACCAACTGGGTTTCATTAATAAACCGACCGGGCTTCCAAAATACGCCAACTGGGCTTCAATAATAAGCCATGGGTTTCTTTAATTAACCGACCGGGCTTCCAAAATAAGAACGATTTTTTGGGAACCATGGTTTTTTTTTGGGGACCATGGTTCTCTTTTTAGTAAGACATTTAGAAGTAAAGTACAAACACCCCTTATCCAAATACTTTTGTCAACATCAAAATTACCCTTCCTAATTAAGTTAGTGTAATCATCAGTTAGTGGAATCAAACTTTGTTAATTAGTGATTAGTGTAAGATAAAATGAATATTATTTTTCTTAGAATTAAGTTATTGAAAGGGAAGAAGAAGGAGATTATAAGAGTTGGAAAAACTCAATTATTTTTTTATGTTTTCAATCCGGACCTTCAGACCACCCAAGCATATTTCAAATTTGGTTTTTTGTTGCTTAAATTGGCCAAATTTTTCTGAAAATAACAAATTTTATAGCTTGAATTGGGTTATGTCAAACAAGTTCGGCTACAAGATCAGAAGAACATGTAACTGAACTTATTTGGAATTGTAGTTTCGGCTACTTTTTCCTAACATGCAGGTAGCCGAACTCTCTTTTAATGGAGGTTTTGATGAGTTCGGCTAACAGGTTCCGGGACAGGTAACCGAACTTTTATTATAGAGTATACAGAGTAATGTTCGGTTTCCAACATTAATTTTCGACTAAAACGAACTCAATATCAGAGTGAAGTTCGGTTAGGAGAAAGTATTCTCAAATAAACCGAAATGATCAACATATGTGTTTGCATAGTAGAGTTCGGTTAGCAATTCTTTTTTTTTTGCGAACCAACCGAACTCAACATATTAATTTTCAGAGAAGGGTTCGGTTGGCAATTTATTTATTTTTTGCGAACAAGTCGAACTCAACATTTGTTGTTTTAATACAAGTGTTCGGTTAATGGATAAAATTTTCCAATTAGCCTAACCAACCAAACACAATATATTAGTTTTCAAAGAGGAGTTCAGTTATTTTTTTTTGCGTACGGAAAAATAAATTTGTGATAACCGAAGTGTTCTTCATGTTCTTGGTTACAAAATGTTCGGTTAGCGAATTAGGTTTTTTTTAAACAATTCCTACATGAACATGCCACTGACACTTCCATTCAAACCATATTTTGATGATTTCTGCTTAATTTTCTCGATCAAAAACGAACTAAAAGTGATGGCTTTTTCAATTGAACAAGGAACTTCAAGGAAAGAGATAAGAAGAAGATAAGAATTTTTTTTTTCAAAAATAAAAGATTTCCGGTGATTTTGTTTTTGATTTTGATTAATGATTCATTTAGATTAGACATATATATACTTATTAGGTTGCTTTTAATTTAAATTAAAGTAAAGGGTAAATGTGTATTTTTCTATCTTTAGGACACCCCTTATAAGTATGGGGAAGTTGACCTAATAACATCATGGTCCCTCAAAAAGCTCATGGTCCCCGAAAAATCATTCAAAAATAAGCCAACTGGACTTCAATAATAAGCCATGTGTTTCTTTAATAAACCAACCGGACTTCCAAAATAAGCCAACTAGGCTTCAATAATAAACCGTGGGTTCCTTTAATAAACCGACTGGTTGGGTTGCACAGACGCGGACATGACACGACGCGGACACTACAAAATTATCAAAAAACTAGGACGCGAACACGTATATACATATTTTATTTATATATTATTTATATATACAATCATGTGTTTATATAACAAAGTCAAGTGTTTCGATCCTAAAATTAGAAAATGATGCTACATGTGTATAAATTTCAAAAGAAAAGAAGAGACCGTATGTTTATACAAGCCGAAGGTCAAGCAATCAATCACTATTAAACACATGGCACAATCAAAATGCATTATTAGAACAACACATACCCAACCAAGGATCTACGTGATGTCATTTCCAGTTACAAAACCCTAATAAAGACCTAAATGATTGATATCAATGGTTGTCTTTATTCATTTAGTTAATACTAGTAAAAATAAAGGAAGAAATTTAAATGAAAATGAAAAAAAAAAAAAACGATTCAAACTCGAGTCATCGGTGTGTCCAAATCATACGCGCGCAGGATGCGCACATTGGTACGTCAGCGCGTCGTGTCAGCGTCTCACACGCATCTTGTGTCCGACGTGAGTCAGACACGATTCGGAAAATGAAGCGTCCGTGCAACCCAGCCGACTAGGCATCCAAAATAAGCCAACCGAGCTTCAATAATAAGATTTGGGTTTCTGTAATAAACCAATTGGGTTTCATTAATAAACCGACTAGGCTTCCAAAATAAGCCAAGTATGCTTCAATAATAAGCCATGAGTTTCTTTAGTAAACCGACCGATTGTTTGTACTGTATGCACATGCACCATTTTAATGCGGTACAAACACACTGCATCACAATTATCATAGTCCTCTTGTTACCCTTAGTCACTCCTTATGGTGCACACTTACACCTTGCGCCTATGAATCTTGAATCTGCCTATCAATTCAGTCACATACGTGATAATATATGGCTTAGAAGTATAATGTTATTAACCACTATGCTGTAAGCCTTATTGCTGCCCTCTTCCTTAGTGTTTAGAAATATCATGCCGATGGACAGTCTCTCAAACCTTTTAATTAATCTTTGAATTATTGATTTTCATTACAGAATCAACACACATTCTTTGTGTGTTTATAGACAATTAAACTCGACCTGCTACTGTAAGTTACAACGTACATATTACCTACTACTGTCAGTTACAACTCAGTGTGCATTTCACATGCTTACACAACTCAAGACTTATAACACTTCCGTGAAGAGATTCTTCTCAGAACTCAGTGAAGAGAATCTTCACAGGACTATATTCTAACACCCCCCCTCCCCCGCAAGACCAGATTATATGCAGGTGCAGAGATAATGAGCTTGAACCTGAGAAGAGAAAAACGCTTTGTGGATAACCCTTGGTGAGAATATCTGCAATTTGTTCTCTGGTGGATAAAAATCTGACCTCCAAGGACTTGGATGCAACTAGTTATCTAACATAGTGAAATGCTATTTCAGTGTGCTTCATTATGTTATGGAAAATGGGATTTGCTGTTAAGTAAGTAGCACCCATATTATCACACCAAAGTACTGATCTGGTGGTACACTGAAATTGAAGTTCAGAGAGGAGAGACTGAACCCAAACAATTTCTGAAGTGGCATCAGCTAAAGCCCTATATTCTGCCTCTATATTAGATCTGGACACTGTTTTCTGCTTTCTATAACACCAGGATATTAAGTTAGGTCCCAAAAATATGGCCATGCAACTGGTAGATCTTCTGTCAGATGTATCTCCAGCCCAATCAGCATCAGAGTATGCTTGGAGTTGTAGAGAAGAAGACTTCCTAAACTGCAGACCAAAAGACAAAGTACCTTGGAGATATCTTAGAATTCTCTTCACATCACACCAATGAGCTTCTGTAAGAGCATGCATATACTGACAAGCTTTGTTAACTGCAAAGGCTCTGTCAGTTCTAATAATTGTAGCATGTTGAAGAGCTCCAATAGTGCTTTTATGCAAAACAACATCTTCAAATAAAGGAGAGTGCTCAGCTGGTTAAGGTTTTGAATAAGGTGTGTCACTAGGTTTGTAGACACTCATCTTAGTTTTAGAGAGTAAAATAGAGATATACTGAGTTTGACTAAGATGAATACCTCCTGAAGTATGAGTAACTTGAATGCCCAAGAAAAAATGAAGCTCCCCCAAATCCTTGATGGCAAATTCATTGTTCATGTCTGTAATCAAAGAATGAATAGTAGAAGAACAATTTACAGTGATCAAGATATTATCCACATAAATAAGAATATAGATTGTGGTTGAAGCAGTAACTCTGTAAAATAATGAAGTATCCGTCTTTGAGGATTGAAAACCATTCTGAAACAAGAATTTGCTTAGCCTTTCAAACCAAGCTCTAAGAGCTTGTTTGAGTCCATAAAGAGCCTTTTGAAGTTTGCAGACATGATGAAGAAACACAGTGTCAGAATAACCTGGAGGTTGCACCATGAAAACATCTTCAGATAAATGGCCATGCATAAAATCATTATTTACATCCAATTGTCTAACTTGCCAGCTTTTGTAAAGAGCTATAAAAAGAATTGTTCTTACCATAGTAGGCTTCACAACTGGACTAAAAGTATCCTGATAATCAATGCCTTCCACCTGATTGTAACCCTTAGCTACTAATCTAGATTTGTATCTCTGAATAGATCCATCTGCATTCCTTTTGATCCTGAATATCTATTTACACCCAATAACATTGTATGCATCAGCTGAAGTAACTAACTTCCATGTGCCATTTTGAATCAATGCATTAATTTCTTCATCCATAGCAGCTCTCTATTTTGGATCCTTATAGGCTTCAGTATAACAAGTTGGACTGTGATATCCTCACATACAGATTGGACTTCAGATGCATATACTTTAGGTTTAAATATACCATCTTTTACCTCTTGTTTGCATAAGATGAGCATTAGAAGGAACTGAAGGAGGTGAGGAAGTAGGTGCAGCTAATGGAGGTAACTCTGGAAGATCAGTGACTGGAACTGTTACTTCACTAGAAATAGTTGGTGCTGAAGTAGCAATTTGTGAAGGTACAATGCACACACTAGATAAAGTTACAGATGTAGAGTCTTGAGATTGAAACAAATTGGAATAAGGAAATTCAATCTCTTCAAATATAACATCTCTATAAATTATGATCTTGTTTGTTTGCAGATTTAAGCATCTATATCCCTTGAGTAAACTACTGTAACCCAGAAAAACACACTTCACAGATCTTGGTTGCAGTTTATGATTATTGAAAGATATTAGACAGGGATAAAATGCACACCCAAATATTTTTAGGAACTTATAATCTGGTTTTAACTGAAATAAACATTCTAAAGAAGAGACATTGTGTAAGACTGAAGTGGGAAGTCTATTAATAAGAAAATTAGCAGTTTCAAATGCATATGACCAATAAGATAATGGAAACGAAGCATGAGATAAGAGTGCTAAACCAGTTTCCATTATGTGCATGTGTTTTCTCTCAGTTGTACAATTTTGAGCATGAGCATGAGGACATGACACTCTGTGACCTATTCCACATGAATCCAAGTAGGTTGATGATAGACACATTTATGTGTCTAATATGTCTCAATTGTATGTATTGTTAGTGCTCGATTTTGTATTCATTGTGTTATTTTATGTCTTTGTAGGAAATTTTAGAGAAATAAGCCCTTGCGGCGAAATGGGCTTAAAAAGTGGTGTTTTACACCCCAGGATAAAGTGTTAAAGGCACCCCAGAAATACGCTAAAAGCACCCGGAGGAGTTGTTAAAAACACCCAGAAAAATTACTATTTCCGCCCAATTGCTAAAGGGACCCCAGGAATGGATAAAGGGGAGGTCCCTTTCTTCCAAAATTTGAAATCAGAAAAAGGCGGGAAAAATGATACATGCAACTGGCAGAAGTTTGATCGGACATTTGGACGTGATTTTGTGCGATTAAATCGCTGAAACTTTGTGGAAAGATGTGATACATCATAATAAAGATGGTATGGGTGTTTGGTTCGACCATAATTGGCTTGAATTGGCTAGGAAATCCACGAGATGGAAAAAGGGGAATACGTGCAGGGAAGAGTTGTTCATGGGATTCAGCGTGTTTGTACGTGTTTGGATGGAGTTGGGATGCTGTAGAAACTTGTTTGGAGTGTGTTCCACATCAACAGAAGCGCGGAAGAGGAATTAAAGGAAAGAAAATCTCGTATTTCTTTGAAAAAGGAAAGAAAATATCCCGAGTAAAAGAAGATTATTTGGGATTAATGGAGGAGATTCAACGCGTGTTTTTGGTTTAAAGAGGTTCCCTGGGAGTCCTAGAGGGGGTGTCGAGAGTTGGAGGTCGAGAGGATAGCTCAGGAGCAAGAAATCACGAGTTGATCAAACTCTGTTTCTGCTGCTGCTGATGATGAAGAACACCAAGAACACGAAGAACAGACTGGCGTAGACAGTCGTTAATCAACAGTGTCTAAGACGCACACTAGAGGGTCGCGGTGCAGTCTCAACATCAGCAGCACCTGTCTCTTATCGTTCTTTTTGTGACACCTTCTGTGGGTCGTACATTCACTCTTTTACTCATTTTTATCATTTTAATCAACTTTTGAGCAACAAACATGTATTTTGAGCAAGTGATTAATATGAGAAGCTAAATCCCAACACTGGGACGACAGATGGAGCCCTATTTCACGCATGTGGTAATTTTAATAATTCTTTTTATGACTTTTGCACTTGTTTTTAATTGATTTATGGTTCGAATTAATTAGTTATCATTTTATTTGATGGGTCATGCTTGCTTAAATGTTTGATGTTCCATGCTTACGATTTATAACTAATATTTTGAGAATCTATATTGGCAAAGAATAAGAGTCCATATTTTTAATATTTGAGCTATAATTGCATGGAATTATTATTTGAATCACATGAATGGAATTTGGTGAAATTCTTAGTCCCAGTACCTCTCACCATTGTTAATATTTTTTTTGTATATAATTTTATTAAACCTTTAAATTTAATCTTCACAAATCTTTGAGTTCGAATCATATTTACTACAACAACGACTCTCAAAAACTTTAATCATTTTGGCGCCGCTGCCGGGGATTTGTGCTTAGGTAGAATTTTTAGGTTTTTATTATTTTTTATTATTTTATTTGTTCTTTTTATGTCTCTTTGGTTGTGTCTTTGTATTACAGGTTTGAAGTTGGATACTAAAGACCTTGGAATCAAAGCTTAAAGCTAAAAGAGAAGGAAAAAAGACAAAGCAAAAAAAAATAAAGAAAAAAGAGAGAGATTTATTTTTTTTAAGAGACTTTCCATTTTATTTTATTTTTGTAATTATTATTATTATTTTTTGTATTTCTTTTCATTGGACTGGACTTTGGACAATTTATTTTAATTTTAAACCCTACGGAAGGGTTATATAAAAAAAAATATATAAACTGTTTGCAGGGAAGGAAGACGATTACAATATCGTCTCGGCCCCTCGGGTTCGCACACTGACACCGGAGTCAGTGGCCCGAGTCGACTACAGCGGTTCTTCTCCCGTCTGGTACGGGAGGTAAACTTTTAAACACCCGCGAATCTCCTGTCAGCGGGTTTATTGTCTGCCTTAAGGTGATTATATGTTGAGGACCGAACCGGATGCTTTAATTTCCTAGTAAAGGGCAAGAACTGGCCATATAAGATAAGGGTTCGGATTTCATCATTGTTCCCTTCTTGCCCGCCTTAGGAAAACGAAACCTAACGCGAACCCAAGCTTAAAATTTGATTAAAACGAGACCGATAGGGTAACGAGCTTGGTAGGAAAATCTTTCGAAAAATATTGGTTACTCTTTTAAGCATACTTCAAAGTTCTTGATGGTTTCTGTAAGTTGAATGCGTGACTGCACCGCCTTGTAATACCGGTGAGGCTTTGGGTATCAAAGCTCCACTGAGCTTCCCTCGCCTCGATTCAACTTACATTAGCTCGGATTGATTCCAGAGGGGTGTGCTCAAATTGTAACGAATTCCTTTTCGAAGGAATAGAAGCTGGTCTAGAAAACAATCTAAGTGGAGCCATCATGCTTTTTGTTTGTTAGAAATCAGTAGGTTTGATTTGGTCGAGTCATCCTTGTTTGTGATTGTATAGAATTCCCTTGTAATTAAGAATGTCGAACTGGTATGACAGAAGCCAATACAATGAGTATCGATCTGAATTTGAATATGGACATCATCATTTTTATAACCATAGTGGGAATAGTAGTTGGGAACGCCAACCTTTTCAAGGTTATGGTTCATACCATGGTGAGCCCAATTACTATCCACACGCGAATTGGTCTTACGAGCAAGAAAATCAGGAACACTATAGTACTGGTTACTCGTTTTTGGAAACTAGTCCTGATTATGATATTTCTGAACCTGTTCCATATCTAGAAGAGACCCAACAACGGATTGAAAGGACGTATAAATGTTTAGTTGCAATGAATAGTTCAGAAGAAGAGTGTACACGATATTCTAAGATGATAAATGAGAGTGGTGAACGTATAAGTGTTATGCTCAGTGAAATTCAGGCACGTCTAGAGGCAGAAAATGAACAGTTGGCTAATGCTGCTCGAAATAATCTAAATTTCCAAAATAAGGTTTCTAATTCTACCCTTGATATCAATAGTGAATATTTGCCTAATTTAGAGGACGAGGCTAGAATAAAAGACACTACTTATTTAGATAAGGTTCAATCATCTTTGTACTATTATGATGAGGATAGTATTAATAAATAATCTGAAATATGTAGGCATAGTGATCAGGAATCTATTAATCCAATTAAGCTTTATAATGATTATATTATTTCTAGTTCAAATCCAAATAATTTTTATGATTATTCACCTATTCAAAAGGACGAGGATTTGATTAGGGATACCACCGTTTTAGATGATGTAGTTTTTTCTTTTGATTACGAAGCTGATAGTGGTTTAGAGGAACGGGTTTATTCTGAAAATGCTGTTTTAGAGTCTAGCGACTCAGAAACAATAGTATTAGATGAAGAAGATATACCCGTAGAGATGAGTAAAGATGCACTACCTGATAATAAATTAGAAGAATCAATTGACCATTTTCAAAAATCTAATGATCCAGAAATTAGGGAGATTGTAACTAGTCTATCTAGAGACACTGAAAACTCTAAGTTTGGGGGTGATTATCACCTTCCTAGTGCCTTACCTTTAACTCTCAGAAAGTCCCTTCACTTAGGACTTGATATCTCTGCCTCGACAATTTTACAAGATTACCTTCATACTCGTTTTCCCAAACCTAATGATGTCCAGGAAGAAGTTCAGTCGTTAGAAACCCATCCTCTGGTTGATGTGGTTTGCCCAGACTATGATCCCCAGATTGACTTTGTTTTCCCACCAAATAGTTTTCTTCCAACTGTGGGAACGTTTATATTCCAAATGTGTCGAATATTAAGTTGTGAGACTAAACCTAAATGCTTTAGGAAATTAGAATCGACACATTTGCTTAAGAATGACCACTACTCTCATTTTGGTCAATTATGCAAGTCAAATCTTATTGACTTAGAGGATCCTCAGTTATTTAGGTTATTATTGTGCGCTTCTAAGATCATATTTGAGTTTTTCCAGACTCTAGGACATAATGATTCGGATCCCACCTATGAAGAAACGCAGCCAATGAAAATTTTCTATTTAGACCCTTTCATAGATCTGAACCTGAACCACAATTAGATATAAATTTCTTAATCAGGAAACTAAGTAAGGGCATGCTAGTCTTGTTCACTTTCTTGGTTCATTGCAGTTTCCTTTGGTCAGCTCTATTTAGTTTTGAAGACCCACAGTTATTTCGGCTGTTATTTTATGGTTCGAGTTGACTAATCCTTTCCTAAGTATGTCTGAAGAATTTAAACTTAGCACTTCTTGGGAGGTATCCCATGCTCATGCAACACGTTAATATCTTTCCTTAACTCTTTCGCTTCAAATGGTAACAGTTTCTCATTGTTCATGCTTTTAGTTTCATCTTTAGAACATTGAGTACAATGTTAGATTTAAGTTTGGGGGTATGGGAGAAACTTTTTAGTTGCAATTATTAAACTCCAGAGTCTAGAAATTTATGCATATTAAGGTTTGCACTAACCAATCTAAGTGGATGGGAACATCTTGGTTGTAGGAGTTGAGGAACCAATCTGATTAAATGGAAACATCTAGAAGAGTCTATTCATAAAAGCACAGAGCTCAGGTGTTAGAATTTTTTTTTTTTAAAAAAAAAAAACATGGTAGTTTCGCCATATCTCGTGATGAAAACATCGAAAGAATCCTGATCACTTCTTTTTCCTTTTACCTTTTTACCATTACTAGGGTGAAGTAGAGTGACTGAGATACACTAAAAAAAAAAAAATCAGACCAGACCATCAGACCAACCGGAATAAATTCAATAAAGTCAACCACTGGAACCCTTGTATATGCCAGTTTTGTTGACCTAGAGTTAGGATTATCAACTACTGGTTCCCTTGTATATGCCAGTGTGTTGATATTAGTCCAGACCAGTATCTCAGTCTATTAGGATAGGTTCACCTTAGTCAACATCTACGTATTCTTTTCTCTACATCCATCTTCTTAATCTATCCATGTGATTGGTTGATTTCGTTTTATGATTTCCAAAAACTATCTGAGTAGAGCTCTGTCACTTTTTATGAATTTTAGTATGCTTGAGTGCAAACTCGTGTACAACAATTGGAATTTCGCATCAAGGTACTTCCTCCTATAGTCAATGATTGTATGCCAACCAAGGAGATTCTTTAGTGCCTTCCAAGGTTCTGCGTAGATAGCTAGGGTCTGGAGTATTGGTTTTGTGGGTACACCTCTGGTAAACCCTCCCGAGATTAACTCGGTCACTAGGGACACCTAGTGAGTTAGGATTTTATTTTCCATATTAGTTTTGCTCGAGGACTAGCAAATAATAAGTTTGGGGGTGTTGATAGACACATTTATGTGTCTAATATGTCTCAGAAAAAGGCGGGAAAAATGATGCATGCAACTGGCAGAAGTTTGATCAGACATTTGGACGTGATTTTGTGCGATTAAATCGCTGAAACTTTGTGGAAAGATGTGATATATCATAATAAAGATGGTATGGGTGTTTGGTTCGACCATAATTGACTTGAATTGGCTAGGAAATCCACGAGCTGGAAAAAGGAGAATACGTGCAGGGAAGAGTTGTTCACGGGATTCAGCGTGTTTGTACGTGTTTGGATGGAGTTGGGATGCTGTAGAAACTTGTTTGGAGTGTGTTCCACATCAACAGAAGCGCGGAAGAGGAATTAAAGGAAAGAAAATCCCGTATTTCTTTGAAAAAGGAAAGAAAATATCCCGAGTAAAAGAAGATTATTTGGGATTAATGGAGGAGATTCAACGCGTGTTTTTGGTTTAAAGAGGTTCCCTGGGAGTCCTAGAGGGGGTGTCGAGAGTTGGAGGTCGAGAGGATAGCTCAGGAGCAAGAAATCACGAGTTGATCAAACTCTGTTTCTGCTGCTGCTGATGATGAAGAACACCAAGAACACGAAGAACAGACTGGCGTAGACAGTCGTTGATCAACAGTGTCTAAGACGCACACTGGAGGGTCGCGGTGCAGTCTCAACATCAGCAGCACCTGTCTCTTATCGTTCTTTTTGTGACACCTTCTGTGGGTCGTACATTCACTCTTTTACTCATTTTTATCATTTTAATCAACTTTTGAGCAACAAACATGTATTTTGAGCAAGTTATTAATATGAGAAGCTAAATCCCAACACTGGGACGACGGATGGAGCCCTATTTCACGCATGTGGTAATTTTAATAATTCTTTTTATGACTTTTGCACTTGTTTTTAATTGATTTATGGTTCGAATTAATTAGTTATCATTTTATTTGATGGGTCATGCTTGCTTAAATGTTTGATGTTCCATGCTTACGATTTATAACTAATATTTTGAGAATCTATATTGGCAAAGAATAAGAGTCCATATTTTTAATATTTGAGCTATAATTGCATGGAATTATTATTTGAATCACATGAATGGAATTTGGTGAAATTCTTAGTCCCAGTACCTCTCACCATTGTTAATATTTTTTTTGTATATAATTTTATTAAACCTTTAAATTTAATCTTCACAAATCTTTGAGTTCGAATCCTATTTACTACAACAACGACTCTCAAAAACTTTAATCAGTTGACACATTTCTATATAGATCTCCCCAATCTGACTGAATAAATTTAATGCTTCTGGATAATAACCTCTCAACATGAGCCTTAAATTTGATAAATGTGGAAAGAAATTCAAACTTATATGCCAAAGGATATATCCATGTAAACCTGCTAAATGAGTCTACAAATGACAGATAATATTTGTAGACATTTATTGAACATAAAGGAGATACCCATACATCAGTGTGAATAAGATCTAAAGGACAATAATCTTTGGCATTAGACATTTTTGAATAGGGCAAAGCATGACTCTTAGCTAACTGACAATCATGACATATAGTAGTAGACAGATGATCCCCTAATAACTCCATCAATAGTAGACATCACATGCTTCAATGTTTGATATGCAGGATGTCCCAATTTGTTGTGCCAACTGGAGAGAGTAATTGTACTTGATGTAAAAGCTTGTTTAAGTTGAGCTGCTGTAAACTCCAGATGATAAAGTCCATCTTTAACAGGACCATGAAGGAGCACCTTGTGAGTAACCATATCCTTCATAAAGAATTCATCATGATAGAATTCAAAGAAACAATTATTCTCTTTGGTAAATTGATGCACTGATATTAAATTCTTAGTTATTGAAGGGACATGAAGCACATTTGACATAACAAACTTTATAGAGCCATTCTGAAAATTAGAAGAACCAGTATGAGTTATGTGCAAACCTGAGCCGTTTCCCACACGCACTTGATCAGTTCCCTGGTACTTAGAGTGTAAGTTGAGATTAGACAAATCAGAAGTAAGATGATGTGTGGCACCTGAATCTGGAATCCAACTAGAATGAGAAGTAGAAGCACCATAACAGGATGTAGAAGCACCAGACTGTGAAGTATAAGGATCATCATTGTAAACTACAAAGGCTTTAGGTTTTGGACACCAAAATTCTTCATAATCATCACCAAAGTAGTCATAAGAGGTATTATAAGCTTGAGCCATATAATTGTCAGATGGTTCATGTCTGTAGTGACAAGTTAGAGCAAAATGTCCAGGTTTCTTGCATATTTGATAACCAATAGATGGATTGAATCTTATAGCTGGTGGATCAAAGTTTGTTGGTGGAGCAGGTGGACCAAATCTACCACCACCATTGGGCATTCTACCTATAAATCCTCCTCTAAATCTACCACCTATATTACCTCTAAAATTACCAGATCTATTGAATGGGCCTCTAGAGGGATATGATTTTCATTGATGTGACACAAGACTATATTTATGAGGGTAATCATAAGACTGATTGTAGTGAGTAATGGTAGGATTAGGAGAAACTTTGAATTGATTACCAAATGCAGAAGTAGAGTTAACCTGATGTTATTGAGTGACATTAACAGAAGCAGCACTGAGATCAACATTAGATTCAACATTCATTCTTGATTCCTCTGCGAGTAGTAAGCCGAGAAGCTCTGAAGAAGTAATTAGGTTCTCATTCTTGATTGTTGAGTGCAGATTGATGTTTTGAAAGAGTTAAACTCAGCAGGTAAGCCTTAGAGAATGTGAAGAACAAGATCCTCATCAATAATTGCTCGGTTAATATGTGAAAGCTGATGAGAAATAGATCGTGCTCTGTTGAAGTATGTTAACATCGAATCAGTACTCTTCTTCAGTGTAATGAGATCAGATTTCAACTGCATTAATCTCGATTTTCTAGTAGCATTATAATTATGTTCTAATCGAGTCCAAACTTCATGAGAAAATGTGCAATCAACCACCCGAGAGTGAATTTCTTCAGTACAGGCTGTAAATAACCAAGAGAGGATAGCTTGATCTTGATTTATCCAGTATGCATACACAAGATTACGAAAAAAATAATTATTTGGATCTGAATCTTCGAAACCAGGAGCTTCAATAATTTTGAGACCTTCAGCAGATGTATGCCTGTAATACTATGACAGACAGATAAACGCTCCATCAACAAATATGAATAAATCATAACTTCGAAGAAGTGGAACAATTTGAGATTTCCAGAGACTGTAATTGGTATTTGATACATTTGATGGTGATTTAAAGGTTAGAGAAACATGTTTTGTTGATTCTGTCATTGTGATAATGAATGAATGAAGAAGATAGAGATTTTGAGAAAATTAGGGTTAACAACAGGTATCTGATACCATGTTGAGAAAGATCATGTCGTTGGACACTCTCTCAAACCTTTTCATTAATCTTTGAATTGTTGATTTTCGTTACAGACTCAACATACATTCTCTGTATGTTTATAGACATTTAAACTCAACCTGCTATTGTCAGTTACAATGTACATATTACCTACTACTGTCAGTTACAACTCAGTGTGCATTTCACACGCTTACACAACTCAAGACTTATAACACTTATGTTAATATATTCTTCTCAGAACTCAGTGAAGAGAATCTTCGCAGGACTATATTATAACACTTAGTAACTTAAGTTCGTGTCTTCTCTTTTTCCTTCGGTTTATTATCTGCCAAAACATGACTCATAATCTAACCAGCTGTAGACTTGTAACAAGGTTTAGCATTCTAAAATATTTTTTGACATCTTGCTTTCCAGACAAATAACATTTTTTGACATCTTGTTGTAGACTTGTTTTCGTCATTAACATTATATCGGGACTGAAGTTTTTTTATTTTATTTGGAAACCATTTTTTTTAACGAAGGAACACCTTATATTACATAGAAAGGTTCAGTACATCATTTGCTAAGTAAGGAATTAACATGTCAGGTGGATTGTACCACCATTCCCCCAAATCTGTTCTTTTCTAGCCGCTTTTGCTAAAACACCAGCTACCTTATTACAACCTCTATGGACAAACACACAAGACCAGAGAGAGTTAATGTTACATATATTTATACACTTTCTAAGTAATGACATACCCTGCCAAGGAGGAAGAGAAGACTGCTGCCTGACATAAGAGCTGATACTCAGATTATCAGTTTCAAACACAACATCACACCAACCATTAACACTTTCCATTTCCATAGCTTCCAATAATTCCCAAGCTTCTGCCTGATGAATGTTTACAACTCTTCTTACTGTTGATTTTCCAGCCACAAAATGTCCTGCATAGTTTCTTATTATTATTATACCAATACCAGCAAGTAAGGAACTACAACTGTGAGAAGCATCGATATTGATTTTCGTAGCATTTAGAGCAGGGGGGTTCCAGGTGTTATTCATAATAAGTCTAATAGAAACAAGGGAGAAAGATAATCGTGATGTATTATGTAAATGATGTTTTGCAATATAAAAGCTAACTTGATGTATGACAGTGATACGATTAGGAGTAATATTACTAAAGATAACACTACATCTATGTTTCCAGATGAAATGCAGAATGCAAATTATAATATGTATAAGATGAGGGGTATTGTGAATATTTATCTGAGAATCATGAGACTGCCAACTTTGAACCCAAGAAAGAACCGAAGAATTTTGCAGCATTGAAGAATATCGTCGAGGACAAAAGTATCTCCAGATAGCTTGAGTAAAAGGACAATGTAAGAACAGGTGATCAACATCTTCAGTATTTGATGAATCACAGAAGATACAATGGTTGTCATTAGAAATCACATGCCTGAATAACCTGGCCTTAACTGGCAGAGCATCATGAAGACATTTCTACCAAAAAATCTGGAACTTATATTGCATTTTCAACTTCCAAAATTTTAACCAAAACTGAGGCGACAAATTCAAAGTAGAACTGCTGATGTTATCTTGTTCGCACAACATTTTGTAGGCTGAAGCAGTAGTAAAAATTTCAGAAGCAGTATAAGGCCAGATTAATTTATCTTTTTGATCCAATTTAATGGGTATAATAAGAATTAAATCTACCTGAGATGAAGTAAAAAGATGTCGAAGAAGAGAAATGTTCCACTGACCAGATCGAGAATCTATTAGCTGAGAAACCACTGATAGTCTGAAGTGTTTAAATTATTCCAATCCAGAAATGTTGTTGATAAAGTTGGAATCCAATTAGAAGTCCAAATGTTAATACTGCTGCCATTTCCAACTTCCCATGTAGCATATTTAAGAATAATTTGAAGCCCCTGACAAATACTCTGCCACACCCAGCTGGAATTTACTGAATCTGGAGGAGGGAAGAACTGCAAATCATTATGGGGAAAGTATTTTCCTTTTAAAATTCCCCCCACAAAGCATCTTGGTTATGGAGCAATTGCCAAGCCAATTTAGCTAAGAAAGTATAATTATAATTTCCTAAATGCTTCGTACCTAAACCTCCAAGTCGTTTAGGAAGGCGCATTTTGTCCCAAGAAATCAGGTGAGGAGGATTATGATTGTTGCAGTTATGCCACCAGTATTTCCTTTGGACATTAAACCAATATCACCTCACAAATTTCCCAAGGCTAAGTCCTATGGGCTAGATTGAGCTGCTAGATTGGCCAAAAAGTGTTGCAAATCAAAAAATAAGTGTGGGAAAAAAGTTAACACCTGTACCTGCTACTTCTCTCTCCTAACATTTGCTCGCAGTTCAACTAGCACCTAGTTTCAAAAGCTGAACCGTTCAGCGCTAAAAAAGTAACCAAAACGCTGAACCATTTAGCGCTGAGAGAATTTTCTGATCTAACGACTGAGATTTAAAGCGCTGAACCAAACAACGCTCAGAGCTGAGCCGTTTAGTGCTAGATGATGGTCCCGATGACGTGGTCTTCTAATCTAGCTGCTAGATTGGCCATCCCATAGGACTTAAAAGGTTGCCCTAGCTGACGTGGATGACCAATCTAGCAGCTAGATATCTAGCCCATAGAACTTAGGCTAATAGGGTAACTTGCCGAGTTCTGATCCTATCCTTCCCTATCCATAAAATCGTGCTGAGTAGTCGACTGTATTGTAGTCGTGACAGTAAGATCTCTTTCTTTCGGTTTATATTTTCGTCCTCACTCCTCTCCCCTTCCTCTTCCCGCCACTACGATCTCTCTTCCCTCTCAATTTAACCTAACCCTAGTCTCAAATCTCGATTCCAGATCTGCTGAAACTCCATGGAAGTATTCAACCTTGCTCTCTTCCCCTAACTCTAATTATTGAAAACCCTAACGAACCCTCACTGAAACCCTAGTTAAAGATGCCATCACTAAGTTATCACGGAAAGATTGTTAGATTGGAGTTAGAAAACTTCAAATCATATAAAGGATTGCAAGTAATTGGTCCTTTTTATGATTTTACAGCAATAATAGGTCCAAATGGAGCAGGGAAATCGAATCTAATGGATGCTATTAGTTTTGTACTTGGTGTGAAATCTGCTCACTTACGTGGTGCTCAATTGAAAGATCTGATTTATGCATTTGACGATAAAGAAAAAGAACAGAAGAATAGAAAAGCTTTTGTAAAACTCGTCTATCAATTGAGTAACGGAGTTGAACTTCAATTTAGAAGAACTATTACTAGTGCTGGTGGTGCTGAATATAGACTTGATGAGAAAGTTGTTACTTGGGATGAGTATAATAATAAGTTAAAATCTCTTGGGATTCTAGTTAAAGCAAGAAATTTCCTTGTTTTTCAGGTATAATCTCCTAATCATACTGTTATTTTTTTCTTTCTCTTTTATTGTTTCCGATGAATGATAACTTCCGGCGGATTGTAATTACTGTATTGTAATAGTGGGTCGTGTAGCCTTTCTTGCAATTGTTTTGTTTCACTATGATGGCTAATCCTAACTTGGTATGTGGTGTGAGATCCACTATATAATTGCACTGGCCTTAGTGAAACTATAGTGAGTCTTCAGCCTGTTTTTTTTGTAATTGAAGCAGACTACTGATGCAACTTAGATGTGGGTAATTTAGTATGTGTATTGCTGCGACAAATTAGATGGGTTTTGGATGTGACTAGTACCATTAGGTTTATATTAACTTTCTGGGGAAGCTACATTTCGTTGAAGGTTGAAGTCGAAACAGAATCTGGTAACTCGGGGACTTTTGGCTGATCTTGTATATCGGAATTTATATTTATATTTGGACCATTGTACGGTGCAATTCTGATAATGTATATTTTTGGTGATATCTTTTGAATTTTTCATAAGCAATTAATTTGTTCTAACTTGACCAACTTTGTATTTTGTAGGGCGATGTGGAGTCAATTGCATCAAAGAATCCAAAAGAATTAACAGGGCTTTTGGAACATATCTCTGGTTCGGATGAGCTTAAGAAAGAATATGAGGCTCTGGAGGAACAAAAGGGCAGAGCTGAAGAAAAATCAGCACTTGTCTATAATAAGAAACGGACAGTTGTTATGGAAAGGAAGCAGAAAAAGGAACAGAAAGAAGAGGCTGAAAAACATAACCGCCTACAAGATCAACTGGTATTCATTCCTAATATTATTACTAAACCTTGTTTTATCTTTGTATTTTCGCGATTCTTATACTTCCATAGCTGCACTTTGTTGAGTTCAGTTAGAATATTCTGGCTGCAATATTTTTTTATGCTGTACCTTTTGCAATTATTTCGGTAATATAGTTTAGCAGTAATGGTGTAGGCTGTTGCATTCTATTTTTATCGCGTGCTTAGTCATGTGAACATGCTCTTTTGTGAACTTCGAAACATTGATGAATAACGAGTTTTCATCTTTATGATCATCGAATTTGTTGGTGCCTTATGTCTGCAGAAAGCTTTGAAGAAGGATCACTTTTTATGGCAATTACTTAATATTGAAAGGGATACAGAGAAGACAAAAGCCGAACTCGAAGAAGAAAAGAAGAGCCTCGAAGAAATTATGATGGACCAAGAGAAGTATGAACTTGAAGAAACAAAAAAGGGGAAAGAACAATCTGGACACTCAAAGGCGATTACGCTATGTGAAAGAAAGATTGCCGAAAAAAAAGTTAAACTTGATAAGACGGTGAGTTCCCTTGAGAAGCATGACATCCTTGATATTCAACTTGTTTTCCTGCAATAGTGTTTAGGTAGTTGTATACATATATTTGTTGTTTACCAAGTATCATTTTTCTCTTCGATTTTGTGCATTTATTGTTTATAGGCCATGAAAAGCATGATGAGTGAAAGACTAGTATAGAGAAGCACTTGCCAACAGAAGCTTTCTGTACTGATTAGTTTTTGTTCGTTGTCACATTTGTCCTAATTACCTGATGTGGGAATTTTCCGCCACCATCAGTTGTTTTTCGTCTCCGTAGTATAAAAACAAAGTTCTTCTAGGTATTCTTTAAAAGATATAATATAATACACCATCCAAACTTATTGTTTAAAATTCTGTGGCAATTTTGTGTAGTTGCAATGCAGCAATTTCTTAGTTACCTGTATTTCTGCTGCATACTAATTGACGAATTACCAGTATCCAGTCTTAGTGTTTGTTAATCTCAAAATAGCTTGTCTAAATTTAGTTTCTGTAAGCGGAGCAATTATTTTTCTGCTGATAATAGCTGGTTCTAACTTGGTTCATTCGTATGTATTCCTCACTGGAAGTAATTTTCAACCTTTTCATTCCAATGTCCTGTTCCCAGCAACCCGAGCTTCTGAAGTCAAAGGAGGAATTATCTCGAATCAGTTCAAAAATAAAAAGTAGGAAGAAGGAACTAGAGAAAAAGAAAGAAGAACGGAGAAAGCATGGAGAAGAAATCAAAAGGCTAGAAAGCGACTTCCACCAGATTTCAAAAAAACTAGACGACCTACATGAAAAGAGTCAACATGGGTCTGGGAAACTTCAGCTGGAGGATAACAAAGTTCTGGAGTATCACAGGATGTAAGTTGGTGTTTTATAAATTTTGTGCAAAGTTGGCAATTGCTTATTTCTTGCAGTCCCATTCATTTGTCCAGATCTATATTTTATATTCTTAGACATGTATGCACGATACTGCTGTGCTTTGTAACGCTGGGATAGACCATCCTTTTGGTTAGGTTGTGTGAGTGGAACTCAATGACCTTCACAACTAGGCTTGCAGATGGTATCTTTATTATTCTAGATAAATGTCATAGTTCACCATGAGCATGTATATAAGTTTCTAATTCATAGAAGTGCGTGAAACCAACACAGACAAGTTTATTTTGTAGTAAGGAGGAAGCTGGAATGAAGACTGCAAAATTGCGAGAAGAAAAAGAGGTTCAGGATAGGCAACAGCACGCTGATATGGAAGCGCGGAAAAATCAGGAAGAAAATCTTCAACAGTTAAAAACCCGCGAGCAAGAGCTGGAGTCACAGGTGGAACAAATGCAAGCAAGGCAGGAAAAGATCGTGGAATCCTTACGGAAGCACAAGGAAGAGCGTGCCAGTGTAAAAAAGGATTTAAACAAGATGCAAGATGAACATCGGGAATCCAAGTTAGTTAACATCACCACTCTCCTTTACTTCAGATGACCTGGTATTATTATACTATACTCTGTGCACCCTCTTACGGTGAATGCACATACTCCCCGTTATCTGGGTCTAGGGATGGTTTAGTTGGTCATACAACTTTGCATGGCTGCATGACCGGAGTATTGTGCACCCACCTGTAAAGTAGAAACAAAATAAGCTGCTAAGAATCTATCCCTTGTCTCTTTCTTTTCTCAATAGATTTGTTTGAACTTCTTTTGTAGCAAGAATATATCTTTTCAATCAGTCACTCAAAGAGTAAAAACTTCATATTGCAGGAATAAATATGAATCTTTGAAGGTAAAGATTAGTGAAGTCGAAAAAAAGTTGCGTGATCTAAAGGCCGATAAGTACGAAAATGAACGTGATGTAAGATTGTCTCAAGCAGTCGGGACTCTCAAGCGCCTTTTTCCTGGAGTCCATGGTCGCATAACTGATCTCTGTAGACCTACCCAAGTCAAGTATAACCTTGCTGTTACTGTTGCCATGGGTAGATTTATGGATGCTGTCGTGGTTGAGGATGAACATACAGGGAAAGAATGTATTAAGGTATGCAGCATCTGTGTTAGTTTGTATTTGGCCTTTGTTGCTTTTAAGTGCTGCTTCCATGACAACTCTGCCTCGGTGGACCAGCATTGAATCTTTAGTCTTCATGTGGTGGAGTATAATGCGAGCTATGTGACTGTATTTCTAAACTAGAAAATAGACTTGCTTAGATGGTTACTTGGATGTTTTTATTTCTAGTTTTATAGATTATCTTGCCACACACATTGTTATGTGTTATCTGTACACATAAGGACTGTTTGTCCTCTTCACTTAGAATCTAGGATACTCGATGTACGACAGTATGACTTGGAGTTCTCGTTGATTCAAAGTTTCATCAGGATAGTCTATTTAACTGTTCCTACAGAGAATCTAAGATAGCACACTCAAATGCAGGTTGCAGATGTTGTTGACCGTGTTAGGTCTTTATTAATCAAACAATTCGTTGTTATTTAGGTCATGATTTCTTGCATTTGATATTCATGTGGGTAAACAATCTATCTCCTTTTTGCAGTACCTGAAGCAACAGCAGCTTCCCCCTCAGACTTTTATACCTCTACAGTCAGTTCGTGTGAAACCAGTTAGTGAGAAGTTGAGAACTTTGGGCGGAACTGCAAAGCTGATCTTTGATGTTATTCAATATCCTTTTTGCATAGCTTGTGCCGATGCTCATAACGGCACACTTCTATTGGCCGGCATGAATTTATGTATTTGTAGGCTCCTCAGTCTGCTCGCTTATCTTTCGATTGTATATATGCCGAAATGGTTGTCGTTCCTATTGTGATGTAAGTTAATTATCTTTGTAAGCTTAACTATCATACATTCGACCCATCCTTGGAGAGGGCTATATTATATGCAGTGGGAAATACTCTGGTTTGCGACAAGCTTGAAGAAGCAAAGGATCTTAGCTGGAGCAGGGAGAGGTACAAGGGTAATGCTTATTTTTCTGCTCAATGATCTCCAGTATCCAGTTTTTGATTTGCTTTCAAGCTAATTTTTGTTGATTGTGCTTTGCAGTGGTGACCGTCGATGGGATTCTTCTAACCAAGTCAGGTACAATGACTGGTGGGATTAGTGGCGGGATGGAGGCTAGGTCAAAGCAGTGGGATGATAAAGCAATTGGAGGTCACAACTTCATATTGTTTAGTTTAGTTGAAGTTAAGTTTCTAAATGGTAAGCATGTAAGTTCTAGCTTTAATTTATTGATTGCACAGATATCAAGAAAACCAAAGAACGGTATGAGTTGGAGATGGAAAGCCTTGGATCTATCAGAGAAATGCAGATGAAAGAGTCCGAGGCGTCTGGAAAAATCTCTGGTCTTGATAAGAAGATCCAGTACTCAGAAATCGAGAAGGTAACTGAATTCTTAAAATTACATAATCCCACTGGACACGATGAATTAAGCTTTATGTTCTTAGTTTGGCCCATGAAAGTTTGAAGCGTTAGATTAATATAAATTGAGTATGAGTTGGTCACAACATTTGAGCTTAGGTCTACTACAGTTTTGTCAACTCTCTAGCATGTTAGGTTGCTACTACAGCTATAGATTGATTTGTACTCCTGTTATAGTCTTGTGAAGTATTGATAACAATTGGAGTTTCTGATGTGCTTGTTTAATCGGAATATTTGCTATGCATGTTTAAATGGAGTTTGCTGCTGCAGGTGAACATTAAGGACAAGCTTGCAAAGCTCAAGCAGGAAAAGCTTAATGTTAAAGAAGAAATTAGTAGGATTGAGCCTGAACTTCGAAAGGTGGTTTAATGACGCCTGTTATATCGTACCTTTATTTTCTAGCTCTTAGCACTGAGATTACGTAGAAATCCTACTGACTTGGATTGTTTTGTTACTTCAACTGCAGTTGCAAAACCAAACTGAGAAAAGGAAGAAAGAGATAGAGAAGCTTGAAAACAGGATTAATGTGATTGTGGATCGCATTTATGATGAATTTAGTAAATCTGTGGGAGTGAACAATATCCGTGAATATGAAGAGAGTCAGCTCAAGCGTGCACAGCAAACAGCTGAAGAAAGGATCAGCATGAGTAACCAGATGTCGAAGTTGAAGTCCCAGTAAGTTTGTTTGATCTATGAGTGTATTGTTCTTATCATGTTAATCCCGTTACATAAGCGTATAATCTATATCTGAAGAATTACTTCCGTCACATTGACAAGCTTTTTTACATAAAAGGATAGATCCTTGACCCCAAAAAAAAAAAGCCTCACAGGCTGCTAGAACATAGGTGGTGCTATAATAGGTTATTGTTCATCTACTGTAGGCATAAGCTGACAGTCAACTTCAATTTTTTTTTACCAGATTGGAGTATGAGCAGAAGAGAGACATGGACTCACGGATCAGGGAGCTAGAATCTAATCTTGACTCTTTGGACAAAGAGCTAAAACGGATTCAGACAAAAGAGGAGAAAGACAAACAAGGCACTGAGAAGTATACCAGTGAGATAGACCAATTGAATACAGAAGTTCAAGGTAATAGTTACTCCCTCCATCCCAGTATTAGTTGACCTATTTATTCTTAGATTTTGTCCCATAATAGATGACCTATATCACTAAACAAGGAGATATTTCTAAAATTATCCTTTTAATTGATTATTGTTAGTATAAGAAATATGCATAATTTGATAGGCATGTTTATATTCGTTACGTAGGTGTTTTAAAATGCTTTTCAATGGTATAAAGTTTGCGAACATCCGTGGCGTAGTTTGAGAGATGAATCATTTCTAAATTATACTACTAGTTATTATCCATAAGGGTATAGTTGTAAAAAATACTTAAAATACTCTTTTCCCTTCCTTGCCTTAAGAATTGTGCAAACTTGAACTAGGTCATCTAATAGTGGGACGGAGGGAGTATTATTCATATTCACAAATGTTATCAGTTCTAGGAGTCAGAAAGGTGGATGCTGTATTGTTCTGATAGTCAGCTGGGAAATTGTTTTTGCTTTACTTAGAGCAACTTTAGTGTTGAGGTTTCATATTGTCATATTGCTATCTCATATATGGAAACTTATTTGGGAATTTAGTTGGGTGGCGTACTGGGATAACGAGCAAAGTAGTTTAAAACTTCGTTTATTTTCCCACGGAGTTATAAAATGCGCCAACATGCAGACGTACTCTTTAAATGTGTTTTAAACAACGCAGTTTTAGAAACTGTTTACTTCAAACGGAATTATAAATACTTTATATTTTACAAACGATATTTTAGATTACGTTTGGTGATGGACGTTCTTTTAAAATGAGTTTAAGTTGACACGGCTTTTATAACACCGTGATGCCATATTTGAGAATTGCCAAGAACAGTTCTCAAATATGGAAACTCCATTTGGCGATTTAGCTACGAATATGACTTTTGAGAACTAGGAGTGCGCTTCGTTTTGTTGCCAAATATGGCTTTTGGCAACAACGCTGCGGTTGCTCTTAGTATTCTAAATACCAATTTCCTGGGTATTTAGAATATTTTCCACAGTTTCTTACTTCTTTTTTCTTAATATTGACTTGGAAATATGGCGGTTTGTTTACATATAGAGTTGAAGTCTCAGTTGGATGTGTGTGAGAAGGCCATGCAGAAAATGAAGAAGCAACGGTCTAGCATTTTGACAAGAATAGGGGAATCCAAATCTCGGATAAATCTGAAGGTTATATTTTATGGAATTTTTATTTATCTCTCTGAAGTTGTTTCCACGAAACACAAAATATTTATGAATTATATATCTCTGATATCACAGGAGACGCAGATTGAACAATTACATTCACAGAGGCAAGAAATAATAGAAAAATGTGAACTAGAGCAGATAGAACTTCCTATTGTGGATGACCCAATGGAAACAGGATCGTCTATGCAGTTACCTGTTTTTGACTATAGCCAGCTAAGCAGATCACATCAGCAAGAGCCGCGCCCATCGGAGAGGGAGAAGCTTGATTTAGAATTTAAACACAAAATGGATAACTTAGTCTCAGAAATTGAACGAACAGCTCCCAATTTAAAGGCACTGGACCAATATGTAGCTCTTCAAGAGAAGGAAAGAGAAGTGGTTGAAGAGTTTGAAGCTGCCAGGAAAGAAGAAAAGGAGATCACTGATAGGTACAATGCTATCAAACAAAGAAGGTAAATTTCTTTATATTGTAGCACTAATCCAATCAAGTCTTTTTACTCTTTTTGCGTTTTACAGGATGATATGCTGATGACTGTCTATCTTGATTGCCACCCAGTTTGTGTCGTAAATTTGAACTGTATGATGTATCTCAGCATATCTGAATAGTAAATACACGTTTGAAAATGTATTAATTTACTTGACAATCTCTTAAAAAAAAATAACACTTCAGAAATGTACTTGACCATTTGTGTCATTCAGGTATGAGCTTTTTACAGAAGCTTTCAACCACATCTCCAGTAACATTGACAAGATTTACAAGCAACTTACAAAAAGTAGCACACATCAGCTTGGTGGAACTGCATATCTAAATCTGGAAAATGAGGACGATCCTTTCTTATATGGCATCAAGTACACAGCCATGCCCCCAACAAAGCGTTTCCGTGACATGGAACAACTCTCTGGTGGGGAGAAGACCGTCGCAGCACTTGCACTGCTTTTCTCTATCCACAGGTAATGTACAAAATATATAACACTTAGTTTTCTATGTTTTTTTTTGTTTAGTAAATTAAACCCACCGGTCAGCGCTACTTGATTGACCGAAGCATCTTGAAGACTAGGAAAGATGTTACCCCCTAAAATTTCTGTGGCTTATCTGAATATTTCTCTCCGTTGGCTTAGCTACAAGCCTTCTCCATTTTTCATCTTGGACGAGGTTGATGCTGCATTGGATAATTTGAACGTTGCCAAGGTTGCTGGCTTCATCAGGTCGAAATCATGCGAGAATAGTGTTAGACGTAGTGATAGTAGTAATCAAGAGGACTCTGAAGGTGGGAATGGATTCCAGAGTATTGTCATCTCTCTCAAGGATACCTTTTACGATAAGGCCCAAGCATTGGTTGGGGTTTACAGGGACTCCGAAAGAGGGTACAAAATCACACATTTATGCTCTACGTATATTCGTTACATTTCTTCCCCCTTAGCCGAACTGTTCTTATACACTTACCTGTGTAATTTTTTTTTTTGCAGTTGCTCGAGGACGCTAACGTTCGACCTCACTAAATATCGAGAGTAGGTGACCCTGTCATGTCTAGCTGACTATAGCTTGGGTAAGTTTAAACTAGAGCCTGGCTGCTGCAAAGAAAAAGCTCAATAACCGCTGTTAATGTATATAGGGTTCAGTTATGTTATTATTTGGTGTTTTCTGCTTCTTCTGAAGGATTACTTGTGGATCCCATTTCTTACCATTGTGTAAAATCTTGCTAATTCATCTCTAGTACGTGTGCCCGACCTTCTTAACGGATGAAAAGTCTTCGTGGTGTCTGATTAGGTGATTTCCAATTAAGTAGGAAGAGGTAATACAAAAGCCAGTAATCATTTTGTTAGTTAGGGATTTATATTTAGATTAGCCTATTTTTGAATCCCTTTCAACCTTTCTTCTCCTTAAACCACTAGTTGATCATTTCATTGATTTCCATGAAGTTTGGTTATTTCTCAAACGGTCATAATTCTTTGGCGCAAATTATTTCAACAACTGGAATTTCAGTGCTGCCTGCTGACGTCATCATTTCATCAAAATTGTTGGAGATGGATTTACCATTCAAGAAAAATAAGAAAACCAGAGAGGGTAACCCTGCCTGGAAACGGTTCCTGAACTCCACGGAATCTGACCCATTTCTTTGGGTCAGTG
Source organism: Papaver somniferum (assembly GCF_003573695.1). Lineage (NCBI taxonomy): Eukaryota > Viridiplantae > Streptophyta > Magnoliopsida > Ranunculales > Papaveraceae > Papaver > Papaver somniferum. The sequence goes on from NC_039359.1 coordinate 180,693,374, forward strand.
CTTACCCCCGCCGGAGCTTTGATCCAAGGAAGCTATGATGTTAAATCAGGACCGAAATATTACTGTCGAAGAGGGTAGTTTTCATGGACCCGATAAAAAGTTGAAACCATTTGCCAAGATGGCTTTAATAGAATTTCGTTCAAGGTTAGAAAAGTCGATACAGGAAAATGATCTTTTCAATAATATGTATATCACCAGAAAGATTGACAAATGTCATTCTAAATCCGATTTGCGAGAAGATGTTATAGACAAGAGACATTTCTCTTTTCTCTATGGGGAGTTCCTTTATTGCCTGGTGAAGATCACGAAGGTACGGATGTTATCCTCCTGAAGTTCTTACGAGCTCGAGATTTCAAAGTTTTAGAGGCATTCGAACTGCTTCAAAAAACATTGATATGGAGGAAAGAATTCGGCACTGACGGAATTGTTGAAGAGGATTTTGGACGTGATCTGAAAAATGTTGCTTTCTTAGATGGTTCAGATAAACAAGGGCAGCCATTGTCTTATATGGTTTATGGAGCATTTAAAGATAAAGATTTATATCAAAGTATGTTTGGGTGTGTGGATTCGGATAAGTTCGTAAGATGGAGGGTGCAATGCATTGAAAGGGGAATTGAGAATTTGAATTTTAAGGATGGTAGAATAAATTCTATTGTTCACATTACAGACTTAAAGGCTTCTCCAGGACCAGACATGAAGGAATTGCATTCTGCTAGCAAGAAAGCAATCACATTGCTTCAAGACAAGTACCCTGAAATCGTGCTCGAAATGTAAGGGTGATTTTTCACAGTTTAATACGATACAAACAAATGTTGCTATCGGTTTGAATTATGTTTATTTAAATTTTGCAGATTTACATAAATGTTCCATTTTGGTACTACGCTTACCATGCGCTATCATCACGAATGCTAACTCAAAGAATGAAAAACAAATTCATATTTGCCCGACCATCTAAAGTTGCAAAAACCCTTCTAAAGTAAGAAATAAATATCCTTCTTATACACTAACGACTAGCTTTTCTAGTCTCATCCTTAATATTGAATTTCTTTTTGTTCGATGAACTTCTAAAGTTTTTTTTTTCTTTCAAATTAGATATATAGCACCTGAATACATCCCAGTACAATATGGTGGACTAAAGAGAGAAAATGACCAAGAATTTACGCCTTCTGATCAAGTTTCGTATGCGACTGTTGAAGGAGGCACCATTGAAACAATCAAATTCCCCTTCAGTGAGGTATATACATATACAAAATGTCATGAGATTTTAGTTCTTAATGACTTAAGAAACATTTTTCATGCAATGCGTTATCACGATGTTTGTTTTCTTTTTCATGCTTTTGTGTTTGATGATCAGCCGGGGGTGACAATTGTATGGGACATAACAGTGGTTGGATGGGAAATGACCTACCAAGAAGAATTCATTCCAGATGATGAAGGGTCGTATAAAATTGTAATCCAATCGGAAAGGAAAATGTCAGCAACTGTTAGGAGCTCGTACTACATTAATGAACCTGGGAAAATACAGATAATCATTACTAACAACACTTTTAAGAAGAAGAAAATTCTATACAGATCAGAATTTAAACCTACTATACCCATGTATGTTAAAACTAGATAGTCATTTCCATTTTGTTTCTCTTAGCAGGAAAAAGCATATGTTGTGAAAAAATTGTAGCTCTATTGAGCAGATTGTTATTATCTATCCGTAAGAAGGCTATTATTGGGGCGTCACATTCCATTAGAGGAGCGTCACCTAATAGGACAACAACGGGTCACCCATAAATAATATCAAAAACCCCTTATCTAAAATAATTTTGTAATGACTAAACAACCCTTATTTAGTTAATTTAAATTTAATTTAATTAGATAAAAATTAAATTAATGAATTTTGTTGTATACTTGGTGAATTCTGGGATAAAGTTTTTGTGGGAAGAAAAACTGGCCGTAAAATAAACTTCTACGGTTGGAAATAATCCAAACCTGGACGTAAAATCACTTCTACGGTTGGAAATAATCCAAACCTGGACGTAAAATGAGCTTCTACGGTTGGAACTAATCCAAATCTGGATGTAAAATCACTTCTAGGATTTTAAAGTTTTTATTTTAGTTAAAGGATAGTCTAGACATTTTGTATATGTGTTAGAATATCCCATAACCATTTTTTTGGACATTAAGAATCTAAGTGAAGCCCTTCTGTTGCGGTGGGACGCCCCAATAATACCGTTCATTGCTAAAAACGTTAAAGAGTAGACGAATATTCCAAAGCAGTTCGCGTGGCCTAATGGATAAGGCGCTCGCCTCCGGAGCGGGAGACTGTGGGTTCGAGTCCCACCGTGAACGCTACTTTTTTCTGCCTATGTTTTTCAAATAGGATCAACCCTCTGCCATATGAATGACTTAGTGGGAGACTTCAACCGTCAAACCCATAACGCAATGTGAATGTCCAATTGCCACGAGGCCCACGACACAGAAGGAGCCTCTATGCTTCCCGAATTAACAACATTACCTCATCAGTCTCTATCTTCATTTTGGAAGGTAGAATAAATGGTTGGGTGGTGTATGCGTAATCTTATCTTTGGTCATAGTTACTTCTAAATTGACACCTCTTCCCTCCCGCTACATTTGACGACTTTTTTTCTTTCTTATATATAACCAAGAGCCAACTTTTTTTCTTCTCCTTTTTTTGAAAATGAAGAGCCAAGTTTACAACACAGCTTAAATGGTTATACAAGGGAAAGCATGACCTTGTTAGCAAGTGCAAGAGATGAACTAAAGGTAGGCATATGCCCCATTCTGGAGTTAGCAGAAGCTCAAACTCCATAATTGACAAGTAAATCAGTTCCATGATTTGCAAGTTCCTTAGCTGGTTGGTTAGCTTCCTCTTAGACGTGTCAGATTCAAACATTGGAGAAAAGTTCACCATGTTGCCAATGTAGCTCTTATACTCTACCAAATACTATGTATACATACAAAAAAAAAAATCGAACATATAAAGAGTGACCCGAAAAGGGGATTCTGATGCATGAATAAGATTCAAACTCTAAGACTTATGAATATTAAGTTTAATTTAACGATGTAATCCTACCTCTATATGAGCTTGACTGAAATAAGTAATTATATTATATACAAAAATAATATATAAAAAAACGAGAGTTACTGGGATTAGGATTCCACCGAATTCATAACATAAGGTTCAACTATTTATTCTCAACAATTATCACTCAATAAATAAAATAATATCGACTCTGATTTTGCCAAAGTAGATCTCAAAATATCAGTTATAAATCGTAAGCATGGGACATCAAAACATTTAAGCAAGCATGACCCATCAAATAAAATAATAACTAATTAATTCAAATCATAAATCAATTTAAAATAAGTACAAAAGTCATAAAAAGAATAAAATAAATTTACCCATGTATGAAATTCAGATTCCTCCGACTGGGGTTTAGCTTCACATGGTGAAAACACGCTCAAAAAGATAATTCATAGCTCAAATAGTGTTTTTATTGGAGAAATAAGATAAACAGAGATTCACAACTCTTTCCTAGCATTACAGAACATAATGTTACAATATATGTTGCAAACTGAAGATATAAGTTGCAAACAGACTGTTACAAACTGTTAAGATATATGACACTCTAAACGACAGTTACTGACAGTACAAAGTTCTTCAGCTTCTTCTTCACAGCAGCAGCAGAAAGATCTGGTCTGCAGCTTCATATTCCTCACCGTCGCTTCCCCAATCACTCGATATCCCCTCTGTGACTCCCAATACTCGTTTATATACTCACATGACACCATAATCTTCTCGAATAAATGCCAAAAAATCTTCTCTTTACTCAGGATTATTTGTTTTCCTTTTTTTTTTTACCTCCATACGCGTCTGCAGATGTCAATTACGAGTATAATCTCATTTCTTTTATCTCCACCATGATTTTGCTGCGACTCAACATAGTCCAAACACACGCAGAACACGTTATGAACACACTGTAACTCAAATAGAGCCCGTGAAGACTCGTGTCCTCTGTTTTCTTCAATCCAACGATGCAACCCAAGTTTTTCGAAACCCACGAGTATAAACCCGCTACACATCTGGTCATAAAGTAGAAATCTGAAAAGTTAACCACTCCCCCACACTTGAATCTAACATTGTCCTCAATTTCTCAAACAGTGGAACCTAGAATGGGATGCAAAAAAATATTAATAGGAGAAACAAATCTAAACCAAAGAGAAGAGATTAATTAGAAGATTTCACCTGATTGTCGCAAGAAAAGTATCATTCCCTGTAACACACATCAAAAGATAGTAATAACAAAGAACAATGAAAATAAAAAAAATAAAAAAAAAAGACGAAAGAAAATGTAAACAAAAAATAAAAATAAATAAAAAAAGCTACATACTGGATATTTACAGAAATGGATCCCCAAAAATTAACAGCCTGAAAATTTGGGGATCAACCCAAAATACAGTATTTACAAATGACAACTTCAGAATTATGTTATGAAAATGTGGGGATACTGAAACTGTCATAATAAAAGGATTACCACCAAACCTAGTTTTACTACACAAGGAAGTGTGTAAATAACATAATATGGGGATACTATTGGGACTGGGAAATTGTCAATTGGCTCATGCACGGTACCAGAAATAGGGACGTCCTATGGGTATTTGGATGTAAAGTAATCCAACAAAATTTTAGAAGCACATAATTATAACCCTAAATTAGGTAACTTTCAGAAGTCTAGGGGTCTAGAAACAACCTCTAAGTCGGGTGAAAGATCTTGTGAGATAGATTCTTCTACGAAATCAGATAAATCATCCACTGGGTTATCTATATATTCTGTCGGAATCAGAGAGTCATTACGTACATGATCATCATCAACATATAATCTTTGGCATTCCAGAATTCTCATTCTTTGTTCCAAACTAGGTAGTGTGTGTTTGTAATACTTCTCATATATCATTAGAGGCGATTCTTCACTTACTACATGTGGAGTAGGAGCATCCCTATGCCGTGACGCAGTCATATACTCCCCAAGTGTCATTTCAGGTGACGACTTTTGAGAACGTTTACTTCTACGCATATATTCTCCAAGCGTCATCTCAGGTGACTTCATCTCAAAACATTTAAGAAAGCATGACCCATCAAATAAAATAATAACTAATTAGTTCAAATCATAAATCAATTTAGAATAAGTGCAAAACTCATAAAAAAAATAAAAAAAAATTACGCGTGTATGAAATTCGGATTCCTCCGACTGGGGTTTAGCTCCACATGGTGAAAACACGCTCAAAAAGATAACTCATAGCTCAAATGGTGTTTTTATTGGATAAATAAGATAAACAGAGATTCACAACTCTTTCATAGCGTTACAGAACATACTGTTACAATATATGTTGCAAACTGAAGATATAAGTCGCAAACAGACTGTTACAAACTGTTAAGATATAAGACACTCTAAACGACAACTACTGACAATACAAAGTTCTTCAGCTTCTTCTTCACTGCAGCAGCAGAAAAATCTGCTCTGCAGCTTCCTATTCCTCGCTGTCGCTTCCCCAATCACTCGATATCCCCTCTGTGACTCCCAATACTTGTTTATATACTCACATGACCTCCTAATCTTCTCGAATAAATGCCAAAAAATCTTCTCTCTACTCGGGATTATTTGTTTTCCTTTTTTACCTCCATACGCGTCTGCAGATGTCAATTACTGGTATAATATCCTCTTTTTTTTTTTTATCTCCACCACGATTCTGCTGCGACTCAACATGCTCCAAACACACACATAACACGTTATGAACACACTGTAACTCAAATAGAGCCCGTGAAGACTCGTGTCCTCTGTTTTCTTCAATCCAACGATGCAACCCAAGTTTTTCGAAACAAAACACCTTACCACCTCTGTTGAACCGTCACATGGTGATTACAACTCACTTGGGCGATTAAATCTCGCCTGGAAATTCTTCACAGAAACTCCCAAAAAGAACGTGTAACTCTGTTTTCTTCTCTCGGGTTATCCAACCCAATTTAGATGAACCAAACGACTATATTAACCATGTATAAGAGTAACAGGCCCATACCAATCAAATTCAATGATTGAATCTCCTTTAAACACCCTAAAAGATCGAACCCTAAGTCTGGTCGTGTGCTGTAACATTTTCCCACCAACTTCAAATTTGAATTTGTGGAAGAAGAAGGGTGCCCCTTATCCGCGACAGGGCTCCCTTTAGTAGTTGTTTTGGGGTGACCTTAGTATTTTTTCATGGGTGCCTTTAACACTTTTGGAGGTGCTCCAAGTACTTTTCTGGGTGCCTTTAACATATTTCTGAGGTGCCTTTAGTAATGTTTTCCGGGGTGTGTGTGTGTGTGTGTGTGCAAAAACAACTTTTTAACCAAGATTCTCCATAAGAGATTATTTCCTATAAAAGACTTAAAACAAGTCCTAACTAATGTAGTATGGGTGAAAATGCGTCGCACTTACTTGCTTATCATGTACAACCCTCACAGAGGAAGAATCAGCATTCTTAATAGTCAGAAATTTCCCATCCTCAGCTACCTCCAATTGAGTGCCGAAAGAGGAGTTCTGTACAGGGTAAGAACTAAGAACAATAAAACATGTCAAATTAGAACGACTTATCAGATTAATGGCACTTACTTAATTTACTATGTTTGTAACTTAAATGCCAAATTGTGCAGTATGCTATCATGGTACCTTACTGGAACTTAAACGCCCACAATATCATCTACGTCACAAGAGAAAATGGTAGAATTCAAATTGTTTGAAACTATGAATGGGTTGCATTCAAGACTAACGACAACGCGTGATCAGCCCTCTCGTTGGAAAGATTTCAACTCTAAGGTTAATGCCAAAAGATATTTTGATGACCTCATACAGAATCTCAAGAGACGAAACAAGTAGGTTGAAGTTTAACAGAGAGAAAATGGTTGTTTTTTCTCCAACTAGGTCTGGATCCCAGCAGGAACAGGGAAGGGCTTATGCTTAAAATATGTATATAGTTAAATTATGTTATGTAATTAAATGGCATAATAAAAGGCTTTATATGAAGGCAACGAGGTTTGGCTTAGCTCATTAACTCAATTTATGTATAAAGACTGTAAGCATGTAAGGTTTGAATTTTCACGAGTTAAATAAAATTTCCTCTTCTTTTCCGCATCTTCTTGATAGTTAAATAAGAGTGATTACCATCTCCAATAAACATAATGTATTAGCTAAAGTAGCAACAATGGCATTTGACATATCCAAAAATATTTGTCAGTTAAGAAAATCAACTGGCATCCTAAAACAATCTAGAGAGGATAAATATTGATAGAAAGACATTGAATCGCATACCCAATCCTTTTGTGAAGATCCTTACAAACAGATTGCTCAAATTACATCTTAAAAATACCCATGCTTATTGGTAATAAGATATTTGATAGACAACTCATCTTCCTCCTTAAAGGCCTTGACAAAACAAGCTATCACGTTGAACGGTGATGGAACCCTCGCTTCCTATTGGTCGAAATAGGCATTTTCTAATGTAGAAGATATGGTGAGACACTTGGCATAACTCTATTGGTCAGGATAATAGAAATAGGGTTACACTTTGTTTACATCAAGTATTTAACCGTCTATTAGTAACGCCGTCAACAAAAAGGAAGGTGGACAACACTTCCGCGAGAGTTTTAATCTAATTAATTTCTTACGCCGTGTTTACATCAAATACTTAACTGTACGTTAGTAACACCGTCTAAGATGGACCATACTTTCGTCAAAAATTTTGTTATGGAAAAGGAAAACTTAATTTACCGTATTTAGGATTCGTCGAATTACTAACTAGGGTCTAAACTCAACTTGGAAGTTGAGTACCTAATATATTGGGACTCTTTTTTCCAAACTAATACATTAAGGGGACCAAAACTCCCACATATTTCACACATATTTTCCGCGATAATAAAAGAAGAAAAAAATCCCTATCTTTTCTCCACCCATTTAATACATTTGGCATGCGACACCAAATAAAAAAATGCATTGCCACGGGGCGGGGCAAAACCCCGCGCACACCAAATCAGAAAGAAAAAAATGCCCAATGCGTAGCACGAGCACCAATCTAGTATTAGACTAATTTCACATACTAAGAAGTCAGACGCAAAAGGTAGTGAGATTTGGTTCACGCAACAAAAGAGTGCAGCTTGTACAAGCTTATATTTGACAGACAACTCATATTAGACTAATTGCATATATATAGTCTTTCAAATCAGGATTACTTTCAGTCAAAGCAAAGATAGCTTAGTAACAAAAAAATTGATATTCACCGTTAGATGAACTTCTGATTTAAGATTCAAGCTAAGTCTGCTTAGAAACTAAGCAATCAATCTCCACCGTTAAATGGTATTAGCTTGATACACACAAATGAAATATACCTATATTTAGATATGATGAGCCACACCTAAACCAGTATAATTTGTTGGCTCAATAACAGTTAACCGAAGTTAGCCACATGAATACTTATAGTTTAGCCACATTCATCTAACACTTCTAGATCAAATATGATGATCATTCAATCATGATAGATAATCAAATGAATTTCATTTTGTTTCAAGAGAGTTGTTCAAATGTTCATCATATATATATATATATATGAATCATTTGTAACATATTCGGTTTGGTTTGTAATTGTACAAAGTACTTATACAAGAACCAATTCATGAACATAATGCCACGGTTTGCAAAACAAGTTCGCATTCCTTACTTCATTAAAGTTACAGGGAATTTAGTTCGCAAACTGAGTTCAACAACGAACCTGAGTTCATGAGTATGAAAAGTTACACTTACCGATTTTAGCACCTTACGACTGTGTTCGCGAACAGAGTACGTGAACCACAGTTCCTTACTTTGGCCTAGTCATGCCGTTCGCAAACAGAGTACGCGAACCACAGTTCCGGACTTAGCCTTGACTAGCCGTTCGCAAATAGAGTACGCGGACAACAACTCCGGACTTAGCCTTGTCCAGCCGTTCGCAAACAGAGTACGCGGACAACAGTTCCGGACCTTTTCACAGGTAAATCCGTTCGCAAACAAGAGTTCCAGACTTGAACTAGAGCTTCACAGTTAGCCTACAAACCTGTGATATATCCAGGCATTGGTAGTCGTTCTAAACTCTCATTCAATCATTGAAACATCCTTAGAAGACAACAATGGTAATCTTACACATACCACTAGCTTCAAATAATTTTCAAGTGATTAATCGATCAGTACGAAACTTCCAAAGTTAACATCAAATGATTGTCTCACACAAATCATGTAAAGGTAATTTTCACATGATCATCTTGACTTAATATTTAGTTTCCAACAAATAAATTGTCTCTAATTAAACTCGTCAAGTAGACGATGAAACTTAAGCTAAAGCTAAAAGCTTCCAACACGTATTTCGAGAAATATATAAACGAGATAAAATCGGCTCGAAATTTTAATTATGTATAATGTAAAAGTCTATATAGTTATACGACTTAGTCTCTTTAGAAGATAAAATATAATAGATTTCTGAGTGATAGATAAGTTTTAGTTTCCACATACATTTTGTTTATGAAGTTCCTCCAAGCTCTTCAATAGATCTTCTTCTTCAATTGGTGTATACCATGAAGTCTAAAACTCAACTACACACTTCTATCCTAATCCGAGACATAAATATAAGTAGACTAGAAATCAAGTATATAGTTTTGATCAACTAAACTTGACAAACAAGCTTGAGATAACAACGCTTGCGAGTTCGACCGAGCAGTGCTCTAACACATGGTTCATACTCACATTAAACGGGTCTTCAAGCATTTAACCAGCAGGAGAGAGACGAAGTCACTCGAACAACCAAGGCATCTAAGACTCATTGGTTGATGATGTTCCATATTCAAATAGTGGAGATTCACAAGGAAGTCTTGCGCTATTTACCAGTGAGGTAGTCTTTCTCGAATCAAAATTTAGTAAATACGACAAATTAACGGTTTAGTCCTCGCCCTTAGAAAATGAATTTATCTGAGGTGTTCAAGGGAGAAGTGAAAATCATTCGGGTGTATCTGTTATATACCTTGATTTGGATACTTTAGTTACTAATTTTCTTATTTGTCTTTTCTGGTAATCGCCTTGGTACCTTTTTATTACTCATTGAGAAACTCTTGTGACAGAATAATTCGAGGTTCCAATTTCCATGCTCCTTATCATTTGGTACAGATCATGGTGGAATAATTCGAAATTCGAAATTCCATGCCCCTTATCATTTGGTATAGATCATGGAAGAGGAAGTCAAATAGTTTACTCTTCCAAATTCCTTTCCAAGATTAATGGACCCTACATGTAACATAAAGTTACATTTTTTTTTTGTCCTAGACTAATGGTTTCTAGATTACATCCAAACTCCTTAAATTGGAGTGGATTTCACCAATTACAGGATTCGAACCCCTACCTCCTCAGTGGAAGGGAGCATGCCAACCACCAGACCACTTGGTGATTGGCAATGAAGTTACATTTGATAACCCAGATATAAAACAAATTCATGGTAAGTGTATTCCACGGAAAAAGTACCCTGGGGAGGCAACAAAAGAGTTTTCGTGAACATAGACGTATTTGGATATTAATGACATGACGTATTCAGATTGATTTGAGTCAAACATACACATAAGTTAGTACTCGAATGTTAGCAGTTTATTTCATGACATATTTATCAAGTTATTCAAACTCTGTATGCAAAAATGGAAAATCTTCTCTCCTCTTCGGTTCAAACTTTAAGGCAGATTTTTTACATTTCATCACTATTTACCTTGAGCATCATAGTTTTCATGTTTTTACTCGGTCGGCAAATTTTTTAGTGAGACCTAGTATCGAACTCAGGTCATTGGTGTCGTCTCCCGAAAATTTTATCGTTCCACTAGAGTGACATCGACTTGATGCTTCTACGCTACAACAGAACTCAAACAGTATTCTGTCTTTTTTAACTTCTCAGAAAATTACATCAACTCCCCTGCCTCCATCAATAACTTGTACCAGAAATCTGTGTATTGGACGCTCGATTCATAAGTTGTAGTAGAAAGCATAGGTGAAGGAACTTGAAAATATGGGTCTGTTGTGATGGCCGGATAATCTTCATTTGTCTTGAAATTTTCAACGGAAAATGCTTGTGACCAAATGTTCTCGTCCATGTTTGTGTTCCCATTGATGTGGTTGTCAGCATTTGCATCCGAAAATTCTGTACTTGAGGAGAATTCACTAGATGAATGTTGTGGGGATAGATGAACGTAGTTCTGATCTTCCAACTTTGATGAATTCGATTCACCCGTGGGTTTTGATATGTCCATAGCATAATGTTCGGCTGCAGGGTTAGTTTGATTCTGTTTACACAGTCTTTTCTTGAGATGGGTGTGCCAGACATTTTTAATTTCATTGTCTGTTCTTCCAGGTAGGCGCGCTGCAATTGCTGACCATCTGAAGGCAAAAAACAGAAATAGAAAGGAATAATTTGATTATTGCTGTTGATTATTAGCTAGGTAGCTGCGCTGGATTAATTCTACGAGTACACACCTATTACCGAGCATCTTGTGCAGCATGATGATTGTTTCTTCTTCTTGGCTACTAAAATTTCCTCGTTTAATATCAGGTCTCAAGTAATTAGTCCATCTAAGTCTGCAACTCTTCCCACATCTGAGTAAACCTGTACCAACAAACCAAAAGAAACAAAACAAGAAATTGCTAAGAACTCACAATTTATCCATAACCATTCAACACTGGTTTATCAATGTCATTGACTAAGTGAATGTCTGAATCTCAATCAATGTTTCAACAAATAACAGAAGTTTACGAGCACATACCGGCTTGTTTTGGAAGCGCCCGCCAATTTCCATGACCGTGACGACTTATGTAAGTGATCAAAATCTGGTCCTCTTCAACTGTCCATGGTCCCCTTTTCAGTCCCATTTTCTCACAGCATGGAGCTCTAACCATTTTCTTTTAGTTATTTCTCTTGATTCGGGTGATGCTCTCGAATAACTTGATCAACAGGTGAATTATCTGTAGCTTCTCAGAGAGTTTTAGATATCTCTCAAAAGTTGAACATATTTTCAAGCATGGAACTCTATATTTATATACTGCTTGGAAAAACACCAACTTTTACGTCCTAATCAAAACTTACAGTCCAAATAGTCCAAAAAGTAAAGTATAAGCCAGAAATTTCAAAGAAACGACTCTCTTTTGCTTTCTCTACACGAAATGGTCGTCCCCGTTACGTACATGCAGTTAAAACTTAGATAAACAGCCTTAAGGTTAGAAAATTTTAGTATTAACTAAACTAGATTATAAGATTTTTGAAGATTTACTGAGGTTACGTTAAATTTTGTTTTCAGTACTGGTTGTTCAATTTCCTCGAACTTTAAAGGAGAAATATAAACGAAGAAAAACAGACCCTTAAGTCTTATAAATTGGTTACAACTGAGTAAACAAGACTGAAGTTAATCAAAGTTTAGTCAAGTCATAATAATGAGCAAGGTGACTTCGTTACAATATGGAAAGAAAGAGTGAAATTTTTTTATGGATAATTACTACGTCAATTCATGCGTAATGCATATGTAATCCCTTGTACCCTTTCAAACATTACTTCATAAGTAGTGTTTTTGAATGCCTTTTGGTCACACTATAAACATTTTAAAATTGCATTCATGTTCATCAACGTAGTATTCTTTTGGAGTATTAAAAGCAAAGGAAAAAGATATTTGACAAACATAAACAACTTTTGAATTCATTTTTATTTTTTATTTTTCGGAGAATTGATTAAGAATTGGATTTGAGTGGAGTTGAAACTTTGAAATGTATTTCTGAGACTGATTTTATTTCACACTTTATTGTGAGTCCTTTAGAAGATTTAGCTTTTCAAATGAAGGGGGTGTAGATTTTGGGCGTCAAAGAAAGAGGCGTGTGGGTTTTGCCTAGGTCTGCACAACGGGTAGGGTGGGTAGGATATGGCCTATACCGCCACCCTACCCGTTTACTGGCGGGTAAGAAAATTTTTACCCGTCACCCTACCCGCCATTAAACGGGTAAGATCCTACCCAACCCATTCTCTGGCGGGTCGGGTAGGGTAGGGTGGCGGGTATAACCGTCTATATCACCTGCAATACACAGCAACAGAGCCTGCTCCTGCCATCTCAACAGAGCCTCAACCACAGGTATAAACATGTAAAGAAGACCAATGGACATGCGAAACACAACAATGATGCTAATAGACCAACGATGAATTTAGAAACAAAAGCATAACCATAAAAAATGTACAAACAAAAGTATTCTCAAGAAAAAAGTTGTATTCTTCATATAACAGTATCATCACCAAAAGCTCTTCATATTGACCTTCTTCTTCTTCAATCATCATCTACGATGATGGAATAAGTACTAAGATCACCAAATAAATCTGCATACAAGTTATCTCTTGTTAGATTCAGTCATAATAGTGAACGATTTGATTCAAAGTTCAGTCATAATACCAACATCAAGTAAGAGATATCACAACATCCTACTATGGAATACAATATCACAACAAGTTCAGACTTTTGGTTCAGTCACAATATCAAGTAATATCACAATATCAAGTGTTGTTTTAAAGATATTTATAAGTATACACATGCATAAGTTTTCCAAATTTTAGTGAAATATCACATTGCTGCTCTCGACAATTTCTGATATCATAAAATCTAAAATTTAGGTACTCATTCAACATATATAATCACTAATCAGGTTGCCAGATGTGAGTAACAATACTAATCTGGAGCTGGCAAAATTAGACTTCAACACATGCCAAGAACAGCATCAGCTCGAGTGTCTCAACGTACAAAAGTAAGCAACTAAAGTTGTGACAAATTATCAACTGAGCACGGTAGCGTGTTTCCGTTTAACATGCAAGTTCCTTGACTAGAAATGGAAAGTTCTAAACAACATTCAAACTTCCACCAGTACTTCCCATAAAGAAGCACAAATGGATACAGACAGATAAAGAAAATGCCAACTAAGTCGTTTCGCAAACATAGTGAAGACAGATTAAGAAAAGCAAACAAAAGAGTAAGGAAACCCAAATGTAGGAAAGTTGTATACCTGATTCTAAGACGTCATCCTCCTTCTCTTCAGCTACAAATGTAGATGGATCCATATCAATCGGTGTCCTTAACCAGTTTTGTAGGAGAATCAATGCTTCCACAGTTCGGGGTTTTAAAGAACTTCGGAAATGACCAAGTATTCGCTTTCCAGTACTGAAAGCAGATTCACTTGCAACTGAAGAGACGGGAATAGAAAGTATATCTCTTGCTATAAGTGATAGAATATCAAATCTTGCAGCATTGATTTTCCACCAAGTGAGTATATCAAACTTCGAACCATTTTTGTTGTCTTTTGTTGGTGAATAAATCTGTTCCGATAAGTATCTGTCCACCTCTGATTTGTCAACATCCTCCGTTATAGATAACTGTGTTTTACGTTCTTCTCTATGGGCCTTATGTCTTCTCTTTCTATGTGACGTAGAACTACAACTCTCTTGACTAGGACTACCACCAGTATCACCTACAGACTCCGACGAGGCTAACACACTTCCTACACCTATATATTCTGCCTTATAAGCTGTGAATAATTCATTAAAATCCTTTTTCACTTCATCTAACCAATTGTTTACCAATCTTTGTTTCGTCCAAGGAATATCATGCACAATCAGGTCTTCTAGTATTACTTGCAGTCCACGTTCTTTTTCTCTTGGGTCAAGAAGCACAACAATAAACAATAAAGGATTCATGTTCTTATGCTCACCCCAATACTTGTTGTATTTAAGTAACATCTTCTCATCCATATGGCTTAAGTGAGGATCATGATGAGCATTTTGCCATTCTTTTAACTCTCCACGTACATCACAAATTTCCCCCAAAAATGTATGCGAAGTGACATACGTAGAACCAGAAAACTCAACAGTGGCTTCAAAAAATACCTGTAGAAACAGTTTTAATTGTTATTGAAACTTCATATACAGATCATATTAACTCGTAAGCAAAGACCAAAACATCTAGACAACCACATATTATTGCAAGACCAAGAAAAGCAGTTCATCTGAGTGAAAGAATTACCAAGAACATCAACAACAATGAGTACATATTATTGCAAGACCAAGAAAAGCAGTTGATATAACAGCCTTCTTTACACTATAGAACAAAAGCATCGCCCAACAAAACTCATGAAGAAGAAACCTATGCGTGTTACTTAGCTGTAGAATACATGAGCACGAAACAAAAACGAATTTGAAATCACTCTGCCTGTAATGACATCTAGTTATTATAAACCCCTTCCATTTGTAACTAACCAAAATAGAGAAAATAGTCCAACCAATAATGTGAACTATAACCTTGTTTCTGTTTTTTAAATGTTTCTGAAGCCAAACTAATTTTATCATGCCAAACTCCATGCATCCATTTTTTGTAAAGGTTTGTGTCATTTGATATCCAAGAACTAAAACATAAACCTAACAAACATAACAGCGTCCAATGTTTGTTCTTACAGTCTATATCAGCAGGGTAAAATTGTAAATAAATTTTTGCTCAGATATTCTTATGGATCATTGAGACCTGACAACTGGCAAATACTTACTCCTCATTGCAACAAATCCGTAGAATTAATGGCAAATAGACATCACAGATATGAAACGAAATAATTGAATTCCAGCAAAGAAATTTTAAGGCATTCTTAGAATGAATAAAATTGGGGTGTCCGAACGATTCATATAGAGGAGATGATAGAAATGCTCCACAATCTTCATCACATCAGTTGTTAGAGGTTTCGAGAGGAGCTCAAAATCTAAACCATATGATTGATTCATGGTCAAATGGGAGCATTATGAATGGGCAACATTCAGATGATATTGCAAGAGAAGCTTCGAAATATAAACTACTGATAAACTAACCAAAGAACGAAATATAAACTACTGATAAAATCTTTAAAATACCTGTAGAAACTGAACTAGGACTCGAGCATTAGCCCAGTCATACTTTTCAGGAGCATGCACGCGAGGCTTTTTCTTCTTGACTTTTCTTCGACCAGATAAGGGAACTTCATCAGCATCAGAATCAGAAGAACTGGATTCATCAAGAAAATCAGTACTGTCAATATCATCAACATTAACACCCATTACTGATTCATCGGGAATATCGAAGATAAACCTCTCACGAAATGATTTATCAGATCGTCTTAGCCTTATAAAGACTTTTTCGTATTTTTCTGCTGCATCCAACATCAAGTAAATGGAGTTCCATCTTGTTTTCACGTCTAACACTAATCCCTTTTTGTATTCCATTCTTTCAAGAAATAAGGCATCTAAGAATTTCTTCATTCTAGCAGGAGAGGTCGTGACGTATTTAACCACCGACCTGATTCTGCTCACTGAAGTATGATATTTCTTTAACCCATCCTTAACAACTAAAGCTAATACGTGGGCAGCACACCTTACATATAAATTTTTACCTCCTACAATTGACGATCCCCAACTTACAACTTTCTCTTGGACATATTCAATTTCTTTTTTATTTGCAGATGCATTATCGAGCGTGATGGTGAACACTCTCTCAAGACCCCACTCTATCAAACATTTCTCCAATGCTCTTCCAATATGCTCACCTCCATGACTAGTAATTTGACAGAAACATATTATTCTTTTGTGTAACTTCCAGTGGTCATCGATGAAGTGGGCAGTAACCACCATGTAGTTGTAGTTCTGAATGGATGTCCATATATCGGTTGTGAGACAAACTCTAACCTTGTTCGACTTGAAATAGTTCACCAAATTGGCTTTTTCACTCAAAAACAGTCCACAGATATCACGATAGACGGTCATCCGCGATGGAAGTTTGAACCTCGGCTCAAGATATCTACAAAATGCTATAAATCCTTCTCCTTCAACCATTCAGAAAGACTGTTCATCTGTGATGATGAACTTTATCAAGGCTCTCCTACATCCATCTTGACAGAACGTAACCCCAACTGTTTGCTGCTGATCTCCCAGATTGCTAGGCTGACCGAGAGAGTCCAACTGCGCAGCTTCTAGTGACTCCATATACTTCCGACACTTGGTCAAATGCCAGTTCAAATTTGATGTGCCATACTTCTTACCACCAGCCCTATATTTACCACCTTCACAGTAGTTACATTTCCCCCATTTAATACCAGCTTTATCAACACTCTTTTGGAAATGCTCCCACACCGAAGATGTTCTGTTCCGCTTCATACTTTCCCTGACCTCAGGTTGAGAAGATGGTGGAGGTGGAGGTGGCGGAGATATAACAACACTGACCCTTTGTTGCACAGATTGATATGAATCTTGAGAGGGAATATGAGGTCTCGTTGACATCAATTCTGTAATCTCAACCATGCTTCCTCACTAGTCACTTCTGCAACCAGTAAAGAATACTACAGCTAGAGAAAAGGTTCTCAATAGAAATAGAGGTTATAAGGCAAAGAACAAGTGATATGAATAGAAATCAAACAATTAAGAAAGCAAACATCTAAGCATAGAGTAACAATTGATATGAACATTCCTAAAACACATGAAAAACTGAGAAAATTGACCAATTACTCTTAGGCATGGATGGTATTCCTTTTTCCTCATCAAATTTTATTGTTATAGTTCAAAATGAAATCCGTATGAAAAACTAACGTAAAGACATAATGAAGAATCAACCTAAGAACTTCTAGAATCATCATGTTTATAAACCCACAAAGAGAAGCTGAAAAATGCATTGAACAAATACAATTAGAAGTACTAACACTTGCATTGTTAGAATCAACAATCCGCAAGTTCGTCCTCTTCTTGATAGCAGTACCTGCAATATGATGAGCACCATAACACAATAAAATGCATCCAATCAAATAACTCTCTATGTGATTACCAAAACAATCTGTATAGGTTTTGTAACAAGGTATAAGCTCTGCTCCCTGAAATGTGTCTATAAGGGAGGGAACCAAACCTGATAACGGTACTTAATAGTTCAAAGCCTAAGCAGATTGCAAGTGAGGGAAAATGGTCACCAACATCGTTTCTCTTAAGAAATACCTGTATGCATAATCAAATAGATGAAGCAAAGAGTTAATACACAATAAATCAGGGCAGCCACATAGCAATCTAATTCAAAACACTTACATTATGGAAAACCAAGTATAATCAAATAGATGAAGCAAAGAGGGTTTTATATAACAAAGCAAACAAACCCAAGCAAAAGAATACAGAGAAATCCTAATTCCCACATTCTATTTCAGTAGTATAGGGTTTTTCATAAAAATTTCAAAATCAGTTACTGATATATAAATAGAAAATCTAGGTTTGTACTAATCAACGAAAGTAGCAATAGAGAATATCAGTGTGTACTAATCCAATCAAGAGTTGTAGTAATGATAGCAGCAACTTAAAAGTGGACGGATAATAAACCCCAATAGTTTCAGGACCTTATTCTCTTGCAACCCAAAGGTACAATGAGCAAAAGACAATGAAAGCACAGTGAGTCCCATTATAACCTAGAAACTCTACAAGGTTAACCATGGTAAAACTAGTATGATAAGAATCACCAACTGAGTGAAAGAAGACAAACCCACTCCAAGTACTACTAGACCAGTTGCCACAACAAGCACAGAAACTTGAAAGGGTTTTATTCTTCTAAAAAAAGACGAAATCACCGAACTGACATAATATGTGGAATAGAAACGAACACTACAAGATCCTAGTTACTGAATCATAGCATACAATGAATCTATTAAAAGAAAGAAGAAAGATGATTTACATTCCAAAAGAAAACGAAGCAACCAGCATGTGAAAACTAATATCATAAGAACCTTATGACATATTACCTTCACATCATACCATGAATGACCTTTAACAGTTTTACTCATCAACCACTATTTCAAAGGATCCATAAGTAATTACTAGAAAGAGTAAGATACAATATGATCAGTAGACATCCTATATCATCAGTAGTAGTCTAATTAGTTAAAAAGTAACCCCTTAATCCCAGAATCGTAAGCTTACTCATAATTGGGGATTACGTGATAGCCGTTTTTGATAACATTAGAAAATCACTAACTAAATTAAAATCAACTTTTAGTAAATCCCAAAATCAATTTAGAAAAACCTAGAAATTACTTCAAATAACTTCGCAATTAACTTCGAATCAGAAAGAAACCAACCTTTGATGAATTTGGAATTGTACTTCAACTCGAGGTCGTATCCTGCCACATGCATGAAACAGTAAAAACCCTAATATTTTTTCAATCAATTTAACGGAAAAAAATAAAATGAAACAGAATCAACTTTGCAGTTGGATCTTACCTTGAACCAACCGATTAAAGGGTTTTAAACGAGACCCTGAAAGATGAACATGAGATCGAGTAATGGTTGAAGGAGAATACTGCAACCAAATTTTTTGATAACGAAAAGTTTATTTCACAAAAGAAACGCAGTAAGACATTTTGTTTGTTGAAGAAAATCCATTTACTTTCTAATTTACCCCTATTACGTTTTAAAATAACAAAAAAATAGGCAGGAGGAGAAAACAATACAAGGGTTACTTTGTCTTTTCAGTATTAGACGGGTAGGCGGGTAGGGTAGGGTAGAATAATTTCGAACTTTATCCGTCACCCTACCCATCTAACGGCGGTTAAGAAAATCTTTACCCGTTACCCTACCCGCCAAATAGTGGATAGGATAGGATACGGTTAAAACACGGGCGGGTAGAGTAGGATTGGCGGATATGGATAGGGTACGTGCACCCCTAATTTTGCCCTATCTTTTGAAGAAAAAAGACAAGTGGGGGATCATAGAATTGAGCTTTTACTGACAAACGCTTTACCGACCTGAGACATTTAACCTTGTATAGGTGTTCCCAGATGGAAGTTCATCATTAGTTGGGTGGCATCAATTTTTTTCCTTTTTGGCATAAAATTTTGGAGCATCAACATTGTTTGTACGTACCCTGTGACGTGAAATTTGTCTACGCTCATTTATCAAATGGACTTGACAGTGTTTCAACTTTTAAAGTACGAATCCGGCATCCATGGATACCCTACTCTGAATACAAAAGAAAAGAGAGGAGGGGCCGGTGATCTAAAATATTGACTATGTGAACGAAGTTGAAGGACACAAGTTCTGTTGTACATCAACTGAGTACAGTAGAGTTTTCCTAAATTTCTTAACCAAAATATACCCGCTTCAAAGAAAAAGAAACGCACTGTGAGCGAAAGAGAGACTCCTCCGTGTATACCTTTTGACTAACATTACATCCATGGAAACTTTTCAACCCAAATCAAATCTAAATTATTTTTAAGTAATTTATGATAACAAAGCATAGTGTAGTGTCCAAGTGAGACTGATGTGTAGTCTTTGGTTTGGCTTGCATTTGACAAATGACTTTCTCTTGCTCGATATGCATGTCTACAAAATAATAGTAATGTGATATACCAAACAACATAACGTAGTGTTGATGTCACACATAACCTTATCCAAAGTAAATAAATAAAATACCCCTAGTATTAGACCCATTATCTACATATCCCTAGTGTGTGGGTTTCCGATGTTCGGGAAATTTTAGTTTGGTCATTTTCAATTAGTCATAAGTCAGTTCGGTCCACCAATAAAAATGGAGTTTAGTTTGGTCCTTATTTATTCAAAAATAAATAAAATATCATGGAAATTGAGTTTCCGTTTGATACTATTCACATGGAAACTCAGTTTCCATGCAGTATAAGGAAGGGATACAAACAGACCGTAGTGAGGTTGTCTTATGACCTATATCCCTTCCCACATTTAAGGGATAGGGAAGGGATAACCCCTATAATCTATCATAGTGCTTGGCCTAACGATAGTTTTTTTTTTCTTTTTGTTATCTCTCTTCTTTATTTTATATCTACTAATTTGGTGTACCAGTTGATATAACCGATGATGGTGTTATTTGGTGTTGGTAACCAAAATTTGGTGTACTAATTGAAAGGACAAATCAATCACTGTCGGGGAAACATCACTCAAGCAAAACATGAGAGAGAAAGGGTCGTACAGAAACTTCATTTGTAAAGCAAAAATAACTAAACAAAACATCACTCAAACATCAATCCTACTCCATATTTATAGAAATTACAGAAACAGAAAATCTAACAATAATGAATGTAAGAACAAGCTATATTGCTCGTCATTCTCAAATGGAAAATTAGGAAAAAAAACACCAAATAGTTATCTCAAACCCTGAAAATAGAAGAGAACAAAGCAACTCAAATAACTTTTCTTCCAAGAGAATCAAAGTTCGATTAAAGAAACCCAATCACCCAAATCACTTCTTGGAGCCTGAATTTTTTGCAGTTCCCTTCCTCACCCTCGTTCTAGCTAAACCCTGGTTCTTTGCTTCTGCTGCACTGAAACCTGTATCAATGGCAGAACTTTCCCCCCTTCTCCTTCTTACTGACGATTTGGATTCTAAAGGTGTTGCACAAGATGGTATAACATCATTCTCCCTCTCTTGCAGATTCACTGGCTCAGTCTCTACATCAATCACCTCCTGCTGCCGAATAATTAAAGTTATGAATGTTGGCCAAGGAACAGGAGTCAAATCTCCATTGGGTCGTGCAATTACATCAATATCATCGGCTGGAACCCATGTTTTATATATCGGAACGGTGTATTGGGGATTATGCTCATACCTATATCTCTGTATCTTAGCTTTTGATTTCAATCTCTGGTTCTTTTGGATATTGTCAAACCCTTTAAAAATCTCATGCTTTTATAAGCATAATTTTGACAAAATTCATTATGTATCTTCAAAATTTATTCTGCATTTACATCCGAAACTTTTCGATTTCAAAATATATGCATCATATTCTTTAATTTCTTATCTTTCGAACCGATTCAACTTCTGGAATTGTAAACTGACTGTCGATTTCTTTTGGATTTCAGGCATTGAACCAGCACCGGCAACCACTTTACTCTGGGACCCATGTACTCTATCCCTGAGAACCACCTTGAATTTGGACCTTAAGATATGGACAATTTGGTGTCTTATTCAATCTAACCAGCTGCCATCTATCTCACCCATCTGCTATACCTTTCCTAGTAAATCAAACCATCAACTTTCCTACCCAACCCTCAAAAATACCTATTTAGTGTCTCTTATGGTCTTGACCAATTCCTGGACATATCAAACAAGGAGCAATAAATACAACTTCATCAGCTTTATCTGAAGACTGTCCTCATCTATCAACAGTGAGTGCACAAGACAAATTGGATCCAGACCTAACATAGTATGCAGAAGGGTTTCAAAGCATCTTTGTACTTTGATATTCAGAAGTCAAGGACAATTACTCGGGATTAAAATTTGCATTACTACGAAAAATTATATTACTATAAAAGAACAACAAACCCCTTTGAACTCTCACGCTCTCCTGCTCTTAAGTTCTGTTAAACATCGAGTTCAAGCTCTCTTCGTTTCAAGGTCATATTCCAAATATCAATCATCTTTGACAGAATACCTCATAATGTACATCACCCTGGATACGTCCTCTGTGGATGAACTCACTAAAGCTATGCAAGCAAACACAATTATCCAAGATCCCCTAAAGCCAGTGGTGATTCTAGGAAAAGCTTATCTCAAACCTAGTCCTCCTCAAGATGATAACTGGTGTGTTGTGGGTAAACTTCATAGTAATACAAATGTCAACTACCAGGAAGCGCAAACTTATGCAAGGAAATACTGAAATCTGAAGAAAGATGTAATAGTCACCCCCTTCCAGAAGAAGAAAAACTTCTTTCACTTTCATTTTAATCATGCAACTGATATCTTAGCTGTTAACTACCCCAAACCCTGGCTGGTTTATGACTCCATACTAGCCATGATCCAAATACCTTTTGAAGGAGTACATAAAATTAAAGATGACAAGTTTGAAAGAATAAGATTAAGCATCACAATGAATAGAGTTCCAAACAATTATATCACCTTCAGTGCTTTGGAAGGAATCGCAAAACCTGCTGGTCAGTTAATATTATTCAAGGATCCTTATGGAAGAGATTATTATGAAAAGAATGTTGAAACAATGGTGGGGGTGGAGGTCACAAAAACACTCCCTTTGGCTCAGATTGTTTGGTAGATGGTGTTAAAACATGAATATAATTCTCTTACGCTCTACATCCCTTCAAGCCTTGTCAGTTCTGTTGTTATCTTGATCACTCAAATATTAGTTGCACTCCAAAAAGAAGGGAGATTCTAGCATCCAAGAGAGCTCTGTCAACATCTCAATTGGTAAATCCATCTTTCAACTCTCCTGGTTTCAATCTCAATGGTAAAAAACCTTCTACAAGTAAGCCCCCAGCAAACCCATTTGCTGCTCTAAGTCAGATGGAGGAGGATGTGATTATTAGCTATGACAAGAATGTGCATACCAAGAAACCTGAAACCCATCAGTATGTTGCCAAAATTAAGCTCTCGGAGGCTACGATCCAGGTCTCAGATCCTTCCCCTCAAGGGTCTTCTGAGAACCATCATCGTGTCATAGTAAACAACAAGTCTGTATTGCTCCCTTCTCAAAATATTGAACAATACGCTTACAACCATTTTCAATCCAGGCCAAAAATTGAGATACCCGTTTCTGATCCGATTTATGCACCAGGTTTCGGTCCTTTCCCCAAATACCCACAAACCCTTTCACCTCAAAACCCATATCTCGATTCTTAGAAGAAGAAATAGAAAAATCGAAATCTAGGAAACCATCAGAAAACCCCATCTTGATAGAATCTTCAAACACCCTTGATAAGCAAAACAGAGAAGTTGATCAAACCCCCAAAACCCCTCAGAAGAAGCAAAAACAAACTTTGATCCCAACCTTAAATCCAATTGACGAATCTCTCCCGAACCCTAACTTCTCTAAAGAGCCTTCCCTTACCTTTCAAGAAGGCTCTACTGGTAAAACCCCAATTTTGAGTAAAAGATCTAAGTTCATTAAGTCTCAAAGGCGGTCAAGGATGCAAAGGGGAGGAGACTTGTAAGAGATGCTGGAACTAAAGTGGTTGAAGCTGCTGCTTCTTTGCCTGCAAATCGTTTGGAGATTGGTGCTAGCCAGGTTAATATGATTTCCTCCAAAAAACAATCTTTTTTACTGTGCAACCACTTTAGATTACATTTTTTTTTTTCATAATCACCTCTAGTATAACTTTAAACAATTTCATGAAACTACCTTATCCTATAATGTCTTGCTTCTGGCAATTCATTAAGATCATGTTTATGGAATTGCCAGGGTCTAGGTCCCCCTCATACTAGACAGAACTTGAAAAAACTCATAAACTCACATGAACCGAACATCTTATTTCTCTGTGAAACAAAACAATTCCATGATTTTGTAGGAAAAACCATGCATACCTCCATGTACTATAATTTTATTTTCCAAGACCCTATTGGTAAAGCTGGTGGTCTTGTGCTTGCTTGGGATAACAGTGTTAAAGTTCAGGTGCTTTATAAAGATGATAACCAAATAAACTGTAAAGTTTGGGATAACAAAACCAATTTTGACTGGATGCTTACTTGTATGTGTGGTAGTCCGTACAAAGACCATAGGAAAATTGACTCTTGGAAAGTTGTTAACCAGATGGGGACCTCTATGGTCTTGCCTTGGCTTGTTTTAGGAGACCTAAATGGTATCCTAAACCACAATGAAAAATAAGAGGTAATCCTGCTAGTGGCAATGACATTAGACTTTTCTCCTCTATGTTCAACTCTTTAGGTTTGAATGATATTGTCTTCATGGGATTTCCTTTTACTTGGTCTAACCACCAAGAAGGAGAAAATCTCATTGAAGAAATACTTGATAGGGGTATGGCCAATGGCTCTTGGCTTACCCTTTTCCCCAATGATAGCCTTGGACACCTTAATCATGGAGGCTTGCTGGATACTAGTATTCCTTTCCAAGATGGTCGTAGGCCATTTAAATTCTTTGGTATTTTTCAGGAGGAACAATCATGTAGGGATATTATAGCCTCCTCCTGGGGAACCAACTTCCATGGTTCAAAATCTTTTGTCCTTGTCAATAGACTTGCTATTGTTAAAAGAGAAGTTAGTCGATGGAATAGGCTAGACTTTGGAAATATTAAAAATAATATAAATATTATGAATAAGAAACTTGATCAAATTATGTCCAACCCCAGGGTTAGACTAAATGATCAAAATCTTCTAGACACAAAAGCTGAAATACAAAAACTTCATGATTATGAAGAGGAACTCTGGAAAATCAAAGGTAGGAAAAATACAATTCTGTTAGGAGATAAAAACACCCACTACTTTCACCAGAATGGTGTAATTAGGCAAAGAAGAAACAGAATAACATGCCTTTATGATCAAAATAACACTTGGGTTGAAGATAGAGATACGATAGCTCACTGTTTAAACAATTATTTTGAAACTCTCCTAACTACGACTAGGCCTGTCATTAATCATGACATTGTTAACTTAGTTCCTACCTCTATATCAGATTCTGAGAATTTGAGTCTGAGGGAGTCCCCTACTGAAGCCGAAATCCATGATGCTCTCTTTGGGATGCTTCCCAACTCTAGCCCAGGGCCTGATGGATTTCCTTCCTGTTTTCTCCAGAAAAATTGGGGTACCGTTAAAAAGGATGTCATAGAAACTGTCCAAGATTTTTTTAACAGTAGTCATATGCTGACTCAACTGAATAAAACTCACATTTCTCTTATTCCTAAAGTCCAGCATCCCAATGGGCCTAGTGACTACATCATGCCTATAAGTTTGTGCAATATTGTTTACAAAATTATCTCGAAGGTCATTGCTAATAGAATTAAACCATTCCTTGAAAGATTGATTTCCCCCTATCAATCTGCCTTTGTCAAGCAAAGACTTATCTCAGACAACGTTCTTATTTCTCATGAGATAATTCATGCTATGAGAAAGAAAAGGAAAGGATTGACTGCTTTTATGGGTCTAAAAATTGATATGTCAAAGGCCTTTGATAGGGTCGAATGGGATTTTCTGATTGCCATCCTTCGAAAAATGGGCTTCTGTGAAGCCTGGTGCTCTCTAATTTTTCAATGCATCAGTACTACCCACTCCTCCATCCTTGTGAACGGGGTTTCCTGTAAACCCTTTAAACCTACTAGAGGTCTTCGTCAAGGAGATCCTATGTCTCCTTATTTGTTTATCTTATGTATGAAGTCTTTCTCTCGCACCCTGTCCAATGCTGAACAAAAAGGTCTCATATATGGTTTTAAAATAAATAAAAACTGCCCCTATATCAACCATCTTCTCTTTGCAGATGACTGCCTAATTTTTACAAAAGCTTCTATTTCTAATAGTAGGAATCTTCTAGCTGAGCTATACGAGTATGGAAAAACCTCTAGCCAAATGATTAACTACTTTAAATCTGGTATTTTCTTTACTCCTCATGTTCAGGGTAGGTTAGGGAGAGACATTATTGATATTATGAAGGTAAAAAAGATTAGATTGAATGATAGATATTTAGGTGGCCCTTTATTTACTAAAAATTCTAAAATCCAATGCTTTGATAATTTGGCTGAGAACATGGGGAATAGGCTTAAGGGATGGAAAGGTGAATCTATGTCACCTCCTGGCAGAGAAGTTATGGCCAAATATGTTCTAGAATCCCTGCCTGTTTACACTATGTCCACTTTTATTCTTCCTAAAACTACCATAAACAGAATCACTGGAATTATTAGAGATTTATGGTGGGGGAAATTTGGTACTAAGAAAGGCATGTATAGTAAGGGTTGGAGAGGCTTATATAAAAGCAAGGAGAAAGGAGGGAATGGTATCAAAAAAAACTTGACTTAATGAACATCTCCCTTATTGCTAAGAATGGTTGGAGACTCTTCCACCAACCAAATTCTATTTTCACTAAAACTATGAAGGGGAAGACTTCCCCAACACAAATCCGTTTCATTCTATCTGCAATGATGGATCCTCTTGGGCATGTAAAGGTGTCCACCAGGGTCTTATGATTCTTAAAGAGTATAGTATCTGGCAAATAGGCAATGGTAAATGTATCCATATTTGGAAGGATAGATGGATTGTTGATTCTTTAGGAAACCCTCTAATTCTAGAGAATTCTGAAAATAATAATGATTTTAATCTGGTGAGTGACTTAATGACTGAAACTGGTTGGAATGTTTCTATTCTTACTAGTCTATTTGACTGGAAAATTGTTAACCAAATTCTCATGATAACTCCCAATAGAGAAACCGAGGACATCCTGAGATGGATTGATAACCCTTAGGGCACTTTCACCAGCAAATCTTTATACAATTTATTGGATAAGAAGAACTCTCAACAGACTGATCATTTAGTTAAGAAAATTTGGAATATGCATGTCTCTCCTAGAATTAAATTTTTTAGCTAGAAGATGAAAAACAACATTCTTTCTTACAATGCTCATCAAGCTAGATTTGCTAGACATATTGATCCAATCTGTCTTTTATGCAAAGAGCATGCTGAAACTGGTGAACATGCTCTAATGAAGTGTAAATTTTCCAAGGCTGTATGGGCTCACTGCTCTATGAACCTTGACAATTCTAGCTCTAACTACAATAATCTAAATGATTGGTGTCTTAGCTGGTTTAATAGAAACAATGCCAGGACTCAGTGGGGAACTTGGGATGAACTCTGTGCTACCATTTGCTGGTATATTTGGAAAGCTAGATATGATCTGAATTTCAAAAAAAAATATCCCTTGCCCTAGGCAAACCAGCACCTTAATCTTAAGTCACTTAAATGAAACTTGCAACCTCTCTCTTGTTAGCAGCAATAGACTAACTCCTAGAAGCTCTGTTTCCATAGGCCAGACTCTCTCAAGGAAAGTTTCCTTTGCTTTTATGTTATTGCATAATCATGTTACAGTCTTAACAGGAGTTGGTGTGTGTATTCTAGCTCCTTCAGGTGAGATACTTGGCAGAAGAACAAGAGGAATCAGAAGTCATGGAAAAGAAGAAGGTGACTGCACAGCAGCTCAAGATGCTTTAGACTGGGCCTCTCAACTGAACTGCAAATCTTTCAATCTCCTAGGAAGCAATCACTGCATCATGGAAGTTCTGAAGGGAAGCAAAAGAAACACCAGCTGGAGAACAAATGCCAGCATAGATAAACTTATTTTGTGTCTCAAAAACTTTGAAATCATCTGTTGTAAAACTATTAAAGATGACTTTATGCCAGACCTCCTAAAACTATCATCAATTAGAGGTAAATCTCAAAGTCCTCGATTGTGGTAGGCACCTTTACTTTATCAGTACTGTTAGTAAATTTTTTCTTATCTATAATTTTTTTTTGAAAGGATAACATTCCCCTCCGTATTTTCGTTTCTCTTTTAGCCTATCATAATTTTGGACGAAACCAGGAGCAAACACATTCACGTTTATTCCTCTATTTGCTTAATATGTTTCCAATCTGAAATTCAATTTTAACATCTATATAATATAAGCGATAGTGGTGTTATTTGGTGTTGGCAACCAAAATTTGGTGTACCGATTGAAAGGACAACATTCCCCCTCCGTATTTCCGTTTCTCTCTTAGCATTTCGTAATTTTGGACGAAACCAGGAGCAAACACATTTGCGTTTGTTCCTTTGTGTTCTCAATATGTTTCCAATATGAAATTCAATTTTAACGTAACCAGTGAAGAAGATTGAAGGAAAATCACCACCACCTATACCTCCTTTAACCTTCCACCACCGCCCAAAATTTCCCCTCCGTGTTTTCAACATAACTAAATTAAATTTTTCATCCGAATCTTTGAAACTGGATCTAACATTAACCAAATTAATACTCAGTCATCCTTCGCCACCAACACCATCCATTCTTTCGCCACCAACACCATCCATTCCTTCACCACCAACCCCAACACCATCACCACCACCATTTCCTTTAATACACATTGAAATTGAAGTTGAACATTGTTAGAGCATAACTTGGTTGCACACCAAGCATTGGTATGTCAAGTTTGATTGTCATATTTTAATATCAAAACTCATCTAGAGTCGCTTGATTAGTTACTAGAGTCAACTTCGTTTAGGTTAGACTAGAAAGTCGAGGAATGTTTAGACGTACAAGTATTACTCTGAAGACCTGAAGAATGTGAAGAAGTAACGTCTGCGACGAAGACATCATCCTTCCACTTGAGGTTAGTAATACTGGCTTGACTTGTTTCCATTCCCAACGTATCTTTCAAGTCATATTATATTGAAAGCATAACATGCGAAGCTGTACATATAATACTCTAGTGATTATACTTGGTCATATCATTATGATCAAAGTATCAAGGAATTATATTATGAAGTATAATGCTTATCTTTTGAACTTCGTAAATACGACATCAACATAATCTATGTATTTAGTTACTTGATTATGTGAGGGATATAGGTGTAATTTCATCCTAGGAAACTATGTATTATTACATTAGATTAAGGAAGTAGATGTACAAACTTGTTTCATAATCGAAAGGGAAATCATAAGAGTGTTCGTCCGGTTCTTTATTGAATATCATTTGGATGACCAATACAAGATGACAAGGCACCTTGACTTATGTTAAGAATCAAGGTATAACCGGTCATAGTCTGTAGTGTGTAGCGAGGTGTAAAAGGTCACAAGCTTATTTGAAAAGCAATGTGTAATAGGTCACAAGCTACATTGGGAAGTAAGGTGTAATTGGTCACAATTTGATTTTGGAAGCAAGGTGTAACCGACTACAAGCTACTTTGGGAAGTAAGATGTAACTGATCACAAGACATATTGGGAAGAATGGTGTGACCGGTCACAACCTATCTTGGGGAGTACGGTATAACCGATCACAACTTATATTGTGAGTTTTGGTATAACGGATCCCAAGAGCGGCGATCCACGTGGAAGAGGTAGGATTCGGTACGTAGACTAACGACCCCCCTTCTTCTCATGTAAATTTTTTTGTCCCTCAATCAGCGAACACGTAAATACAACCCTACAGTTTGTGAAGTGGGGAATCACCTTGTACCTCTACAGTTGCAAGATTGTAAAGTGGGGAATCCCCCGTAGCTTCTGCAACCTGGGTAGGGTGTGAGTATATCCGCGTTAATGGTTGAGAATTCATAATCCCATTAAAACGGTGATTACCTCTTTATCTGGCCCAAAAATTAAAAAAACAAACGTGATGCGGGTAGCGTCAAGTATTTGCCAGCCGTGGTGCGGGTTGTGTGAGGCTTGACAGGCCGACGTAAAAACTATGTTATACATTTATGAGATAATCTCTAGCCTACCCGGTACTTGCTACTGGAAAAAGTCTTTGGTTTTGGTTTTGGTTTTTGTTGGTGTGTGAATCAGAAATTAGGGTTTGCTAAGAGAAACTTCTAGACGTCGACATTATTTGAACATGAACATAACTTTTATCATTAATTGTTCAAAGATATTCCTTGATGCTCAAGGTGATCCTGAACCGAAATAATATATGTTTTAATTACTAGCCATTAAAGCATATCCTCTTGAAAAGGTTTATTAGTTAATGTGCAAAACTAATAATCGAAGTTTTCTAAGAGAGATTTCAAAAATATTGTTTGGCATTTAATTGGAAATAAGAAAAGTGAAATTAGGTACTTTAATGAATATCTTGAGAATATTTTCGGTTTTGGAATTTCGTTGTCATCCAAACAACCTTGATCTATAAATACTTGAGTTTGCATTTCTTGCAAACTATCATAAGAGCCAGGAAAACTTCATTCGTGTTGTTTCTGGTGGAGCCGTCTAGAGGAAAGTACCCTAATTAGGCGAAATCTCTTACAACCGCTCTGAAAAAGCGGGGGTCTAACAACTACACCCAATATTTCGTTTCAGCAATATGTATGGACTAACTCCAATATATTTCCAAGAGAATCAACTAGATGGTCAGACTCAATCAAGGAAAATATATCCAAGAGTTATATCTCAATTTCTCAAATCAATCTGCAATCGAACATATAGAAATCTGTTACCCGGGTTAACATGAGAAATAACTTGGATGGTACCAAATACCAATATCCAAGCGTCAATCAATTTCAATCAACAACCAAAGGTTTGATTCACTAATTGATTGAACTACGCACAACCCGTGATATTTCAATTTTATAAAAATATAATGCGGAAAAGAAATAACACAGACACCAGAAATTTTGTTAACCAGGAAACCGCAAATGCAGAAAAACCCCGGGATAGTTCAGATTTGAACACCACACTGTATTAAGCCGCTACAGACTCTAGCCTACTACAAGTTAACTTCAGACTAGAATGTAGTTGAGCCCTAACCAACATCACACTGATTAAGGTACAGTCGTGTTCCTTACGCCTCAGAATCCCACCAAGACTCTACTCACTTGATTCCCTTAGCTGATCTCACCCACAACTAAGAGTTGCTACGACCCAAAGTCAAAGACTTGATAAACAAATCTGTCTCACACAGAAAAGTCTATTGAATAGATAAATCTATCTCCCACATAAATACCTACTAGTTTTTGTTCCATCTTTTGATAAATCAAGATGAACATGAACCAATTGATATACCGGACATATATTTCCTAAGAACAGCCTAGTAATATCAATCACATCACAATAATCTTAATCGTATGGTAGCGAAACAAGATATTGTGGAATCACAAACGATGAAACGAAGATGTTTGTGACTACTTTTTATCTTACATATCAGAGATTAAATATCGAGCAAAATCTTATAGAAGATAGTACTCAATACGATAGAACAAAGTAAGATTAGAACACGCAACTGCAGAGAAAATTGTTGGGCCTGGATTCAGAATCCCAATGAAGTCTTTAAATCATTAACCTATAATGGTTTTAGGAAAAACCTAGGTTAAAAGAGAATCGACTCTAGTCGCAACTAGTATCACACAAGAGATGTGGGGATTAGGTTTCCCAGTTGCTAGAGTTCTTCCTTAAATAGTCTTCAAATCAGGGTTTGAAATCAATACTACCTTGGTATTAAAGCATTCAATATTCACCGTTAGATAAAAACCTGATTAGATTCAATCTAATATATTTCAACTGTTAGATTGAACTTAGATTATTACACACAAATTAAATGTGCCTTCATTTAGATATGGGTAACCGTACCTAAACGTGTACACTTGGCTGGCTCAATAATAGTTAACCGAAGTTAACCATATGAACACTTTCATATTATCCTTGTTCATTTTAATCACAACTAGTTCAAATGACTCAAATGAAACTAGTTATACAATTGTTCAATTGTTTATATTCTCATAGAAGTATCAAGACACAATTGAAGCAAAATCGATTTTGATTCACTCGAATCAATTCATGAACATTATAGCCACGGTTTGCAAAAGATTGCATTCCTTATTATATAAATGTACTTGTTCATGAACAAACCGATTTTAGAACTTAACCCACTCAAGTATGCAAACGGGTACGCATACTTAGAGTTTCCGGACTTGGTCTGTCCGTCAGTATGCAAACATGTACACATAATGTCGTTACGACCGAACTCAGTTGAATTACTATGCAAACGGGTACGCATACTAAACTCGCAGACCTGAACTGTTATGCAGTACGCGTACGGGCATGCATACTAAGTTCCTGGACTTCAACTGTTAAACCAGTACGCATACGGGTATGCATAATATGGTTCCCGGACTTGGATTAACATGCAACAGTTAGCATACAAGTACGCATAGTGTGCTATATCTAATCAGTGGTTAATCGTTCTAAACTCCATTTTAATCATTGAAACATTCTTAGAAGACAGGAATATCTGTCTTGCACAAACTATTAGCTTCAAAGAAATTTTCAAGTGATCAATAGATCAATATGAAACACTTCGAGTCTACATCAAATGACTGTCTCACACAAATCATGTAAGATGTTACCAGACGATTTTCACATGATCATCTTTTGACTTTCTTCAAGAATAAAAAATGAACTTGGCTTCGCCTTCAATCGATGAACCCCGTTAAGTCTAAATCTCAACTACACATTCTATCCTAATCCGAGACATAGCTATAAATAGACTAGAAATCAAGACTTAGAGTTTTGGCAACTAAACTTGACAAACAAGCTTGAGATACCAATGCTTGCGAGTTCGACCGGGCAGTGCTCTAACAATCTCCCTCTTTGATTTTAGTGAAAAAACTATCAATACATATGGATATGGATAACAAAATAAATAAACTTTGTAGCTTCTCATCCAAATGCTTGATTTCCTTGGTTCTTCAACATTACTCGAAATCTTCGTCACTTCCAAGTACTTCAGTGATTCTGAACGTGTTCAACTCAGCATTATAGTTGTTGAAGATCCGTATCCATAACAATAAGAAAACCATTGTTCTCAATTATTATTATACAATGTTATAGTATTATTGCACAACATCAAAGTTCAATTGTATCACAACTTTGATAATAATAGATGAAATGTAGCACTTCCCCTTAATCAATACTTCATCTCACAATAAAAACCACTCCCCCTTACATAATGTATTTTTAATGTGAACTACACAATAATTCTCCCCTTTCTTGTCAATATAAATTGGCAAAGGTTCGAAAACTATTGGGATCATAATGAAATTCTCATAGAGATACTTCATGACTAAAAGAGAACATATCAACTTTGTTTCGATGATTTCACATAGTCGAAACTTAGTGTATTCATCAAGGAGTTTATAAATATACAAGAAAACTCCTACAATATTCCAACCGCACTCCCCACAAAGATTTGGCAACTAAGCACAAGTTTAAATAAGAACTCTCCCCCGTAAAATGTCATTCCCGAAAGAACAACAAGAGCGACCTTACTTTCACAAGAAAAAAATGATTTCTTTGGAAATTAACAAATTACACGAAATATGAATTTGTATCCAGAAAAGTCAATTAAATTAACCACAAGAGATCCCATGATTAATCTAATCGGAAATGCTCAACGTAAAAAAAAATTACGGAGCCATACAGTACTTTCGCATAGAAGTGGATCAGGGAAAGATCAATACTGCAGAATATTCAATGACTCAATTATATTTTTCATCAATATTTTCATAATGATACCATAGACTTAATCTTTGCAATTCAAAAGTTCATTCTATTTTCCATCACTATTTGCATAATGACACAATAGATTTAACTTTTGACATATATGGGACAATCATAGTTCATGGATGCAAACACACATATCCAAAAACATAATTTGCAATATATAAAACCAATAAAGATTAATACTGCAAAATCATCTTCCAAATAAACTTTAAAATTTAAATAAATAAATCTAAAAACATTACAAGATGAAAATCGTTGGCAATAACAATGTGTAATCACAAAATAAGCTATTCCAAACCCTAGTTATCCTTCTTAAAAACACAAGAATAAATCCTCATAAGAAGTTTCCTAGACAAAATAAAAAACAACGAGAGAAAAAGAATTTAATCATCGTCTTCATCATTGGAAACCATCCAAGAGGCTTGAATAATATTCATATCTTCCTTGATTTCGGGAAACTTAGTAACCATCACACGTAATTTTTCTTGCACACATTTTACCTTGGAATTGATCTTACACACACCCCTGTGAATTTGATGAAGAAGACTCAAGGTGGTAGGATCACAAGAACCGTCAAGGGAATCACATCTTTGTCTTTTGCAAGCATTCTCCTTCATACGTTTGAAAGTACAAGGACAAACAAGTTTGGGAGTTTCAATAGAGTTGCCAATAGGAGCAATAGAATATGCTCAGCAAATTTTCTCAATTAAGCAAGGAAAGCCTAACTTCTTGTTGGATGATGTGATTGAGAGCATTTTAAGAATGATGAATCCACAAATATCAAGACTTCGGGAACCCAATTCAAGGAAATAAACTAACTCCGCAAACTCACGACTCCACCGAGAGTTCTCAATTGTGGAGGGACAAATATTATATACACCAAGTTTTCCGAAAGACATCCAAGCAAGACTAAGATAATTAGTAGGAAATTTCCCTTCAATCCAATAAACACTCTTGCTACAAAGACCATTAGAAACGGTTTCATAAGATGGTATTTCTTCCCTTCGTCTAGGAAGGCGAAAATTACCCAAAGGAATTTTGGTAATCCTTGAAATCAACTCTCTACTAATAAGAATCCTTTATCTATTTATCATGGTCTTGAATTCCATGTCATCAAGATCCACATCATGGATGTTAGCATAGAAGATTCTTGTGAGAGTGTCAAAACCTTCACCAAGACCATTGAAAATGTTTCCAAGATTAAATTTTTTAAAATAAACCAAATCTTCTTTATGACCACTAACCATATCCAATTCTATTTTAGAATGAAACCACTAGAAGGAATCCTTTCAAAGATCTTACTGCTAGAATCATTGATAAATCTAATTCTAATAGAATCTTGATTTTTAGGTATAATCATGCTAAAAGAGGATAATCCAAGTTTTTTGAAACCTTCTTTGAAACCTTGAAATTTCCCATGAGATCTAAAAAGAGAGAGATCAAAAAGAAGGGAAAACTTACTTGAAAATCTTCTTGAGGGTGAAGAGTCTGACGACAACCCTTTGCCTCTCTTGGGCTTCCAAGAACAAATTTTGAAGAAAAAGAAACGCGAACCCTAGAAAAGAATTAGTTCACGTATGCAGACAAGAGAACAAATAAGAAGGGTACGCGTACCACAACTCTTATATACCCATTAATGGGCTTGGACCCTGAAAAAACGGGGGTCTAACAACCACACCCAATATTTCGCTTAGCAATCTGTATGGACTAACTCCAATATACTTTCAGGAGAATCAACTAGACAGTCAGACTCAGTCTTAAGAAAGTATATCAAAGGGTACGCGTACCGGTATGCATATTTAGTTACCGTACCTCTACTAAACCAACTAGTATGCATACGGGTATGCATACTATATGCAAGTACGCATACTGTGCTTATATCCAACTGTTCTAAACTCTCATTTCAACCATTGAAACATTCTCGGAAGACGACAATAGATGTCTCACATAAACTATTAGCTTCAAAGAAATTTTCAAGTGATCGAATGATCAATACGAAACATTTCGAGTCTACATCAAATGAATGTCTTACACAAATCATGTGCATGGTTGAAGTCTATATAACTATACGACTTTTGTCTCAAATATAATATAGAGTAGATATACTTTTGAGTGATAGATGAGTTCAAGTATCCACATACTTTTTGTTGATGAAGTTCCATAAGATCCCCTTAGTAGTTTTTCGTCTTCAATAGATGAACGCCGTGAAGTCTAATGCTCAACTACACCTTATATCCTAATCCGAAACTTAGCTATAAGTAGACTAGAAATCAAGACTTATAGTTTTGGCAACTAAACTTGACAAACAAGCTTTAGATAGCAACGCATGCGAGTTTGACCGAGCAGTGCTCTAACAGACCCGTTTATGAACCGCGACCCACATACGGAAAGTGAGATTTTTTACATCGTTCAATCATCAGGGTTCGCGCACTGTGAAGATCAACATAGTGCAGTAAAAGGATAGTAGTAGAACTACATCACATTATTTAACCTCAGGTGGATAGAAAAATTCCGTCGAACGAGTTTTTCTTCAAGGAAAAATAAATTTCAAAAAATAAAACTAACCCATAATACAAAGACAAAAAATGAATCAGAGCATTACTTGCCCTAGCTACAGGTTATATACAAATGGGGTGGCGCCAATCTTGTTACCAAGAGACAAGATGAGCAGAGGAATCCTCATGCATCTTCTCTGGTCGATATTTGTGAAATGTACCAGAAGTGTAATCATAGTAATGATGATACTCAGGGTTATTTGAAAATTTTGACTCATTTTTATTATGATTAAAGGAAGGATTTTTCCAATAGATGGAACTTGCAACACCACCTGTAAAAATCTTTTTATCGATTTTGACCGAGTTATTTGCAAAACTCGAATGTGTGTCACGAATGACAGAATCCGAATTTTTACCATCACATGCCTTTTCCTTAATCAAGACAAGTCGTTCCATATATTTAAAAACGTTTTCAAAAGCCATAAATAAATCTTTGTCAGTTGATCCATCTCGATAGTATTCCTCAAAAATATCAATAAGGAGTATAGTGTGGTTCCATATCCTTGATCTTTTATTCACACGTTTCCTGCAACGAACATTTTTAAAGGAATCTTCAATTTTTTCTTTAGATTGTTTTTCCATCATCTAGGATTTCTAACGTCTTAGATGATGAGATATTATCTTGATAGACCAGCAATCTGGAGAAGAATAAACTCTGAACAATCTTTGAAGATTTCTGGTATGCGTCACAGATGCCCAAAACAAGTTTCCCAAAGAGATTTCCCAAAGGCACATTCTTTAGGAACAATCAAACACAAACTTATTAGGTTTACCGTATTTGCATGCTCTGATACCAATTGAAAAATAGGGGATCTAACAACCACACCCAATATTTGTTTCGACAATCTGTATGGACTAACTCCAATATATTTCCAAGAGAATCAACTAGACAGTTAGACTCAATCAAGGAAAATACATCCAAGAGTTATATCTCAAGTTCTCAAATAAATCTGCAATCGAACAGATAGAAAATATAATGTGACCAAAGACCAATATCCAAGCGTCAATCAATTTCAATCAACAACCAAAGGTTGGATTCACCAATTGACTGAACTATGCACAACCTGTGATATTTCAATTATATAAAAATATAATGCGGAAAATAAATAAAAAAGTCACCAGAAATTTTGTTAACAAAGAAACCGAAAACGCAGAAAAAATCGGGACCTAGTCCAGATTTGAACACCACACTGTATTAAGCCGCTACAGACTCGAAATATTAAATGTGTATAAAATAAAGTCTATATAGCTATACGACTTTTGTCTCAATAGATGAGTTCAAGTCTCCACGCACCTTTTGTTGATGAAGTTCCACAAGCTCCCCTTAGTAGTTATTCGTCTTCAATCGATGAATGCCGTGAAGTCTAAAGCTCAACTACACATTCTATCCTAATCCGAGACATAGTTGTAAGTAGACTAGAAATCAAGACTTATAGTTTTGGCAACTAAACTTGACAAACAATATTGAGATAGAAACGCTTGCGAGTTCGACCGATTAATCAAATTTTAGAGAGTGGTAAATAAGGTTGTCGTTCACTCGGACTTTGTTGAGATTGATTTAGGCTTAAAATAGAAAATACTAAAAATAAGAAAATATATATACAAAATATGGTCACAGGATAAGAGAGACCAGGACTCGGGATTCCACCATACTTCAATTTCGTGCAGTTCAAATACTAATTCTAAACAATAATAGCTCATAATATAAAGTTTCATTGACTCTAATTCATTGCCTAAAGTGGATTTCGAAAGTAATGGTTGTAAATCTAAAGTATGGGATATCAAAACCTTTAAGCAAGCATAACCCATCAATTGAAATGACAACTATTCAATGATAATCATAATTCAATTAAATAACTATTTAATTAGTCATAAAAATTAATATAATTACCACATTCGTGGAATTTGGCTTCCTCCGTTGTCCCGGTGATGGGTTTAGCTCATTAGGTTGGAAACACACTCAAAAGTTGGTTTCATTGTTCAAAAAGGTATTTGCAAGAATAAAAAAAAAGGTATAAAGTGGTGCATTTGTAACAAATATAATTGTTATAAAACCCACCGTTATAGAGAAACACTAACGGACTCTTGCGAATTCGAAATAATTATTACAGAAATTGAATTTGAAACTATAAGTAACGGTTTTTGCGACTGTTTTTAACTGTTGTTCTGTGTTCTTCTTCTTCCTCCTCTTTGCAACAACGGTGATTCTCTAAAACTCGATTCTGAGCACTCTGTTACATCCCCTAACTCTCCATTGCCCGTTCTACTGACCTTTATCGACTTATACAGTCTATCAGCACCGAAATTTCTCCTCATAACTGCATACAATTCTCTCTTTATTACTCCCTGTTACGGGACTAAATTTTTCCTTTTAAAACCCTTTCACGCGTCAACTGGAAGATGAAGTTATCCCAACACGACACCAACACTTCCTCAATAGAGTTAAAGTTCTCCATACATATAAAAACCTTCCAAATACAGGATAGAAATCCCGAGAATAACTCACACAATGTGCTTGCTATGTTTTCTCTAACTCGGTGAATTATTCGAATCCAGCTCATATACTTATCATGTTTAATTGAAACAGGATTATTTCAATCCCAAGCAACAACCAAATCCGTGTAAGACACATGCAAACCCAATCCAGGGAATACCGTGTATAACTCTCTCTGTTTTGTCGTGGATGGATTCAACTTGTGTTTTTCTTCGAAAATAAACCACCTACCAGTCCTGTTACGATAATATAGTCCCCAAACAAACTAATTTTGTGAGAAACTCCGAGTAAAACTCGTCCAAAATCACTCCAGCAGGTACGTAGAAGACTGAAAAATCTTCCCGCCAAATTCAGTTCAAACAGTGAAGAGGATGGGTGTCCCCCCTAACCATAGTAGGGGGTCGATAGCACTAGGGTGAGTAACAGGTGGGTGCCCCTTATCCAAAAGTGAGAGTCCAAATAACACGTGTTCTCCGGGTGTCTTTATCAAGTTTTCGAGTCTTATTTTCCAAAAATGTTTGTTTTCCAAAAATACCTACAAACAAGATTATTAGTGATAAAATGAGTCCCAACTAATGTAGTTATGGGTGAAAATATGTAGCGCTTACGTGCTTATCCAATTCCCCACACTTACATTTTGCTAGTCCTCGAGCAAAACATGAAATTGACCCTCTACACAGCTGGTCATATCATAAGAGAGAGTTAGATCCGCTACACAGCTGGTCTTGACAAATACCAAACACAAGACCCGCTACACAGCTGGTCGTAACCCTAAAAATTATAATGATAATAATAATTTTTTTTAGACCTGCTCAACAGCGGATCATGATAACAAAGTACATAAAAATAGACCCGCTCCATAGCTGGTCATAAGAAAAGGATAAGAAAATAAATGAATAAACCCGCTCAACAGCTGTTCATAACAAAAAAAAATTGGGACCCACTCAACAACTGGTCATAATGTACCTACAAACCTACAATAAACCCTCTCAACAGCTGGTCATAAATTGAAAGATAATTTCTGAAAAAGAAAAGTAAAAAGTTAACCACTCCCCTATACTTAAATCTAACATTGTCCTCAATGTTCTAAAGATTAAATATAAAACATTAACAAGGAGAAATTTTTACTACTTAAAGGAAGTGCATGGGTTACCTCCCAGCAAGTGCTAAGTTTAAAGTCTTCAGCCAGACTAGGAAAGGCTTAGTCACCTCGTAGAATCATGGAGCAGTAACCTGAATAACCGTGGGTCATCTGAATCAAAAAGTGTTACCCAAAAGATGAGGAAATTGTAACATACCAAGAAAATATCGAACATACCCTTATCTAATTTTTTGTTTAAGATAACACATTTAGTTGTGGTTCAGGTTCAGGCTCTATAAAAGGGTCTAAATAAAATGTTTTTATGGGCTGGATTTCCTCAAAGGTAAGATCCCGAAGGTCAAATTGTAGAGTCTCAAAATACTCAACTAAGAACTTAGAAGCACACAACAATAACCTGAATAATTGGGGATCCTCTATGTCAATCATATTTGACTCACACAGTTGACCACGGTGGTGGTCATTCTTAAGAAAATGTGTCGACCCTAATCTCCTAAAGCAATTAGGTTTAGTCTCAAAACTTAATAATTGACACATTTGTAACTCATATATTCCCGCAATTGAAAGAAAATTTTTTGGTGGGAAAAAAAATTCAATTTTGGTATCATAGCCTGGGTTAACCACATCAACCATAGGATGGGTTTCTAACAACTGAGATTCATTATGGACATCATGAGGTTCGAAAAACGTGTATGAAGATAATATTTTAAAATGATTGAGGCACATATGTCAGTCCCAAGTGAGGGATCTTTTTAAGAGTTAAAGCACATGGAGAATAATAATCACCCCCAAACTTAGAGTTTTCAGTGTCTCTAGAAAGACTAGTCACAACTTCCCTAATTTCCAGGCCATTAGATCCCTGAAAATAGTCAATTGATTCTTCTAAGTCAGGTTTATCCTCACTCATCTCTATGAGTTTACTTTCACTAGACTCAAAATAAACCCGTTCCTCTAAATCATCATTGGCTTCATAAAAAGGAAATACTACATCGTCTAAAACATGGGTATTTCTAATCAAATCCTCATCCTTTTAAATATGTAAATAATTATTAAAATTATTTGGATTTGCACTTGTAGATGGTGGATTTTCAACAAGGGCTAAAATCGTAAAACCATAATTATACATGCTCCTGATCCAACAATCAGATGAGTATTTAGGATCATGTCTCTCATCGAAGCATGAAAGCTCATGCCA
Source organism: Papaver somniferum (assembly GCF_003573695.1). NCBI lineage: Eukaryota > Viridiplantae > Streptophyta > Magnoliopsida > Ranunculales > Papaveraceae > Papaver > Papaver somniferum. The sequence continues at coordinate 180,734,812 of NC_039359.1, forward strand.
CAAGAATCTCTGACTGAGAATACCGTCTCTCAGAGGATATGTAGATGTGTAGTCTCTCAGCTAAGACAACGACATATCTCATGGATGCTGAGCAATTTCAATAATTACTTCTGTAAAGAATCGAAATGATTGGACGAATCCTAGATGTATTACTCACTAGTATAGAGCACTACGTCTTCAAGATGTTGCAATGTTCCCTGACTTTACAGAATAAACATTCAAATTGAGCATTCTGCTTCAGCTAGCTCATACCTCAATTTCCGAATAGTTATAATGCTCCTAGACAGCATGCCTGCTAGTATGGAGCCATCAATTAATTATTTCTAGTCGCAAGATTCATCAACTGAATTCCTAGAAAATATTATACGTTATGTATAATATTTCATTACTTCAATTTATGGTTATTCCCAGCAGAATTCCATGGGTTAGTAATAAATATTTAACGTACGGGCATCTGAGCCACCATCGAGTAAGCCCCGAGAAAATGGTGCAAATGTGTTCAACAATAAATGCACTAACGAGCACCTGAATTCACGAACGAACATTCAATAACACGAAGGAACGATCAAACCGTGGAGAAAATAATAAATAATAAAATACTTAAGGAGGCGTCTAAAGGGACACAGCCAACCGGCCGGCTGGTCACGCCGCCGTAGTCGCTTCTCCCTTTATTTTATCATATTTTATTATTTTTCCTTGATCCCATGAAAATCCCTTCAATTTATGAAACTCCTTCGTTTCATGGTATTTCCTTAACATCAAGGAATTATACAAAAATTACATAAAATTAGGAAAGGTGTCACGGGACCGTGGTCCCTAGCCGACCGGCCATGCCCTAGCCGTGACCGGTCCCACACCTTATAATTCCTTATTTTATTAATTATTTCCTTTATCTAATGGAAATTCCTTAATCCTATGAAATTCCTTCGTTTCATGGTATTTCCTTCACATCAAGGAAATTATACAAACATTACATAAAATTAGGAAAGGTGTCACGGGACCGTGGTCACTAGCCGGACGACCATGCCCTATCCGTGACCGGTCCCACACCTTGTAATTCCTTATTTTATTAATTGTTATTTCCATCATCTCATGGAAATTCCTTAATCCTATGAAACTTCTTCGTTTCATGGTATTTCCTTCACATTAAGGAAATTATACAAAAATTACATAAAATTAGGAAAGATGTCACGGGACCGTGGTCACTAGCCAGCCGCCCATGCCCTAGCCGTGGCCGGTCCCCATACCTTGTAATTCCTTATTTTATTAATTATTTCCATCATCTCATGGAAATCCCTTAATTTCATGATATTTCCTTCAAATCATGAAAATAATATAAAATTAGGGGAGACTCACGGGACCGGGCCTAGCCGGCCGACCATGCCCAAGCCGGTCCCACACGCCTTATTTTATTATTATTAATATTATTTGTTTCCCTCATCTCATGTAAACTCTTTTACTTCAAGGAAACTCCTTGATTTCATGATATTTCCCTAAAATCATGAAAATAATATAAAATTAGGAAAAGTGCCATGGGACCGGGCTCATTGGCCGGACGGACATGCCTTGTCCATAGCCGGTCCCGCACTTCATGATTCCTTCATTTTATTATTATTTCCTTCATCTTATGAAGTTTCCTCAGTTTCAGCAAAATACTTGATTTCTTCATATTTTCTCAAAATGTTGCTCAAACGCACATCAGAAAATATCAAAATCTCAGGGCTGAGACACTGACACTTTGGCAACGTGAGCATATTACCTTGACCGACCAAGGTTGGCTCTTTGGCTTGCAAGGAGCCGGTCCCATGCATTTTCACAGTTTGACCTAATTTGCACAATTGCACACATTAGGTCCAAAACTCTTCAAAACAACTTGGAATTTCATCAAATGATCGTAGTCGATCCCGTGAACAACCATGGCCGGTTTCATAACCCCTTGGTCGGTCCTTCATATCTTCATAATTTATTAGGTTTTATCACCTAAGATTCAGACGAACATTATTTGAATAAATGATTAAACCAGCATTTAATCATCTTTTCACCAAATGGTCTTCAAGAGACTTTGGTATTTTGCTCACTTGAGCATCTGGGGGTTACATGGAAGACTCATCATCCCATGTAGCCAGTCCCTCCTTAACTCCATGGTTGATTTTCAATAAATCATCAATTGATCAGCAATTGATCAAAATTAGGGTTTCGGATCCAAAGTTCTGCAAAACATAATTCTGAGCAGATTCAAACACTAATAATTTTATGTTGATCCCATGATAAACATTATAATTAATTATACTCGGTTCAGTTAGCAGTATTTTAAATTAATATTTTATTTTGGTCCTGCTACCAATAATTCATCAAAAGAGCAACATTTGCTCAGATGAGCTATATTTGCTCAGATTAAGGAATATTGGTTCAACTATCAATATCCATTCAATGAGCAATATTTGCTCACCTTAACTATCAACATTTACTCAAGAATTATACCTATGTCTCAACAGACACATTCAATTCATGAGTCTTAGAACATTTGCGAATCGCGTTCGACTCAGCAATACAAGGACTCATCGTCTCACAAAGTCAGCAACTGACTAACTAAATACTCTGCCTTGCAGACTCCACAATCACGAGACATCAATCGTGTCACATGGGGGGATATTAATTAGAGATTTGGTCTGGCGGCCTACGGCACGTGTGTTCACCCACGATGATAATATGAGCAAGTCATGCAATCAGTTGAAGGAGTTAGCAAAGTAGTGGGTAGAAAATCAACCAAGTCTCTGCACGATGAGAAACTGGTTTTAATACGATTTCCACTTCCCCACTCTTTGACTCCAGCAACTGTCACACTTCATGGGATCAAGGTGTTTACAATTCTAGCAATATAAATAAGTCTCTGAATCATGATTGAAACAACAGAAAATTATCGATAGATAGTCTTTCGTCTACACGAATTCATCGTCTTAGCAATTACTCTCAACTGAGTAAACTCAATCATTCATAAATTATTTTCAAGCAAATACACAACACACCAACAATCCTTGATCACCATTGATCTCACACATTTCTCAACTTTCCTCCTATAGATCGACCCATTCTCTCTTGTGACCGAATTGACTCTGGAATGTCCATTGTCTTGGTTTATGCCGGAGTCCTACAGATTGATCACTCGAACTTAAAGCAATCCCTTCTTGCAGTGCATCTGTGTGAGGTTAAACATTTCTCTCGGTTCAAGGAGACTCCTCCGTACGGTCGTCTCCTCAATTCCGTAAAAACCAGCAAATCGGTTTTCCCCATCTACAGATTGGCGACCACAGTGGGAGATAATTTTATCGGTTGCAATCTCAATTCTCACAAAAGATGGTCGATCTTAGATCTGGGTTAGTTACAAATGCAAACGACGGTAGCACTAACAACAATAACAATGATGGTATTCCAGAAACCATTCCTGCTTCCAACAATGGTTGTGACATTACTCCTCCTCAGCCTAACACTGGAAGTCATCCCCTCTTGGTCCGACACCCTGAAGAAGTCAGAGAAAATCCGCCTACCATAGGCGATCTCATGAAGGTGCAAGAAACTCTTTCCAAGAATCAGATTGACATGGCTGCCACTTAAAAGGAATTATTCAATTATCTCAAGACTCTTACAGACAAGGTGTCATAGAAAACTCAGGGGAAAGGAAATGATAAAGAAACATCTTCAGACGTTGATCCTGAAGTCACTCCAATCCATGAAGTCGATGATGAAGAAGTTCTTAGAGCTAAAACTACAGACAATCTGCCAGCGAAGGAACAATCCAGTTTCATCACTCGTGAAGACTTGGAGCGCCTCTTGGAGGACCTTGGAAAAGATAAAACTTCATCTGTCCATCGTCACCAACCTCCATACCCTGCTGCTACACAAAGGATTCCTCTACCAAAAGGTTATGTCTCTCCAACGTTCACCCTTTATGATGGAACATGCGACGCTCGAGAACATGTATCTCGGTTTTTGGAAGCATTGGGCGAACATGAGCACAACCATGTTGTCCGCCTTAAGGAATTTTCAAAATCTCTGAAAGGCAGGCATATACCTGGTACAACAATATCGCACCAGGGTCTATCAAAATTTTGGGAGAAATGATTAATGCTTTCTACATAAAATATTTCTTTGTTTCAGAGCAAATCACTCTCTCTGATCTTGGAAGGATGTTTCAAAGGAGCAATGAACATCCTAATGATTATGTGAAAAGGTTTAGGGTTCAATCCCTGGACTGTCATGATCCTAATGTCACAGAGAAGCAACTTGTAGACTTGTGCATCAACGTCATGATCCTGGTCTATAGAGCTTTATTAGAAAATCTTCGTTTCCAGACCTTTTCAGAACTTCATGAAGCGGCGAAGAGATCAGCGACTACTGCCCCCGCTTTATGGAAAGAGCAAAAGCTGACGAACCGAGAGAGACTCGAGGTAGCAGGCATCTGATCAATAAGAAGTACAACCTTCAGCCTTCCACAAATGATTTTATAGAAAGGAGCAAACGGAAAGGCGAACCTCAGCGCAAGCCTGCATCTTCATCTCCACCAAAGGCACCAAGAAAGGGTAATCAAACCCGGGGTGCACAATCTCCAACTCAAAACGCAGATCCAGCGGAACCTGACTTCCCTCTCTCCATTGAAGAGGTCATTGAACTGCTGGATGATTGGATTCAAGACGGTGCGATCAAGCTGCCATATGTCAGAAAATAACCAACTGAAGAGGAAATGGATAACCCTTGCTACTGCTGTTTCCATAGGTTCGTCAACCATCCCACCAGCGATTGCAGGGTATTGAAGCGCATATTCAATGAAAAATTCGAATCGGGAGAACTTAACTTGGGGACTGAAGGAATACACAAGGACCCTCTTCCAGTCAGGAGTTTCTCCATCTCTGAACAACCAGTCAAAGAAGTAGTTCAATCGTTGATCGAACATGTCTGCGAATTTCTTTATCTTTCGATGGCTCAAAGGGGAGACATGTTCACGGATGTGAATCATACAGTATCTTGGAAACATCTACTGATCCCAGAGGTACCTCCTGAACCTCCAGCCACTGACAAAGAAATGTATGACTGGGGACTTCTCACCACAATGCATCTCAAAGGAAATTAATTCAGAAGAGTGTTCGTTGATGTTGGCACAGCCATCAACATCATTCCTTTGAAAACTCTCAGAGCCGCTGGCATTACTCAACAAGAAGCTACGTGTGCTCCCATGTTAATCAGAGATCATGAAGGGACACTCGGAGATGTATACGACAACATCACCCTCAAGGTCAGAGAAAACTCGGTCTGCACTGAGACCAAGTTTTGTATAATCCGGGAAGATCCAGGATATGATATTATTCTTGGACGACCTTGGATTCATGCTGGAAAGGTGACTCTAATGCCTCCGGTTGAAGAAATCTCTGATTCAGAAGAAATAAAAGATTCTCCAGCATTCGAGCATCTGGAGGAAGTTAAATCCTTGGTGGAATTACCACAGAAACCTGGAGAAAGTGCACACTCTTTCATCAAAAGGTTCCGTACTCAGGAAAGTCTGATTCCCCTTCATTCGCCTATTTTACCAATGTTTAATCATGTTTTCCTGGTCCGAGGACTTCTTCCCACTGACAACTTAGCCGTCACAAAGTGCTATGAGTGGATAGCCTCACCGCGGAAATATTACACCAAGTGGTTGAATACACGGCTTCTTCAAACTAAGATTTCTATCAAAAGGTTTATTGCTGAAGACATGGATCAGCATGACAAACATTACTCTGGATACTACTCCGCTTTGCATGAGTGTCCATATGTGCCACAGAAATGGAACCCCAATGCACGAGGAAATGCGAATCAACAGATGATATTCAAGGCGCGGACGACCAAACTTAACAAATTCCATGAAGGAGACCTAGTTCTCAAAGAAGCTAAGCGCAACCTTCATTCTACAAGAAACTCCAATTGGGAAGGACCTTTCGTGGTTGCTAAATCCATAGTTGGAGGATACTACAGGCTAATCAACACGGATGGCAGGTCCGTGCCAATGATACACGAGAATTGGCTTAAAGCATTTGACGCCTGAAATTATTGGACATTTGAGGTACTAGGCGTTTGAACATTCATGACGTCTGGATTTGGCATTTTAGGATTTTCTTTCATTGTATTTCAATTTCTCCAAAAACATTTGTAATACTTGCATTCACTATTTGAATTCAGCAATTTATCAAAATTCAGTTCATCTTACTCAAAGGAAATATCTATCAAATCCAAAATAAAATCCTCAATCTACCAGTCCAAAACCAATCAAAAAATCAAAACCAAAATGAAACCTCACATCTCTCAGAAGTTCAGAAGTTCAAGAGATTATGAAAATAAAATCAACAAAGAAAGATTTTCGCTCCTCTGCATCCTTCGGGACTTGTAAAGCCGCTTTCTCCAAGTTCAGCTCTTTAGTCAGCTTAACAATCTTGGCTTCCTTCTCCATTACAACATCATTGGTAAATGGTATGTTCTTCTCACATGATTCTTTGATAGCATTTATCTTCTTACGAAGCCACTTCACGTTGAATCCAAGTCTCTCAGAATTCTCCAAGTTGAACTCCCAATCAAAGAGTACATCTGGAGTAACAGTATTTCTGGACCTAGCGCATATATCACTTACAACACGCAAGATAACACTTACTTGCATGGTTAAAGAATAAGCACGCTTGGGATCTCTGGTGACGATGATGTGACCAAATTTCCTCCATATCTTCTCGTACAAGTCGGCATATCCAATAGGAACGCTGAATCCACCAACTAGTTCATGGTATGGGAGTGATGCATCAAATGGAGGATCAAAATAAATCCCTTTACTCGGGTATTCATGCACCACTATACGATTCTCAATTACTGGAGAAACTTCTACAGTCAGGGCGACAGTTTCTTCCACTCATGGTTCGGCTTCTTCCGCCACTGGAGAAACAACAATTGAAGTCTCAGTTTTCTTAATGGTTTCAGTATCAATCACCTCATGGCCTTGAAGTGCAGAGGTGGTTTTCCCTTTATCAATAACCACAAGGTTGTTCGAATCATCATTATTGGTTCCATTATTCTCAACTTCGGCATTTAGTACCTAATACGAAGATTACATGAGATTAGAGAAATCTAAACACGGAAACCAAATGGAATCATAAACTACAGCATACAAGTGGTCTAACATCATCAAAGTTCATCATCATGCATTCAAGACACGAGCAAATAACGTAAGTCATAAAAACACGTTTTACAACGAGCTCGTATGGAAGGATTTTACACTGCCGTGTACAAAGCGGCGAACTAGGAGAATTTGATGAATAATCTAAGGTCGATTATATACCATTATCTTCATATGGATGTTATATACAACATGTCAAAATTTCATAGCAATTGGATGAACGAGTAAAGAGATATGATCAAAACATTGGACTACATGACAGCTGAAAATCTTCTGAAAGTCTTCTGGAAGTTTACTGTTTCGTCGATTTCGACCCCTGAACGTGCTCAAAACTTAAAAAGCTTCTTTGCTAAGCTTGGAAATTTTCTGGGCATGAAGATACATGGGTTATATCACAAAAATCCGATATCGGATGAAGATTTTATGGCGTTTTTGCTAAAGGGATGAGTTCTGGAATTTCTGGTGACGTATTTCGGAAAAATATTTTCTATATTCACATGAATTCCCATTCACTCATTCATAAATCAAGAAATTTATACTTCTATGGATAAAATGCAAGAAAAATACTTACTTGAGTGGTCTCTGAAGCGTTCAAAGAACCTGGATTGCCCGTATCAACATCAAGAGCACCATTGCTTTCATTCGGTGTTGGGCTTTGGGAACTTTCTTTATCGCCGTTCTTCGAAGATGAACGAACATCATCGGTATTCTCTACTTACATGGAGACATCCTCCTGGATATATTCTCAACAATTAGCATTTTGTCTATAAAGCATCATAATTGGCTATACGAAGAAATACTTACGGCCTCTTCTTCATCACTCAAGTCAGAAACTGTCTGCCCAGCAGCAGAGACTTAAAGATCGTCAATACTCGATGGAGTGAAGTTCTGCAACGGAATAACAAATATTGATTTTCTAATCCTAATAATACGGATGAGAAGAAGTCACAACAACATAAGTACTGACAACTCACCAAAGAAATAACCAGGGACTTTATGGTATTGGACCACAATTTATAATTCTTGCTCGTGCCTTCTCCGCCATGAACAGTTGCTTCAGTTTCTGAGAGGTCTACGTTGATTCGAGGTCTTACGTTACGACCGTCCTGTGAAAATTTTTGATGCAATAATCAAAACACAATTATCATAATTTTATGAAGATCATGCAAAAAGTACTCACTTGTAAACATCCCGGAGATGTTTTCCGTAATTCACCACCAGGGAAATACTTCAATCTTGGTCGATTAGCAATCATCTCAGCAGAAGGAGGCTCCTCCACCAAAGGCTAATCCACCGTCACGAAATTGAGTAAACGCCTGAGTTGTTGATCCCAAAAGTTTATGTAACCTGGAGTTACATATGTAACTCGCTCGGAGCTTGGGAACCAGTATTCACTTCCTTCCACATGTGTGCGGTCTAAACGGGTCATGAGCTGTTAAACTGATGGTTTCCTTCTCCGAAAAGTCGGAACACACTGATCCAAAACGATTTTCCGGGATGCCCTATCAATATTGTATTCTTCCACCGAGAATTCTCCATGTATTGTTGATATCAGGTGACCAGGAGTGCAACTCAGCCTAAAAGACCTCTCGTCGTCGCTCAAATCAACACCAGATTTCAAAGTCATACTCTCTTCAGCATTAAAAGTTGTCAACTGAGAAATATGAGGAGGGATTGACACCCATGGACGGAAGTTGAATTCAGATTCACGGTCTAACACATCAACGAAACGAGTCTTGAGTCAGGGATGCTTTGTAGACCAGCGCATAATCCTGGCATTGTCCCTCTCAGAGAAACATGACGAGCATCAGCCTTCAGTCCTTCAAAGATAATACGTGGAATGGGTGCATAATTCTTGAAACGTTCCCACGTCAAAGCTTGAAGAAACATCGTATTGGCATAGCATTCAACCTTCATAAAGCCATTCGAGATGCTGGAGTCTATAATCAAGGAGTCTAAGTTAGAGTGCAAAGAGCCCAAGAGAAAATTACCTATTAGAAGTTGCTCACCCTGAGCCATCTTAATGTCAAAAGGAATCACAAACGGCTTCAACATATTTCCAGTATCTTCAAATACATCTCTAGATATCCATAAACACAAGAAATAAGCAATAAATAACGTACCGTCAACATGCCAGCCAAGAGGAGTATCTCTCGGCCACCAATGTATTATACAATGAGCGCCTTATTGATATCCTCCATTGCAGCTGTCAAGATGTTAGACATTGTTGTTTCCTCTAAGGAAGAAAGACCTTCAGGAAGGTTACCCGTGATTGGAAGATGCAACAAAGCAACTACATCCTCTAAGGTAATGGTAAACTCTCCCCATCTGCATATAAAAGTGTGAGTTGGAATACACCAACGAGCAAATAGAGCTACCATACCTCGCACATCATAAAAAATGAGCAAGTCTCCAGAGTCTTGGACAACACGTGTTATTTGTGCATCATGCAGCATGGCTCGAACACGAGGAAAACCTAGCATATACCTCGCCCATCCAGAAAACTTTTCTAGAGGCCTTCGAGAAAGCTTGAATTCAATGATTGACACAGAAAAATATCCTCGTTCAAGACAGAACCGAATGGCTGCCTGAGGAGTCACCAATTTTTCCCGAGTAACCTCTCTAGGATTTATCAGAAGACGAAATGCTGGAGTTCTGAGGCGTTTTTCAGGTCCTTGAGCCACAAAGAACGCATCCTCTATGTTTGGAACATTCTTGATTCCAGGTGTTTCATCTTCTTCTTCACCAATAGAAGTTGTTAGAGCATTGCTCAGTCGAACTCGCATGCGTTGCTATCTCAAGCATGTTTGTCAATGTTAGTGATCAAAACTATAAGTCTTGATTTCTAGTCTACTATAGCTAAGTCTCGGACTAGGATATAAAGTGTAGTTGAGCTCAATGACTTCATGGCGATTCATCATACAATAATAAGAACTAATCAAGGAACCAGTGGAACTTCTCGACAAAAAGGTATGCGAAGACTTGAACTTATCTGTCACTCAAAAGTGTATCTACTCTATCTCCTACTTCTTGAGACAAAAAGTTGTATGCTATATATAGACTTAGATTATACACATTTGGTATTTCGAGCCGAGTATACCTCGCCTATCTATATCTCGAAATATGTGTTGGTAAGCGTTTCGCTTCGACCATGTGTATCTTTACCTAGTGACAAAAGTCATGATATGTTTCAATCATTTTGAAAATTGGTTTGACGAGAAATGGTGTAACAACTATATAACGTCCTCTAAGAATGTTTCAATTGTTGGAATGAGAGTTTAGATTACATAACCAATGGTGGACATAAATATTGTTGTGGAAACACATATGTGCATAAGTCCTATTCCTTGAACCAAAGTTTGCGAACTTTGTTGATCAAGAGAAACCGAAAGAATGGCTTGTTGCCAAGTCCGCAGTCTGCGAACCGGCGGAAAGTCTTTGCCGAGATTTTCTGCTGGAGTTTGTAAACTCTGCCCGGTTGCATAAGTCCGCGAACCTAGTGTGCGAACTTAAGAAGGTTATATATCTGAAGATGATTTCTGAACTTAAACTTATAAAGACTAAGGAATGCAAATTGCAAACCGTGGCTATAAAGTTCATGAACCGATTCAAATGAATCAAATCATCTTTGCTTCAATTGTGTCTTGTGTAGTACATAAGATTTCCTTGTAATTGAACAACTCTGTAACTAGTTCATTTGAGTCACTTGAAATATTTATGGTGAAGAAGAATATGGTTGGTATGAAATGCTCATATGGCTAACCTTTTGGTTAGCTATTGTTGAACCAATAATGTACACGTTTGGGAACGGTTAACAAACCTAGAAGCATACATTTCATTTGTGTATAACAATCTAAGTTTTCGATCTAACGGTTGAGAAATATTAGCTTGAATCTAAATCAGGTTTTCATCTAACGGTGGATATTGTTTGCTTTGTGACCAAGGAGAAACCCTGATTTGAAAGACTATATATGGGGACATCTAGCAACTCTGCAAAGCTAATCCCCACATCTCACGTGTGATACTAGTTTGCGTGCTAGAGTCGTTTTTCCTTTAACCTTTGGTTTTCTTCTTCTAAAACCAGGTTAACGACTTAAAGACTTCATTGGGATTGTGAAGCCAGACTGATACTACTTTTATCGTAGTTGTGTGATCTGATCTTGCATCTTCTATCGTACGAGTACAATCAGATTGATTGGCTTGAGATTAATATCTCCGATAGGCAAGATATAAAAAGTAGTCACAAACATCTTCGTCTCATTGTTTGTGATTCCGCAACATCTTATTTCGCTACCATAAGATTAAGATTGTTGTAAAGTGATTGATTTATCTAGGTTGTTCTTCGGGAATATAAGACCGGATTATCAATTGGTTCATGTTCACCTTTATTATTATCAAAAGACGGAACAAGAACTTTAGGGTTTTTCTGTGGGAGAAAGATTGATCCTTTGATAGACTTGTTTTTGTGAGACAAATTTGTTTATTGTTAAAGCCTGCGATTTTGGGTCGTAGCAACTCTTAGTTGTGGGTGAGATCATCTAAGGGAATCAAGTGCGCAGTATCCTGCTAGGATCAGAGGCGTAAGGAGTACAACTGTGCCTTGGATCAGTGGGAGACTGATTGGGGCTCAACTACAGTCCAGTACGAAATTAGCTTGGAGTAGGCTAGTGTTTGTAACGGTTTAATACAGTGTGTGTTCGATATGGACTAGGTCCCGGGGTTTTTCTGCATTTTCGGTTTCCTCGTTAGCGAAATTTCTGGTGTTTGTGTTATTTCAGTTTCCGTATTATATTGTTTTATCTTTATAATTGAAATAATACAGGTTGTGCGTTAGATCATCAATTAGAATAATCCAACCTTTTGTTGTTGATTGTCATTGATTGATCCTTGGATATTGGTCTTTGATACCATGCAAGTTATTCCTTGTGTTTGATTAAAGACTCGCTGATTTCTATTAGCTCGAGTAAATCAAAACAAGAGAGAGATATTAACTCCTTGAGATACTTTTACCTTGATTGAGTCTGACTGTCTAGTTGATTCTTTAAAAATTATTTCGGAGTTACTCCATATACAGGTTGCTAAGCGAAATATTGGGTGGTGTTGTTAGACCCCCGCTTTTTCAATTAGTATCAGAACAGGCAAACACGTTCAAGACCTTAAAAGTCTGTATTTGTAGCGATTTGACTCTATGGACAGAGGTGCTATCTCTATTAACGTACCACCAGTCTTCGATGGCTCTAATTACTTATGGTGGAAAATTGTTATGCGAGCTTTTCTTCAAGCGCGTGATTTTTAATCGTGGGTATATGTTGTTAATAGCTATGATGCTCCCATTGTGGAAGTTGGAGATGTAAACGTTCCCAAGAATATTGGTGAATATAATTCTGCCGAGATACTTGCTGCAAAGCAAAAATTCGACAGTTTGAATGCCATCATACATGCCATTACCCCAAATCTTCAGCACCATGTTTCAAATTGCACTAGGTCTAAAGATGCTTGGGATATCTTAGAAACCGTATTTGAAGGTAACTCGAGTGAAAAGGAAGCTAGGCTTCAAAACCTTAATTCTGATTGGGAGAACCTTCATATGGCAGGTGAAGATACATTTGATGAGTTTAATCATAAAGTGTCTGAAATTGTTAATGCATCTTTTGCATTGGGTAAGACTATTCCTGAAAAGGACATTGTAATGAAAGTTCTCAGATCGCTGCCATCTAGATACGAGTCTAAGAAGCATGCCATCGTTGAGGGAAATAACCTTGATAATCTTTCCAAAAATACATTGGTTGGAAAGCTAAATATCTTTGATCATGAGCATACATCCAAAATCGGAAAGGATGTTGCCTTTAAAGCACAGAAGAACACTAAGTTATTTGATAAAAGTAAAAGTGGTTATGTCTCTGAGGATGATCAGTCTGAGGGTGATTATTCGGATGAAGATCTTGATAAATCAGTATCATTGATCACAAGACAGTTTAGGGATCTTCTATTGAAGAGAAGTAAACGGTTTTCAAGAGACAAACCTAGGTCGTCAGATAAACCTCACAATCGTGTCTCTCCTAAAAACAGGGATGCTGACGAGGATGATGACGAGGATATTCCACAGTGCTTTCAGTGTAAAGGTTTTGCTCATTTTTCAAACGAGTTCCCAAATCGTAGAAAATACGCTGGGAACAAAGGTCTTGCTGTAACATTTGATGAGATGTCTGAGATCTATGATTCTGATGAAGATAGGAAATCAAGTGTTGGTCTTCTATGTGAACACATTAATTTTGATAATTATAGCAATACATATATCAACCTTGATGGTTTCGGTGAAGAAGAGAATCCAATCAAGCTGGAAGAATCAATTGACCCATTCTTTGGGAACTCTGGTTGTAATGTTTCAGGATCTACTACGTGTATGGTTGCTTTCACACCACAGATGCATGAATAATATCCAAGTTTGACGTGCTAGTTTTGTTCTCAGAAGGGTCCTGAACTATCAAGATGTTACAACAAACATCAATTAAGGCACGCCAACAAACTTCAACGAAGATCAAATCGATTGGCAAGGAAGCTTAAACTTGCTCAGAAGATTGCTGAGGTATGTAGGATTTTATCTTCGTCTAAGAAGTTGGTTTCCAAAGACAAAATAAGACCATTAGAGAAAAAGGTATGGTCAAATCGCTTTGGTAGACAGACTTCTAAGGATTCCTCTCAAGAGGAAAATGGTGGACAAATTATTGTTCACCACAGCACAAATTAATTGTGTTGTTTGGTAAATCTTGTCTCATGTGCCTGATCAAAAAGAGATAAGATTGTGTACCGCTCAGGCTTTAGGAATTTTTTTTTATTAGGTTTGTTTTTCCTGTCTATCAAATAAAGTAAAGGGTTATTATCGACAATTCTACTCTTTATAAGGTTTAGAATTGGGCGTCCACGAACCTGTTTAAAGGTTGTGAACCCTACATTTATTTTTCCTCTCTGATATCTTTTATATCTTAAGACTGCTTAATGAGATTGTGAATTCCACTCACAAAAAATCAGTTGTTTATAACTGTTCTCTAAGCATCATGTTTTTGGATGGAAAAGATGTCAATATGATTGTTAAACCATCAATCAAGGAAAAAGAGAAATCTCCAGTAACTCCTTCCTTGAAAAAAAGAGAGGAGGAATACAAGAAAGCCAAGGGATGTCCCTTCTAACTCTCAAAAATTTGCCGATGTTCTTGATGAGTTGAAGGAAGTAAGAAAGGAGATTAGTGAAATAAAGGCTTGCGTTTTAAGATCTTTGGAAATTCAGAAGGCCCTAGTTCGACATCATCAGCCAAGACGGTCTGTTGGTATTGACTCCTTCCTCCACGAACCTTATATTCCAATAGCTGTTGACGACAAGGAGTTCGGGAATGATAAGGAATTTCTCAAAGATATTGTTACCTTGTATGTCTTCTTTTTGGTTTAGTTGGAAGAATAACTAGTGCTTTGAATAACAATGATTGTGACTACACATAGCTATTATATTTTTCATTTTCTTGTTCTTTTTTAGGATTATTGGTATTAAATTCTAAAAATATTTGGAGGATGATGGTTTGCAGTATTTAATCTTTATGATTTGTTATATTGCAATTTGTTATGGGATATTGGTGTTTACGTCCGTGAACTATGTTGTCCCATATTTTGTCAAAAGTAAAGTCGTTCATGATTGGTGTTCATGTATTGATTTAAGGATGAATAGACTTTTGACATATACAAAAGTTAAGCCTATATTGTTAATTCTTTGATGGAAGATAGGTTAAAATCTTTTGTGTTCAAGGATTATGTCTATTAAAAATCATTATGCAAATAGTGATGGAAGATAGAATGAATCCTTGTGTATTCCACAGTATTGATCTTCACTTATCCACATTTTATATAATACTGTGAGGCTCCATAATGTGTCTTATGTTGAGCACGATACAACCAAGTTGATTATTTTTTGATTAGCTTTGTTGGTTTTTCCGTAAGGTACTTTATGTTGAGCATTCTTGAACTAAATTAATCATTATTTAGTTATTGCTCCATAAGTCTTTTTATGTCGAGCAAAACAAATGACAATTAAATTGATTAATTTTGTAATTAGTTTGATTGTGTATTCCAGTTAGATTAATTATGGGTTCTCTTGTAATTAATCTAGTTGAGTATTTTCATACTCTGTAAGATTCCTCTTATGTTGAGTATATGAACGACTATACTATTCATTTTTTTGATGGGTATGTTAGTCGTATGCTCCGTAAGTTCTCTTATGTCGAGCATAATCAATTAAGTTGATCACTTTTGTGTTTAATTTGATTGTGTATTCCGATTAAATTAATCATGGGTTTACTTGTGATTAATTTGATTGAGATTTTGGATATAGAAAATCATTCTCATGGTTTTTAATGTCCAATAAAAATCCTTCTTTTCTTTTGAAATTAAGGTCGCTCTTGTTGTTCCCTTGGGAATGACATCAAATGGGGGAGAGTTCTTTTGAACTTGTGCTTAATGGTCATATCTCGAGGGGTGTGCGGCTGTAGAATTTTAAAGGGGTTATATTGTATCTTTTAAACTCCTTGATGAATGCTATTAGCTACGTCTATATGATTGCATCTAAATTATATGGTATGTATTTTTTCTTTTAGTCATGAAATGTCTCTTACGGAAATTTCATTATGATCCCGCTCTTGTACCTTTGCCAATTTTATTGACAAAAATGGGGAGAATTAATATGTAATTCACACTAGCAACTCTGCAAAAATAATCCCCACACCTCACGTGTGATACTAGTTTGCGTGCTAGAGTCGTTTCTCCTGTAATTTTTAGTTTTCTTCTTCTAAAACCAGGTTAACGACTTAAAGACTTCATTAGGATTGTGAAGACAGACCGATACTACTTTTATCGTAGTTGTGTGATCTGATCTTGCATCTTCTATCGTACGAGTACAATCAGATTGATTGGATTGAGATTAATATCTCCGATAGGAAAGATATAAAAAGTAGTCACAAACATCTTCGTCTCATTTTTTGTGATTCCGCAACATCTTGTTTCGCTACCATACGATTAAGATTGTTGTGAGGTGATTGATTTATCTAGGTTGTTCTTCGGGAATATAAGACCGTATTATCAATTGGTTCCTGTTCACCTTGATTATTATCAAAAGACGGAACAAAAACTTTAGGGTTTTTCTGTGGGAGACAGATTGATCCTTTGATAGACTTGTCCGTGTTGGACAGATTTGTTTATTGTTAAAGCCTACGATTTTGGGTCGTAGCAACTCTTAGTTGTGGGTGAGATCAGCTAAGGGAATCAAGTGCGCAGTATTCTGCTGGGATCATAGGAGTAGGGAGTACAACTGTACCTTGGATCAGTGGGAGACTGATTGGGTTCAACTACAGCCCAGTGCGAAGTTAGCTTGGAGTAGGCTAGTGTCTGTAGCGGCTTAATACAGTGTGTGTTCAATCTGGACTAGGTCCCGGGGTTTTTCTGCATTTGTGGTTTCCTCGTTAACAAAATTTCTGGTGTCTGTGTTATTTCAGTTTCCGCATTATATTGTTTTATCTTTATAATTGAAATAATACAGGTTGTGTGTTAGATCATCAATTAGAGTAATCCAACCTTTGGTTGTTGATTATCATTGATTGATCCTTGGATATTGGTCTTTGGTACCATACACGTTATTCCTTGTGTTTGATTAAAGACTCGCTGATTTCTATTAGCTCGAGTAAATCAAAACAAGAGAGAGATATTAAATCCTTGGGATACTTTTACCTAGATTGAGTCTGACAGTCTAGTTGATTGTCTAGAAATTATTTCGGAGTTACTCCATACAGATTGCTAAGCGAAATATTGGGTGGTGTTGTTAGACCACCACTTTTTCAATTGGTATCAGAGCAGGCAAACACGTTCAAGACCTCAAAAGTCAGTGTTTGTATCGATCTCTCTATGGACATAGGTGCTATCTCTATTAACGTACCACCAGTATTCGCTGGCTCTAATTACTTATGGTGTAAAATTGCTATGCGAGCATTTCTTCAAGCGCGTGATTTTTAATAGCGGGTATATGTTGTTAATGGCTATGATGCTCCCGTTATGGCAGTTGGAGATGTAAACGTTCCCAAGAATATTGGTGAATATAATCCTGCCGAGACATCATTTTATTGAGGGCCAGACATCCTTGCGAAGTAGCTGCAACATGCACACAATACTCTACTTCAGTATATCATCCATACGAGATGCAAACTTCGACAAGATGATGGAATTATGCACACGCAAAACGTCTACAAAAATGGTAATTCTTAACTCTTACCTCTTTATAATTCCACTAGTGCAGTGATTGTGATATAAGAGTTAGCACCCCAAAATTTGCTCGTTCCTTGAAACCTGCGACAACGAACGAAGCCTTATTATTTGAAAATTGAAACCTGATGTTCCATAAAATCATGAACGTAATTTTCATAGTGCGAACATCCACAACTGAGTTATAAAACTCACACCAAGGAAATATTTCATCATAAATAAATTGTCTAACTTCAAGGGTTACTCAAAACCTATATTTTGATTTTAACAAAATAATAAAAACGTGAATTATTCACGTGAAATAAATTTTATTATTTTGATGTGAGCAAAAAACTCACGTAAAAAAATATATATCCTTGAACATGTCACGATTTTATAAAACAAAAATCGTGAATATTCACGGTTCTATCAAAAAAAAAAAAAATTCCTTCGTACAATCGTTCGTCTTTGAAACGAGGGTTTATTTCGATTTTGTGAAAATTCACACTTTTTAAGATAAAGTTTTGGTTTCCATGAAATCTCATAAAAAAAATTTTATCACTAGACACAGGTCTATATATAAAAAATCTCTCCTAAGTCAGGGATTATTACTAGTTTCTTGAACTAACGATTGAACGAACATACGTTGTTCAAACAAGGGTTTTCTACAAAAATCACACTTATATATGCACATGTATATGTATAACTTAAATGTGAAAAAAGCATGAACAACTCACGAAACCACAAACTTCTGGAGAAAAAAAATTTGTCGCGTACCTAGTCGGTGCCGGCCGGACGGTGGCGACGACATTTGGCGGCGGTAAGCTCCGGCAAAAATTTTTCTCCTGCTCTCTTCCTTGCTCAGACGTGAAGGAGACGAAGAGATTAATGTGGTGTTCGGTCGTGGAGGAGAAATAAAAAAAAGGTGTTTTATCCCTTTTATACCAAATTTTATTTCCAAAACCTAATTCCATAAGGATTTCCTTTCTGGGCCCGGTCCCGTGAATCCTAAGTCGACCAAGGTTCCATCACTAAACCAGCGGTTCTAAATCAATTTAGGCGCATTAGATGATGCTCTATCATGACACTGGGATCTTCATTCAATCCATGGTCCGTTCATGCAATCGAAATCCGGTAACATCTTATTTTACGACTAAGTTCAACTACTTATTTTCGTCTGTAACTGTAACAAGAAAATCACCATTCAGTGCTATCTGAGGAACATGATTGTACCTCACTAAGCAGGGGACATAATGTAGATGGTGGATTTTCGACAAGGGATAAAATCATAAAACCATAATTATACATGCTCCCTATCTAGCAATCAGATGAGTATTGAGGCTCATGTCTCTCATCGAAGCATGAAAGCTCATGCCACAAGAATCTCTGACTGAGAATGCCGCCTCTTAGAGCATATGTAGATGTGTAGTCTCTCAGCTGATTCAATGGCATATCTCATGAATACTGAGCAATTTCAGTAATTACTTCTGTAAAGAATCGAAATGATTGGACGACTCCTAGATGTATTACTCACTAGTATAGAGCACTACGTCTTCAGGACGTTGCAATGTTCCCTGACTTTACATAATAAACATTCAAATCGAGCGTTTTGCTTCAGCTAGCTCATACCTCGATTTCCGAATAATTATAATGCTCCTAGACAACATGCCTTCTAGTATAGAGCCATCAATAAATTATTTCTAGTCGCAAGATTCATCAATTGAATTCCTAGAAAATATTTTATGTTCTGTATAATATTTCATTACTTTAATTTATGGTTATTCCCAGCAGAATTTCATGGGTTAGTAATCAATATTTAACATACGGGCATCTGAGCCACCATCAAGTAAGCCCCGAGAAAATAGTGCAAATGTATTCAGCAAAAAGTGCACTAACGAGCACCTGAATGCACGAACGAACATTCAATAACACGAAGGAACGATCAAACCGTGGAGAAAATAATAAAGAATAAAGTACTTAAAAGAGGCGTCTAAAGGGACCCAGCCCACCGGCCAGCCGGTCACGCCGTCGTGGTCGGTCCCAAGCTTCTCCCTTTATTTTATCATATTTTATTATTTTTCCTTGATCCCATGAAAATCTCTTCAATTTATGAAACTCCTTCGTTTCATGGTATTTCCTTCACATCAAGGAACGTATACAAAAATTACATAAACTTAGGAAAGGTGTCACGAGACCGTGGTCACTAGCCAGCCGGCCATGCCCTAGCCATGACCGGTCTTACGCCTTGTAATTCCTTATTTTATTAATTATTTCCATCATCTAATGGAAATTCCTTAATCATATGAAACTTCTTCGTTTCATGGTATTTCCTTCACATCAAGGAAATTATACAAAAATTACATAAAATTAGGAAAGGTGTCACGGGACCGTGGTCACTAGCCGACCGGCCATGCCCTAGCCGTGACCGGTACCACACCTTGTAATTCTTTATTTTATTAATTATTTCCATCATCTCATGGAAATACCTGAATTTCATGATATTTCCTTCAAATCATGAAAATAATATAAAATTAGGGGAGACTCACGGGACCGGGCCCTAGCCTGCCGACCATGCCCAAACCGGTACCACACACCCTTATTTTATTATTATTAATATTATTTGTTTTCCTAATCTCATGGAAACTCCTTTACTTCAAGGAAACTCCTTGATTTCAAAAAACTCCTTGATTTCATGATATTTACCTAAAATCATGAAAATAATATAAATTTAGGAAAAGTGTCATGGGACAGGGATCATTAGCCGGACGGCCATGCCTTGGCCATAGGCGGTTCCTCACTTCATGATTCCTTCATTTTATTATTATTTCCTTCATCTTATGAAGTTTCCTCAGTTTCAGCAAAATCCTTGATTTCTTCATATTTTCTCAAAATGTTGATCAAACGCACATCAGAAAATATCAAAATTCTCAGGGCTGAGACACGGACACTTTGGCGACGTGAGCATATTACCTTGACCGACCAAGGTTGTCTCTTTGGCTTGTAAGGAGCCGGTCCCATGCATTTTCACAATTTGACCTAATTTGCACAATTGCACACATTAGGTCCAAAATTCTTCAAAACAACTTGGAATTTCATCAAATGATCGTCAGTCGATCCCGTGACCAACCAAGGACGGTTTCATGACCCCTTGGTCAGTCCTTCATCTCTTCATAGTTTATTAGGTTTTATCACCCAAGGTTCAGACGAACATTATTTGAATAAATGATTAAACCAGCATTTAGTCATCTTTTCACCAACTGGTCTTCAAGAGACTTTGGTATTTTTATCACTTGAGCATCTCGGCGTTACATGGTCGACTCATCATCCCATGTAGCCAGTCCCTCCTTCACTCCGTGGTTGATTTTCAATAAATTATCAATTGATCAGCAATTGATCAAAATTAGGGTTTCGGATCCAAAGCTCTGCAAAACATAATTCTTAGCAGATTCAAACACTAATAATTTTATGTTGATCCCATGATCAACATTCTAATTAATTATACTCGGTGCAGTTACCAGTATTTTAAACTAATATTTTATTTTGGTCCTGCTACCAATAATTCATCAAACGAGTAACATTTGCTTAGACTAAGGAATATTGGTTCAACTATCAATATCCATTGAATGAGCAATATTTTCTCACCCTAACTATCAACATTTACTCGAGAATTATACCGCTGTCTCAACAGATACACTCAATTCATGAGTCTTAGAACATTTTCAAATCACGTTCGACTCAGCAATACAAGGACTCATCGTCTCACAAAGTCAGCAACTGACTAATTAAATACTCTGCCTTGCAGACTCCACAATCACGAGACATCAATCGTGTCACATGGGGGGATATTAACTAGGGTTTTGGTCTGGCGGTCTATGGCATGTGTGTTCACCAACGATGATAATGTGAACAAGTCATGCAATCAGTTGAAGGAGTTAGCAAAGTAGTGGGTAGAAAATCAACCAAGTCTCCGCAAGATGAGAAACTGGTTTTAACACGATTTCCACTTCCCCACTCTTTGACTCCAGAAACTGTCACACTTCATGGGATCAAGGTTTTACAATAATAGCAATATAAATAAGTCTCTGAATCATGATTAAAACAACAGACAATTCTCGATAGACAGTCTTTCGTATACACGAACTCATCGTCTTAGCAATTACTCTCAACTGAGTAAAATCAATCATTCAGAAACTATTTTCACGCAAATACACAACGCACCAACAATCCTTGATCACCATTGATCTCACACATTTCTCAGCTTTCCTCCTACAGATCGACCCATCCTCTCTTGTGACCGAATTGACTCTGGAACGACCATTGTCTTGGTTTAGGCCGGAGTCCTACAGATTGATCTCTCAAACTTAAAACACTCCCTTCTTGCAGTGCATCTGTGTGAGGTTAAACATTTCACTCGGTTCAAGAAGACTCCTCCCCACGGTCGTCTCCTCAATTTCTTAAAAACCAGCAAATCGTTTTTCCCCATCTACAGTACTAGAAATAACGTTATCATTATAAAAGCTCCATTGGAGTAACAAATTCTTTATCACTATGCCCACATATTTCATATTGTTCATCAATACTATCCTCATCATAATCATCATTATAATAACATGAAAATGATCGAACCTCATCTAAACAAGAGTTACCAATTCTAACCTCGTCATCTCGATTATAAAAATTATCCTCATTTTCACGGGTGATATTGGAAAGAATATATTGGCAATCAAGAGTAATTCGAGCAATTCCTTCTTACATCTCAATTCAAAGCTACGTGTTGATTTAGAAAACTCACGTGTTGACTCATTTAACTCACATGTTGACTCAGCTAATTTCCTGAGGTTATCTTCTACAGAATTTTCACTCATTGTTACCGTTCTTTCTTCCATAACTAAGTCATTTGTGTCCGCTAACTTATATATCGACTCAAGTAACTTACGCGTTGACTCAAGTATCTTACGTGCCTCATCTAGAGGAGAGGAATAATAAGAATTTTTCTCCTATGATTGGTGGGCATGTGGATAGTAATTGGGCTCACCATGGTATGGACCATAACCTTTAAAATTTTGGCGTTCCCAACCACTATTCACATTATGGTCATAAACAGAGTGATGTCCATATTGTTCAGTTGGATAATCATTGTATTGGCTATTGTTATACCAGTTTGACATCCAGAGTCTCAACACAAAATAAAACCCACTGACAGGGGATTCGTGGGTGGATAGAGTTTTACCTCCAGTACCATGCGGGAGATGAACCATTGAAGTCGACTCAGGCCACCGACTCCTATGTCAGTGTACGAACCTGAGGGGCCGAGACAGTATCGTAACTGTCGTCCTTCCCTGCAGCAGTTTTATTTAAATTAACCCTTCCTTAGGGTTTTAAAAATAAAAATGTCCAATGTTCTAAAAATAAAGTTTAAAAAGTGTCCAAAAATAAATCCTAATTACAGTTGCTAAAAATAAATAAAAAAATAAACTCT
The DNA here is from genome assembly GCF_003573695.1 of Papaver somniferum. Lineage (NCBI taxonomy): Eukaryota > Viridiplantae > Streptophyta > Magnoliopsida > Ranunculales > Papaveraceae > Papaver > Papaver somniferum. The sequence goes on from NC_039359.1 coordinate 180,757,751, forward strand.
AACAAAAATAAAATCTAATAAAAATGAAATAACTATATACAAAAATATTCTTCTTCACTCCTTTTGGATTTCTCTTTTCCTTCCTTCTTTGACTTTGCTTTTTTTCAGCACTTCTTCTCTTTTTATTTAGCTCAGCTTCAAGCCTGAAAGCAAACAAAAATACCAAAACGCATAAAAAAGTACAAAAATAACAAAAAAAAATAAAACTTAAAAAAAATAAGTCTGCTTCGGTGGCGCCAAAGATTAATCATTTTAGATAGTGGTATAAGGTTGTCGTTCACTCGAACTTTGTTGAGATTGATTTAGGATTAAATACAGAAAATACTAAAAATAAGAAAATATATACAAAATATGTTCACAGGATGAAGAGAGACCAGGTCTCGGGATTCCACCAGACTTCAATTTCATGCAGTTCAAATACTAATTCTAAACAATAATAGCTCATAATATAAAGTTCATTGAATCTAATTCATTGCCTAAAGTGGATTTCAAAAGTAATAGTTGTAAATCTAAAGTATGGGATATCAAAACCTTTAAGCAAGCATAACCCATCAATTGAAATGACAACTATCCAACGATAATCATAATTCAATTAAATAATTATTTAATTTGTCATAAAAAGAATTAATATAATTATCGCATTCGTGAAATTTGACTTCCTCCGTTGTCCCGGTGATGGGGTTTGGCTCTTAGGTTGGAAATACACTCAAAAGTTGGTTTCATTGCTCAAAAAGGTATTTGCAAGAAGAAAAGGTATAAACTAGTACATTTGGGACAGATATAATTCTTAATAAACCCACTGTTACATAGAAACACTAACAGACTCTTGCGAATTCGAAATAATTGTTACAGAAATTGAATTTGAAACTATAGGTAACGGTTTATGCGACTGTTTTTAACTGCTGTTATGTGTTCTTCTCCTTCCTCCTCTCTACAGCAATGGTGATTCTCCAAAACTCGATTCTGAGCACTCTGTTCATCCCAAAAATCTTCGTAGCCCGTTCTACTGACCCTCATCGACTTATATAGTCTCTCAACACTGAAATCTCCCCTCATAACTGCATATAATTCTCTCTTTATTACTCCCTGTTACGGGATTATATTTTTCCTTTTAAAACCCTTTCACGCGTCAACTGGTAGCTGAAGTTCTCCCAACACGACACCAACACGTTCTCAACAGAGTTAAAGTTCTCCATACATATACAAACCTTCCAAATACAGGATAGAAAATCCGGAGAATAACTCACATAATGTGCTTGCTCTGTTTTCTCTAAATCGGTGAATTATTTGAATCCAACTTATATACTTATCTTGTTTAATTGAAACAGGATTATTCCAATCCCAAGCAGCAACCAAATCCGTGTAAGACACATGCAAATCCAATCCAAGGAATACCGTGTATAACTCTCCCTGTTTTGTCGTGGATGGATTCAACTTGCGATTTTCTTCGAAAACAAACCACCACATACCAGTCTTGTTACGATAACATAGTCCCAAAACAAACTAATTTTGTGAGAAACTCTGAGTAAAACTCGTCCAAAATCACTCCAGCAGGTACGCAGAAGACTGAAAAATCTTCCCGCCAAATTCAGTTCAAAGGGTGAAGAGGATGGGTGTCCCTATAAACAGAGTAGGGGTGTCGATAGCACTGGGGTGTAAGTAGCAGGTGGGTTCCCTTATCAATTGGTGATTGTTCTGAGCACTCTGTTCATCCCCAAACTCTTCGTAGCCCGTTCTACTGACCCTCGTCGACTTATATAGTCTCTCAACACCGAAATCTCCCCTCATAACTGCATATAATTCTTTCTTTATTACTCCCTGTTACGGGATTATATTTTTCCTTTTAAAACCATTTCACCTCCACTGACCCTCATCGACTTATATAGTCTCTCAACACCGAAATCTCCCCTCATAACTGCATATAATTCTCTCTTTATTACTCCCTGTTACGGGATTATATTTTTCCTTTTAAAACCCTTTTACGCGTCAACTGGTAGCTGAAGTTCTCCCAACACGACACCAACACGTTCTCAACAGAGTTAAAGTTCTCCATACATATACAAACCTTCCAAATACAGGATAGAAAATCCCGAGAATAACTCACATAATGTGCTTGCTCTGTTTTCTCTAACTCGGTGAATTATTCGAATCCAACTTATATACTTATCTTGTTTAATTGAAACAGGATTATTCCAATCCCAAGCAGCAACCAAATCCGTGTAAGACACATGCAAATCCAATCCAGGGAATACCGTGTATAACTCTCCCTGTTTTGTCGTAGATGGACTCAACTTGCGATTTTCTTCGAAAACAAACCACCACCTACCAGTCCTGTTACGATAATATAGTCCCAAAACAAACTAATTTTGTGAGAAGCTCCGAGTAAAACTCGTCCAAAATCACTCCAGCAGGTACGCAGAAGACTGAAAAATCTTCCCGCCAAATTCAGTTCAAACGGTGAAGAGGATGGGTGTCCCTCTAACCAGAGTAGGGGTGTCGATAGTACTGGGGTGTAAGTAGCATGTGGGTTCCCTTATCAATTGGTGTGCCCCTTATCCAAAAGTGAGAGTCCGAATAACACGTGTCCTCTGGGTGCCTTTATCAACTTTTCGAGCCTTATTTTCCAAAGATGTTTATTGCCCAAAAATACCTACAAACATGATTATTAGTGATAAAATGAGTCTCATCTAATGTAGTTATCGGTGAAAATGTGTTGCGCTTACGTGCTTATCAAATTCCCCCACACTTACATTTTGCTAGTCCTCGAGCAAAACATGAAATTGACCCGCTACACAGCTGGTCATATCATAAGAGAGAGTTAGACCTGCTACACAGCTGGTGATGACAAATAACAAACACAAGACCCGCTACACAGCTGGTCGTAACCCTAAAAATCATAATGATAATGATAAAAAAAAAAGACTCGCTCAACAGCTGATCATGATAACAAAATACGTAAAAATAGACCCGCTCCACAGATGGTCATAAGAAAAGGATAAGAAAACAAATGAATAGACCCGCTCAACAGCTGATCATAACAAAAAAAAAATCGGGACCCGCTCAACAACTAGTCATAATGTATCTACAAACCTACAATAAACCCGCTCAATAGTTGGTCATAAATTGCAAGATAATTCCTGAAAAAGAAAAGTAAAAAGTTAACCACTCCTTCGCACTTAAATCTAACATTCTACTCAATATTCTAAAGATTAAATATAAAACATGAACAAGGAGAAACTGTTACTACTTAAAGGAAGTGAAGAAGGGTATTACCAGAGTACCGAAAACATGGGTTACCTTCCAGCAAGTGTTAAGTTTAAAGTCTTCAGCCAGACTAGGAAAGGCTTAGTCACCTCGTAGAATCATATAGCAGTAACCTGAATAACTGTGGGTCATCTGAATCAAAAAGTGTTACCCAAAAGATGAGGAAATGGTAACATACCAAGAAAATATCGAACATACCCTTATCTAATTTTTTGTTTAAGACAACTACATCTAGTTGTGGTTCAGGTTCAGGCTCTATAAAAGGGTCTAAATAAAATGTTTTCATGGGATGGATTTCCTCAAAGGTAAGATCCCGAAGGTCAAGTTGTAGAGTCTGAAAATACTCAACTAAGAACTTAGAAGCACATAACACTAACCTGAATAATTGGGGATCCTCTATGTCAATCAGATATGACTCACACAGTTGACCATGGTGGTGGTCATTCTTAAGAAAATGTGTCGACCCTAATCTCGTAAAGCAATTAGGTTTAGTCTCAAAACTTAATAACTGACAAATTTGTAACTCATATGTTCCCGTAATTCAAAGAAAAGTTTTTGGTGGGAAAACAAAGTCAATTTTGGTATCATTGTCTGGGTTAAACACATCAAACCAGAGGATGGGTTTCTAACAACTTAATAACTGACACATTTGTAACTCATATGTTCCCGCAATTGAAAGAAAAGTTTTTGGTGGGAAAACAAAGTCAATTTTGGTATTATAGCCTGGGTTAACCACATCAACCAGAGGATGGGTTTCTAACAACTGAGATTCATTCTGGACATCATGAGGTTCGAAAAAACGTGTATGAAGATAATCTTGTAAAATTGTTGAGGCACATATGTCAAGTCCCAAGTGATGGGCCTTTCTAAGAGTTAAAGAATATGGAGAATAACAATCACCCCCAAACTTAGAGTTTTCAGTGTCTCTAGAAAGACTAGTCACAACTTCCATAATTTCTAGGTCATCAGATCCCTGAAAATGGTCACTTGATTCTTCTAAGTCAGGTTTATCCTCACTCATCTCTATGAGTTCACTTTCTTTGTCTAAGACTATTGTTTCTAAATCGCTAGACTCAAAATAAACCCGTTCCTCTAAATCATCATTGGCTTCGTAAAAAGGAAATACTACATCGTCTAAAATGGGGGTATTTCTAATCAAATCCTCGTACTCTTGAATAGGTGAATAATTATTTGGATTTGTACTAGAAATAGAATTATCATTATAAATCTCAATTTGAGTCACAAATTCCTGACCACTATGCCTACATATTTCATATTCTTCATCAATACTATCCTCACCATAATCATCATTATAATAACATGAAAATGATCGAACCTCATCTAAACAAGAGTTACTAATTCTAACCTCGTCATCTTGATTATAAAAATTATCCTCATTTTCACGGGTGATATTGGAAAGAATGTATTGGCAATCAAGAGTAATTCGAGCAATTCTTTCTTCCATCTCTAATTCAAACCTACGTGTTGACTCATTTAACTCACATGTTGACTCAGCTAATTTCCTGAGGTTATCTTCTAAAGAAGTTTCACTCATTGTTACCGTTCTTTCGTCCATAACTAAGTCATTTGTGTCCGCTAACTTATGTGTCGACTCAAGTAACTTACGCGTTGACTCAAGTATCTTACGTGCCTCATCTTGAGGAGAGGAATAATAAGAATTTTTCTCGTATGACCGGTGGGCATGTGGATAGTAATTGGGACCATGGTATGGACCATAACCTTCAAAAGTTTGGGGTTCCCAACCACTATTCACATTATGGTCATAAAATGAGTGATGTACATATTCTTCAGTTGGATAATCATTGTATTGGCTATTGTTATACCAGTTTGACATCCAGAGTCTCAACACAAAATAAAACCCACTGACAAGGGATTCGTGGGTGGATATAATCTTACCTCCAGTACCATACGGGTGATGAACCGCTGAAGTCGACTCAGGCCACCGACTCCTATGTCAATGTACGAACCTGAGGGGCCGAGACAGTATCGTAATTGTCGTCCTTACCTGTAGTAGTTTTATTTCAATTAACCCTTCCTTAGGGTTTTAAAAAAAAAAGGTCCAATGTTCTAAAAATAAAGTTCAAAAAGTGTCCAAAAATAAAATCCTAACTACAATTTCTAAAAATAAAAAGAAATAAAATCTAATAAAAATGAAATAACTATATACAAAAATATTCTTCTTCAATATTTTTGGATTTCTTTTTTCTTTCCTTCTTTGGCTTTGCTTTTCTTTTTAGCACTTCTTCTCTTTTTCTTTAGCTCAGCTCCAAGTCTGAAAGCAAACAAAAATACCAAAACGCATAAAAAAGAACAAAAATAGAATAAAACCTAAAAAAACAAATCTAAAAACAAGTCTGCGTCGGCGGCGCCAAAGATTAATCAAATTTTAGATAGTGGTAAATAAGGTTGTTGTTCACTCGGACTTTGTTGATATTGATTTAGGCTTAAATATAGAAAATACTAAAAATAAGAAAATATATATACAAAATATGGTCACGGGACGAAGAGAGACCAGGATTCGGGATTCCACTAGACTTCAATCTCGTGCAGTTCAAATACTAATACTAAACAATAATAGCTCATAATATAAAGTTTCCTTGACTCTAATTCATTGCCTAAAGTGGATTTCGAAAGTAATAATTGTAAATCTAAAGTATGGGATATCAAAACCTTTAAGCAAGCATGACCCATCAATTGAAATGACAACTATCCAATGATAATCATAATTCAATTAAATAACTGTTTAATTAGTCATAAACATAATTAATATAATTACCGCGTTCGTGAAATTTGGCTTCCTCCGTTGTCCCGGTGATGGGGTTTAGCTCATTAGGTTGGAAACCCACCCGAAAGTTGCAAGAAGTAAATGTATAAAGTAGTGCGTTTGTAACAAATACAATTGTTATAAAACCCACTGTTACAGAGAAACATTAACAGAGTCTTGCGAATTCGAAATAATTGTTACAGAAATTGAATTTGAAACTATAGGTAACGGTTTCTACGACTGTTTTTAACTGCTGTTATGTGTTCTTCTTCTTCCTCCTCTCTACAACAATGGTGATACTCCAAAACTATATTCTAAGCAATATGTTACATCCCCAAACTCTCCATAGCCCGTTCTAATGACCCTCAACGACTTATATAGTCTCTCAGCACCGAAATCTCCCCTCATAACTGCATATAATTCTCTCTTTATTACTCCCTGTTATGGGATTATTTTTTTCCTTTTAAAACCCTTTCACGCCTCAAATGGTAGATGAAGTTCTCCCAAAACGACACCAACATGTTCTCAACAGTGTTAAAGTTCTTCAGACATATACAAACCTTCCAAATACAGGATTGAAAATCCTGGGAATAACTCACTGTTGATGGTGGTTTTTAGCTTAGGGTTAAAATCATAAAACCCTTAGTCAAACAGTAACGTCACACTTGAGTAATAATGTCGCCACTAGCACATTTATTGAACCATTCAACACGTCTACGTAAAATTACCGAGGTACCTTTTTTATGTATATGCCATGCTCCACGAAAAAGCCCTCGATACTGACTGGCATCATCTCTGTACATGTCAGCCGTGTATGCTAACCAAACCTGCCAATCACGCGTGCCACATATTTTAAACTAGGGTTTCGACACGCTAAACCCTAATAGCCATATTTCCGCGCCAAAGGCACGCAAACCATGCCATCCACACCTTCGCGCCAAAGGCATGCCATGCCAGCCACATCTCTGCGCCAAAGGCATGCCAACCATGCCATCCGCACCACCGTGCCAATGGCATGCCATGCCATCCGCACCACCGTGCCAATGGCATGCCATGCCAGCCACATCTCCGCGCCAAAGGCATGCCAACCATGCAAGCCGCACCACCGTGCCAATGTCATGCCATGCTAGCCACATCTCCGTGCCAAAGGCATGCCAACCATGCCAGCCGCACCACTGTGCCAATAGCATGCCATGCTAGCCACATCTCCGCGCCAAAGGCATGCCAACCGCACCACCGTGCCAATGGCATGCCATGCCAGCCACAACTCCGCGTCAAAGGCATTCCAACCATGCCAGCCGCACCATCGTGCCAATGGCATGCCATGCCAGCCACATCTCCGCGCCAAAGGCATGCCAACCATGTCAGCCGCACCACCATGCCAATGGCATGCCATGTCATCCACAACTCCGCTCCAAAGGCATGCCAACCATGCCAGCCGCACCACCGTGTCAATGGCATGTCATGGCAGCCACATCTTGGCGCCAAAGGCATCTCAACCATGCCAGCCGCACCGTCGTGCCAATGGCATGCCATGCCAGCCATATCTCTGCGCAAAAGGCATGCCAACTATTCCAGCCGCACCACCGTGCCAATGGCATGCCATGCCAGCCACATCTCCGCGCCAAAGGCATGCCAACCACGCCAGACGCACCACCGTGCCAATGGCATGCCATGCCAGCCACATCTCCGCGCCAAAGGAATTCCAACCATGCCAGCCGCATCACCGTGCCAATGGCATGCCATGCCAGCCACATCTCCACGCCAAAGGCATGCCGACCATGCCAGCCGCATCACTATGCTAATGACATGCCATGCCAGCCACATCTCTGCGCCAAAGGTATACCAACCATGCTAGACACACCATAGTGCCAATGGCATGCCATGCCAACCACACCTCCGCACCAAAGCCATGCTGGCCATGCCTCCATGCCGCTGGCTACCAAACGAAGGGTTGCAACAATCAACGGCGATGCAAATCTCAGCTGTCCAAGTTCGCCACCAAACGCGTGGAAACTTTTGGCCCAATGCCAAGCCCTAATTTGGCCGCGCCTAAACTATGCCAAAACCTTAATTTTGTCCGCGCCTAAAACTATGCCAAAGTCCTAGCTTGGTCGCGCCTAAACCACGCCAAAGCCATGCCGGCCATGCCTCCATGCTGCTGGCTGCCAAACGAAGGGTTGCAACAATCAACGGCCACCATTCATTCTGAGATGTAAATCTCAGCCTTCCAAGTTCGCGACCAAACACGTGGCAACTTTTGGCCCAATGCCAAGCCCTAATTTTTGTCGCGCCTAAACTATGCCAAAACCCTAATTTTGGCCAAAATCTTAGCTTGGCCGCGCCTAAACCATTCCAAAGCCATGCCGGCCATGCCTCCATGCCGCTGGCTGCCAAACGGAGGGTTACAACAATCAACGGCTACCCTTCCCTCTGAGATGCAAATCTCAGCCGTACAAACTTTCCACCAAACGACTTGTGGCAATCTCTTGGCCACGGTGCCAAAACCCTAATTGATCCATGGTGCCAAAGCCCTAATTTGGCCACGCCAAAGCCATGTCGGCCATGCCTTCATGCCGCTGGCTACCAAACGGAGGGTTGTAACAATCAACGGCTACCCTTCCCTCGGAGATGCAAATCCTAGCCGTACAAACTTGCCACCAAACGACTTGTGGAAATCTCTTGGATACGGTGCCAACTCTTGGCCACGGTGCCAAAACCCTAATTTAGCCACGGTGACAAAGCCCTAATTTGGCCACGCCAAAGCCATGTCGGCTATGCCTCCATGCCGCTGGCTGCCAAACGGAGGGTTGCAACAATCAACGGCTACCCTTCCCTCGGAGATGCAAATCCCAGCTGTACAAACTTGCCACCAAACGACTTGTGGCAATCTCTTGGCTACGGTGTCAACTCTTGGCCACGGTGCCAAAACCCTAATTTGGCTACGCCAAATCCATGCCTTCATGCAAATGGCTGCCAAACGGAAGGTTGCAACAATCAACGACTATCCTTCCTTCTGAGATGCAAATCTCAGTCGTACAAGCTCGCCACTAAACCAAACGACTTGTGTCAACCTTTGGCTACGCTGTCAACTTTTTGGCCACGGAGCACACTTAGCTATCCCAATTATATGGCCACGGCACCAAACCCTAATTAGCCACGCTAAGAGCATGCACAAGCCATGGAAGCACCGTGGCCACACCACTGGCTACCAACGAAAGGTAACCACAATCAACGGCTAACCTTCCTCTCAAGATGCAAAATCTCGACCGTCGAAGGTCACCACCGAGCCAGCAAGCCTCCCAAGCTCCACTTTCCAAACAATAACAACATGCTACACAAAACACTCGAGACATCAAAACATGTCACAAACTGGGGGATGCTCATCAGGGTATTGGTCTGGCGGTTTACAGCGTGCGGCGTACACTACGCCCGTTACAAGAAAGTGTCATAAGAGTGAGGCGGTTAGTAAATACAAGAAGTAATGGTGAAACGTTTCCTTCATTATGGAAACATCAATTCCAGGCGTTACCCGTTACCGCTTTCTTCCATTTACTAAACCGTTTCCACTTCTTACGAGACCAGGGTACGTTTCGTTGCGACTTGTATAAATAGGTCTCACTTATTTCTACCAAAGAACAAATTTTGGTCAGGAGAATACAACACTCAGAAATCACTTGTTAGCTTTCCACTTTCTGATACAAGTCGTCAAACAAACTGCTCTTCCCGAATCAACTATTCTGGTCTCAACACTCTCTTTGCTTCCCTCCCTATACCAACCTTTCTCCTTCACTTTGTGACCGAAGCAAGTCTGGAATGGCCATTTCTTGCCGGATTTGTATAGATTGATCTCTCGAATCAAAGTACTCCCTTGCAGTACATTGTTTAGGGTCTAGACTCGTTTCTCACCCACATACTTGAAATTACCAAAATCAACAGAAACTGTTTTCACCCTCAAACAATTGGAGACCACAGTGGGATATCAATCTCTCGATTGCAATATCGATTTCCAATTTCCAGTTTCACCTTTCAATTCCGATCTCAAGATGGTAGAAGCAAACAATCCGCTCGGGAATCAATGTCTCAGTTATCAGTTATCACACGGCGAGGAGTGACTGGGGACTTATCGCGGTCAGGACGACGTCACCCATAAAACTACAACAGACATGCCTATGGCTAGGGTTTGCACCAAGATGGAAGAACAAGCTAAAGGAGGAACGCCGGAATACATACCTGGAGTATGCTCGTTGTGTTGATACTAGCTCCAAGACGAGGGAATAAAACTGATGATACGGGATAAAGAAGATGGGTAGCGCCTTTTATTGGCATGATGTTTTTGAAGATCGAATGGAGAAATGTTTCCTATTTTTGGTTACACATGGGAATAGGCAACCGGGCCCGCTAGCAACGTTCCATGGCGCCAACAGGCCGTGGCCAAGCTAGCGCCAAGAGATCGCCAGCGCCATTTCCACGCTTCAGCCGGAACCATCTCCGCATCCTAGCAGGCGCCATCTCCGCGTCCCCTCCACTCCTAGCCAGCGCCAACAGCTTGCATCCTTCCAGCGCCAGCATCTTGCATCTTTCCAGCGTCAGCATCTTGCATCCTTCCAGCGCTAACAACTTGCATCTTTCCAGCGCCAACAGCTTGCATCCTTTCCAGCGCTAACAGCTTGCATCCTTTCCAGCGCCAGCAGCTTGCATCCTTCCAGCGCCAGCAGCTTGCATCCTTCCAGCGCTAACAACTTGCATCTTTCCAGCGCCAACAACTTGCATATTTCCAGCGCCAACAACTTGCATCCTTTCCAGCGCTAAAAACTTGCACCCTTCCAGGGCCATATTTTCGCTCCAAAACCATCCAAAGTCCAACGCCATCTTCTCCACTCCACAACCAGCCAAAGAAGCGCCATCCTCACCCTTCGAAACAGCGTCATGTCTCCAGCACTCCGTGATCAAAATCGTGCCATTTCTGCACAATACACCTATGATCACCAGAACCAGAGCCGCTTCCGCCACCCCAACGTTTCTTCAAGTATGACAGCTCCAACCGTCACCAGAGCTGCTACTACTCCACCATCAGGGCAAGAGACTGGAGGATCCGGAAGAAGCTTACCTCCTTTTACCATTGATGATTTGATGCAAAGACAAAAGGTTCTTGTAAAGCTCGGACATACGTGTCTATAACTCAGAAAGAGATACCTATTTCCTCAAGACACTGACGGAGCGGACACCATAAGAGTCACGTCAACCCAAGAGGGAGCTGAAAAGGAATACTTTTAACATCTGGCACAGGCACTTCATCAGGACGTGCGTTTATTGATGAAGAGTCTCGGTTTGCTCTTGAATGCCCAGTAGAAGGGAATCAACGATCCAATTTCATCACACATAAAGATCATGAACGACTTCTCCAAAATCGAGGCAAAGGAAATCAGCAACCTTCCTGAGTTAACAGAGACCCTCTTCCCGTCAGGACCTGCATGATTTCTAGGGACTTCTCCCACAAAATCGTGTAGTCTATGATGAAACATTTATATGAGATTCTATGTTTCTCCAAAGTGTAGCGTCCAGACATATTTACATCCCTCAACCGCAATGCATCAGGAAAGCATCTGTTTCCATCCAGGGAAGCCATTCTCAAACCCCAATCTCTCCTGGAAAGCACGATTGATAGATGGAACTGGGTACTCCTAACCACTGTTCGCTTGAAGGGTTTCCAGTTTGACAGCACGCTGATTGACGCAGTCGCTCCGCTTAAACGTCCTTCAGCAGCGGCTCCGCTTCAACGTTCGCTCCAGAAGCCGCTCCACTTCAACGTCCTCCAGCAGCGGCTCCGCTTTAACGTTCGCTCCAGCATCCGCTCTGCTTCAACGTCCTCTAGCAGCGGCTCCACTTCAACGTCCTCCAGCAGCGGCTCCGCTTCAACGTTCGCTCCGGAAGCCGCTATGCTTCAACGTTCGCTCCAGCAGCCGCTCTGCTTCAGCGTTCTCTCCATAAGCTGCTCTAGGATCCGAAGCTGAAGCTTCAGCGTTTGGCTCCTTAAGTTTCAACGTCCTCTCCAAGAGCGGAAGCCGCTTCAACGCCGCTCCCTCCTGCCAAAGATCGTACCGTGGCCGGCACTCCTTCCTACAAAGGGTCGTGCCACCACACTCCCCATGTCAAGGATCATGATCGCATCCAGCCAATCTTCGAAGTCATGGCCACCTTTTGATCCATCCCTCAAAAACTCGTGATCATGGAAAGTTTGCTCGCTTACGCATCCAGAAAATCCTTTTACTTCCATGGATGCCCATACCATTCCAGCCAACCTACTTTGTTCCCGCGACAATGTAGTCTCTTCTGATTACATATGCTACCAAGAACTGTTGCTGCTCATTTGTCGATACCAGCCAGAGCTCCACCGCAGCAGCAATCACTACAAATATCTACACGGAATCCCTTCACTGTCAAAGCTCAGAAGACACCGTCAGCCAAAAGTCCATAGCCACAACAAGGTCATCTACCCTTCGAGGGTGTAGCGCAAGAATATCATCACCTCTCTGTCTAGAAGACGCCTTCAACACATTACGAGTCCGCGGTGGATCCCAAGCCTGCTCAGAGGAAAACAGCTTCAAAAACTAAAGAAAAATATGACTGGGGACTGCTCATCGCAGTCCATCCCGACGATCATTAAAGACTCATGAGATAACTCAAGAGACGCGTCTGAAACATTTTCTTGAAGAAACAGAGGGAGCCACGATAAACAACATAACTCTCTCATATCTACCTTTTCGATATCCAGAATATTTCGTCCATGTGATATCCTGAGCATCCCAGCGTCATATCCAGAAGAGTACAATAAGATTGTATCAAATCCCGTAGACATGGATTCAAGGCGATGCAATGAAAGTATGCTACACATGGGTGCTACCAGCATGAGACGCTTTCACCCCCCTCAAGCTGGTTATTTCTGATTTCAACATCATCACTGCCGAAGTTTTACAAGCCGCAGGAATTTCTCAACATGAAGCCGTACATGTGCATCGAAGACTCCAAAAGCACGCCACAAAGATACATTCACATATTCGGCCATGCCATCAGATCTAACAGAAATATAACTGGGAACTGCTCACCGCATCCCATTCCATACGATAGTCCAAGATTCAGAAGCTGGTTCGAAGGATGTCTCTTGGAACAAAGTCCTTGAAGACTTGATAACAGCACATCGGCAACAGAATGTCTCCCAACTCATCTATTTCATCATGTGGCTTCGGAAGATTTTTACCATACAATCATCCACAACATATCATCATCGCGATCATAAGGTCCCGACACTGAACAACCTAAAGTCAAGGATGAACCGACAACGCAACCACAATCTCTAAGGTTAGCCCTGACATGATCATTTCCGAGCATATATTTCATCCATCCATCCTAAGAATGCAATGGAGTTTGGTAAATTTTGGAATCCACTGGAGAGACACTGCAGACAAAAGCACGAATCCAGACGAGCAACAGAAAACAGAAGAGGGTCGATACCTCTTTTCATGCGGACGGAGTTTCTAGAGTTTGAACATAATAAAGATTCCTTCTTGCACCATGAACGGGAATAGATAACTGGGCGCGACTATGCCACCTCGGGCCCGCAACATCCCTCCTGAATTCTTCCCGAGTTTTATTGTCAGATTGTTTTCACCTCCTAAACGAGCTCAAAACCTAAATATTCCCGCGTGGTCAAATGGAGGGGAGGACCGTCAAAATACGAGTTCGTACGATAATTCTACAATGATTCTAGTAAGGGGCGTAATTAGGGTTTCGACATGACAAACCCTAATTTAGACAAAGTTGACATCATTTCACGGAACTGAAGCCAGTCGTCACCCTTCCACGGAACTGAAGTCAGTCGTCATCCTTCCACGGAACTGAAGCGAGTCTCCACCATTCCACGGAACTGAAGCCGGTCGTCACCCTTCCACGAAACTGAATCCAGTCTCCATCATTCCACGGAACTGAAGCCAGTTGTCACCCTTCCACGGAACTGAAGCCAGTCGTCATCCTTGCACGGATTTGAAGCCAGTCACCATCATTCCACGGAACTGAAGCCAGTCGTCACCCTTCCACGGAATTGAAGCTAGTCATCATCCTTCCACGGAACTGAAGCCAGTCTCCACCATTCCACTTTCTGATACAGGTCGTCAAACAACTACTCTTCCCGAATCAACTATTCTGGTCTCAACACTCTCTTCGCTTCCCTCCCCAGACCAACCCTTCTCCTTCACTTTGTGACCGAAGCAAGTCTGCAACGGACATTTCTTGGTTTAGGCCGGATTTATACAGATTTATCTCTCGAGTCAAAGTACTCCCTTGCAGTACATTGTTTAGGGTCTAGACGCGTTTCTCACCCACACACTCGAAATTACCAAAATCAGCAGAAACTGTTTTCACCCTCAAACACTCACATAATGTGCTTGCTCTGTTTTCTATAACTAGGTGAATCATTCGAATCCAGCTCATATACTTATCACGTTTAATTGCAATAGGATTATTCCAATCCCAAGAAGCAACCAAATTCGTGTAAGACACATGCAAACCCAATCCAGGGAATACTGTGTATAACTCTCCCTGTTTTGTCGTGGATGGATTCAACTTGCATTTTTCTTCGAAAACAAACCACCTACCAGTCCTGTTACGATAATATAGTCCCAAAACAAATTAATTTTGTGAGAAACTCCAAGTAAAACTCGTCCAAAATCACTCCAGCAGGTACGCAGAAGACTGAAAAATCTTTCTGCCAAATTCAATTCAAACGGTGAAGAGGATGGTGTCCCCCAAACCAGAGTAGGGGTGTCAATAGCACTGGGGTGTAACTAGCAGGTGGGTTCCCTTATCAATTGGGGTGACCCTTATTGGTAGGTCCGGAAGAGGGTATAAAAATGATGCGATGGAAACGGGCCTACAGTAATACCGCAAGTGCACGGTCGTCGGTTGTAGCTCGTGCAAGTACGGGTCGATCCACAGAGATCGGGTGTGTTTCGGAAGTGTTTTAGCTATCTGGGTTCCTAGATTTGCTTAGGGCTTAGAATACCCCTTTGGAACTATTGGGCTTAATGTACTAATGGGTTTGTTAAAATGAACTGAGCTTGGGCTCAGTTATCTTTGAAGTGCAAATGGGCTTAGGCCTTACAGTGAGTTCAGGCTTTTGGGTTAAGCCCACAATTAATTGAATTGGATTGGGCCTTAATGAATTTGGGCTTTGGACTCAGTTGTCTAGATCTTGGGCTTTTGTTTTAGTAGAGAGTCTGGGCCTTTGGGCTTTACTGATTTGAATTGGGCTCAGTTGGATTGGAACTTGGGTTCAGTTGGCTGCAGGAGAAGGAGTGGCAGGGTAGCAGCAGCCTGACAGCAACAGACAAGGCAGCAACAAGAGCAGCAGCAGCTTGACAGCAGTGGAAGTGGTAGCAGCAGTAGCAACTGCACAAGCAGTGCAGCAGCAGTGCAGCAGATGAAAGTGCACAGCAAGGCAAGTGCACAACAAGAAAAGAAGTAGCAGCACAAGCAGCAGGAGCAAGAGTGGCAGCAGCTTGGCAGGGCAGCTGCACAAGCAGTGCAAAGAAAGAGCTGCACAGCAGCACAAGAGAGCACACAGCAGGGGACAGCAAATAGAATGTACAAGCAAGGAACAAAGCAACAGCAAAATAAAAGTGAACAGAAGCAAATGAAAATTACAGTGGACAAAACAATGCAAAAGCAACAGAAAATAAAATGAAAGATACAACAGGGCACAGCAAAAGCAAAGAACAAAACAAGAATGGACCAAGGCCTAAGGCCAAGGGCAGGGGTGATAAAAGAAACTGACAAGAAGCAATACTAAGGCAAGAATACAGGCATTCCTATAGAATGGGTTGAAAACTAGCTTGCTATAAGCACTAGCTTCTCCCAATGCACAATCAACACTACAACCTAAGCATACAACAAGAATGGCAAGAAATCAGCTGCTTTAAGCACTGATTTCTTCCATTACACAATCAACACAAAGCTTCTAAGAAATCTAGCCTAGCATTCCTTCAAATGACAGTAAAACAAACATGACAGGACATTGATACTAACAGTGAGCAACAACACAAGTTAACAGGACTAACTGACTAACAATGAACAAAACTATAAATAACAGGAGACAAGCATAACAGGAATACAACATGAACATGAAACTGAACTACAAAGATTTTAAAACATGGAACAATGAACAAGAAAACACAACTGTGAACTGAAATTAAGCAGTGACTGAAATTGAAAATTGAACTAAAGTTAACAGTTAACAGGACATGGAGTCCTGGATGTGGGCTAATCCCAACATGAAAATTACACACAACCCATGGTGCTTTATAGTCACAGACCCAAATTCCCTAAATTACCTAATTCCCCCAAAATTAGGGTTTGTTCTTCCCCAAATTACAACAGTTAAAATTAGCTCACCTAAAGTCCAATTGATGCGACCCATCCCTTCTCTGACTCCCCTGTATCACTCCATGCCTTCATTTCTCTTTCTAGCTTCACTAATTCGTCAACCATTCACCTAGGGTTTCGGCAGGGGAGAAATTGACGAATTAGGGGGCTATAAAGATGGGTATAATGTTGTAGGAAGGTAGGGGTGATGATGGTGGAGGTGTGGTGTTGGTAGAGGAGTTTGGTGATGGAGTCAGAGCAGGTGGAGAAGGTGGTGGGTACGGCGGTTCTGTGGAGAAGATGGTGGAGAGGGTATGGCTCGACTGTGTTTGGGGTAGGGGGTGTGTTTGGGTTAGGTGGATGGGCTCGGTACTAGGGGTAAGGCGAATGCATCGAGTCATGATGTTTGTGACTCTGAGCTGCGAGATGCGAAGCTGGTGGTAGATGGACGGTGATGCGAAGGTAAGCGATGAGCGACCGTTGGATTATATGATACAACAAAAATGAACGGTACTTGATGGAGTTAGGTACTGTAGTGTAGGGGGGAGATATCAAATTTGATGCACAGCAAGGGAGCGACCGTTGGATTCAACTACCATCTAATCTGAAGGCTTGGAATTTCAGCGCTGTGGTGCTCGGCAGAGACTTCAGATTTTGATGCTCTATGAAGGAGCGACCGTCGGATGCTTCTGAGAAATGATCTGATGGCTGAGAAGGAGGCGCTTTTGTGTGTAGAAAATGAGGTTGTGCGCACCATTCTTCGCGGCTTCCTTGCGTAATTTCTTCCGGCTTTCACTACTTTCTGCTCTTTTCGCTCCGCGACTCATCCGAACTTTATTTATTACCTAAAATGCAAATTAATTAATAAAAATATTTATTCTTGAAAACAATGAAATACAGAATATGGGATAAAATGTAGAATTAATGCATAAAAGATGAGTTAAAATGCCAACAAAAGGGATAAATATATACAATATTTGGCACTCATCAAATACCCCCAAACCTGAATTTTACTTGTCCTCAAGTAAAACAAAACTAAGGAAATCCTAACTATACCACTGTCGCTGGTCTCTCGAATGCATTTAGCGTATGCACTAAGCCTTTTAAACCACTAAGTGTCCCTAGTGGACGAGTTGAAGTCTCGTGAAGGTTTACCAGAGGTGTGCCTACAAAACCTAAGGACAAAATATAAGCTCAGATTCCATCAAACGTGACATGTGCAAAACAGTTAAGCTCACAGCAAAATGGAGATGTCAATCTAGCTATCGAAGGCACAATCCTAGCACTGATAACAAAAAAAGACATGTGATAAGAGTGTAAAGTGTATCTACACATGTGTAAAGAAAGATCTGAAGTCATGACTACTAATCACCAGAGATAGTTTCTCAGGCTAAGAACTGAGGTCGAAATCTAGCTAGCTGTCCGGACTTTACGAGAATTGTGAATGAGTTGGAGGTATTTCACAATTTCTCGCGTTGTACATCAATGGCATACACCCTCCTTGCTTATTACAACGAAAACAACAAAAGATGACTATTTACATGACTCTTATTTACATTGACTACTCTCTTTTTATTTTTGGAACAAGAGAGGATGAATTGATAAATACTTGATTTTTTTGTATTTTTCTGATATTTTTTTTTTTTTTTTTTTTTTTTTTTTTACAAGGAAACACTTTTGGTACATAACAAAAGAAACAAAAGATTACATGACACTTTGCAAGAGGTAGCCCTTTTGATGCACCCAGTTAAATTCGATGGTTGTCTTTCTTAATGTAACCTCCACCTTCTATCCCAACCAACCAAAGAACAAGCTAGTCAAGTTTCGTTCAGTATTCTAAAGTGATTGGCAATCGTAACTTCCTATCCACACCTTGAAGATCGAGGCCATACATGTATTGGTAGATCGTGCGCGTGCAAATTTCTTATCACTATGTGAATTGTTGCTAGAATCAGGGTGCCTAAATATCTAGACTAAGACTCCTAATAAAAATACATATTTGCACAAGAGTCAACATTTCAAGGTAAATGAGCTCCATTTTTTTTTTATGATTTTTCTTTTTTTTAATTTTTTTTTTTTTTGAATTTTGATTTTTAATTTAATTTTTTTTTTTTTTTTTTTTTTTTTTCAAAAGATGGAGTTTTGTTTTCAATTATGGCATATTATCATGGTATCTACTCTATACCCCCAAACCTAAACTAAACATTGTCCTCAATGTTTCAAATATGGAAAGAATTAAAATGCAACATATGGAAAGGGACATGCTGAGTAGAGTAAAAGGAGAGAGAATACCCGATTTCGGCGAAAGCAGAATTAAAACTCGTTATTCAAGGCAAAAATCCAACATATTTTAGCCGAGATCAAATTGGATTAGCAAATATATACAAAAGGAACAAAAGGTTTTTTTTTTTTTTTTTTTTTTTTTTTTTTTTTTTTTTAAAAAACGGGAAAAAAGTAAAGTAAATTTTTTTTTTTTTTTTTTTTATTTTTTTTTTTAAATAAATAAAATAAATTTGGTTTTTGTATGGGAGCAAGCCCACTGTGCAAGCCTCTAATGAAATGGATGGAAGGCTGCGGCCTACGAAAATCCAAGTTTTAATTTTGAAAGTTTAATTTGGCCCAGTTGGTTAAGGCCCGACGTTTGTTTTAAAACTTTTGGTTTCGAGGTCCACTCACAAGTCCATAATAGTTATAAGCTCAGCTGGGTTTAAACCCAGAGTCCAAATTATCAGTCCAAATTAAACAAGCCCACACAATAAATACAAGCCCACAAATTAAACAAACAAGCCCACAAATAAATTATTACAAACCCAAAATAGAGGAATAAAAAGCCCAAAAAATTGGGTTAATTATTACAAGCCCACAATTAAAAATTTGGAAGCCCACAGGTTGGGTTCTCTCAATGAATGGGTTTAGGCTTACCTTTCTAGCACAGCCCAGCTGCTCTGATATTGTTGCAAAAACCCAGTTGGGTTTTGGTTCTTTTCCTTGGTGGCGTCCCAGCAGAGGAAAAACAGGTTCAAAACAGCAGGTCCAACAGCAAATGAAATGAAGCAGATGCAGATGCAAATGCTATGACATGAAATACAAATTAGCTAATAAAAACACAGATAAAACACAGCACCAATCCCCGGCAGCGGCGCCAAAAACTTGGTAGGCTTTGAAAAGGTGTATAAAAATTATCCCCGGCAGCGGCGCCAAAAACTTGGTAGGTTTCTAAAAGGTCCTACAAATTATAACCGCAAGTGCACGTTCGTCGGTTGTAGCTCGTGCAAGTACGGGTCGATCCACAGAGATCGGGTGTGTTTCGGAAGTGTTTTAGCTATCTGGGTTCCTAGATTTGCTTAGGGCTTAGAATACCCCTTTGGAACTATTGGGCTTAATGTACTAATGGGTTTGTTAAAATGAACTGAGCTTGGGCTCAGTTATCTTTGAAGTGCAAATGGGCTTAGGCCTTACAGTGAGTTCAGGCTTTTGGGTTAAGCCCACAATTAATTGAATTGGATTGGGCCTTAATGAATTTGGGCTTTGGACTCAGTTGTCTAGATCTTGGGCTTTTGTTTTAGTAGAGAGTCTGGGCCTTTGGGCTTTACTGATTTGAATTGGGCTCAGTTGGATTGGAACTTGGGTTCAGTTGGCTGCAGGAGAAGGAGTGGCAGGGTAGCAGCAGCCTGACAGCAACAGACAAGGCAGCAACAAGAGCAGCAGCAGCTTGACAGCAGTGGAAGTGGTAGCAGCAGTAGCAACTGCACAAGCAGTGCAGCAGGTGCAGCAGATGAAAGTGCACAGCAAGGCAAGTGCACAACAAGAAAAGAAGTAGCAGCACAAGCAGCAGGAGCAAGAGTGGCAGCAGCTTGGCAGGGCAGCTGCACAAGCAGTGCAAAGAAAGAGCTGCACAGCAGCACAAGAGAGCACACAGCAGGGGACAGCAAATAGAATGTACAAGCAAGGAACAAAGCAACAGCAAAATAAAAGTGAACAGAAGCAAATGAAAATTACAGTGGACAAAACAATGCAAAAGCAACAGAAAATAAAATGAAGATACAACAGGGCAACAGCAAAAGCAAAGAACAAAACAAGAATGGACCAAGGCCTAAGGCCAAGGGCAGGGGTGATAAAGAAACTGACAAGAAGCAATACTAAGGCAAGAATACAGGCATTCCTATAGAATGGGTTGAAAACTAGCTTGCTATAAGCACTAGCTTCTCCCAATGCACAATCAACACTACAACCTAAGCATACAACAAGAATGGCAAGAAAATCAGCTTGCTTTAAGCACTGATTTCTTCCATTACACAATCAACACAAAGCTTCTAAGAAATCTAGCCTAGCATTCCTTCAAATGACAGTAAAACAAACATGACAGGAACATTGATACTAACAGTGAGCAACAACACAAGTTAACAGGACTAACTGACTAACAATGAACAAAACTATAAATAACAGGAGACAAGCATAACAGGAATACAACATGAACATGAAACTGAACTACAAAGATTTAAAACATGGAACAATGAACAAGAACAACACAACTGTGAACTGAAATTAAGCAGTGACTGAAAATTGAAAATTGAACTAAAGTTAACAGTTAACAGGACATGAGAGTCCTGGATGTGGGCTAATCCCAACATGAAAATTACACACAACCCATGGTGCTATTTATAGTCACAGACCCAAATTCCCTAAATTACCTAATTCCCCCAAAATTAGGGTTTGTTCTTCCCCAAATTACAACAGTTAAAATTAGCTCACCTAAAAGTCCAATTGATGCCGACCCATCCCTTCTCTGACTCCCCTGTATCACTCCATGCCTTCAATTTCTCTTTCTAGCTTCACTAATTCGTCAACCATTCACCTAGGGTTTCGGCAGGGGAGAAATTGACGAATTAGGGGGCTATAAAGATGGGTAATAGTTGTAGGAAGGTAGGGGTGATGATGGTGGAGGTGTGGTGTTGGTAGAGGAGTTGGTGATGGAGTCAGAGCAGGTGGAGAAGGTGGTGGTGTACGGCGGTTCTGTGGAGAAGATGGTGGAGAGGGTATGGCTCGACTGTGTTTGGGGTAGGGGGTGTGTTTGGGTTAGGTGGATGGGCTCGGGTACTAGGGTGTAAGGCGAATGCATCGAGTCATGATGTTCTGTGACTCTGAGCTGCGAGATGCGAAGCTGGTAGGTAGATCGGACGGTGATGCGAAGGTAAGCGATGAGCGACCGTTGGATTATATGATACAACAAAATGAACGGTACTTGATGGAGTTAGGTACTGTAGTGTTAGGGGGAGATATCAAACTTTGATGCACAGCAAGGGAGCGACCGTTGGATTCAACTACCATCTAATCTGAAGGCTTGGAATTTCAGCGCTGTGGTGCTCGGCAGAGACTTCAGATTTTGATGCTCTATGAAGGAGCGACCGTCGGATGCTTCTGAGAAATGATCTGATGGCTGAGAACGGAGGCGCTTTTGTGTGTAGAAAATGAGGTTGTGCGCACCATTCTTCGCGGCTTCCTTGCGTAATTTCTTCCGGCTTTTCACTACTTTTCTGCTCTTTTCGCTCCGCGACTCATCCGAACTTTATTTATTACCTAAAAATGCAAAATTAATTAATAAAAATATTTATTCTTGAAAACAATGAAAATACAGAATATGGGATAAAATGTAGAATTAATGCATAAAAGATGAGTTAAAATGCCAACAAAAGGGATAAATATATACAATATTTGGCACTCATCACTTATCCAAAAGTGAGGGTCCGAATAACACGTGTCCTCCGGGTGCCTTTATCGACTTTTCGAGCCTTATTTTCCAAAAATGTTTATTGCCCAAAAATACCTACAAACAAGATTATTAGTGATAAAATGAGTCTCATCTAACGTAGTTATGGGTGAAAATGTGTTGTGCTTACGTTCTTATCACCAAGCAGTGCTCTAACACTCTCCTATAAAGACTTCTGTGGGATCAAGAATCTCTACGAGTACCGTTGGTGGGAGACTTGATAATTGAATTGTTATTTTAGTTTTCGATTATTGATTATTGATTTGATTGACTAACGGTTGTTAAAACTTTGATTGGATTGATTATTCTTCATAGCCTTCTCATATTTAGAACCATTTGCATATCTAAAAACATCTTGTTCTAATCCATTGTTAACAGACTTCGTTCTGTGCGTGATTGATCACAAGAGAACTAAAGTTTTTGTTGTGCAGGTTATTGAGAAGACAATTGAAGATTTGAAGATGAAGAAGTTTTTCTTATTAGTTTTTCTTACTGATCACAAGATAAGATCGGCATCTCTTTATAGTTACTCTTTGAGTTCTATATTGATTGATTGCAAATCCGGAAATTGGTTATTTCGGTAATCAAGGTTTGGATTGATCTAACCAGACAAAGGAGTTTATTAGATTACACGGAAGGGCCTTTGTTTCCAACTCAAACATATCTTTCACCAAAGATTGAATAAAGTGGTTACTAAAAAGGCTCATTCCTTTGTTGTTTGGAATATGATATAAAGGAGTGGTGATTCATGTGCATGACTCTCGAGGTCTAAGGTGCAGAGATACTGAGGAAACTAAGTGGCTAGGGGTATTCTACTTGGTCTCAACTATACGAAGTTGGCATTAGATTTTGTATAGAGGCTTAATTATGAGAGTATTCAAAAATGGACTAGGTCCCGGGGTTTTTCTGCATTCTGTGGTTTCCTCGTTAACGAAATCTTGTTTTGTCATTTACTTCATTATTCCGAAATCATAATTTGGTTATTATAATTTAAAGTAAATACACTTGTACGTTAATTCCTGATCATTTGATATTGATCATATAGTATTTTGGTTAATACCGTACCTATTATCAAGTGAACACTTTGTTGTTGTATTGTCTCGATTCCATATCCACAGACGATCATAGGAAGTGTATACCATAGTTGTTGTATTGTATCGACTTTGTACATAGACGATCACACTTGGTATCGTACTTATAGGTTGATATTTAAAAGATTGTGGTGTATTTGGGTACCCTCGTCTTTTCAGTTTTTCCTGTTTAATAAAAGCTTGATTTTATTGCATATATTTTGCTTTTGCTTTATAAAATTTCGGTACAATTGGTATTTTCCATTATGTTGTATGGATTGATTATTGTGATTCAATTGTTTCCGCTTAAAAAAAACTGTGTCAATTCTATTTGACCTATTGATTTGGTATCTTCTTTATTGTTTGGTATCAATTATTTTTGCTTATTGAAATTTGGTGCAATTGTTTTGCTTACATTGGATTATCTTTGTTTCAATTACTTTCGGTTGAGAAAAACTATGACAATTCAATGATTTGATTTGTATCTATTGTTTTTGCTTAGCAAAAAATATGGGATCATTTGGTTAGTCCATGTTTATTCCGGATAAGAGAAACTAAATTAATTCTGATCTTAGCTTAGACTTATCAAATGTAGGATTCGGTTATCCAAATCTAATCGAAGTCCCTGACAAGAAAAATGTCTTGTCTAAAAAGGAGGATTAAGTTATTTTATGGAGTAATCAGAGCCTGATAAGAGAAATTGAGTTAATTTTGATCTCTATTTGTGTCTTATCGAAACAAGCGATTGTACATTCACAATCGGTTCGTTAATAACTAAGTTATCTTAGTTGATTTATCCTACTAAGGGAAAATTGTTCGGGCCATTGTTTCCTTGATAACATACTAAAACGATATTACTTTTGTAGTTTCGGTTTTAGTATTGGTTATCTAAAATAGTATGTGAAACCTTCGTGCTTAACTCTTATCGGTTGTACAAGTCTTATAGATTTGTAAGATCCTTTCGGTTTGCTCTTTTTTTTGTTCGTTTCTTTATCATTTATGTGAAATCAAGTTTTGGATTGATCGAGCCAGACAAAGGAGTTTATTAGATTAAACATAAGAGCCTTCGTTGACAACTCAAACATATTTTTTTTACCAAAGATGGAATAGAGTGGTTACCAAACATATTCATTCCTTTGCTGTTTGGAATACGATCAAAAGGAGTAAAGCAACTTGAGATAGTGACACATGTCTTGAAATTCATATGCGTGACCAAAAGGTCGAAGACACAAGGATGCTGAGGAAACTAAGTATCTATGGGTAGTATACTTGGTCGCAATTATATGAAGTTGGCATAACATTTTGTATAGCGGCTTAATTCTGAGAGTATTCAAAACTTGAGTAGGTCCCAGGGTTTTTCTGCATTTACGGTTTCCTCGTTAACAAAATCTTGTGTGTGTTATTTACTTTACTTCCGCATTATAATGGTTATTATAATTAAGTAAATAATATTATTGTGCGTTAATCCAAACTAGTTGACATTTATCCTAATAGTCAATCGGTTTTATTACCGTAACTATTGTCTAAATATCTTGTTGTCGTATTGTCTCGACTTCGTCCATAGACAACCACACAAGGTATAGGACTTACAGATTGATATTTAAAAGATTATGGTGTATTTGGGTACCTGATAGACACATTTTTGTGTATAAGTTGTCCTCAATTTTCTGTATTGTTAGCGCTCGATTTTGTACTAATTTTGGTGTTTTATGTGTGTAGGTATTTTTGGGCAATAAACATTTTTGGAGAAATCGGCTCGAAAAATTATGCGGAGCACCCTCGGAGGAAATTTTTTATTCGGACTCCTACTTTGGATAAGGGGAAACCCAGTTGCTAAGGGGCAACCCAGTGATACTCGCACCCCACAGTTGGTTAGGGGGACTCCCCTTTCTTCCTCAAATTTGGCGGGAAATTGCAGCTGCAAAAACCTTAGTTTACTGCGTATTTTCTGGGATGAAATTGGACGTGATTTTATGCGACTTTCTTGCGGTTCCAGTTTGGTGTTGACCTGTTAATCCAAAACAGAGCTGGTAATTCAGTTGGACTCGATTAAAAAGGAAGGAATTTGTTGTTTCACGAAAACAGGGGACAACTCATCTGTGTGCTTTGCTGGATCAGACTGGGAGAGATTTAATAGGAGATTTTCATGGGTTTTGGTTGGTGTTAGCCTGATACGGTAAACCACGGGAGGTATGAGTCGTACAATTGAAGAAAAAGAAGATTTGAGCATATTTTCTATAAAACAGGGAAGTACTTATTTACGGGTATCTTCTGAGTTATTTTAAGAAGTTGTTTGTGAGGAAGTGAGTTAGACTCGTTATTGGACAAGAAATCAACGTGTTGGGAGTGTGTCGACACTAGCAAACGCATGAAGAAGCAAAATAGGAAATAATCCCGTGAAAACTTATTTTATTTATTACGGAGATTTGCAGATTAATGGGAGGAGATTCTTAACCCTGTGGCGCATATAAAGGCTTTTCAGGGTTCATAGAAGGGGATGGAGAGTTTTGGGAGAAGTTGAGAGCTTCAACAGCGCTGAAAATCAAGTTGCAAGAAAAATGTTTTCTGCTGGTGCACTGAAGAACACGAAGAACTTTAGACGCACATAGAAAGTCGTTTATCAACAGTGACAACGACACACAGGCGAGGGTCGAGAATCAGCGACAGTACTCTGTTCTATCGTTCTTTCCAGTTTGTAACACTTATAACTGTTGCAAACCCGGTTTTTAATATTTTCTCTCCATTTCATCTTTGTAAACAATTTTTTAAGCAATGAACAAATATTTTGAGCATGTTTACACAATGATGAGCTAAACCCATCCTCTGGGGCGAAGGAGGAAACTTTTTCATCAATGAAAAATGGTAATCTCTAATTTATGTAATTATTATATGATTATTTGCCTAGATAAATAAATTGATAAAATGGTTTTTGTTAAACAATTGTCATTTCAATTGATGGAGCATGCTAGCCTAGGGTTTTGATGTCCCATACTTTCGATCTACAATTGTTATTTCTAAAAAATCAACTATTGCAATATTAAGAATCAATTTGAATGCATGATCTGCATGATTATAATTAGAGAATATAAATCACTTTGATATTGGTAAATGGTGGATTCCATAGCCCCAGTCTTCTCCATATTTTTCATATCACTTTTATTTAAGTTTGTTATATTTTTAGTCTTGAAAATTAAATCTAAAATCTATTGCTTTCACAAGTCTCAACGAACCTATTACTACAACTCAATTTGAAATCACATCAATTTTTGGCGCCGCCGACGCGGACTTGTCTTTAGGCTAGAGTTTTTAGATTTTTTTTTTTAGGTTTTTATTTGTTTTTCATTTTTATTTTATTTGTTCTTCTTTACGTTTCTGGGTTTTTGTCTTTTCCTTACAGATTTTGGAATTTGGAGCGAAAGAAAAATTTGCCAAAGCTTTTGGTGAATACTTAAAGATTTGGAGTAAAAGCAAAGCGAAAGGAGCGAAAGAAAAGGAGAATAAAAATTAATTAAAAAAAAAAGAGAGAGAGACAATTTTTTTTATTTTATTTAGAATTTCTTTTAGATTATCTTTTTCTTTTGGACTTTATTTTCGGACTTTGGACTGTGGACTTTGGGACATTTTTTTTAAACCCTACGGAAGGGTAGTTTAAATATAAACTGTTTGCAGAGAAGGACGGCGATTACGATATCGCTCGGCCCCTCGGGTTCGTACATGACATAGGAGTCGTGGCCCGAGTCGACTTCAGCGGTTCATCCCCCGTCTGGTACGGGAGGTAAGTTTGTCGAAACACTCGCGAATCTCCTGTCAGCGAGTTACTGTATTCCTTCGTTTGCATATATGCGAGGATTTGAAAACGGTTCTTTAATTTCCTAGTAAAGGGCAAGGACTGGCCATACAAGATAAGGGTTCGGATTTCATCACCGTTCCCTTCTTGCCCGCCTTAGGAAAACGAAACCAAACGCGAACCTAAGCCTAAAATTTGACTAGAACGAGACCTATAGGGTAACGAGCTTAATAGGAAAGTCATTCGAAAAATATTGGTTACTCTTTTAAGCATGCTTCAAAGTTCATGATGGTTTCTGTGAGTTGAATACGCCGCCTTGTAACGCCGGTGAGGCCTTGGGTATCAAAGCTCCATTGAGCTTCCCTCGTCTCGATTCAACTTACTTAAACTCGGATTGATTCCAGAGGGGTTTGCTTAAATTGTAACGAATTCCCTTTCGAAGGATTAGAAGCTGGTCTAGAAACAATCTAAGTGGAGCCATCATGCTTTTTGTTTGCTAGAAATCTTAGGTTTGCTTTGGTGGAGTCAGCCTTGTTTGTGTTTGCATAGAACTTCCCTTCCTTTTAGGATTTCTTTCTTTTCTTTTGTTTTTCTAGTGTATGCCCAAGGTTATTAAAGAGCGGGCTTGGAAAAGAAACACTCTAGGTCGTTTGATTAGTGATAAACCTAGTAGTTCTTCTTGTGAAGGCGGGGAGCTCGAAGACTCTTCTTTTGAGAGCCCTGTTTTTGGAAACTTCAGTTTTGAGAATCTGTCTCTTTGAGGAAAATACCCCTAGTACTTCAGCTGTGCCAGCATGGCAACTTTGAAAGATTACATGTTCCCAACTAGGTCCACCCGAGCTTCGTGCATTAAATTGCCAGCCACTACGGCTAATTTCGAGATAAAACCTAGTATTCTTCAGATGATCCCTATATTCTTAGGGAAAGATGATGAGAACCCTTATTTTCATATTAGGGACTTTGAGGAAATTTGTGGGACAATTAGAATAAAAGACCTTACTGATGAAGTCTTGAAACTTAAGATGTTTCCCTTTTCCTTGAGAGATAAAGCCAAGACCTGGCTGAACAACCTACCATCTGAATCCATTGAAACATGGCAGGAACTTATTGCTGCTTTCTATATGAAATTCTACCCTAAGCATAAAACTGCGTCTGTTAGGCAGAAAATTAGTGCTAGTGTGCAACAAGAGGGAGAGTCTCTTTATAGGTTTTAGAGAGATTCAATGATCTCCTATCCCAGTGTCCTCACCATGGATTTGATAAGATGAAACTCGTAGAGATTATTTATGATGGTTTAGACTATTCAACCAAAGCCATGGTTGAGTCTATGTGCGCTGGTGAGTTCACTAGTAAAAGTGTGATGATGCTTTTACCTTCTTAGGAGTGTCGCTGAAAAATCCCAACAGTGGGAGTCTTGTGTTGAACCCCCCAAAAGACTCTTGGTCAATAGAAGTAGCACCAATGTGGTAGATACAAGCTTCGGGTCTGATGCTAAGTTTGCTGCTTTGTCTAGAAGGTTAGAAGCTTTGGAATTGAATCATCCTAAACATAGGTCTCTTGTTGAACCTGATGATAGGTTTAGAGCCTCTCAAGTGTCTAGTTGTGGAGTAGAACCCAATAACTCGTTTTGGGAAGGTCAGGTTAGTGAAGAGCAAGCCCATGTGTCTATAACAATGCTAGGTTTGAGAACCGTCGAAGTTTGACCCATACTCAGAGACTTACAACCCTGGTTGGAGAAACCATCCTAATTTTTTGGTCTAAGGGTCAGAATCAAGGACAGTCTAGTAATTCTCAGCCTCCCCCAGGTTTTGGTTATGCTAAGAACTCTTCAGGTCAACCCCAGTTTCAGAATGAGAAAAAGATCTCCACCTTAGAAGAAACCCTTACTATGTTAGCAAAGAACCATGAGATGTTATCAAAGAACCACTGTGGTTTTCAAGAAGAAACCAGGCAGAATTTTAAGAATAATTCCCAGTCTCTTGCTAACTTAGAACTTCAAGTCGGCCAAATAGCTAAGTTTCTTAGTGAAAGAGAAGATGGAAGATTCCCTAGTCAAACTGATCCTAACCCTAAAGGAGAGAAATCGTACAATCATGTGAATTCTATAACAACCCTTAGGAGTGGAAAGAAAGTTGACAATAAGGTTGCCATGCCTGATAGTGAACATGTTGTAGTTCACCCTTCTGAGCCAGAAAATGAGGAGACTGATAGAGTCTCCAAAGAGACCAATGAGGGTCATGCTGAGCCCGGCTTTGTTCCCAGACCCCGTTCCCCCAGCTGCTAGTTCCAACTAAGAGGGAGTCCAACTTTAATGATATATTGGAGGTTTTTAAGCAGGTTACTATCAACCTCCCATTGTTAGATGCGATTAAGCAGATTCCCGCTTATGCCAAGTTTCTTAAGGATATGTGTACGCGAAAGCGAAAACTTAGTGTCCAGAAGAAAGCCTTCCTAGCTAGTCATGTGAGTTCTATTATTCAGAATACCACTACTCCTAAGTATAAAGACCCAGGGTCCCCTACTATTTCTTGCACAATAGGTAAATACCGTGTCGAGAAAGCTTTGCTTGACTTAGGAGCCAGTGTGAACTTACTGCCATACCATGTGTACCTTAAGCTAGGACTTGGTGAGATGAAACCTACCCAGATGACACTTCAGTTAGCTGATAGGTCCGTTAAAATTCCTCGTGGTGTGATCGAGGACGTTCTTATTGAGGTCGACAAGTTTATTTATCCAGTGGATTTTGTTATCCTAGATACCCAACCTGTCCCTGACCCAGAGAACCAAATACCAGTGATTTTAGGTCGCCCGTTTTTAGCTACATCCAATGCGATCATTAACTGTCGAAATGGTATTATGAATTTGTCTTTTGGTAATATGACTATTGAGCTGAACATTTTTAATATTAGTAAGCTACCCTCTGAACTAGATGACTCGACATAGAAGAGGTGAACATGATAGGAACATTAGTCGAGGAGTCATTACCAAACACTTTGTTAGAAGATCCATTAGAGAAATGCCTAGCCACTTTGGGATTGATTTTGATGATGATAATGTGATTAATGAGGTGAATGCTTTGTTAGATTCAACCCCTTTGATAGACACTATAATGGATGGAAACCTAAGTTCGAACCTCTACCCGTTTCTAAGTCTACCCTAGTTCCTTCGTTAGAAAGCCTCCTAAGTTGGACCTTAAACCATTACCAGATTCCCTGAATGTGTTTTTAGGCCCATCTGAAACTTTACCTTGATTATAGCATCCGACTTGGATAGTGATCAGGAAAGTAGGCTAGTGACCGTCCTTCAGAAACAAGGAAGCTTTAGGGTGGACCATAGCAGACATTAAGGGTATAAGTCCTACTGATTGTATGCATCATATCTATTTAGAGAGTGACACCAAACCTTCTAGGGAGATGCAACGTCGACTGAACCCTAATATGAAAGAAGTAGTTCGAACCGAGGTTCTTAAGCTGTTAGATGCAGGCATTATCTACCCCATTTCAGACAGTAAGTGGGTCAGCCCCGTTCAGGTTGTTCCCAAGAAATCCGGTATTACTGTAGTCCAGAATGATAACAATGAGTTAATCCCAACCCGGGTAACCACATGTTGGCTTGTCTGTATTGACTATAGGAAATTGAACAAGGTCACTAGGAAGGACCACTTTCCCCTTCCCTTCATCAACCAAATGCTAGAGAGATTAGATGGACGTAGCTACTATTGCTTTTTAGATGGATACTGCGGTTATAATCAGATTGTCATAACCCCATAAGACCAATAGAAAACCAATTTTACCTGTCCCTTTGGTACCTTTGCGTATAGACGCATGCCTTTCAGGATATGTAATGCCCCTGCGACCTTTCAGCGTTGTATGTTGAGCATATTTTATGACATGGTAGAACGGTTCTTAGAGGTCTTTATGGATGATTTTTCAGTGTTTGGTTCGTCTTTTGATGAGTGCTTGCATCATTTGTCTTTATTTTTGACTAGTTGTAAGGAAAAGAATTTAGTGCTTAATTGGGAGAAATGTCACTTCATGGTTCATTCAGGAATTGTTCTAGGGCATATCGTATCTTCGAAGGGTATAGAGGTAGATAGAGCCAAATTTGACCTCACTAAAACTTTACAGATCCCAAAAACCGTAAGAGACATTAGGTCATTCTTAGGGAATGCAAATTTTTATCGTCTATTCATTAAGGATTTTAGCTTAGTTTCTAAACCTCTTTGCAATTTTCTTGCAAAAGACGTTAAGTTTGTCTTTGATGATGCTTGTTTAAAGGCTTTTGAGAAGCTTAAAATTTTACTCACTACCGCCCCCATAGTCCAGGCACCCAACTGGAACCTACCCTTTGAGCTCATGTGTGATGCTTCAGATTATGCTATTGGTGTTGTGCTAGGTCAGCGAGAAAATAAGTTACTTCATGTGATTTACTATGCTAGCAAAACTCTGAATGATTCCCAGTTGAACTATACCACTACGGAGAAGGAACTATTAGCTATTGTGATTGCCTTAGACAAGTTTAGATCCTACCTCTTAGGTTCTAAGGTCATAATCTTTACTGATCATGCTGCTTTGAAGTATCTTCTTTCCAAGAAGGATACTAGACTTAGATTGATTAGATGGATCCTATTGTTGCAGGAATTTTCCTTAGACATTAGAGACAAAAAAAGGTGCAGAAAATGTAGTAGCATACCACTTGTCTAGGCTTGTTGTGGATACCCTTAATGATTCTTCTCCTGTTAGGGATAGTTTTCCTGATGAGCAACTGTTCTTTGTTACCCAAGCACCTTGGTATGCGAATATAGTGAATTATCTTGTTACTGGTCGAATGCCCCAACATTGGGGTAAACAAGATCGTTCTAGGTTTTTAGCCAAGGTGAAGCACTTCTTTTGGGATGATCCTTATCTGTTTAAGTATTGTACATACCAGATTATTAGGAGATGTATACCTGAGAGTGACCAGTCCAGTATTATTTCCTTTTGTCATGATCATGCTTGTGGGGGTCACTTTAGTACTAAGAAGACTGCTGCTAAGATATTTCAGTGTGGATTCTATTGGCCTTCATTGTTTAAAGACTCCCATAGTCACTGTGTTACTTATGAGCGTTTCCAGAAATTAGGAACCATTTCCCGTAGGAACATGATTCCCTTGAACCCTATTTTAGTTGTTGAGGTCTTTGACGTGTGGGGTATTGACTTTATGGGTTCGTTTCCTAATTCTTTTGGTAACCTTTACATCCTTGTCGTTGTAGACTATGTCTCTAAGTGGATTGAGGCGGTTGCGTGTAAAACTAATGACCACAGGGTTGTGATTGAGTTCTTGAAAAATAATATACTTACACGTTGTGGGACACCGGGAGCTATAATTAGTGATGGAGGGTCGCACTTTTGTAATGGACCTTTTAGGATTTTAATGAAGAAATATGGTATTACACATAAGATACCTACCCCATATCATCCACAGACTAGTGGTCAGGTAGAGGTTTCCAATAGGGAGATAAAGCGTATAGAGAAAACAGTTAATCCTAATCGGAAAGACTGGTCGTCTAGGCTTACTGATGCCTTATGGGCTTACCGTACTGCGTTTAAGTCCCCTATTGGAATGTCGCCTTATCGGCTTGTGTTTGGAAAGGCATGTCATTTACCTGTTGAGTTAGAACATAGATCTTATTGGGCTGTTAAACAACTAAATTTTTCACTTGACAAGGCAGGAGCCCTTAGGAAACTCCAGCTCAATGAGTTGGAAGAGATTCATATAGATGCTTAAGATAGCGCGAAGGAGTATAAGAACAAAATGAAACTTGTGCATGAGAGAAATATTTTAAGGAAGTCATTTTCTCCAGGTCAAAAAGTTCTTCTGTATGATACCCGCTTGCATCTTTTCCCTGGGAAGTTACGTTCTCGGTGGACAGGTCCTTTTATTGTTCGCACTGTCTTTCCTTATGGAGCTGTTGAGATCGAGACACCAGATGGTAGTAGTTCTTCGAAGGTTAACGGTCAGAGATTGAAACCCTTTTTAGAACACTTTCCTACAGATGATGTCGAGGAGGTCCCTCTGGAGGACCCTGTTTACCCTTGATTGACCATCGAGGCGATTGTATGTTGTATATTAGTTTTTGATTTCTCTCTTCACCCAGGTACTATCTTTCCGACTTCTCTCTTTACTAATTCCTCATGTTACTTTGCTTTTTGGTATTGTTATTTCACTAGAAACATTGAGGACAATGTTAGATTTAAGTTTGGGGGTGGGGAAGAAACTTTTTGTTAGCTTTTAGTTGCAATAAATAAACTCCAGAGTCTAGAAATTTATGCTTATTAAGGTTGGCACTAACCAATCTAAGTGGATGAGAACATCTTGGTTGTAGGAGTTGAGGAACCAATCTGATTAGATGGAAACATCTAAAGAGTCTATTCATAAAAGCACAGAGCTCGGGTGTTAGAATTAAAAAAACATGGTAGTTTCGCCATAACTCGTTGAATCCTAATCCCTTCTGTTTTTATTTCTTAAGTGATTTGGTGGGGCACACGACTCAAGTGGTTACCATTGCTAGGTGAAATAGGGTGATTGAGATACCAAAAAAAAATAATTGAGACCAGACCATCAGACCAACCGGAATAAATTCAATAAAGTCGACCACTGGTGCTCTTGTATATGCCAGTTGTGTTGACCTAGAGTTAGGTTTATCGACCATTGGTCCCCTTGTATATGCTAGTTGTGTTGATATTAGTCAGACCGGTATCTCAGTCCATTAGGATAGGTTCATCTTGGCAGAGGCCTTCAGACAGATATGGGAAACACCGTTCACTTTGAACCATCCATTTTTCTCTTTATACATCTTCTTAATCTTTCCATGTGATTGGTTGACTCCGGTTATGATGTCTAGAAACTATCTGAGTAGAGCTATGTCACTTATATATGAATTTTAGTATGTTGAGTGCAAACTCGTGTACATCAATTGGAATTTCGCATCAGGGTACTTCCTCCTATGTCAATGATTGTATGCCAACCAAGGAGATTCTTTAGTGCCTTCCAAGGTTCTGCGTAGATAGTTAGGGTCCGGAGTAAAGATTTTGTGGGTACACCTCTGGTAAACCCTCCGGAGACAACACTCCGCCGCTAGGGCCACCTAGAAGTTTAACGGCTTGCTGCACGTGCTAAGTGTAGTCATTTTATTTTCTAGATTATTTTTGCTCGAGGACTAGCAAATAATAAGTTTGGGGGTATTTGATAGGCACATTTTTGTGTCTAAGTTGTCCTCAATTTTCTGTATTGTTAGCGCTCAATTTTGTACTAATTTTGGTGTTTTATGTGTGTAGGTATTTTTGGGCAATAAATGTTTTTAGAGAAATCGGCTCGAAAAATTATACGGAGCACCCTCGGAGGACATTTTTTATTCGGACTGCTACTTTGGATAAGGGGAAACCCAATTGCTAAGGGGCAACCCAGTACCCACCCCACAGCTGGTTAGGGGGACTCCCCTTTCTTCCTCAAATTTGGCGGGAAATTGCAGCTGCAAAAACGTTAGTTTACTGCGTATTTTCTGGGATAAAATTGGACGTGATTTTATGCGACTTTCTTGCGGTTCCAGTTTGGTGTTGACCTGTTAATCCAAAACAGAGCTGGTAATTCAGTTGGACTCGATTAAAAAGGAAGGAATTTGTTGTTTCACGAAAACAGGGGACAGCTCATCTGTGTGCTTTGCTGGATCGGACTGGGAGAGATTTAATAGGAGATTTTCATGGGTTTTGGTTGGTGTTAGCCTGATACGGTAAACCACGGGAGGTATGAGTCGTACAATCGAAGAAAAAGAATATTTGAGCATATTTTCTATAAAACAGGGAAGTACTTATTTATGGGTATCTTCTGAGTTATTTTAGGAAGTTGGTTGTGAGGAAGTGAGTTAGTCTCGTTATTGGACAAGAAATCAACGTGTTGGGAGTCTGTCGACACTAGCAAACGCATGAAGAAGCAAAAATAGGAAATAATCCCGTGAAAACTTATTTTATTTATTACGGAGATTTGCAGATTAATGGGAGGAGATTCTTAACCCCGTGGCGTATATAAAGGCTTTTCAGGGTTCATAGAAGGGGATGGAGAGTTTTGGGAGCAGTTGAGAGCTTCAACAGAGCTGAAAATCAAGTTGCAGGAAAACTGTTTTCTGCTGGTGCACTGAAGAACACGAAGAAATTTAGACGAACAGAGACAGTCGTTTATCAACACTGACAACGACACACAGGCGAGGGTCGAGAATCAGCGACAATACTTTGTTCTATCGTTGTTTTCAGTTTGTAACACTTATAACTGTTGCAAATCGGGTTTTTAATATTTTCTCTCCATTTCATTTTTGTAAACAATTTTTGAAGCAATGAACAAATATTTTGAGCGTGTTTACACAATGATGAGCTAAACCCATCCTTTGGGGCGAAGGAGGAAGCTTTTTCACCAATGAAAAGTGGTAATCTCTAATTTATGCAATTATTATATGAGTATTTGCCAACATAAATAAATTGATAAAATGGTTTTTGTTAAACAATTGTCATTTCAATTGATGGGGCATGCTAGCCTAGGGTTTTGATGTCCCATACTTTCGATCTACAATTGTTATTTCTAAAAAATCAACTATTGCAATATTAAGAATCAGTTTGAATGCATGATTTGCATGATTATAATTAGAGAATATAAGTCACTTTGATATTGGTAAATAGTGGATTCCATAGCCCCAGTTTTATCCATATTTTTCATATCACTTTTATTTAAGTTTGCTATATTTTTAGTCTTGAAAATTAAATCTAAAATCTATTGCTTTCACAAGTCTCAACGAACCTATTACTACAACTCAATTTGAAATTACATCAGTACCCTAGCTCGTCTTTTCAAGCACCATCACCACCCACAAATCATAATTTCATACCATAAAAAATCATAATTGAAATATTGGAATTACTTCCGATTGAAATTGAATCGCCACCACCACCCTAGCCATTTCGGTTTTAAAATCTCTCACAATTTTAACTTCAATTAGAGTGCTCTTACATGTTTGTGTAATTTCTTAAGAGAATTTCAGTTCTGAGCTCATTTTTAATTTAAAATCTTCTCATTAATGAGTTTAGTTTGTTGATACAAAAATAAATATATCAAAATAACCATTGTATATTGTTATGAGATTATGAATGGCTTGAATTTGGACATTATTCGTTATCCATCTTGACTTGCACAATCACCTTAATTACTCCATATTAGAAACTGGGTGGATTAAGTTTGTGAACATTACATGTTTATGTAGATATCTAAGAAAATACGATTGTGTAATTTTAGATTCATTTTTAATTCAAAATTATTTGTTTACTAAAGTTTAAAAAGGTGTTCTGTGGAATGTACGTTGATCTTTAATGGTTTAATTCTATATGAAATTTGCTTTTTTAAGTGGTTTTTAGAAATATATCATGGGTTCATTTCTATGAAGGGATAAATTGGAGGATGTCATAAGTGTTGATGCAATTCAGAGTATGAGTTTGGAATGTGAAGTCTTAAGCATCTAGGAACCATCTCAATTAATAGTATGTATAAATGTTTAATTCTTCGCAAAGTACTTTTATTAGGATGCTCCATGATAACTATATAGAAGGCATTGTTGTAGTTTTTTTACAATGGTAAATAAAGGGATTCGATTCTCGAACTTGTGAAGATTTGGTTTTAAGAATAAAAAAAAAAAGAAATACTTGAGAAAACTAATTTTGTTGATCAAAGAGAGAGAGAGGTCAAGGGTTTCGGATTCCACTATTTCTAATGGTTGTAAATTCAATAATTAATTTTTCTAATTTTAGTCTCATTAACTATACAAGGAAATTTTGATCACAATCTCATGCCTTGGAAAATTTATCGTTAATGAAATAAAAATTCGACTCAAGTTGATAGTGCAAGGCCTAATTTTCCTTCGCTTATAAAATATCGGTAGCTTAAAAACTAACCAAAACAATTATTATGAAGCATATAAGGAAGATAAATTTTTTAGCACTTAAAAGTTTAATTAGAGAGTAAAAATTAAAGAAAAAATAATAATATAAATTACATGCTAGAAGTAGTTTCCTTCTCAACTATAGAAATTTAATTAGCTACTCATAAGAAGAAAATTGGAAGAGATTTGATTAATCATTGTATTAAAAATAATTAAATTTGTTTACAACGATTTTTAGTCCTTAAACGTATTCAGCTACTAAAGTAGTTCGGTTACAATAAGTTTATTGCAACTGAAACTGTTCTTTCTGTCGTAGATCAAACGACTGTATCCACGACTGACCTTGGCTGACTTTTGTTCTTCGTGTTCTTTAACAGTAGCAGCAGCAGAATTTCTGCAGAGCTTGATTTCTTCGATTGTAAGTCTCTATTTCTCCCCAAATCTTCTTGCAATCAATACTTTATCTCGGGTATATTTACTTTCCATGTACGGGATTTCTTCCCTTTTCCTTCTCTTTCACGTGTTTAACTGAAGCTTGCACGTCGATTCATCCTTCAAACACATAACAGATTGATTAAAACTCTTCCAGGATACACGCCATGCATACACACAAATCTCAAGAAGAAGTGAGAAAAACCCGAGACTCCTTGTTTTCTTCCACGTGATTATCTATCCCAATTCTCTCGATCCTAAAGGACTTACCAGTTCTGTTTATCCCAAATAAGCTATCCCAATCAATTCCAGCGACACCTCCAAATCACTAGCCCTAATTCTGTCGGAGTATGAACTAGTTTCCCGCCAAAACTGTTTTGCTTCAAATCCATCACAATCCAGCCCTAGTTGATCAAATATAACACCCATACATGCCATGTTTATCCTTAGTGAATCCAGCCATACAAATCAGCAATTGAATCTCATTATACAAACCCGAAATGTCGCACCTTAATTTGTTGCCATTTTTCCCGCCAAAAATATAAATTCAAGAGGTTGAAGATGATGGTTGCCCATTATCTAAATCTGGGGTACCTTTAGCAATTATGTGTATTTAGTAATTTTAGGGGTGTAAAAAGTAAAACTCTCGGGGTACGAATAGCAACTCTTCTGGGGTGCTTTTAATACATTTCTGGGGTACCCTTATCCAAAGTTGGGGTGCCTTTAGTAATTTTGAGGGTGTCGATTTCTCCAAAAACGTTTCTTTTCTAAAAATACCCACAGACACATGAAACACCATAATAAGTACAAAATTGAGTACTAACAATATATAAAACTGAGGCCAATCAGACACATAAATGTGTCTATCAAATACCCTCGAACTTATTATTTGTTAGTCCTCGAGCAAATCTAATCTACAAAATAAAATCCTTACTGTCGCAGGCATCGTGATTGCACTTAGCATGTGCAGCAACCCTTTAAACCCCCTAGGTGTCCCTAGTGGCCGAGTTATAGTCTCGGGAGGGTTCACAATAGGTGTACCCACAAAACCTAGCCACCTGTGAAGAATTCAGGAACGACACTAAACAATCTCCTTGGTTGGCATACTCTTATTGGTTAAAGGAGGAAGTACCCTGGTGCGAATCATATTCATATATAAGTGACAGAGATATACTCAGGTAGTCGCATTACATGAATAAATTAAGAAGATTGATATAGAAATAGATGGTTTCCCATATCTGTCTGAAGGTCACTTCCTAAATGAATCCTATCCTAATGGATTGAGATACTGGTCTGTACTTGATACGTAATCGATCAAGGGTACCTAGAGTCAGTGATGTTTAATAGGAACCTATGAAGAGCATAAAGTAAAGATAATGAAATACAAAGAAAACAATACGATTGATTCTTCTAACTTCTTCTTCTTTATTTTCTTTGAAAGAAAAACTCTATTACAAACCAAAAATATGGATGCACTCTCTCTCGTTTTTCTCTACCTCTTCTAACCTGAAATTCTCCTCCTTTTATAGGAGTATAAACTTGCTGGAAAAGGAAAATAAAACTATGAGTTCAAAACTCATCTAAACTGGGAATCCTACCTAAAGTAAGGGAACCTCAAGACTTGTTGATCAAACAAACTAGTCGACCAACATCTAGTGTCTTATAGACACTTTCTACCCATAATATGGCTCAACTAAATCTAGGCTAGTAATTAGCCTCAACTCTAGCCACAATATGGCTCAACTGTTCTGTGCATAAAACCTGCATACCACTTAGTTCCGTGTATATAATCTTCACATACTTCTGTACTTATAATCTTCTAGTATCTTCTGGATACTTACTAGCCTTAACACGGCTCAAGGGTCACTAAGATACTCTTGTACCAGTACTAATATCAACACAGATGGCATATATAAGGAGACCAGCGGTCGATAATTCTAATTCTATATCAACTCAGCTGACATATACAAGGGAACCAGTGTCGATTTATTGAACAATAATAATAAACCCTTTTTTATTATTATTTATTCCAATTGGTCTGATCTTTTGTTTTTTTAAATATAGTAACTCAATCACTCTACTTCATCCTGGCGGTGATAACAATCTGATGTTTGTCCCCCACCAAATCACATAGAGAAACAAATAAAGTTTGCAAAAAAATAAAAACATAAGTGATATGATGATTCCGAGATACGGCGAAACTACCATGTTATTTATAACACCTGAACTCTGTCCTTTTATGAATAAACTCTGATTTTGAGTTCCTTAACTCCTA
Organism: Papaver somniferum; assembly: GCF_003573695.1. Lineage (NCBI taxonomy): Eukaryota > Viridiplantae > Streptophyta > Magnoliopsida > Ranunculales > Papaveraceae > Papaver > Papaver somniferum. The sequence goes on from NC_039359.1 coordinate 180,797,502, forward strand.
AAACCAAGATGTTTCCATCCACTTAGAACATCTCCAACAGAGGGTTATAATTTTATTTTTATATGACACATAGGATTTTAGACCCCCATTTTAACTAAAACCATCTCCAACGATAGGTCCTATATACCAGTAGAGGTGCCATACTAAATAAGAAGGTCTTGAAGAAAGTGTTAACTACACCTTCCAATGCACCTCCACGTCATGTTTTCTCTTTTAATAATTAATTCTAAGGAATAAAAATCTCCAACTGTTGGAGATAGTCTTTTAGGAATAAGGTCCTAAATTTGCTCTTTGGGTAGACCCCATAAATAAAAGGACTAAATAATAAATCCACGTAGGATTTTTTGCACCTTCTGTTGGAGATGCTCTTAGATTGGTTAGTGTAATCCTGAATTGGCACAAATTTTTAGGCTCTAGAGTTTTTTATATTTTTTTAAATTAAAAACTAACTAAAAGTTTTTTCCTTACCCCCAAACTTAAATCTAACATTGTCCTCAATGTTTCAAATTAAAGTGCAATGCCAAAAGTATAAGTAACAAGAGGAAACAATAAAGAGAAAAGTCATAAACAGATTTGACTCACACAGTTGAACATAGAGGTGGTCATTCTTTAGTAAACGCATATTTTTGAATTTGCTAAAGTAATTAGGCTAGTTTCAAAACTTACTAACTGACACATTTGAAATTCATACGTTCCCACAATTGGTATAAACGTTTTTGGTGAGAAAACAAAGTCAATCTTGGTATCATAGCTAGAGTAAACCTCATCAACCAGAGGATGGGTTTCTAACAAGTGAACTTCTTTATGACATAATTAGGTTCAAGAAAACGTGTATTAAGATAATCTTGTAAGATGGTTGAGGCACATGTGTCAAGTCCCAAATGAGGAAACCTTCTACGAGTTAAAGGTAAGGCACAAGGAGACTGATAATCACCCCCAAACTTAAAATTTTTGGTGTCTTTAGATAGACTAGTCACAATTTCCCTAATTTCTAGATCGTCAGATTCCTAAAATTAGTCATTTGTTTTTTCTAAGTTATAATCAGGTGGTGCGTTCTCACTCATCTCTACGAGTCTATCAGTCTATCTTCTTTTTTCGAGACTAATGTTTCTAAATCGCTAGACTCGAGAACAGCATTTTCAGGATAAACTCTTTCTTCTAACCATCATCAGCTTCATAATCCCAATGATATACTACACCGTCTAAAACAATGGTATCCCTAGTCAAATCCCCATAATTTTGAATAGGTGAATAATCATTAATATTATTAGGTATTGAACTAGAAACAACATTATCATTATAAGGCTCAATTGGTGTAACAATTTCCTCGTCATTATGACTACATATCTCAGAATCTCATCAGTACTATCCCCGTCATCATCATAATTACATGAAGATGCTTGAACCTTATCAAATTGGCAATTAATTTCATTGGGAGCAATACTAAAAGATGCAATTCTTTTTTTCGTATTTAAACAATTCCTCTGTTCAGTTTCAGTTAATTAATTGGTCTATTAATATTTGTGTCCAATGTGAACTTCCAATCAGCTGCTTGAGTGAATCTTCTAGAAAAAGAGTCATGTTATAAGAAGAATTAGGTTGCAATTATTTAACTGAATTTGCCAAAGACGAAGAACTCACATTATAATTATTACAACAAGTGTCGTGAGGACCACTTTCAATGATTAGTTCTCTTAATTTTCTTAAATTTCTCTAAAAACAAAATCAGCCTATTAAAAAGGAACGGAGGGAGTATTTATTTATGCTTCATAAAAAATATAATATTTATTTAAACAAATCCAGTTTTACCCTTTGCTTTAAGAGGAAAACCTGATTTAAATTATTGTAAATTACGTCAACATACTACAAATGTAATTGTTCTTTTCTTGGAAAAGACATTATTAGTTATTATTTACATATATTTTGGATGGTTTCAAGGTTCAGGCTAAAAAAAAAGATGGTTAAAACCTCCTCCATAGAGTTGATCAGTGTTTAGAAATTCGGCCCAAGAAATGGCCCACATGGAAAACACATCCTCATATGATGTGAATTAATTCCAAGTTATCATTAGCGGGCGGGATGATTTGGAATGAGTCCTAGACCAATACATGTGTGTGGCATGTTAGGATTTATCTTTAATAACCGGAATCCTTTCTTGAATTACTTTTAATAATTTATGCACCTACGATAATCTTTCATATGTGCAAACACCTACTGAGAATTGTTATTTAGTTATTTTATTTTTATTTTCCTGCCAAAATCGCACCTGCGAAATAATCACAACAAATAATAAATACACTAAAATGAAAATCAATAATAACCAGTCGAACGAATTTGGCATGGGAAAAAAAAGATAGACCAGAGAGATGAGAAATAGTTGAATAGAGAAAACAGAGGAATAAATGGAATAAGCAATCGACTATATATTTAAGAAAGGTCTTTTAGAGACCTGCAAAATAGCAAACAACACGACAATAAATCTTAAATTGAAAAATACTAAAAGATAAAACTAAGAAACATTACAAACCCATAATAATGGGTTTACTTTGACTAACGCCTTTTGTAGAGACCCGAGCATCAAAAAGACTATTCTTGAAAATTAATATTCCTTAAAGACCTAAAAATATCAAGATTTTTATTATTTTTGGCAGGCGTATCATTTTTTGAATATTTCGTATATGTTTTTATATTTTATATTATAATTCTATAAGCGAAACTCTAGAAATTTTTAGCTTGAATAAAGATTTCTAAGCAAGATAAAAAAATCACCTGAGCTGTCTTCCTTCGAAATAGGGAAGGAGCATCGCTCACTTTCTCTGCAAAACTAACGACAACCAAAGATAAAACATTACAAACCCATAATAATGGGTTTACTTTGACTAACGCCTTTTATAGAGACTCGAGCATCAAAAAGACTATTCTTGAAATCAATATTCCTCAAAGACCTAAAAATATCAAGATTTTTATTATTTTTCGCAGGCGTATCATTTTTTGAATATTTCGTATATGTTTTTATATTTTATATTATAATTCTATAAGCGAAACTCTAGAAATTTTTAGCTTGAATAAAGATTTCTAAGCAAGATAAAAAAATCACCTGAGCTGTCTTCCTTCGAAATAGGGAAGGAGCATCGTTCACTTTCTCTGCAAAACTAACGACAACCAAAGATAAAACATTACAAACCCATAATAATGGGTTTACTTTGACTAACGCCTTTTATAGAGACTCGAGCTTCAAAAAGACTATTCTTGAAATCAATATTCCTCAAAGACTTAAAAATATCAAGATTTTTATTATTTTTGGTAGGCGTATCATTTTTTGACAAATTCGTAAATGTTTTTATATTTTATATTATAATTCTATAAGCGAAGCTCAAGAAATTTTTATCTTGAACAAAGATTTTTAAGCAAGATAAAAAAACCCGAGTTGTCTTCCTTCGAAAGAGAGAAGGAGCATCGTTCACTTTCCCTGCAAAAACATCAGTTTAAGCATTTATAAGACCTGCAGACCAAAAAAAAAGTTACGATCAAGCCGGCTGCTGGTTGGTATTTTTTTATCACATAAAACCCTAAGAGCTTTTCCCGTGAACGAAAGATTCAAACATAAAAGATCACCGAGTTGTTCTCGAAGGAGAGAAAGAGCGTTGGTTTCGTGGACTTCTTGGATGATCCAAAGAAAAAACATCCACGGATCAAACAAAAAAATAACGTAAGCACGTAGTAATGCAGAAAACAAAACCTTAGAGAAGAAAAAAAATACCTTGAAGAGAGTAGCGGCGCCGAATGAGATTTGGGTTTTGGTATCACGTTTTATAGATAAGGTTGAGCCGAAGAATATCTTGAAATAGAAAATAAGGAAATTATACCGAATTGTTTGGAAATAATGTTGTATTTACCAAAAATAAAGGGAAGGAGAGAACTTGGATGTGTTCTTGTCGCACAAACCACAAACCATGCAAGGGCATTTGAGAAAGGAAAAAAACCCTAGGGGCAATCAACCCGGTTCATTTGTTTATGTCTGCAATTCCAGAGAAGAAAATACACAGCCGACCATATTAGAGAATCAACAAAAATCTTGAGATTTAGTATTTACATATATCATCGCTCGAACCAGAGAACAAATATAACGGCTTCGGATTTGATTTTGTAGATCCCTGAACAACCTATGATAGAAAGTCAAATATGAAAGTTAAGAACGAAGAATACCCGTAGAAAATAAAACAGAAACATCAAGATTAATTTCATCACCTATGCTATTCGTACTCATGAGATCCCCATTGCCAACTGATTACCCTTTTGATGTAGTCAAATATGAGAGTTAAGACCGAAGAGTACCCGTAGAAAATAAAACAGAAACATCAAGATTAATTCCATCACCTATGTTATTCGTACTCATGAGATCCCCATTTCCAACTGATTACCCTTTTGATGTACATGCAAAACAAATAACAAAAAATAGATTAAACATCAATACCCTAAATCTCAAGAAAAAAAACAAAAAACAACAACAAAACCCCCTATAAGTAAAAAGAAAGTACGATGAGGTTCGGTTCTTGCTCGGATGCTTATATAGTGAATAAACAAAACCAACAACCAAAATTACATAAAATTAAAAAATAAACAATTAAATAGATCAATATGAACAGATGATGAACTTATGATCAGTTTTGAGATAGAAGAAACTTTTGTTTCCTGATTTAGCAACAGCCGAACCAAAGACAATCTAAATAAACAAAAATTATAAGTGTCTTATGCATCATTTATACCTGGAAAATATAAATAATATAATTATGGTGTTTGGCATCACAAAAATATTTTCAATAATGAGTTTATACCTCAGTATTGCGCGGCTAAAACATCTAAAACAATATGAATCTGGCCAGAAAAAAGTAATCGACTACAAAAAACTAAACCAAGAGTATGATTTCAAAGTAAAAAAAAGTATAGAGTTAGAGGTCATTCTAACAAAAGAATGATTTTGATTACCTAGAAACAGGTACCTGTGGAAGAAAATATCGATTGTCCTGAAATAGTCGGCTTAAGACAATTTGATTTTGTTGTCTTGGGTAATGGAGTGAGGATGATTGCAGTAAAACTATATATTGAAGCATGGCTTGATAATTTGCTACACCATATTAGATATTACTTGTTTTTGTCTATGAACTATCGGCTAATTTCGAAAATAACTTTTTCGGTAACAATATTCACAATAATGAAAGAAATCACCTAATCTAATTTTGTGCTTCCCATGAAATAGTTTTCAACGTTCCTGTAAAGTGCAAACGAAACAAAGAAACGTAAAATCAGTGATCAACAGACACCAAGAAGAGTTGTAAAATTCGTCTTGATGACCATGATGTTGTAAAATTCGTCTTGATGCATGGATAAGACGTGCATATTAGAAAACAATTCGTGCCTTGATGCATCTATAAGACCTGAGGATCAAAAAACAAACATGGTGTTTTATACCGGAACAATATTTGCAAGAGTAATAGTTTATACCTTAATATTGCTTGACATATCACCGGTTGCAAAAAACGTTTATCACAGGATCATGATCGAGGTACCTGCAAACCAAAAAGCGAAATTAGATCAGACAAAAAAATCATAAATAGCAAGAACAAAAAAATCCAAAAAAAGTAGCATCGTGGATAACAGGGTTGGCTTTTGCATCAAATGCTTTATATAGAGAGACACTGTATCTACATATTCCCTAAAATAAAATCAGATATAATATGATTCCATCATTCTAACAAAAACAAATTGTTTTTTAACAATCCCATGGACTAAGTTGAGTTGTTTTGGGACGGACTAAATTCCTCTCAAAGTTCTAAATATAAATCGTGGCTGAAAATGATTCCACTTTTTATGTCTTAATCCAATGACCATGAATGAGCCACGTTGGATTTATGTTCCTCTCTCGCTCATTACTCCTTCAATGAAAGACCAACAAAAGAAAAAAAACGCACCAAAGTAAAACATTGTCCTAGCCGTTTCAAATTCTTGACAACCAATTGGATTTCTCTGCAATTAATGGAATTGAAGTCGTCTTTTTTTCTATGCAATCACTCAATGGAGACTTATAAACCCAAACGCATGAAGATTTTTTCCGCTGAATCCAGGAATGACTCATTTGGTTAATCTTAAAATAGGGTTCTTATTTGTAATTTGATTTTGCAGGTATTTTCGAACTATGAAAGTTTCTTATTGATTTGTGTTGATTCTTCTTTTGATAAACACAGGGTTTCTCAGTTCTGGAGCAATCACTTCAATGGAGTCTTATGAACCCAAGCGCATGAAGATTTACTGGATCCATTAATCCCTGGTATGACTCATTTGGTTAATCTAAAAATTAGGGTTCTTATTTATATTTTGATATTTAAGGTATTTTCGAACTATGAAAGTTTCTCATTGTTTTGTGTTGATTCTGTTTTTGATAAACACAGGTTTTCTCAGTTCTGGAAGAACAAAGTCACTGAGCTAAACTAAAAAATCTCATGGTAACAGGTTTATAATATACACCCCCTAAAGGCCTTTTGGGTTAGTTTAACTAAACATGCAGTTTTTTTTTTAATTTTCCCATGCTGCATTTTGTTACTTATGGTTCATTGATGTTTTCTGTCAAGTTCAAGTTTGGAGTCATCCTTTTGTCTTAATAGATACGTTGTGCCAAGAGAAAAAAGTTTTTGGCGGTTTTACCTAAAAAAAATTTCAATGTATAATATGGATTCCACTGTAGAGTTTTTCAAATTTATTAATGTTTATTGTCTTTTAAGCTGATGATATTCTTTTGCCTAGAGTTGATCCTGCAATGCTAGCTAGGTAACCTAATGGGTCATGTGAAGAAGAAATAGTAGCGCGGTTCAGTGTTAACAGGTGAGTTTCAACAAGTTGCATTCTTCCATCCATATCTGGACCAAAAACAATAGACGTCACTATGTAGGCAAGCATGCATACATACATTGTAGTATATTTTGTTTAATGTCAAGGACAAACACGTTCAGGAATATAACTCAAACTTAAAACACTACATATTTAACTGTAATAAGATATTTGAAAATGGAAGTCAACGAAGGTTACAAGTTTATAAGTATGTCTGCAGGGACATGAAGAAGGGCTGGATTGATCCTATATTCCTATGCGTTTTACATCAGATTTTTGTTCTTTGTTTTACATGTAAGCCAAGTTCCATGTGGTGTTTGAAATTCAGGGATATGTAAAGCAAACACTAGACTTCATCTTTTCTCTTTTTGTACAGTCATGTACTGCTATTTTGTTTTTTCAAAGATAATTAACAACCAATAAATTTGGTCGAAAGGCACACATATGGAGCTAAATGACAGAGAAAATGGAGCTGCTCTGCAGGTACATTTGCGAATTGTTTTATGGGTTCTTTGTGATTAAGCAGAATTCTGTATATTTTCTATTGACTTTATAAAAGGTACCATCAATGCCAGAAAACAAGTACATGGTAGCTATGGAGGATGAGGTTTGTTATTTTGTTTCAGCGCGATGATTAATTTTTCATCTTTCTATTCAGTACTTTATGTTCAGATTCAAGTTGGATTACTCAATTACCGAGGCTTAAATTTTTGTCTCCAACTCGAAATTTTGTTGGTTATTTTTCAGAAATTCCAGTTCAATAAAGAGGTGCTGGGGGCCTGGGGCCAATATTACTTTTGTGCGAAGCGCCGAAGCGCATTTTCTCTGTTGCACCACAGAAATGCTAAAAACTCTGGATTATTTCAAGGGAACTTTCATTAGTTAGCAATAGTATTTTTTTATTGTTGAAATTTGTAGGCTAACTCTAGCAAGCTCAATTAATTTGTTTCATCATCATGGATTCAGTTCGATGTCATTTGAAGTTTCAAATCTCTTACGCAGGCAGGTTCATTGAAGCTATGGAGAAGCCGACTATACTAAGGAAGAAGGCAAACTATACTGAGATTAGTTTTCTCAGTCTCGGCTGAGGTAAGCAACAATATGTTGTTATCATGGATTGTGGTCTGGTAAAACTTTTCATGATGATTTTCGGATTAATTAGCATTGCTTGATTCAATTGTAGCAATGATTATGAAGTTCAGGACAAATGGATACCATTATTCCATACCTTAATATTTAGGAGTTCTGTGACTAGGAATGTACAATGATCATGGGGACGTTTTGTTTACGGTTTACCAGAAGAACTGTGGTACAGTGAAAATTTAAATTTTTTCAAGTTTGTCTTGCTTGAGTTTTTTTTTTTCTTATCGTGGACACCAACTAATGTGTGGTGAACCTGAGCGATTAGGAAAATTTGTATTGTCAGTATTATCGCAAGTTACTTTTGTGTGCTTATGAATTACTGTGCTTGGGTTTTGTTGTTAGTGGATTTCTGTTTGGTAAAGTAATTTTGGATGGTCAGTGTAAAATGTGGCGATGATATTTGTATTTTTATCTTCATTATTGCAAGCTATAACATAAAGTTTTCGAGTTTCACATAATTGACTTTTGGTTCTTTTATACCTTAGTAGTTGCTCAATTTTATATTTATTTCGTGAATTATTATGACCTCACGTGATCGCCTGTATTTGCTTGCCAGATTCAATATTTATACCTTTATATCTTAGTAGTTTCACATATTTGGCTTTTGGTTCTTTTATACCTTAGTATTTTCTCAATTTCTTATTTATATTTTGCCTTTTATTTATAATTCTCCAACTTCGATATTTGCTTGCCGGATTCAAGTCAGCTGCTAAGGATGATTTTACCTTTTTACTGTTCACAGATTTTCACGAAGACATACTTAGAGTCCTGCATCTCAGTGACAAAGTTGTTCACAAAGGCTAAGAATTATCAATCCTGTTATCTTTTAAACTTGCAATGTAATTTTGGTTACCATCTCCAAGGAAAGACATGGTGGTATTTCACAGACCTGATCGAAGATAATTAATTCGTTATCACCTAATTAGCATATGGGTCTAAATTATATCTAACATCAGGTTCACCCATTGTGGCTGAGAGTATAGATGCAATAGCTACCATCAAGTGGGCAAATGAAGAACTCAAAATTCGTTGATTGTAACACATGATCTTACAAAGATACTTGCTGATTGTGACGTACCATGTTTCAGTTTGAAGCTGGCTAACCTTTATTTAGAAATGTAGGAATTAACTATAGATCCTATTATAGTGTTCTTAGTTAGTGGCAGGTCCACCCACTAAAGCCCAGTAAACAGGGGTCCATAATTAAGAGAAAACATAAAAATTGACCTAATTTTTTAAGCCCAGGTCCTTACACGTGCGGGATAACTAATGCGAAATTTAAAAATACCACAAATAACCCTCCCTATTTAACAGGGATTATAAGCACGAGAAGAACATTAACCTTTCATATTCGTTTTCTTCTTCTCTTTCTTCTCACTGCTGCTGCAAATGGATTTTGTACAGATCCAAAAAAAATTCTTCAATCTTTCTCGTTTCTATCAAATCAATGTTATTTTAGGGTTTCACGATCGAATCGTTGTTGTGTTTGATTACGCTTTTCTATCTCCATGTTTGATTTGTTGATTATTTACCAGATCTAGATGAATAATCATATTTTTTGTTCATTTCATTGTTAGATTTACTTATACCACTTCCATTTTGTTGGTTTTAGATGTGTTTCAGTTTGTTTTTGTATATGAAGCAACAGTACGTATATCCCGTACTGACAGAAACTCAATTTATTAAATCATCTTTTTTGATTATTTTGTTCGTTTTTCTTCATTTGATTTTTTTTTTCGATTGTATTATGAAGATCAAATCGATTTTCATGATGCTATTATGTTTTTAGGTTTGATACAGTTTGCTTTTGTGTATGAATTGACAGTACGTATACGACGTACTGATATAAAATTCTTATGATTCGGTTATATTCAAATTTTTGCCATTTTTTTTGGTTCGATCTATGAGTACGTATGTGTAGTACTGAAATATGTGCTTTGATTCGGTTATATTCAGAGTTTTTCCATTGTTTTTGGGTTCGATCCATGAGTACGTATGTGTAATACTGAAGTATGTGCTTTGATTCGGTTATATTCAAAAGTTTTTGGGTTCGATCCATGAGTAAGTATGTGTAATACTGAAATATGTGCTTTGATTCGTTTATATTTCTGAGTTTTGCTATTGTTTTTGGGTTTGATCCATGAGTACGTATGTGTAATACCGAAGTATGTGCTTTGATTCAGTTATATGCATGGATTCATCACTTCTTCTTGACATGCAATTGATTTTTTAGTTCATGAATATGCAGTACATATATGACGTACTGTTACAAACTTCTCTCTTACATCAAATAATTTTGACAGAAGCCATTCTGGTTTTTCCTTTTCATGGTATTCCAGTGCATGTATAATGAACTGGAATACTAAATAAGTTAGATATGAAATTGTTGTATTAGCTTGGATTCAAGATTATGTCCACATAGCCAATCCTTAAGTTAAGGATTTAGTTGCAACAAAGCTAATCATTTCTTATTTCAGGTTCAAAGTGATCATTTTGATGAGTTTTTCGCCCCTGAGTTGGACAAACATGGTTATCAAGCTCTCTACAAGAAGAAGACAACAGAGGTTTGCTTGCGGACATTTTTGATTTAATGGTCATAAACTCCAGATATTCAGTTTGTGATAATGAATCTGTTCACTGTAGGTTTACACCGGGACTTATACTATCGATGGTTGTGCAACATTTTTCCGAAGGGACAGATTTTCCCATGTGAAGAAATACGAGGTTTGGAGATGACAGACTTTCTTTTGAATTATTGTTACTTTGTTGGTTCACATGTTAAACAGTTTACTTTTGTATGTAGGTCGAATTCAACAAGGCTGCTCAGTCACTGACAGATGTTGTGGTCCCAATCACTCAGAAGAAAGCTGCTTTGTCTCGACTTCTTAAGGTGATTTTTCTTCTTTGGGAGTCTCTTATGCAGTTAGTTGGTGCTAAGATTCTTTCCCAGAATCTTACTCCCTGTATTATTCTATTTGTCCATTCAATTTTGTATAGGATAATGTTGCGCTAATAGCGGTTCTGGAAGCAAAATTTAGCAACCACGGAGCCGATACTCCTGGAAAGCGGCAGCTTCTTTTGTGTGGTAAGAGAATTGAAATGTTGTCTGTTACATTTTCATTTGTGCAAAGCATCCTAATATGTTGCTCTAGTTTGCTATGTATCACTCGATCCTTGATAATCACTTTCAGGGTTTGCTGTAGATATTCAGTAGCTTCTTATGGCCATTAATTTTGTTGGTTAGTTTTTTAGTGGTTATGTCACCCTGTTCAATCATGCAAAACTGTACCTCTTTTGTATTAAAGAAATACTAGAGATTAATGGTATGATCCTACAATATATGTGATGTAAAACGTTTTCTAATTTATTTATCATTGATTCTAACAAACATGTACTTTTCCTGTAAGCAGTTCAACAGATACATACTCGAATTCGTAAGCAGCAGATATATACTCGAATTTGTAAGCAGTTTAGCGGATACGTGTTCTATTTGTAAGCAGCGCGACAGATATGTACTCAGATTTGTAAGTAGTGTAGCAGATATGTACTCGAATTTATAAGCAGTGTAGCAGATATGTACTCGAATTTATAATCAGTGTAACAGATATGTACTCAATATAATGAATGTGTAAACACACACGTTTGGTAACAATGGGTATTATGGTCATTTCCATGTTTTAATTTGTTTTAATTAATTTTGGACCTCTAAATAAAAAAAAAAATCCGGTTGGACCCTACTATAACTAACTTTGTGGGCTTAGGACCAAACAGCAAAATTTCCGTTAGAAATTCCGAATGTTGTGGAACAAAATTTCGTCAAGATCCATTTTATATAAATTGCCAACTGGTCAGCACTTTAATGTCGAGGATCTCACATATGGATTAAAATTATCCATGTTATATGAGATTGTTGACTAGGAAAAATGTTATGCGTACCTTACCCACAAACCATCGCCTGTCGTAGTAGAAAACATATCAACTCAAAAACCAATTAATAAGTTGTCAAATTGTTTTGACCCATCCATAAACTCAACAGAAAATGTGGAATTGCAGGTATATGGTTCATTTTAAAGGTCTCCTACAAACTATTAGATCTTTCAACACAGCGAGGTAAACTTAAAAATGACGCATTCTGCAATTCAATAGCAAAGCAATAATTCGACCAAGATCACAACTATCATGCAGTAAGGGTAGTGTCGGGCCTGGATGTAGTCGTGTTCTCAGAGTTCACAGGTTTTGTAATGACCCGTCCCTCCACCGATATTGTCCCCACTTACCCATTGCGGTCATCCGGCAGTGTCTGGTTTTCAATGGGCATTGCTGAGGTCATCCAACAACAACTTTCCGGGAGGTCACCTATCCCTGGATTTCTTCCGCCTGAGCACGCTTAACTGCAGAGTTTTCTGCCAACTCTGGAACCAATTGTGCTGAAAAGGCCTCGGTGTTAGGGAAGGACAAACCATAACTTATATTCCGTTCGGCCAACCACTGCCAAATATCGGGGTATTAGAATACCACCACCTTAAATTGGATCCGTCCTCGGCTCCGGAATATATATACAATCCCAGATCTCCGACGTTTCCTTCCCCTCATGAGAAGCACATGGACCAACCCCATCCAGCGTACCTTCCCAACCTCGGCAGGTGAACCATCCTCGGCTCTGATACCATTTGTAATGCCCCGTCCTTCCAACGATACTGTCCCCACTTAGCCACTGCGGTCATCCGGCAGTGTGGGGTTTTCAACGGGCATCGCTGCGGTCATCCAGCAACAACTTCCCTGGTCGCCCATCCCTGGATTTCTCCCTCCCGAGCACGGTTAACTGCAGAGTTTTCTGCCAACTCTGGAACCAATTGTGCTGAAAAGACCTCGATGTTCGGGAAGGAAAAACCATTACTTATACTCCATTCGGCCAACTAATGCCGAATATCGGGGTATTAGAGGTTTGCATTCGCATGGTTAAATCAAAGTTAGTAATGTTGGCAGTACTAACTCCCTAAACGCTTGCGAAAAGATGAAGATTAATATATTTGTGTAATTTAGTAGAGGTCAAAGTTCGTGAATATACATACTGATTTCTTGACAATCTCCTTATCAAAAAAAAAAAAAAAAGTTCTTGACAAACGGTTAGCTTATTTTAGGCACCGACATTACTTTTAGCCCGAGGTTATATTAGAGAGGGTTGGCCTTGGCCCAGTTATATAAAGATCTTCTATGACAACGAATGCAAGTACTTTTCACTTCCTGAACTTTGTCGCCGGAATCCGGTGATTCATCGTTTCTCTAGGTGATCCCTCAACTTAAGGTAGAAATCATGTTTTGGTGATTTACAATTACCTACATACATAAACGTTATTACTTACTGCCACATAACGATAAAACACAATGTCTTCGTGGAGTCTCTAAATCGACATTAAAGGACGTCTGTGTAATTTGGGAACAAATCAAATCCCGGGCCGTTACGACACGGGTCATACACTAGTATCTAATAAAATCGAAAGTTTTTATATGTTTGGACATACATTTTATTTGTTGCAACATTTTCGTTCATAAAAATAGAAATTGATTGTCTTTCTCGCGTGATGTTTTTCTATATAGAATTAACAGTATCACGAAGAATAAGGATAATAAATTTTAATTATAACTTTACATTTTTGGTTAACTCATTTATTTTTCAGTTTATTTTTGTCAATAAAAAAAAATATTGCATATCAAAAGATCACTAACCTAGAAACCCCGCCATAATTAATTTATTTAATTTCCATTTTATTTTTAATTATTGTATGAACTAATTTTTTTTTTAAATAATAATAATAATAATAAATTTTTTATTATTATACAAAGCTTTTGGTTGGTAACCTAGCAACAAGCTGGGTTCCAACACCTTTTTGAATAGGAACGCCTAATCTATGAAAAATAAAGCTACCAAAACCACTACTAGCGTCGTTACTAACTAAACAATTCTTCAGACGCTTGAAAAAACACAAAGTATCCTCACCCAACTCTCCTAGAGTAGAGAAAGCCAAAACACTCAATCCATGGCCATGTGAAATACACTCGTCCAAGTACTTAGAGTGTTTACGTGAAACCGCATTAGATATAGCTTTCCCTGAGACGAAAGAGCGAATTCCATCACCTGTGAAGGGCGAAACACATGTGACATCCATACAAACATCCTTTCCGTCTACCCAGTTAAGCACAAGAATATCAGCAGGTTTCAGTTCTTTGTCATCATTCGTCAGAAATCCCAAAGAAACTTCCTTACGAGCAGGCACACTAGCTTTGAAGCAAATGTCGACGACTACATCACGAAAAATATCATGTCGAAACTTGGGGCCTATATCCTTAGCACAATGAAGTGCATGATCACCAAAGATGTCCATGGTTTTATTACAACTTGGGCACAAGCCATTCTCAACAAACAATGGGATACCAAGACGATAGCAAAGTACAACTCTAAAATGTCTAGGTCCAAGGCACTGATTAAGCCCACTGATGGGTACAGCCAATAAATAATCTTGTGCATGCTTGATACGGTTGCACTGCCACAGGATGGAATCTCTTGCGGACATAGAAAATTGGTCTGGGATTTGCTTCTTAACTGCATCAAAATAAGTGACTGCCAGGGAGTGCATGGACGGGGGGGGCAGTATCATCGACACAGTATGTAGAAGGAAAGCCACATACCTGAGCAAAATTCTGTAGTGCAAACTGATAAGCAGAGCCTTTTTCAGTTGAGAATGAATTACCAAGGATCACCTTTTGTACCGAAGTAGTCTGACACTGAGAAGCAAGGTAACAATAGGCGCTAGTGTCAGCCATGGTGTAAATGCCAAGTCCACCATCTTTGATGGGCAAGGTAGATAGTCGCTGCTGTAGAGGACCAAACCCCGCACCATCACCAGTGATGAGAAGTCTCAAGTACTTAAGTAAGTGATCATCAAAAAGGCAGTGGCAGATTGTAAGGCTGCAGGATTGGTAGTACGCATTGCAAAATACAATGTAGAAACTCCAGTGCAATTGCGAAGTAATAGCATCTCACTTTGAGGGTCTTTGAGTTTCTTGATAGCAGGCATCAATTGAACAGTCTTATTCACCCTGCTCAACATCATATCACTGATAAAGTTCAAATCCAGACTCACCGGTCCACCCAATAGTTTAACACCATTAGAAGGTCTACCAATATCAGCGGGGAAAACTCCGTCAGTTGTGCTTCTGGGGTCAGTAGAAGGCCAAAAGACTTCGTTTTTCTTTACATTAAGATGTAAATCCCTGCGTGGTCCTTCCGTTTCTATTATGCTCAGAGTCTTAGCTACCTCTAATGTATCACCAATAATTGTACCATCATCCAAGTACCAAGCGTGCAAGTCGAGTTTGCATTGAGAAGCAATAGTCTTCACTAGGGGGTGAAGTGTCAATGCAAAGAGCAAAGGACCGAGGGGGTCACCTTGCTGAACTCCAAGTGCAGAAGACAAAATATAATGGTCATAGTAGAATTTGGCAGGCCTCGAGTAAAAATTTGTGAAAAATTTAAGAAAAATAATATGATTTTTTTATTGTCTAAAGTTACAAAATTTCCTAATTTTGGATAAAAAAATATATTAGTACATTATTCTCATATCACCAATTTTAGTTGCTGCAGATATTTTTGTATAGAAAATATATTGCATATCAAAACATCACTAACTTAGAAATCATCCATATAATTAATTTATTTATTTCCTATTTTAGACGTATTTTATTTTTAAGTATTGTATGAACAAAATTTAAGAAAAATAATATAATTTTTTTTTATTGCTTGATTATTGTATGCTTGTTTGTATTGTGGTTCGATTTAGCTTTCAATTCTTGCTTTAACAGTTATGTATTATTTCACTGTTGGACAGGATCACTAAAAAATTCATTCGCAAGAAAGCCACAACGACGGATTCAAAGGTTAGTACCTGCGACCATCTTGATTAATTTTTTTTCTTCCATTTATGATCATAAGTGTAGTCTTCTTCATTAAATGAAGATTTAATCAAGAGATTATTTTCTAGTTTTAATTGTTTAAATAGAGTTGTAATTAGTAAAAGAATGGTTACAAGAATTGTAAGCGGACATCGGACATTTTTCTTCACTTTTTTTTTATTCATTAGTTATGCAACCCGATTATGCGATTGATGCATGATTGATTATTATTTTTTACTGTGAAATGTGATTGTTTCTTGATTTAATGTATTTTTTCCAACATTTTAATAGCTTTAGGCAACAAAAAATATTTTTCCATTAAAAAATATCTCATAGGATCAGAATATATTTTCCACTTTTCCATCAGGCCACGTTAAATAAATTTCATTTAAATTTTTTTTGGTAGGATCAGAATCAATCAGAAGTTCTGGTTAACCACATCGCTCAAAAAACTCTGTTTTCATATAAAAAAAATATTACTCATTTTTCCGTTCCGGTTAACCACATCGCTTAAAAAAATTCTGTTTTTATATAAAAAAAATATTACTCATTTTCCAGTTCGTATGACCGGTGAGTATGGGAATAAAAAAATTCTGTTTTTATATAAAAAAAATATTACTCATTTTCCCGTTCGTATGACCGGTGAGTATGGGAATAGTAATTGAGATCACATTGGTTCACCTTCAGATGGTCGGTAATGGCTCCAATTACTATGCACATCATGTCATGTCATAGTACCGATAATGTCCATTTTAAAATTCGGGTCGGTATTCATTATATTGGTCTTTATAATACAAGCTTGTAATGATACCAGCGACATTCCCTGTGCACATGCCAATGGATAAATGAAACTACAACGAAGTAAATTACCGACTGTTTATGCATGATTTTCTCCTAGCTAAAAAATACTAATCCTAATTTATTGTTCTACACTTCTACTAGAAATGCATTAAATTTTCTTAGTTTGAGAAGTTGGTATAAGAAAAACCTACCAAGACAAGAAAAGATTCAAAGAAAACTGAACTTTAAATTAAGCATTCAAAAAGTAGCATCTACAGCTCTAAATCATAACAGTTCGGCGGACAGGAACCTGCCTTTCTTTTGTTTTTTATTATTACTCAAAACCAAAGTGCTTCCCTAATTCTCCCACCATATAAAATGATGAGGTTAATCAACTCTCACACAGAACTAAAAGGAAATGGAGAGCATCTAAGCAAGGCATGAGTACGCCAAAGCCTTTTCCTCACTGAGTTCCTCTGCTGTTTTGTTCAATTTGTTCCTTGAGAAGTCATCGATTGAAAGTCCTGTTACCAAGTAACAGATAAACGGGAAAATGATAAGCTACATGTCTAGGTTCAACAGACTCTCAGATTCAGATTCAATCTTCTTTTTCTTTTAAGCATTTTAATTGAGACAAAAAAGAATAAATAAATGATGGAAATAAAGCATACCTTGTACAATTGACCATTCTCCATTTTTGCAAGTCACGGGGAAAGAATAGATGAGCCCAGCAGGTACATCGTATGACCCGTCAGAGTACACTCCCATTGAAACCCAAGTGCCCTGAAATCCCCCATGGAGAAAAAGAGTATGAGCAAAGTTCACATTTACAATTCTGATTATGGAAAATGGGTCTATAAAATAGTTACCTCTGGAGTTCCAACAACCCAATCACGAATGTGATCACAAGCAGAACTTGCAGCAGATAAGGCACTTGAGAACTTTCTTGCTTTGATAATTGCAGCACCACGTTGTTGAACAGTGCTGATAAATTCTCCATTCAACCTTCAAAGATAAAAATATATGTATTAAGCCAAAGTTGTCCAGCAAATTAAAAATGCAAGTTTGCTTAATTAAAAAAAAAAGTCTAGTAAAATGTCTGCATACCATGCATCATCAGCAACAAGCTCCCTAACAGCCTTTTCTCCAGCTGATGTTTTGACAGTTGCATGGGTAACATCTGGGTACTGAGTAGAAGAGTGGTTTCCCCAAATGATAACATTCTTAACATCACTGACTTGGACACTCAATCTCTCTGAGACTTGACCAAGAGCCCTGTTGTGATCTAAACGGGTAAGGCAAGTAATGTTTTTCTCAGGGATGGATGGAGCAAACTCTTTAAGGATCAACGCGTTGGTGTTTGCAGGGTTGGCAACAACTAGTACCTGCATAAACAATAAGCAAAAATGTCCTTAGCGCACTAATCTAACCATATCTTTTTATTATTGATTTGAAAAAAGTCGAACCTTGCAGTTAGCAGCTGCATGTGCTTCCAGGGCAGATGCTTGGGACTTGTAGATAGAAACATTTCTGGACATCACATCTTTTCTCTCCATTCCTTCTTTCCTGGGGAATCCACCAACCATGACTGCGATGTTGACCCCCTTACATGCCTCCACAACATCAGTTGTAGCAACAACACCTGATCGAAGCAAAAAGTTTAGTTATTTCTATCTTAATGAAAAAGGGAGAACAAATTATGTATCTCAATCAACTATTCATGTGAAATTTCAAAAACATCACTTTGAACAAAAAAGAAAGAAAAATGAGTATCTACCTTTAAGAAGAGGAAAAGCAGCATCAACCAGCTCCATTTTAACTCCATTCAAAGCCTCTGCTGCTGGTGGAATGTCAAGCATATGCAAGATAACAGGCTGATCAGCACCCAACATCACTCCCCTAGCAATCATGGGTACGAGAGCATACCCGATCTGTCCTGCAAATTCGACCAATCGCAAAAGAAGAATAGAGTAAAGATTAGACCATGTTCAGTCCGTTTCTTTTTTAATCATACCCAACTGATTAACAAGCACCTATATGAAATACTCTTGACATAGGGGGATTAAAAAATCTTACATAGGAAAACATAAATGCACAATCCGTATTATTCACGAGGCTATATAGAAAAACTCACAGACAATACTGACCATAACTTTGCCAGACAAAACTTCCTTAAGAATTTAAGTGTTTCAGAGAATCTTTATAACATAGATTTGATACATTAACAAGACAGTTCACAAGACCCCGCTACTAGGATGCCCAATGGACATCTGATGATGTAATTTGATGTGATAAACAACATAATTATATGCATTAGATAACCTAAAGTGGTGGCAAAATAGAGATCTTTGCAAAAATTCACTAAAAGGAAAAAGAACACATAACAAATGCAATTGGAAAAATCCTCTTGCAGAGAGGAATATAAAGGTCAAAACATAACCTCCAGCATATATGAGGTGAAGTCAGACCAACATATATAGAAGCAGGTAAAACGACATACTAAAATGCGAAGGAAAAAAATGCGAAGGAAAAAAATGCCCTCTATATGACATGGAATCCATGGTAATGTAAATGGTGGTACAAGAACTAGATTGAAGTAGTGCAGACAAAAAAAAAATATTAAATAACCATTTGGATAATAAGAAACTCTCAAGTGTTAGTGCTGAAAATGAACACTTGTGACAAACGCGGAAAACAAACAGTTGTGACAAATGCAGATAACAAACAAACAATAAAAACTAATCACAACAATACAATCCATATCCAACAATTTCTTATGTATTCCAATGAAGAACATTTATAAAGCTTCGTTCGTGCATAACTCGTGAGAATTCTTGACAACACTGACGTAATGGCAAAATCAGAATAGAATTTTTTTTTAAACACACAAAAAACCAGATCAAAATAACTAAAAATGCTCAGATCAAAATACACTCATAATCCATGTAAGTAAACAATGATATCTACAATGCTTTATTACAACGATACAATTACAGTAAATGCGTGGTATAATTTGACATAACCAATCAAAGATCAGAAAACGTTACATCAAGCTTTTTAGGTTTTTCAATATAAATCATCACCTCCGAATCTAATCTTCTAAACACTTCTAATTTTCATTTCCAAACAATCGAAAACTAAAATCCAACTGGATCACATAGATCACTTTAATTAATTTACTAAAATTAGATTAGTTGACTAAACACTGAAAATAAGTCCAGATCTTGATTAGCAGCAGAAATATAAAGAAAAGAAAAAGAACTAGATAAAAATTCAGAAAGTGATCGTTTTTTAACAAACCTGCAGCACCAGTAACAAGAACACGAACTGGATCTTTAGCCATTGAGATTAGATTTAATTGACTAGAGATCAACCCTAAAAGTGGAATTGAAGAAAGAAAATGTATTTCGGATAGATCGACAGAAGAAGAGAGAATTGTTAGTACTCTTATATAGAAGAGAGTACTTAAAAGGACTTGGTGTTTTAATACGCTGGGTGCGTATTAACGCCCTTGCCACAAGTTAAGTTATTGTACTTTTATGTCAAAGTTTGTCGGACCACGCCTTAGGAGTGCACCTGTTGGATTGGTCGATTAGGATTCTTATCTAGCTCAAGGTAATCGCACGGTTGGATTTAGTGACTTATCAACCTGGTACATCAGAATGTGAGTTAAGTCCCCGAGGATGATAAGGTATGTCATCGTCCATGGTAATTCACGTCAGAGTTTAGCTGAATATGCACGACTTTTCACGAAAAGCAACGGTTTCGATTGGTTATAATTCAGAATCCAGATCATCAATTCCGGATTTCGGATCGTTAATCTACCCGAATTTTGATACCCAAGTATATACCCAACTCATGTGACATGCCAAGGGGTGACCTAACTCAAACTTTTGCAAAAAGGGAAAATTATGCTCAGGCCCCATCCATGGGTAACCCATAATATGAGGCCCTTAATTAAAAAAAATTTAAATCTAGGCCCCAAGTTATTAAAAGACCTTGATACCCTTATGCATATTGTCAAGCCCATACTTAAATAAAATTTAAATCTACGCCCAAAATTATTAAATCTAGGTCCGAAATTATTAAAGTACAGTGTGAATGTGTAAACAGAAGTTACACATGCATATGGCATGTGTAACCAGAAGTTACACATTCTTATGACATGTGTAATGCAAAGTTACACTTGTATATATATGCAAAAAATATACATCAAAAAGAAAACACAAAAAAATATAATTATTACTTTAATATTCATTTACAATAATTTCTTAACATATGTAACTAGAAGTTACACACGCATATGTAATGTAATTGAGAGTTACATATGTGTCTATGTAGTGTAATTGAGAGTTACACATGCATCTGACTTGTGTATTCATCGTCAACTATAGTTCCTGCGAGACCATTACCACGTTTAAGCAATTAGCTTTTATAAAATTATCTGAAACCTGAAATATAATAACAAGCAATCAGTATTTATAATATTAAAATGAAAAATACATACAACAATGTATATTCAGTTTCACAAGCATGTGACTAGTGTAGCTAGCAGTTACACATGCATCTGAATTGTGTAACTCAGAGTTACACATGCATATAACATGTGTAAATTAGGAGTTACACATTCATATTAGTATGTGTACCCAAAATCAGTATGTGTAAGTAAAAGTTACACATCTAATTAGCATGTGTAGCTAGAAATTACACATCTATTTAGCTTGTCTAACTAGAAGTTACACATCCACTTAGTTTGTGTACCTAGAAGGTAAGCAACAATTATCCTATCTATGTGGCTTGTGTAACTAGAAGTTACACATCCACTTAGTTTCTTATAATATCCCTTTTCATAAGAACCTTCAATATATAGAACATAAACTTTATATCCCAGATCCTGCTAGTTACTGCTAGATCATCATCCAAACTGAATGATGGCCCTTTAATGAGAACAAGCTGGCCATAAAGCAACTTCCAACCAATGTTATCTAGTCATTCCAATATGCATGATATACCTTTTCATAAGAACCTGCAAATATAGAACATAAACTTTATATCCTAGGATGCGTAACTAGCAGTTACACATCCTGCTAGTTACAGGTTTCAGATACATCCATATGCCAACATATATGGATACCTAGAAATGTGAAAATCACAATCAAATTTATGAGTCATGTTTACCTGAAGCTCACTCGACAACACCATCCTCATCTGCTTAACCACTTTTGTGGTATCAATATCGGCTCCATCACTCCCTGCAATCCATACATACACGTAAACAATGTATAGAGTCATTAAGAACCTTATTTTTCTGAAACTTCATTTGGTCAATATTGTCCTAGCAATTGAAAATAGAAACACTAAAGATATAGTTTGATTCATGTCTTAGAAATTGAAACTTATATTCATGGACAAGCATTATAAGATTATATTGAATTAAATTATCTTTTGCGAAGGTACAAAAATGTAGATTAACTTTAAGGTAATGAGAATCACATAACATGTAGCTTATCTGTTTGAGCAAGATTGTTACTGAAATTTGAAACATCCTAAAAACATGTGTAACTATAAGATACACATTCTAGAAAGCATGTGTAACTAGTAGATACACATGCTTATAGCAGCACAATTTCATCAAAAATATTTTAAAATTTTTAGAAAGCATGTGTAACTAGTAGATACCAAACCAAGACAAACCAATATTGGAAGCTTCCATGTCCCATGTTCCATGCAACTCACAACAGCCATGGCAACCTGAAAAATACAAACATACAATAAAAATATCAAAAATTATACGAAAAATATATCCGATGAAGCAAGCTAAACATAAAATGAGCCATCAACGTATTCAATAGGAGAAATATATCATATGCGAAAAGCAATAGATACAATGTGTCTTAAAGATACAAATGCTACAACTTTTTACAAATACACATGCAACAGGATATGTATGTGTAACTTCAAGTTACACATGCTAAATATACAACAGGATATATATGTGTAACTTGAAGTTACACATACTGTAAAAAAAAACAGCATGTCTACATCATCAATTTGAAGTTGTTCTTCTGAAACAACATTGTTTCTTTATCCTCTTCCCAGTATCAAACAAAAAATTCACAACAATTCACAAAAAACAACAGAAAAATAAAATTCCATGCTAAAAATACAACATGATACATATGTTCCACATACTGTATAACAAAAAACAGCATGTCTACATCATCAATTTGAAGTTGTTCTTCTGCAACAACATTGTTTCTTCATTCTCTTCTCAGTATCAAACAAAAAACAACAGAAAGATATATAAACAAATTCCATGCTAAATATACAACATGATATATATGTGTAACCTCATCTTACACATACCGTATAAAAAAAGCATGTCTACATCATCAATTTGAAGTTGTTCTTCTGAAACAACATTGTTTCTTCATCCTCTTCTCAGTATCAAATAAAAAACTCACAACAAATTCACAAAAACAATAAACAACAGAAAAATACAAATTTCATGCTAAAAATACAACAGGATATATATGTGTAACCTCAAGTTACACATACTGTAACAAAAAATAGCATATCTACATCAATTTGAAGTTGTCCTTCTGAAACAAAATTGTTTCTTTATCCTCCTCTCAGTATCAACAAAATATAAACAACAAATTCACAAAAAATTCTCGGATCGGACATGCAAGAACAACTAATAATCGGAAAAAAAATGAAAAAAGTTTTGAAATCAAGCCAAATAAAATTCGTACCTAGATTTGTTGTTTTCCTTCTTCTGAAACAATATTATTTCTCTTCTTGTTCTCAGTATCAACCAAATCTTGTTCTAAGTATCAACCAAATCAAAAAATATAAAAACAAAATAAGAAAGATCCAAATCATAAAAATCGAAATCAATGGAATTCAAGACTAGATCGAAAATACACTATGTTGATTTCTCTATTCCAACCTGTCTTCTTCCTCTTCTCAGACTCAAAAAAATCCAATAAAAAAAACAATAATCAGTAGAAAATCGAAATTAAAAAATAGATCAGAAAAATTAGTGAATCAAACCTATTTTATACAAACAGAAAATAAAAATTGATACAAACCTATTTGTTGTTTTTCAATGCAGCGTCTTCCTCTCGTCAGATCTGAAAACAACTGAATCAATTCAACGATTTTCTGGGAAATACATGTTGTTCTTCCTCTCATCTTCAATACAGCGAATCAAAAATCAACGCACTTGTTTGTTGTTCTTCAATGCAACGATTTTGTGAAGAAACAATTCGAATTCGGAAAATTTGATATCATGAAGAGAAAATCTAGTGAAAGGAAGATGCAGATACAATTTTTCCATGAGAGAGAAAGTGAAACAAGAAATGAATCTGGAAATGAAACTCATAGCCTATTTCATTAGGTATATATAGTAAAGGGTATTTTTCGTATTACGAATTTCTTCCAAACCCTAAACTTTATTACCAAGCCCTGGAAATTAAAGTTATGGACCTAGAAATATCAAAAAGTTTAATTATGGAGTTTAAAGTAATGAATCCATTTGATGGGGCTTCAAAATATAGAACCCATTTAGTTGGATGATTCTAGTATTTTTCACTTGCAAGAACACGTTTGTTGGAATTTTATTCGGGAAAATTATCGTTTGGTCTTTTTTAGGTGGTCCCAAGATTATTTGGTCCAGTGGAAAAAGGCGTTTTATGTTTGGTCCATAATTATTTGAAAATATAAAATGGATAAAAATATCTTTTCGTACTATTTTAGCATTAATTTTCGTACTTTTTTTACTTTCATAATTATTTGAATTCATGGTTTCTGATGAACTTCCTACTTATTTTCTTGTAGGAGTTCATTTTGTTTGATAACCTATCATGTGTTTGGTAATGTTTTTTATCGATTCGAGTTCATTCTTAAAATGAACACACAACAAAAAATTCATTATTACGAACAAAATGTTGAAACATCGACAAGGTGGAGATTACTAGATAAGTGTCGGTGTATTGGAAGGTTCTGGAAAATTTTGGAGCATACTAGAAATCCTTAGTGTCCAGCGTTTTACAAAATGGTCACACTGTCCTTAATTGTTTTATAAATTGATCATATTTTAAATTAGTGATTACAAACTGGTATTTCTCCATCCGACACACAGAAGTTGAAAAAAACGGTAAACTATCTGCCTAATATAGCCCTAAGTCTCTTGTAACCGTGGTAGTTGAACCATGGTTAACATACGTCTATGTGGCAGATCTATGCATCCGTGGCACTGACACGCCACCTGATAGCTTGAAGACGTGGCAATCCACCTGGCTCTGTTACACATGGCATTTTCTATGTGGTTGAAAATGTGACCGTTCCCAACGGCTTGATATGCCTTTCCCTTCAATATAAAACCACACACACCTGCAGACAGAATTAACACTCATTCATTATCATTCACAATCCTCATATACTAACATGTTTAGAATGGGTGGTGGCAAGATGGGAGAATATTGCAGCAGCAGTTCAGGGGAGACTTCAAGTAGCAAGTACAAGATCAGCAACATCAAAAACTATTGTTTTATGTGTGAGAAAGGTATGCATGAGGCAATAGACTGTCCATGGATATATTCTAGATGCAAAATGGTACCTTGCAATGGTTTGAGGAAGCTGTTGAAAGCCCAAACTGATGATCATCCTGGTGAGAAGTTCTTCAGCTGCTCCATATGCCCATACTTTGAGTGGTTTGCAGATGCTACAACACCTGGAAAAGCAATGTAAATTCAGCTTCCATCTCCACTTTCTTGCTTTGCTTGTGGCGACAAAAGCCATACAAAAATCAACTGTCCATGGGCTAATCAACCCTGCAAAAAGAAGAAATGTAAGGGCACAGTAACATTAAAAATATGTAATAATGAACATAACTCTGGAATAACTTACCTCAAATGTACCAATTGTTTGGAGTTTCAATGGCTTTCTGATGCTCTTTTCCATGAAACCAAAGCTACAACCCTAAAAATGGCAGAACTATGCAAGCAGATAGGCAATCTGAGTATGTAAAATGTAATCAGTGGCAATGACCCATGAACAATCAATAAAGACAGAAAAATTAACTTAATTACATATATTACCCATTAATAATTAATATAAGTTTGTTTGAGTTAAGTTACTGCAAACAGATGCAGTGAAATCCATTCAAACATCCATTGAAACAACAAGAAAAAAAATAAGGTAGTTAAACTGAGCTAAACCCAACACAACATCATTGAGTAGCAGAGAAGGTGACCTTCTTTGTCTTTGGTTTAGGGACTGTGAATGTTTGAGAAAGAGTCTGAGACAACCCAACAGCACCACTAATGGTCTGTCTCAATGTATGTTGTACAGATCTACCACCAGACCTACCTCCCCTAGATCCTCTCCACCCTCTTGAACCCCTTCCACCTCTAGATCCATAAGATGCAGTGGTAGGCTGAGAAGATGATGCAGTTGTTGGCTGAGAAGATGATCCAGTGCTAGGCTGAGAAGATGATGCAGTGGTAGGCTAAAAAGATGATGCAGATCCTTTTGCTCTTCCCCTCTTACTTGCCCTTCTACTGGTATTAAGCTCTGCAGGATCTGGGTAAGTAGTCTTGTGACTTCCTCCTTCCACCATGGTTCTTTGTCTTTTTGTTTTTGGATTGGATCCAACTGGTGCACCAGCACATGTCCTCCTGTTGTGACCAGGCATCTTGCATATCTTACAAGTTCTGACCACCTTCTCACTGTGAGGTTCATCATGTGCTCTCTTCCTTTTCTTGCAAATCCTCCCTGGTTTCCTCATATCTATGGGTGGGTTGATTTCTACCAATGGCTGCAAAATAAAATGAGAAGGAAGATAAGTATCTATAAGTAAAGTATATATGAAACAAAATGAAAACCCTAAACTTAAAATATTGTTTTCCAAAAAGCAGAAGATTGCCTACAATAATATTGTTAAATGACATCAAAATACATTAAAGGACAAAGGGAAAAAGGAAAAAATGTGAAAAGTTAAAAAAGAAACATCATACCTCATGCCACTCTTCTTTTCCAATCAATAACCCCATCTCAGGTGCATAAATTTCCTTGTAAGATTCCACATGATAGTACTTGCTGCAATAACTGCATAAATAACCAGAGCAATAATAAGTGAGAAATAGGTAACCATTACAACTAACAACCCAAAAATAAATGCACAACAACTAAAACAGATGCATTAAACCAGTGCAATAATAAGTGTAGTAGGTTAGAAATCTCACTCTGCCCAATTGATTCTCATGTCTATGAGCACACACACTGCATGTTGACATACAAAGCCTCTAAGTTGCCATTGAAAACAAGAACAAGTCTTCTCAACCACATCAACTTGAAATATAGCATTGGTCTTTGAAGTCACTTCATATAACTTATCAATAATAGCTCCATTAACCCTGAATGCTCCACAACATTTATGCATCTCATCAATCAAGTCTTGAGAAGTTGGCACCAACTTACCATCTTCCCAATTTGCACTCACATTTCTTCTTTTATACATAGTACCCATAACTAGCTGGCCATACATCATTCCAAGGGTACAAATAGGCTTGTCTCTCATGGGTTTAGCCAAGTTGTTAAAGGACTCTGAGAAATTGTTGTTAAGGTGCTCACAACATGCAGATGGGTCAAATAAATCCCTAAACCATTGTTCTGGTTTTTCCTTCATCATGTAAGCTGCAACAGCTGGTGGCAACTTGATCAGATCATCCATATTGGCCTACCATAAACAAGATTAATTAAATGCAAATACATAATTAACATGACTAAAAAGAACTGACAACAGTGAATTAGGAAGAAATATTACTTTCCAGTGTCTCTTCTTGTAGCATTTTGCAGCATTGTATACAAGGTAGTGCAACTTTGATCCTTTGAAGTGAGTCTTAAAGTTCTTGAACATATGGCTGGTTGTAAAATATCATTTCAGTTAGATTTCTTAAATATTAAATGTTTAAAGAATAACAAGGTTTCCTTTAAATAATAAAATATTGTAAGACTCACCGAAGGCAGTATCTTTTGAAATGTTCTTTGAAAACCTCATCCAATGACTCTTGGAGACCTTTTTGTCTGTCTGAGATAAAGGTTATCTTCCCAGCTGGATGGTCTTCAATAAGTGGCTTCAGCTCTTACATAAATAAGTGCCAGTTTTCACCACATTCATTCCTCACCACCTTTATGGCTAGAGTAACAATCCCATTTTGTCCATCTAAACCTGTAGCTGCCATTAGACATCCACCATGTTTTCCATTCAAGTGGCAGGTATCAAAACCAACGAATGGTCTACCACCATCCTTCCATCCTTGAATTGGTTCTGCAAATGCAATCATCATGGACTCAAAACATTTGTCCTCACTGAAACAAACATAATCATAAGACATAAGTTAGCATAGTATCTTATGTGGTTATACATAATACATAAGCAAATTATAGTACTGTTACTATAACAAATAAACTAACTTATTAAAGTTAGATTGAAACTCACCTTCCAAAAGAGTAATTTGCAACAGATACATGATTAGTTGCTTTTACCATGTCACAAAAGGCTGGAATCAGCTTATAAGATTCATCATAGCTCCCATTGAGTCTTTCTAAAGTCATAGTTCTTGCTCTCCAAGCAACATGATATGGAACATTGGTGTTGTGAGTAGTAAAAAATTGATCTTTCAGTGCATATGCCAGTGGCATTGCATCTCCTCTCTTTATCTTGTCATACAAATACTCAGCAACAAATTCTGCATTAGCTGCTCTATTACTGGTCTTCAGTTGAGTGATACATGTATGCTTTAAGTTGAACCTCCTCACAGTAAAAGTTGGTTCACCCCTGGTAACACTTGCCCAGATAAAGAACTTGCAGTCTTGAGATTTGTTGAACCTGCATATTACTTTAATCCTATCATTGTCATTGGGCTTAAGCTTGTACTGGAATCTCTTCTTAATGGAATAACCCCTTAGGTGCTTCTTGAAGTCATCTTTGTCCATAAACTGCATTCCCACAAACATTGTGTCAACATCAACCATGAGTAATGTATTCCCATCAGCATCAGGAAACAAATTTCCATTGTCATCTGCATCAATATCTGGACCATGTATTTGCTCAAACTGGTTGTACCATGGATTAGGTTTCTGATGAGTTGGCTCATTACCACACTCATTGGATCCTTGTACTTCTGTTACACCTACATACACATAAGGACTTGGTTTGTCAGTTCTTTCATATGGAAGCAAAACAGACTAATTCCATGATTAAAATAAAAAATACCAAAATAAAACCCAATAAGTTAGACAATTACCTTCAGAGCTTGAATTGTCCTCACCACTATTGTACTCCTCATTACCCACAGCACCGTAAGGAACAATTGATTTTCCTTTAGGATCCTCCTGCTCCACACCACTTGCTTGTACTTCATTGACTGCTTGCATATACTGTTTTGGATGTACAGAGTCAACCCAGTTGTGGTCCTTAAACTAATTGTTGACAAAGTCACAGTAAACACCAAGGCCCATTTCATCAGTATCAGAAACTGGATTAGTAGGATCATCATTGGGATGACAAACATCTTCAGCATCATTAGGTAGTTGAATGTTCTCATACTCCCTTTTCAGCTTGGATTGTTTCATCACTTAAAACAACATTCTCATAATCATCATCATCAACATTCACATACTCATCCACATTCTCAAATAACCTCTTGCTACTGACTTTACATCCAGTAACTGCATCAACAGATCTATTAATTATCCTTGGACTCCTTCTGACCTGATGTGGTGATGTAAAGCATGTTAACTTCTTCTTAGGTGTGGCAAACATCTCTGGATCAAGTCTGACTAGTGAACAAGCATAGTTAATGCATGTTACTGAACTGCTTGTAACCTTGGATGGAGTTGAGTCCCCCTTGTTTGATATCCCAGAAGATTCAGCACATCCATCACCAGGAGGCACAATCCTGTCACTAACATTGCACCACAAATTTTACATACCCTTCCTTATCAACAGCCTTATCCCACATCTCATACCAATGTGAATCATTAACCATATATTCTGGTTTATCATTACCAATCCAAGTCACTTCAACCTTCTAAT
This sequence comes from Papaver somniferum, assembly GCF_003573695.1. Classification (NCBI taxonomy): domain Eukaryota; kingdom Viridiplantae; phylum Streptophyta; class Magnoliopsida; order Ranunculales; family Papaveraceae; genus Papaver; species Papaver somniferum. The sequence continues at coordinate 180,827,362 of NC_039359.1, forward strand.
TTGGTGCTAACTTAAAAGAAGCATGAACTTTATCACAAAATCCCTTTAATCCACCAGAATTAACATCCACATTTTCAAAATACTGAACCTTATTTGTCCAAAACCATTCTACCCTAAAACTCCTAGTTGGGTACTTCACATACTTCCTGCACTAAATTGAACTGACAATTATTACCATTTACTAACATATAATCAAACCCTAACACAAATTTTATGAAGAAAATACCAAATCCCCAATTTTTTCATAAATTTAGGGTTTATCAGTAAAAATCAAAATTCAGAAAATCAGGGTTTCTGAATCGACTTGATAATCTAAAAAAGCAGTATAACGAGGAAGGGTATTTACCTGGCGATGTTTGTAAACATCTTGATGGTGAAAATTAACACTGATTATCTTCACAGTTCGATAACTGATGCTTCGCAACAATGTAAACTCGTATTTCGCTTCAAGACTCTAGTAGATCGAGATGAAGAGGAGAAGATATTGAATAAATATGTGAAGAAACAAATCGATCTGTAACTGGTTCATGGGATCACCATCATCTTCTCCATTTCTTCAGAGAACAAGCTATCGAACAGAGGCGGCAAGAAATGAGGTGGGAAATGGTAGCACAATCGTATTTGTGCTAGGGTTTTCTTTTGTTTTGATCCAACGTACCACATTTTTTAGAGATTTGTTAATCGATCCCACACGTGCAAATGCCACAGTTTAGGGGTATTTAGGTAACTTAACATCCTGACAAACGCCTGAAACGTGACATAACTCTGCCGTTACATGTCTAGTGAATGTTTTGCTAAAAGTTTGTAACAGTGGGATCGATTTGTAAACCGGATTAGCAAAGTGTGACTGTTTTTGTAAATACCCTTTCCTATTTTAGGTTGATTTCCATATCTAGATAGGTTACCTAAATAACAATAGGTTTCCTAGTTGGGTAGAGTTTCCTTTTCCAAGGAGAATACTTGGGAATCAAGTTTGTGACTCCTATATAAGGAGGTCTAGGCTATGTGTTTAGACATGGAATTCTCAATGGAAAATCAGTAGAGAATTAGAGAATACACAATGTAGTTCTCTAAGGTTTCTAGGGATTCCATCCCACCTCTTGGGGTGGAGTTTTTAGGAAAAGCGATGAACCATTCTCGGGTGTTGTAAGATACACTGTTGGTGTTGAAAGAGTACATCGATCTTTATAGTTTTGGGGAGATGTGGAAGACATCGTTTAGTGAAGATAAGATCGCCTTGTTCGTTGATGGTGAAAAATACATCGTTGGTGTTGGAAGTGACATCGTTTAGAAGGAGATCATCTCGGTTATATGAGATAAGTATTATCTTGTTTGGTTAGACATTATTCGGTAATATTGGAGCGTTTTGTTCAAGAAAATTATTTTAGGGTTTATGATCAATACAATGTTGGATCGTAGTTTGTTGATTGTTTCATCAATCGTTAAGTGTGCAATTCTCTATCTAGTGATCCATAATAATGAAGAAGTCGTAACCGTTTTGGTGGATGTATGCATATTGTCGAACCATGTTAAGTCTTGTGTACTTTACTTATTGCTTCTAATATGTATTTGCATCGTTTATCTTTCATTCTACGTCGATCCAAAGATTTAGTGTCTTGTGGGTTAATTCTATTTGGATTCCCCTAACAAGTGGTGCGGTTAGTTTGACTATCTCCCACAACAAGTGGTGCGGTGAGCGTGGAGAGGACCGAAGTTACAAGTGGGGATGTTTCGGTTTTCCGCGGATATCCGAATTTTTTGGTTTCAAAGAATTTGATGTTTTCAAGTATTCAAGTACGAAGGATTTGAAGTTTTCAAATATTTGAAGCCGTATAGATTGATGTTATCATTCATTCAGGTTTGATGTTTTCAAGTTAGGGTACGAAGCAAGTTAAAGTGTTTTGGAAGAATGGGATACTTTGATATTCCACATTCGTTTTTGGTGGTGCTCTAAATTTGAAGAATTTGATATTATACTTCTTGAAGCGTATAACCCTATGCATTCCGCATAGATCCAAGTAAGTATTTGTGTAACCATATTTTGGTTATCTGATTTTGTTTTTTACTTTGTTTCGTATGAGGCTCTTGTGGACTATTTTGGAAGACCAAGTTGTTTTTGTTTGGGTGTGTTTGCTTCGTAAATCACGTTTTGAGAAAGCAAGAGCGTTGTGGTTGAGCTACAAGTTTCGGTTTGTATGTTGGTTGAAGCAAAGGCGACCATTTTTAGTGTGTCAAATTCTTATCATTATTTTCGTACGAAGGTTGCAAATTTGATATCGGTTGTCATCAGTTTGTTCATGTTGCTAATTTTTTGACCTAAGAAGTCGAAGGATGTTAAGAGGAAGTTAGACTCGAAGATATTATGGATTCAATTGCATAATAAAGTGAAGATTTGGTGAGATATTTTTGAAGATTTCGTTTTGGGAATTGTTGACCGTTTTCAAGGATCGTCATGTTTCAGTTTCGAAGAGTTTAGTTTCGTTTGGAGTATTTTTTGCGCGTTGGTCACAAGTAAGTTGAAGTGTGATGATCGTTTGATGAGACGTGGTATGTTTTGGACTTCGTATACGGGAATTTCAGTTGTGGTGGAGCTATGGTTTCTTATTATTTAAGGAGAAACAATTTTGTTAACACAAGTTATGGAATATGCATCTTAGGAATATGATTAAAGAAAGGGTTATTTAGTTGTGTTTTTGTGAACGTTGTAGCTTCGAAGGGAGCGTACCTTTGGAGAGTGACGTGGCTACAGGTTTGGGTATCATTATGTTTTATATATATGATACGTTTAGTGACATCCATTTGGGTGTTTATGGCATCTTTCTTACTGTTTTTAAGAGATATGCTAAGTAGATTGTGACCTTTGTTTCGATGATATTTTGGCGGAGGATTTTGGCAATGTATCAGGGATCATCGAAGTGGTTTGAAGTGCAAGACCATTTTTGAAAAACAAGTTGGTATTTTGGTGTTGATACGTTCCAATTTGGAGGTGAATACCCGTTTGATATGAATAAGGTATCGTTTGGGCACTTTATAAGTTTAGGTACAATTTTGTTGTTTGGTGTAGAAAACGATTTTATCCCATACTACTTGGAGAAAGCACAGTGCATGTTTTTCAAGTTTCTTGGACAAGTTTGGGGCTGAAGTTTCGGTATGCTATCTCGTGAACCTTTTATCATCTCCTATTATTTGGTGAAGTACTTCTAGATAATGATCAAGTTTTGGTTGCCAAGTTTATTTCTCGCAAGAAAAAATAATTTTGGTGTTAGTGTTGATGAAGGTGTTCTTTCTCCGGTGTTCCAGAAATTGTATTTTTAATTCTTGATCAGTTTTGGATTCTCGACGAAGAGAATTATGTGATAGCATTGATGATAATTTCAGAGTTTTTTGGTTTTGGTGGAGCAGTGTGTTCCCTTTGCTTATCTACTACAAATATTGCGATTGTGGTTTCAATAGTAACATAGGAGGTAGAAGATGAGATCAGAGATTTCTCTTGAGAAGTTTATTCAGCAACAATTTAGTTTTATCATCCTTTGCTTCTCAGCTTAGCGTGAGAAGTTAGCACTATTATCTTGGATAGTTATTTAAGAACTTATTACGGTTGCTTAAGAGTAAGAAGAAAATGAGTGAGCACAAAGGCGTTTTGGATATTTTCTCGGGAGCTGGTGGAGTTGCCTAAGGTTAAGAAGATGGTTGGGTGTGTTTGGGTCTTTACATTTTGTAAAGGATGATTGTCATATCTTGTTTGGAACAGTTACGTACTGGTACACATTTTTTGGGGTAAGTTTGACTAAAGGATATGTACAAGACAGAGTGTGATTGTTATGAAGTTTTTCCTTTGTGGTTAATCACATTTTTATCCGAGTACTATTAGTTTTAGTATGGCGGTTTGACTTAGTCGACGTAGTCGAAACTGCATTCTTGCCTAGAGATTTGGTGGAGGACATTAATTTGTCACAGCTCGTTTGGTTTGAGGTTGCTGGTTTAGTTTGGAGGTTTGGTATGTCATCTTTTAGAGTCTCTGGTCTGTTTGTTCACTAGTGTAGTGATTTTGTGAAGCTTGACATGTTTGGTAACTTATTGTCTCGTTATTCGTTTTCGGGGATATGCTCATGGCAAAGAGAAAGTTCAGTTTTACTGCTTTAAGAAGCAATTGAGTTTGGAGTTTCGAGATGAAGGAGTTTTGTTCTGCTACGAAGATACTTGTGCAGAAGTTTGGACGAGATTTATTGACTTCGGTCTTTGGGGTGGAGTTGATACTTGATCCAGTTTGCTCATCGTTGAGATCATATTGATTGCCGAGGCAATTTTCATGGTTTAAAGGTCGGCTCAGATTAGTGGAATCTTTACCGAGGTGGAGATTTGTTGAAACATCGACAAGGTGGAGATTGTTAGATAATTTTAGGTGTATTGGAAGGCTCTGGAAAATTCTGGAACGTACTAGAAACCCTTAGTGTAGAGAAACACAAGGTTTCCTATTTTAGGTTGATTTCCATATCTAGATAGGATACCTAAATAACAATAGGTTTCCTAGTTGGGTAGAGTTTCCTTTTCCAAGGAGACTAATACTTGGGAATCAAGTTTGTGACTCCTATATAAGGAGGTCTAGGCTATGTGTTTAGACATGGAATTCTCAATGGAAAATTAGTAGAGAATTAGAGAATACACAATGTAGTTCTCTAAGGTTTCTAGGGATTCCATCCCACCTCCTGAGGTGGAGTTTTTAGGAAAAGAGAGGAACCATTCTCGGGTGTTGTAAGATACACCGTTGGTGTTGAAAGAGTACATCGTTATGGTTTTGGGGAGATGTGGAAGAATCGTTTAGTGAAGAGAAGATCGCCTTGTTCGTTGATGGTGAAAAAGACATCGTTGGTGTTGGAAGTGACATCGTTTAGAAGGAGATCATCTCGGTTATATGAGATAAGTATTATCTTGTTTGGTTAGACATTATTCGGTAATATTGGAGCATTTTGTTCAAGAGAATTATTTTAGGGTTTATGATTAATACAATGTTGGATCGTAGTTTGTTGATTGATTCATCAATCGTTAAGTGTGCAATTCTCTATCTGGTGGTTCCATAATAATGAAGAAGTCGTAACCGTTTTGGTGGATGTAGGCATATTGCCGAACTACGTTAAGTCCTGTGTGCTTTACTTATTGCTTCTAATATATGTTTGCATCGTCTATCTTTCATTCTACGTCGATCCAAAGATTTAGTGTCTTGTGGGTTAATTCTATTTGGATCCCCTTAACAAGTGGTGCAGTTAGTTTGGCTATCTCCCACAACACAAAAAACAGAGTTCATTATGTCGAAAGAACACCTAATTAAAACCACAAAATCAAGTTTGAAAATAAAGTTCATTAAATGGAACACCCAATCAAAATTCATTATTATGAACAAAAAAAGCAGAGTTCATTCGTCAAAATGAACACCCAATCAAAGTTTAATTTTGTGAACTGAAATCAGAATTCATTCGTCAAAATGAACACCTATTAAAAACAAACTAATTCAAACCTATAACAGAGTTCATTCTTTCAAATGAACACCTAATAATAAATAAACTAAAGCAGAGCGGGTTTTTTTTGGCCATCCACCATCCATTGTCCTTGAGACAATTATGGGCTTCCATTTTTTATCTGGGAAGTAGAATCTTGGCGGTCCAAACCGATTCAAACCTCACCTATCTCCACGTGTTTCCTTAAACAACAAAATTACTCCATGTATCGCTTTAACTCCCTCTTCAGTTATTTGTTTTCGACTCCACGGATCTCCCCTTAACTCCCTGTTTAGTTTATTTTTCCTGAATTTGAACTCTTCCATGATTCCTTCCGAAAACTGCCTAACCCACCAAATCATTTTTTCTTCTCAAAAATATTATTGGTTTTTTTCACGAATAAATTGATTAATGTTTTTGTTCTCATAGGGGCATAAATTTCTCCAAGTATCTATCAAGGTTTTAGTAGATGATCTCAGTTTTTACGATTAGAAGAATATGTTATTTGATCTTCAATTTCAGATTTACATTTTTATGCCGCGATTTTTATTTTCCAGGGTTTCCTCCCAGAAAAATCAGATTGTGAAGAACAATGCTGGTGCATACACTGGTCCTAAAACCAAAGGATGGGGTTTGTTATATTGAACCGTTTTATGTTAAAATTCATCGTGTTTCCATTTTCCCAAACATGTGATTTTTTTCTTTTTCAAAATTAGGTTTTGGTTGATGTTTCATTTGGATTGTACAATTAGTTGATTATCGATGAGTGCTTAATCCATCTGTGTTAACATGTTTTGTTTCTATAAATAGTGTGCTTATATCTTCATTTGACAGTCCCTGAAACTGAACTAGCCTGTTCTGATAGTGTTTATATCGTTGGTAACTTCCTTCCTTCTTTTGGATTTTTATTAATATTATTTTTTCTTGGACATCAGTACCAGTCTGCACTTCTTGCGTTTGGCTACAGTTATCAAGAAATTAAAGCTTGCAGATTGCATTTCTCATTTTGGTAGTGTTCTATAATCTGACTTCATTTTGCACTTCTTGCATTTGGCTATAGTTATGGAGAAATTAAAACTTGCAGATTGCGTTTCTCATTTTTGTAGCTTGCACTTGGCTATAGTTATCAAGAATTTAAAACTTTCTAATTGCAGTTCTCATTTTTGTAGTGATTTATAATCTGACTTCATTTTTTATTTCTCATTTTCAGGCGTTCCAAATTTCCAACATCCACTATGGAAGTTAAAACTTACCGATTATCATTAAAGGCCTGAAAAACAAGTATAAACATTTACTCCCTCCGTATCTATAATACGTGCAGAATTTTCATTTTTCCTTGTACAACTACTAGAATATGATCTGTGCCGTAACGGTCCGGAATTGTGTTGGTGTTACTGCAAAATGAGACATTGTTAACTTATATGACTATGGTAGTGTCCTTTTTTTTTCTTTCTTTTTCTGGTAACGAAGTTTTCTTTCTATTTTCTATAAATGATGGTTTATGAAACACCCTTTTTAACACATGTGATGAGGCACAATAGGTCCCCATAATACATAGTTATTCGTTTTTGCAATTTTATATGGGTTGTTAATAGGGTTTTTTAATAAAGTGACCACCTTTTTTAACTATATTTAAGAAAGTGGTCGTTATTTTGAATCTTTATATAAAGTGGTTGATATTGACTTTTTTCATCCCGTTTTTTTTCAAAAAACGGGTAACGGCAGTTATTGCCTATGTGTCAGTTATCCAGCCCATTCAAAAGACACTTAAGTCCCTCAAATCGTATCACTTGTTCGAGTTATCAATTTCATCTTCTTCACGTCTGATTCAATTCCTAAGATTACAGTGATTCATTAACAAATTTATATGAAAACAAGTATATATTCATGATCTCCAAATTACAAATCAAAAAATTGAACCAGTTATTAGATAAGACCTTATAATGTTGATGATGATCATCGTGATGGTAGAATTGTTGGTGTTCATGGTACCTAATTCTTCTCAAATAACCTCAAGAACCATGGTTAGCCAACGAAATGGACTTGGTTCAAAAACTGGTGACAACGAAACTTGATTTTTTAATGAATTACACTGTCAGTCCTTTTCACAAACACCTTGTGTGTGTCTCGCTGCTGAAGTAGGAATTAGTTTATTGTGCTCGGTAAGCTCTGTGGTATCTTCTTCATCGCTGTAATTTCATATTCCGTCGACAACCGAAAAAATTGATGATACACAAACACTGAAACCACCACATTAAGAAACTGAAACAATCCCTTGTTGATTAACGTAATGTACTCATCTCTGCAACCCATTCAGCCTACTGCAGCAATTACACCCTTACCTGCATATTTCAGCTGCAATATCATCTCATCTTATTACCTCTTCTCATTTTCACGACATTTAAGCTTAATTCCTTCCTCTGCATCGATAACAACAAACACAAACTCATAGGTCATTCAGTATTCAACCTTCTCCATACCAGCAACACTAGAGTACCTACAACATCACCTCTTCAACAACAGCTGCAATAAGTCCTCACCTCCAATATCTTCATAAACCGTATATACCAGACCCCATGTTGACTTCAAATGCTCATCTGTAGCTGAACCCATACAACTGCATCTGTAACTTAACCACCATCTCAATTTCTACAACTCCTTCCAACCCAGAAACCACCTACAACTCTAGGTGCAATTCCACTAGAACAACAGCAGCGTAGCTACTCTGTAAAACAAATATCTTCAACACAAGCCCATACATAACTGAGTCTCTTCATCTCTTCCTTGTTTAGTTCAACAGACCTATCTGATATCAGTTTCTCATCTAACCATCAAACTAACAGCACCATTTCTTATTTCTGCTATTGCTCTTCTCATTGAAGTCATATCATCTCCCTGTAATTTCTCAATTCCGGCACACCCGTATCTCACACTGAAGATCATATCTTCAACCAACCTTCCAATTGATTAAACAAAGCAAAAAGGAGAAAGAGCCCCAAACCCTAGAATTCAAATCAACGGAAATCAATCGATTTCACCATCTAAACATGAGTTTTCGTCAAATACTAAGTTAATTAATGCTTGGGTTCTAAAAATCTTACTAGGATTCGTATTTCTTCATCCCCGATTTGTATTTCACCTTCCTGCATCCAACGAAACCCTAAAACTTCAAAATTTCCAAATATCACTAACATCACGCATAGTCACCTTCATCACTGATTACTTATTTTTCATCAATAACTTGAATTTCTAACCCTAGTTTCAAAGAGAAGGATCGTGGAGGGAGAGACAGAAACGAGAAGAAGAAGAAAGAAATAAAGATGAAAAGAAGTGTCTGAATCGCAAGGTTATAAGGATGGGGATATGGTGGTAATTTTAAGCCTGAGAATTGACTAAGTCAGCTTGGTGGACTGTTTTGGTGGGACCAGGTGTTATATCTAACAGAAAGGCCACTTTATAGAAGAATTTGAAATCTTGGCCGGTTTATAAATTATATGATAGGAAGCTGGCCACTTTATTAATTTGCCCTTGTTAATACTACCTTGGGATTAAACAACCACTTCAAGCAATACTACAATTTACTGAAAATTGGTTGTCAGTGCATGTAAACTTTGCAGTACTTTCACTTATTGTGGTCTGACCGTCTGGTGATGCTTAATCAACTACCTAATTGTATTATATGAAAGTTTAAAAGCAAAAAGAGCAACTCATGTCCTACCTAAATTGAGCCCAGTTACATAAGTGGCATTTCTTCTCGCCTTAAACACTGTCAATTTTCCAACCAAACAAAAGGCTTCTCTAAGCAAAAAAAGAAAATGAGTTTAGTAACTTTCTGATGTATATATTTTGAATACTCCCTCCATTTCTGGAAAAGAGATACTTTCACTTTTTCAATTTGTCCTATTTTTAGACTAAAATGAAAAAGTGAAAGTATCTCTTTTCCAAAAACAGAGGGAGTATTAATAAAGACACCTCGGTTTTTTACACCATTTGATGCAACCTAGACTCTATACTAAATTAATGATATCAAAATTGACCACCATTGCACCTAGATTCTATACTAAGTTAATGATATCATGATTGATCACCATTGCACATCTAAAATGCCAAGTTACCACTCAAGATATGATACCCTTCATTTTCTTTGGATTGTTCCCAATGGTTGCTCTATTGTCATTCCCCCATGCACTAACGGTTGACATTTTCTTCAGCCCGCTGTGCCATTCTACTAATCAAACTGAACTATATCCCCGATGAAAATGACCCTTTGTTCTCTTTGTTCGGGTTGGGTGGTTTTGGAGGGGAGTTAATCGCACCGTTTAGACCGTGAGTGCTGCAGACATTAGATGTCCCGCCGGCGTGGCCAGACCGCCTAAGCGCCCTTGTTTCCAAAGGGAAAACTCTTCGCTCAATCATTCTCGATGCCGATAGTTCGGCTTTCCACCACTTTATCCTCCGCATTAATCCACTTCCCCGATAACACCCCTGCCAAGTACATCCCGCCCTACCAGAGCTGTCCAGTTCGGAACTATATATCACGTGAAAAGAACTAATCTTAAAAAATTATGGGCCATATACCATTTACTGTAAGAGTAAAATACGTTGTATGGCAGTAATATTACAATCACCTTCAAAACAAATAACTAAACTTAAGAAAATGAGATAGTTCATCTCCCATAGTATGTTCGTTTTAACAGTATTTCATTAGAGAACGTCAATAGGTTCATGCAGTTGTTTTACTATAACAGTATTTTCGTTCGTGTCAGCTGTTGATCCCAGCTGGTTCATGTTCTTTTTAACAGTAGTTTGATTCATACAACTGACCTCATCGAGCTGTTTTACTATAACTGATCATGAGGGGAATTGCCAATCTTCGCCCATTGCTGGTGAGAAATTCTAGTTCTTCTTACCAAAGAAGGAAAATGCTGAAAAGATATCAGAAACGGTCATGAGAAATAGTAGTTTTCAAATTATAAAGCAAAACCAAAATCGAAATCAAAACCATATCATACTTATACTTTATGTACCACATACTTTGAAGAAGAGTGAAAGCTAGCAACCTTGGAATCAGTTTGTGCAAGACCCAACAGAGCAGGGTTGCAGAAATGACAAATAAAATACTATGTAATCTTAGATTCTTACACTATTTAAAGTGAATTTCTCTATTCTTCCTAATGAATTTGAAACCCTTAGGATTTTTCTCCATTTTCTGCATTACTAAAAACAATTACCAACAATAACCACATAGTCAAGAAATTACAGAACAACACGTGATATTATTGCTTCAGATTTGATTTGCAGTATGTGAAAATGAGATCGACAATGATAAATTTAATCCAATTTATATCTACAAAACTACTTCACCATAAGTTGTTATTTGTTCCATTAAGCTTTCGTAGATTGTAGACTTACAGAACTTGATTCTAATAAGGTCCAGCCTTTTGTTCGAGTACGCCCAACTTCTTTCTTCTTAGATTTTCGACAATGGATATCCTAGTTATGTTTATATACATGAGTGGAAAAATAAGTATTTAGTTAAAATCAAAAGAAAAATATCAACATTAAATATCAGTTCCTACAATGAATATGCTAAGATTATAAGTGAAGATTTTTTGAAAGCAAACAACTGAAAAAAACTTACAACTGCTATTAGAAAGTGTGATAACAGAACACAGCCATGAATATGTATACCCATAGTGATAACAGAACACAACCATGAATATAAAACAACTTACAGATATTACTGCAGTATTTTCATAATTGCCGACATCACGATCTACTGGTTAGGTCTTCCTTGAAACACAAAACTACATGGTATAAGTATTAGAGAACTACATACATGAGAGTAAAATGAAAATAGGAAAATTATATAAACAACTTTGGACTGCAGATGAAAACAATGCAACCTTCCTTGGCTGTTCTTGACATTTTTGTGAAAAATTAACAGAATATCACTTGAGAAACCTACAATATTAAAATGATCAAAGTCAGTAAAAGCGAAATAAGAGTACCTTTGTAATATGGACAGGGGGTGAGAGCTTGTGTTTCCAATTTTTCAGATAGGGGTATAGGATATAAATACAATTACCTCAAATACTTAAATACTGGATTCTCACTTGATTAGCAAAGACATCAACAAAACTTTTTGTGCCAAGACCTACAATGCTACATAAAAATAGCAATAAAACTGAAACACAGTCAATATGAAGTCACCAAAATGCTTCCCTAAAATATAAATTTAAACCATGAGGTTCAGATGAAAATGGCTTATTTCTCAATTCTTATTAGTCGCTCTTCTTTGTTACCGCCATGTATCTTTGCAGCACATAATTGCATCAACATGATATGCCGATTCTTGATTGCAGTTGGCACAAACTTTTGGCTCCAACTTTTCTTTGTCTCTAATATATACAAAATTATCAACCGAGAATGATAGACTAATAAACATCTGCGAAATCCCAAAATTCGTTGTTTAGCTTCCTTTGCTCATTCAATAGAAAATCCACCACATAAGTTGTAATTAAGGAATGAAAGTTTCAATATTTATTCAAAATCTCATCATACGTAAAACCTTCTACAGTTTGCTGTCATACCAATAAAACATCCTGAAAAAAAAAAAGAATTCCTCCTAAAGTTCAAGCAGATGAATAAACAAAGGGGAAGAGGTGAAAGTAACACAATACAAAAGATAGTGATGTTAAACTTCAGGGGATGGGTGTTGTAATCACGCCATTAGTGAATCAACAGCTGTTAAAAAAATTATGAATCAGAAATCTAGGGCTTGCTTTTGATACTGGAAAATAAAACCCAATATTAAGAGAGAAATAATAAACCTGATTTAAAGATGAATCATACATGTTCTTCTTCGATTTGTTGGACAGATTTCCAGATGCATGAGAAAAAAGTTTGTGGGTGAGTTTATGAGGTTCAAGAAGATTATATTCCATTCAATTCCACTCCATTAATTGCAAAGAAGAACAAAATACTCAACATAAATCTCATTGATTTCCAAGAATGAAACGGATGGTTCTTCAGTGCGTTTTGTTTTCATCTTTCATCAAGGGATTAATTGCGCACATTGAATGGAGATTTTCATTGTGTACATGAGACAGTTACAGACGTTGGATGAGGGCTTAAAACAGGGTTGCATTCTGGGCCGCGATTTATACTTTGCACTTTCCTCTGTGTTAAAGCAATGGGAACCATCGTACGTGAGACACTCACAGACGTTGGATGAGGGCTTAAAACATGGTTACATTCTGGGGCGCGATTTATACTTTGCACTTTCCTCCGTTTTAAAGCAATGGGAACTATCGATCGCAAGAGAAAGTTCAAGCAGTGCCGTCAGATGGTTTAAAAACCATTTGTTTTTGTAAGATGGATATAAGCGGAGTCCAAATTTCAAAATATTTTTTTTATTTATATTACCCCTATTTATTTGCTTGGAAATCATCACAATTGAGTATATGTCTTTAACATTAAAAATATAATTAAGGGTAAAATAGGAAAAAACATAAAAAATTATGAAATCAAAAAAAAAAGTTTAATCTAAGAGAATTGGTCCCTCCGCCTATATATGTGGTATGGTGGGAGCAGTGAACTTGATGTTTATGGTTTTCCATGGAATTTGGAAATCCCTTGCTTTTATAGTGCCTTTATAGTAAATGAAAAATTTGGTTTGTTCTTACTTGCATAATCATAATAATGTGAAATCATGTTTTCCATTAAAGTTCTGAGTTCCCATGGTCTTTAGTGGGGATCAATTAGAACCGCAAAACTCTTAGATGCTCTTTCTTAATTAATTCATGTTTTCCATTGAAGTTACCGCAGATCAAGTAGCTGTTTGTGCTCGTTTGGTGACAATAAACAGCCATATGTATGACTATTCTAAGCCAATTTGACATCTTAATTGTATGTCATAAGCACATAACTTTCGAATGTTGGAGAATTTCCCGATGGCTTTAAACTGTAGGTTAAGGTGCTAACAACTGGAGGGATATTTAGCAATCGGAAATGATAGATACACCGAAACCAGGTCCTATGACGTGCACCGAGCAAACGTGGCATGACAGCTGGCATGACAGCATTGGATTAGCATCCACTTTAATTTGAATCTGGTTTTCTCTCTTTCTTTTTTTCCGCCATAACTAGATTTCTCTCTCTTTTTTCGGCCAAAACTGAAAAAGATTTCAGTAGAAAGAAAATAAAATCAGAGTGAAGTTCGGATTTACTTTCCTTCCATGACTGAGAAAGGGAAAAAAAAGAGGCGAAAATAGGGTCTTCATAATTTCTATTAATTAGGGAAGCTTGCTCAATTTCGGTAAGTAGATTTTTTTCTTCCCCGATTTTTGTTTCAATTGATTTATACATTCGTTTGTTATTGGTTATTTTGGTAGAATTTATATTTTATTATAAACCCTAATCACCAAATTATAAAAGAAAGTTATCAGTTTTTGTTCCCTGTATAAATTATCAGTTTCATTGTGTAGATATGGATGCAGAAGAGTGTGATGTTGCTGAATATCCAGATGTTGAGATTTTGAATGCCAAAGATCAAAGTGAGACAATTGAATTAAAGATAGGAATGAAATTTGAAGAGTGTGATGTTGCTGAATATCCAAATGTTGATATTTTGGATGCCAAAGATGAAAGTAAGAAAATTGAATTAAAGATAGGAATGGAATTTGATACGGCAGAAGAAATGTATGAATGTTATAGAAAATTTGGTATGCAACGGGGTTTTGGTTACGCTTGTGTTCAAGGAGGCAATCATAGAATCCTATCAAGCACACCATTGAATGCTGGACCTGTGGACACACGAACTACGCGGGGTCCGAATGCCCGCAATCAATTGTTAAAGTCTAAAGAGATTACGATGATGATACCCGGATGTGGGTTCATTGGCTCAAAACCCACGGGTTTATCATGGCCTCCTCCAACTTCCCCATGCGTAGCGATTATGCATGGGGTACAAATATAAAAGGAAAACAACATATATAAGCAAATGCATGCGGAACTAAATAAATGCAAAGTGCTGAAATGTAAATAAGACCAAGGTTTACGTGGTTCAGCACTAAGGCCTACGTCCACGGGTTTTGTTGTTCTGCTATATTATTCACGGTTACACGAATAGTTTGAATGACTTGGGGTTTACATATTTCTCTCCACTATGGGATTCCTTACCTTTGCTATTCTCTCTCTCTCTCTCTCTCTCTCTCTCTCTCCTCTGATGTTTTTCGATCCCCCTCCCCCTTTGTGGAGATTGGGTATTTATAAGGTAGGAATGTGGGACCCATCTCTGAAGACCGTTGGAACCTTATCTTCTAGTGTCTTGTGTCCATCACGCAGAGGTCTGCGTTTCCCCCTAGATCCCGCGGAGGCATCTTCGCTCGTTCCACAGGTCGGTCGACACGTGCACTGCTCAGAGTGTTTAATGCGGGTGGTTGAGGGGTCTGCTCGTGTCAGACAAGTGTCTTCTGCCCCTGTCAGTCCGTGTCAGCTGACTTTCTCCCCACCGTTGATCTTAGCTCCTCTTCTGGGGATGAGATAAAGCAACTCCTAGGGGTTTATTTGGTGCTTCGCGACGCATCGTGTTTTGATGTCTTGGCTTGCATGCTTTCCACGTACCTTTCTGTATCCACGTGTCCGATAGTGAGATATATGTGTACACAATTTGCCCCTTTTCTTCAGGCTTAATTGACTAAGGGGTGCCTTGAAGAAAAACTATCGTCGCATATCCTTCTCACTCCTAATAACTTCTCCTAGATACTTGGACACGTCTTTTATTCGTGCATTAACTGCTTATGTAACGGGCACGTTTTCCTATTTCTCCCTTAATTTCCTCTTTTCTTTCGGGTATTTTAAGGATGGAGAGGAAATTTAATTTCATTCTTCCTAAACACTCTCTCAGTTCATTCTTCCTTTAAGTTTCCTACCTGCCTTCATTAAACCTGTGACCTTAAATTCTTTGTCAGTCTTCATTGCACCTGTGATCTAATCTTCTGTCAGTCTTTATTGCACCTGGGATCTTCCCCTGTTCGTTTCTTCTACTTGCTGTTTTTTGCCGGTGAGTTTTTCTTTTCTTGATTTCACTGTTTTATGCCGTGTTGAATTGTGAATTTTCTGCTATTTGTTGTTCCTTGTTTGTGATGAAGAACTCTTTCTGATGCTTGCATACTAGTTTGCCCCTGTTCTTCATCTTAAATTAAGGCAGCCATTACTTCGAGGGTGGAGTATTGAGATTGTATCCTAATTTTAGGGTTTCTTTGTTGTCGTGGTTGTATTGCTATGAATGTGTTTTTTGATTTTTGGTTATTGTGTGTAACCTGTTCTTGATTTTATTCTTTCCGCAGCCATGTATGACCGTCCACGGGCTACCTATGAGACTCCTGATTCTAGGTTGTCGAGATCTCCTCAGCGTCGAGAGTCTCAGGATGATGTTCGTCGGAGTCGAGTGTCTTCCGGAGCGAGAGCCTCGTCTTCTCGGGAAGAGATTCCTCCAATAATTCCGTCTGGCTCACGGAGAATATTTAATCAGTCAATGGTGCGTCCTCGTGAAGAGACTCGGAGTACGCAGGCTCCTCCCCGCGCTGTTGCTTTTGACGTTCCTCCTTTACGTTCGTTAGTGCCCGAGCATCATCCACGGTCTTCTCCAACTTTGAAAGGGAAGAATACAAAGGGCGTAGCTCCTGCGGCTGGATCTTCAAAGAATCCCCCCGTGAAGAGAAAAGCGTCTGAAGCGTTTGTTAGTTCATCCGGTCCCGCCGAGGAGGAAGAGGCTGCTCCCTTGATACGCAGTGTTTCCGTGAGCAGGAGAAAAGTAACCTTCAAGCATATCGATCTTGAAATATTCAAGGAGAAACATGAGCTCCAAGCCTTCGGGGTTCGTTTTTATGCCCCCGAGGATGATATTACGTATGAGCTGATCTCTAAGTATGAATTCGATGAATTTCACTTGTTAACGACGGTTGGGGCCTTCGAGGCTGGTCTGATGCTGCCGTTGTACAAATCGGGTGATTCCTTCTATTACGACGTGCTTGCTAGTCGTGAGGGTTCTTCCACAAATACTCATAGCCGTTCCGTATCCCAATTATCGGGGAATTATCTCCGCGCTCTGAAGGAATGCTATCTGCGGAGTAAGGGGGAAACGTCGATGACCTGCTACGTCCCCAATCCCTTGGAGAAGGAATGGTACACTCCTGAGAATTTTAATAACTCCTTCGGTGATTACGTCAATAGCAGGAATCGCAAGCCGTGGAGTGTCAGCCTTCGGAATCTTCCTGCTCCTCGAGGCGAGATTCGTCTGTTAAATGAGGTCAGCGATGCCAAGCTGAAGTATGTTCCTGGCACGGAGGCGTCCAATCGTCGGAAACTCTTCCCCGCGCGAGAAAGGATCAAGCGTGATCATGACTACGAGTGGCACGCCACTGTCATTGAGATAGTAGGTCCGTGGGCTTATGGTTGGATTCCCGGTTCCCGTGGATGGCGGCCAACCGAGAATAGTAAGCCGCGCGAATCTCCTCCCGCTCGCTATGGAGATTTCTGCCCCTGGCGTCTGAACTTTGCGGGCATGAATTTTCCTTATGCCCTGGATGTCGTAGAGGGAGACGAGGAGGATGGTTCCGGTGCTATACTCCCCTCGAAGAATGTCTCAGCTGCTCAGGTACGCAGATTCTAGTTGTGTTTCGTTTTTATAACTTCCATCGGACGGGAAGAATAATTCCTTTGTGGTTTCGGTTTCAGGTATTGAAGAAGACAAAGATTAGGCCGAAGCAGTCTTCTACTATGGTGGTGGGTGAGGTTGAGGTCCAAGAAGAAGTTACTAGTCCTGTGAACGAAGAGTTTGCCGAGAACGAGATTACAGATGGGGAGGAACGTACTGGTACCTCCCCTATCAATGCCGAAGAAGAGGTCTTTGCTGGTCCCACCGGTGATGGAGGAAGGAACAAGGGTGTAGTGGCGGATGATGTTGTCATCGAGGATGTTTCCGTCCCTGCGGGTGATGTTATGGATACCCTCCCTTCTTCTCAAGAATTTTCTTTCGATCGGATGTATTCCACGGGAGAGTTCTTTAACGAAGCCCTCGATTTTCCCGAGGACTTCTCTTTACTTTCCCCTAATGACAATTGGGATGTTCTTGGTGGTGATGGTAATGGTGATGCTGCTGTAGAAGGTGTTGGTGCGGAGGAGCCTGCTGTGCATGTAGGCGCGGGAGAACATGCCAACGTTCGTGCTGAGGGGGTCGATTCGGTCAAAGAAAAATCTGTTGTGGACGCGCCCGCCGATAGTCTTCCCCAGTCGCCAATGTCTGAGGGTGAGGATGCCATTATGAGTTGGTTCAAGGAGAAGAATCTTCTGTTTGTCTCTCATCCTGCTCCTGTGGTTGTTGGGGAAAAGGAATCAACCGCGTATACCCGTCGTATGATGGAGATGTCTTCGAAGGCGCAGGTGTCTGAAGCCTGGGGAACAAGGTTGACCGTTCCCGAAGCTACCCTCGTGCCGGAGCCTCCTACTTCTGTTGCCGATATGATGGCTGTTGCCGACGGGTATCAATATGGCTTCCCGCAACAGCGCGTGCTGGAGGTAAATTTTCGTACATTCTTGTTCGTGAGAATAGGACGCTTTGGTTGAATAATGTTTTGTCATTTTGGTGTAGATGATGAGGAGCGAGCATTGCAACCACGTGCTATATCAGTTCTTTAAAGCAAAATCTCTGAAGCTCGAGGCTAAGCTTCGTCATCGGGAAAAGGAATTATCTGCGGCGGAG